>NW_026249948.1:0-1200000 GCF_024043155.1 Alternaria arbusti | reverse complement strand
CGCTGATCTCTGGTTCGTTCCTCATATGAGGTGGGATAGAATCCCTATCGCGTCGCGCAGCCGCATAATTACGCATCGAGACGAGCCAGGTTGACTCCAGAACTGCAGGAGACGCCGGTGTCTTGTCTTCGCTAGGCCCATACTCGCCCTCGTAGATCCATTGGAATAACAGTTTGATGATGGCAGGTTCATCATCGGGCAGATCGACAGTGCCCTCGTTCGCTTCCTATGGTCGTGTCAACGAATACTCGGTCAGTCTAGAGGGCCAATAAACTCACCTTGCCGCCGAACTTTATGGCACGAGCGAAGAAATCCACACGCGAACACACAATGTTCTTGTGGACCTTGTATGTATCTGAACCGCAGGTTACAGTGAGGTCGGAGAACGCGCCAGTGTCGAGCAGACTGAAGGCTATTAGCTTTGAGATTGATCATTTCGCATGACCTCACTCACTTCTTGACAGCTGAAAGCAGCTTCACCTGCGCAGTCGACTCCATATCTATCGTTGATCGAGATTGCAGTGTGGGGTGAGAGGCCATTGAAGGTGTCCACGGGCGATAGGACATTGAAGGTGTCCACGGGCGATAGGACATTGAAGGTGTCCACGTGTGAGAGGACATTGAAGGTGTCCACGGGTGAGATGACGTTGAAGGTGTCGACGGGTGGAGGGTGGTTCTTTCCCCAACCTTTGCGGCCGGCGCCACTTTACTCCGGCGCTCTTTAGTCATGTGGTGAAAGTGAGCTCATTTCGACAGTGTCGATATAGTCAAAGTCCAGACAAGGATATATTGAGTAGCACAACCTGTTTTGCATATACCAAATTATCTTGGTGATGATGGCTCGAGCCTATTGCCTCATGTAGATACCACTTTTGATATATACTATGGAGGGTTGCGATGACTATCTAGGTGAGATGAATTTCCCCGAGTCAACCGGGCAGTTGTTCTTTCCTTTCAATCAAGCTGGATCTACCGACTGCAATTCAAACCCACATACGCCAACCCGCTCCCGACTTGTTCTTCAGCAAACCGTAGGCCAAATCGTTGAATTCGACGACCAAAGCCTCTATCTCAGGCTTGTGCAACAAGTCGAGATGATCGCTGAGCGTGGCACTGACGAGATCGCGTAAGCCTTTATCGTGGTAAGGTGTGCTAGAGAAGACGTGGCGCACCGCAGCAGGGAAAAGATCGTCATCCCAGAAGTGACCGCAGGATCTGCGAAACTTCTCTATTACCAGGTCCTTGAGCCCAGGAACGTTGTACTTGTCCGCGATTTGATACATCTTGGAGTGAAGTAGAAGCTGATCGGATGCGCCGTTGACAGGAAGTGGTGGAGGTGTTTCGTTGCACTTCTTGCAAACGAAGTTCTCACAGCACTCAACATCCGATTCATAACCATTCAAGCTTTCTTGATAGTTGCATGTATGATGCGGGCAGTTTCTGTAATAATTACATGCACCGTTGGTTGTCCTGTCGGTGCAAGTATGAGGAAACTCGTAGGTATAAGGCTCATGTTCATACTCGTTGGGTTGAGGACGGATTGGTTCAAGATTGGCGGATGATTTGGTGTCGGGTAGTAGCGGTGCATGCTCTCCTTCATACAAATACTGAATCAAGAGCTTGACAGCCGCCCCATCGTCTTCCGGAAGGGCAATAACTCCATTCTGGGACTCCTTCTCGAGTGGTCAGTTCTCATTCATTGCACAATGTATTCGATACTCACCTGTCCACCAAATCTGAGCGCACGCGCGAAGAAGTCAAGCCTTTCGCAAACAACCGCTTTGTGCACTTTGTACGTGTCACTGCCACACGTGATGGTGAGATCGGAGTATGCGCCGGTTTCGAGTAAGCTGTACAATCCTCTAGTCAGTGTTGCTCTACGCCATATTGGGGGAAGAGAGTTTGTATGGATTGACATACCCCTTGAACGCACGGAGAGCCTGCTTCTTAGCCACTCCCGCCATTGTCGTCGCTGTTTGTGGTATCGAATTTGGATGAGAGATAGAGACAAAGCGTCCCTAAGATACAGCGAGTACTTATTTATGGAAGTCTTGCAACTAGCGGGAAGTTACCGCGCTGCAATCGAAAGACCAGGTGAAGGCGAGTGGGGAACTTGGCACTACAGAATTTGGGTACAGCGGAAGCGCGAGGTGCTTTTTGCGAGCAGGTGAGAGACAGATAGACGAGCCTCTGGCAACAATCGTGTCGATTAACGTCTAGTGCTGCTAAAAAAAAGACATCTAACTGACTATTACTAATTTACAACCTCGCCTCCACAGCCGTCCCTTGCGACTGCTGCTCTTGAGCCTGCCCTTGACCCTTCTCCCGTATCGCCTCCTCGAAGATCTGCATAAACCGCCAAACATCGCTGAAAGTGTTGTACATCGGTACAGGCGCAACACGAATGATACCGGGTTTCCTCTTGTCGCAGACAACACCATTCTCTACTAGCGCCGCGCTTGCATCATCAAAGACATCCTCTGGTAGCAGCACACTCAGTTGAGCGCCGCGGAAGCGGGGATCTGTGGGTGTGATGATCTCGAAGGGGAATTTGCCGTCCTTGATGTTGCGCGCCGCGATTTGAGCAAGTAGGTGCTCGGCGTATGCGGTGAGGAGTAGAGATCGTGATCGCAGGTCGGCCATGGAAGTCTTCTCGAATACGCTGAGCGAGCCAGCCAAGCATGTGAGGTCGACGATCGATGGGTTTGAGCATTGGAAGCCCTGCGCGCCAGGTGTAGGAACGAACTTGTTGTCCATGAGGAAGCGTGATGACTTGTCGTGGCCGTACCAGCCCTTCAGTCCCTTGTAGTGGTCGTTGTTGCCGTGCTTCTCGTGGATGAAAGCACCGGCGATGGAACCGGCACCGGCGTTCATGTACTTGTATGTGCACCAGCACGCGAAGTCGACATCCCAGTCGTGGAGCTTCAACTCGGCGTTTCCGGCAGCGTGTGCTAGATCCCATCCGATGGTGATGTTGTGCTTGCGTGCGTGTGCGGTGATGGTGGGGATGTCGAGTAATTGGCCGCTGTAGTACTGGATACCGGGCAGCATGATGAGAGCCAGCTCATCGACATTCTCGTCAATGAGCTTGAGGATGTTCTTGGTGGTCATGATGTATCCGTCGTCCGGCTCGACCAGTAGCATAGACTTCTTGGGGTCGAGACCGTGCCATTCTATTTGCGACTCGATCGCATACCAGTCGCTGGGGAAAGGTCGCCACTCGCACATAATCTTGTGCTTCTTCTCTGTTGGCTTGTAGAATGCAGCCATCATCAGATGCAGGTTGATGGTCAATGTGTTCATGGCAACGATTTCTGAAGGGGATGCGCCGACAATGTCAGCCATCTTCTTCGAGCACCCAGCAGCCATGTCCTGGTAGGGTGTGAGCGGCGAGTCCTCGAGGGCGGTGAAATGACCGCCAACAGCGATTGATCCCCATGTCTTAAGGTACGCGTTCAAGTGTTCGCCAACAGCTTTCGGTTGCAGTCCCAAAGAGTTACCGCAGAAGTAGATGGCCTCGTCGTCTGGTGTTGATGCAGGGTTGGCGGTTTGTGCGTCATCGTTCAGGGTTTTCCGCTTTAGCTGCGCTTTGCTGGGAACAACAAACTCGGGTCGGAACGTCTTGGGAATGTCTGCACTTTGGTCGAGCGAATGCGCAAAGTCTGCTGATTCGGCGTTTGTTGGCCACTGTGGCTTTTGCCCTTGGCGAAGCTGTTGGATTGCGGCAGGTGCGTCCATGGTGATGATGTGCTGTCGGTTAGGGTATGTCTTGGGGAACCAACGAGATGCAATGTGATGTACGAATGTGATAATGATACTGAGAAGACGGCGTCAGACTATATATGCATCACGATCTGGCCATTACGTCTCCAAGCAAGAGGCTTGAGGCTTGCGTCAAACTAAGCTTGCACCTTCTTCATTGGGGTGTCGGACTCTCATCCGACATTGCTTCCGTCATTCCGAGCTCGGAAGACTATCGGAACGCGACCGTGGGTGAGTGTGGACCTCGCTCTTCAGCGCAATAAAGCAGGAGTTCGCCGCTACAAGGAAGGACATACTCTTCCGATATTACTGTGTAACTTTACCGTCGCTACCTTTTCCGCCGCAATGAGCCCTCACAAGATCCCCGTCCTGCCATCACCCGATGCGCTCCCCAATTACGGCATCTCAAAGAACGGGTTCTTGCCTGCCGTACCACCACTAAAACGCTTACCGCACACCTACTATCAACCATGGGAAAAGATCGTTGAGCAACTTCCAACCCTCATAGAGACACAGCAAATACGGCAATGGGTTGACGAATTGCCCGTTCTCGATACGTCGCATCTCTCCAGTGAAGCAGAATGGCAGAGAGCACACTCGATGCTCGCTGTCATAGCCCAGGGCTACATATGGGCAGGTCCCGAGCCATCAGAGGTATGTCAGCATGAAATCGCAGTACCTTAAAGTCTCCAGTCGCTAACAAGGAAGCTAGCGACTACCCCCAGCGATCACTGTGTCGTTCCTTCAGACTGCCGACTATCTTGAGGTGCATCCAGTGGCCACATATGCAGCTCTGAACTTATGGAACTGGACACCACTCAACGAAGACGCCGACTTGACGCAACCGGAGAACATGGTTGCACTACACACAGCGACGGGCACCGATGATGAGTCGTGGTTCTTCATTATTTCGAATGCCATGGAAGCAAGAGCAGGCCCGTTGATCGAGGCCATGCTTGGTGCTATTGAAGCTGTCGAGACTGATGATGCCACAACGATCATACACGCCCTGCAATACTTCCGACAGGGAATGCAGCGCATTGGCCAGCTCTTGGAACGCATGGACGAGCGGTGTGACCCGCAGATGTTCTACCATACCATCCGACCTTTCCTGGCTGGGAGCATGAACATGGCGAGTGCAGGTCTACCAAACGGCGTTCTCTACGACGAAGGTAACGGAAAAGGCACATGGCGCGCTTATCGTGGTGGTTCCAACGGCCAGTCTTCGCTTTTGCAGTTCTTCGATGCGGTCCTCTCTGTCGACCATTCGAGAAGCGGCGGCTTTCACGCAGAGATGCGTGGATACATGCCCGGGCCCCATGCCCGCTTCCTTGACGATGTCCAAGCAATCGCAAATATTCGAAGCTACGTCGATAGCCATACAGACAACACTGAGCTTCTGACCGCATTCAACGAAGCCGTCGCGGCGCTCAGCGGCTTCCGCGACAAACACATCGCCTTGGTGACCAGGTACATCATCATACCGAGCCGAATGGGAAAACCCACTACCGGTCCCAAGAGACGAGATATAGCTTCCGCCTCGACGGAGTTGGCGGCCGAAAAGCCGAAGACACAAGAGTTGGTCGGAACTGGAGGCACCAAGCTGATACCGTTTCTGAGAACATCGAGAGACGAGACTAGTGAAACAAAAGTCGTGCATTGAAGTTTCTCTGGGAGAGACCTTTAAGAAGAAACCCACTCGTGACGCTATCGCATCCATCTCGAACTTACGGGAAGAAGTCACCGCCCATCTGCTGGTCGTGGATGGGGAAAAGCGGTATGTCAGCCACAGATACGCCATCAAGGTTGTGAGTGCCCGGCTGCAGGAAATCCTGGAGACCCTGATCGTTCTCACTCGGCCATGGCATGGCAAAGAAGTCAGCATCGTATATAGTCCAATCGAGTGGCGCTGCGGAAGACACGTGGCGCTGAACGGATTCTCGGGAGACCAGCGACCCGTGGCCGAGCTGTGCGTCGCATTCGTCCACTTGGGCCGGGATGTTAGTTGACTCTCCAGGCAATAGGCCAAACAATTCTGACGATGCTTGCTTCCTTTTACGGCGCAGATGCAGCTCTCTCTTCTTGGCATGTGCAGTGGTAATCTTGAGTAGCGATTGCGCGACCTGTGAGTATTGCCGGGCATGAGGGTCGACTTGACCGAAGTAGTCCATGCAAGTGATTGCATCTTTGCAGCTGTCCACTAACATGAGTCCTGAGTCGCCAAGGATGCCGACGGCAAGAACGAGTGTAGCCGTGAAGAGCCAGGATCTCATACTTGTTAGCCAAGTCAGTCGGTCAAGGTGGCTTTACTTACACTATCAGTGGCATCTTACGAGGCAACTGCTTTGTAATCGTAACGACTAGCAGTGTATCCACTAACGTCGATGCGGCATCAAGTGCAGCATCTGCGTACTTGCGCTTCTCTTGGTGATCAGCTTGTGAGCCTCCGCTCTTTAGAGGAGCGCCCATGTACTCATATAACTCGTAGATGAGGAAAGGTCGGGTGAGTAGCATGATGCCGTAGTAATAGGAGCAGAGCGTGGAGCAGGCACCCACTACGGCTTCTCGGGAATGAGGTCTGGTCGTAAGATGAGATAATTTCTGCAGCCATTTGGACGCCCAGCTCTTCAACTGTCGCGAAACATAGTCTGCAATGCGTAGTGATATACGTTTGCGAGAGTACACTTCCACAACGACACGCTCAATAATCATGAAGATCTGGACGCTGGCATCCAGTATATTGGCATCATCGGTTTCGGTGTTGTCTTCAAAAGTGTTGTATTTGACGGTGCAATCGACATCTGATGTGGACGGAGGTCGGCCTAATGCGTTGCTACGCGGGGACGCAGAGGATCAGCATATACTACCAGAGTGAAGCTGTGGTGCCTCCACAACGTATGAGACTTTGGTCGAGGACATCTGTAGTGGTATCTTACCTTATCAACTGGTCGGTGACGCGAATGCTCTTCCAGATCCGGTCTCGCACCAGCTTGATGGTTTCGCCAAAGGATGCGTTCACTTCCGTTCGGTGTATGCCGATTGCGTATGCGGCACGCGCAGCCAGGGCTGAAACAAGTTAGCGTATTATGTACTGCCAGTTCCTTCTCATTCCGCATACAGAAGTATAAGTAGGCTCCATTCGGTTGAGACGCTCGGAGCATGTAGATGGCTACGAGGGCAAAGCCTTGAACAGTAGACACGTTCATGCTACTGCACATATGCTTCAAAAGCACATCCCGAGCGGTATTGAACCAGGCTTCTGCCTTTTCCTCGAATCGCTCTTGGGCGCCGATCGCAAGGACCAGATAGAAGACCGCAGCTGCAGCATCGTCTGAACTCGAATTCCTGCTGCTTGCCCATGTTTTCAGTTCGGGAGCAAGATCCTCTCGTTGGAAGAGCTGAACGAGGCCACTACTTGCAGCCATGAACTCGTCGACTAGTGCGTCGACCTGATGCACATCAATGGGAGGACATGAATGTTGATCCGCTGAATCAGGCCGAGCGATCTCAATGATGGGGTCGCGTGTAGCTTGAACAGTAGCTCTTGGGTCCACCTCGGATGTGATGAGATGCCTGACTGTCTGCAGAAAAGACAGCGGGGCGCAGTCGCCAATGAAGATGGATTTTCCCTGGGCGTCACGGAGGATGCGACCCTCAAGAGGCACCACTGTATCGCCTTGTTGATCATCTCTGCTCAATGTTGGCGAGAGTGATGTTCCATCCTCGGCAGCTTCGCGATCAAGTCTTTGTCGCACAGCATCGTCCTGTTCATCTCGATCGCGGTTATGAGGTGTATGGCCAGTTGAACGGGGGTGATGACGGTGGATATCGTCGGAACGGACACCGTGAAGGGGAGTGTGACCGGCAGAATGCGCTTGTGGGCGTGCATGAGGGCCGCTGAACGTGCAAGTAGCCGCGCGATCCTTCCGAGTACAATAGGCGCATGGTTGCTCACCGTCGCACTTTACCTTTCTTTTCTTGCACAGATCGCAGGCCGCTGCGACGCGCTCAAGTCTGCGCCGTTTCTCCGGACGCGTCGTTGCCAGTGCATCCGGTGTTGACATCTCGTGGAATAATGTCGCGTCAGCTGAGTGCGAATAGTTAGCAATCGGCTACCAGAGCGCGCGGCTGCACCCTGTGGTGAAAGGAAACACTCGACGGAACATCCGACGAAGCTGAAGCATCGGACGGATGCGAGCTTCGGCTGAAGACGGGCTTGCACTGCGCTAAGACTTAGGCCGACGCACAGACGTCATCGCGCGGACTCTTTCCGATCCTCTGTCCGGCATCCTCATCACGCTGATAGGGTATTTCTGTAACACGATCACAGTCGAGATTGAGCATGGGGCATAGTATTTCTCTAAAGTTGATGATATTCCGCAGAGACACCTGACTGGCTTCAACGCCACCACTTCCACGAACGCTTCTCAACGCGTTGCAAGCCTCGCTTCTCAAGCGCGCCCTTCTCATGCCCAACGCCAATTGTCCAGACCAACGCGCTCAATATCTCTCCCTCGACGACACCATCTACCTCCCTTAGACCTCTCTCCTCGAACCCCAATCGCTTTAAAACATTTGCGCTTGCCGTGTTTTCCGGTTTACAAAAACCGCAAAACTCCTTGAGTCCTTTCTCGTCTGTAAAGTACTCCATCAAGCCCGCTGCAGCTTCAGTAGCGTACCCGTTTCCGAGGTACCGGGGGAGGAAAGTGAACCCGACATCTGGGATCGTTGGTGCGGACGGTTCGGACGGGAAGCGCGCGAGTTGCATTGACACGATGCCAATTGGCGTTAGGCGTCTCTTCGAGAATGGGACGTCTTCGTCTTCATGCGGTGAATTGATGTTCAAAGCTGAGTTTTGTCTGAGCGAGACCAGGTAGCGGCCATAGCCTGTTAGCTCCATCCTTTCAACATCCTTCGCGATGAAATTCTTCCCAACATCGCGAGGGGGTGTGATCTTTGTCTTCTCCGCGTCGACTGCGGGCTTCTGCTCAGCAGGCCCTGGGCTAAACACTAGCTCGTACGCGAAATCGCACTGAGCATCGTTCTCAGAGTTAAGGTGGGATATGAAGAGACGAGGTGTCGTGAGGTGGAAGTCAAAGTCAAGCATTTTGTAGAAGGCTGGGAAAGCTTGTTTGATTCCCAATCTGTGTGCTATGTGTGTTTTCCTTTTGAACACGCTGGATGATGGCTGCCTAGAGATACGAAAGACGGCTCACATAGATCGGGTTTAGCCTAAACGTTACTGATCCTTCGCGCCTTCACCTGATGACGGAACCATGCAACAATATTTCTTCGCGTGATGATAAGCAGCAACGAAAATGATTGATTGGTCATTCTAACTGGTATACCATGCTACTGAAAAACACCCGTACAGCATATGCAAGATTCTGAAAGTCTAAGGAGCCGTCTGTGTCGCAGTCGCCGCAGTCCGCCAGTAGGCATGAGCTTGCATGGCTGGAGTAGTTGTCGCTGGAATGTCATCGTAACACCTGCCAAACCAGCCCTTCGAGGTGCAAGTAGTTGTCGGTGCAGCTGATGTAGTAGTAGTCTTAGCAGTCGTGATAGGACCGGTAGCCGTCGTCTTGTCTTTGCAGCCGAACCATCCGGGCTTCGAGAAGTCAGTCACGTACGCACGATTGTGGGGTTCTAGAACTCACTGTTTGACAGGTACTTGTACTTGTACTGGTCGCAGTACTTGATACGCTTGAGGATGTTGTTGATACCATCGTAGTAGTCTCATCTCGACATCCCCACCACCCAGGCGTCTTACATGTCTCCGTCCGCGTCCTCGATGATGTGGTACTTGTTGGTGTTGTTGAAGTACTCGTTGTCGTGGTTTTCGTCCCGTTCTCGAACTTCCATAGGTAGCAATCGACACAACCAACATCCTCTTCTTGGCATTTTGCTGCCTCGTCGTACTTCATATACACGTTATCGATGGCGTATCTAAGGCTGTGTGTCTGTGTGTTCTGCCTCCAACCCCAGTCTTTGACCACGTCGTACGCACACTTCTTTCCGGTATGGCAAAGGGTCTCGAAGGCGTATCCGCCAATAGAGCAGAAACTTGTCGCACCGTTGCAAGTTCCCATGTACACGGGGTCAGCGGTGTGCCCGAAATGGAAGCCACCTGTATTCTTCCTGAGTGGAGCAACGTCACCGGCAGCTGGTAGTCCCAAGCGCTTAGCTGCCAAGGCCTGTGGGTATGCTTCAAACGTCACCGCGGGTATACCGTGCTGCAAGCCGATTAAAGAAGCGAGAACGCCTCCCAGACTGTGTCCTGTCGTCATGATGTGTGCATCGGGATAGATCTTGACTACCTCCTGATACAGCTCGACAGTCGCGGCATAGTACCTGTTCGGCTTCCGTAACTCGTTCTTGACGCATTGCTCGTCGCAGCTGTAGGTGCCAGTCTGGCAGTCGCATACCTTGCGCCAAAGATATGTGCCGCCCTGGCCGCAACAGCAAGAGCCGTACAGGTTGTCGTTCTCTTTGTCGTGCACGGACGTTCCGTCGCCTTCGAACATGGCTACCGTCGTTCCCTTTACCGCCAGAATGATGGTGGAGTTAGTGTCGTCGCTGAACACATGGCCTCGGATGCCACTGTCATCCCAGCCAAAAGGGACCGACGAGTTGTAATGCCCATCGACGTCCATCCATCCTGCGTCGTCAGGGCCGACTTTGTAAGCATCTTCGGACATGTTTGCGAAACTGATAACGGTGTTCTTGTCCGTGACATCCGGACCCGGAATATCCTCGGCGATCCACATGGGCGACATGGGGATCTGTGCATCGTAGCCACGTAACGCGGGCCTTTCTATCTTGACTGGTGCCGACTTGATAGTGAAGGGCCCGATGCGGGAGTCGATACCAGCAACGGCAAACCGCTCTGGAGTCACATCGAATCTTCGTGCTCGTGGCCCAGCTTGTCCAGCGCCGTGATCCAAAAGGTGGCGCAGAGTGAAGCCGTTTGGTCTTGATGATGTCTTAGTTGTGGTTTCCGCTAAGGCGGTCGGCTCACGGGGGTTGCCATAGCTAGTGTAAGTCCAGAAGATGCAGGCAAGCAACGCGACCTGCGCGAAGACGCCAAAGGCGAAGAGAATGGTAGAGGGCCTGCTCCGATGATTAAGAGTCGATGAGTTTGATGGCATGATTTGTGGACATTGCAGAAGAGACAACAGGGCGAGAGAGACGGGACTGTTATGATAAGCGCGGCGATGGCTGAGTCGCCGCTGCGCACGGGCGTAGATGGCTCGTGACGGTCGGGCTATGCCTGATTCGGTTAGCAGCCAACGCTACGTCACGCGTGCTTCATCCACGCGCTCATCTCATCCGACGTGGATTACTTCACGACTCGCGAACAACGTGAAAGTCATCGAGCAAGAACGCGAAACTCTTTGAGCGCCTGATGTATTGATAGGCTATGGTTGCATATCAACAATATAGTTTGAGCGGAACGCGTCCCGCCGCTATTGCACCGGCAGCCGGCCAGGGACGATCAATGCACTGCAGCACATCAGCACGGTGCAACTGCCGGTGTCTGTTTTCCACCTCCATCATGTCGACTTTGACCAGCACGCTGGGCTCTGTCAAGAGACCGTGTGAGGCGTGACAGCACGTCGATTCGCGGCGCGGGCGTTGAGCTCCACTAACTCCGGACCGTTGAGTCCTGGTCTTCCTGTTGAAACATCGTCAATGTGTTGAAGCTTCCTTTTCCATATCATCTCAGCAATCATCGATCATGGCTTTTCCCAAGCCGCTTCTTTATCCCTTGAAAGGTCGCCGGCACAGCGTTGGACAAGCTGATTGCCGCACAGATTGCGCCACAGGCTACGGGTATGACATGACTGGTCTTACAGCCATCCAGATACCCTTTCAATACCTGGTCAAGCTCATGACCTGAGAATAGCCCGCGGATCTGCGTCGCGCCAGCATCCATTATCTCCTTCGCGTCCAGTTCGGGCAGGTTGCGGGCGAGGCTTGAAAGCAGTCCGTTCGTGAACGCCGCTTCGCTCGATGCGACAGAAAAGACGGTGCCAGTATTCTCCATGAAGAGCGACATCGATGTTACAGCGGCCAAGTCGTCAGCAGAAACGAGGGCTTGGTTCGCAATCATCGGGATCTGAAGAGCGAGGCCTACTCCCGTGGCTGTCAAGAGCTCGAAGCCGACCCAGTCCCTGGTCGGTGTGCTAGCATCCAAGGAGTGTATCTTTACGTTTCCAGCTACTGCCAGAATTGCGCCCACTAAGAAAAAGGGCTTGTAATGGCGCCAGAAGGTGAGCGTTCCATTAGATATCATGGTGAAGAGTGAGACGCCCATGACGAGTGGAATAAGTCGGACACCACTCTGCGAAGCCGTGTTGTTGTTGACGGATTGGAACTGGATTGGCAATGTATACATGAGTGGGAAGAAGGCGCCCGCGATGAAGGAAGCATATAGCAGATTGGCGAAGACGAGTTTGTTCTTGAACACGCGAGCTTGTACCATTGCGCAGCTTCCCATATAGCGTTCGTTGATCGCGAAGCAGATGAAAAGGCCTACGAAACCGATAAAGCTGCCAATGATACGAGCACTGGTCGGAGGCATGATGCCAATCCAGTGCGTAGCTAGGATGAAGCAAGAGAAGAAACCGGATAGCAAGATGGCGCCGTTAAGATCCAAGTTCAGAAGCTTCTCGCGGAGAGGTACATCCTTGGGCTTTCCTGGGTCATGGAAGCAGAGGAACATCGTGAGCGCGGCAGCGAAGCCGATCGGTAGGCTGATCCTGTGTAGTGTCAGCGCAACGATTTAACCTTGTAATGCCACTATGGTTTACATTCATACGCCAGACAATCGGTGGAGAGTGTATTGTAGGCGGCAAGCGGCCAAGATACCAAGTGTGGGTCACGTACCAAAAGCAATATCGCCATCCAGGGCCGTCTGTCAGAACGCCACCCAGTAACGGTCCCACGACGCTTGCAGAACCAAAGGTCACACCAAATACACCCATATAGGCGGCCCTGTATTGTGGTCCAGCTGTCATTGCGACGATGATGAACGCACCCGTCATCACTCCGCCACCGCCCATGCCAGACACGATCCTCCCGAAGATCAAAACCTCGCTCGTTGGTGCCGTGGCGCATATCACATTGCCAATTTCAAACACCGCAATTGCAGACATGAAGGTGGCTTTGAGGCTGAAGTACTGGTAGGCTTTGCCCCACGCAGATTGAAATGCGGTGTTGGTAATTGCGTAGGACGAGCCATACCAGGCCAGGCTGCTGACGCTACGGAATTGCGTGGTGATGCTCGGGATTGCGGTAGCGATGATTGTTGAATCCAAAGCAGCGAGAAAGATGGAGAGGGCGAGGCCGACAGTTATCAAAGCCAAGCGGATACCACGCGGGTATTGAACGGGTGGTGTAGCATCCTCTGGTGGGGTGTCAATCTTGGACGCTGCAAGGTTGGTGAGCTCTACTGGTTCGTCGCTCATGATGTCGTGCCTTGAGGCGATTTCGTCGAAAAATATGATGTTAGAGATGGACATTCGAGATTGCTGGACGTGTCGGTCATGTAGGGCGTAGTGTCAGCGCTAGGAATCGGAATAGGTCAAGTGTCGGGATAAAAGCTTCCTCGGCTGGTGCTTACACCGATCCTTGACTAACAAACTCCTTCCTTCGCTCTTTGGAGCTCAGCAGGCTTAGCGGAACGAACAATCGACATGAAGCTTTGGAGCTGTTAGGGAGGGATTCGCTGCGAGTCTGAACTGGCAGACGATGCAAATATGGGCTTGGATTGAAGTACGAATAGAACGTGTGCGTCGGGGACGACCAGAATTCTATCATAACCGCATTTGATGTCACAGACGATGCTGTGTAATACTGTACCTAGGTAGGATCGTGTGCTGCAGTCGCATGAATGTCGCCGACGACCCGCACTAGGGATGGTTACCTAGGTATACTTCGTATTGCAATCTACGAAAACCTTGAATAATGTTTGATTTACTGTTGCAGTAGACGTATAAACTGTCTTAAAAGCTACATACTTGTTCATATCTGATGATGTGTATGCAGCAAACACGACACAGATTCTAGCCACCCTTGCTGCCCGGACAGGGAGATATGCACACAGCTTATTGATACGACCCTTCTTGGCTGTACTACTGGCACTTTGTTCTCATCTTTCTGCTCGTCCAGAATGTGAACTCTCGCTACTGATGTCCGTGGGGCGTGGATAACCTCGGACGTTATCGCGATACGTTGTGTCGTCTGTGGGCCCATGTCTGGTTACTGGTGCAAGCAGTCGGCGCCTGGCATGGGTGCCTAGCTACTATAGACGGCTAAGAACTATTGCGACCTAGGATTCCATCAGGCATCTTTGGTGGGGTGGATGTTGATGCCCCGGGAGGCTGGTGAGGTTTCGTGGGGATGTTTGGGCTGTCGCTTCCCTGGCTGGCGGCCCGCGGCGCGTCATCGTTCCCAGCAGGCAGGCGCGTGTCGCGTCGAGCTTTCACACCTTCACACCCTGACGCCGCTTCTGCCCTCGAATCCTCAGCGTGCGCGCCAGATTCACGACGAACATCAAGGCTATAACGCCAAGAATAGCGACAATGCATGCGAGTGGAGCCAGGATGGAAAAGAGGGAGAAGATATACGACGCCATGCCAAATGAGTAGTCGTTTGCGAGAGGCTCTGTCGAAAGCCCAACCTGCATCGCGGAGAGCACGATGGTAGTGTATGCGAATAGCGTGATGAGACTGTTAACGTTGTCACGCATGAAGGCTCCATACGTGGTGCAGCCGCTTAGGTACCCGCGCAACTCGCCCATGGTCAAGCGATATACCCAGTTCAGCCGCCCGAGTCGCAATTCGCCGTAGTTGAAGCGTTGGTTGACGCGTGGGCGGTCCTCCAGCAAGCTTACAGACGATGCAGCCGACGCATCGATGGTATGCGTCTGTACCGAGGTGCAGACGACCTCGCCAACGAGCGCCAGCCACCCAGACCAAGTGACCTCCTTAGGGATGAGGCCGTGGTTGATGGCTAGATTGTAGTCAACCTCCCTTTCGATGAGCGCGACATACGACAGCATGAAGCCCAGTGCCGTCTCGTACAGGTGCCGACGTGGGCAGATCTCCGCGACCCAGAAGTTTGGACAGAGAAGGAAGCGAGGCAGCGGTTTGAGGAGAATCAACGACGAAGGCGCTGATGACCAAACAAGATGCAGATCCAACTGTTCCGTCACCACAATTTCCCGTTTCTTGACCACTTGGTAATGAAGAGGTCGCGGCGCGCTTGGAAGGCCCACAAGCCATAGCCATTTGTGGACTTCGTTCAGTCGGCGGACATTCAGCTCGATATCCAAGAACGCGCCGATGTTGTTGCTGACGGGCTCAATTTTGTAATTTCTCCGGTATGTTGCTGGCAGCAACGGAACCTCTGGCCCTGAACTACCATCCGAGCTCTCAGTCTTTAGCAGAGCCGTGCGGAACGGCACTGGGCATTTCATCGTTTGCTACACGGTATTAGCATGTTATCGGCTGCTCACAGGGCTGCTACTGACCTCGCAGGAGTCAATCATTGTACGAAGAACACGGTTCTCGCCGGAGGAGAATGCGACAGCAAGAGAGGGCCAGAGTTCGTCGCCCAGCGTACTGGCGAGCCTCTACCCCGGTCCCGCGCCATCACGAACAGCGCCAGACGATCGATACTCGGCAATCAATGCAGTTGTGATCAAGCGGCTGCGCGCCATCTCACGCGTCTTACCCTTTTCGGTAATTTGGCCCCCAACATAAGCGGCCCCCAAAGTCTCCAAGGAAATCCACATGCAGGGGGTGAAGCCATCAGCGAAAACGCGGCGCTCTCCAAACTTAGAGCGCATACCTCACAAGATGGTTTTACCATTACGCTGTAGCCTTTAGTTGCCAATTTGCAGCGCGGGTTTGCTACAGCCCCACGATTCGCGATGGCTTCGGCCACCAAGGTCCAGCATTCGAAGTTCGATGCACAGGTTAGTGTTCTGCTCACACTCGGTTTTCTACATGTTTACAAGCACAGTCTTTCAACCCCGGACTGAACGTTGTCTACCCTAGTGATGAGCAGACAACGTCAAAGTTCTCGGCCAAAATCGAGTAGGTGGCTGGAAGTCCAACGCGAGAATCAAAAGCTAAGAACTTCGAGGATCATCGCCATTCCAGGCTTGGGAGCGGACCCCGAATATACATGGAAGAAGAACAAAGTGCATTGGCTTCGCGATGCCAATATGCTTCCGAAGAAGATTCCACATGCCAAGATTAGCGTTTTCCAGTATCAGTCGCAGTGGTTCGGAAAAGGATCGGTCGACGAACGCATCGACAATGTCGCGAACAAACTACTACATAGCCTCGATAGATCACGAGTGGTGAGTTAGTACGTACTCGTGATGACTACATGCTAACAACGTATTGGAGAACCAAACCAAAACGCCCATCATCTTCATCTCACATTGTCTTGGGGGCATCATTCTCGAGAAGGCCCTGCTCATGTCAAGATCGCGCCAAACAGACTTTCCCAACGTGTATCCTTGGATCGCTGGATGCTTCTTCCTCGGTACACCTTTTCACGGCACATCAAGCCAGTCCAAGGCAATGGTTCTAGCATCCATGGCTGAAGTCGCCGGCTGGGGTACGCCGTCTAGTCTACTCAAGGTCTTGGAAAAAGACTCGGAGATCTTGCGCAGTCTACTCTCCGAGTTCTCTTATATGGCGCGAGAAGCTCAGTTTCGGCTACTTTGCTTCTGGGAAGAGAACGATAGCGATTTGGTTAACTATCTCGTGAAAGGAATCACATGGCTGAAAAGCAAAGAGCGCATTGTTGACCAATCTTCGGCAACAATCGAATCATTCGACAGCATCTCTCTCATGTCGGATCATTTCCAACTCAACAAGTTCCCTGGGCCAAAGGATGGTAACTTCACTTCCGTCTCTGATGAGATCCGTGAGACAGCCAACAAGGCGGATAGCATCATTAAGACGCGTCAGAACATGCTTCGACAATCTCAAGTCGATGATCGCACCTACCACAGCATGATGGATGCGCTCGGCAAAGGATTCGCCGACGTAGAAGCCGCCGTAAAGGGCACCTACACAGGAGCGAAGGGCACGAAGTCATCATCAGTGTTGGAAATCGAAAACTTTCAGATCTGGAAGAACTCGAACGCAAGTATCCTTTGGATCCATGGAAAGGCTGGTACGGGCCAAGGTGCGATCGCATCTTCTGCTCTTGAACTTCTCCGAAATGCACAAGCAAACAACTCTATGATCATATCGTTCTTTTGCGACCAGGGCGACACGATGCGACGATCGCTGAAAGGTCTGCTGCAAATGGCTGTCCGCCAGATGATCGACATGGACCAAGATCTTGCCCGACACCTGCTTTCAGATTCTCGGAACAGCAAAGACGCTGGAAAGCAAAGCTTTGACACTGAAGAGATACTCAAGGTGCCTGCTTTATGGATAGCACTACATAAGATGGCGCGGGATCTGCCTAACACTAAGATCTACATCGTGGTGTATGGTGTGGAGCAGCTTGCGGAAGAATCGTTGGAACAATTCTTGCGGTACATGTCAGAGACGCTAGAGACCGAGGGTACGACAAACGATGAAGAGGAGTGTCAACCCGTTAGATGGCTGCTTCTCAATCGCAGCGGGCGCCCGAACATCGAGAAATGCTTGAGACCGCGATCATTGGAGATCAATCTGAGCGACGCGGAGAACTCTGCGCAGATTATTGACGACCTCAAAGCGCATATATCAAACAGCGTCGACGAGCTGGATCTTCCAAGGTCTTTGGCATATTTCGTGAAGCGCCACATCTACTCGCGCGCGGAAGACAACTGGATCTACGTTAGTCTAGTCGTACAAGAAGTCAAGAATGCGTGGGTCCCCGGATCTACACAGCACGCACAGATCCGAAGACTGTTGGAGTCATTTCCGTATGGTCTGACCGACATGTTTGAGCACGTGCGAAAGCGCGTCCTAAACCCACAAGCGGAGGGCCATGAATACACGAAAGAGATATTGCGTTGCAGAATCTCGGCGTATGTAGCGCCCACCATGCGCGAGCTTGCGATCATGGCCGAGCTACCTCAGCAACATCGCAACGATGTGGACAAGCTGAAAGCATACATAGTTCGCTGTGGTGCATTCTTCACCTTGAGAGGTAACGACTGGGATCTGGATAACAGCACTGTCGAATGGATCGATATCTCCGCACAGGAACATCTCCGACAGTATGCAAAGAACGACTTATCTCTGGATCTCGACGATGTTCAGCATGGCATCATCGCGTTGCGTTCGTTGGAGTATATATACGACGCCGTCAAACATCAAGACACCGCAGAACACGAGCTAGAGGACGAAAATGAAGATCAAGAGGAAGAAAAAGAGGAAGAAGAGCCAGCGGAGGATCTTGAGGTCGAAGCAGAGGAGGCGAACGATACGACCGAAGCCGACAGCAAGTCAGTACACGATAGCGCCAGCCAACAAAGCGAACAGGACGAACATGACCAACAGGACGAAGACGATGAAGACGAAGAAGAAGACGAGGCTGATTCATCCTCGGTTGGAGAAGAAAATCAAGACGAAGGTCTGCTAGACGTTGATCTACGATATCCTGTTCGGTACTGGGTGGAACATGCGAAGCGAGCACCACCGGATGTGCTCGAAGAGATTGACTTCGACCACTCGTTCTGGCAAGAAGCCTCTGACGCTCGTCAAAGATGGTGGAAGACCATAGAAGAAGTTCACAACATGACAGATCAAAAAGACGTATCGCCACTCCATGTCGCCGTAATCCTCGAGTTCTCTGCTTTAGTCGACCACATCCTTAGCCACAGGGAGACGGCGGATGTCCACTTACAAGACTCACTGGGTTTCCAGCCTCTGTATTACGCATGCGATGGTGGCTGTGGAGAGATTGTCAATGCGCTACTGGGAGCAGGTGCTGACATTGACTTTTCGAGCAGCAGCGCCAACCCTACCGCGCTGCATGCTGCGTCAAGGAACGGCCACTACGATGTTGTCAGCACTTTACTCGACCGCGAGGCCGATGTAAACGCCTCGTCGTCAGATCATGGAACAGCGCTTTACGCGGCTGCGGGCAACCTCGAAAATCGCGTCGTGAAGCTTCTGCTCGACCGCAACGCCGATGTCAACGTCATTGGTGGCCCTGGCCGAAGAGCGCTGAATGTGGCCGCATTCTCAGGCAATACTGAAGCTGTTCGCCTATTGATTGAGAGAGGCGCTAGTATTGACCCCAACGAAGAGTACTTCTACGGGTCTGCACTTGGTGCTGCCGCCCGTCGTGGACATGCTGATGTTGTCCGTCACCTCTTGTCACAGTCGTGGAACCTGAGCCGACCGATGAAGACCTATGGAAGCTTCTTGAACGCAGCTGCTACCTACAACCATCTGGAAGTCTTCGAGATCTTGCTCGAGAAAGAGGAGCGCGTTCTCATGCTTGAACAGGCATTGCAAGCTGCTGCACAACGGGGCTACGATACCATCGTCAAGGCCGTTCTGGAAAAAGAACCGAAAGTGCCGTCGTGCATCATCAGGTATCAAAGAGCGTTCTCTTTGGCGGCCTTCTACGGTAGAACAGAAGTGCTCAAGCTACTTTATCCAAAGGGAATCGATCAAGCGCAATTAGACGAGGCCCTGTATCAGGCTACCGACAACGAGCACCTGGAGACCGTGAAGCTGCTTCTCGACTTTGGCGCCGACCCGGATACAGAAGGGCCTACGTATGGATTTGCGTTGGCCGCCAGTGCATACGACGGTACAGCGGACATCATGAGAGCTCTTCTCGATAAAGGCGCAAACGTGAACAAACGCGGTGGAGATTACGGCACATGCATCCAGGCAGCTGCATGGCATGGTGATGCCGACAACGTTCGACTGCTACTTGAGCGCGGAGCCAAGCTCAATACTGAACCAATTGGTTATTACGGCACCGAGCTGCAAGCTGCTGTTTATACTGGAGATGAAGACACCATTCGCCTTCTCATCGAAAAAGGAGCTGATGTGAACGCATTTGGAGGCCACTTCTCGTATGCCATTGTTGCTGCGGTAGAGCAAGGCGACAGCACTGCGACCAAGATTCTGTTTGAACATGGTGCTAATGTCAACGTACGCGGAGGGGAGGATAACTGGCCAGTGATATCATTGGCAGCATCGACATTGCTTACTGAAGACCTGGAGCTTCTCTTGCAGAACGTCAACGACATCAATGCGGCCTGCGCTAGAGGCACAACAGCTTTGATCAATTGCGCCGACGCATGCGATGCAGATGGATTGAAGTTTCTCATCTCTCATAACGCCGACGTGCACATTTCAAGCGACAAGTACGGTACAGCACTCCACGCAGCAGCGTAAGTCCACGCCCCCCTTACTCTTCTTGGAAAAAACTAATGTCTACACAGTGCCGAAGGCGACGAGGACTGTTGCGAGGTATTGCTCCAAGCTGGCGCGGATGTTAACGCTGTTGGCGGGCCATATGGAACGCCGCTACAAGCTGCTGCATGGGCTGAGGATATGGAAAGTGTCCAAGTCTTACTGAAAGCCGGTGCCGACATTAGCATCACGGAGCCCATATCCGGCGAGTATGGTTCGGCTCTACAGGCCGCTTGTGCTGCTGGCTCATTCGATATCGTCAAAGAGCTGTTACAGCATGGTGCGGCTGTCAACATCCGGCCAGCGAATGGAAAGTTTGGCGGTGCACTCTCTGCAGCCGCTGCCGGCGGGTTCGACAAGCTTGTAAAGCTTCTCATCAAACATCACGCCGATGTGAACGCTAGTGGTGGCCTACATGGCTTCCCTATCCTGGCTGCCGCTCAGTCTGGCGTCGTACCTGTCGTGCAGCGCTTACTCGACAACGGTGCCAATGCTTCAGCGCTAGGAGGCATACTTGGCTCCACTGTAGCTGCTGCAGCTTACGGGAACGACTTGGAAATCATGCGGTTGCTGATAGAACATGGGGCCGATGTACATGCAAAGGGGGGGAAGTATGGTGACGCCCTACAAACAGCAGCGATGAAAGCCGATATGGCCATCATTGAGGAACTTCTCGACCAAGCCATCGAACTAATTAATCATCACGATGGCAAATATCATACCGCTCTCGTAGCCGCCTCATACTTCAACCGCATGGAGGTGGTTGTCAAGCTACTTGATGCTGGAGCAGACTTTCGGGTTCAGGGCGGAATGTACCGAAGTGCTATCTCCGCGGCTGCCATCCGAGGTAACAAGACTATTCTGGACAAGTTTCTCGCGATGAAACCTCCGGATCACCTCTTGGATGAAGCGTTCGTCGAAGCTTGCGCTTATCGTCAATCAGCTTGTGTCGACGTTTTACTGAAGGCTGGCGCCAATGTCTACGCACGACATCCGAATCGAGGGTCTGCAACCGAAGCACTTGATATATCAGAAGAAGAGGATGAAAATTCCGATCTGGATGATGACGATGATGAGGACGAGGAAGAAGATTCCGATGATGAAGAGGAGGAAGAGACTGATGATGACGAATGGGAAGGTGACGACATCTCCGTGGCCGGACAGACCGATGCAGGCAGTGTCACCGACGTGGAACTGGAAGAAGAGTTGCCGGAAGAGGCCAAGATACGAAAACTGTTGAGAGAGGCACAGGATCGCTGCAAACGCAACCCAACAGTGAAGCGGTTTAGGACCGTGAAGCATCAGGAGATTCCTCCAAGCCTCAGCGTTGGGATAAATCGCCGTCGCCCGGTACCACCATTGCCCTCGCAAATGGTTCGCGAATCCAACATACATAGCGATGAGAAGGAAGTCGCACCACCACATGGCCAGCGCTCTCAGGAGCCCTGGAGTCTGCCTTTTCACCTCAGACCGGGAAGGACAGAGGCTGTAACGGTTCCACATGCTCAACCGGCTCCAGAGGTTACAGTATCATTGCACGCTGGCCATTCACCCCCTATACCCGCTCAGGGCAAAGTCCAATCTCCGTCATTATCTTCTGAAAGAATGCGATCGTCAATCGATGACCGGCAACGACAAGACTCAGCCTCTTCCTTGCCATCACAGAGGAACAGCTCGATTGGATCGATAGCTAGCGTGCCACAGCCTGACAGCACGACGTTGAGGAAGGGGAGTGCAGACCACGGACTCAAGAGGAACAGCAAGGCTGTCAATCGCAAGTCCGTCGCAAATCTGGAAGCGGTCAATCGATACCACCAGCAGCGGCAGTCAAGCTACTCAAAGCCCACACCACCGCTAGACCGATCAATATCCGAACACGACTACGCTGCTCAAGTTCAGCAGGTCGCGTCTCCACCACATTATGGATCGCCTCCCATTGCACCACAGGGCAATAACCCTGGTGCTGTGAACCAGTCATACCCTCCACCACTGCCACACCGGCAATCACAGCAGTTCAGCCAGGCACAACCGTGGTTGTATCCAGGTCCATCGCAAGCACCGCAGCCCCCTCACCAACAGTACTTGCCGTATACATCGCCACAGCTGCCTCCAACGCAGCAACCATACATGCCTTATTCGCGTACAAGTGCAGCTTCATCTCCGGCTTCGAGGCCGAGCAGTCAGTATACGAATACAAGTAGCCAGTATGCACCTTGGGATACGCCGCACTCAAGTACAACCACGATCAACAACGTGCAGGGTCAGAGTGAGGCGCAGGGAAGGCAGTGGGCCAGTGGTGGGTATGAAGGGCAGGGGTATGGATGAGTGATAACCATAGCACGAGCACCGTCGGGCTTTGTAGCGATGCCTAGTTTTGAAACTATACGTTTGGGTGTTATTCCCTTGACCAGAACTGAACATGTTCGAATTCTTCCTTTTTGTCCAGCATCTTACCAACACTCACCTAAGCCACCTTCCCATCCTTGATCAACGCACTCAAGGTCTCATTGCCCACTGTCCACTCCCCAAACTCCTCTTCATACTTCTCCACCAACAAATCACTTACCATGCGCGCAAACACCACCTCACCCCACGGATTCAAATGTGTGCGATCATTCCCCGTTGTACCATTCTCACCCCAGTTATACGTGTCCGCGCCCTTTTGTCCAATCGCATTCACATACGCTGTTGACGCTTTGTTCAAATCTATGACGTGCAAGTCGTTGGCCTCGGCTACATCGAGTGTGATGGCCGTCTCGTTCGACAGGTTCTCAATAACGCGATTCGTGGTTGTGTTGAATGTGCGACGCGTGAGGGGGGAGAGGAGAATGGGCGTTGCGCCTGCTTGTTCGACTTCGGATGCGAAGGTCGCGAGGTTGTTGCGGTAATCTGCTAGGGAGACACCCGAGGTGGGCTTTTGGTCGTTGTGGCCGAACTGGTGGGGTGTTAGTCATGTCATCCCACTCCCTGATCATGTGGTATAGTACCTGAATCGTCACGTAGACCCTGTAGTCTTCCTTGTACGTCCCGATGTTCCTGGTCACGTTTGCCCAGTCGCCGCCGGCACGGAAGGATCGCGTTGTCGCGCCGCTGTGCCCGTAGTTGTGACCTGAGGAGCCACTCGCGACGGTGGTGGAGAGGAAGGCGTCGCCCCAGCCGCCGTTGGTGGCTGTGGTTGAGTCGCCGGCCAGGAGCCAGTATATGGGTTTCGTGGCTTGTCGGTGGAGTACGGCTGGTGCTGCGAGAGCGAGAGGGAGGAGGGAGAGGAGTGTTGCGCGCATATTGGAGGTGTTCGATTGTCGAATGAGATTCTACTATGAATCCTAGAGTGTGAGCTTCATCCAGTACATATGTACGTCGTTAGCAGTGATAGCGACAGCTATACCGCGCTCAGCCATTGAGCCGGCGGAATGGAGGGCATAGATCTTCCAGATTTGGGGTGCCATATTGCATCTTCACTTTGCCTGAAGCAGCTCTACATGCGCTCGTGATGCGCGGAAGCATGGCCAGAAAGCGAGTGGTGGTGGCAGATCTTCGGGGAGTTGGGATGGGTGGTAAAGGAGTTGCGGGGTGCGGCGCTAATCGTCAGGTACCTCGCGATAATGCAGCCCGAACTGCATCATGCCGTCATGAGCAGAACACGCCCACAAAGCAGTTCGCGACTCTATCTACTCGATTCGTATGCTGTAGCTGGTGATGCGGCAGGTCTTTGGGACGCGGAAAACATATGCATTAGAGCCTCGCCGGGACGGATGCGAGCGTCTATGCGACTTCCGATCAGATCCGCCATGCTAGGCGGCAGCGAAAGTCAAAGATTTGCTGATGCCACATGGGTATTGATATGTCAGAGCGGCTCTCGATCCATACTAAAATCTATCCTCTGAGTCGAATTGGCGTTGCCATGTCTACCTTTCCTGACTATGTCGCGGCTGTTCTTCCGCCTGTCCACCTCCTAGCCTACTCCACCTTACTCGGAACCGAGCTATACCAGACTTTCGTAATGACGAAAGTCTCTTACCAAGCTCTTCCCAGATCGGCGTTTACGACTCTGCAGAAGCGGGTCTTTCCAATATACTTCCAAAGCCAGTCGATTCTTTTACTCATCGTCGCTGCGACATTTCCGCCTCGTGGGCCACTTTCAGTGCTTACAGAGAAGAGTGACTGGATCGCTTTCGCAGTCGCTGGTGTTACTGCTGGGTTCAATTTGGTTGTATTTGGTCCGAGAACAAAGGACTTGATGGTGGAAAGGGTTCATCAAGGTGAGTATCCACAGATCTTGGCGAATTCGTTGATAGCTGATGGAAAGACAAGCGACTCGCGATGGCAAAGCGCAGCTCAATGGAGATATCAGCGATGACATGAAGGTTCTCAATCGGGCATTCTCTAGAGCTCATGCTATGAGCATACATCTGAACCTCATTACGATTGGTGCAACGCTTTGGTACGGTTGGAGGCTGGCGTCAAAGCTGCAGTTCTAGATTAACTGAGGGCAATTGCAAGTTGTACGCAATGGCCGAAGTCCCTCGTGGTTTGATGGTTCTCAAGGCTCCAAATGACGAAGCCTAAGAAGTGTTAGAGCAGAAGGGAATTGTATAAAACTGAAGCGTAAAGGCTCAATGTTTTGTTGAGCATTCAATCGATAGAAACGTGCTTTAGATCAGAGAATGTTTGCAGTGTTCATTTCATGCGGTACCTAGTTGACCCCAGGAGTTTAGCGTCGATGAGTAATTCAGGCGACCCGGGACGGATGTTGATCGTCCCTCCGTCCCGTGCTGGGTCTGGCTCTTGCCCTCTTCTCGCACCTGCAGCGATCCTGCGCCATCGCATCGGATGGAGGAAACTGAGCAACCGTCCGCGAGAGCGGGTGTACCGCGAACAACACAGGCGTGCCAACGCTGCCGGAACCTGAAGACGCGATGTTTGCCGAGCGCCCAATCTGGACTATGTCAGAGGTACGCCAGCCAATGAGAGTGTGATACTTTAGCCGTGGCTCCACATCCTCATGTCTTTACAAAGACGCTGACCATCCGCCAGATGTTTCTCAGCCGGCAAGGAATGTGTCTGGGCAGAAGCGCCGCGTAGAGCGAGGAAGCTGCGTGCACCTTCGTAAGTCGCTGCCCGTCTACTTCGATCTCAACTTATGATACTCGTAGCCGAATCGCGCAGGTCGAGCAAAAGATCGATGGCCTCGTAGCCAAGCTCGTCCATGCGGCTGACAGTGAAGTCACAACAGACTCAGCAAATGCATCGCAGCCAATCCCTAGAGAAATCGCAGCGGAGCGTTGGCGGAATCGGGGAATAGTCAACACGGCGCCGGGTAGCTGGATGCCGACACCATCCTACGAACCGAACGCCGTGCCGCCTGACCAAAGTACCGACGATGCATCAGAGAGTGCTGAAGTCGATCGACAGTATCTTGAGGAGATCCGCACCATACACAGATTTGACGACCGTGAAGATGTTCCTAACTCTCGTGAGGGCATCTTTAGGGCTTCGAAACGACCCGAAGCTCCTATCGAGCACGAGGTTGTCCAGCAATTGCTCACATCCGGCGAAGCAGACACACTACTGAAAGAGTATCGAAACATGTCGGCCACGTTCCCTTTTGTTATGCTACCGTCCCAAGTCACTGCAAGACAGCTCCATGAGCACAGGCCCATGCTTTCACTCGCGATATTCTTGGTGGCATCATGGCAACATCACACCCGCCAGATGGCACTTGATGGGATATTTCGCCAAGAGCTCGCTAATAGAACAATCTTGCAACCCCGGAGGACATTGGGCCTAGTTCAAAGCGTACTGGTCTATCTCTCATGGTAGGATGGTACCCACCATTGCCGAAAATCTACTAATCTGCGCAGGTACCATTTTGTCTTCAGCCACAAAACACAGCAAATCTTCTTTTTGCATAATCTCGTCACAGGCTTGGCTCTAGACATCGGCCTACACCAAGACTTTCAGCCTTTGATCTCTCCAATGTTGCCAAAGCGACCTCCAGCTCCACCACCACCAGCTGAAGAATTGCGCGAAAGACGCCGTGCATTCCTGGGTTGTTATTATCTTTCGTCCATGTATGTTCTCTCGTCCGCAGATTTTGGAATTGTGCGCTGACTCAAGCCAGGGTTGCAGCAGGTTTACAGAAGCCGAATCTGCTCAAGCATACTTCAACCATGACCGAGTGGGCGCAAAGCTTGAAGCAAGATCGCGAGTACGAAACCGATGAGACCGTTAGCCTTTTGATATCTCTGCGACAGATTGATGACCAAGTACAAGATGAGTTGTTCACGGCTGATACTTCGCAATTGCCAATGTCTGATGGGCGAGCGTTGATGCATGTTCGATTCATAGATGTACAGCTCGATACATGGAAACGGGAGTGCAACGGTGTCCCCTCTCAACGGCTACTCGAGCTCTCCTTCTCATACGCCAAGATGCAACTGCACAGCGTAGCCCTTCGGCCGTCTCCTTCGGAGTTACCGGCATCGGTACGTTCGTCACAGATCAACAGCCTACTCTCCGCTCTTGAAGCCAGCAAGCGCTTTCTTGATACTTTGCTTTCATTTCCAGCCCACGAATATCACCTTATATCGTTCTCGGAATGGATGCGATTACCACCAGTCATCATGACGGTCGCCAAGCTATGCATACCCAGTGAAGACCATGCCGCCATCGGGTGGGATACACAAGCAGCTCAAGAAAGAGTGCGTCTAGATCTCTGTCTTGAATCACTTTGCTATCGGATGCAGACTCTATCGACGTTCGATAAAACAAAGCGACCCCACCCCGACTTCTGGCACGCTATGCGGATGATTAATGAACTGACAAAGAACTGGTACATTCGCAAAATCCGACCGGAGAGGCCTAGCCAGACGCCATCAGAAGCTACGCCCAGCGACTCGGTTGAGCGGAGTATGAGCGGAAGCTCATGTCCCATCACCAGTGCACCAACAACGTGTCCCACACGACACGCGGAAGATCAATATAACACGCTAGCAGGCACCAACTATATGGAAGACTTCGGCATAGACATGAACCACGTCCCCGTGACCGAGGTTAGCAACGACCCCTTCGCGCTCATGAGGGGTGCCGACTTCGACATGAGCCAATTCTTCGACATGGCGGGAGGTATCTGGGGGGAGGACAGCTATAACAACTATACTGGCATGTCTTTTGGAAATGGAGCACCGTTCTGATCCCCGTATCAGGACGTCGAATAGTCGCCACGGGCAGTCATGCGCGACTTTGTTCACGACAACTTGACGCACTGCAACACGTTGCATCGCGCCGTTGCGCTGTTCGCATTACAGATCACTCGTCTGCGAGCTCGTGGGCATGCCTCGAGGCCTTTCGCCCTAGCATGTGAATCAGACTGCCGATCTCACTCTTGTACAAAGCATCTTACATCGAACTGTACGATAGCCGTTTACTTTAGGGGTATACAGTTTGTACGCGTTTCCAGCATATTGGCGTGGCATACGGTGATTACCCCAGACAATTCCGGTGTTTGATAGGCGTTGGAACAGACAGAAAGTAGGCAAAACGGGCCTCTTCCAATGTACACTGTCGCAAAGCATCGCGTACTTCCGCTTACCGCTCATTAATACCTTCCTTTACGACACTAACCCGCCCACCGGGCGCCGTCCAATACCAGTCCCAAGATACCACGCACACTGCACCCCGCGTTTTAAGTGTCAGATTCAGATGCCACGAGCGCGCCACGCGTGGTTTGAAGATGGGATTCTCCTCCATCGGGCCGCGACAAGGTGGTGTCGCTTGTGGAAATGTGATTGGTTGCTAACGCGAAATTGTTCACGTTAGGCCCGCGCGCGAGTCGGCGATCGCAACAGGTTTGCACGTGCCTTGATCGCCCTGGAATCTCGTCGCATGTGTGACATCAGCTGGACCCTGCATTCACGCCTTGAAATCTAGGACATTGGCGCGTTCAGTGCATTGACTATAACTGGACGAGGATATATCTTGTGTGACGTACTCGCGGTTTGCGCAATTACAACATTGTTGATATTCGCTGCTTTCCTTACCTTTTTTCTGCAACTCGCATTATCCCTAACTCTACCGTCGCGTTTCTTTGTCACTATACCCGGAATTTATCCTCCACGTTATCATGAAGTCGTTCAAGAGCTTCGTCAACAAGCGCCGCCAGAGCTGGCAAAACCGGGGCAAGCAGGAGGATAATCCGGCACCGGCACCACCCGCTCCCACTCCCGCTGACGCCGACAATGAGAAGCGCGCAGCAGCTCCACAAGCCAACAACGAACAGCAGCAAGTACTTGCTAAGGCAGCACCGGGCACTCTTCAGTTGGCCCTGCAGAATAAGTCCAACTCCGACAATGTATACTGCTACATCACCGGCCTTGCTCTCGAGCGAAACAACACCCCTCTCTTTGTGAAAGCAGACGGCCAGTCCATCTACTATCCAGTAGCCCCTAAGGACATCCAACAGCCACTTCAAGCCGATGTCGCCATCCCACTTGGCCGTCCCGGTAACACCGTCAACGTCAGGATCCCGAAGATCGCTGGCGGTCGTATCTGGTTCAGCATTGGCGCAAAGCTCACATTCCTTCTCAATCCGGGCCCTGCCGTCGTCGAGCCCAGTGTAACCAACTCCAGCGACCCCAACTTCAACATTAACTGGACCTTCTGCGAGTTCACCTACAACGACGCGCAGTTGTTCGCCAACATTAGCTATGTCGACTTCGTCAGCATCCCCGTTGCGCTCAGCTTGACCAGCAACGATGGCAAGACCCAGACAGTACCTGGCATGGGCGCCGATGGCTTCCGGAGAATCATGGAAGAGTTGCGCGCGCAAGCCCAGCGTGACGGTCGGCCCTGGGATAAGCTGATCTACGAGGCCAACGGACAGCCATTGCGAGTACTGAGCCCGAACAACCTGCTTGTCGGCAACGAGAATGCGTGGGGCGACTACTGGAACGGCTACATCCAGGCTGTATGGAACAAGTACCGCAATGAGGACATGACCATCAACACCCAGGCCGCAGCCGGCAACCTTAAGGGACGTGTCCAAGGCAACGAGCTCGAACTAGGCGAGGCAGGAAAGTTTGCTGCTCCGTCGGCCAGGGATATCTTCACTTGCAGCACTGGACCATTCGCAACTGGGTCGAACCAAGCGCGCAACGCAGTCATCCCCCGTCTTGCCGCGGCCTTCAACCGAAGCATCTTACTCAACACGCCTGGCAACCAGTTCCCCAACGGCAGCAACCCGAGCCAGTACTACAAGGACCCGACCACCAACCACTACTCGCGCATCGTTCATCAGATGCAGAAAGATGGACGTGGGTACGCTTTTCCATACGACGATGTTGTTCCGGATGGTGGTCAGGATGTGGCAGGCACGATCTTCGCTGGTAGCCCGAAGTTGTTCACTATCGCTGTTGGTGGGCAGTAGGTAGCTACTGCTGATGCAAATTAGGAGGTTGATGGTATGTTTACGATGTGATGAGTACATATTTCTTGAGCTTATTGTATATGTTTTGCATACATTTTGAATGGGTGGGTCCAAGAGAGATCGGGTACATACCTAAGTAGTTAGCTTTTGGTGTATATTTGATGATTAATGAAGTTTGCATCGTTGCTCTAGTCCAAGCTAAAACAATATCGTGAGTGCGGTGGGCTGGTAGTGCGCATGTCAAGTGTGAGGGCTCTGGGTCTGCCTTGCCTGTCACATGTGTGCATGAATCGCATCGATGACGTCATTAGTCTAGCCATCTCAGGGGAGAACCATCCAGCCTCTTTCACCCACACGCGACGCGACAATGCCACCTCATCTTCGCCGAATATTGAAACCGACTAGCAATCAGAACAAAGCTCATCTTAGCTAGGTGAATTGCCACGTGAGGACGCGGCTCGCGAACGCGTGACGTCATCGAAATCATGGAGCGCTCGTTCTCCATCCTATCGAAGCTGCGCAACGTTGGCGCAGAGCTCGGGTTTTGACGTTCTCATATCATGGAGTTGCTTTGAAGTAGATGGTATTTCCATTATGGACTGCTTGGTATGCAAAGTATTTGCGATGTTCCAACAGCGCTGACCCTAAGGAGAAGCGGGTTTTACTTAACTCGCGCAATCGGTTACACCACACCCTGAAGTATACATTGTACTCCATATGAACAATGTATGCAGCAAAACGCATTTGTATACTTCAAGTCGAACCTCGGTATTGGAATTGACGCAGCAGCGCGAGCTTTTCGTCGGTAGACCTTTTAGGCTTAAGCAGTAAACCGCGCTTCCACAAACGTTGCGATGACCAAAGCTGCATTCACTATGAGTGTAACTGGCGCACACGCCACAACGTGCAAACGGCCATGTGCGTTTCCATCACAACAACAGGCGACTGTCGGATACTGGTGCACACCTAAACCCACCGCCCGACCGCGATCTACACCCGTCCTCCAACTTGCCCGATCACTCGAAACTGACACGATCACCCGATTGCGCAAGCATTACCCCGAAGACCAAAGTATCCGGAGTCGTAATACGACCGCCCTGCCCGAGATACGATCAGATACATGGCTATCTCATCAAAACAAACGTATGGCCAGCTTTTGTCACGATCCCAGAAGAAGCGAATCGACACGTGGATCAACAACCTACCGTACGACTGGCAACTAGACAGCGCAAATACAGCGCTTCTAGCTCCTGCGGCGGTATACGAAGATTGGCTTGATTGGGCAAAGCCCAGGGCCCTCTCATGGCTCGCCAGACTGGACAAATACGAAAGGCGGTTTCGAGTCGCTGGAATCACCTACCACAAGGTTCCGTATGCGCTCCGACGCTCAATCGCTACTTGTAGCTCGAAAGCCGTGGAGCAGAGTGTGTGTTCACGGCTCAGCCAAATGTTCGAAATCGGCCGCCCGCGCTCTGAAGAGCCGTTCTTTCACCCATGGGACGAAATCTTCGACGCTGCCTATGCGGTATTGCAGAAATGGGTAATATCAAGAGGCACTGCTCCGGAGAACGTCGATCTCCTTCGCGAGCTGGAAGCTGAATGTGAACTCACGCTGTCGCAACTGGCGAAACCTCTCCGGAATCTGGAGGCTGGACTGGTATGGGTGGAGGAGCAAGTAGCGAAGCTCGCCGAACGCTCCGATCTTGATGGAACTGAGGCGCTGGCCGCTAAGCACAGTCGCGAGGGTAACATGTTTCGGATGTGGGTACAGACCTTTCTGGAAATTGAGCATGGGGTGGTGAAGTCGAAGTCTGCGTATACGGAAGCTTTTGTTGATGGCGTGGTGGAAGACGAGGACATTGCGAAAGACGCGTACTGGACTATGTTGGCGGTTACTGAAGTCGAGGGTTGGTGAGACGGTGGGTGAACGAAGTTTAACACGCTGTGCAGACTACATGTATACTCTGGGGTGAAGTTTCACAGCGTTCACTGCTGTAGATCTCCATATCACAAGGTGTAATTTCATCCTATGATTCCCCCCAGCCACTGCAACCGAAGCTAACCAGGGCGTACCAACCCAACGTATCTGTCGTATCGCCAACATGTGTCTAAACTGCGAACCCGTACCTCCAGAGCAAGCCGACGAGGAGGCCAAGAAAGCCCGCACCGGTATCCAAGAGATCGTTAAACGAGCTGATAGTCTTCTCAATCTTTGCAACTCATTGGAAGATCGCTATCGAGAAGCCGGCGTCACCTTCCACAAAACCCAACGCGCCGCCCGCATCGCCGTGGAACTCAATGAGGATCTGGATGTAAGCCGTTACACAGCCCTCAACAACGCCTTCGTTGTTCAAAGCTACGAAGAAATCTTTGGTCCTCTCATGGCTTTGGTTAAGAGTCTCACCGCGCTCCGCGCAAAGGCACAGCTTATACCATCATCGACCGAGGCTCATAACCTCAAGTTCACCTTGGAGTTCACGTTGGTTCCTGCGATGAACGTTTTGGTCTCGGACTATGAGACGTTCTCGAACAATCTGCGTAGCCTCGAACAAGATGTGCATGAACTGGATGTGTTCAGTAGGCAGCATTTCCAGTTCAACGAACGGGGCGAGCGTTGTGCTTGGTATGACCCCGTGTTAGATCTAACGAATGGCCAAAGGACTGTGCGGAGCCACCATAGGGAGTATGTGTTGTTCGCCGACTGGGTTTATAACTTACCGGAAGCGCGACGGGCTCTGGCGGTTCAACATGAGATTGATGGGCTGCATGCATCACGTACGCTCTTTAAGGATAGGCTGTTTGTTTATGCGATGGATTTGATTTGGCATGCGAATGAGGGGTATGTTGTTGAAGGTGCGGAGTAGGCTTTGCCATTACAGATCTTGGAAAGGTGGTTTTGATTCACGGTTAGAAGGCCCGACACTATGGATAAAAGATGCTGGTGATGAGCGTCGTTGATTGTCCATGAAATCGCATTGCAGGATTTGACAGAAGCATATGGAAGCAATGAATGGGGGCAAAGATGTTCTTGATCGACCGAAAGACGTGCGAGAAAAAGACGGCAACACCACGTACCAATGCTAACTTTATCGGCATAATAGAAACTTCGATAGAAGAGGGCTTTCTCAAATGGGATATAAGAGAGGGAAGCTGTCGATGTTTTGATGTGTTGTAAATTAATACATGTCTACAGGATCCTGGGTATCATGACCTTGTACTTCGTCCACGCGACCTTGGTTCGCGGTGACATCAATGTCTTGTTTTGAGTCGCTGTTCTCCTGGTTCCAATATCCAAGGAAGGTAGGCAGATAATCGGGATGCACGTGGCCGAGGTTCTTTACCTTGACATTGTATTGAATCGGATGATGGATGGCAAAGTAGATCCTAGAGGCTGGAACTAGCGGCTGGTTGTTATCCTCCGTCACAATGGGGATGGGTGCCTTCATAAGCGGTGCCTCGCCCGGCACGAGTTGTGGTTCCTTTTCCAACGAATAGGCAATAGCATGCTCGTCAGCAACCACTCCCTTCTTAGTAGTGGCTTGGCCGTAGTAGGTAAAAATTGGACTGTTAACAATTAGCCATGTTGCAATGTAGATGCGCAGGATATTGCGTACACAGCGAAGCAGTACTCGCGTTTACGTCTCGTGACGATGAATCTCCGTATTTGGGTTCGTACGAATTCATTGTATTTGACCCGGGACAGATTGGTATTGTAGTCGGCCATGGGATTCAGCCCATTCAGTGCGGTGGCGCCCGCCGGTTCAGTGAAGAGGATTGAAAAGACCTGTAAGGCTGTCAGTAATCTTGGCATCATCTTGAATGGTCATCACGCACCTTGCCTTCCTGGAAGAAAGCGCTGCCCCTGACGTAGAAAGCTAGAGCAAGTCAGCATGTTGTACATATGGTGAGAACTAGAGCCTAACATGGATCAATTGTCTCATAGTGGCTGCTAGAATTCGGATTCGTTGGATTGTAGGTCGCATAGATAGTTTTTCCTCTCCCATTACCAGCAAATCGACCTCCAGATGCTGTGACTGTCGGTATAGAGTCATTGCGCGCATGGATCTGAAATTGAGGTTGAAGTTGAGGTTGAGCCTGCGGGATTCCATGCGTTAAAGGCACCCAGTCAAAGAATACCCAACCTTGTCCTGTTTCCAGTCAGCCTATACATATGCCAGGGTTCAGTCACGGACCTTCAACGTAGTGCTGCCAGTAATAGCGTCCATGCTGTGCATTCCATAGGGTGATAAGATATCTCTGGAAACGGTGGCTCCATTGAGACTGTGGTTGCTCAGAATAGGATGCCCATGGTTCCATCTCGGAAATGTCTACTCGTGCAGACACAGCTTGTGGGAAACTGGCCGGTGAGTCTTCCGCTCTCAGTATGCTTGTTGGCAATGAGACCTCTTGGTGATCGTTTGTTGCAGGAGATACCGCTTCGGGTGTTTCTGTCTGGAATCTCTTCGGTCGCGATGATATTGACTGAGAATCGCCTACTGGTAAAGGTACTGCTGAAGAAATATGTTCTGTCTGCAAGTTTGCGACTTCGTCATGGATCTCCCTAGAGTTCATATAGTCATCATTGGCATCCAGCAAATGCCATCCTGCGTTCGCGACATGTTTTATCAATCCCTTCGCCGCTACTATGTAGGCAATGGGCTGCCTGTCAGCAGCAGCGATGATCATGCCGTACAGTGCTCTAGTAGTAGTGTCGTGGACTAGTGATCCGCAATCGCCACGCTTGATCTCACCTTCGTACGCAAAGGTATATACAGACTGAAACGACATGCTTCCTGGTAGACGCATGAGAACAGGTACTTTGTTGAGAGTACCATGAATAGGACCATGAGTGGTCCATGCTGTAGCCAGCGAAGGCTTAGGCTCGGCTGTAGAACTCGACATATGAGAGACATTGTTTTCCCTGAGAACTCTGGTCCTGTCGAGCGTCCGTTGAAGCCCAGAGTCATCGATGGTTATGATAGCGCAATCCAAAGACTTGTCGGGCTCCTGGTCAGGCTCCAGATGACCAAGTAAGGCCAGACCATGCGGCAGATCTATCGAGACTTCAGAGAGATCACTAGGCCCAGTAGCTCCCCCGAGATCAAAACCATCTCCGTGCAAGACGTAAGATTGTCTTGATCTTACTGAGTCTGACAACAGGGCCCCAGCGAAGGATGTCTTTTCGTTCAAATCATTTTCGCTATCCTCATTGTCGCTGTCGCTGTCGAATGGTATACCGAGATCATCTTCGTCATCATCGATCGAAGAAGGGCTTTGATGCAGAAGACCGAAAATATGGGCTGCAGTAATATAACCGTATTTGGATCCGTTGTGCACGACATTGGCTGTTCCCATTCTTGATCGACCATCTGCTGTCTTGACGTATATGGGCATTCCGGTGATTCGTAGCCCCTGTTTAGAATCATAGTAGGCAGATGAAGAGACAGGCGTATTCGGGTGGAAAGAAGGATCAGGCGTCTTCTCTTTCCAAGTATCTGAATCCCATCCTTCGGATTCTGATGCTGAATCCCAACATGCTTCGCTAGGTGATCCGGCGGCAGGATGAGTGGGGCCTGATGGGAGGTACTTAAGCACCCCGATCTCGAAGCCAAGATCCGCCAGAACGCCGCTTCTGGTGATGGCTCTCTTGGCTTCTTCCCGTGATCGTTTGTCTTCGCTGGAAATTATGATCATAGGTTTCGCTTTTCGAGGCGTCTTTCCTACCATAAAAAGTGACACACAAATCTCACAGAAAGACTCTCGTTGAGACTGGTCTAACTCTCCCAGTAGCTTGGTCTTTGCTTCTGCGTAGACTTGAGCACATTTCCCCTTGGCCTCCCAGCAAAGCTGGCCATCTTTCCACTTTGGGTTCGCTTCTTGATCCACACGAACTGGATGTTCGATATCGACTGAGTCCTCGTGATTGGCCCGACTTCGCTGCAGGAATCTTCCACCTAGACGTACTCTTACGTCCACAACCCTCGATTCTGGATTGGTGATCGTAGGGGAACACTGCTTCATTGTTACCAGATCGGCAACCCGAGACAGGTCTTCGATTTGGGCTGTGACTAACATATGTATCGGCGTTGTGCTGAATCATCCTTTTGAGACGTAGGATCGTGCGCGCAATGCGTAATTCAAGGTGAGGCGCTCATCGAGTAGGAGATGTCACCATGTAGAAGTTACGGATGGGCTGAACTTTTGTTCGACCCCGCACTCAATACCTTCCGGTGAGCCAACAATGCCAATCTGGTAAGCGCTCAGCCCCCGGCTGCGCCACGCTGTCAGCCAAGCACTGCCCTGGAAAGATATAGTCACTGATGTGTATCTCCAAGCATTCCACTCGAAAGGAAAACATTCCAGACTTCAGCAACAGTGTGCGCTTCGAAGCCACGACTCCAAGCATGGTACTTTCCGGAAGGGCCAACGAAGATCCCATACAGACCCAACACAAGCGTAATGTCCTGGAAGCGTTTTGGCCCATCAACACTGTCCCGGTACTTGCAGTCAGAGACGATCGAGGCTGCTGCCCTTGGGATGCGTATTTTCGACACTACACCGCAGAATGCAGAAAGGCTATTGAGCCAGATGGCGGCAAGCATGTGACTATTCGGGAGCATCAGGACATCATAATGATCATTCGGCAACTTGAAGCAGGCCATACGAAGGAGATGATCAAGCGCTCTCTCGCATCACTGGTCACTCAACAAAGGAGTGAAGAAAGCAAAAGCCGTATGGCGGAAGGATCAATCCGGTTAGTAGTACGCCTGTTCTTGATGGTAGATGTGGGAGCTCCGTCGAAGTACCTGACGTGGAGTCCTACGTTCCTACCATGGAGCGATGACCAAGTCGATGTGAAGACCGTTCTCGCAGATCACTTTGTCGTCAGCTCCACCGATGCAGGGAACCTGACGTTTGAGGAAGAATTTACAGCGTTCAACTTGTACCGCTTCACTGGGCTTGAGATCCAATGGACCAACAATCTTGCCAACCACTTGCGGCTCATCGACAACGACCGGAAGCTTTGCGTTTTCCATCATGCAACCTTCCTTCATCATCAGACTAGGCAGGTCTCCGAATGCATTGCTACGGTCAGCCGCTGATTGACATAGTGATCTGTATCCAAAGAATCTCATCAACGAGACGCTGCGAACACTAGACTTGTTGTTCCCGAGACAAGATGCTAGCACACAAAGATGGTTGAAATCTCAGCGATCGCAACATGGTGACATCGTGTATCCGGATATTTCATTGCTCAACCGAAACGCGATGTTGTCCACCGATCGCCGTGCCATGAACTTCGAATATTGGCGCGATGAACTGATGACGTTGAAGGAAAGGTTCGATCAACCGAAGCCAACATCCATCTCTCAGTTTTGGTACGATAGAAGAAACGGGCCTCAGTGGTACACGTTCTGGATTGCTGTTACTGTACTTTGTCTTACAGTCTTTTTTGGTCTTGTACAAAGTATCGAAGGAGCTCTGCAGGTGTATAAAGCGTACCATCCAGTCCCAAATTAGACAACGCATGGCAGCTTGAAGAATCAATGACATGTAGTACTCGTGTGCAGACAGCTCCTGGACATATGTGATTGCTGGAATTGCTGGTGTTGGGACCATCTTTGATATACGTGTAGCCAGGCCCCGAGGCGATTGAGTGGTGAAACCAGCGAGGAGATTAAGACGTGTGGTTGTATGGCAATGAGAGGTCATTTCGTGGGTCTAGCGAGGAAGCAGGAGACAGGTTGCGCAGGTAGAATCTTGTTGGTATCATTTGGCACGTCTGAGAGTGTGTAACCGTGGAAGCAGAGCGTAGTGGGTGCCACAATGCTCTCAATGCCAATGGCAGTCACGTCGTTCTTGCAGGCATATAGGTGGGGTCTGATGCCCAAGGCCGAACGTACTATGCCCGGAACTATACGTGTCCGCAGTTCCGAACAGATCCACGGCGGTGACACCTCATGAAGGAAAAAACCTGAACAGGCCTGCGGGCTACATTAAGACAAAGACCTGCAACGTGGGTGGCCCAACGTTAACGTAGGCTCCAGGGCGTTCAGTTTTTCCCTTAGGTTGGCGTGGTGAAGCCTTCGATGACGTGCGCCCAATGTAGATTCATGTCCTAAGTTTGGCCATGCTGATCTCCATATCCCCATGTGGTATATGTGTACGCGAGCTCGGCCGCGGTAGGATAGCGCTTGCGAATGCGATAGGAGAGGATTCGACGTGTGTAGTCCCAACTTGGGCCGACAGGGAACTCGATCTGCAATCTTGTCAGTGAACACCCATCACAGGAGATCAGACATAACATACCAGCCTGACCTTGTAGTCATTGGATTCCTGAAATTGTGCCGCAACGAGAGTTGGGTGAGGTCTCATATCGAGGCACCTTCTCCATGTTCAGTCTGGCTGTGTGCAATGCGCGCATCTCGAGAACCTCCAACTGGCATCTGGGAGCGACAGTACCATCTTGTTCGTAGCATGGACCGTCCTGGCGAGCGATAACTTCGTAGCATAGGAACGGCTACGCCAGACCGGTGGACGACTCGCGGGCGGCGATGCAGGCGGATTTCAGAGAACGAACCATAGCGTCATGGCAAGTCAGTCCGCCAAGACCTAGAGACGGTGGACGGATTTGCGCTTCGGTAGAGGAATTCGCGCTTCAGCTCTGATCAGTCGCGTGTCTTCTGGGTGTTGGTGACGCGTTATGCAGAGTACACGAGAATCGCGCGCTAGGGTCCACGGTGTTCGCGGTCACATGAGGCCCGGCGCGGGGAAAGTGGGCCTCCTGGGCAGAAATCCGTCGCACTAAACACACACCACATACCTATTACGCCTCTTCAGAAAGAAGAGTGCGCCCCTTCTTACACAGTAAAGTCTACTAAGATGCAACGAACATCTAGACGCTTAGTGTCTTGTCTTGAACTGCAACGTGTAGTTAATGTCAGCTCATACACATGCAGATCGCACTGATCGCGGCCTCCTATTCAACAAGGCACATAGATAGGGAGATCGCGAGATACCTGATTCAAGTGCAGTCCACGGAAAGATAAAGTCTTGAACTTGAGAGTCATGTCAATTATGGTAAGTTATACGCCATTGCGTATCTGTCAAAGCGCTCGACGGTGCTTACCAAAGAGTGTATTGATGCTGCGATGCGGGCACAATGGTAAGACAGAGATCTCCTAATCTAGTCAGAGCAACAAAACTTTCCTTTCGTCGGCCAGGTCGTTTCGTCTTCACCCGGATTGAAAGCATATAGGTGCGCTATGCGCAATCCTCAAATATTGCTACTTGCGCTTTCACTTATGCAATTTCTGTTCCGCTCTTCACCTTCAAACTTAGGGTTTCTGGCACAATTATGCGCGCTCAATGTTGTAGAGTGGAAGAGGCTTCGAGTTTCTGGGCCAAGCATTAGTGTGTGGTCCACGGGTGTCGCTTCCTCTTGAGGGAAGGTCACGGGGACACGCACACTGCCATGGTACCTAGGTATCTTGACACTCACGCGTTTCTTACATCAATACGGCTTCACCTAGACATTCATGTTGCCCTGGTATGCTCCATGGAACCTTCGAGAGCAGCGAAGCTACGTGACTGGTGATTTCAAAACAGGCAGGAGCAATGAGCTAGCGCACAGACTCGCCCACAAACAAACCACCGACCTTTTCTGTCTTGCTGCTTCCTCCCATCCTCACCACCTCGAAAACACGCTTGTCCTATACTGCACTATGGATACGATTGAAGCGTACGTGCAAGCGCAATTCGCCGCTCTCAAGGGTATTTACCATTCCCCTTTCAACCATGATCATAGCTAACATCGAGCAGCGAAGTCAGAGGCAAAGCATCAAGGGCACAAAGCCAATCCAAAAGAGCCTTTGAAGGCGCACAGCGATTCTGTCGAGTGTTAGTACATCCTATCCACCAGCATTGTAGATGGCACTAACAACACATAGCCGCCAGTGAGCGCGTTCAGAGTGTCGTCAGTGACGCCATAGTCAACAGCGAGTTCGACAAGCTGAGTAAGTGCCATTCCGCGATGCTTCAGTGATGAGTACTGACACACGACAGTCAACGATGTCACCCATCGACTCCAACTTCCTCTTACCGACCCTCCTGCGCCCGCAGAGCACAAAGCCGCCTGTGCGATAGAGGTCCAGGTCGGAGGGCCCCCACCGCCTACAGGCCTGCCTAAGGACGCCGACACCGAGTTTTGCATTGGCCTCTTCAAGCTCATCCTGTCTGCCAAGGGCGTCAACAAGAACAGTCTGGTCTATAGGACCTGGCAGTCGGTCATCAACCCCGACTCGGACGAGGGCTGCCCGCCAACTGTCAAGAACCTCACTCATTGGAGGCCCAAGTTCTCCGACGCCACTGCGGACGCGAAGGAGTATGACCCGAGCGAATACAGCTCCACCTCCTCATTCTCTCTCGGTCTCTGCCACGTCACGTTCGGCACCTTCTACACCTGTCCCCATGGTGCCGAGTGCCCTTGGCGTCACTCCAAGTTGACGTACCCCGAGACAGACTGGCTGAGGGACATCGGAGCCAACGATGTGCTCGGCGATCTCAAGTCTTGCCAGTTGAGTGGAGAGAAGATTCCTCGTGTCGTTGAGCGTACTGCCTGGGATGAGTATTTGTAGCACAAAGCCCTACCTCTGGGTCCCCTCTCGGACACGTTTACCGTTGCGGGTAGCGGCGGCGTCGTGCCTGCGGGCTTTTGACTCCTAAAGTCTATGAAGTCTACATATGAATCCAATGATGCATTCCACTTGAGCAAATCTGTACCTGCTTGATGATGGCCTATTGAGTGCGTTGCTGCCGAATACAATCGGATGACACACTGCCAAGGCTAGCACGGTGCCTGCTGCATACGCAACCTCACGAGGTGGCCATCCGCAAACTCGTCACTCACCACCTAGGCAGACACAACCATGGGCCCACGCCGACGCAGAGCAAGCTCCATAACCTTGGACTCCAATACTGACATGGACTCACAATTCACCAAAGGCAATGTCACCAAAGCCGGCGGCTTAGAGTATGTCATGCACCCCATCATGTGTTCTACAGTGCTAACTGTACCAGCCCCTTCGAGGACGACGACTACCCACTGCGTAACGTCGGCGCACTCCCAGGCTCCTCAGATCTCGAGGCCGACGATGGCACAAAGCCTCACCTCAGCCTGCCTATCGTCTCCTCGACAGTGACGGTGGCCGAGAACAAGGCTGTAGTGACGATAAGTGAGGGCGTGTATTGAGAGTCAATGTGGTCAGGTATACATAGTAATACCATCTTTGATATTTGCTCCTCCTCGCTATCGCCTGTATGCGTTGACGCTTCACCATGATGCTTCCCATTGGAATGAATCTATGTGTTGTGTTGTGTTGATGAAGGTCTAGCGCAATACTGCTATCTTTTGCCGTGTCGCAGGTCACGTCATTCATGACTTCTGGAAAGCCCTTTGAGGTATCGTTCATATAAGCTTCACGATACCGGATTGATACCCCAAAATCTCGGCCACATCAGGCTTAGCTATGGGAACTGCACAAATCGACACTGTCGATTTGCTCTGAAAACTGGTTCTACTGATTGGCTCATATGTATTCGCGATTGATCCAATTCTATTCAACACAAGAAATGGGAAGTGGTGGAGTGATTTGACTGCAACGATAATGTGACTGCACAATGCCGATACCGATGCCAAGCACCTCCGAGATTAGGTCATGGCATTGAAGATTGAGCTCCGTCAGCTCAAGAATAAGCTCTCCGATGATGAGAAAGAAGAGCATGAAGCCATCACCTCTCCCAGCAAGCTATGTCGGGTTACCGCATACGATACCGATGAAGCCCGTTAAATATCGGTGGCTCCACACCATGTAGCCTCCGGGCAGGACTTACGGTTCGCTGCCGCACGCGGGGCCAATGGCGTCGTCGCCACACCTCCTTCTCCTGCTCGAAACTTGGCTCCTCTTGCCGCACAAAGCCATCATCAACGTCAACCACAAGTCAACGAAGCGAGTCAATCAACAATATACGTCGGAAGCTCCTCGCCTCAGATCTTGTCTGAAGAAGACCGTGACACCTCGCCCCCTGTGCCCATTCCGGCTCCAGTTGAGGTATCAGCACGCCGTAGATCAGGGCGCCCTCGCAAGGTTGCGTCGATGGCATGCGAGATGATTGGATATGCTATACAAATGTGTCCAGATCGACAGTGTCGATTTTGACAGCCTAGCACTCTGAGTAGCAGGATTGCTGTATGATGGGTAGACTGTGACTTTCATCTTCGACGCGATACCCGCTATGTAGTACTCTCACATGCGTTGTAACGTGTGCGTAAGTCTAGATACTGGACTTGGTCTGGACATTCTGGGTCTAATCATCGTCGCTATTGCGCTACGTCGTAGCCAAAGCTTATGCAACCTATCCGATGCGGCATGGTCATGAGATACAGATCGCAGATGGAAGATTACTAGAGCTAAAATTAGGAGATCCTTGTCTAGTCTCGCGATCCCAACGGTGTGAATTGGCTCGCGCAACAGAGCGAAAATCTCGCCAAAAGAACTAGATTGTACAAAAGTTCGAGGGAAGTTATGAGAATGGAGCTGATGTAGGCAAACACCTGTTATCTCGAAAGAGGTCAAAATCGTTAAGAGCTAGATCATCGGACACTTATAGTATGATGCGCCAGTAAGGCGCAGCCTAAGACCAGGCTTTACGTATCTGAAAGGGAAACATTTGCTATCTGCGCCTTTGTGATTCATGCTGTTGTTTGCTTCTACCAGAGCTAGTATCTGAAGGCCTACGAGCGCGAGGTGTTCGACGGTCGTCTTCGTATAAGTCGGCATTACTGTTCGTTGCCGGTGTGTATTGTGTTTGGCTGCCCATTGGGACATAAGCGTACTGCGCAGTGGGCCTCTGTGAATTAGGCGAGGCGTAGTGGCTGGTACTAGGTGCAACATAAGCCGGATTTTGAGAAGCCATGTAGGCCATATTAGTAGGGTGTGGATATGAGAAAGTAGGCGTGGGTTGCAATTGGTTTCCGGGTACTTGGTAAGCTGCACTGCTCGGGTAAGCTTGAGACGGATAGTTGGATGCTTGGTATGTTGCATTGCCTGGGCTTGCGTATGCGCTCGTGCCCGGACTTTGGTACTGGCGGTATGGTTCTGGGTTTTGCACTGTAGGCGTGGGTGTTGTTGAGTCCGGTCCATACCCAGCCTGCCACCCTGGAGCTTGACTCGACTCAGTAAACGAATCTTGTCGTGTTTGGGTTGGAGCTGGCCTAAAGGTATGACCATCGTAAAACTTGGTATGACGAGCTGGTGGCAGAGGTTCCGCATCCTCGATTCCCCAATGCGACTTGAATTGGGCCATCAGTGTCCACTCGTCGTTGGGATCGACATGACCAAAGTCCTCCACCTTGACATTGTGCTCAACGGTATAGAGTTTGAGGAAATTGACACGCGACTTTGGGTCCATGGTATTCCACGGTTCTTTTCCTATCACGCGGATAGGCTGACCCATCGGTGGCTCTGTCGGAACGATTTCTGAAGCCGTGGCTCGTGGGGGTGCCTTTCCGGTGTACATGATGGCATGATGGTTGTTCGGCTTATTTTCTGGGACGCCTCTGCCGCCATATGTTTGGATCGACCTGCAACTGTTAGACTTGATGACAACTAAAACGAAGCCTCCGGAACTAACAAACAGGTACAGCAATTGTGCCCTTCTCGGATTACGACGAACCAACGGATTTTGTAATAAGTCTTCTCTCCAAATGCGCCGGTCGTTGCAATCGTAATGTCTTGCTTAACATCGCCAGCTAGCTCAGGCCATAGCACGCGGAACACAACGCCACGTTTGTAGAAGGTGTAGCCCGGGTATTGAATCTGGAAGCCTGGCACACAGTTAGTGAACTGCTTCACCACGATTGAACCGGACATACTCGGTTTAAGTCTCTCGCTGGTTCCATGTCTCTCAGATCCCCTGAGAATCCTTCGCGGCCACCGACCTTGACTCAATAGAGGAAAATCGGGCGGCGTGCTTGATGCATCGGGATGTAGAACTACTTCTCGGCCAACGTTCTCGAGCAACTCGCCATCAGATGGCCGAGAAGATATTGGTACATTGGTAGCATATGGATTGGGTGCTGCAGCGTTGACCCCGATGTTTTGGTGGTACCCGTACTGTGGTAGCGTATAGTTGCTGATTGGGTATGGGGCGACAGCTGTGTTTTGATCAGCGCAAGCCGCTCTTGAATAAACGTGTGGCTTAGAGTGAGTATTCTCACCAAGGTTATCGGGTGCTGTATTGATATGATTGACAGAAAGCCGTGAGAAGTTATCCGCGAAATCCACGCTACTGCCTGTGTCGACTGCGTTATGACCATGTCCAGCTGCGCTTTGCGAAGTGGGAGCAACTGCTTGAGCCTGATTACTGCCTACGCTTCTGTCACAAGAAGCAAAGTCAGCTTCGGCCCTTGAAAGATACTGAGGTAGGAGGTAGTAGTGCTAGGTGGCCACGTACGCTGTAGCAGGCGTTACTGCAGGGACTCTCAGACCGTTGGCGTAAATGTATGTGCTGGTGCCATAATCATAATAGTAATAAAGTCGGCGAGTGTAATCATACAGGTCGTACCGCTGCATTGTGTGCACGGTGCGACGGTTCGTGCCCCGCCATGATGCGGGCCTACCTACGGTATATAGCGCATCCAATGCCGCATGTGATGCGGCTCCAAAACCTTCACGTTGAGTGTGATATCGCTGAGCAAGTTAGATTGATGAACAGCTCATCTTGCAGGCTGCTCTTGTTCATGTGGCTTTTCCGGTGAGCGCGCTTAGATTAGATTCATGGATGCGTATTTCCCGGGCAGCCTTAGCGTGATTGGCTTTAAAATGATGCGCGCCCCAAAGTTTCCTTGAGCCACACGCGACCAGGACAACCCCCGCCCTACAAGACGTCAATATCACAATTTCCATCACATTCGACTATACTTTCAACATCACAGAACTTGCTAGTTGTAGCATTAACGACTTGCGAGATGTTCGACGTCTACCCTCAATAACAAGCCCAAGTATTTAACCGCACGGAGAGTACCTAGGTAGCGGCTTGAGCCATCTCACTTACATATACCAGAGCCCACGATGTAGTCGCAGCAGCTGCTGAAATGAACAGTGGTAGCGAAGAGATTCAGCTTCGTCAGACCGACGCACCTCGACCGTTCACTTTGCCATATCATACAGCCGCCACTCAAACACGACAGGACGAATACCCGACCGAACAACGCGCGAGTCCATCTGTCATAACCTATATCACCTGTAACAACATGTCGCAATCGTCTCTCGTAGATCACAGTACAATAGCACAAGCACAATTCATGAAGATATGGTTGTCCCATAGGTCACGCATATCTTCGTTACGAAGTACGATATTAGTTATGCGAACAAACCTGAGGAAAGAGAGGTTGCAGTGTCGGCATAAAGAGGAAGTGGAACAAAAACTCCAGGCACAGTGTCTGACTTATCTCAGCGAGGATGCTATCTATAAGAACAGTACTGGAAGCTGGGATCGCTTGATCAAGACATCTGAAGAGCTCAAACGTTGTAGAGCTGATCTGATCTCTTCGCGGGAGCAAACCGCAGCGCTAGAAGATGCCCTGTCCAGCCAAGAGTATCAATTAGACCGCCTGGAAGAGACCATTTATTCCGATGTCGCCCAGTCAACAGATCAGGGAGGCTCGTACCAACCGGTACAATCACCATCAAGTTTTCTCCACACTGCTTTACCGATAGACAACGACCATGATCATGACATGGGCCTACTCGAAAGGCTTTATATGCGGATGGGCGATATACGCATATATCACGAGAGATTGAGCAACTTCGAGTTCGACCTTCGTGAGCGTGCAGAAGAAAGAGAGCTCATCCGCGCTGCGGGGACCAGTCAGCTTTCCACCGACGCTGTATTCTTCGACCGAGCACGGGTGCAAAGATCTAGAATTCAAGAAGAGCATACGAGGGCACATGAAGATGTACATTTACTCAAACAACAGTGTACAGAGCAAGGAATCGAATTTCAAGAACCAGAGTTCGCCAAGTCGATGTACTGTACTTTGCTGGAAAGCACCACCCCGAGTTCTAGCTCAATCCAGGCACCGCCAAATATGGTTGGGGATTATTTTGCATCCCAGGAGCGCGTTGAGACATGGCTGGGGAAGCCCACAGAGCCTGAGCTCCACGTATCAGACGATGATGGAGAGACAGATCAACAGGAGACTAGCAGGCATCCAGCATCTCCTGATATGGTATGGATATCAGCTCCACGTCCAGAAAAACTGCCACTTCCAGATAGAGGCTTACGCAGAAGGTATTCGGCCCCGTACGATATCCCGCAATGGCGAGTGACTCCATCTATCGGCTCGCACTCGCCAGAACTTATGCCCCGGGCCCCGGCTGCACCAGGCCCCGGAACATTTCTGCCTCACTCAGAGATCCGCAACCTTCCCAGAGCCAGGCACTCCCTTGCGATCTACGAATGATACTATGGATCAACGTAACTCGCAGCGAATGAAATAGGAGGCATACAGACACGGTGGCGACCACGCAGGCTTCCACACGGCTACGCGCTTACTCTTCGTTCTTGCCTGCGGTCTGACTCACCGTCGCACAGTGAGTCGCATGTGCTCAGCACGTTGGCCCCGTATGTTTGCCACCAATGGCATCGCAATTTGTTATCGGAGGAGATCACGATCACTTGGACGACAACCTGTGTCCCAGACACATCTCGAAGTCCAATGCTATCTTATTGGGCGCCTCGTCGGTTACCCACACACAGCCTGACAACCTTGCTCGAAGTGGCGCTGGAGATTCGCTGCCAGAACTCCGACGGTATGGGCCTTTCACCAATGTATCAGTGCATCATTTGAGGCTTGCAGAAGCAATAACAGCAGACCGAGAAGTCGATGGAAAGTGCGGCTGGACAATGCAGTGATTGGCTGGCGAAAGGAGGCTGATCGGTGAATAGGCAAACATGTTAGAAATCTCATTGTCTAATCTTGTCCAAGCAAATGCTCATCTCCACATGACAGGCCCTCACCAGACATAATATCGGGACTGGTTATCTGCTCGTCAACTCTCTGCATGCCAGAAGAATGACAGGTAGTGTAACACAAGACATGCGGAATAGGTGCGATAAGATTGGGGACGCAGCCGACCGGAAGGTGCCCAGGTGGGGCAAGTGGGGCAAACATACCGATAGAGCAACGGCATGAAGCGCATAGGGCGCTGGACAGCCAGGACGGGTCTGACCTCTGGAATCTGCAAAGTGCCTTTAGTAAGCTGGGATGTGCCCAGCAAGAAGGCAGTGATGATGCACTGCATCAGTGCGGCCTGTATGTACTCCAACATGCGACGCATCGCCACAGCCATCGCTCCCGATCCAGCCCCACGGATGCGACCGTGCCCGCAGCCGCCCGTTATTTCATTCGACTGCAGCCACGTACATATAACCCCTGGTATACTTAAGGCTGACATCTTTGATATCTCGGGGTCTTCGGGCTCGGAAAAGGAAGTTAGCGATGCCGTGGTGGGAGGCACATCGAGGGTTACTAGCTTTCAAGGTTTGATCGAAATTGACGTCGATATCACCGCTATGATCAGTACAATTACGACGCTCTAGGTGGCACTACGCACTATGTCACCGCACTCTGTAGGCTGAACGTAACACGATGCGGGCCGATGTCTTTGATTCGCTAGACAGACCGAAAGGCAATGGTCCTTGGAAGCCCGGCTATCAGCCGTCCACCTCGCTGCCTGAGAACCTTGGAATGCATGACCATCGCAAGGTTGCAGTCTCTTACTCAACCGTGTCTTTATCGTGCATGAGCATCTGGATCATGATCCGCACAGTCAACATGCGCATCGTGGCGCCTCATAACTGAAGTATCCAGGCGTACCGGCTAGCATGACGGAGCATACCAGCACCCTCCTCTCCAAATCGTCCGTCCGCGCATCCTCTGCTTGATAGTTCCGAGCAGTTATGTCCCCGCACTTAAGATAAACGCATATACAATGCAAGCTGCGTGTCATCATGCATTTGTATCCTTGGCATGCGGCATTGCTCATGTCGCATCGATCGACTGGTGAAGCTAAGCCTGTACGCGCGTTGTTGATAGCTTTTCCAAAGCGGAAGTTCTGATATGCAGTGAGACTCGAAGGATCCGGCCACTGCGCGTCGTTGTCAGGAAGGAGATTTCGGGCACCAGTGACTCTAGGGCTCTGCCAAGATTCACCTCGCTTACGACACGCTAGCCTAGTCGGACTAGCTCAGCTATAGGCCCAGTCAGGTACCTCTGTTTCGAATGTGAATAACCACCTGCATGGACGCGACTGCCTGGAATGAAGCGGTATTGTAGGAGTGGAAGTTCACAATGGGTAATGTGCGACCCAATTCATACTGGTCGCTCCAAACAACATAATATATACCAATCCAAACCCTTGACAAATCGTTTTCATGAAATAATCTCCGGACTCCGTGGTGAACATACGCCGACCCGCAAGCGTTGAACCAGTCTACCCTATACTGTTACATAGTGATGTGTGAAACAAGCGTGAAAGTGTTCAATATGAAAAAATAGACGACGTGTGTCGCTCGTCATCGAAACAGTCGACAATACGTCGGATTGTAAACAAAAAAGAAGGCAACAAAAAGATATCAAAGTAAGATCTACATGACTAGACACCCACTGCTCTCCGGCTGGGTGTGTGCTATACATGAAACATTAGGAGATGGTTCTTCGGTACGAGCGAAGAGTTGTTCGCGTTGAAATGTCTGCGAGTCGCCTGAAGCACTTCCTGCTTCGGAAGCTATAGAACAGTCTTCTGGACTACTGAATATATTTGGCGGCGTTCGTAGTGATTCCAAACGACTGGTAAGGATCGCCGAATCCGGTGCGGGTCCAGGTTGCGATGCATAAGCATTGTCTGAATGGTGCGATGACTCGGATGTGGAAGATGTGCTCTTGCGTTGTCCTTGCCGGGTGGGGGTCGTGTGAGTGCTTTCAGCAAAGTGGCCACGATTTTGATCATTTTGAGCGTCGTCTATGTGCTCCAGAAGTGTCGTGCAGTCAAGGCGAATACCACCAGTATCGGAGTCTTGCGATGTAGTGTCACTTTGAGTATCTGCTGTATCTGCTGTATTGGTGCATGAAGTACGTCGGCTGGGTATTTCGGAAGTCATACAAGAGACTGGAGATCCACTGACGCTTCTTGTAGGAGGCTTAAGTGTAGCCAAATTTCGTCCACCGACATGCAACAGGTCTTCAGATCTCGGGATCGGAGTCTGGACTTTCGGATGATTGTCTGGAGCTAGAGATGTGCTGCTAATGATATCCAAGGTGGGGATATGGGGCTTGCTCGTGGTTTGGTTAGAAACCGTAGAGTCTCCAGTACGAAAGAGAGATAACTCTTCATGTGATTCGGTCAGAAGCTGGCTTGTGTGTGTCCACCATGCGTCGTCATTCGTATAGCCGACGTCAAATATCGCTCTCAAATACAATTGATGAAGACGTGAATCGGCAACAGTTTCCAGTAACCAGGCATCGATCATTTCCATCTTACGCAGCCAACGTCTATGTTCTTGTTTCTTTTGCGATGTCTCAATACCACGTCCAATCGGGCTGACCGCAGCATGGTTACTATCGTTCAAAGTATTCCCAGGAAATTCATGTTCATCCTGTCCCAACACCTTTCCATGCTGAGCTGATTTCGTCTTGGCCAGAACATTCCCTCCTGGGTCACTGACTTCACAATACATAGTGTGATTCCAAGCTTCACGCGATCTCTCGGTACTGTCAGACATGCCGTGCGTCAGTTGTGCAATGTTCAGGTCATCCGCACTCCGGCTTCGACTCACTGTACCGATTGGTACAAGTTTGTTGGTTAGAGCGCCCTCGACGAATCTTGCCTCTTTGCTGGTATAGTTCCATTCCAAGGTATTGTAATTGGCTTCAGCCGTGTCGTATGTCGACTCGAGCAAGCCCACCTGATCTCTCATTGCCGACGCTTCCTCGAAGGCTTTCTCGATTTCCGGTAGTCGAGATGTGGGGCTATCGTTAAGATACTGGCGAAGTAAATTGAGTGCCGAACCTTCCTTAGCACTCGTCTCAATATGGAGATCCCTGAGTTGTTTGCGCAGCGCTGCCAATTTGAAGCGTGAACCAAGCAATTCCTCGCGACAATCTCGTAACTCTTCTTGTTCACGATCAAGTTTTTCTGCATCTACATTGCGTGTTGCATCCGGTGCTAGATCCGAGATATTTCCAGCGACTGTGGGATGAGGTGGAGGGACGTGAAGGCTGATAGATGAAGCCGGTGGCGGTGGCGGCGGTGGCGACGGAGGAGGAGGTAGTGGATATGGAGGAATAAAGGTCGGTTCCACACGACGAGGCTCGTATCTCAAGTTCTGTTGCCCGGCGCTATCTTCGCCATGCTCCTGGACAGCCTGCAATGCCAAGTCATCAATTTGGTATTTTCGATCACCATCTTCCACATATGAGTGTTCCGATTGTAATGTACAGTTCTCCGTGGGAATTGGCGCGGCACCGGCCGCGGGTGTTGATGAACGAACGTAAGGGACACTGTCTGCTATTCGAGCGTCAGCGAAGAGAAGCCATGGTAGATAGCGAAGGATGTACCGGGAAAGTGCACATCATTATCCTGAATCGATTCCGGACGAGAAGAGCTATGTGCCTCTTGTTCAGACATTGAACATCGAGGTGCATGTTCGAAATTCAAGGGATGGGTAAGAGATCGCAGATGCAAGAGGCATGGCGTGGCTACCACTAGCTAATGTTTGCTTGATGAACACTCAGACCCAGGCTGATGCGCAGCCGAAACACTCCACGCAGCCGGGCGGCATGTGGCTGTCCAGGGGGAGCCTATCGCGCTAACCAGTTTCGATCGACCCAAGATAAAGCGGGGGTCTGCGGACCAAGGGCCGAACGCGTCGTAGCAGTTGCCGTAGCTTCACCTTGGCGGCCTGCACCGAGGCCCCTCCACCTCTCCCAGGGCTGGCATGCACGCCAACGCATACATGGATTATCACATTACCACTTTATCGCAAGCTGTAGGAGGGTCGCGTCGGCATCATGGCTGTCTTCTCAGATGACTCTTCGTCTCGCAGTGTCTACCTAGGCACATGCGGCTCTGCGCGTCCAGTCATCTGACGCACATAAGTAGTCATGGTGCACTTGCATGATACTTGTGTGGTCTTGAGTTGCCGTGCTTTGGGTGACATGTGGCATTTGTTACGACATGTCGAGTCCAACCGTACCCCAGCCTGAATGGAATCCCCACTTTCAGCGCTATCTTTACCTACAATTTAACGACCAGTACCAGCAGTGGTTCTGGAATCATCATGACGGTAAGCAGTCGCCTCGGAAAGCACGCATACTTACTGAAGGCCACCAGGGCAAAGCTGGGTGTTCTTCAACTGGGTCCCTCTGAATGTTGCGCCCCCTGTCCCTCAAGTGCAGCCCCTGTTGCAAACCCAATTCCTACCCCAAATCCAACTCCAACCTCATCTCGATGCCCAACAGACCTACGCAGGTCCCCCACATCAGCGTATCGATTCTGTGGCCGCCGCAGGACCAGCCAACATCCGCCAAGGGAAAAAAGTCTTTGGCTCCTACGACGGTAGGAATGCACAGCCTGGCAGTCACTACGAACAACTTGATCCTTGTATGTTACTGTCTACCTTTCTCTTACAACGCGAAGCTAATACCTCCAAGCGTTTTACGTCAGAGATTCGGTCTTTTTCATTGAAGGGAGGGTATGTATCTTCTCTGTAACCCAGACAACACCTAACTGGATCAGGTCTTTTCGGTGCTCTTCAGTGAAGCTGCTGGTGCTAATGCAGTCAATGCAGTCAATGCAGTCAATGCACTGCAGACTATTAATAATGTGACCGATTACAACAGCGCCATTTCGGTGGTAAAATATCGGGAGCTTGTGCACACGCAAGTGCGGAGGTTCATTGTAGTCAAGCGCAAAAGAGAGTTTTGTTATGCTGTGTAAGTCAAATCGTCATCATGGGCGTACTCTGCTAACTGTAGAAGACCTATCTTTACTTACCAGGGCCAAGGCACGAAGAAGCCAGGCGTCTCTCCGACTGAGCACGCTATCGCATTCTCACATGGAGGATACGGTCCCCAGTTATTGGCAGACGAAGCCCCTCTCACGAAGCATCCTATCTGCATCGTCATGAACGATGGCGAAAGACCTCTCGCAGCAGCGTCGAGGATCTACTTCGGGATTCACCATCCAATACAATACAACGTCAAAGTCAAAGACCTTGGTATCGTTCACCAAGATTGGCTGCCAACTTTCCTTGGCTATTGGAGCATGGAGAACACCTCCGATACTCGACAATCCAACGATGTCACCAACGAGGCTGCTGAAGATGATGATACTTAAATTGCTACTGGCATTTCTTTTACCTAACAATACGTTTGCGCTTCTTTGCTACGGACTATCCACGTTTCACGCCTTGCTTATATCACGCTGGTGAATAACGACTTCCATACTTCGCTTGAGACGTCTTTTGTTTCGGTATGTAGCACAATTGCAATTACATCATTAGTAAACAATACCAATTGATGTGATCTTGATCGCTCACATCGTCCACCATGTCCAAAAGATTTTCGCGTAATCATACGGCAAAGACATCTATGTAGGCATAGTTCTTCATGGACGAAACTTCAGTCACTGCATAGGTACTCGTAGCCTGGATTGGCAAAGGAATGTGCATACCTTATCAAAGTACACGTGTCCAATAGTCTTCCTGTTCGTACGTGTACTGAGTCACAAATGCGTCGCCTCTACTTCCAAAGACCTGCCCGCCAATGAATTGTAGCAAGCAGAGCCGCTTGCCTCTCGAAGACGCCCATATCATCCTCCTATTCAGGCAGCAGGTCACTTACCCACGTCAATGTGCGGGTGCAATCGCTTTCCTCCAGCTATCAGTCAGCATGTGATAGAGACATTAACGGTATTGGAGAGTAATCTCTCCAACGTATTCAGCCGTATATGGTTACATTCAGCCGTACGTCCCGCTTCCTAGGCTCCCGCTTTAAATGGCTTACCGCGGCTATGATAGGTCAAATTTCGCGAGCCTCATCCCGTAAAAACAACTTTTAAACGACGGAAAGAAAGAATGCACATCTCCGTCCTATATTATTGGTGGGACGGCTGCTTCGCTGTGCCGTCGCGGCACGAACAGTCCGCCCACGTTCTTCGCTTCATTCGTCCGCCATATCGGACCACGCAAGAACCTGATCGTAATACGTGCCCACCCAAGGATATCAGGCCAAGGTACATTCCCCTGCTCAAAACAAGGCATGTGGCACATTCCTGTCCACGTCGGGCGGGGCCGTAGGGCGATGATCACCGGCACGACCGCGCGCGCGGAGCTGAATGATGCGCATATGCCGTATGGCATTGGTCACGCGTGCGCATATGTATTGTGGTGGTAGGTTCCATACCACAAGTAGAAAGACCTCCTACGATAAGTGGATCGGACTGCCCTTCCCAGCCCTATAAGGCGGACGCACTGTTATTGGTCGCAGCGCCAAATACGTCCTGCATCGCTGGTGAACATGTAAGACGGGAGCTAGATGGTCTTGCATGCCGTGGTGGGTCGAAGTGGGGTCGACGGGCCGTTGGAACTCCATCGATGTGGCAGCGACGACGCCGTGCCACCTTCTCCTATATCTCGACCGCTTCGCTGGAGCAATGAGCAAGTCGGGAGTCGGATAAGTTCTATAAGGATGGAAATCGTATCCCACTGCCAATAGTTTCCGAGTGTCACTCCGACGGCTCATCTCAGATACGATACCAATAAATACACTGCTGGTGAGGTTTAGCATCTCATTCTAAAACAAGCATGTTGCGCGGCTAGCAATGATCGGTAACGGCTGTCGTGCATCCGCCGGGTTCGTGTGACCGGCAATTGCTCTTCTATCGGGCCGAAGGAAAGACATTGGCCCTTCCCTCGGGATGCGACGCGCTGATTCTGACCAGCCAGGCTTCGCTCACATGTAAGCGGGCGTCCTGCTGATAGCCGTCAACGTGGGACATGTGGAGCTGAGCCCGACTGAGTGGTCACACGGCGCAGGCTGAGTGTAAGCTCGCATAAATCTTGCTACCATTGGCGCAGTTGCCCGCTTGCCTTCTTCAGCTGGTGATCATCGCATTCAAGCTGCGGTTTCAAGAGGTCTCGGATCGAGCGGCATGGCCTGTCTGAGAACCGATATATGCATTAAGATAACGGGAAGAGGAGACAAAATGACCAGCTACCCCCCAGTGAGAAAAGCCGGCAAACTTTGCCTGAAGTGATGTCCGGAAATGAAGAGGTGTACTCCTGTAATCATACGCCCGTGAACTATACAGTGTTGGAAAAAAAAATCCGGTAACGGGTATTTGCAAGAAGGATGAAAATAATAACCGAAAAGTGATACGGACGACTCTCGGCACGAGGGGAACGGGACGCTGTCATGCCACTGACTGCTTTCTTGTGCGAGCTCCGGAGTGATGCATCGCGATCGTGGGAGTGCTTTTACTGCGCAGTTTCTTGACCGAGGAAAGCCACTCCTTAAGCCGATTGCCAGAACTCCTCCGTTGTGTAAGGGGTGGCCGAGAACCAGGCTTGTTCAAAGCATCGGTAAATTGGAGATTGCCCGTGTCGTTGGGTGTCGGCAGCGCTACGGTATGTACCCATGGATTTGCCGAAGTAAGCTGCGCAGTAGTATCGGATCTTGATTGAACGCATGCACCACTTGCGGGATCGGAGTTTGCATGGGATGGCGTTGATAACAAGAAGTCTTCCTCTTGTGTCGGGCCAGGACAATCGCCAACTACTGAAGCATACGTCTTCGTTCCGATATTGTCTGACACTTGCGAGGAGACTCGTGTCTTGACCTCCTGGTGATACCTAGCGCAGCTGATGTGATGCTCAATGTTCGTACTCTGAACACTGTCCTTTCGTTGGGCGGCATCGCCATATTCCACCGGACACGAACATGCGACTTCGACTGGGATAACATCTCCTGGATCACGGTCCTCGGCTTTGTAAGGTTCCTCAACCACGCCAGGTCTATCTGAGGGTGTCTTCGGACTGTCGTCATCAAAATCTGATGTCTGTGACAGCTGCGAGAACGACGTCGATGAGTCGTCGTCACCACTCTCTTGCGGAGTCCTGTGCAGTTGCTGAACCTCCGAACTGAGAGCTGGTTGGGCGATAGAGCGTGACACATCGTCGAGAGGATGATGCACCGACGGCGAGGCAACTGTATTCGGCGTAGCATTCAGATCGGGAAGTGACCCGAGATTACACTCCATCTCGTTAGCGGAAGTTGTCTTGCAGTCTTCCGCAGTTTCGCTCTCGACGAGGCTATCGTGACTCCAGAATTGTGTTGCTCGAAGCGCCCAATCACCCTCAGTGGTACTTGCTATCCCGTAGTGTGCAAGGGTGTTTAGATACAGGCGCTTTTGCACAGCATCTTCCTTTAGGTGCGTCAGGGACCATGCTCGAATCTTCTCTCTTACAGAGGCATTGTTTCGCATGGATGCAGCGGCGCTTTCAGTTTGAGTTCGTCTCATTGTAGTCGAATCTTCAGGTACAGTTGTGTGTGAGTTTGCCGGATCAGAGACTCGTCTCGCCAAACGTGACGCAACCAGCACCGGAAAAATCTCTTGAGCTTTGTATTGCTCCGCTTTGACTCTCCGGGTGGAGAGTTCGTATACCATGTTCCCAAACTCGCTTGCAGAGGTTGTGAGATTACTATCAGGAAGCCCATCTCCTTCCGGGAAGAACACATCATCTCCCTCATCCCAAGTAATAGTACTGGCTTGTGTCTGCCGCACCCTGTCAAGTTCCTTCTTCAAAGTCTCGACCCCTGCCATCATAGCAGCATATTCTCGATCAACTTGAATGAGCGGAGGCTGGGCTGCAACAGCAGAAGTAGCGAATGCCAAAGATGGTGGCGAAGGAGCAAATTGCGGAGGTGGTGGCGGTGGTAGCTTCAAGACTTGACTGGGAGACAACGATCCTGTAGGGCAAGGTGGTATATGACAGAGTGGTAGCTGGTGTGAGGTTTCAAGGCTTCTGCTGTGTGGAGAAGCGAGCTGTTCGTTGTCTGGCTCTGAGAAAATGTTGTTGATATCGAACTGGTAGAATTGAGTCTCGCGGGCGACGAATGTCCATTCCGCGCCAGTGAGGTCGCTTTCGGCTCGAAGGTAGTCGTCCTCCATCTCACCCAGATTATCTCGTGTTTCTCTGACGTCGTTGTAGGTGGCCAAGAGCGCTCTCGAAAGCTCTCCAGGGTAATTGTTGACAAACTCACTCAGCTGTCTCATGAACTTGGCTTCTGCATTGCCAGCATCTATCCGCTTTTGTTGAACCTTGCGGCCAGTTGCTCTCACTCTTTCCCGTTCGATCAACAAGTCTTCTCTATTGGCTGAAAGCTTCGCCTGGGAATCGGATAGGGTGTTCAGGCGTTGTCGATTGAGAACACTTAGCAGATCGAGCTGCGTAGCTGATTTTTCGCCATATCTGATTAGACTTTGCGTCTCCATGACGTCCCGGAGATTGAGTCATGGGCATGCAGACACAGAATTTGCTGGAGAAAAGACTTTGGGCAATTTCTGCTCCCTTGCATAACGTAGCGGTAGCTTCTTTTCGGTGGACAAAGACAGCCCTTAGGGCAATCACATGGACATCAGCAAAGAGCATCCACTCTGACAGTACGTGTTGGCATACGTGGTCCTTGTCTGGCGTGGTGCAGTAGTTAAGGGGTTTCCCAGGTTAGATGTCAGCCGTCAAGGCTTGCGCACGGAAGATGCTGAAGCGGTCCGGTCACTTCTCATATGCGCTGAGATGAAAGAACCATTGAGCAAACAGATCGGAAGCCATGCGCATGTGTGCATCCGACTTGCTTGTCGCACGGATGAAGTGTCGGGTATCAGGCTGACACCAACTGTTTTGATTGGTACCGACCGGGTCGCCGCTTCGCTCGTTTCAATACACGTAACCGCCCTAATGTCGGAACCAGCCGTATAATCCGGGAAACGAGTGAACACTCTCCACGCACATGCGTAATGCGTGAGGAGATGAAACGCATATGCAGACGAGTCTGGAGGTGGAGACAGCGATCGCTCACTCCCGTTGCACACCACACCCTCTCAATGTTCTCTGGCCACAACAGCAGAGCCGCATCGCTCAACACTTTCCAGCTCTTATAAAGTGACGCTAGACTACCGATCATGACGTTAGATTGTTACTCACGCCACCGCATCAATCAGGCCTGTAGAACTCATCGGCGTATTGCCAAAAGCACAGGGCGCGCCGTCGATATTGTAAGAGAGAACTCGTTTGACGCCAGCATCAGTGTCCAGTGACATTGTGCAACATGTCGAACGTCAACTGGGTATGGGACCAGCGATACCAGGATTACTACTGCATCACGTTGGATGCGTACCGTAAGTATTGGCACGTTTTATCAAGCTGAAACTCACCGCAGTCCACTGATCCAAACAGAACGTCCGATATATCACTGGTCTAAACAGCAGGCCCAAGCGGACATCGCCGAACCCCTTCCAAGGCAGGACTCGGGCAGTCAACAGAACAATGGCGCAAACGTGGCCCAGATGCCCGAGCCTGGTATGTCATTGCCCCAAACCTTGTGGCAGGCGTTTCGCCTAATATGTATTTCGTAGCCCCGCAGGATGCTCGTGCACTGAGAGGCTTCATTCAGGGGACGCCACAGACCGGCTGGTATGATCTTCTGGACCAGAGTAAGTAGGTCCCCGGGCGCCCAGCTTCTCGACTGATTTGTGGCACACAGGCTACCGAATGAGGACTGGCTCTGAAGCTCACACTTTCTTCGTAGTCGGAAAGGTTTTCGCAATGTTGTACACTGAGGCTGCGGGAGGAACTGCCCCTGCGTACCCAAGCGACGATGCATACACCATTGTTCGGTTCAATGAAGTGGTATACACAAACATCCGTCGGTTCGTGGTAGTCGCGGTTCGTCATGGCTTCGTAAAAGCCTGGTGAGGACTGTCTCAAGACCAGATATGTTGCACCAGCTAACATAAGCCAGTGGAATTGGTACATATTCCGGGCGTGGAGCCCTTAAAGACGGTTGCAGGCCATCCGAACATGCCATCGTCTACCTCCCCGGGACAGATCCAAACTCCTGCTATATCCCAGGAGAGTACGAAAACGGAATGGATAAGGAAGCCATTCAGATCGAGCCGGTCGCAGCCTCCATCTATCTGACAAGCAATTCCCGCATACGATTCGGGAAAACATACCCCATTGAGAAGAATGTCAAAGTCAAAGACATCGGCCAGGTCCATCCCGGGCACATAGGCAAGCTTCTCCAATATTGGAAGGATGAAGATCAAGACCAAGGCTAAGGCTGGGGCCTTCATCATCCAGAGTGTCGCATGGTGATGTACATCGCCACGCTCGGCCAGGAATTTTGCGCATACGACTTGCAAGCTCGACTCGGATGTCCAGCGGCCCCCATTCCTTGCTCCATCTGTCCTGTGTTCCTTTCGTCGAAATACGTATTTTGTCCCACTCTTCACTGCTTTTTATGATGATGAGTCTTGACGGCCGATTGAACGATTGCGAGCTTCGAGGGCTGGGACCGAAAGGGAAGGTGATCGCGGTGCGGTCGTACTGTTGTTACGATTTCTTCCCTATCACATACGTTATCTATGACCAAATTGGAACCTTCTCTTTCCTAGCCTACGGTGCGCAGCGTGGTGCGACTCAAACTCGCCCTATGATTGTGCCGCGCTTCTTCTAATCTCAATGCTTGCGTGTCGCCATCCGCAACGCTGTTTCACTGGACATTGGCCTACGCTCCTACATTCCAAAACATGCAGGCGCAATCCGTGGACGTGTCGCGGGCGTCAAACTCGACCGTAAGACCATATCGCGTGGTATAGAGGCTCCTCGTGTAGCTAGATCGGCATCGTCGAGGGCCGATTCCTGGTCGATCCAGTGGCTCGTCACGATAAGTAAGTATCATTTTGGTAACGTGTGCAAGGGGCTCGTCAGTACTGCGTGCGTGTGCAAAGTTGCGTAGGTATGGTGGGATGAACCAGGAGCGGGAGGCGACATCGGGAGCTTGGGCGCAAACCTGCAGGGCCGGGGCCGGCACAGTATTCCGTAGAGCCACCATCATTTACCGCTGCCATTGAGGATCAAGCTGAACATGAATTCCGCAACGAATGTGGCATATAAGCGAACGGTACAGTCACGACTTCGCGCTTTAGGATGCTGTCGTTCAGCGCTTATACTAGTGCTTGAGCAAATGCGAAGTTGCCAAAGCCGCGGACGCGGCCCGTCTTTGTCCCCATACTACTGCCCTGGAAACTTATTATGCCAAGACCCTGTCAAGCTACAGCGGTAGCCATCCGCCTACACCTGCACAGCTTGATAGACACCCGCCTCGAATACATCAGGCCCAGATCCGCCCACACCGCGAACTCTCCGCATACGTTTCCACCGAACGCTACCCGTTGTAGCCAAAAGGCACTCAGATAGCTGTACTCCATCTCACATTAGTAGCGATGCAGCATCGGCCAAGCCCATCACGACATTCTGGCCCAGCGAACGATCAAAGTTGCTGGCCTATGTAGGGGAAGTTATTTGATCTGCTCATATACGGAGTGCAACATCTGCGATAGTCGGGAAGGCAGCAGAACGCGACCCACATTCTCTCGCCCCGGGAACGCCCACATGAAAGCCCGACTCAATACTTCGGCCGTTAGTTTCGTGAACTGATAAGGGCAGCCAGAATTCTCGCCGATCGAGTTGGGTCAGGCCATTCATCCGCATACCACCAGGAGGCAATTACACATGCTGAGAAGAAAACCCGCCCGATGACCAGTTGTTCGAAGAGAAGGCGGTTGAAGATGAAGGAGGATACGCAAGGGGCGGCGTATGGTTTTCCTGCTGCCAGTAGCTGAGCAGTGCGCTGATCTGGTCTTCGCGAACTCGGCCAATGTCTTTGACTGCGACGTTCATCTCGATTGGATACACTTTGCCGAATCGGATGCGAGACTCCTTCCTGATACTCACACTTGGTTCCGCTGGCACAACCTCGATTGGCTCTTTAGTCATGCCACTTTCATATTCGCCAGGAATGTAGCATGACGCAGGATCAGTCCCAGATAAGTACACCATTGTGTGTTCGGCTGGGTTGCAACCTTCCTTGAGAGTTCCACGACCAGAATAGGTGCCGATACCACTGAGACAGATTAACACTTTGTCGCGGCTTTTGATAGCTGCGCTGAAGCTTACCAAGCGTTCACGAAGCCCCGTCTTACATCCACGACGACAAAGGGGCGGATATTTGTGTATGCGCTTTGCCCAAATCGTACCACTGTGTATGCTTCGTCGTTGGAGATCGATACAGAATCGTCGCTTGCTGTCTCGGTGTATAGCATGGCAAAAACCTTTCCTACCTTGAAAAACTCTCGCGCTTCGTGACTAGTCCGCATTCGATAAGCTGGCTTGGTGTTAGAGAAAACCTGCGAATGTCTTGATGTACTAACAAGTGTCTAGGCGATCGTACCACCCAGTCTGTGGCGTGCCCGATATGAACCCTTGTAGCGTACGAACGTCTTGGGGAGCTAAAAAGACTCAATCAGTACTGTCGTTGCAGTAAGATGGCTATCTTGTCATACCTGGCTCAGGCATTTGCGGCTCAATTGCTGAATCGGTTCTAGAACGAATGTCTGATGCGGAAGATTCGGCTTTTCTGCCCCAGTGGTAAATAGGGCGTTCTATAACAGTCAGCGTTCGGGTAAAACAGAAGACGTTCCCTAACTGACGGTACTGATCGTATGTGACATAGTAGTAATCCTGGTGTTCGGGGCTCCACGTCCACCCTTGGTTGTTGTTTATCCTGTCGGGCTTTGATACTGAAGATGCGCGTAGATCAATGGAGCGACAATCCGAGCAAGAGAAGCCGATATTGTGACAGATAGCGTCAAAAACTTGATCAGAGGTAGGACGACTCAACGAATCTCTTGCGGTCATATCTATGACGTGACACACAAGGAATGCCAGTTTGGAAGGGATATCGGCAGTTAGAAGTAGATCATGAAGAGAGTCCATGATTCCTGAGTAGCAGGCCTCTTCCGAGCCTTCAGGTTCTGATAAACGGCTTAGCCGTATCAACATCTCAATGAACACGCAGCCCAGAGAGAAAATGTCTGCAGCAAAATTTCTCTTCTCAAACTCAAGTACTTCTGGCGCGCAGTACTTTCGAGTCACGGAATCGGGTGCCCCTTCTGTGGTACAATGGCCATCTTTGTTCGTATCTTTTGAGGCGCCAAAATCAGTATATATCACAATACCCTGATGGATCAAGATGTTGCGTGGCTTGATATCTTTGTGACGTATCCCTCTCTTGTGCATGTATACCAGGCCACTTGACAAGCATCCAAACGCCTGTTCGAGAACTCTGGTCATCGCTTCAAGATTGGTGGATGAGTTCGCGGGTTTTTCGACCAGGTCGGCAAATCTGTCTAGGTAGTCATGCAGATCTCCTTCGTCTGCAGCAGGTTGCAAAAGTAGTCCGCCAGAGCCCGGCGTCGTAAACGAAGCGAATAATCGAATGACGTGAGTATGAGTTCTAAGACTGCGGATGATAGCAGCCTCATTATGGTATCGCTCCTCAGCCTGTTCCCTGCCTTTGCCCTTGCGAGGAAAATTGATAACCTTCTTTGCGAACAGTTCTTTTGTTTGCTTGTGCTCCACCCTTTGCACCACACCGCTATGGCCAAACCCAAGCACTTTTTGGCACTCAATCGGCAAGTACTTCTCGTCCTCGATCTTGTAGTCACCGTCTTGTTCAATAACGACTTCGTCGCTCAGCGACAGGATACCAACCGAAACTGAGACTTCGCTTGCTGCAGGGTTGGCAACCGTATCTACTTCCATGATGAACGCAAGGTGTGATACAATGGGTTCGTGGCGAAAGGATGACAGCGATACCGGCTAGGGCGCTATCATGGCATTCTCAGTAGTGTAAAAGTATATGCCGGGTGGCGGATTTACCTAAATCGCTTGCTCAAGAGCGCGGCTGAGTGCCTGCGAGTGACTCTCGTCGGCCGAACCCACAGTCTGCAACCCGCTTACCGCTCGTCACATCCGGTAGTTGAGGTCGCGCATGCTCATGGTTATGTCATTCGGATAGCCGTCAGTTGTGGATGCGAAGAGACAGGATTCCATCGGGGTGAGCTGACAGCAATGCGGGCCAAATACCGGTGAGCGTGCCGTGCATATGGTGGCGTTGTTCGGAAATCACGTGCACGGTGCCCAATACCTAGATATCTAAGCTAGGTTCGGTATTGTAAAGCAATGTAGTTAGCTGTGAGTGTGCGCAAGGAAAGTGGGAAGCCAAAATAATGCACAGAGAACTGTGTAGACGTAAGGGGCGTGGCAGATCATGATATACTATGAAGACACTGACTGAGCTGGCACGGCCAATCAGATGTCAAATTCGTCTTCCAGATTTCTGCCAATCTTTGCTGAGCTATTTCCTTCCCTTACCCCTCGCATTGAATGTCTTCAAAGGGTCGACCTTGCCATTCCTTCGTACCACTTTCCTGCCCTTGCCCTTGGTATATTGCTTCTTCGCCCGTGGTATGTTCAGACCGACAAAGCCAACATCCTGCGGCTTCTTCCCACCTGGTAAGAGATAATCAGGAATGTGTCGCAAGTGCGGTTGTATTCTGGCGGGATGGTTGAGGGTCTGGTCGTGGCGGAGATGCGCGAGCGCTTCAGGGTTCTCTTCAAACTGTTACGATGTTAGTATGAGCCAGCAGTGAATGATGTGGATGAACTTACGTATCGGGACAGCTTCTGCGACTTGGCCAGCTCCATGTGGATTTCCTTGATACGTGCCTCGCGGATGGCGATCCTAGTCACCGACTTCAGGGCATCTGCGAACCGGTATCGGAATGGCTCTAATCGTTTCATGTCGAATTGGTAATCCTCTAGCTTTTGGCCCTCTTCTTGGTGCTGCTCTACCTTCTTCAGAACCTCCTCATCATGTTCGCATCCAGCAAATGTAGTCGGCTTGTGCTTGCGGTATTTCTCCTTCGGGATGATGAACGAAATGGCCGTGCCAGACTTGCCGGCTCGTGCTGTTCGTCCAATTCGATGGAAGTATGATTTGTAGTTCCCGGGGAAGTCGAAGTTGATTATACAGCTGACGTTCAGGAAGTCGATGCCGCGCGAGACGCCGGAGTCGGTCTCCTTGTCCTTCTTCGCTTTCTTCTTTGGTCGCGACTCATCTTGCACGCCAACGACGTCGGTTTCGTCCGAAGCAATGAGGATCTTATAGAGATCTTTATTAAACTCCTCCACAATGTGTGTTCGGGACGCCAGCGGCAGTTCGGAGTTGAGTACGATCGCCTTGATGCCGAATTGCTCGAGGAAGAGTTTGACGCGGTATGATCGGTCGACGTCGCCAACGAAAACGATACTGGAGGAACAAAGTTAGTGTTTATCTCAAATGTAGTTCATGCCGGCGCTTCTTACCTCTTTCCATGGACCAGATTGAGTTTCATCATGGCGAAAAGCAAGAGAAACTTATCGTCCTCCGCCACCTTCAGAACGTATTGCTTGACCTTCTGTGAGTCCTTGTCGAGGTCTTGTAGCTTCAGTACAACTGGATCTGTGCAGAGCAGGCTGCCGAGTGACTCAACGTCAGTTGAGAGGGTGGCTGAAAGGACAATCTTCTGGACTCCAACAGGAATCTCCCGGGCGATGTTCTCCATGTCGTCTGCGAACCCGTAACCGTTGATCAGATCACCCTCGTCTACGACAAGCGTCTTGATGTCGCTGACTGCCATGGCAGAGCTGTTGATGTTTGCCCATGCCCTCGCTGGTGTTGCGACGACGATCTCTGGTTTGTCCGCGAGTGCTGCCTTGATGACGACATCCGATTCCTTCCCAGCGATGTTGCGGACCCGAATCGATTGTCCACAGTGTTGTGAGAGCGATTTCGCGACTGTCGCGATTTGTGAGCAGAGTTCCTTAGTGGGCGCCAGGATAAGCGATTGGCCTTTCTGTTGCAACGTCTTATGGAGGATGGGGAGAAGGTAGGCTCCCGTCTTTCCAGTACCTGTCCCTGAACGCGCAAGGACGTCGCGTCCCTCCAGTATCAACGGTATGCCTTGGGACTGTACTGCCGTTGGTGATGCCCATTTTAGGTCGCGGATCGCTCTTAGCAGACGGGGCTCGAGTTGAAGTTCGGCGAATGAGGCGACTATGGGGACTGGCTCAGCGGCAGGTTTTGACTTAGAGCTCTTCTTCTTCTTCGGTGTGGCAGCGGTTGCAGTCGAAGGCGCAGTTGTGGTGGATGTCGCGGGCTCGGGCGAGCTGCGGGGCTCGTGTTGCGACTCATCGCTCGATGTCACCTCTGGCACGTCGTGTTCGTTGAGTTTGCGCTTCGCCATCGTGTCAGAATTTGATTCGAATCTACAGTATGTGGTCGCGTCGTTGTTCGTCGAGGTTTGCGCTGCCTGCATCTACCAGTTCTGAACTTTTTTGGCGCTACTGCCGGGCGGCCTTGGCACGCCCCACAGCGGAGGTGCGCCTGCTGAACGCCCTGCGCCGGTCGCGACTTCCATCACACACGCGACTGGAAATAAGCTGCAGATGAACATGTTGGTATCACGGAGCTGTATACCGCAAGTTATACGGCGCATATGTCCAGTGCTATTGCTGCTCGGCGTTACTTGTATGTTATCGTTGATCTTTTGAACATAGACATGCGCCTTTTAGAAGCCGCGACACGAAACATTAGCCGTCATTCATTTCGACAAGAACGACCAAGCATGACCTCGTCAGCCCCCGCTACAACATTCAACTCCCGATCCCGATTAAGCCCTGATTTGTCTTGCAATAGTCGTCGCATGTAGCCTAAAGTTCTTCGTTAATAGATGCCAGCAAGGAGCACACAAACACTTACCCTAGGCATGCCTCTTCTGCCGCCATCCTGCACCATCTTCTCCAGAGCTACAACATATTTGGTGATCTCTTCGTTTCCCAGCTTCTTCAAAGCCTTCAAAACAGCATCGATCGTTCCCTGATCAGGTCCTTGGTCGCTCGTACTCATCAGGTCGATACCCGGGGGCGTTTGGGTGAACTCCACTGCCGTCGAATAGCTCGCGTAGTATGGGACTCTGTTCGCGTCACAGCCCCAAACCAAGATGCTGTATTGGCAGGTAGCCCCGGCTAGGATTCCGGTTGCTGCAAAGTCCAGCACTGCTGGCAAGTAGGGATGCGGTGTGTCGACGCCATATGTTGTAATGATTGTGTCGTTGCCTGGGAATTGGAATGAGAAGAGGTCGTTCACCAGTCCATTGGGCTCAGAGGGGTCGATCGGAGTCGGGTCGTATTGCACGTTCCGCATCGCAGCATACTGAGGGTTTGACGCGAGAATCATTGACCATGGTTGGAAGTAGAATCCGACAGGTGGCGGTCGCCATGATCCGCCGTGATGGGCATGATCGGTGGTATTGAACGTTGGAGGTATGCGAACCTGTACGCCTTCCGCACCCACCTTGCGCGGACATCCGTTTGGGTTGGTGTGCGCGAGGGCACCGAGTGCAGCCGCGAGTATCAAGATGGAAAGCATGATGCTGGAAGTAGTCTGTAAACACAAAGAAAGAGAGCTCAATACTTTTGGGTGTATATATGTGACATCCGGAGCTCCCGCTGACTGTCTGCCTGAATAGGAAAGAGGCCGGGGTAGTTGGTCCTGGTCGTCGTACGTTGGCGAATGGACACGCCAACCGAGCCGTGCGTCGGGTCACTCGCTCCTCACCGTGCACAACAAGTACGAGGTATTCCCAATTCTGCATTCAACGAGTTTGGCATTTGCGCTGAGATGTTTTCCATCATAGTCCCATTGTGGAGGTGTTTTGACAGCAGCCAGCGTTAAAGCAAACCGAAGCCCACCTAGGTATTGCAACACGCATGTCGGAGCATTAAGCGCTCACTAGTGCGACACCTTTGTGTGATCGTGAATAAGCCGAATGAGGCACAAATTACGAGTTACTCCTCCATGACGCGACGCTAATACAAACATCTCGTACATGAAACAACGAGCCTTCTCGTAGGTTTAGAAATGTTCGTTGCAGTCGCAGGGCGCAATGTGCCGATAGGATCTCCTTCGTATCAATATGTTCCGCTGCTCTGGATCAAAGATTCGACAGACTTCCGCAGTTCTAATGACCTGAACGCGAGAATCCGTTGTATACCTAGGTTTTAGCTCTTCTCATCCGCGCACGAGTTTTGGGTTTTCTCTCAATAAAAGCCGGAGTGGATCCATGCTGTCCTCACGACATTGTTCGTGTTGAGTAAGTAGTTCCATGATGGACTATGGCGGCAGAGAATGGCGGAAAGAGGGCCCGTGGATGCCGGTTTCAAGCTTCATTCGCCAGAACATGCGCGAAGGGCGACAGTGACAGTTTAGCTGAAGCTCACTCTCGAGACAAACAAGCACGTACTGTATGTGTCGAAGCTATCGAGTAACGACAACATTGCGAAGATGCAGGTCGATCATTACCGTGGAGAAAGCCGGGGTCGTTTCCTGCAAGCCGACTTCGGACTCCACCGCCAGCGTGTGCTCATTGGCTACCACACCATCGCTTATCTTCACTCTCCCGTTTACCTCATCGAAACCACCAACCCCAACCTGCCTCCAACATGCCCACCATCTCCACGCCCAGACCTGGTTCAGTCTGTCCAAGCAAAAAGTCACACATATCAGCCACTCAGGGCTCAGCAAGAAAATTTCCGCTGAGCCATTCGGTCCTGCCCGCCACTACGAGGCAAGCGCGATGCACCTCCGTTGCAAGGCCGTTCGTTATCAGCATAGGCGAGCGATCATGCAACGCCCAGTCGGCTAAGAGCTGAAAGTGCCCTACAACAAGACCTCATCGCTAACATAAGCTTCAAAATTGCGTAGAAGACGAGAGGTTTCTAGTCTTGGCCGTCGTTGCACGTTACCTAGTCTTGACATGCGCCTATCTTCAACCAATCATGTGCCGGCCCGATTGCCAATCGAAGAGGTGGTTGTGTGCGGTTGAAAGGCTCGAGATAGCAGTCTTGGGACCGAGCTGAAGCCGGGAAACGGTAATCGTGGGGATGCATTGGGGTATAGATACCTCGTCTGCCCCGCTGGAATGGTTCGACAGCCAACGCTTTGAAGCTTGACGTTGAACCAAGCTACATCTCTCGACATGGCTGGCGGCGGTACTCCTGTTGGCCCTTCTGCTTCTCCCCTCGGCCAGGGTTGGGGCTATGGCATCGTGCTTGGTGTTGGCTTTCTCTTTGCCCTTGGCATGGTATGTGTACCTCTAGCTAATGGTTCCAAGCGGCACAGTCTAACAATCTCAAGGTCTTCACCACTTGGGTCCTCAAGCGCTACAACAATGAGGTGCAGACTTCGGAGATGTTCTCGACTGCCGGCCGTACGGTCAAGTCTGGTCTGGTAGCTTCAGCAGTAGTGTCTTCATGGACTTGGGCAGCTACCCTGTTGCAGAGTTCTTCGGTCGCGTTCCGCTACGGTACGTCCCGACACTGCATCACATGAAATTAACAAATCTTAACGTCATCAGGTGTTTCTGGACCTCTCTGGTATGCCGCTGGTGCTACCGTACAGATCCTGCTCTTTGCTACCGTTGCGATCGAACTCAAGAGGCGAGCTCCTAACGCTCATGTGAGTGCAGCATATCCTAGCCATCGTAGATCCAGATCTGACCACCCCGTAGACGTTCCTTGAAGCTGTGCGTGCTCGATACGGAAAGGCCACGCATTTTGTGTACATCACCTTCGGCCTCTTCACCAACATTCTCGTTACAGCCATGTTGTTGACTGGCGGATCTGCCGTCATCAGCTCTCTAACCGGTGTCCCTACCGCCGCAGCCTGTTTCCTACTTCCCCTGGGTGTCGTAGTCTACACCATGTTTGGTGGTATCAAGGCTACGTTTCTCACGGATTACGTCCACACCGTTATCCTCCTCATCATCCTTCTTACTTTCGCATTCACGACTTATGCCACTGGTGACAGGCTAGGCTCGCCCAAAGCAGTGTACGATCGTCTGCAGGAGCTTTCGGCAACCACCCCCGTTCCCGGTAACGCTGGTGGAAGCTATCTTACGATGAGGAGCAAAGATGGCGCGATCTTCTTCGTTATCAACATCATTGGAAACTTTGGAACTGTCTTCATGGACAATGGATGTGCGTGTTCCTCTACATGGAATGGTATCAGAAACTGACAATAGTCAGACTACAACAAGGCTATTGCTGCATCGCCAGTCCATGCTCTTCCAGGATACATCATTGGTGGTCTTTCCTGGTTCGCTATCCCAGTACGTTCTCCATTCATGCTCATCTCAAATCCGTTCTGACGTGGATACTAGTGGCTTTGCGCGACCACTATGGGCCTTGCTGCGCTTGCACTGCAGAGCACGGAATACTTCCCTACCTATCCCAACGGCATGGACGAAGCCTCGATCAGCGCAGGTCTCACCCTTCCGTATGCTGCTGTAGCTCTTCTCGGATCTGGAGGTGCTGTGGCTACCCTCCTAGTTGTGTTCATGGCTGTAACTTCAGCTTTCTCAGCCCAGCTCATTGCCGTCTCCAGCATCTTGACATACGACATCTACGCAACCTACATCAACCCCAGCGCGAGTGGTCGACGTCTCGTCTACACTTCACATGTCTGCGTATGTGGATTTGGACTCGTCATGGCTGCGTTCTCAACAGGACTTTGGTACGCAGGTATCAGCATGGGCTGGCTGTACGTTTTCATGGGCGTGATCATCTCGTCTGCGGTGCTCCCAGCAACCCTTACGTTGATGTGGAAGGGTCAGAACAAATGGGCGGCAACCTTGTCGCCAGTGTTGGGTCTTTGCTGCAGTATCACCGCCTGGCTCGTCACCACCTCTAAGCTGAACGACGGTGTCATCACTGTCGCTACTTCTGGCGCCAACAACCCAATGTTGGCTGGTAATGTTGTCGCACTGCTTTCGCCCGTCATCTTCATCCCGGTCCTGACCCTGATCTTCGGAGTTGACAACTACGACTGGGTGTCAATGAAGAACATTCGCCTTGTCGACGATTCGGATGTCACAGCAGCTGCGCACATGGACATTGAAGCCGTGCACGGCCGCCATGCTGCCCTCTCCCCAGAAGCCGAAGCCGCCGAACAAGCCAAGCTGTTTCGCGCCTCCAAGATTGCAAAGATCACCACCGCTACGCTGACACTCGTTCTTCTCGTACTTTGGCCAATGCCTCTATATGGTTCCGGCTACATCTTCAGTCAGTCGTTCTTCTCAGGATGGGTCATCGTTGGCATCATCTGGCTGATGTGCAGTACTATGGCTGTTGGTGTATATCCTCTATGGGAAGGCCGTGAGAGTTTAGCCAGGAACTTCGGTGGTATGTGGCGCGACATCACTGGTAAGGGCCGTCGTCGCGGGGATCATGTTGAGGTGGTGGAAGGTGAGAAGACAGCTGTGTCAGGAACGCAAACACCTAAGGAGGCTGATGCGAAGGCGTTGGAAGAGAAATCGTAGATGAAGTTGGCAGACACACACACACACATACGGTGGAGCCTTTATTAGACTGTCCTATACCTCGCGCAAGAATGGAAGATTCTCTGGAGAGCACAGATTTCCCGTGTAATACTGATTAATAGCAGTTGTTCCAGGCCGCAACAGGCAAGCGCCCCGCTCGGTGCTTCCCTCGGCCACCCCTAAACTCTTGCACATCACCGCGAGCATCGACCCGGTTGCTGGTACCTCGTGATATTGATTACAACTCTGTCTAACGCTCCCGAGACGCGTTCGGTGCTTCTTCGCCCAACGTATTGGCGGTTGACCACGTTTTGCAAGGAGCCTCACCCGTGTCACCACAAACGCCTTCCCAGATCCAGGATGCACGCGCGGGCAAACACCGCCCCAAGAACGCGCTACTGGACAACGAAGAAGCGCGATTGCAGGAAGTTCCGGAACAATGTTCTTGTCGATCAAATTGTCCGGGGTTGCTCCAGGTACCCCGCGACCCCAGTGCTTACCCGGTAATAACTTCGGGGCATCTCCGCCGAGAAGCACGTTAGCTTTCATCCTTATGCGCGCATGCTTGTAGCGGTATATAACACCCAGTGCTACTATGGCTTCAGAGTCATCCTCGCCAAGTACACTTTCGCATCGACGGGATCATCATGAGCGCCCTCAAGTTCCTCGGCCTTGCTGCGCTTGCTGCAGCGGCTCCAGTGGAGGAGCGCGCAAAGAAGCCCAAGAGCTTTTTGAAAGAGCTTGGAAACTCGACTTGGATTATCGGCAATGAGATCTGGAATGTTACGCAAAATCGGCAGTATGCCGACAAGTTGTGGTACAAGGGCAAGGACCGCGTTGGAGATGCTGTTGGGCACTATGTTAGTTACAGTATGTGTGAAAAGGTGCTGCGGCAACGGAGTCACAACACAGCTAACAACCTGTAGACGGTGCGGCATCTGATTTGAACTGGACATCCGCCGCGATTGTGGACTCGGATACCGATTACATCAACGTCAAGTTTACGGCGAAGGAGGGCGACTTCCATTGGGTGATCTACGATGACCTCCCAGGCGCATACCAGTACTTTGTCAATCACGACTTACCTACGCTGGGCGAGTTCCGTACTTTGTGGCGTCTCGACAACGCCTCATTTCCACGTGGTCACAACAACGTCAAGGATGGCGTGCTTCCCGCGTTAGAAGAATACCGCCAAGCTACCAACGTCCAGGATGAAACCTGGCAAAAGGCTGACGGGTCATTCTTGACAAAGTACGACTGGAGTGGATTTGTTCGAGACCAGGAGTACTACGGTGTTTATGGCGACGAGGTAGGGAGTTGGTATCTCAACCCTGGGAAGGACTACTACAACGGCGATCATCTTAAGCAGGAGCTCATGGTATGTTCGATCCGGTCGCCTCGCTGGTATGTGGTTTGGTACTAACCTCGCAAAGGTCCATCGCGAGTCCCAGACGGGCGATGCAGTTCAGCTGAATATGATTCACGGCACACATTACCAGGCCATTGCGCGTGATTCGTTTGCTGATGGGAAGATCTGGGGTCCATGGCTCTGGTACCTCAACGACGGTAGCAAAGACGACGCCGCGGCCCGCTGGGAGAAGGAGGAAGCAGCCTGGCCGTATAAGTGGTTTGACAACAAGCCCTACCAGTCTCGCGGCAAGATGCAAGGCAAGCTCCTCTTGAGCGACGGACGCCCAGCTGCTGGCGCTGCCGTGTTCCTTGGAGACAACCGCAACACCACAGTGTCCACGCTCGACCAAGGCCAGAACTACTACTACACCACATACGCCGACGAGGACGGCAAGTTCGACATCCACGACATCCGTACCGGCACCTACGCGCTCTATGCTTGGGGCAACGGCGGCGCAATCGGTGATGTCACAACAAACTTTACCCAGAACGACGTCGTGATCCGCGAGGGAAAGAACACGAACCTAAAGGAGATGACATGGAAGGTCACCGACAGCGCAAAGCGCATCTTCCAGATCGGCGACTTCGACCGCACAAGCGACGGCTTCAAGCTCGCTGACCCAGCCCACCCATTCGAACACGCCCGCATTTCCAAGTGTCCTGCAAACCTGACCTACACTGTCGGCACCAGCTCCCCTCTTGACTGGTGTTTCGGTCAGTCTGCTCTCGGTACCTGGTCTGTTCTCTTCCCTTCCAAGAGCACCTCCGCCGCTAAGTTGACGGTCTCGCTGGCGGGCTTCTCTCAGGGCTCGAGCTGCGATATCCTGCTCAACGACGTCAAGGTGGGAAATATCACCAGCGCCAGTCTTTTGAATAGTCAGGATACGTATCGTGGTGCGACACGGGCGGGCGAGTGGAGGTTGCTTGAGATTCCGATCGCAGAAGGCGCGTTGAAGGGGGAGGGAAGTAACCGTCTGGACATCAAGGTTACTAGGACGACGCAATGGAGAGGGTGGCTTTGGGATAGCTTGGTTCTAGATGAGATGTAGAAAGATAGCTTGGTTCTAGATGAGATGTAGAAAGAATAGTAATGTCATTCGATGTGCACAATATGTTCTCAGCATTACAAGCTCAACGTGGTTGCCGGGCAGGTGACTTGATCAGGTTAGCGCCACCCTGAATGTAAACGTCATTTTGCCCAGCTCACTCAGGAGGTATCGCAACCCCGTCTCGCCTACCCGCTGCCCTGTGCCAGCAGCAACGCACTTCTGGGCTTCGCGTTCGAGCCTTGAGCCTTATCGCGAGCGAATCTGAGTCTGCGTATCAAGGGGAGGGTAAGCAAGAGTCGGTGGTTTGCGAGTGTTCGTCTTGAGTAATCGGCAGCAACGCAGTCCTGGAAGCCGCTATCGAATGCTGGGTTCAGTATCGAGGAATGATGGTACTAATGTATACATCCAGCGCTGAAAAATGAGCCACTCCGCATATTGCCTTCAAGCCATTCCAATCCGCCCGCACGTTAAGATGCAGCTTCCGCATTCAGCGCGAGACGAGACCAAGCTGCATTCTGAGTTAAGTCGCATATCCTTCTTACTTACTCTGATCGTCTTTCCCTTCTCCTTCCTCGAGACCCGCCGTAAAGGCGAATGACTCAATGAAAAAGATACGGCGAGTTGAATCGCAGGATGGACATGCCCAATGAATATGACTTGCGTCGCATGGCTTGCCACTTGATCTTGGAAGTGCGAGCACTCTCGACACTTGCCCAAGGTGAGATGTTGAGATCTCGTCCGGCCCTCGAGACATCCGTGAAGATGCTTCGCGGTCGGGACTTTTCTACGCTCGGTGAAGACGATACCAAAGGGGTGCTAAGGTGGGATGGGGTACGTACCTGATGTTCATCCTCCGGGCCCCACGAGTAATAGTCCTGAGTCTGGGTATGTATCTCTACGCGAGTCGAGACCTTGGCAGAGAACCGACCTCTTCGGGTATTGGGTCTGCACTGGACTAACATCGTGCAAAAGACCGACCTCAGGACAATGGCGGTGTTTCTGTCACTACGTTGGCCTGCACAACGATAGCACAAACATCCACCAAGTTTACCTATGGTGACATAGGATTTTCCAGCGGCGGAGGCGTACGACCACCGATGGTTGGCGGTCTTGGAGAGTCCAAAAAATGGCACATGGGCCCCTCTCCAAGTGCCGTGGTTCGAGAAACAGAAGAAAAGCTTAGGCTTTTTACGACCGCCGCTGATCTCTTGTCTCTTTGTCGTCGATATGGGAGCCAGCTACCCGCATGTCATGTATCGTGGGTCATTTGACCTATCAGAAGTTCCGCAAGTCTTCTTATCGCAGATATCTTCCGCACACGTTTCCCTGAGAAGGGTAATACCGGCGGCGGGTACACGTGGGATGGAATCGAACCACCATTGTTGTGACCTGAAACAGGACCACGAAGAAGGCAGCCGCGGTTGCTGATCCTGTCTATCCAACGATTGTACCTGACATACGAGCAGTGATTGTCCATAACTGAACCTGACGACAGACCCACTATCTGCCAGAGCGTCTCACCTCAGTGGTGGTAAGCCGTCGGGGCCAGCGGTAGTGAACTTGCGAACCTACTATAGCCCCAATCTATCTGGTCAAAGAGGCCATCACTCTCCTTGACTTAGCATAGACCCTGCCGAACCCGAATCCAAAAAGGCTAAGGGCCAGCCGACTGTAGCATAAACCACAGCCTATAAAACTACAGCCGTTGTGGGAGTCCAGCAAACCTGTTGGGTTCACTCAGCCGCGTTCGTCTGTCGACTTGTACTCTCGGTTCCGTGAATTTGTGCGCATACGAGTGCGCCAGAACCCGGCAATCTGTAGATATAAGAGTCAGCTGGATACCACAGGGTTGACGTGACATCCCCAGAACTTACCTTCAGGAAGAAGATCGAAGGATGAGAGTTACAGTCGATCAGCGGCAGCGGCCGGCGCAGGCTAGAACGCCGAAGGTTGCTAGTCGCACACATCCTGCGGATGAGAGTGCGACTGAAGAGAGAGGAAGGAAAACAAAGCGGAAGCTGCTGTCCAAAAGAACGTGGAAGCGCTAGACTGGCGCTTGGACCAGCCGAAGCTCTGACTACGGTCGTAAAAGATAGTGAATGGTGAATTTGCGTTGTCACACAGCCCGAGCCTTCCCCGCATGGTTTAGGCTACAGGCTACAGGCTCACGTTCAAGGAATTATGGAGACTCATAACAGATGGAAGAGGAGCTGGAATAGGAGCAGGTTCGAACGTATCGGAGCCATCCGGCTTTCTAGTACGAGACTGAGACGTGTATAAGCGGTCCATCGTGAATCCAATTGTCGACAGACTATCGGCAGTCACATGTGTTTGAGCCGACTCCAGACCTCCATTTCGATACCACTACGTCACTGCAAACGCCGTAGGCTCCCATTATAGCACCACACAGAGCACTGGCCTCGTCCCACAACAATTCTTCAGCGCCTCCTCAGATTGATACTACACGATCGTTGTACTCGCCCTTTGCTCTCCTCTACTCATACCCAGCACCCAACTCTTCCGCGTAAGTGTTTTTGTACCCACGAAGTGAAGCATTGAAACTGACATAGAGGCAGAAGTGAACGAAATGTCCCCGTCTATGCATGACCTAGGACCTGCGGTGGGCGATAGCCAAGGCGATGGAACCTCCAATCTGGGGGATACCACAGCAACCGTGATGGCTCATATCCATGTCTCCCTCAAGGACATGCCGGGAGCCACGATCCGGGACAAGTTCGACACTCTTACGAGCAAGCTCGCTGCCGCCAAGGAACTGCTGGGGGGCTTGGAGCCAGACGTACTACTACAAGCTCGCAGCAAAGTCGATGAACCCGAACGCGAGTTATCCAAGAGCCCAGCCCTGATCAAGGCTTACGATCAGATCTCCAAGAACACACATGGTACGTTAACCAGGTCGAAGAAGATACAAACTCTAATATCAACAGCAGACGCATCCGAGGATGAGTTCGAGGCTGCGATGTGGGCTGCGTTTGAGACCGGCGAGGAATCCGAGATATCCCAAGAAGGTACACATCCACAAGAGCCACCTGTTCAAGACACCCATCGTATCTTGCAGCCGCCACGAGTCCGGTATGTTTTTCTGTCAGTAGCCTGATGGGCGAAAGTAGCCATTAACGTCAGTACAGACCTCACGAGAACACCGGCCGCCAGTCCAACCCCGCAGAGCAGGAAGCTACCTCGGAAACCCCTAATCCTGAGTCCATCCCTCGTCCCAAGCAGACACCAAGATGGAAAACAAGGTGCACCAAGGAAGAGAGGCACAACCTTGATCCCGCTAGTAATCTCCCTTGTCCTCGCAAAGCGTGTGACTTCCTCCACGACGACCAACATGCGTACATGGTCGAGGGCCTGTATCGAAAGGATGTGAGCACCGGAAAGATACAAGCATGGGATCTGAAACTCTATACCAGCCGCGCCGGGCACAACATGGGCTTAGAGAAGGTGGGCAAGAACGACCGGAAATTTGATGCAATCTTCAAGAAGTTGAAGAACAAGGGCAAGGCAAGCGAGACGAAGGCCAAGGAAGAACACGCTCAAAAGAAGAAGAAGAAGTCTACTCTAGAGGTCAAGCCTGCTCCTGAGACTGCACACAAGTCTACCAAAGCTGCCACGGACGCTGAGGCTACTGCCAAGGCACCGCCCAAGAAGCGTAAGGTCGCGGCTACCACGGGAGCGCAGGGAACTGCGGAGCAACAAGCGAAGAAGAGCAAGGGTGGCGAGGCTGACCGCTAGATGTATCCATGGCGCTCTTCTGGAGTATGTCTGGTCGCCTGCCCTGCAAGGACCTAACGATTTTCATGACCTGGGTATCGAGATTTAGTACATCACAGGAGCCAAGATAAGAGATATCAGTATGAGTAACTTAATAAATTCCTGTATGTCCATACTCCCAGCGCAATGCAAATGTCTTTCCAGTCCCTACCATACCATGCCATGCCATACCTAACCTGATGCACCACCCTAGCCGCTATGGGAACGAACAAAGGTCCAACCGGAACCAAAAGTAAAGGGCTAAATTATGGATACATAGAAGAGAGATCAAAGGAATGTATTTGGACTCGCAAGGCGCAATCCACCTCCAAGCTAAAACCAGAAAAGCGCTGAAAGTCGCTGGGGACGGAGGCTGGGTCCTCCAAAAGCTGGGCAATGCAGAAGAAGAAAAAACGTCATGATACAAACACCATCGCTGAAGCGCAAGGTCAAGGAAGGGCGCTCAAAATCACTCGCTGTGAGAGCATGCGAACAGCCGGTTCGGAGGAGGCGGTGTGTGGTGGTTTGCAGATCGAAAAAGGAATTCGTGAACGGCGGTGGAGCCGAAAGAAAAAAGGGCAACGCGTTTGCTGATTTCGCGATTGCCGGGACGGGACAAGTCTATTGTGTCGTGAACTCGTTTTTAGTGGGTATCAGTTTCTTTTGGGCGATATTGCTAGGGCCACACGGTTGTGCTGGCCCCTCTGGTTCGGGCAATGTTGTGATACAGGATAGGACATGCTATAGGAGACTCCAGAACGGTAGGGCTCTGCGGTCGTAACGTCCCCAAGGCTTTGTTGATACAGGTAATGGATTCCTCCTCTTTTCTATTTTCTCTGCAAAGTCGAGCTTCTTCTTGCGCTCGATATCCGGGTCGTAGTAATGGGTTGCCGTGACAGGGACTTTGAACTCTTGCGTGCTGAGGGGCAGTGTGTACTTGAAGTTGCCTCGCACGATTAATTCGAAGGGATACTGCAGGACTTCTTCCCAACGTTCGCTGCCACCAGCTTCGGTCTTGTTCCCTGGGTGCGAAAGTCGGAGCTCACCAATAGATTCGGCGCGGTGTCGCTGGAAAAAGGAACCTTCAAAGTTTAATGGCGAATCGAAATGGGCGATGCGGCCTAGCAGCATGGTCCGTGGTTCGCCCTCGATAGGATCAGTTCCTTCGTCGACACCGGTAATCGAGACATCTGGAATTGCATCTTCCTCGATCGGTCTCCAATCTTCTACATTATCATGTGGGCCGTTCCCGTGCTCGCGCCACCAACTGTCCGACCCGACATGCTTGCTCTTAGCAAACAGCGAAATGTCCATGTCAGATACAGTGACGCCGATAATGTTGGGATTGACAGCGTTGACTATGAGATCCAGCATGATCTCCTCTTGGCTTGCAACGACGTTCTGAATATCTCGCACTACAAGGCTAGTGAGCGGCTTCGTAGTTGCAAAGACGAGCCCAACAGCGCAGAATACGACGACGAGCAGCAGGATCGACAGAACTAGACAGCCAGCGAACCGCCGACACCACCCACCATCACGGTGATGCCGGCGCTCTAGCTGGCGTATAGTGGCAGTGTTGCGCTGGCGAGGCGTGCGGGCCCGTGGGCTCCGCCCAGACTGGATAAGAGGTGTGCGCTCATCATCGGCGATGTTTTCGGCGTCGATATCGTATGCTGCAGAGAACTCCCCACTTTTCTTGCTGCCGTTGCTGTGACCATTGCCAACATTGAAAGTATGGAAGCGAGGGCTGTTCGGTTGCGACGTGTGTCTGGAGGACGGGCCACGTGCGCGCGAAGATTGTGGTACCGAGTTGTCGCTGTCCAAGGTGATGTGGCTGAGCGCGCCCCGACCCTGGCCATGTCTTCCAATGTGGTGATGGTGGCTACCTCCGCCCGCTCGTCCGGAGCCGATGCGGACAGTCCCTTCGCCGCGGTCATCGCCATCAATGCTCGCGTTGGTGTATGGGTTCGTGAATTTGATGCTGCTCTTCTTGCTTGGATGCTTGTGCGTATCGCGGATCTGGAGTCGTGGGTCTGTGAGGCTGGCTAACGACGTCATGCTTGGCGTTCGCGAGTGGTGCTGGCGGCTGCGAGTTGGCTGCTCGGGAGGATTCGATTCGTAAATAAAGGTAGCGTCCGAGTCAGACGAGTCGGCCTCGTCGACGGCGCTGGCCACCTTTTGTTCGAATACATCTGCCTTGGATGAAGCTGTACGATAACTTGAGTTAGTGCTTGGATAAAAATAGCTGAGATGGAGAGGGCGGGAAGGAGCCATGCTCAACGCTGGACTTGGGGGTGACAAGGTCAACAAAGACGGCCGGTCGTCATATGAGCGGTATGAGACGGGGCTGCCGAATGACGGGTGCACGCCGGAGCGAGAGCCGTGCTCCGGCCGGCTTGGAATGTAATAGTGGTACGAGATGTGTTGCAACCTACCAGTGCCTGCATTGATGGATGCGGCCTTCCGTTTGGGGGCCTTCTTCTGGGTCTTGGGACGAATTGTCTCGTTACTGGGCTTGAGCCGTATGCCGCCGTCGACGCGACCCGAGACGGATCTGTCTTGGTTTACAATTGACGGCTGCGCGACAGAGGGCACGGTCTCGGTTTCGACCGTCATGTTGCGGAGGGGCGGGTCTCGCGATCGCGTCGACATTGAGGACAGGGAGGGCTTGGCCGAGACGGTGTGCGGACGATGAGTGTAGGCGGAGCGCTGTTCCTGCATCTTGCCCTTCTTGGCGCTCTTGGTCGCGCTGTCGCTCCCGCTCTCAGTGTGCTTGGACGTGTCGTGCTTGGTGCTGAGGTCTTCGGTGACTTTGGACGAATTGACGTCATTTCGGTCCTGGTCAGTTCTGTGGGAAGTCGCTGGGGGAACAAAGCTAAGAGCGAGGTTAACAAAGTTTGCGGATGGCAGCGGAAATTGGCTCCGTCGATAGTCTAACGTGCGTCGCGATGACAAACAGTGGGGCCGTTGCGGGGAAAGCGTACCTTTGCGGCTCTAGACCATCAAATCCGGGTGTGGCAGGCAAGCTAGATTCTTGCACCGTTGCCAGCTTGGGAGCTGCGCCGCCGGAACTGCGCGAGGGCGCCTTGATGGTTTGCTGAGGCTGTGGCTGTGGCTGGGCTGGTGGCTCGTCGACGTCGCTCACGGGCACGTCCTCTCTTACTGGGAAACGAGAGACTGAGGCTGGGGACGAGCTCTGGACAACGATAGCAGGCGTCGACTGGGCCTCGGGCTTCTTGATCTGCGAACGCAGCGAGTTGGTGCGCGAACGAGAGCGGCCGTCATCGCCCGGCGGTGGTGACTTGAGGCGCGGTGAGAGGGGCCAATGGGGAGTCGTGTCGCCCGAGTTCGGTTTTGACGATGGCTTGGAGGCGCGTGTGGCTCGCACCGTGTCGGTCGACGATGTTGGGGTGAGCTCCGGTATGCTGGTGGAGGACAGAGCACGCTGCACCCCCGGGGCGACAGCAGAGTTGGACAGACTGGAGCCGCGGCTGGGACTCGCATCGGCGCTGCTCTTGCGTGAGCGGAAGCCCGGCCTCGCACTGGCGCCGGAGGGCGTCGCACTGCGGTGGTGAGGGCCTGCGGGCGAGGCTTCTCGCGACGAGCGCGGCGAGGGCGAGCCGTTGACGCTGAAGGGCGGGCGCTGGGCAACCAGCGGGTGTTGACGCATGGGAGCCGACATGTCTGGGGCGGTGGTGCTGCTCGTGGGGTCGTCGCGGGCAGGCGTTGACGTAGTGGGCTCTGCACTCTCTGCCACGCCGGTCAAGGACTGGAAGCCGTCGAGGTCGTCGGCAGTGGATGCAGTCGGAGGCATCATCATGGACGTGCTTTTGCTTCAATGGGCCGCAGCACTCGTGGCATCCTGCGCGGGCTCCGGCGCGTCTTCGCTGGTTGGGGCCTGGACAGCAGGCAGGTCCGGGTGCGAATGGGCGGTAAGTAGATGAGGCTGCTGTAATGAGTACGCGGCGTGCGGCCGTTGGACAGGGCCTGGCGCGGGGAGTGAGCTGTCGCTGTCGGTGCAGGGGGGCTGTGGCGCGCAGACAGCGTGGGCATTTGAACGCGCTGCAGTCAACGATGGACGAGGTTTAACGTTGTGAAGACGGGCACCTCCAAAGCTGCCTGGTTGCATCCGGCCAGCCCTGGACGGGAACGCTGACGCACCCGAGGCGCATTTCAGGCACGAACCGACGACGCCTGCCAGCGCATCGCACAAAGACCTGCTATCGCCCGAACACGACGAATGGCTCTCCCATCGCATCGTCAGCTGTGGCCTGCCGTCTTATGCAGTGGCTTCAACTTTCTCCACGCCCTGCACACCTTGTCTTGTGATAACGATTGATCGCCAGCTGCGCTAGCTTCCCTCTGGGGGTTTGCGCACCACGCCTACATGCCCGGCATGTCGGCACTCGCGCAGAAGCAATTCTCATGCACATCCTGCAAATCGCAGGTGAACACCCCACGGACTTCATCCCACATGCTCGTGAGCAGGTTATTGTCTGCCGCGTCGACGCTTGAGGGTCGGCACGGTCTCACCTCAGACGGGTGCAGTCACTCAGTCATCGCACTTGTAGCCTGCTGCAGGTTTCCTAATTCAATGTGCATCATAGCCCTTTAGCCGGTCGAAACATCACTGAGACGCTGTAACAACGGGAGCGCATTGCCAGAACTGTAATAACGTAGGGGCGCAGTACTGTCCAATGTAACGTAACGGACGACTCTCGATCACGATTCGATCTTGACGTCGCGCCCTCGCAATCGACTGACATCTCTCACGTCGACTAAACCAGCAGCATACACCTAGCAGCTCCTTTACAAATTTACACATAGTCACCAAGGTAGGAAAGCGACAAAGACACGTGGCAGCAATTCCTTCTCAATATCGCGCCTCCAGTAAACAACACGTTGCGCTCCTTCCATACCGTCCAAGATCCGAGCTTCGCCCGGACTTTCAATGCTCCGAATCTCCGCTGATAAGATTATCTCTGCATCTAATCAGATCGAATTTTCCGCGCTAGCACCTTCACGAACACCACCACTCCACTTTACGCATCCTCAATGCTACTTCAAGTATCGATGTTCCGGGACCAAGCACTGCCAAGTACTTGAAACCGCCTTGGTAGCCTTGTCATAGGTGCGAAATGTAGAAGGCGGTTCCAGTGTCCTGGTCCTGGAGGGTCGGCAGTGGCCTGTGGTGGCCTCAAGACTGCGGCTCTGTGGGTTTATACGAGTGATAAACGGGTGGAATAGGGTTCTGAATGTTCGAGAAAGTATAAGAACGCATTGTAACATACAGTGATTGGGCGTAGTAGGCCTCTTCGTTGATCCTTTCTTCTCATTTCTGGCCGGACTGCGCCATCGCTTCGGTGTCAGACAGCATGCAGTTCCTCTCTCGTTCCAAGAACCAGGCTACCGACTCTGTCGAGCCCGCCGATATGTCTCATCAAGCGGCCGACACAGAGAAAGGTGTACACACTGATGCATCTCACGACAAGGCCACCGATCAAGAAAGTCTCTCCAGCAACGCCCAAGCCGGTGTCAAAGCCGTCGAGGCGGCGGCAACAGTATGGACGAAATACCATCTCATCGGCGCCTATGTCATGTCGGTCTCGCTCTTCTATCTTCATACCTCCGCTAACATCTGCACAGCATCTGGTGGATCTACTTCGTCACCGCCCTTCAAGAAGTCGTCATTCGCGCCATGAACCCATACGTGACCAGCGCCTTCCGTCTTCACTCCCTTACAGCCGCTACAGGAATCATGTCCTCCATCATCGGCGGGTTGTCTAAGATCCCCCTAGCCAAGCTACTGGATATGTGGGGACGGCCTCAAGGACTCTTGCTCTCGCTGTGCGTGTGGATGGTGGGATACATTATGATGGCTTCGTGTAAGAACGTGGAGACATATGCTGCGGCTCAGGTGTTCTCTTCCACTGGGTAAGCACCCCCTATCTCTTGCCAGGTAAGGTTGAAAGGCGTATCGCTAACGAGATTCCAGGTCACAAGCAGTCTCCTACATCCTGACCGTCTTCATTGCCGATACCTCGACCCTCAAGAATCGCGCTCTCATGCTCTCCTTCGCAACCTCGCCCTACATAATCACAACCTGGATCGGCGGTCCCGTTGCACAATCCGTGCTCTCCGGACCGGGCTGGCGCTGGGCCTTCGGCATCTTCACCATCATCATACCCGTCGTCGTCACACCCCTCGCTGCCTTGGTCCTCTTCAACGACAGAAAGGCGCGGAAACAGGGTCTACTCGAGCCACGTCGCATCGACTGGAGCGCTACAGCCATCAAAAAGTTTTGCGTCGACATTGATGCCGTTGGTATCCTAATACTGGTAGCAGGTATGGCGCTGTTCTTGCTGCCGTTCAGCTTATACAGCTACCAAGCGGAGAAGTGGAAGAGTCCTATGATCATCGGAATGATCGTAGCTGGCTTCATCCTGCTCATCGCATTCCCCATCTGGGAAAGGTTCTTCGCACCTGTCACATTCATCCCGTACAAACTGCTCCTGGACCGTACCGTATTCCTCGCCGGCATCATGTTTGTCTTCGTCTACTTCAACAGCGCGGTCTGGGGAAGCTACTTCGGGTCAATGTTGCAGGTGGTCTGGAACCTCAACGTGACCACCGCCAGCTACGTCCAGAGTATTTACCGCGTCGTATCCTGTTTCTGGTGCTTGGCGGCTGTCGGACCGGCAATCAGGATCACAGGGCGATTCAAGTGGGTTGCCGTCTTCTTCGCACTACCGATTGACATCCTGGCCCTTGGGCTAATGATCCACTTCCGGCAGCCGGGCACATCAGTGGGCTTCATCGTGATGACGCAGATCTTCACTGCTGTCGCAGGGGGCACGATTGTCATCGCCGGCGAGCTGGCTATGATGGCGCCATCCGACCATCAGCACATGGCCGTCATCATCGCCGTTCTCAACCTCTTCTGCTCTATCGGCAGTGCAGTCGGAAGCACAGTGTCGGCCGCTATCTGGACTGGAACTTTCTACAACAACCTTGTCAAGAACGTCCCGGCTGGCGTCAATGTCGCTGATATCTACGCTTCGTTGCCTAATCAGCTGTCGTACGAGTGGGGATCGCCCGAAAGGACTGGGATTGCGCAGTCGTATGCTGATTCGCAGCGGCTTATGCTCATCACGAGTATCTGTATGTTGGGATGCGCTCTTATCGCCGCGGCGGGATGGCGCGACATCAACGTCAAGAACATCAAGCAGGTGAAGGGACGTGTTGTGTAAGGCTTTTCGTCAGGCTGGCATTACATAGCTACCGAGATATCATCACACGATGACTTTAAGACGATAACGAAGGAGTGTATGCGCATAAACACGTAGTCCCCCTTCATAAATGTTTCAAAACACTCCAGTCAAAATACTCGCACGTCATCAACCTCCAACACCCACCCCTCCTGCCGCACACGACGCATAAACCGCATCCCCGTCCCACATCCTTCTTATCGATACGCCGCAGCTACTATCCTGGTGCGCATGAACGTCAGTCGCGTCTGAGACAGGGCCGGGCTAGGATGTCGTCAAACAATGCGCCAGTTAGATCCCGGCTGTCGGCGTTTCGCATTGCACCACCTCCACATTGAGCGAGCATACAGACGTCAGATAGCCATTTGGCATCGTGGAAGGAGATTATCTAGGGAACCGGGAAGTGGAATTAGAGGATGTGAAGATGGGGAGGGGTATTGGAGGACGCGTGGGTTGCGGGGGCTGTGCTTGTAGAGCTTGGAGGCGGCGTGGTGGGTTGAGGGTATGTAAAGAGTGAGATGGTAGCAGGATGGGAGTAAGACACTGCTCTTCAGTCATTCCTTCATTCACTCATTCCTTTTACCGATAGCAATCGGCCCACAGTCTTTTCCTTAAACAACATGCCTTCCTTCGCGTTCTGGAAGAGCAACAAGCCTGATCCGTCCAAGACACCGCTACTCAACGAAGATGCAGCAGCTCAAGACTCTAGTATGGTTATCCCTCTGGTAGCCAAGAACCTGGATCTGAATCCTGATGGCGAGGATTCGGGAGTTTTCCTCTTCGACGATGACGCCATGCCGCTGGAGCCTGATCAGGTGTTGGAAGCCGTGCCTCTCATCGCAACGCCGCCTGCTGGAGAGCAGGAGCCTTTGATGCAAGAGCCTGAGCGAGAGCTTCAGGTTCCGGTCAAGAACTACTCGAAGAAGCTGATTCTGGACGACACAGAGGAGGCACCAGCACCGCCACCAAAACCGTCGCCATTGAGCCAGCCTCAAGGCACTGCTGCGACACAGAGACTCGTTTCTGTTGCGAAGGAAGAGACAGCAGCGATCCAACATGTCCAGGGAGCCGTTCCACAGCAAGTAAAACCCGCGCCTTCCCCTTCTGCGCACGACCAAGACAGCGCCCTCAAACGGCCAGTATATACCGCAACTACTAGTGCCACGCAATCCCGCGACCGAGACTCTGGTGTGTATGTCTCAGACGAGGACAGCCTCCCACCACAATCCCGACCCACGTCCCTCGCTCTGAATGACGCCCATCATCAATTAAAGAACTCATCTATCTCTTTGAAGCATACCGTATCGACATCGACTTCTTCACCCCGTCAACGCACAGACTCGATAGCACGCCTGAAACGGCCTGCAGAGTTGAACCTAGGAACGAACCTAGTATCCGACTCCTCGAAGCCACGCTCCGAGCTTGAGAAGCGGTACGATTTGATCCGCAATTCGAAAACGCAGTCGAAAGCTGCTCTGCGGTCGCCTACAGCGCTTCTGCAGGAACGATTGAACATGTCGGCGAAGAAGGAGAAGATCGAGGAAGAGAAGACGCGTGTTTTCACACCACCACGGCAGACGACGAACGGGTGCTGGCTGCCGGGTCCAGGCGCACAGCTAGGCGCCTTCACCAGCACGTCCGTTCGTGCGCGGACAGAAGCTGGCAATCGACCAGCTTGGTGGTGCAAAGTCGACAAACTCGTTGTATTCGACGGCATCGATGCCAGTAGCGATGGAGATATGAAAATCAACACTCGCTCTAGCAAGGGTCTTAGCATTGCGCGTCGACGTGGCGATATGGAGACGATTGTCATCCCGATGGACTGTGCACACTGTCAGGAGATGCTCAACCGCCATGAGTGGAAGTACGACATGCGCGTGTGTAAGAGGAGTGTGTGTTGGGATTGCAGGGAGAGGTGCAAGTGGGAGTTGGAACAGGAGAAGTTTGCTTCTGAGCAGACAGCGGCCAGAGCGGATGGCAACAGATATCGCGCAGATAGTGTGTTGCAGGATGAAGGACACGAAGAGGAGCAGTTGATGCAAAAGATTGGTATTGAGCAACATCGGCCGACGAGCCCGATTGAGGCTATTGGTGGTATTGAGGAGAGACTGAGCACATAGGAAGGCAGTGACTTGACTTGGGAGTAGCAAGGTAGCGGGAGAGACACGAAAGAGAATGTAGCAACTTACATCGTGAGCCGTCGATCGGCTTTAGCAATGACCGAGTATCGTGACACTCTGTATCAGTCGTTTACCTCAGTCCAGATCCATGGCATCGTCCATATATTCAAAAGGCGTATCCTCAATCTCCATGCTAGTGTATCCATACGACGTCTTAGGCTCGAAGTCTCGACTAGTCAAAACACCATTCGTAGTACCATCGGAATGCTGCTGCACTGCTTCGTGAGCAAGGTCACATCCACCAATGATATTGCGCAACATATGCTCTAGATGTAGATCCTGAAGCGAGAGGTTCGCGCGCGCGTCGCCGCTGGCGATGTTTGCCTTGCTATCAGCATCTTTCCACGCATTACGGTATTCCTTCGCAATGCCTAGTTGTACACGAACGTCCTGTAGGCCCAAAGACCCTGCCAATGGGCTCTTCTCATCGTCTAAAGCTTCTAGAAGATTGGCGTGGAAGGCATGCGAAGCCATCGGTCGCGTTCGGTGCAGATCGGGATTGGTCTCGTAACGTAGGGCGTTGAAGTTTGTGCGCGGCGCAGAGGCGGAGACGGAAACACCGAAGATGGCGAGACAGTCTGTGATGTAGCGCTCGAGCAGCGTGTAGAATTCGAAGAAGTCGACTTTGAACATGGATTCGGCTTGTTTCTGCGCCGTGTCAGTCTCGCGACGGGTGGGGTGACGGGGCTGATAGCTGCTTACACTCGATGCGCCGCTTCCCATTGCGTGTTGGGACTGGTGGTATTCATTCTCCTGCGCAGCTGCCTGTACGATCTCCATGGTGCGGAAGTAGGACACCATGAGCATCTCGGCCTTCCAGCGGACGCGTCCTAGCAAACGCGTTACGCGATCTTTGTCCTGTTTGAGCTTCTCGGCTTTCGATTGAGCTAGACTTTCGGCAGGCGTCTTTGGTGCGTACTTGGACGTCTTCATGGTGCCAGTGATATGTCTCGTGTGAGTCGGGGTAATGGTTGTATTAAGCTATGGAAGTGGGCATTCGTCGGGCTCTCAGCTATCCAGTCATCGATAAGCACTGGCGAAATAATGAGGGTTATCGTTTCGAGTACATCGAGCTTTCACGGCGCTTTCACAAAGCAAGTCAGGCATCGTAGAGTTTCAATGTGAGCGCGAACTGTTGCAGACGCTGTGGGAAGCAAACCACTGTAGATGGTTCATGCCGAGGCTCATGGCTGACTCAGCTCGCACCTGGAAAGTCAAACACGTGTTTCTCCATCTGTGATCGCTTGGGGTAAAGGTACAACGCTGACATCCAGTACCACCCAAGAGAGACGCAGTGTAACATCGCGTAAGATATGATGCATATACTCGCAGGTTCCGATAGGTGGGTGCGTCGCTGCCTGGAAACTGTGCCAGCCGTGCCGTAGCCACGCATTTGGTTGATATGCAAGGGGTGAGTGAAGCATACCTAGTTATATGCCGACCAAGCTCGATACCACTCACGATATCTGTCACTCTACAATGGTCCGCGCAACTCGGAAGCGAAAGGCTGTCGATTATGATGACTACTACGACACGTCATCAGCCAGTTCCAGCATGTCTCGAGCGGCTTCCATTGAATCGACTCGTCAAAATAACAAAGGGAACAAGAAGAGGAAGAAGAGGAAAACCGTAGCATGCGACGATTCAAACATCGAGGAAGTACATCCTGCCTCTATTTTCAACACACCCCGAAACCCTCGAGCGACGTTCGAAGGCCTCCCAACTGAAATGCGCCTTCAAATTTACGATTACCTACGCGACTTGTTACACATTCACGTACGCAGACGTGTAAAGATAAAGGAAGAAGCTTCATCGCAAGCCAGAAAGCCACCACCGTTCGTGTGGTATCCCTGCCGCCGTACCAATCCGAACACGCGGTTGCTATGCGCGAATCCCGAGTGGTCAGGCATGTGCAAAGAAGAAGATCGTTGCAGCTACAAAGCCGACTCTCCAGTCGAGCCCCGAGGACCCTGGGCCCTCATAGCATCAAACAAGGCCATCCGCAATGAAGCCAAGGAGCTTTTCCTCCGTGACACCGTCTTGTCAGTCAATTCGCAGGACCTACAGCCCTGGTTAAACCATCTGATCAGACATGCTCCGCAGCGCATGAATCATCTGCATCATATCACGCTTACCGGCCCGATCGAATGGAGTAGCACGCATACGTGTCTCGTGCGATTGTTGCAAGAACGCGTACCGAATCTCACAGGGCTTGGATTCCAGTTCTATACTCACGGCTGTCACTCCATCAACATATATGAGATATCTCAAAACTCAATCCAAGTCGAGCTGAACGAGTGCAGGAATTGACTGGTTTCGAATCTGCTGTCTCAATTCGAATCTCCTATCGCGTTTGCTCTGGAAGCCATCATATGGCATAAAACGGGACCATCGCAACGTCTTGCTATTCGAATGATTTCGCAGGACAGCGAAGATGGCGAGGACGAAGCTGATGTGTATGTTAATATCGATGACCCGGGGAAATGGGCGGAGACAGGCCGGCAGGCGAAATGGCGGAGATTTTGGCAGGAGAACTACAAAAGGGGACAATGTGATTTACATTAGCAATTGGCGTACTTGGTATAAATGATGTTGCAGTTCAGAAGGATCCATCCACTACTCATCAGATAATGGTGACCTCTTCTTGCTCCATATCCTCCAAACGGGCAACGTCCGCGAACTCCGGGCAAAGCTCTTTCGTTTGGCTTGTGTTATACTCTCCCCACGGATGCACAAAAAGCCCGACTCTTCGGTATAGTCGCTGAGATAAGTCGACAGGTTCCAAGATGATACCGAGTAGGTACGCCGGTTCCCATTCTATCCCGTCGTTATCGTCGTCAGGGTATAGACGATAAGCCTCAAGAAGTTGAAGCACACAGAACCAGCAGCCAGCGCACGATTGTCGGCCGTCATCAAAATTCTCGGTCCACTCGCTGTACAGAACCCTTTGGTTAATATGCGACGCTCCGTTTCTTGCTGGTCTGTTAGAGGCTTTTCGCATGTAGCATGCGAGCTGGAGACGTCCGGAGGATATTCTCCCAAATTGATCATCCCGAACATACTCTATATGCACTCCAAGGACATGCGCGGGCTGGTGGTCGGACAGCTGTTGGAATATGGGTCCTAGCCATAAGAATATAACGCGTTGTTTCAATGAAATCCAAGACCACGAAGGTGCTATTGTTGAGGATTAGACAAGTCCGACTCTTGGGTACGAGTAGCAAAGGAGCTTACGAACCTCCGCGGCCTTTTTGAAGCAACACTGCTTGGTCGTCTGAGATATTCCACGTCGAAGGATGTGCCCAAAGTAGACTTCGGACAAGATCCTTGTACCAGATACCACCCACGTACCGATCTTGCAATTTCGCCTCGAATGCTCTTGCTAACCCCGATATGGCGGGTAGTACGTCTTCGTCGTATGTGAACTTGCAACCCGAAAACCATTGCGCAAGAGCTAGCCATCTCATGTGATGATCAACTGTTTCTTTACCTTTGTCCAGGGTATTCCGTCGCCCGAGAAGACTAGATAGTTTGAACGGCAAGTCATAGCCCTAACCAGTTCGCACAGTAAGATTCGGTGCGCCTTCCGGATGTAACTCGGTGGTGACTAGTTGTGTGCACTCCCATCCAAGCAGATCGTCAAAGTAAATAGACTTGGGGCTTAAAAGTCGTTCCTGGAAAACCCAACCGCGCGACATCAGTACTGATTGGTTGATACGTTCTACCGCAGTGACTTCGTGAACAACACGAGAGAACCTCAGTAGGCCCCATTGAAAGTCCATGTAGAATGATGCGAGGCCGATTGAGTTCAATTCTGTATACAGTCCTGTTCCGGGTATATTAGAGGCCCTTGTTGCTCCCACGTGCACAAACGCATTAGCGTATATTTCCCCCATGGACGATATCTCCTGGTCACAGTCCGTGGGGTCATCCTGGATAAGGCAAAGTGCATCGATCCATATGAAGGGTACGCTTAGTCTTCGACACAAGTCAATAGCGTCTAGAAATACTGCCGGTAATTTATTCGGTTTGATGCCTTCAAGCAGCTCGTGCAGATTCGAAGTCAGAAGCTTAGGCATGTCTTCGTTCTGCCATCTGTGACTCAAAGTGATGTATCTACGGTCCTTCTTGTCGGAAAGTCTGGCTGCGGTTGTAAGGTGCGGTAGATCGGCGGTTGAGACATCGATGAGTCTGGTCGGTACGAACGTACCAGTCCTCCCGAGCCTCTCCTGATGACAAGTATAATGTGTTTTCTCACATGTTTGTATCCATTCAGTGATGGTGCGGAGATGTGCTTCGTCGCCAGTCCAAGAAGTCAAAGCTGTCGTGACACGTACCGGAGGCAGCGCACTGAGTTCACATCTCCGATACACGAATGGCGTTCCGTCCAAAAGGTTGTACTCGGCGACTTCGAGTTGCAGTCCAAAACGACGGTTGTCGATGCCGGTGTACCCAAGAATCGAAAATATGATCAGTGTGAGGCCGGGCAGATTCGATGCGTCGTAGGATGGGCAGTCTGCTATGTGACTAAGATACGCATGGAAACGACTGTCTCTAGCAATGTTTTCGATACCGTCCCCCGACTCCAGGAAGGTGAGGAAGTGGCAACAGAGCAAGCATTTTCGCTTTGCGGCTTCGGCGATGTCTTCCAAGGTATACTCAACGGGGACAAATCCTTTGGAATCCAGATCCTCAGGCAGTGTAGAAAGCCTCCTGCACGTAACACAGAACGTTGGGTTCAGCGTCTCAACACTCTGTTCTAGTTTGGACGGATCGGACGCTTCGCTAACGCTGGAGGTGGACATGACACGATGCCGAAGAGTGAAGAAGCAGCCAGTCGGGGCATGTTACTAGGCTGAAGGCAGAGGGTAGGAATGCGGGGTCGCAAGTGCTGCCTTCATGCAGGACCATTCGGGGCCAGGGCTTACACCACGTGTTGGGAGTCGGCGCTAGGGGCGCTCACGAAAGTTTTCCTGAGTAAAGTAGATCATTCGTTGCCTTATTCAAGACGACCCTATGTCTATACAAATGCAAGGCGACAACAAAGTGCTTGCTAAACTACCCAATCCACCACATCGCATCATCACCTCATGAGGTATGCCAGTCCCATAACCCCTCAAACGCCATGCCTTCGTAGTCGACCTAGAAAGTGCCAACGACCCTCTTGACCATCTTCCTCATGCCCTCACCACTGATCTGCACAGCACCTTCAAGTTCGGCACTACGCAGCACCTCCAGGAACTCCTGGTTCTCGACTTGTTCGCTGGCGCCTTCTCGCACCTTCTTGACTAGGTCGTTCATGCGCACACTCTGGCCAGCAGAACCGAGCTCGTCGAGCGAGGCAAGCACTGCACGCTTCAAATCCTCTTTCCTACGGCGGTCGCTGGTCGATGTGCCCTCGGTGAGAAGTGACATGTCGATCAGGCCGGTGCGTGCATCCGTAGCTGCTTGCTTGAGCGCCGACTTGATGAGGCGGACAGCCTCGTGAACGTCGTCGGCCGTGACTTCCTCTGATAGGCGCATCTTGGCGTGCGCTTCTGCGAGACGGATCATGGATTCCAATTGACGTGTGGTGGCCGTGATTCTTCGTTCTTGCGAGCGGATATCGGCACCAAGGCTGCGCATAGCGACGTAGGCATCAACGAGAGCCTTTGATGCGGGCTCAGTGATCTTGGGGTGGATGTTCGAGCGCGCGTATGAGATATAGGCAGTCAAGAACTCGATAGGCATAACCTCGTTCTTGTTAGCATTCTCGGGCGTGTCTTCAAGATACATGCCGACCAAATGGCGAGCCATGCGACGATCGTTCTGCTCATCAATGCGGTCCAAGACGAGGTATACCAGGTCGAAACGCGAAAGCAGCGTAGGCGGAAGATCGATGTTCTGCGGAACGGGAAGGTTAACGTTGTACTTCGATCCGATGGGGTTGGCAGATGCCAGAATCGAGGTACGGGCGTTGAGAGTGGTGATGATACCAGCTTTGGCTATGGAAACCGTCTGCTGTTCCATGACTTCGTGAAGAACGGATCGCGTTGCCTCCGACATCTTATCGAACTCGTCGATGCAGCATACACCGCCGTCAGACAATACCAAAGCACCGGACTCAAGCACAAGCTGTCTGGTCTCGGGATCGCGGGTGACGTATGCAGTCAGACCGACTGCAGAGGAACCCTTTCCGGAGGTGTATACACCGCGCGGTGCGATCCTGTGTACGTACTGTAGGATTTGAGATTTGGCTGTGGACGGGTCACCACACAGTAGGACGTTGATGTCGCCACGGTATTTTGGGCTGCCACCCTTCTCAAATTGCTTGTTGGTGCCACCGAAGAGTTGAAGCAGGATACCCTTCTTCACATCGTCCATTTCGTAAATGCTGGGCGCCAGCGAGCGAGACAGCAGATCGTAAACGTCAGGACGAGCGCCAGTGGCCCTTATCCTCTCCTCTTCCTCTTCGGAGACCTTGCGGGTCTCTTCGATATCACCAGCTGCGTGCTCTGCGAGTTCCTCTTCGATTGTTGACACGTCAATGCCCATTCGCTTCTTGTCAACCTTCTGGATGTGAAGGGCGTCTACGTATGTCTTGAAGATGTTCTTTACGGATCGCTGGCGCGGGTTGATGCGAACTTGATTGCACTTGAAGATACCAGTGATCTCGACGCGGTCACCGGCTTTGCAAACATCGACGAGCTCATCGTAGGCACATAATGACACCGAGTGGGGTGTTTGTCCGTCCGGCATGTCATCCGGTGTCTCTTGTAGCTTGATGACCTGCTTGTTCGCGAAGCCGGAGCGGTTGTGCACAATTTGCATCGAGTTTGGCGAATCGCATACGGCGCGCGGGCACTTGGTGGGCTCGGTGATCTTGCCACGGTCGATGTCGACCCTGACAGTATGATTGCATACGGAGCACCGGAAGAAAGCTAGCGGCGTTAGCGAAAGAGTTTCAACATTCTTGTGATACACTTACCATCCTTCATATCCGGGATGATGGGCGTGGTCCTGATTACCAGACCCTTCACACTGACGAGCTTGTCCATATCGCCAGGATTGAGCTCACGCAAGTTGATGGTGTGATCGAGACCGAACGGCCTAACGTTGTACGTCTTTTGGTCGACCTCGCTGACCAGGTTCGGGATCTCTGCGAACGGAGCCGGAGACGGGGCGCCAGGTGTAGGGGCATCGGAACTCAGCATGGGCGGGAGGGAGCTCGAGTCGCGAGCCCTAGGTTGAGCAGCACGCTGTGCTTGTGACATCTGAGTTCGCAATTCTGCCATGCGCTTCTCAGCAAGTTCGAGCATAGTGTCCTTGATCGCCACGTCCATGATGGGGATGATTTCGTTCGGATAAGCCTGTAGTTGATGCCAGAGTTTCCTTGTCGGCGGGTAGGACTTGAGATTGCGCGCGTCCAGGTTCAAAGGCGTGACACCAAGTTCCAGCATCATCTTCATGATATCGACATATTCCCTGGCCATGGCTGGGTGACTGTCCGGAAGACTCAGACCCTCAGCCAGCTCACCGTCCTGGACCATGCGATACTTCCTTCGGAAGTTCATCAAGAAGTCTCTCATGGCATGTCTGGCATCGACAAGCGACACATTGGTTCCCCAAATGACCCGAGTAGAGTTGCCGCCCAAGACGTCTGCATCTGATGTGTCGGGATTGATGTTGGAGAAGGTCGGCGCGTCCGAAGCCTCCTGCACGGGCATGCCATTCTCGTCGACAAAGAGCCTGCGCCGGCGATTGGTAGAGCTGGTGCCGAAGACGTCTGAGTGGATATCGCTTCGTCGATTGCGGGCTGCAGATTCGGAGCCGCCTACGAAAAGAGCGCTGCTACTGCTTCCAGGGATGTTGCTCTGGGCATTGCGGGCTCGGCCAGGGCTAGAGGAGGATGCGTAGTGGATGGGCGATGAATCTGTGTCTGTTAGCGGTGCATACTAGAGCTCATATCAGTCTCTACATACCACCAATCGTCATGGCAGACGCCTTTGGTGTCGCACCGCCATCACTCTCTTCCTCGCCATTCGCTGGCCCCGAATTGGAGGGGTTTGCAGGCGAGGAGCGGAAGAAGAGCGGGGATTGTGTCGAAGTGGTTTGGAATCTTGCATTGCGAGGAGTCGCTTGCGATCCACGTTGCGACGCCTGAGAAGCTTCGGACTGTAACTGCTCCTCTGGACCTACTGGCGCTGAGCTGCTGTCGGATATCTGAGAATTCTGACCACGGGCGCTTCGCCGTGGAGTCGCCGACGCAGAAGTGCGCTGAGAGCGGCGCTTCTCTGGGGAAGACATGGTTGCGGTGCTCTATGCGGCAGCAACGGTGAATGTGTTGATGTTGTAGAGGGGTTGCCAGGGAAGGTGGGCTCGTCGCGCCTACTCCTTTCGCAACGACGCGTGGGACGCGTTCTAGGCTAGTATGCAAACGGACGTAAGTGGTCTTGGCATACCCGAGACAAGTCCAATTGCGGGCCAAAAGACGACTACTACGAAGATATCTTTTAATGAAAGACACCGAGAAGACTCTGCAAGCATCAAGTGCGATTTGACAGCATTATGTGTACACATGTAGACCAAGCTGTAGACTAATTCTACTAGTGGGGCAACTAGCCCCGCTGTGAACAAATGTTTACAAGCAGGCAACGACGAACAGCGACACTAATCAACTCAACTAAACCTCCAACCCTCATTCTTTGCCTTCCCCAATCACAAACTCAACCCTCCGATCCGTAACCAATATCAATCTTGACCATGGCGCCTCCCTCTAAACTCGCAATCGCAACTGGCGTCGTAACCCGCCTTGTCAAGGAAGAAGCCAGCTACCACAAGGAAATCGAGCAGCAAGAGGCGCGCATCAAGAAGGCTGAAGCCAATGAGGGAGATGAGAACGGCGAATACACCCTGAAGCAAGAGGTACAGAGTCTCGGCCATCCTGATACCAAACATGATTACTAACTGTGGTGTAGCGTCAAGCACTCCAGGAGACCAAGAACGTCCTGCCTGGCATGAAGACCAAGATTGAGCAGGCAGTTGAGCGGCTGGAGGAGGAGCTCGTAAGTTCAGGATGCTATGGGCTGGGTATCCCATACTAACAATCTGTAGGAGAACAACAAAGAAGGCGGCGCCCAGGCATCACCGGAGGAAATCACCAAGGCGAAAGAGGCTGTCGAAAAGGGCAAAGCGGCCATGCGTGAAGCTTCTTAGATTCGTAGCTACCGAAGAGATAGTCGGTACCACTGCCGTATGGTAGTAGTACAAAGATGATGGAATGATACCCGAACACCGCGCTATGCAATCAAATCATCAAAGAATCATCATCTACATGTGATCACGATTCGTCCATCTTGGTGTCTGTGCGATCTTCGCCATCCTCCTCCCCATCTTCAAGATCCTCGCCCTCTTCCAGACCAGAAGAGTCACCATCATTGGCATCTCCTGAGTGTGCTCCAAGCTCTGCCATCTCTGTGTCATCGGCGGCACCAGATCTAGCAGGTGAGGGCGCGGCGCTAGCTTCCCGTGATAGAGGCTTCAGGCGATCTTGTGGTGGTACGCGTAGGGACGAAGAGCCGTCTCCGCTCTGGCTGGCATGCCCAGGTGTCATGCCACCATCTGGTCGCGGTGTACCGGCATGGCTAGCGTCTCCTCTAGAGGTGCTGCCCTCGCCTTCGCCATCTTCGTCACCATCCTTCATCATGCCCTCCTTGCGCTCAGCCTCCTCCTTCTCGTCCTTGATCATGCGCAACATGCCGCGTGCTTCTTCCTCGATTCGTCCGAACTGCGTGCGTCGCTCCTTCCAGGTAGCCTTAGCCAACCGGACTTCTGAATTGAGCTCCTCTATCTCCTGGTCCAGCTTCTCGTGGGCGTGTGCTTGCTCGTCCCGTGGCTTCAGCATCTTGCTGTTGGTGATCTTTTCCGTGAGCTCGTCGTACGTCTTGCGCACGGCCAGCGTCTCTTTCGCCTCGACCAGTCTGACGCGCAGGTTCTCTATGTTCTTGCGCACGTGCTCCTGCTTTGCCTCGATGGCCGTCTTCTCATCGGCGTAACGCGCGCGCTCGGTGTGGTTGCTATTCGTGGTGAATTCGGATCGAACAATCGCAAAGTCCAGCAGTGATAGCTCGTTCATGATGTCTTTCCGCCATATCTCGATCTTGTGCGCTTGTTGCTCGCGCTCGACAGCGACTGCTGCGGCCTCTTCCTCTGCGCCTGAGGCATCCGGGGGCGGGGAGGGAAGTTGTCTGGGGCGCGCATCCTCGAAGAAGTCTGGCTTGAGTATGCGGCTGGCCGTGTTTGTGTATGGGCGTGCTTCGACAGCTAGTAGGCGGGCTACATTGTGCAGCGCATCTGCTGGAGTTAGTCGGAGCTTGGTAGTGAGTGAAAGACGCCTTACCCTCATCTGGTTGGGAAAGCAGACCCCAGTCGTTGATCGCCATATTTTCCGAATGGTCGAAGAACGGTGAGATGTTGTTTGTGGTATTGTACGTCGTCGTCGTCAAAGTCGCGATGCTGAGGTCCAAGAGTTGAATCGATCAACGCGTTTGCAGGGGTCCGCTAGCGCTTATGATCAGACGTCAGAGACCGACCACTACGCCTTCTACACTTTCACTCACTCTTCACTCTCTTCATCATTCTCCTGGTCATCGCTTCGCATCCTTCTGGCAAGCGTCACTCTTACAACCAGCTTCTTGATCCGGACTAGCCCACCAACATGCTGCCGTGAGCCCCGTGGGGTCCTCAGCCCCATTTACGGTTCACGCCGCCCTCGTTCCGCCTGTCCATGATTCACATTACATAGACAACACCCTATCAACGAACACCGACGAACCTGTCAGCAAACCACCTCTCTACCACCAAAACCCTTCAAATCCCGACCCGTTTGATCTTTGCATTTCGCCTCACAACACTATCTTACGCAACGCTTTTGGATATATCCTCCGCATAAACATCACCGTCACCATGCCCGTCGCAAGCCTCTTCGAGCTGGCTCGACAGCGCCTCATCAAGAATATCGATATGCTCCGCGACGTCGGCGATCTACCCTACTCCTTCCTCCAGCCAGTCCTCCGATTCATACAAAGCCCCGATCAGCTGCTCGAGCTCGAGGCCAACTGCCCACAACTACTCGGCGAAACGGGCGAGATATGGCTTCGCTTTATCAAGCGAGACATTCCGAACTGGGAGACGAAGCCCCATGAGCCGCGCGATCCTCGGAACTGGAGCAAGGTGTATCGCAAGTTGAAGAAAGATGCAGAACTGGAGATAGAGGCGGATAAAGAGGCCCTCAAACAGCAGATGCAAGCGCTACAGAAAGATCGCGGACAGAACAAGACCTTGATCGTCGAGACCAGGTTTGGATACGGTGCCGGCGCAAGCAAGATGTTCACTGGACGCACTACCAGCAGCTGGGGGCAACCGTCGGGTGCACCTTCAAAGACGGGCAAAGCCGCTTTCGACAAACTGAAGCGCGGCATGTTCGACCATGGCCGTGAGCGCCCGAAAGCGAGCCAAATTCCAGCACATCTTCTAGCTCAGCGAAAGACCAACGTCAGGCAAGCACCAGCGAGGATGGTTCGAATGGCGGAGAATGAGGCTCCGAAAAGTATGGTAGTGTCCAAGCAAGCTTCCGCGTCCGTTTCCAAGAAGCAGGACACTCAGCCCGCGCCGTCACTATCCGCGAATCGCCCGACCATTACACAGAGGCCTGCACCGCAGCAACGCAATGCGCCGCCACCACCCGCGCGGACCTCCTTACCACCTGGGATGCACTTCAGCGCACCCAAGCCGAAGCCGACGAATGCGCAGGCAGCGGCCGATCCGGCGCCGAAGAGGAAGAGGGTAGAATACAACATGTTTCACACAAAGAAGAGGAAGATTTAGAATGTTTTTAGGGTTGATGTTGGCACGAATAATGTACCAGAGAGATGAGTACAATCAGGTGTATTGACGGTGGACCCTGTATCAGGATGTGCACGTCTGGCTTTTGATTTGGGTATCACTCAATGCTTTTGGAGTTCAGGAGCATGCCCGTTTGCGATATCAGGAGCTGCATTTATCGGCGTTGCACTTTGGGTAATCATGTCTCTTTTGGGTCTGGGACCATAGACTTCTTCCATGTCTGTACATTTATTATTACCTCTTATCAGTCCCTTTTTCGTTTCTAGGCTGTGTTGATATGTGAGGTGGTTGAGATATCGTTGGAAGACTTGAGATGGATTGATCACAAGCAAACGCGCAGTCTTGGCGCTATCAGGTGGGCGCGCGCAAGCAGTTGACACCCAACAACCGTTACCCACAAAGTCCGTCTGCGCACTTTCAATATCCGCGCTTCTCCCGCTCAATCGAGGCGCGCAAGCTGCGCAGTCAGCTGAAACGGCGACACCATGGACGAGCTCAGTGTCGCTTTCAGCGCTCTCAGTCTGCACGGCCCCAGCTTCTTCCGGATCCTTGACTTGCCTCTTGTAAGTAGTGCGCTCTGACGCACGGTGCAATGATCGTATGCTAATTGCGTTCTCAACTATCAGGAGCTGTTCAGCAGCGTCTGTGACCACTTGGACGACGACTCATTGCGAAAGACTCGACTGGGCTGTCGCACTCTCAGCCATCGTTCGGCCTTCACTTTCGGATCACGCTTCTTCACTCATCTTGTGGTGATACCCCACACGGAGAGCTTGACCGTCTTGTTGCGCTACGCTCACCATCAGAGGTTTTCGCGGTTCGTGAAGACTCTATCGATCAGCGGCGAAACCGGCCCGCCTTCGACGACTTACCCTGGCATACATGCGTCGACCGTGGAAGATATGCTCACCGAGGCGCTTCGGAGTTTCGCGAATCTGGAGACCATTCGAATAGATACCTGTTCGTATCTGCGCTTGGAACACCTTTCCTCAGAAGCGATCGATCTCCGTTGCGGCCCAGAGAGACTCCGTATGGAACAGCTTCAAGGCAGCTTCACCGCCCTGCATCACTTGATTCAAGTGATGATGAGATCTGTGGAGCGAGCTATGGTTCGCGATAAGATTTGCCTCGACTTGAGCTTACGTTTCAGAGACTGGTCTACGTTGCCTCCATCGCCCAGAGCATGTGAGCTTTTCGACCTCAGCTTACCTTATTGGAAGGATTCTTTGTCATCCAAGGTTCTAAAGCTTGAGGTCACTACCTTGGGTACCGGTAGATGGTCTCACAACCTTGCTGCTTCGTGCTCGTCATTGCAGGAACTCAGTCTGCTTCCTCATCGTGGACATGTCAAGTTTGGCAACGCCCAAGGTGGTTTGCATATTTGGCCGCATCTTCGGTCACTGGCTATCCTTGGTGGCTGTATCTGTATCACGAGTGCTGTTTTCAACGATTTTTTCAAGATGCACAAAAATACACTGGTTCGTATTACACTAAAGCATGTCTCTTTGCAGAACGAGTCCTGGTCAGGAATGCTACAGACTATCTACGGACTACCGGCTCTACAAAACATATGCTTTGCTTGGCTGAGTCAGCGTATAGCCTATCCAACACTAGAACCATGTTCGGATAGAGTGTCGACATGTCGACAGGGGGTCGCATGTAGCAACCGATCAGATGTTTTGCTCGTCATGGGAGCCTTGCTTCCAGATGCATACACCTTCGAGTTCGGCTACCGTGACGGCATTAACTATCAGATTGACTTCACACTGGCTAACGCTGCTCTGTTGTCCGCCTGGTCGGTCGCTTTGTCAACTGATTCCCCATCCACTCCGTGGTCGAAGTTGCGGGAGGACCTAGAGAGAGTATGGCACGGAGATAGGAATATCCTTGCGTGGTTGTAGCACCAAAATGATAATCAAGACAGATACTGTGACTGTAAATTGTGGGTATGCCACGTAGCTTCGCCAGACACAGGATACTGAGGCAGCTGGTCAGAAGTCAAGCAACGACTCCGGCTATCAGAAAGCAAGCTACGTATGCATTGCCGTTGCGGGCAGGGAATGGCTTGAGAAGACAATGTACGCAATAATAATTACATAGCCTACTTTATCTCGTAGATGACTAGGTGACGTGTCTTCCATGAATTTTCCTAGGCACCAGGAATGCTCTCCGCTGCTAGCTTCCTCTGTCGTACCTTCTCTCACATCAGGTTCAGGCTTAGCGTAAAAGCGCACGACCCGGGTGTTGACAAACGGGCAAGAGCGTCTCGCTCACACGATCCCTCACCTCACATCGACGCAGACTCGGCGACCTCGTCTCCTCCATCGCTACACATGTGCTGGCAGTGCATCAAAGACAGGGTCACTGCTAGTGAAAGGGCAAGGGCAGCTCTCGCTAGAGCGTCCCAGCCACCCTTTCGACTACTTGACCTCCCCGCTGAGATCGTAGGCAGCGTCTCCGACCGCCTTGAGGATACTGACCTTCTCAATCTACGTCGCGCATGTCGAGCACTCAACGCGCACTCGGCCAACGCATTCGGAAAACGGTTCTTCCATCACCTCATCGTCATCCTACATCCTACCAGCCTCACGACGCTTCTCGAGATCTGCCATCATCCTTTGCTATCTAAGCATGTCCGCAAGATCACTGTAAGTGGCGAACGCATCGGACAGAGCATAAATGGAATCGAACAACAAGACCTCCACATGGATCTGCAAGTCAGCGTCGAGCGCTCGGGCATGGATACGTTGACTCTCAAAGAAGCCTTCCGGGAGCTGGAGAATCTAGAGATGGTTCGAGTTGATGTCGTCAGTTTCTATCATCTCGACCCGGAGCCAACAGACGACGGCATCAGGTGTGGACGGGCCCACATCATCCCGGCAAAGCTCCTCAACCCCCCTGCTTCACCTGAGAGGCACGGAGACAGCGGTAAGAACCGAGTATACGATTTGATCCCAAAGATTCTCCTGGACGCCGGTGTACATGAGAAGGTCGGTTTGCAGTTTGAGTTCTGGAACACGGAATATTCTAACGAAGATCTGGTGACATTCCTGGATCTCGATTGCGAAGTCTGGAAGTGTCAGCTATCCAGACGAGTTCACTCGGTAGGTGTCCTGGGCCAGGTGGATCTTGATTGGCTGTGCCGACTGCTCAGTGCAACCTCAAGTCTGCGCAGATTCGTGTTCGGGGCTGACAATCATTTCATGGAATTGTCTTATCAACCAGTTGGACCTTTCCATTGGCCTGGATTTTCACATCTTCACCTAGAAGACGTGTTCTTTTCACACACTGACTGGACCAATTTCCTTCGCACGCACGCCAGTACACTAAGAAGCCTGTCATGCTCATCCATAGGCTTTCCAGAAGGAGAATGGACCGAGCCGTTACAGATCATCGAGACAATGCCGCGAATCGAATACCTGTGGCTTGTCAAGTTGCTCGAGAAAGCACCTTATCCACATTCATCGATGACTGTGAGACGCTGGAGCCGAGAAGATGACGGGGTCTTGCTACTCTCGGACCCAGAAGATGTCCAACTTGCTCTGAGTGCGATGCGCAGTCAGCCGAGAACGGTGTTCATGGGCGCTGGCATCAAGAGCGAGGCGGGTGAGGTCTATCCCCATAGGGTTTCCTTCGATGTTGGTGAAGCAGCGCTGGCAAGAGACATCGTCTATCAAAATGGTGAATGGACGTTCGCCGACACATTTCCAGAATTTTAAGAAGCTCTTCGGCACCTGAGCGAACGCGGCGTTCGGGCATGTTCATGAGACTTGTGGCACTGGAACAGAGTTGCAGAGTAACACCTTCATTCACTTCGTGCTGCTCATAAGACGGACATGCACATGTCAATTCAAATACATACCTAAGCTACACACTCTTAATGCATGCCTTTTTCTTCATGTCGTCGCAGCTCCATGCCGCCGAGTTCAACAGGCGGTTGTTCAATTTCCACAGGTTCGTGTTTGTATGCCACCGCTCCTGGTCCCAACTCCTGAATATGCTTTGCGTGGACCTCGTATGGCGTCACGCTCGTAAGCTCCGTAGAACCTGACATCTCCCGTGGGCGTGACGAATGCCGCCTCCTCATGATGAAGAACACCGCTAATCCAATTATTATGCCCAGACCTATGCCTCCTCCGACTGCTGCTCCCGCTATCGCGCCCGTCGACAAGCCTGAGGAGCCTGGGGGAGTGGGTGTGGACGATGGGGTCGATGTAGGCGTAGGCGTGGATGTGGCAGATGGTGATTCACCAATGGCGCCGGCGTCGCAGAAGTCGATACTGTAGTATACGAAGGTCGAGTTGTAGCAGTCGATCGGTTGGATCTCTTCTTGGAAGCCGGAGCATATGTCGACCGTCGTATCGTTCATGTAAATGGTCACTGCGCGCATTGTTAGCATGGCCGTCCAAGGCTATCGCGTTGAGGTCTCGCGAGGTAACATGCCTGTGCATCCTGGGTCCAGGCCGACGACCTGGAAGCTGCCGTAAGGCCCATTGCGCCTGAGATCTGTGCAGGTACCATTAGGATAGCCATTTGGACCCTCTAAACCTCGCAGTGACTCTTGGCAGTTATCATCCTCGAAGAGCGCTATCTGACTCGTTGCGAAAACGCGAGCAGCAAGTGCTGTCAGGAGGAGGAAGAGACGGTTATGCATCATCGCGTCGGCGCGCGGTACGTTAGCCGCAAATTGGCTTTGACGAGGCGGCTAAGCAGACAACCAGAATACGAGGGCGCCGGATCATTTCATAGCTGTTATAACCACAGCGAGTGTACGGAGCTGACAACTGATAAAGATGCAAGGCAACCTGGAGTTAGTTGCCCAGCTCTTGGGGGTCGTATCCATCATAGCTTCACAGGCCTGACCACTCCTTTCCTGACCTGGCATGCAGGATGCGGCATGGGTAACGTAGGCAGCGAATCGAGGCGAGGCTCTAGATTGCATGAAAAGCCACGCTGTGTTCCTGCGGGCCCACAGTGCGGCTGAGGCACTGATATCTTTTTCAGGGCTATTAGCTGTGCTGCTGTATCACAGTGGATGTTATCCGATTGTGTGCGATGATCGTCCTCTGAGATGTTGCTGGTGTCGCGACAGCCTGCGCGCGTGCAATGAGCCCACACGTAAGACGGCCCCTGTCATTGTGGATTAACAACCGCTTCAAGTATACAACGAAGGATTGACTGTTCCCGCAGATGGCTTACTGATGGTCTGTAAAGGAGCGCCAAGTTGGCTTGGGAAGAATGCGGGTACCCGTTCCGCGGCGAAAATTTGGGGGCCACGGAAAGAGCCGTGGGGCCATGACTGTGTGATTCATCCAAGGCTCCATGTCGCACTGCAGGAGAGCTACGTACAACACCATCTTCGATACTCAGATTCTACCATGTCTTCGGGGAAGCAGCCAAGGACCCTTCTGTTTGGTGCCGGTAGCGTCGGAACTGTATACTTGTACCTGCTCAGCAAGGTAGCCGCGACCACTGCCGTCTGCCGCTCGAATTATGAGGTCGTAAAAAAAGATGGCTTCATCATCAATTCATCCATATTTGGTCAAAACCTCCATTTCAGACCCAATGTAGTCCGAGACTGTGGAGAAGCAGCGTCTCAATCATCAGATCCATTTGACTACATCATCGTCTGCAGCAAGGCTATCCCGGATACGGTACCGAAGCTCATCGCTCCTGCCGTCACACCTGGACATACGGCTATCGTACTTATTCAGAATGGTGTCGGTATCGAAGAAGAATACTCGAAGGCATACCCAAACAACCCGATCATCAGCGCTGTCGTCTATATGCCCGCCACCCAACGGCCAGCCGGCGTCATCAAACACGGTGAAGTCGAGAAACTTCAAGTCGGAGCCTATCCTTCTTCTGCACCAAGTAAAAGTGCTAAAGCGTTCACGGAACTTGTCACAGCAGCCGGTGCTACAGCGGAATTCTACGAGGACGTTCAGCAGAAGCGATGGATGAAACTACTTGTCAACGCATCCTGGAACCCCATGTGTGCCCTCGCTCTCAGCAAAGACACAGATATCTTGACTGCCTCGAAAGAGGCCAACGGTGTTGTACTAGCTGTGATGCTTGAGATTCGCGACATCGCAGCTGCCTATGGATACGAGATCACGCGGGAACAGGTGGACAATCAGCTTAGCCGGGCGCAAGCCAGGATCCCAACGAACGCTGGAATTGAACCTAGTATGCTTCAGGATGTTCAGTCGAATCGCAGAATAGAGGTAGAGGCTATCGTGGGCAACCCCGTTCGCATGGGTAAGGAGAAGGGTGTGGCGTGCGTACGTTTGGAGATGCTCTACATTCTCGCAAAGGCTTTAGATCTTCAGATTGGACGGAGGCCTTGAAGTCGGAAGCTACATTGCGATATGGATCTGTAGGTAAAGTCTCATCAACCACGCACCTTCCGGCTTCAACTGGATCTTATTTCTATGGTCCTTCCCACCGACTTGAGCGAACGCCATGTTCCATAAACACCTCGATCCGGGGGTCTCTCCTTCCACTGGCACTATATCCTAATCAAACATATTCTTCGTATGTGATAATAGCGTTCTGGCGGATAGCGAGTCTCGTCGCTGTCCCTTTCACTTCTCGTCCACCGCCGGTATCGCGCCAAGCCTTCCGTTTGTCCAGCGCTCCGCATCGCAATTCGCGACTCACCACCGCTTTTTCAAAATAAATCGTCATCATTTCCACAGTGACCAACGATAGGCACGGACCTAGCCACAATAGCAGTCAAAATATCTTTTGCCCACACACAAAGCGATACAAACCCTCAAAACACCCGTCCTGCTTCATTGCTCTCAGTTTCCAAACCAAACACTCCAATTCTTTCCCATCGCAGCTACCAACATAAGCTCCTCTATTTGAAGATACCCAAAATCTCATCATACCCTACTTTGCGAGCTCACCTGCCGCACGCTATACCGACAAGATGCGCACTGTCACCATCGCCCTTCTTTGCTTTCTCTTGCTAGTAGCCCTCGACATCGGCCGCGTCGTCGCATCATCTGAGTTCTTTCCGCTTGTTGTTCGCAGCCTCCAAATCGCCGTCTCATACCTATACTGGGAGATTTGCTGGGAAGTCTACTATCAGTGCACCCACAACTTCGAAGGAGTTCCCCTCTACCTCCGCTTCATCACTTCTCATCTGCGTCTACCTTACCTTCGCCCTATACGTATATATCAAGTATACCTACTGGATAGGCCCTCATTCCGAGGCCGACCAAGACGACCTCCATGATCCTGCCGAAAAGGGACAATCGCAAGAGACGAAGCTCCCTGTCACTCCCACCATCGCTCACATCACACCGCCGCCCGTCGCACTACCACCTGCCAAGCCAGCGCCTCCCTCATACCCACCACCGTTCGAGTACCCCTTCACCAACTTCCGCGGCACCGGTGAGTCGTTCGCACACTCCGATCGACGCAACCCGACACACTATTCCGTTCTTCAACTGCCGACTTCTTGGGGCAATACCCGTCGCAAAGAACGCGATTACTGGCGGTCTGCACCTAGGCAACCATCACCTGCCTATAGGTCTACCGAGCACGAGAAGGTCGCCGCGGCACCTACCATACCGAAGCCAGAAGTTCCTCAGTCCACTACCAGGTCGAAAACTACTATCACGAAGGATCACGTAGTCATCGCGCCTGCCCATAAGGTTGTCGAGCTACCTCCGATATACACTCTTACCCAACCCCCACCTACCCTCCCATCAGCTCCCTCGATCGACCCTCAGCTAAAGGCTTTGCGAGATGTGGAGGATAAGAAGCATCTGGTTGTTGCTGAGATGAAGTCCTTCCTAAGTACCATCGGTACTGATGCCGGATGTGAGGCACCAGCTGCTCAAATCTTGGCCTTGATGGTTGCAGCGAAAATGCACCTGATGCCATTCTTCCCAGGAGGGCTTTCTAGCCTTGACCGGGATTTCTTCATCTGGAAAGACGCAATTGTCGAGTTCTGGTGCCGATTTCGGCCATATGGGTGGGAGATCCGAGAGGATGAAGATGGGAGGCTGCGAACATTCCTTCAGCTGTACAGAGATACTGCCATCTGGTTGGGGTTGGAACACCATCTTGATGACCTCACAGTTATCGCCAAGCTAGCTCAGCCTCCCGCGTCAAGTACGCAAGATCTCCAGCACCCAAGATGGGGACGCTGTCCGCCATCCCCACCACCACTGTGTACCTCCCCGCCCCCGTCATCCCGACGGCTCCGCAGCCGCAAAAGGCACCGAGTACCTCCGCGCCTATCCAACAGACACCTCCCCAGCAGCCGATAGTGGCCCAAGGTGCAACAGCCCTCATTGACTTCGGCAATGAAGATTGGTTCGGCCTGCCGGATGATCAGCTCAAAGAGCTCAAATGGAGGTCATTCAACTGGCCTAATCAGCAGACCGCCAGCTTGAAGATATGGCACTTCAATGTACTGGAGCTCACCCAGTTACCTACGCAGCACCCAGAGTTCATCATGGCCTCATATGTAAAGGCAGAACTTGAGAAAGCGGCACCCCTCCTCAAACGCGCTTCAGTCGTGTTTCGACTCCAAGGTCGTAGATGCCCGTGGCCTGCCGACCTTGAAATGGCACCATTGTTAGGCAGATTGGGACTCTCGGGACGAATGGTACAAAGCCTGCCAGTACCTCCATGAGAATGTCTTCAAAGACAAGAGGGTCTGGGCATCGCTATGCAATCGTTACGACTCCGATGACCCGGATGAGAACGACAAGGAGGACAAGACTGGTCCTCTCAGGAGGTTGTGGGAGAAGATGGCGCCGACATGGCTTCCAGACATCGCAAAGCCTTGATTCCGACGTCGTTGTATACGTCTCACACCATCATCAGCTGTCATACCGACGGCCTCACAGTCTTCAAATACCTCCTCGGTACTTCACGCCGTTTCAAACTTCGCCCACAACATGGGTTGTAGTCCTCAACACCTCTCTTGTCTTCCCAGTTATACATAGAACGCACCAATGTCACCATATTAAGCAGTGTTATTCCAAGTGAAATGTGTATTAATGCTCACTCCCTATCTAAGACAATCGAAGGAAAAGATGTTGTACATTTCTAAGAAACCAAGGCACGACTATCGTTGAGGTTATACATTATTCGCGCCATGCCAAATGAGAAGCGACGAAAGGCGCTTAGGCGGAGGGGGTAGCGGGAGCCTCAGCAGTGGGGTTGACGTCGGAGCAGATGAGAGCCTGGCCGAGGATGGGGATGAGGCAGCACTTGGCCTGCTGGCCGGACTCAGCGCATCCGTCGATGAACTGGTTGATGCTGGTGGGGGTGGTGGTGGCTGGGAAACTGTTAGTGATCATGTTTTTGATTGGAAAGAAGATGGGAAGGACGCACGAGGAGCGCAGTCCAAGTTAGCGAGGTTCAGGACATCGGTGGCGCAGCAGACGGGGTTGCCGGAAGAGCAGAGGCCAACCTGGCGCTCGTCAAGGGGAGCAGCGAAGGCAGCGGTGGCGGCGAAAGCGACAATGGCGGTGATGGTGAACTGCATTTTGAAGGTTGGTTGGGTTGGTTGGTTCTTGGGAAAGAAGAAGTTGTTGGTTTGGAAGTGGTGTTGTAGAGTTGTTGGTGTGAGTTGAATGTGTTGGATGATGTTCAATTGTCGAGGCATCGTTGCCCTCTTTATACCTTCTCAGTCCTCATCTTGTTCAAGGTTCATTCCAAGTACACGCTTCATTACATTGCCATCGTCATCAAACACCGGCATACCCAGGCTACGATCGTCATCGACGCCAGGGGAATTAGCTGACAGCCGGGAGCGCACGTCCATAACGGTCAAAATAACGGTGACAGGTCCACCTGGCGTCCCCAACTTCTTCATGGCGAGTCTGCACCCGGCCAAGAATGACGTCGATCTCAGCTGGTTTGGCTCTGTGGTACCTGGCTGATCATGCTGACTGGTTGGTACCGAGGGTGGAGTATCCGTTAGGGCTGTTGATCTCGAAACCTGCACGGCTGGAGTTGCTGTCGCATGAAGAATGGATACTGTGGAACGTAGATCGATATCGGAGGTATAGCCATTCAGGGCAGGGATCAGATGTCGAACGCGAACATACTTACACATTGGGCATCTTTTCGCTGCCCCTGGCGCGTACATTTGCTGCAGGGTGTCCTGGCTGTATGCACGTTATCCACGTCAAAGGCTCTCATAGGGTTTTGTGGCTGCCCCAGACTATGCCATAGGGTGGTCGGACACCCTCCACGAGTTGAGGCTTCAGCGCCAGTGACGTACCCTGAGCTGGGGTACCGGCTACCGGAGCGCTCGTTCACAGGCGCTGCATAAGGCTCATCTCCGAGCCTCAAGTTCACCAAGTCAAACGCTTGTGGGAGTGGTCTGAGTGCGCGTAGACCGCCTGAACGGCACCTAGCATGAATGTGTATTCATGCGAATATGAGAATGTGTACACGATCGTCGTCTTGCTTTGATCGATCGACTTGGTGGAGGCGATGCTTCATCGTCACCCACACCACGCGTTCATTCCAACCTTGAAAATCTTTCTTTAGCAACCGGCAGATTTACCAGAGCTGACCCATGACAAGGTGTGGCAAACAGCTGTCAAAGAACTCAAGCGCCTCAATACGCCATCCGATGATGCTAGAGGTAGGTGTGACGAAGTCCAGAAAAGCGATCGAAACGTGGGGCTAAGGGGTTTAGCAAGGGTATTGGCGAATGGGAATCTAGAACCAGCTTCCAAGGAAGCCCTGTAACACGGTGGAAAACCTGGTGATGGTTCGGCTAGCGTTTGATATAGCACAAGGATGGGAATCTATAGGTACTCACAAAGTTCAAACGACAAAGGCTGTCAAATTGTGCGAACTCTCGCAAGGCTGACGTTTACATCCGTAATATCCGTTAGAGTTTGGATGAGGCCATTCGCAATTATCTGGTCAGCACAACGGTACCTGCAATCGGACCTAAATGACGAAAGACCATGTCCATCTCAGGAGACGTTGTGAAAATGTATGGAACGGAACGTTGCATGCCCAGGCGGCCGTTAAGCCCCACTTGACCGCGCCTTGCCTGATCCTGGCGTGACAGCCCGAGCAGCCGACCTCGCTTGCATCGATCTACGTCACAACAAAGACCCGGTTCCTGACAACGCAGCAAGATCTGAACAAGTCGTGCAGGACGATTTACATCATTTTGCTATCGCGCAGCCAATCGCGACAAACACTTCATTTAACTGAAGTGCATTCTTTGAGGCGAAACGCATTCTTCCACGCGATCCTGCCAGCCTATTTACGCGAGGGCGGCGAGGCTGATGGCCTAGTGCGTGTGGTGGCGCAGGGTCGACGAAACTCAGGAGCGGACGTGACAGCTCAAGGCGGTAAGTACAGCACATGCAGCGCGTAGTGGAAGGGCCAGAAGCAATGCGACGCCATGGTACTGAGATGCTCGCGCATTGCGATGGAATGTGGCCATGTGCCAGATGTGCCAGGGACATTTGCGACACACCAGGAAGGGCACGGCCATGCCCCCGAAGCTCTTCGGTATCCGCCAACAGTCACCGCTCTCCTCATGTTGTTCTAGAATGACCCCAGGGTCAGATTCTAATCGACCTCTGCAGTCAGACTGCTACTACAGACAACACTACATTCGACGGCGTGAATGTCAACTTTGAGTTTGATTGATCTGGCGCTTGATCGGGTCTACAAACGCCACGATGCCGCTACGGGGCGACTAAGATCTCGAACCAACACCATAGCAAAGTGGACGACGATAGCCGATTACTGACTACAGTAGCAGCATCTGACCGCTTATTTGACAATTCTAATAACCCTTCTGGCGACTACCAAAGTACATGTAGAGACTTGTAAATGGTGTCCTTCACCGCTACTCAAACTGTACTTACGGATACTGATATCCTCCATACCTACTGCCCTTCTTGCTATAGAAACAGCCCTGTTCTCTTTCTTTTGGTCAACATGGCTTGCAACAAGTGCAAGTGAGATTTCGTCAGCCTTAGATTCTGCTTTCAACCATATTTGCCTCTTCAAGTTCCGAATCGCCATCGTGGTTTGGGCGACTCCAAGACTCTGAATGAAGGCGTCGCAAAAACTATCGCTAATGAGCTTGCATCTGGTCGTGATTACATAGGTTTACATCTGACCTAGAAGCCTACGATCGTCAAGAAGCAGATAATCCAATAGATCTGCCCTGATTTATTGCTACATCGCAACGAAGAATAAAGTAGGATGAGCTTGACAAACGAGTACAGCAGCTGGGTTTGAGGTCTCGAAGCTCTCTTTACACGGGCAGCTTCTGATTGGGATGTCGAGCATACCCAGGCGCTCAAGAATAGCATACGTTTTATGTAAATTCTAGCAATCTCATCATTTCGATACTCCGTTTCGCATCCATACCACGACTGCGTTGACATTACGCCGTATTATACCAATGGACCTGAGGCGTAGTTGAGTGTTTGAATCGATTCGGGCCGTTATGAGTCGTGCTCGCTGATAGTCCTGCGCCCCGCCTTTCCACAGTCACGTGCAGTGGGAAATAGGTCTAGCGGCGCTCGGCAGGGTTTGCCCGCCTTCTTATTTGGAGCTATACGAGCTGCGGCAGCACCAGGAACCGCCATCGTCGCACTCAGGCACCCCACCCATCACAGAACGCGAACATCGAGCGCTTCTCTGCCTCGAATCGGGTCACATCATGTCGGGTCTCAACGAGCCACAGACCTTCCTCGCCAAGTACACCTTGTACAAGCGAGCCACCGAATACATTGCAGGATGGATTGCCGAAACCGCCGCGTCCATCGGCTTCGAAGTCAAAACGAAAGAACAAAAACAGACAAAGTCGAGATCTAAGTCGAAAAAGGGCGCGGGCAGGAAAGGCAACCAGAATGCGAAAGGTGGAGGTGGTGGCACAGTATACCAACTCGGAGTATCGGACTTTGTACCCATGGCAGAAGCGATAGCAAAAGCTGGAGAAGAAGCAGAGTCTGAGATTATGGTCCCTGTTGCTTTATGCAGGCACTTCAGTCGCGCCATTCAGACACGTCGGAAGGTCTCGCAATGGTACAAGGCGAAAGTCAACCCGGATACAAACAGTGACCTGCGGCACGAATATTTCATCAAGGTTCTCGAGGACACCTTCGCATCCCTCAAGCCATTCCTCGGGTCGGGCGGACCAGAAATCGCACGCAACAATGGTTCCGCTACTAATGTGGCTGACTTATCTTCACGCAATCGCTTCGCGGGGCTGACCGTCGATGAGCTCGTGGCACTAGCCGACGAGGAAGATATTGCCGAAGATACACTCCCTGACGTATCTAATGTCACGCTCGAGGAAGCTGAGGAAGACAAAGAGGACGACTTCTGGATTGCTGTTGCGCTTATGCTACAGGAGCAACAGGACATGAGGGAGGTGGTCCGTGACAACTGGCAGAAATACAAGAGCGGCAAAGTCGACTTGATTGTGGCAGCCATGACCACGGATACGGCTATTAAGCTTGCTCAAAGTGCGGAGGCGAAGTTCGACTTGCTAGTAACACGACCGAAGAAATATCCAGTCACGGAGTATCCGGTCTGGACGCTCCCCGCCGTTCTTTTTTACAACAACCACGAGGATATGCACAAGTGGTCTCTCGCGGAGATTGCAAAGCCTTCCACCAGGCTTGGCGTTACAGCGGACGCCCAGAGTGAAGCACATTTCGACTTCTGGCCGGTCTTCGCTGGCTTGAAGTTCTACCTCCACAAGCACATGACAAAAAAGAACTCGATTCCGCAAGTGATGCCGAAGGACTTCGGCGATGCCAACATCCACAATCGAACATTCAGAGCAATCGAACATTCAGAGCAATCGAACATTCAGAGCAATCGAACATGCCCAAATCATGCGGATCGTCGCGAAAGCAGCCAAACGCCCACCACTGCTGGATATGGTCTCCAAAGGTCTATTGGACATGTTTACCGAGCACAAGATCCCAATGTGGCTTACATATGGCGTCCAGCTTCATTTCGACTCGCAAGACATCATGGGCGAGATGACCAACCGACCGCATTTTGAACTTCAGGTCTACCTGAACCATCTAATGGGAGTAGAACAGGCCATTACGAATAACTGGGAGCATCCGATGATGCCAGACAATATCCAAGATGAATGTTACAAACCTTTCAGAGAAGCATACAACGACATCAGTTCCTGGGCCAACCATGACGGATTTGCCGAACAATGGCAACAGCTTGCGCAAGATCCAAAAGTCAATGGACACCCCATCTTCGGGATGATGAAGAAAAAAGCGTTCTACATATATAAGCACCATCCTTTGCTCAACGGCATGTTGAAGTACCACTTTCTCGTTCACTGGCACGCGGCTGGCCTGTCACACGAAGCAACTTCATGTTCTCTTCTTTTCATGGCTCATGTTTATATGGGGACACAGCTGAGAAGCCCTTCCGACCCAGTGTGGCCCGACATGGAGTTCATGCTCTTCAGCCAGGATCCCCGATACGTGTTGATCAAGAGACCACCCGAGTCGCCCGAGGAAGCACGGACTCTCTTCGATCTTGCTACTGGCCAGCCCACGCTCAAGCAGGTGCAATCATATACCTTTGATCGTCTGGACCTTAGCCGTGGAGATCTAGGCCGGCCTAGATATGATCCCACTAACAAGTCTCGACTGTTCAGAGATGCAACCGTGTTTGGAGAGACTGTCTACTTGCCGCGCGGTGCTAGTGGCTGTTGGATCAAGAAGATACCCGGTGGAGCCTTTAACGGGAGAATCGACACCATTACTACGGCACTTCTCGAAGCTTCTGCTCCTGATGCAACCCGTGGCCGTCTCGCGCGCGCGATGCAAGCCTCTCAAGAGCAGCAGGGACTAAAACTGGAGCCTATTAACGGCAGAGACGGACTCACATCTGTTGCTATTCTGGAACATTTTGCTTTCTGGCTGCAGGCTGACTTGCCAGATCTTTATTTCAACGGAACGTTGATGCAGCGGCAATGCTCAGATACGTGGAAAGCCATCTACGCAGCGCTCGAGAACGACCCAGCTTGGGATCCGTCTTTCTCAGAAACCGGACGATCGCCGCAACATGCAGCGAATACCATCATTACTACGTCCCTAATCGAAGGGAAATATCCTCGGTTCATGGACATAGCGCGCAGAGTGATGCGCAATCATCTACGGCAACAGGAAGAAAACTATGAGAGCGCGCAAAGCGAGGTATGCTTGAAGGATTTGACGAAGTACCACAAAGGAGCCGCCAGGCTCTTTACGGATGATGGACCTTTGAATGTGGACAACTTGTACAAAGGTTGGTCGCAGGAGCACAGACAACAGAGGAAGCATAATTTTGCGGCCGCTGCCGCACAGGCCGAGGTCACAGCTGGGAATGCCGAGTTGCAAGAGATGTTCCAAGCACGGGCGATGCAAGCCATGAGTTCGATGATTACGGGCGGCGCGGCCGACCAGTGTATGGTGATGTAACGCATCATCGAAATTTCAACGTGTTTTGCATCGCGCGTAATCACCCTATGCTTCGAACCTTTAGGAATGTCACGCTTCTCAGTATGCGAGTTGTTATGGTGACGTTACGTGAAAGACATTACCCAGCATCCTCGACGAGGCAGCACCCTGAGACTAGCCGTTTTGGGACGGCTGCCTGAAAGCCACAACACAGTAAGGAGTTGCAGCCTTGCTCACGGGCGTTTGAAATGGAATATAAAACTCACAGTAAGACGACATGAAAATGACATTCAGATACATCGCGACGTCTCTTGACAAAATTTGACGTTATATTCCTATTCCTGCACAACATCACCGAAACACTCTACCAACGATCCTCCGATCGCATCAAAATGGCACCAATTTCAACCCCTCTCAATATCACTAATGTCGCAGACGGGGAAACGATCCATCAGGTATGGTGCAATTCCTATGTTGACCGTCTATAACTAACACGTACGACAGCGCTGTCTCCTAGTCACGGGTACCTATGCGCTTACCGCTGCTGAAGGGAGTTACATCCATGTTGCTACCAAAGGTGCAAACAAGGCCGACTCCTTTCCCGAGCAGACGTGGCCGATAGCAGGCGGTAACTTCAAGGCTCTCGTTATGCTCTCGCCAGGGCAGAACGTCCTGGAATTTGCCTACGTCTGCAATGACTGCCTTGAACACACCATCGAGTTAAACGTCAACTACATCCCGCTCTTGCAGTACCCGCCTCTTCACCTCGCTATCATGGTCGCCGCAGACTCGCCATGCCTCATCGACTGTCCACCTTCAAAGGCTGCGGGGATTTCTTCGACGCACTCAGACCTTGATGCAGCTATCGCCAAGCTGCGCATGGCGGCTTACATGTGGCAAGCTATGACCGCAGAAGATTTGAGGCTGCAAGGTGCTGGGCGTCGATCGTTCAGGCTGGATGAGGAGTGGGCCGCGGACACGATCAGTCGCGACTTCCTCAATGCGCGCGTTGAAGAGGCTCTCGACAGGGAAGGTGCCATGCGATCGACTGCCAAAGTCAACGTTATTCGCTCTTCCAGGACCATCAAGGACATCCGTAATAAAGAGGTCGCGCAACAGAACCCTAACGCACGTCGTGATAATGACTTATTCGACTGGTTTCTGGATGCGCTCAAGGAGCAAGGAGGCCCCTTCGCTTCCGATGCCCGACCCATCATTGCTGGGTTGATCTTGGACTCGCACTACAGCGTCCCGCAGAAGCTGATCCTCGGGCACGCAGCTCTGGGTTGCCATAACCCTGACGGAATCTCACTGGGTATGTTTGGTAGCCACCTGACCTACTCCTGGCCGCGCTTCTTGGAGGAAGTTACAGGCTGTCTTACAGACGTCCGTGCACCTGGAGACAAAGTAGGCAATGACAACGGCCAGTGCAACACTATGTGGGAAGCATGCGCCATCGGCCAAGGCGCTTTTCTCCATGAAATCGGTCACGCATTCGGCTCGCCTCACCGCTCTGGTATCATGGAACGTGGATATGCGCAAGACTGGCCCAAGAACTTCCTCCCTCAGACCGCGTACTCTGGGCACCTCAAAACAGAAGGTGTGCTCGTGGATCCCCACAACACACCCAACAAAGCTCGTTGGAACCTAGCCGATGCGCTCTCGTTCCGCATGCTACCTCACTTTCGCCTGCCTATTGACCCCATAATCAGCGGCGAAGAGCGACATGCTTCGCCCGAGGCCCACGCTGAGCACACCGACAATGAAGGCCCGACGAAACTCGTCATCAGCTCAAGCAGCGGCATCGTACGATTTACTTTCAATCGTACAGAGACAACCCAGCCCCTCGGCTGGACTCACAACGCACCGAAGCGCATTGAATATACGGAATCATCTCTCGAAGAGCGTTTCGATCGATCACAAGCCCTCCATCTCAACATCCTCGCCTACAATGGAAAGGAGACCAACATCGGCAACGTTTGGAAGCTCCTCGCCAGCAGATCATACATCCGCATCCCAGGCTCCGAAATCCGACTCGCCAAGCGCCTAGCCTTCCCCGATGAGTCCGATACTCGTCGGTACGAATGGGCGCAGCTCCTCCATGAGAAGGGCAAGGATGGAAACCTGCACCGCGCCGTTTCCATCGATCTAAGGGTCGGATGTCTATGGGATGGCGGCGTGGTGAAGTATGCAGATGGTCACACGAGTCACTGGGGACCCATGCGTACATACGGCCGTAAACACCAATTCGGTGGTCACGCTTCCGAGAAGATACGTCTTCCCGAGGGGGTGGAGATTAGTTCCGTTGAAGTCGTCCCTAGGGATGGTGTGAGGCTACATCTTAGCGACGGTACCAGCGCGGGCGAGCTCAACGCGAGGCGTGACTCGGACATTGTGAGGCTGACACCCAGCCCTGATGAGATTATTGTGGGGTTCTTTGGCAAGAGTGGGAGGGGAGGTTTCTGCGGCGTTGAGGAGTTCGGCATTATCACTGTGAAGAGAGATGTCGGGATTGCGGGGTTACCGGATAGTGTGTGGGACTTGGATGAGTTGAAGAACACGAGTGGGATGGATGGTGATGAGGACGATGAAGAGGAGGAATACCGATACGACGATGATGATGAGGACGAAGACGAAGAGATGGACTACGACGATGATGAGTGAGCGCGTCAGTTTGCAGTCCTGAAGAGCCCACAGTGTTTCGTTATCGGGGTGAAGTGAGCACCGTGCTTGAGCGCCGCAGTGTGGTAATATTAGTGTACCTGTCCCAATTTCTCCACATCTAGACGTGTAAGCGAATCGATCCACAAATCAGGCTGCCTCATCGGCAGTAAGACTAGATGATGTGTACCGAGATATCCATGCGATTTACACTTAATGTGTGTCTGATCATGTATGAGGATGCGGTGGTGAAAAGACACAGTGGCAACGAGACGAGGGTCTCGGCTCAAGACCAAGTGGTCTAGTCCAGCAACAAGGCGAATCTTCCCCAGATCACATGAAAAGTCAGACACGTCCCCGGATTCTGCCAGGACAGTCCGGCGAGCGCTCGGCTGGGTCCCGGCTCCCATGTCTCAGCGCAACGGTAGCACCACTCTTGGGCTCGTCCTGGAGTGCATAAGGCTGAAGAACCTGGGGTCTAGTTTTATGCTACGTTCGGTACGTGACTAATAGTAGGTGTTGCTTTCGACGTCGATGATGATGCTGCGGTGAGAAAGCTAGCTGTGAACGTGCCTGATGTTGAAACCTCTTAGCCGCGTGAGATGGTAGACTCCATCGGATTTTGGTATGTGTCCTGGACGTATAGGCGGTATCGATAGCTTGCTACGCTGGCTGGTTGCTTCCACTGGTCGCATAAGATGTGCAGGAACTGGGCTCTCACGATGTGATAGTCGCGCGAATCTGGTAACAACACTACCTAAGTAGAGCGTGATGCGCCTTCAAGCCATGCAAATAAAAGTCTGCGGCATTTGACTCAGCATGACCAAAGCAGATCTCTACAACCACCGGCTGGGGAAAGGGGTGAGTTGAATGCGGTGACATGCGACGGAGTCATGATAGGCCTGATGAGGTTTCCCGATGGATGAAGTCTGACACGCTCGCCGCCAAGGCCGTGACCCGACGAAGGGCCGGCCCTCTCGCTATTCCCGAAACGCGTCCGCCGCCACAAAGTACCCCAAAAAAGATACTGCTAAGCTGCAGAATTTTTCTGCTGGGAACATACGGAACGGCAAAGCTACACATTCCACACGGTAATCCCGCGATAAGCATTGCCGCTTGGCCTGTCGCGCTCAAGGCGACGCGAACTGGCGGCGCCGACCCGCTCGTAGCCGACGTGATCCTGGCTCGAAAATTTCGATCATGCTACTGTCACGGTTCAACTTCTGCATCTTGCGCGGCAAAACGACTCTGTTGCCCGCCAAGTGGACCGACGATGAAAATTTGGACGGTCGACTGGCTTTCCAGAGCGTGGAGTACGCCGACGGCTAACATGATGGCTCATGGAGTCTTGCGCCATGACTCCACTTTCTGGAGTGGTGGGTAACCGTGGTTTGATTGAAATATCGTTTTCGTCCCTGGCTCTTGCGCACTTGACATCTATCGTATACATCACAGCTTCGTCGTTGTTGTTCTTACCCTGAACCTCAAGCCCCACCCCAGGGTCCTTCGCCAATACCACCACCAATATGGCATCCGCCTCTGAGGAGATCACGCCCAAGATGGACCAGCGGTCGGACAAGTCGGTCCCGCACTCTTCGAGCGACGTCGAGAAGCAGGCCGCACCCCCCAAGGATGAGCTTCAGCGCAAGCTTTCATCCCGACACTTGCAGTTCGTCGCCATCGGCGGTACCGTAGGAACCGGAGTCTTCATTGCTAGCGGAGGTTCCATCGCCACTGCTGGGCCCGCTGGCGCGCTCCTGGCTTACGTTTTCGTCGGTACTCTGGTCTACTCCGTCATGCTCAGTTTGGCTGAGATGGCTACCTACCTACCCATTTCTGGTGCATTCACACAGTATGCTGCCCGCTTCGTCGACCCCTCGCTAGGTTTCTCCATGGGCTGGATTTACTGGTTTTCGTGGTCCATCACCTACGCACTCGAACTCACAGCCGCTGGACTTATCATCCAATGGTGGGACTCGGATCTCAGCATCGGCATCTTCATCACCATTTTCTGGGTACCAATCACGGCCGTCAACTTTTTGCCCGTTGATATTTTCGGTGAATTCGAATTCTGGTTTGCTCTCATCAAGGTCGTTGCCCTTGTCGGTTTCTGGATCTACGCCATCTGCATGAACGCTGGTGTCGGCGCACAAGGCTACATTGGCTTCCAGTACTGGAACTCTCCCGGTGCTTTCGCTCCATACCTTGCCGAGGGCCCTGTTGCCAAGTTCGTCGGTTTCTGGGCTGTCCTCATCCAGGCTGGTTTCGCATACCAGGGTACTGAGCTCTGCGCTATTGGTGCTGGAGAGTCCGCGAACCCCCGTGTCACTATGCCTTCGGCTATCCGAAAGACCTTCTGGAGCATTTTCACCCTTTTCGTCTTCACAATTTTCTTTGTTGGCATTCTGGTCCCCTACGACAACGAGGCTCTTCAAATTGGTGACACCAACGCCGGCTCATCTCCTATGGTTATTGCTTTCCAGCTCGCCGGAGTCTCCGCTCTTCCCGATATCTTCAACGCCATCCTGCTCACCGTCGTTCTCTCAGCCGCCAGCTCCAACGTCTACTCAGGCAGCCGTATCCTCGTCGGTCTTGCGGAGGAGAAGTGTGCCCCTGCGTTCCTCAAGGCTACCACCAAGCGAGGTGTCCCATACTGGGCGACCGCAGTCACCGGCGCCATGGGTCTGCTTGCCTACATGAACCTTAGCGCCAACGGTGGAGAAGCTTTCAACTGGCTCCTCAACATCGTCTCCGTCGCAGGTTTCATCGCCTGGACTTGTGTATTGATCTGCCACATCAGCTTCATGCGCGCACTCAAGGCTCAAAACATCGACCGTGACACCCTCCCATTCAAGTCATGGGGTGGCCGCCCACTCGCCATCTACGGTGTCACTTTCTGCGCCATCATCACCATCACCCAAGGTTTCACCGCGTTCGTTCCATGGAGCGTTGAGGACTTCTTCATCGCATACATCAGTTTGATCCTCTTCGCCGTACTTTACATTGGACACAAGCTCATTACCAGGAGCAAGTTCATCAACCCCGCGGAAGCCGATCTCCTGAGTGGAAAGTTCGAGGACGAAGTTAGCGAGACCTGGGAAGAATCTTCCGCCAGTGGCTGGAAGAAGATGATCAACAAGTTCTTGTAAACATTGCTTCATGGCAACAAAAAGTGTTTTGGATTCTATTCGATCCGATAGCATAGCGTAGCGTTTGAGGCATAGCATTTGCACGGCGTTTTTCATTTCTAGCGTTTAGGCCGCGGCAGATACCAGTGTTAATGTTTACTCTTCATACTTCAAATCTCTTTGATCTGCACACGGTGAACTTGTTCAGGCCTGTTACATTTGCTGATCTTTCAGCTCCTTGTGGCTGTGCACTGGTCATCTCAGCCATATCCAGTCTGTCCTTTGATCAACACCGCCACACTGTGGCTATGCTTGTTTACTGAGATGATCATCTTAACGATGGAATGAATCACTCGGTGTACAACACACACTGAGTTCACCGATCCAGGTCAACACCACCGTCATCAGTCCTCGTAGTCCAGTGCATGGACTTGTCGTGTCAGATGTGGAAACTTGATCGCTGTGACACACATGCGGAGTGACGTAGCGGGCGCCTTAAGCTTAGCCTGCAAGCATAAGATTGTGGTGTTGTGAACTCCATATTGATTTCCGAATGCCGTGGTATCGAACTCCAATATCATACAAGAACATGCTAACAAGACTCCATCGCTCAGTAAAGTGTCGAAACCGCATCAAACCCCGCTTTCTCCCTTCCAATACAAAAATAGTCGCCCTCGTCTCACTCCGCATAGCTCCATCTCGCTCGCGTCGTCTAACCCCAGAGTCTCACAACCTCCACAACGCCCAGACTCAGTGCAGTGATCTGCAGAGCGCGACTTGGTGAAAGCATGTCGGACGCCGCGCTTTCGGTGTTGTTTTTTCCACCAGTGCCCTTTCCACCCTTGCCTCCTCCTTTGCCGCCGCTGCTGGCTCGTTCTTCGAGTTGAACTTCTGGCATAACTAGGGTGTCGCGTGCGGCAAGCGCTTCGCGGAATTGGGCGCGAGATCCGATGAGTGCTGGTTCAGCTACCGCGTCTGGGTTGGCGACGGGTGCTGGGTTGGCGAGCGCGACTGTCGCGAGGAGAAGAGTGGTTGCCGCAGTGAACTTCATGGTGGTGCTGTTTGGGGTAGATTTGCAAGCCTGTGTTTGGAGATGGAGAGTTGCAAAGGGGGTAGTGGAATCGAGGTAGGGTTTTATAGACTAATGAGTATATTAAGAGTAACTGGCTGATGTATGAGTCGCCGCAATGAGTCTTTGGTGTAACCTTGAGGCAGATTTGATGAGTTGTATGCACATGGAAAGGAGGCGCGACGCATCGCATTTATGTATTCAGGCCACAAGCGGTGTGCTTCTTGAATTACGCCGTGGACGCCTTAACGCTGTACACAGCCTGCGCGCGCAGAGTAAGATCGCCAACACAGCCTGCTTTCAGCTTGACGCGATTCTGGTAATGGTCTGTGACGTCGTGAGGGTGTTGGACCAATTACAATCGTTGTATAGCCAGTCATGGAAAAGCGCGAGATTGGGCTGACGGCTTGGCTTTCTTGGCAGTCAGCTGAACAAGGCGTTCCGTCCCGCTCTTGGTCGCCTGCCTCGAGAGCTTGACAGTCTCCAAGGACTTCCGTCATTCCTGTTGCTGTTCCAAGTCAGGAACGCAGCCAGCGATATGAACGTAGTATTGGTAACAGACACCTCACTGGACTCTCGGTTCCAAATGAAGCTCGTGTCACCTGTGCTAGTTCGCAGAAGACTCGCTAAGTCAACGTTCAACCATTCATAGTATCCCGACAGTATAAATCGACATTGCAGCATTTGAACACGGGATGCGAGCTGGGAAGCCGTACGGAGGTTTGTAAAAGTTGTCTAGATTGTACATGGATGACTAACAGGAGACTTGTGTATGCGATCCGTATGAACCTGACAGATCATGTTTGCTGTCCGATGTGAACTGATCCTTGTCCTGGCTTGAGGGTATGTGTTCGAGGCGAACGTGTCCTGCTTCGCGTGGCTTGGACGAGGAAGAGGGAGAGTTTCGCATCGCGTTAGGGAAGAACTGCCGTGCCATTGGACGAAGAGCAGCAATGCTGACGGAGATGATTCCCAGACTGCACTCGCCTACTGACATGATGACGCACTCGACGCTCTGATCTGTATGTGTGTTAGTTCTCATGTTCGTGTGGAATAGCCGACATCGATGCGAGTCCTGTTAGTGGCAGATATAGCAGTTCGTGCTCTGCTTGCTGCATCCAAAGACACACTCCATCATGATCCTCAAATCGAAGGGATACTTACAGGTAACATCCAGGACGCGTAAACGGTCCAAGAAGGCAATACGGACAATGCCCAATATGCTTGCGCTATCAAACGTCAGTGAAGTTCGACGACCTGCCGTCTACACATACCTTGCACCTCCTGCCAGTAGCACACATAGAACGATTCGTTGCCTTTTTGGCATGTTCAGCCTCCAAATATGAGGTATAGGTAACGCGCAAAGGAGAAGATCCGTCGCGACATTAACGGCGGAGCTGGCGTATAGATAGGTGACGTAGTCGACGCACACTGGTTCGAGGGTGAAATTCCACGCTCCTTGAACCGGACGGCATTGGAAGATGGTGACGAAGATTCCTAACAGTACTTCAGCACATGTCACGTGTCGGGAACTGTGGCTTGTCTTACCTGAAATCCATAGACCGACAATGCACACAGATATCGCGTACATCCAGATGCGGAAGGTCTTGTCGTGGATGAAACGCAGGTACGATGATATGATGGCGATCTTCGTCAACGCAATAGCAAAGGCGTATAGGATTTGGCAGATGAAGAGATACTACAGCGCGTTAGTTGTGACAGCTCAACCAGCCCATTTTCAACATTCATGACAATCGCCATAACCATAATACGGCACCCAATGAAAGCTTGGCACCTACCAATATACAGTCCTTCAAAGTGTCGAAGAGCGTCAACATGGGTAGGAGCCAGATGTGTCGCCCGAGGCCATATTGGGTTGCTAACATATCGTTAGCTAGATTCCACACTCGAAGTACTTGTTGCTTACCAGCGATACACACTGCAGCCAGAGCAACAGTGAAGACGGCGGCGCAAATGATAAGGACTGCCATATATCAGCTGGGACCTTTGTGAGGGAATAGGTTGGCCCGTACAATCGTCTATGAAGATATGGCCGACGTATTTCGCTCTTGCGAAGAGGCGGAGACCGACAGTCAACACCACCAGAGCGATGAAGACTGCGCATGTTATCGTAAGACTGTTGACCTTCGAAGTATGGTCGCTGAAATCGAATTGAGTGATGTCGACTTCTATACCACCGAAGAAGACGGGGTCTGCGTTGGGGTTGGAGTTCTGGCTTGCCATAATGCAAGGTCTCAGTGGGTTCAATGTGAAATGAAGGTAAGATCCGCAACAATCTGTGTAGAGGAGCCCGAAGGCATATGAATCCACGTAGAGGTCGGGCCGCAACCGGCGTAGTCTTACGGGGGCGAGTGGCCTGTGGGATATGCACGATGAATGCGCAATAGACCCGGTGGATCCCCTTATTATCTCTCGGTCAGCCGTTGTGTGGCGTCTTTCGTCAGGGCCTTGGGCGGTATCATTAGACTCTTCCATCAGACCGGTAACCCTAACTGACATGCGGAGCTAGCTCTTAATGCCAGAACATGAATCCGGAACGAAAAACAACATTCCTTCCAGACCTTTGGATCTCTGGTGTTTGGTTTCGGCGCGCCGTCGACGTATCATGGTTCTCTGCCAACCTCTGCCATTGTATGGTTCTGTGTCGCCAGATCACCTCTTCAACATGCAATTACTCAGACGATTATCGAAGGGATTCCCCATTCAAATGTCGCGCTATTGAAGAAGTGCGGGTGTGCCGCTCTGCGCTAGCTGACGGCCTCTTCGTCCCCATCACCTGCAAGGGCAGGCGCAGGCACCAATCTAGCTGATCGACCATCCAGAGGAGCCGCACCAGAGTCTATCGGATTGATAGCATGCTTGTAGGCCACGGAAGAGACCCTGTGGCATTCATCCCGCGGAAGTAGCTGATGCAAGTGTATGGGCGCACCGCCAAAGATCGATCTTAGTCCACCGTGCTCTCGAGATGGCACAATATCCTATGCGGTAATGATGGCTACCTTGGGGATGGCTGAAAGTATAATTCATGTCGATCTAGTTTCTTCCCCCTAGGAGTTCTCGACCGGCTTTGTTCCGCGGGCACTACGATGGTAGTGATACTTTCCATGGCCCCTGCTTACTCAGACAGCAATAGCGAATCAGCAGCATCCCGAGGCATCTGTCCCTGTACATAGACCACGTGCTAATGTACTCGAAACTTTGGGTGTACCGTAAAATCTCACAGTAGATGCGTCCCGCAAAGCGATTGCGAGAGCCGCAGTCTGTAGCCCGGTCCAGAGTCCAGTCAGACGCGCGGCGTCAAAGAATTCGCAGATTTTCTTGCTTGGGCACCACTGGGTTTGTATGATCGGTTGAGAGGAGGAGCATTCGCATAGAGCGAGCGACGGCGTCGAGGCACGTTGAACGGCGTGCAACGCGATGGGGCGGGGAGGCTGGAGGAGACACCGCGGACGGGACGGACTCGCTTCCGATGGCGCCGACATGTGGATCACACACGCTTCGCAGCACTGACTCGAACCATCTCCTCGCCATCAGGTCGCTGTTTTTCCTCTAAAGAGATAGGTGTCATACATCTCATGGCAATTTGCGCGCATTTCCATGAACCCAATATCGTGAACCTAATCGGCGTGATCATAGCGATGCCTGAGACTCCACGTGTTGTGCAGCGGCTTGTCCACGAATGGCAAAACTTTCGACTTAGGCCCAGCATCGACAATTCCAGTTCTTGGGTCGATGTCATTAGCTCTGCATGATGTAGTGCCTGGCCCGTGAATTTTACTTAGTTCTCAGGAGCTCCTGCATACATACATACCTACTGTGCGCAGCCCGAAGCACACCACTACACAAAGGTCGCCACGCAGAAATGTTATTCATTCTATGCGCAAGACAATTCCAAACTTTGGTCGAATGGATCGGTAGCTGATGACTACGCGGCGGTGGCCTCCGCAGCTTGGCGAACTCGACAGCACAGCGGAGCCCCGATGGACGCGTCTCCCATCTTACATGGGAGCATCAAAGTCATTGGCCTATCGAGACCCATCATCAAGGCACGGAAAAGTCAGGCCTGTAGCAGGTAAGGCCAAGATGACAATTGACCGAAGTTTTCGTGAGGAGACGAGGCTGAGCCGGCGGAATCGACGCGCTATTAGGGCCGTCTGCGAATGAGCGATGGTTGCCGCGACTCTGCCGATGCTTGAAAGCGAAAACATGGATGAGGTGTCGTCGTCGATACCCATTGTCCTGGGACGCTGATGTTCATATGTAGGTGGGGTGTAGCAAGTGCAAATGATTTTGAAGGTAGCCCCAAAATTGGTCACTAGAAGCTCACATTATTGTACAACTGTCAACGTGCGCTCTGGCAGTCTTCTTACTGTATATACATCTATCATCGTGATATCCGCGATGTCGACATCCACAGATCCGACTGTACCGCTCCCGACCGAGACAGAGAAAGACCGCAAGGACAGGGACGATGATGACGATGACGACGTGAGCTCAACTGCACCTGCTCCAACTCCAACGCCGCCAACACCGGGTCCTCCCGGGAGACCATCACCGGCCGATGCATCACAATCTTCGCAAACCTCTCTTCCTTCTTCAACCTCGACGCAAGCCTCTGCTTCAGCGCCCGCAGTTTTAGAATCTGGAAATGGCGGTCTGGGCGTTGGCGCGAGCGCTGGTATCGGCGCAGCAGTCGCCGTTGCTGTCATACTACTTCTACTGGGCGGCTGGTTTTGCGTGCGTCGAAGGCGAGCTGGAATACGCCGGAAGAGCACCCTGTCACAAAGTTCGTACGACTTGGAGAATGCGACGAAGGGGAGCGAATGTGGAGCCCTCGGGCCAGCGGAGATGGAGGCTGGGGGTAATAGCGAGAAGAGCGCTTCTGAACTCGCCAGTCCTGTTGTTCCCGTGGAGGCCGTTGGTGATCGTCGACTCTTTGCTGCAGAATTACCAGGTTCCGAAGTCCTTCCAAACGACGAAAAGAAAGGAACTGAGGAGCGACTCTTTCCGGACTCGCCAATTGATGACGAAGACGACCAGTACCACGTCGATTCGAAGAGTATCGAGGATAAGAAAGCGTCATGTTGACGGTCCGCTAGCATCTTATGTCGTTACGAATCAAAATATATTTTTCGCGCTTTCCTAGCGGGGAAGCCAATCTTGGAAATCTCTCTCTCAATGATTGGTGTACTCGCGATGACCCGATGGGAAATGAACATTTGGAGGCGGTGATACTGGCGAACCGTCCTGCGGGGTGTAGTCCCTTGACAGGCGCTGCAACGGCGAGACTCCACCAGGAGAAGCCTCAGGTGGTGAGACCATTAGCAGCGGTACAGGAGCGCGTACGGGTTCGGTGGTATGGCTCGTGGTATTCGGCTCCAGTGCCATGCTCCAAGTCCTCCATTGCTCGAGCTTTTGAACGTACAGTTCCTCCGCTTCTGTCCTGGCGTGAACGTTGCCATTTCCCTCCACTTCTTGCGCAGCGGTATCGCCGTGCAGTTCTGGTATCTGGCCTGCATCCAATTCGTAGATGATCCGAGCATCGGCTTCAACAGGCGGCGGTGGTGGTGTTGGCAGCGGTGGTGACGAGGCGGACGTAGAATACCAAGCTTTCTCCTGCTGTCCTGCTTCGGCATCCATCGACTCTCTCTTTGTGGTCTGGAGCTGTGCTCTCCGAGCCAGCACACGGTTCCTTCGTCTGATCGCAAAGAAAGCAAGAATAGCGATAACGACGATCGATACGGAGCACGCTACTCCAATAGCAATACCACGCTTGATGCCAGGAAGGGCCAAGTCCGTTTCGATTGCATTCTCCTCTTGAGTGGTCGTTAGGTTGAAGTGTTTCGATGTGGGGGATGGTGTGGGTGTCGCCATGGTTGAGGGAGTCACTTGACGTTTCGCACACACGCAGAACGTGAGAGGATGTGGGAGTTAGTACTCTGTCCCAGAGTACAAGTTTCGGGCATATGCAGTACATGTCGGAGCAAATATTGCGGCGCAGTCGTGAAGGCTGCATGATCGTCGCACCAGCCTGGCTATGAAACCATGCAAGAGGTGCCTTCGGCGGCTACAGGATTATGGATTGGGGGCTACAATCACGCCGCTCTGGACCAACCATGCCCCGGCGCGTAGGGCAGTGCAACAGACGTGGAACGTGGCACAAGCTTGAAAACCGGCATCACGATCCTTTTTAAGTGGTGGAGAGGAGTTGGGGTTGCTGTAATGTAAGGAGCGTGAGGCGTAGGTACGGTATGCTTACGTTGCGGCACGAGAAGCGTGGAGGAGTGGCGGTGCGGCGTGTCATCATTTGCCTCCTAGGTAGAACTCGAACACCACGCTCTCACCGGACGCTCTCACAAGTGCCCCCATAGTCCATATCACCGTGCGCCATGTGTTTCCAAACCATGAATTACGCGCTGAATGATTTTGCAGAGGCCCACCCAGGCAGTTTAAGCGGGGTGTCTGCGGGTGCCCGCATCCTGCGCGGCTCTGCGACTCTGCGGCTCTTTACCGACATCTCATCAACATCGCCTTTCTTCTCTTCTCAATGTTTAGAAACACCAACTGATACAAGCTCTGTCGCACTGAACTCAGCCGCGAATTTCAAACCCAGGGACAGGTTGCTAGGCTGCCTCATAGCCATGGGGGCCGCTGGCCGGTCAGCCTCGCTGGCGGCCTGAACCCACAAGTTCGGGGAAGCGGCCCCATGCGTCGACACGCCTACTACTTGAGTCAAGCAACTTCGCAAGAACTTGCTGTGAGTACCGACGGTCGCCACATTTTCCTTACTCAGACAATGCGTCTTTTGTTGGTGTCAAAAACAACCATCGCAGCGAGCCGATGTTAAGTAGCGAACTGCGCGAAACCAAATCGCATCGGATGCCCTGCTCACCGCAAACCAGGCCTATCGGGACGCATTGGAGTCGCACGGCATGCTAGGTTCAATGACTTCATCGCATACATCACAAGCACGTGCCGATTACTATCGTGAGAAAATTGGATTATCATTAATCTATCGTGATCTTCTGTGAATCATGTAGGAGCTCGATGACAAAGTCAAGTAAGTCCATCATTCGTAGCCATTTGTGCGGCTATCATGTCGTAAACGCTTAAGCAGGAGGAGAGGTAGGCTCAGGGACGCCGGGAGGGCAGTGCCAGTGGTCATCGTGAGGCTCGCAGGCCTCAGCGGGGGCAGCAGCGGCAGAGGTGGCGGCAGCAAAGGCAGAGGCAGGAGCAGCAGACGCGGAGGCAGTGGCGGAAGCAGTGCTGGTGGCAACAGCGGAAGACTCTTCCTCAAGAGCGGTGTAAGTGCCGGGGCAGCCAACACCGGGAATGACGATGTCGTGAGCGTAGGCCTCAAGAGCGAAGTACTGGAGAGTGTCGCTGTTCCTCGCGGCGTAGGTAGCGTTGTTCTTGGCAAGAGCGATGGTTCCGGGGTACTTCTCCTCTTCTTCATCGTTGTAGTGCTCGACGACACCCTCACCAACCGGGGGAAGGTGGAGAAGACGGTGCAGAAGGTCAGAAGCCCAGAAGGTGTTGGTGGCGCCGTTGGCGACGTCGTATCCGAGCATGCACATGGTGGAAAGAGGCCTACGGATCTCGTAGGACAAGTCGCAGATGACAGTCTCGGAAGTCGCGTTGGAGCCGCGCCAGTGACCGGCCCAACCCTCCTGGTCGCAGTTGCCGTCAATGTTGTCGCAGCGGAAGAGGATGCCAGACTTGTCGCCGTCGGCAATCTTGGTGAACCAACCGAGGGGCTCACCAGTGGGAGCTTCGCCAAAGTACTTGGTGTAGACCTCGGAGTTGTTGCCGAAGCGGAGGATGTGGTCGCGGGCATGGCTGACGATGGTCATTGTCTCATCGAGACCCTTCTGAATCATGCTACGCTGGGTAGCGTTGCAAGAAGCGTGGATGGGGAACTGGTGAATAGCACCGGCGTCCCAAGCTGTGGCAGCAGGAGCAGCCTCGGCGGTGTGGGTGACGGTGACAGTTGCCTGGCGAGGGGCAAGAGGTCCGGCCATGGCGACGGAGGCTCCAAGGAGCATGAGAGCAGAGGCACGAGCAGCCATTGTGAGATTGATCTGAGGGACTTTGAAAGGGTCTTGGGAGTTGATGTGCGAACCGGAGTTCAGTGAGTGTCCCGAGAAGCTGGTTGCCGGATGCTTGATGGAGATACTTGCAGACGAGCTGCAGGCCTCTTTATATTCTACCAGAATGACATCTCACCACTGAGGACTGTTCCTCTCGGTGCTCATGTACCGACGTCCCCGCAACCTCGACCGCCGAGAGGTGAAGAAAAAACGCCTCATGGCTGCAGCCGCAGGTACATCAACCGGTGTACTGCCGGTCTATCGCCTTTCCGGAGATGCAAATGCTACACTACACGGATCTGGAGGCTGATCTATACCTTGGCCTGACGTACAATTCGAATGGTTGAGCTTGGCATGGAAGTGCATGGGGGCCTGGGCGACATGTTTTCCACTCAGAAGGTGGATTTATGGGTATGTAAGTACCATGATGGGCGCCCAATGGCGAGAAATTCTCCCACCCAGGAACATGTTGTCGGGAGGATTACCTGCGTTCGGGAAGGCCGAAGACATTAATGTGGGTGGTCGCTATGTTCCGAAGCGGCCTCCCACGCGATATGTCATGTTGAGAGTGAAGCAAGGTAGAAGTACGATGATTATGGAGTCACTGTTCTCCAACGGGGCTGATAGCTATGCAACCTGTTGCCGTGTACAACTCTTAGGCAGCTTTAACAACTCTTACTGGAAACATTCAGACAACTGCCATAGTGCCAGCTCTGGAGGTTGAACGACGAAAAATGATACTAACCTCAACGCTTGTAGGTTCATCGGAATGTTGGAGTTGTCAGACCTGGTGTTAGTGCTATGTGCCGAAGAGCCTCCTAGCCGTGGAGGTCACGGCTACTACGATCATAGTACGATGCATCCCCAACACACCTCGCCAAGACCTCCGCTACCTAAATCATTGCGCTATCCCACCCACCTACTGCATCTGTAGCGACGCCGCCTACCTAAAAGCATTCGTGTAGCCTCTGATTCGACGTTTGCTCCGAGACAAGACTTATGCCAAGGTAAACCATCCAACAGGGTACTCAATGCCAAGACCGCCCGTGGCGCTCAGTGTGAAGCAACGGCAAGCCCAGAGACAAATGGATACCGAAGAATTCTTCGCGGCATCCTTGTGGGGGGCTGCCTTGCCCCATCACGGTACATGCGTTCCACTCCGCTGACACGACGAAAAGCTTGAACGAAGTCGATATATCAAGGGCCTGAGCTGGTATCACTTGAACAGCTTTTACATCCGTCGGTTCGCTCGTTAAACATATCCGGTAGACCCTGAACATTCATTCAGCCATGCGCTCCACCCTCTCTGCTGCAGTCCTACTGCTTGCGGGCTCTGCCGCTGCGCAAACACCCACCGTCACTGTCACTCAAGCTGGCGCGACTACCACCGTCTTCACTACCGGAACTCCGTCTATCACGGCTGTGTCATCATGCCATCCCCATAACACTGTTCTGTATGTGTGCCCGTTTTCAACTTCGGTTGGTAGAGTTTAGCGCTAACTCACAACAGCTATTGCATGTTTGGCTCAGATGAGTACCAGGTAGTCGGACCCACTGCGACAGAAGAGTTCCAAGCAGAGTACACGCAATGTCACAAGCATCAAACCGACACGTAGGTACCACCCATCACGATGTTTGACTGAATGCTGACTTGAGAAGATACTGTGTCGACGATGCCGGCGAAGATGTCCTGCTCATGACGGATGCTGAAGAATCGACAGAAGGCTCCTCGCATACGGGAGAAGAGTCAGCTACTGAGAGTGAGCCAGCAGGAAGCAAAGGACATTGCCACGACCATGCCGGTGTTGAGCACTGCGTCGGTGGAAGCGAATCCGAAGTCAACTGCGATGCTCCCCAGCGCGACTACAACATCCCCCTACGAGTCGGCCTGCTCTTCGTCATTCTCTTTACCAGTGGACTTGGTGTGTTTACCCCCGTCCTGACCCGGAAGTTCAACCTCGTTGGCGCCAACAACATCGTCTTCGTCGTCCTCAAGCAGTTTGGAACCGGTATCGTCATCTCCACCGCATTCGTCCATCTCTTCACCCACGCCCAGCTCATGTTCGCAAACCAATGTCTGGGTGTTCTGGAATACGAAGCCACCACCGCTGCTATCTTCATGGCTGGTTTGATGCTGTCCTTCCTGGTCGACTACCTCGGTGCGCGCTTTGTCCAGTGGCGCCAGGGAAAACACATTGCTCCCAGCACCGAGGTGGCAGCTAGTGGGGACAAATCCGGAAACAGTTCTCCTTCAGCAGAACCCACCCATGACTTCAACCGCAGTCATGGCATTGCCCACGCCCATGGTCCGATGCGCGAGGCTACCCCCATGGAAGAGAAGATCAACGTAATGAACCTAGAGGCGGGTATCATCTTCCACTCCATCCTCATCGGTATCACGCTTGTCGTCGCAAGCGATGGATTCTTCATCACCCTCTTCATCGTCATCCTCTTCCATCAAATGTTCGAAGGTATCGCTCTTGGAACTTGCATCGCCGAACTCCCCAAGGCTGCTGCTGGTACGGCGCAGAAGCTCCTCATGTGTGGTACTTTTGCGCTTATTACACCTATCGGCATGGCCATCGGTATCGGAACGCTAGACCACTTCAACGGCAACGACCCCAGTACCATCATCGCCATCGGAACACTCGATGCACTTTCCGCTGGTATCTTGACATGGGTTGGACTTGTAGAGATGTTGGCAAGAGACTGGATGCACGGAAAACTGCTCAACGCAGGTGCTGCCAGGACCTTCAGTGCCTTGTTCGCGCTCATTTGCGGTCTTATTCTCATGAGTGTTCTAGGCAAGTGGGCTTAGCCAAGCCGTTCTAGAGGAGTGTAAGACTGTACGATGCTGAAGTAATGACTTTACGGTTCCACGTTGGGATGAGTGTTTGGGCTCTTACTTAGCTTATACCCTTAATGCCAATCCTACAAAAGAATGCACCTATTCTACGATAGTGCTCTTCATACTCTGCTTTCCAAAACTATCCCATACCTCTGCTCTCCATCCCTCGGGTGTTGGATCGTGCTCCAATAATATTCGATACGGCTCATCGACGTATAGCGGGCTCATAGCACGATATGCTATGGACTTGGGCACTGCCTCTGTATCCCCATTCTTACTCGTATCCCGCCAAAAGTCCAGCATGTTGATGAGATTGAGCGGCCCATGTACAACAGCATTCCTGTGGCCCTCAACCTCTCGACACCACTCAGGCAGATAGTGTATCTTGTGCGCATTGAATGTCAGCGCTGAGAAGCGAAATAGCGAAGTTGGCGTCTGGCAAAAATCCCTCTGGCGCGTACCAGTCGGCAATTCTTTCTCTTCTGGCTTGGGTAGTGCTTTCATCGGATTCTCAGGTGTAAGCTCACGCTGGAATACCCAATTACGGCGGTCTGTTAATGCAACACCGTGGTCATTTGAGAAGGTCTTCTCAACACCCACGAGTAGCATTTCTCCTCCATTCTTCAACGTCTTGGGCTCAGCACTCAGCAGTTTCGTCGTCTCTTTGACCTCCTGGCCCACTCTCAGCAGTGCGTTCCTGTCTTGCGCCCACGTCAACTCGCCGCCAGCCCACATCCGCCTAGTGAATGGAATCAGCGGGTTCACAGTGCGATCTGTGCCATCAAGTCCCAGTTCGGCTTCGATGATCGAGGGGGTGAAGTAGACTAGGTGGTAGCCGGGTGGAATCGGCGTACCGGTTGGTGGCGGATTGAAAGAGGAGGGTGTACGGTTGAGTGTTATGGAGAGCAATTGAAGTTGATTTGCATCAAGAAGCTGTTTACGGATCGAGACGGGCCCCCTTTGGAATCGTGTGAGGAGTTCACTACATGCTTCCGTTGCGGAGGCTTGGCGGTGGGAGGGGCCTGTAGAGAACAGGCGGCGGGCCACGGATGTCATGATACAGCTATTTTCCTAGCACCCTGGAGCATCTAGGAACTGCTCACAACGAGTTTGATGATGCGAGATGGACAGTCAGTGATGGTCGATAACAAGAAAGGTGGAGGAAGATGCCGAAGGATAGCCGATATCGATAACGTCACCCTCCACGGACAATTTTGGTAACCGACTTCGGCGTCTTCCAAATCAAAGCAAACGTCGAGCTTCGGCAACATGTCCGAGCCACCACGGAAACGCGCGAAGTTGGCGTGTGTGACTTGCAACGCGCGACGCGTCAAGTGCGATGTCACGGATCGCCATCCTTGTAGCAACTGCGCAGCCGGCAACGTCGAGTGCGAAACGCGTGAATCGAGGCGCGGAAAGCACGTCCGGAAGCCGCGGGCCGAGACTGAGGTCCGCAGCAGAACGTGAGTTATGTCCACTTGGAGTGCTCTGTGGCAGTTACTAATCCCGAAAAGCCCACCAAGTACATCGGCTCTGAGCCCGCAGCGACACGAGGATGAGGTGGCGGCGTCACATGTCCTCGCGTCGCTATCGTCGAACTTCCACAGCCCCGTCAACCACACGCCAGCTTCCGGAAGCCAATACCAACTTCACACTCCGGCAGTGTCAGCAGAACAGCAGAGTAACCCACCTACAACAGGATCTGTCCACCAAGATGATGCCGTTTTCCTTGGTGAAAGCAGCTCTTTGCGCTATGTGACGACGAGCGAGGCTGGTGAGCCATCAGAAGCAGCAGCTCATCGCCGACAGTCCTGTTTTCGTCATGCCGTTCCAAGCGCTGCAAGAGCAGAATCGTTCGTGCCAGAGTGGGAATCTGAAAGACGTCTTGCGCGCAAGAAGATCCTACAAGCAGAGGGAGCCTTTTCGTTTCCTCCCGCCGAAGTCCGGCTCGAGCTCCTTCAGGCGTACTTCAAATGGTTCCATCCACACTTTGCAATCATAGACGAAGAAGACTTCTGGGCCTCGTACCAAGACTTTACGTTCTCCGCATTGTCTTTACAAGCTATGATGTTCATTGGCGTTATCCACTGCGAAGAGTCTACCCTCAAGGCTCTTGGGTGGGGAAACCGTCATCGAGCGAAATGGTTCTTTTATATCAGGGCAAAGGACCTATACGACTCTACATACGAGACTGACAAGGTAAAAGTCATACAAGCTCTGTTTCTGATGAGCTTTTGGCGAGCCGGTGCGCTATTGGAGAAGGACGCGCGACATTGGCTAGGCACAGCTATTAGTCTCTCGCAAACAAGAGCACTACATCGTTCCGGGGGCGATACTGATGAGGGACGCGCGAAGGTCAAGAGGAGGCTTTGGTGGGCTATCTATGTGCGCGAGCGACAATGCGCATCAGCTCTGGGGCTACCGTGCCGCATACGCGACAAAGATTGCGATATTGAGCCGTTGTCTTCCGCGGATTTCACTTCTGCTTTTTCGCCGTCCACTCCTCTCGAGGACCGCCATAGGTCCACGGTGTACACGATAAGTATGGTGCAGCTGGCGGTCTTCCTTGGCAGAGTAGTGGATGCCGGTTATCTGCCGGGACGGGAGCTCGCGCCCGAGGAGAGAGTCAAACTCCGCAACGAGCTTTACAAATGGAGGCAAGACCTTCCAAGTACTATGCAGCTGCATAGCGATGCTGGCGACCCGCCCAACTTCCAAGCCAGTATGCTTCATCTCGCGTACAACAATCTACTCATTCTACTCCATCGCACCAGCTTCGTTGTAGACGAGAACAATACCACATCCGCGGACGGGAATGTAGCGCTACAGGCAGCAGCGCGCAACTCGCGTATAGTCGAGGATATGCTGCCTGACGGCAACATTGGGCACGCTCAGATGCACGTCATCACAAACCTCTTCAACACACTCTGCATACATGTTGTCAACTTCCGGCGCTCGAACGGCATCAATCGCACACTCGCTGAGCATCGAGCCAAGCTTTGCCTACTGGGCCTGCAAGAACTTCAGAAGACGTGGGAAGTTACCAACTGGGTGTTACAGCTATTTTTCCAATATCTCGACAGAGAAACAGCCTCGAGGCTAGCTATGGAAGCGGATGACGGAGGCGCCACGAGGAATGTTGGCCAGTCTACTTCGGTTGGAACTACTGTGCAACTGCCGTCGCAGCAACAAGGTATCGATAGCATCGCAATTCGTAACACCCAACATGATATGGAAGGTCCTGCGTCAGCCGCCACCAGCCCTAAGCCCTGGTCTTGGACCCTGGACGAAGCGGATCAATATCTTTTCACGCAGATTGAGAACGACTTTGCTTTTGGGGAAGGCACCCTGCAGCAATGGTGTCCAGAGGACGTGCTCATACCCGAATAAACGGATGTCGTCTCGCCAACATCGCAGTAAATTGTTACGAACACATGTAACTCTCGCGATTCGCGATCCATTCTTGCCGATGGGTTACTACAGCGCTAGGTATCTCCGCAAGCATTCACATCCAATCTTAATCAAAACCTCAGTTGTAGACTGGCCCACTTGGCGCATATCCAGTCAGTCTCGTACCATTTGAAGGCCTGAACTTCTCCTCCTTGAACCACACGTGTGCCGATTCAGACAGCTTCTCGACTTCCGAGAAGGGGAATTCCGGCTTGGAGTCAGAGCTCGCAAGGAGGTCGTAGATGCCTTGAGCATAGTCGGGACCAATGTTGTACACTTGTGCGAGGTACTTCTTCTGTTCGGGCGTCAGTATGCGTGGTGCGACTGAAGGATGCAGGGCAGAGATTTACCTGGATATCAGCGTACTTGACAAACTTGAGCATGTTGAAGGTGTTGGTGATGGTATGTTGCCTCCTTTCAGGCGACATGACCCTGCTCCACAGCTCCTTAGCCTGGTCGTACTCGTTTTTCTTTGCCTCATGCCAGTAGTGGCTCTTGCGGCTCATAACGTTGTCCGAGACCTGGTACGGCGCCTCGGCAACATCGGGGCGGAACTTGTGCGCGAAGCTGTTGGGGTTGTATTGCTTGTTTCCTGCGTGGTTGGCATCGACACGCATCTGGCCATCGAACTGGAGAGGCGCGAAGGACTTTGACATGAATGGGCAGTTGACGGGGATCTGGTGAAGATTTACACCTGCAGGAAGTTAGTACACGTCTCATATGCACTGCTCACAGCCAAAACTTACCAATTCGGTGATACTGGGCGTCGCGGTAGAAGAACATGCGGAACTGGAGCAATGGATCGGGCGAGTCCTCAATACCGGGGACCATGCTGCCGGGTGAGAAGGCAGCTTGCTCAACATCGCGGTGGTAGTTCTCAGGGTTCTTGTTCAACACAAGACGGCCAAACTCCTGCATGGGGAACTGCTTGCGCGGCCAGACCTTGGTGACATCGAAAGGATCGAAGCCAAGCTTCTCCGGATCCGCATCCTCAGGCTCCATGACCTGCACCATGGCGGTCCATTCGATCTCCTCGCCCTTCTCAATGGTCTCCCACAGATCGCGCTTGGAGTAGTCTGGGTCCTCACCGCACATCTGTGTCGCTTCTTGCTGGGTGAACTGCTTCTGGCCGTGCTTGGCAATGAAGTGGTACTTGATGTATACGAACTTGCCTTCGGCGTTGACCCACTTGAAGGTATGGCAACCGTACCCGTGGTTGAAGCGCCAGCCAACGGGAGTACCGTGGTCACTGAAGAACATGAGACCGGCATGGTTGCTCTCGGGTGTGTTCGCCAGAAGATCGAAGATGGCATCGTAGTCAGGAAGGAAGTTCCTGGGGTTACGAGCTTGCGAACGGATTACGTCTGGACCTTGAATAGGGTCGCGGCAGAAGAAGATGGGGAAGTTGAGGCCGACGATGTCGTAGTTGCCCTCCATGGTGTAGAACTTGATGGCGAAGCCACGGGGGTTGCGGGCTTCATCGGGGTATTCGCGACCGACCGTAACCGTGGAGAAGCGGATGAAGATGGGAGTCTTTTCGCCCACGCTGGAGAGGAAGTTGGCTTTCTAGGAGAAGTCAGGTTTGGCAGCTGTGAGATGATCAAGACAGACGTACCGTAAGAGCGTCAACCTTCTTGGTGCACTCAAAGTATCCAAACGCGCCGGAACCGCAAGGGTGCACCATACGCTCAAGGTTCTTGGAACGGTTGAACGTCTGCTGCTTCTGGAAGAGGAAGACATCGCTAGCCACAGGGATTCCGCCTATAGTCTTGCTGTGTGCGCTATGAGACGTTAACGACAATGTTCTTGAGGTGTGCGGATACTCGCAAGCTTACGGGTCAATCCACGGGATACCTTCATTAGAGGTAAAGTAAGGGCCATCATCCTCACGCTTTCCGCCTTGAACTGCGCCCGTAATCTTCGCAGCTATATCAGCAGGTCCCTCGTTAGCTGAGCCCATATGGCTCTGCCTTGGCGCACGTTTCTCTCCAGTAGCGCTTTGAATACCCTGAGAGATGGCCTCGAGGGGATGTTGCAACGGGTCATTCTGGGAAGCGTTTGCACCGGTCGACATGGCTGCGGTCAATTTGCTTGGTAAAGATGTGGGAATATCCATGAAGAAGCAACAGCGGGTGCGAGTTTAAGAGGGCATCTTGGAGGGCACGTCATCGCTGTGTACATGTGCAACGGCTGTTGCGGGTATTTTGTATTTTGTCACGTTGATGCGTCTCTGACGCGTAGAGGAGAGGGGTAAGATGCCACGACTTCACGTGCAGGGACAGTTGACAGCTGGATTGGTGCTTCGAGGCTTAGTGCAGCAGGTATCGACAACCTGGGTGGATTGGATGCTGTCAATATTTGTTTGACCAGGACCGCTTTTAGTGGGCAATACCCTTTTGGAAAGATAAGACTAACGCTGAATCGCTCATTCGCCGTGGCAGTTGCAGTCCGCGGATGGTGTGGAGCGTGGTGGGTAAAAAGGGCATGGGAATTCTAGACTTTCGCGTGTTTCGGCATGGTGGCAATGTGACGTTTCCGATCCGCTGCATCCTGCATCATCAACACGTCGCTCCGCGGAACGCTACTCCACCTTGCACAATTATCGGTACCAAACACACGACATGTGGGCACTGCTTCCAGTCCAATCATGCATCAGATAATCGTCATCCACTACACTGTGCGACATCACCGACAAGTTGCGCGCGCATGTCCAAAGCGCAAACACCTGGGCAGAGAGCAGCTGGACAGTGCAGGAACGCACCTCTGGCGAAGGAATGACGTATCATCGCGGTGATAGCCATGTGAGACAAAAGCTCGCGACTTACCTCGATAATGGATTTGATACACCTTCTATTCAATCCTCACTACTCAATCCTCAATAAGCATCCCACACCATCACAATGTTCGCTCCTCGTGCCATCGCATCACCACTCACCCGAGCCGCCTTCAGGCCGCAGACGATCCGCATCGCTGCCAGACCAGCCTACCTTCGCATCCAGGCAGCCCTCAATTCGACCATCTCAGAAGCCATTACCAAGGACCACCGCAGGCTAGAGACCTACTACAAAGAGATCATCAACAATCCCACCGACATCGATCATGCAACCCGCTACGGCAACCAATTCACATGGGAGCTAGCCCGGCACTCCGTCGCCGAAGAACTCCTCGTCTACCCAGCCATGGAAAAGTACATGGGCGCAAAGGGAAAGGCGCATGCGGAATTAGACCGACAACAGCATCATGAGGTACATACCACTCTTTCCATGCCAATCCACCCCATGCCCCAGACTAACAAGCTACGCAGGTGAAAATCCTCCTCAAAGAGTTCCAAAACATGGATCCCGCATCCTCATCCTACATCCCCAAGCTAAAACAAATCTGGTCCCTCCTCGAAAAGCACATCGCCGAAGAAGAAGGCTCCGACCTACCCGCCCTCGAAGCCGCCTTATCCTCTGCGGAGAACCGCGGAAGCTCAGAGTCGCTGGCCAAGAACTTTGGTCGCACAAAGATGTTTGTGCCGTCGAGGAGCCATCCTAGTGCGGGCGAGAACCCATATTTCGAGGGCCCGATGGGCATGTTGGCTGCGCCGATTGATCATATTGCGGATATCTTCCGGAAGTTCCCCGAGGGAACGGTTAGTCCGAATCCGAGTAAGAAGTGAGGGTGGGATAGGTAGTTGAATGTGAAACTGTACTCTATGTTATGGATCTGTGGATACTTGAGAATACGTGGCATAGGCCGTGATCACGTGTGGTTCTTCGAGCAGTAAACAAGTAGGAATGCGCCACCTGTACAAACATCACGGCAACCACAACATATGTAGATGGTCATGTTGAACGTATCAATTCGCATAGGTATTCGAAAGGAGACGTAAATGCGAGTATTGTACAAGAAAGAAGGTTCTCGCTCGCTCGCTCACTCTTCGCCATGCTATGCTATGCCATCCCCGTCGCTATGCGTAACGAAAGTGAACAGAGAACCTCCCCTTAAACGCCAGCCAAGCGCCAAACAACATTGAACAACAAAAGAATGCCACGTACTATCTTAACCAATCCAGTACTCTGCGAATGCGTTTGTGTTCGCGCCTGACCCTGCCACCGCCTTGTGGGGATGGACGATGATCGAAACTGTGCTCCAGTCCACTGCTACTTCGGCGGTGGCGCCTCGAAACGAGACGTTGAGGCGGGGAGCCAGGGCTTGGACTCTCCGGAAGGCCAGAGGATGCGGTATGTCGGTCTTTCCAAGGGTTGCTTTTATATTTGTGGGATATCGGATCTGCCAAGTAGTGTAGTGGCTTCTCCGTCGTGGTGTCCTCCAATACGAACTTGAAGGACTTTTCTTGTGTTCTTCGTCGTTCTCTAGAACCCAACTAGCATAAGCACATGCTCTGCATATCCTCAAAGGAATGATAACATGCAGCATCATGTGCAAATCTTTTCACTGTGATCACCTTCCTCCGTCGTCGATCTCAACCTTCCTGGGCCTGTCGCGTTCGCGCTCTCGCTCTCGCTCGCGGTCGTCGTAGTCGCTCTCATCGTCGTAGCGGCGACGTCGCTCACGATCGTGGTGGCGACGCTCTCGGTCGCTGTCACGCTCCTCATCATCCCTATCGTCCTTGGAACGGTGGCTTCGCCTGTCGCGGTCGTCACGGTCGCGGCGGTCATGGTCGTACTCCTCTTCTGCGGGTATGTTAGTATTGATCGTGAAACAAAGCCCAATGTCAACGTACCTCTGCTCTCGCGGATCTTCTTGGTGCGATCAGCGAGCTTCTGGATCTCTTCCTTGGTCAAGACACGCAGCACGATGACACAGTCCATCCGCTCTTCGAAGCGCTCCTTGGCTTGCTCCAGGGCTTCAGGGTTGACGAGACGACGATCGATCCTTGTCCATCGGGCTCCGACAGGAATGTCTTTGCCCTTGAGGGCATCTTTATGTGGCGCTACACCCTCGCGGATGGGCTCGGGGTCCTCGGGGAACTTCTCAGTTGGCTTGCGAAGGATGCCCTTGACGGGCGCAACGGGCTCCTTGGGTGGTTCGACAATCACTACGCTCTTGCCTGTGGACTCCCTCTCCATTGATTCCGGCTCCTGCACCATGCCTCCGTCATATGTGCTCAGAGGGCGATCCCTGGGAGGAGACGCACGCGAGCGGTCTTCGGGACCTCGAGACCTGTCACGCTCATCCTTCTTCCTCCGTCGCTCCTTCTCGCGATCAGAGTCGCTGTCCTTGTCGCGAGTGCTGCGACTAGAACGTTCTGCTTCCTGCTGAATGCGTCGTCGGTACTCCTCGTCAGGGTCCAGAGCAGCTTCCTGGGGTGCGGGGTCCCTCCGGCGTTCGGCATCGCGATCAACGTAGTGACGTGGTCGCTCTTCGTCGCTTCCCGCAGTAGACGGTGCAGGTGCCTTGCGAGAAGGAACCTTCTCTCTCTCATCATCTTCGTATCGACGCTCGCGAGGCTGAGGTATGTAGTCGGGTTGCATCGGAGGGTAGTCGGGCGCTGCGATAGCTGCGGGGGCAGCGGCTGGGGCAGCAGCCGGGGGCGGTGGAGGCGGCACAAGCGAGTTGCGGCGGCCTTCGGACTTCCTCTCTCGTCGCTCATCAGGACGGTCTCGCTTGTCACGCTCATCGTATTCCTTCCGTCGCTCACGCTCACGCTCTCCTGACGAGTCTCGGTCGCTACCACGGTCCTTGTCACGGGCCTTCTTCATGTAACCAGCGCCGGCCAGGGTCGCTGCTACGCCTGCTGCTGCACCAGTTATGGTTTGCACCAAGCCACCCTTTTCTTCTCGGCCGCTCTCACGCTCACGGGGGCGCTTTTCGTAGTCCTGCGGTGGAACGGGATCTCTGTCACGGGATGAGCGAGGTTCAGGCATGCGTGCCTCGGCGCGGTCTGGCTGGTAGTAGTGGTTGCTAGACTCTTGTGGCCTCGGTCGAGGAGGTTCGGCAGGAGGGTATAGAGGCTGTCGGTCCAGAGCGTGGTGGTCGTGTGCGAGGCTTGGGGGGCCTGGTGCAATGCCGAAGCCACGGCTGGTCACTTCGCGGTCCTCAAAGGCGGTGCTGTGGCGCTTGTTCTCGACACCACGGCTTGGGCGGTCGTAGTCATCGCGGTAAGCGTCTCGGCGGGGCTCCTGATGAATGGCGGCAGGAGCGCGGGAAGTGCGAGAGGAGGAGGATCGTGCGAGGCTTGAGTCTGGGTAGGGATCGTACTTGGGAATTTCGCGTGCCCCTCGTTCAATCGAGGATGATCTGCCGTGGGGCCGCGGGATGCTGTTGATCTTGTCGAAGCCACGTGTGGACGGGGGAGGACCAAGTTCGCGAGTAGAGGTACGAGAGGGACGATCCGCAATCATGCTGGTGGGGCGGGAGCCACGTTCCAAGCTGCCAGCACGTGGCCTCCGCCAGGCTGGCTCTGTGTCACGGTACATGCTCGCGGGGTCCGTGTAGGAGTAGCCATCGCTGTTGCTCAGGTCGGTAAGGCGCGACGGGGGCTTGCTGCTGTCGTGGTAGCTGCGGCCGCCACTTGTGATACTGTAACCCCGGTCTGCATGATCCCGGTGGCGTGCGGGCTCGACCTCAGCAACGAGCTTGGTCAGGTGGCTGCTGTCGTCGACGCTGTAGACCTTCTTATGGCCTCGTGAAGCGGCCGGGGTGATGTAGGTATCGGATCCCTTGGCATAGGAGGGCGTGAGTGGGCTCCGCGGTCGTTCGGTGTGGGTGTGGGACGAGTATGGGGTGCGGAGTGGCAGCGAAGTCGTCGGCAGGGCGCTGGTGCTCACATTGGGGCGGGTCAGGTCGTTGGTGTTTCGCCGTGGACGTCCAGTGTACGAGTCGTACTTGGTGCTGCTCGCGTGGGAAGAGGTCGTGGGGCTGGGCGTGTAGTAGGGCGTGTGGTGCGAGGCGTGCGAGGTGTGGGAAGTTCCAATGCGGTCGACGCTGGAGCGTGGCGAGCTGGGACGGCCATAGTAAGACGAGGTGTAATAGGGGTCGGCGAAGGTGCCCGTCGAGGACCTGGCGGGGTTGGAGTAGCGGCCCCGTGGGGACGAGGGGCGGTTGTATCGCGTGTCCATGCCGCCTGATAGGGTGACGGTCTTGATATGGAGCGGAGCAGTTTTGGCAGCAGTTTTGGCGGCGGGTTGGGTGGACAGCGAGTTACGGCGTGGGGGAAGGGGCGGCGCAACGGTGCTAGAATAAGTATTCGACCTCAGGCCAGGCGGCTTAGTGGGGAGGAGAACGCTGCCCAACATCGTGTCAGCCCAGCCGTGGTTTCAAAAGGGGAAATGGCAGGAAGGCAGGTGAAGAGAAGAAGAGCAAATGGCACCAACGAAGGAGAATTAGAAATTAGGCCTGGCGAAGAAGAAAGCCGCAGCTGGACGTACATAAGGGCGTTTCGACAGCGAGGATGCAGCCGGTGGGCTCAGCCAAGTAGGGTCGACGACTAGCAGCGCGAACAGGTTGCCCGATGGTTGTAGGATAGCCCAAGTTCCCTGGCGTGAGTGGTGACAGGGGGCGGGGGTACTGGCACGGTGTAAAATCAACGTGATATTTGCAGGCGGCTCCCAGGGTGTGCCCAGCAGCGTGCTATGGGCTCTCGTGGTGGGGACCGCGAGGCAGCGAATGAGGCGGACAAGCGCGGTGGGGGGCTAACGGCCGATGTGCACACGGCGATGGGAGCGATGGGGTGCAGCGCGCGACACGAGATGGACAGTAAGGATAGACAGCAGGAGGGTGAGGATTCGGTCGGGTACAGAGAGCGTGCCCAGGCCGCCGCCCGCCTGGTTTCGAGGGTGCGTGGAGAGCGTCAGATTGCACTATGTCATCGCCCTCGCTTGGGCCCGCGCACCCCTGCAGGCACAGCCACTCAGCAGCCGGCATGGCTCGCCGCACAGAAACAGGGTCCGCTCCTCCTACCAGTTGACTAGATTTCAGACTAGCTGCAGAGGATTTACCACGTTCCACCGCGACGCTTCACTCTACCCAGGTGCCCACTGCTGCCACAGGCACGTCAGCACATGCGCCCTCGACCTGTCAACAACGTCGCCCCGCCGCCTAGCTGCCCTCTCTAGCTGTTACAGACGTCTTCCGCCGCCCAACTGACCCCGCTAGCTCGGGATAGCCCTGTGATACCCAACTTGACCGCCAGGTCCGCCATGGCCTCGTGACTCGTCCGGTGCGACTGCCCTGCGCGGGCCGACTCAGCTCCTCGTTCCGTTCACGATCTTCGCTGTATGAACACGTCGTACAGATCCTGATGCACAGTGTAGTCTCATGTTCGCGATCGATTGGTCTAGCTACACGGCCATGGCTTCGGCATCTCTCAGCTACCGAAGCACTCCTCGCGGTACTAATCCGCCGGACGCGCCGCAACGTAAGCACTGAACATTGGCTGCTTCTTGCTTTTTGCCATCGCCTCCTCCCGCCCGATGCTCTACACATCCTCGATCTGCTCAACCCGTGAAGCCTTGCCCACGCCGCTTTTGGTCGAATCGGCATCGTCCGTGGCGTGATGGTGCCTGAGCTGCTTCGCCCGCGACTTGCTCGGCACCGTATCCTGAATGCAACCCCTGATGATGTTGCCCTCGAACAGCTCGCCGATGGACTCCAGTCGCACTCCCTTCGTCTCAGGCACGCAGAACACCGTCCAGACACCCATGACAATGCACAGCGAGCCGAATAAAAGAAACGTTCCGTACGTAATGTTGTCCAGCATCAGGGGGGTAATCTTTGCGATGACAAAGTTAAAGAGCCACTGCGTCATCAACGAGGCCGCCATGAGCAGAGAGCGCACGTGGTTAGGACTGCACTCCGATGCCAGCACGAATGGGATCGGTCCCCACCCGAACGAGTAGAACACGACGAAGAGATAGACGCACATGATGGCGAAGATTGCGTTGCCATCCAGCTCACCTGTGGGTGGGTGGACTGCCTGGTTGACGCCAATGTAGTACATCGCAAAGGCTTGGCCCATCGAGCCGAGGATCAACGACCACTTCCTTCCGAGTTGCTCGGTGAAGGCCATCAGGCCAATCGCGGTAACGACGATCTTGACGATACCGTATACTCCAGTTGCCTAGTTGCATGTTAGTCTGGCTCGCATGCAGTCTTTACAAAATACGTACGAATAGCCCGGAAGAGTTGCCAGTGAGGCCAATCTGCTTGAAGATTTGCGGCGCATAGTAGTTGATCGAATTGGTACCTAATCAACACGTCAGTATATGCCTCAAATGCAGATTGCATGTCGGAACTTCTTACCGGTCCACTGTTGCCAGAACATGAGGATTACAACAAAGCTCGAGCGGTACAGCATCTTCTTGCTCGAGCAGGCAGCCCTGAGCTGAGCCATCATTGGCATCTTCTCATGGCCGTTAAAGTCCGCAATGATCTCGTCTAGCTCCTGCACCACCTCAGGGTCCTCGACGCTCTTGCCGCGGACGTGGGCCAAAGCTTTGGCGGCTTGGCTAAGCTTGTTCTTCTCGACGAGCCAGCGGGGAGACTCATTCATGAAGAGCATGCCCACAAGCAGGAAGGCGCCGGGAAGCATCTGGAGGGCAAATGGCACACGCCACTTTGTCGCGTCTGTGGGGCTAGGGATGTCGAGCGATATACCGTAGTTTACGAAAAAGGACAGACATATACCAGTCACGTTGAAGAGTTGCTGCTAGCGTTAGTGGGTCGGTTCCAGAAAAGCAGTCTTGACAGGTCATACCATGCAACCAATACAACGTCCTCGGATGGCCCTTGGCGCATTCTCTCCAATATAGGTAGGGACGACCGCTGAAATCAGACCAACGCCGAAACCGCCAATGACGCGTCCAATGTAAAGCTGTGTGAGACTTGTCGTGTCAATTCCGCATAAGGTTTGGATCAAAGACCCAAGGATGAAAATGACGTCCGCAATGATTAGGGCCCATTTGCGCCCAAAAGTATTTGAGACGTAGAAACTAGACAATGCACCAAAGAAACACCCCGCCTGAAGAACAGAGACGATGTTTCCCTGTAGGTTGGCAAAGTCTTTGCTGTCCTTATCTAGGGCGAATGAGTGCTGGAACGCGTCCATCGTTAATACACCTACAAGCGCGTTAGCCATGATCATTACACGTGCGGATACGCAAACATACCTCCGATAAGACCCGTGTCCCAACCGAACAGCATTCCACCAAAGGAAGCCACAGCGGTGAGTACATAGGCGCGACGGTACGTCTTGATGTCCGCCCACACCTCAGACATGTTGAGCTTGGCCATGATTGCAGCGCGTCGCAAAGGAAGCCAAATATGACAGAAGAAAAGCCCGACGCGAATGCGATGGCGATGCGACGAGCGGTCAAAGACAGTGATGTCGATCTGTCAATGTACCTAGGTAAGGTAACATCGCGGCAAGCATCCGACTATATATCGTCAGTTTCCCCAGCCTCGCAGCGCCCAGCTAGCCAAACTCCGAACCCAAAACCCGCAGGCAAACGGCGAAGCCTATTTGGCTTGGCTGTCGGCATAGTGCAACGCGACGTCGGGGATATGACGTGGGGACGTATCGTGGGGACTCCAGATGTGCCAGTCACAGGGCGGAGAGCCCCATAGCTGGTGGGTCGGCATGGCGGGTGGTAATTATCCTTCCATTCAAACGCCGTTGCTGCGATTGTGTTGAGGCTCTTGCTGTGAATCCTACGGCTGCAGTGTGGGAAGACGAGTCAAAGTTCTGCAGGGCCAAGGGACGGGATGAGTCGCTACCTGTGCAGTGCGGATGCAGTTTCTGAAGGAATGTGTGCGGACGTGTTCACGTGCGAAGATGTCGGATGCCAGACTAGGCCCATGCTTAGCGTTGCTTACGGGCGGTGAGCTCGTCTTGTGCATGTGAAGAACCGAAACAGCAGCCGATAATTTCTTGAACGTGCGATATTCTCAAGATGCAAAGACCAACTCCAGATTTACTCTTACGGTTCCCCTTCTTCTCCACACTCCTTCAAAGACCGACCCCAGGTTTTCCTCCTCCACATCCTGCCTCCGCACGGAAGCTAGGTGATTGAAATTGCGACAAGCTTCTCATTGGCCTAATCACCAAGCAATCCATATGCCGAGCCAAGTCACCGGATCCGACGCTGCCTCCTATGTTCTTAAGCCGACATGCGGTCTGGCATAGAGCGCGTCGGGACTATGTGAACGGCAATGCACAAAGCTTTTTGGTTATAGTCATGTCAAGTTCGCTTCATGCAGAAGAATATTTGTAGGCTGGTTTTCATCGTATCTTCATTACCAGACTGAGTACAGATGTTTCCAATTCGAAGCCCGATCGTCCAGACGATCAATCACAAGTTTGCCTTGCCCTTCTGTTCGGGTACTTGCGTCAACAGCTTATTGCTCTGGATAGCCGACTTCAAGTTGTCCAAGACTAATATCTCCATGTCGCGCTGAAAGCCGTCAGTTGTGATTCAGAATCAATGAGATGCGTGAACAGCGTCACTTACCTGTGTCTCGTATGTGCCAGTTCCAACGTGAGGCAGCAACACCGCCCTCTCGCATTCCAGCAGTCCCGGGTGGATCTTCGGCTCCTCCTCAAACACGTCCAGTCCACATGTCCAGACCTTGCCGCTCTTCAGCGCGTCCACCAGCGCGGCCTCATCGATCAATGCACCTCGTGCAGTGTTGACGATTATCACCCCGTCCTTCATTGTGTTGAACTGCTCCTTGCCAATGATGTGCGTAGTCGACGGGTTGAGTGCCAAATTCAAACTGAGCACATCGGATGTCTTGAGCAGTTCCTCGAAGCTGACGTACTTTGCTCCATTCTCCTCGTTGGCTGGTAGTTGGTTGCGGTTGTGGTATTGTATCTTCATGCCGAATGCCTTTGCGCGATGTGCGACTGCCGAACCGATGCCACCCATGCCTAGGATACCGAGTGTCTTGTTCTTGGGGTCGTGGCCGAGGGAGAAGTTACCGCGCCATTTGCCTGTGCAATATGTTAGTAACTGTTCATCGAACAGCTGGAGGAACAAACCGTTGTTGACTGCCATGTATGCCTGCTTGATATTCCGCAGCGCGCCTAGCATGAGCCATATGGCAACATCTGCAGTCGCGTCGTTGACCGCTATCGGCGTGCTCGAAACCGATATTCCCCTCTTTGTGCATGCTGCGACATCGATGTTGTTGTATCCCGCTCCGTTGTGGCAAACATACTTCAGGCTCTTAGGTAGAGCGTCGAGCAGTTCCGCGTTGAAATCACCGGTGATCGGATTCGAGTCGTTGCTTCGGTAGAGAGCATAGATGCCGTCGAATTCTCCGCTCTTGCACTTTGAGAGGAAGTCTTCTCGGTTACCATCGGGGTACTCGTGCAGCTTCGATGCTACTTGCGAGACCTGCTGCCATTCTTTTTGGGCGTGTGACAGCTTGCCGATAAGAAGTGCTGCTCGTTGCGACATGGCGGATATAGGTTTGTGAGGGCGAGGAAAGGGCAATTGGGTATTCCGGTAGAATGGAGGGGTAGAGACGAAAGGGTTGCCGGTTAATGTTATCTCGAGCGCAGCGGCGTTTGGTAACCTTTTATTACGTGCTGCCCAGATCCACCAACGGCGCTGCTCAAAGCGGCCTATCTCGGACCGAACTTGCTTGATTGCTAAATCGAGCGTGGTAATTTACTCCGCTCAATTAAAGGCATGACAGTTTGCCATCTCAACTACTGTGTTGCTACGATAATCTGTGTATTGAGATGATGCAACCCCACCATCACGGCCTCGGCTGCCCCGCCATCGTCACTTCCAAAACAATACCTATGCAGCAATGATAATACCCGATAGTAGGAATAAAATCTGTCCAAACCTCCGCGCAGCATAACTGTTCTTATTTACTATGATCTTCCTTGCTTCAATTACGCGTCTGCTTCGCGTTGAATGATGACATGAGTATAGAACGCGCTCGGCATTTGATCTTGCCAGCTTCTTCGAGTTCAAACGCCGACGAAACACGTGAACGAGCTAGCCTCTTTCGCCGCACCAACACCGAACGAGCCAAGCGTCGTCTTGACAGATCGGTGGTCTCTCATCCCCAGAGCCGAAGGATGCAGCTTCCAGACCCAAGCCGAACGCCTTCCAACATCAGGCAGCTGCAAGGCAAACATGCAAATGGCTGCCTACATCAGCCTGAGCCTTAACGAGCCTCAGAAATGGACGAAATGAGCGAAACGATGCATTCGTGGCATCTACTTCGGAAACTTTGGTGACTGTCGGGCGAGCACTTTACATCGCATGATATATAAGATCATGTAGTCTCAGGAAACAGAGTATCGCAAGTCGTCAGTGAGAACCAGCTTTCGAAACCTCATCACCCTCTACACTCATCGCAAGGAAAGCATCAAACATGGAACTCAAGAACATTGCTATCCTCGGTGTCTGTCTACCCATTCATTCCCATCACATGGCACCTCCTTTCAAGCTGCTCTACAACGGCCAAAACTAACGTATATCTTAGCCGGGAGGCAACGTCGGAACCGCAATCATCACCGAACTCCTCAAAGACGGACCCCGCTTCACCATCACAGGCATCACGCGCTCAACATCAACCTACAAACCACCTCCTACCATCACCCACCGCACTGTCGACTACACATCTTTCTCCTCACTCCAAGCCGCCTTCCAGAACCAAGACGCAGTAGTAAACTGCATCACAGGTGGAGCCACGCATTACGAGCCATCCAAACTCATCATCGACGCCGCGGTCGCTGCAGGCGTCAAGCTCTTCTTCGCCGACGAATTCGTCGGAGAAATCACCCGAGAGGCGTTTAGAAGATTGCCGGAAGCTTTTGTTGGCGGTAAATGTAGGATCAGAGAGTATCTGGAGGGATTGGGGAGGGAAGGGAAGATGGCGTGGACGAGTTTGAACGGTGGGCCGTTCTTCGATATGTGTATGTAATTCCTCTAACTATTCGACTTGAAGCGTGATACTGATCAGCATATACTAGGGTTGATGAAAGGCCCCGCAGGCTTTGGTAATCTTCTCCCCATTAACTCCAAACCATCACCATCCCGCTAACATATGATGACCAGACATGCCCAACCGCCACGCCCGCATCTACGGCTCCGGTAACCAACCCTTACACTGGACACCCCTACCCACAATGGGCCTCGCAGCAGGAAACATGCTCCGCAACCTCGACCCCATCCGCAACCGCCCCGTCCTCCTTGATCCCATTACCCCTTCCTCTACCGTCACGCAAAACACGTTGTTGCGCACCCTTGAAAAGGCTCTCGATACCACCTTCACTGTCTCGCATGTTGATGTGAGCAAGATCCACCGAAACGCTTTAGTTGTATTGGAGAAGTGGAAGGAATGTGGTGAGCAGGGGGAAGGGAAAGCGCAGATGGGTAAAGCGATGAGAGGGTTGGGTGTGTGTAACCAGTTTTATGAGGGCGATGATGAAGGTCATGCGGAGGACTCGGAGAGGACTGTTCAGAATGAGCTCGTTGGTGTGGAGATCATGCAGTTGGAAGATGCAGTGAGGGATGCGCTGGAGCGATACGGGGAGAACTGTCAGGTTGTTCAGGGTATGTACAATGTGGAAGCTTGTGAACTTTAAATGTTCTACTACTGCCAACACGTTCTTCGGGTCTATCGTATCGTTATCAATATTAGAAATGCAGTTATACAGCTTCACCCTGGCATGGAATATGGGGCTTACCTCGCCGTGATGAGTATCATATCAAAGGTGAAGCGCAAGGAGTCTCATGAAACCGCACTTAGACTAAGGTGGAAACCAGCAGCAACATGGGACACAGTCAAAGGCTGCAGGAGTAACGGTAATCCTGGTACAGTAGTGTACACAGCAATTATGTAGTATACTATATGCTTTTTTGGGTGTTGTACAACGAGACTGGGATTGCTGATTGCTCAGACATGCCGCTGTCATTCTATATTTTGTTCTGAACGCATGCCCTTGAAGGCGCAATGTTCATAACTCTTTCATTCACAGTGCTGGCGAGTGTACGCGACACATCTAGCCACCACCTGGATCATACCCTTCATATCCTGGATAACCTTGCTGATCTGGATCCTGAAAAGCCGCTGGATCCCATTCCCAGTGATCGAAAGTCGATTCGTAGGGATTTCCATAGAACAGATTCAGAGGCTGACCGAATTCTGTTAACCCAGTGGTGGGATCGTTCAAAATATCGCCGCCAGGAGCGTCGTAGAGATCGAAGTTGCCTGTGTTGGACTGCGCGTAGATGTTGCTATTGAATGGGTCAGCGCTTGGCCATGCAACATCTGACTGCTGCAACGTAAGAGGTTGACTGTACGGCTGATATCGCTGCTGTGAGTCAAAGGTCATATGCTCTATATCTTGTTGCTTTTGGTGCTGATCCATTATTTGTGGCTGAGGTAGTCGACGACGGGCCGCTTCTTCCTTGGTCTGCTTATTCATGACTCTGGCGATAACATTGTATGCGTTCTCGCTGACTGCGTCGACGGGTTTCATCGAATTCAACCATCGTATGAGCTTATCGATGCAGGCTGTAATGTGTGACTTTTCGACCGTTAAGTGTATGCCGTCCAATGACAACTCAAGAAGTAAGACCGTAAGGGCTTGCATGACTATAGGGGTGGTTAGCCAAGCCCCATATCGCAATGTGTGAGGTTCTTACTTATATGAACAGCACACCACCACGGACCGTGTCCGTAAAACCATGCAGGGTTGGGAGGATCTGGCAACATGGAAGTGAGATCTAGAGCTGCGCCTATGCAGGCCTCAGCAGATTTCTGGTTGAATCGAGTCGACTGTTCGCTCTGGCCCTTTATGCGCAGGTCTAGCCGGCATAGACAGGGCCGGGTGATGCAAATTTTGGCGTTGTGATAATAGATGTAGAGCAGCACCTGCTCTCGGCTCAGGTTGCTCTCTGAAGTGGCAGCGGTCGCTGTTGCTGGACCCCGAACCAGGGAGTGCAAGGCCCAGGCTTCTAAATCGTCAGACAGCGAAGCAATCTCCTTTTGGGCAGCCTTCCAGGACTTGGCAGACTTTTGTGCGGAATACAAGCCAGACAAGATCTTGTCCATGAGGATGTCGATCCTAACGTAGGCTACGTCAAACGGATCTACGCTGGTTTTGATCATGGACTCGCCAGTAGAAGACTCAGATGCCTGTCTGATTGCAGCTGATGTGGTGGTTTCACGAGACGATGAATCCAGTTCTGTACCCTTTGCGCCTGGTGGCGGTACAGTACAGTCAATGGCGCTTACAGTGCGTGGGCGCCCAGTTATGCAGGTAAGAACACACTCGATGGAGTAAAGTGACCACCAAATCTGGGCCAGGGCCTTCTTTCTCTTGGGAGACATGGAAGGGTCTTCGTGTCTGAGGTGCAAGCCTGCGGCCTGTGCGTGTCGAAGGGCGATGCCAATCATGTACCAAGCTCTGCAACGTCCTTGTTAGCATACTTGCAGGCTACAAAGGTGAACGTGCCTTCGTTCATCCGAAGTACGACGTACCTGCTAACATGACCTATTGTCAAGTAGTAGAAAGACAGAAGCCCAAATGCCTAGACATGGGTCAAAAGATGTTGGGTCCAAATTCAATGGATCTTACCTGAATCAGCGCTTGATCTGGCTGCGCAACGAGAGTATCAATGCTTTGGAGCTGCAATAGATGGATTGCTCTCCACATATACACTAGGTGATCACGATCGTCGGCTTGCCATTCGTCGCCGATGAGATGAGAATGGCGTGCGCCAATAGCGAATACGAGGTTCATAACAGCTTTCCACTTGGGGCAGACGACCAGCGTAGGACTGCCCTGATCCTTGGCAAAGTACGTTTTCAGTTGAGCTTCGAAAATGTCACCTAAGATGGGGAATGGGCTGTGCACAACTGCTTTGTAGTAGTCGAACAGCCTCTCGGCCGACCCAGCAGAGGGTATGACGTGTGGATCACCAACATCGATGTCGATGTTGGATTTGTCAAGGTAAAAGTAGTAGCCAGAATACTTGTCATGGTGCGGAGAAGGGCGAGTATGGCTCTGTTGCTGACGCCCGTGGAGCGCTTCAGCACGCTGGTTAAAGGCGTCGCCGTCGATGCCCGGTGGCCCGTAAGGCATGTTGGCAGGTTCGCCCTCGGGCTGTTCGATCTTGGTTTCCAGGGCTCTGAGCCACTGAACGTGGGAATTGTGACCCATGTAGCCCGTGTTGTCTGCCTCATCCGTATTGAGAATGTCCTCCTGGACGAAGTCTAGGTCTTCGTTGGAGCCGACTGAAGCTGAGACGTGAGCTTCTCCGCCATCTACAGAGGTGGCGCTCAGAGCATCGTCAATAGGGGAAGGTGACGAAGCTCTTCTTGCGCGCTTGCCATGAGAGAGAGCAGGTGTTGGTGGAGGAGGCGGCGTGTCGTCTTCGAAAGATGCCAAGGTATCCTCAACTCTCTTCTTGCTCTCATCGTCAAGCTGGCTGCTCACTTCAATCAAGAGTGCAGTCAAGGCGTGTGATTTGCGTTGAGCTCTTTTACTAGTCAGACGGGGATGTGGAGCAGATGAACAAAGACATGAACAGACCCTTTGAGGCGGTCCTTGCGCTCCAGGTCGTAGTGACAATCATTGTCCTGCCGTTGACAGTTGATACATTGCGGACGGTGGCCAGAGCATTTGATCTCTGGGGCTAGTCAGCGAGCCGAAGTTGTGCGATCTGGACATGAGGAAGGGCCCACTTCGTTTACGGCACTGCGTGCACTAGAAGCGGACGTCAGCACCGGCCCAATCGTACAAGAGAGTTTACTCACAGCCTTGCTCACTACTTCGGTGCGGACCCGAGGAGTTCTTGTGGCAGGCGGCATCTGGTATCCATGGCCAGGAATTCTTGGTATGGCCACCTTTGCCTCCCTGGAGCTGGAGCCCTCGGGCGGGTAGCGGCCGTTATCCATTCACTCGGACGTGACCACCTGCAAGTGCTGGGAGAAGGGGCGAAGCACGTGCGCAGAGGCGGAGGTAGAGGGAAAGACTGAGGCGGAGACAACGGTCCGCCTAGATGTCGTAGCGTGGGGTCACGAGTGCAGTCCTTGTCGGAGTAGCAGCTGCGTCGTGGTGACGGAACGGGGGAGCATTCCGGCAGACAACCTTTACGCGTTGAACATAATAAGCCAGAATCGGGTAGTTTTCGAGACGAGGTGGGCGCCCATTAGAGGAAGGCGCTTTGTGCCGTGGCCAATGGGCGTCGAGGCGGGCGACGTCATGCTGTGTACGAGCAGGCAGGCACGTACGTAGGCGAGGAGGGAGGTCGAGGTCCGCGAGCCCTGCACCACCCACGTGCAGTATAATAGCAATATTCAAGACGGCGCGGCCACGACCCGAATCGCGTATCCGCCTGACAGGTGAGCCAGCTACTGCCCATGGACGAGAACCTGCAGGTGCCTCCAGCCCGCTCGCAGCCCACCCAGCGCGCGGCGTTATCTCAGGCGCGTCCTGCGTTGAGTCTGCAGCGGATTGTGGGCGCGGGAGCATGTGAAGCTTGTCGCGGCCGCATCACCAAGGTAAGTCGGCGGCCGTGCGCGAGCTAAACCCACCCAGACCTCTGACACGACCAGTGCTCGACCGAACGTCCCCAGTGCTCAGAGTGCCGCAAGCGGCATACGCCATGCAACTACCTTCAGCCTGCGGTCCGGCCCGTTGCTGCCAGTGCCAGGCGATACCATGGCCAGGTCCAGGTCCACGCACACCATCACCCCCAGCATGCCCTCCCCCGGCACATCTTCGCCCATCTGCGCTCCCAGCCATGGCACGTCGCCCAGGACCTCCTCGCCCAGCTGCGTCGCGGCACCGACGAGCGCAGCCTCCTCCGTTTCCTTGAGTATGGCAGTCTGCGTGTCCAGCTCAAGCTGGTCCCAGACACGACATACCAGTTCACCGCTCCCTATCTTGCTGACATGATGCCGCTGTTTGACGGTGCCGACAACCCCTACCTTGCCTCCAGACTGTACAAGGCCCTGTCAAACGAGACTGCCCATCACGGCACCGACATCCAGGAGCAGACTCACAGCGCCATCTACCACGTGCCCTATCCCGGCGCCCGCATGTACGATCCACGCATGTCGCCAGACACGTTGAGGCCGTCCAAGTGGACTTCGATAAGCGACGACGACGTCTTCCTCACCCGCCTTCTCGAAGGCTACTTCCTGTACGAGTTCCCATTGTGGCCTTGCTTCCACAAAGATCACTTTCTCGATGACATGACTGCTGGAAGGTCCGATTACTGTTCACCACTCCTAGTCAGCGCCATTCTCACCGCAGCCTGTGTAGGTTCCATCTTGACTTCTCCCACTTGCTTCCTTGTGAGCTGACACGATCAACAGCACGGCTTGAGTACGCTTGGGCAGAGGTCCGAATTTTGGAACCCCAAAACCTACAGCTATCGGTGTATGGCTGAGACCAGACAGCTATGGGAGCTGGAACAGTCACAAGCCGTGTGTAGTCTTCCGTCTGCTCAGGCAGCTACCATCATAGGCCGAATATACTTCGCCAATGGCATGGACAAAATGGGCTGGACAATGTGGTCTCACGCTCTAGCGCTTGCGGATAGACTAGACTTATTTGCTAAGAGCGCGCAGTACAATAACGAGAAGGACCGCATTTCAAGAACCATCACAGCCTGGGGCATCTTCTCTCAGCAAGCGTATGAGCTTACCTGATTTCTCCTTCCCTTCGTCTCCTCTTTCCCTCCCCCCTCCTCCTACCTCTGCTCCTGCCCCCAACGTAGTATTGAGATCGCCTCTGATGTAGGTTCAGGTTCTCTTGCTTTTACCTTATGAAGCCCCCACTGTCTCGACTTCCACCTGAGGACGGCTTGCCCGCGTACCAAGACGCACACGACTTCTTTGGCGAGATTTGGGTCAAATACCCTCTTGCGACACACGTGGTACGTCCCCACCTGCCCTTTATGATGGACCAGATTGACAAGCTACTAGACCCCCATCTACCTGGGACAGACATTCCTGTCGCTCATCAAGCTTCGATGCATCATGAACGACATAGCCGGAAAGGCTCTTCCAGAGGACGATGGAGATAACAATCTCGATATTGAGCAGGCCGGTCGTTATCATTCTATGCTGGTACAATGGTTCCGTGATCTTCCGGAACCGTTACAGCCACAGAATGCCGCCATGCCGACACAGCTTCTGCTACAGTGAGGTTTGACACACCTTCCATGTACAAATGACTAACGTTTGGGTCACAGCATGCAGTTCCACAACCTCGTTACCATGACCTTCCAACCGTTCCTGGAAAAGGAAAAGTCTCTCAACTGGCCCAACAATAGTGGCGCATTCCAAAAGTATACAGGCTTCAGTCCGGCACGACTGTATGCCGCCTCGAAAGCGAGTCTACAGACGCTTCTCCATATGTTCTTCCACCGTCACGGTTTCGAGGCATACTACATATTCCTACTTCAGGTCCTCGTTCAGCTAGGCTTCGATTCGATCGAGCGTCTACGCACCCCGGAAGCGCAACAAGAGCATTTCCCAGCCATAATGAAAGCCACACGAGCCACACTCATATTGTGCGCCAAGGGCTTGCGCGATCAAGGCCATAACTTCTTCTTATCTGAACTCGTGTTCCGCATTTTGCGCGACAAGATGAATCCAGTAGACGTCAAGCTGCTCAAGGACTGGGCTCACATCAAAGACGAAGATGACAGGGACAAGTCGATGATGGAACACGTCTATGGCGAATACCCTGTCAACGTAGAGTCCATCACCTCGGATCCGACCGAACAACGTCTGAATCGGCTGTTGCAGACTATGGCTGATCTTAAGCTTCCCAACGATACTGCTGAGCCAACTCAGCAAGATAAGGCATCGAGGACATGGCGAAGCATCGTTTTTTGAACGCGCCGAGAGATTGGTGGAATTGGAGCAAGGTGGAGGCTACAACAACGCTGGATACGATATACGATGTATTGGTTACTGTGCTATTCGCTACATCCCGCTTCAATGCTTTGACTCAGAGCTGTAGTTTCCGTCTCCTGCGCATCTTCACGTGTGCTCAGAAACCATAGAGCGTGACCCACTTTGTCCGATGGGTCTTTTTCGCCGGCCACTAGTCCTGACGAAGTACTGTAATCCGGGAAAGCTCATCCACCAACCCTTTGATCCACGATCACGATCACCATGGTAAAAGTTTTCTGCGTGCTATGTGCTAGCGGCTAGATCGAAGAACTGAACGAATGGTATGCAGGTGTCCGCGGCCAGACAGCTACCATTGGCTACGGGTAGTATGCCCTTCGAGCTAGCCCCATCTGTATTTTCGAATCGAGAATTATGCGCGTGTTATCGTAAAGGTACAAGTATCGTCAGGTGAGGTTCTGGTTCTTTGATTGGAATCCATGGATGCGACAGGGGCATGCGCTGACTGGTGATGTCACTGCTTGGTTCGGCCGGTCTTTCGGAACGACACATGTCTGGGCGCGGGTTGGTAGGACTGGACACTTGAATAGCGGCACTCTTACACACTCTCTACACCTAGCGCCACATGTTCAACAACGGGTTTTTGATCTCTGATTATATCTTTTCGAAGTCGTGCTGTGCATATGCACCGACCCTCTCTATGGATCTATCGGAAATGCCGACGCTCATCATTGGCTCTTCTTCTTCTGCATCTCCATCTTTTTCTCGCGCTTATCGGCGATCCTCTGGAAAATACTGCCATCGTATACGGCGCGAATATCCTCCTTGATATTGTTAGCATCAACAGCAACTTAAGATAGGTTCTATCATATCGTTTACCTTCATCATCCGACCGTCTTCGGGCCAGAGCGTCAAATACGTTGCAGTCCCTACTTGACATCAGCATTTCCCCCTCATACTTTTCGAGAACGATAATGCTTACACTCAAAGATAAATCCACACATCCCGATGGGATCATTGATATTTCTCTGCCCCTTCAAAACGTTCACAAGATCACCCACGGTCAGATAATCCCGTCCCTCCGCGTACTTGGTGAAGATCTCTTCGAATTTCGACGGTATAAACCGCCCCTCGGTGTCATACGTGCCTGTATCACTACCGTGCCGCGCTCTATGCACGTTGTTCAGAAAGAGACGGAAGTAGGGGTCCGGAAGCCATCCCGAGCACGTGGGATATGAGAAGTTGATGTGGATGACCAATACGGCGAAGGCGGAGAAGAAGAGTCCGCAACCTAGGCGGTAGAAGCCGACGAAAGTGTCTTGCGGCCAGAGAATACCATCGTGGTCGCGGTCGAAGAAGTCGCAGTGCTGTTGCAGCACAGTTTGATGTGAGTGCTTCTTTGCCCAGTCGTCTTGCGTGCTGCCTTGAGGTGTTTCCTCTGACGGGGCGAGGTTTGCACGTGCGACCGCTATTGGCAGTTAGCAGACGACGTAGTAGTAGCGTGCGCGCCGTGGTACGTACCTGCGTGTGGTAGGTTTGACTTCTTCCCTTGGATGTATGGTTTCCTTTCTTGGGTAATGGGTACATTGTCAATCGCGTAGACTGGTACGTCTCCACCAGACTCCGCATGTCCATTACTTCCTTCCATCTTTGCGATCATGATTACGGTAACAGTATGTATGAGAATTAGAGGAGGTTACACACGACAAAATACAGCTCGATTAAAAGCAACGCCCTAGGTATTCGCCCTGCTGTAGTCGCGAGGCTTGAGCCGCATGTTCCTATTGGATCAAGGGCTCACCATGACGTCAATGACTATGTCAAGAGCCTTGGTATGGCAGTGCTGCATCTTAAAAGAGTTTCACGGCTCTGTTTGCCACGTTTGAGACCGTCGGGTCGTTTCCGTGTTGTCACTGTGATTGCAATGTGGCGTGCGTGTGCTTGCATCCTGTACGACGTTGGTTTGCGGCTGCTATCTTTCGAAATGTGGCTCCGCGGCCAATCACCGAAATGTGACCCTGCTCTGGAGCACGCCGTGGCTTGATCTTCAGGTACGCGTCAGACCTAGATCATCCGCGATATATCGCCTGTTCATATACGTCTGCCGTCTACGTGATACATCTTCCTCGACTGTTAAGGCAGCACATTTGCACAGTCATAGTATCCAACTGTTCGACTTTGAACAGCTGAAGTCAAAACTCGCTCCTCTAAACGTTGTGTGTTCACCGGGGAGTGCATGATGCTAATGTCATGCTCCAGCGGAGAAAGACAGAATGCCATGAGCGTGCCGTGACCTGAACTTTGACGGTTGATGTTTCATGATGAATGTTGCCTTCGATCGCGACGTTGTAGTTCCTTATCCAATGGTAGCACAATTCTTGTGGTGAGATTAATTAATGGTTGCAGACCTGGTGTTGATCGAACAGCGAATTTAATCTGGCTAGCGCGATCTCGGGGATGAATGACGCGCATGCACGGGACCGCGGGAACACGCGCCTTCCAGGTGTCGCGTCTACATCGCATTCTTCTATTCTACTATGTGACTGCACTAGTACCCTCCAGAACTGTCTTACGCCTTCCCGAAACGCGACTTTGGTATCTGACATGAGCCGTCAGTCGGCATGTCGTCCCCATCGCCGGAGTTTCATTCGTCGCAGTTCTCCATCACCTCTCCGCGTCGCATTCCCAAGTCCAAGTTCACGTATAAACAGCTACACCAGCTCAAGACGTACAGCCCGCAGACGCCCCTCCGTGTGATCGCACATGTCGACCTCGATGCCTTCTACGCGCAGTGCGAAACCGTCCGCCTCGGCATCGACCCCTCCAAACCTCTCGCCGTACAACAATGGCAGGGCCTGATCGCGATCAACTACCCCGCCCGCGCATTCGGACTCAGCCGACACGTCACATCGACAGAGGCATTGAAGCAATGCCCGGATCTTATACTACAACACGTTGCGACGTGGAAGGAAGGAGACGAGACATGGGCGTATCATGAGAACAGCTTCAAGGACATGGCGACGCATAAAGTCAGCCTGGACCCATATCGCATGGAGAGCCGCAAGATCCTGAAATGCATCAAGGAGACTCTGCCCGAGAAAGAACAACGCGTCGAGAAGGCGAGTATCGACGAGGTTTTCATGGATCTGAGCGCGCAGGTGCATACCATATTGCTGGAGAGATACCCCGAATTGAGAGGCCCCGCGCCGTACGACGACCCGACGGAGCCACTGCCGAAGGTGCCTACAACCGTGTTGGACTGGGCGGCCGATGCGCTCCTTGAGACAGGCGAGGAAGATGGAGAGGACAGAGATCCAGACTGGGACGACGTGTGTATGGTTATCGCATCCGAGATCGTACGAGATGTGAGGAGACATATCAAGGATACGTTGGGCTACACATGCTCTGGGGGCGTTGCGAGGAACAAGATGCTATCGAAACTAGGATCAGGATACAAGAAGCCAAATCAACAAACCGTTATACGGAATCGCGCTGTCAAGCACTTTCTCTCCGACATGAAGTTTACCAAGATTCGCATGCTAGGAGGCAAACTGGGGGACGAAGTAGTGGCAATGTTCGGGACAGACAAAGTGAAGGACCTTGTGGAACAGCCGTTGGACCAACTGAAGAAGCTAGGCGATGACACCGGCAGTTGGATATATTCCATCATTAGAGGCGAAGACAGCAGCGAGGTCAACCCGCGTACGCAGATCAAGAGCATGCTTTCGGCGAAATCCTTCAGACCGGCCATCAACTCGTTCGAGCAGGGTGTACGGTGGCTACGCATTTTCGTGGCGGACATATTCTCACGGTGCGTGGAAGAGGGTGTGCTGGAGAACAAGAGAAGGCCCAAGAGCATCAACTTGCATCATCGCCAAGGTGCACAGACACGAAGTCGACAAGCACCGATACCCCAAGGCAAACCATTGTCAGAAACCATCTTGTTCGATCTCGCCAAGAATCTCCTCGCTCAAGTTGTCGTCGATGGGAGAGCGTGGCCTTGCTCCAATCTTTCTCTGAGCGTCGGGGGTTTCGAAGATGGCATCACGAACAACAAAGGAATTGGCGGCTTCCTCGTTCGAGGCGAGGAAGCAAAGGCCATGCTGTCAAGTGGCAGAGCTACCGTCGGTGGAGGCGAGCCACCAGCAAAGCGGAGAAGGACGAAAGGCAACATTGCTAATTTCTTCGGCCCGAGAGATGAGAAGAAGAGTGACTTCGATGCTGCGAGAGCTGTGTTGTGGAAAGCACATAGCGAGTCTACAAGGGACGAGAGTGGAGACGAGGCGGAAGCAACCGGAGAGGATCTCGATCCCTTCCAAGCACAACAAGACGATGAAGCACAGCGACCATCGACACCACCATTAGACCGTCACAGTTCAGACATGGACCTGTATCCACCAGATACACCCCCCTCAGCCCAACCCCAGCCCGCGTCACATTCCCCACCACAACAGCATCACGACCCAGTAACACCGGTTCCTCGTGCTAGACCCTCCGTACCGCAAAGACCACCCGAGACTTACTTTTGCTCACGTTGTAACCTCCATCTCCCACCAGGCGAAAAAGCCGAACACGAGGACTACCACTTTGCCCTCGATCTATCGAAGGAAATGCGGCAGGAAGAAAGGAATCCTGCACCGGCCCCTGCGAGAAAAGGTGCTGGCGGTTCGAAACCTTCTAGAGGGCGGGGACGGCCACCGGGAAACGGTGCTGGGAGAGGAGACGGGGTGGAGAAAGGGCAGGCCAAGCTGTTCTTTGGAAAAGGGAGTTGATCATATTGAGTGTTACGACGGGTCAATGTTTGAATGAAGACACGTTGTTTGGAAGTGAATGCTTTCTTCTTGAGCCCCGGATACATTCGTGATAAAGATGCGCTTATCCGCTTTGCCTCTGCGATCGTCCATGACTGCCAAAACTAATGATATAGTCTGACGTTTACGGTCCCCCGTTTCACCACACAACGTCGAAGTCCAACTGAACTCGCGGCACCTCCTCGCTCCCCTCCGGCATCCTATACGTAAAGTTCCAAAACTCAAAGTCACTGTATTATGTTAGCATACGCCCATTGTTCTTGCCTCCTTCTCCACACACGACGATCTTCGGGTGAACTTACTTTATGACTTCGCCCACTCCCCCAACAAGCCCATTGAACGTAACCTCGGCATTCAAATCCACAGACCCGGACACCGCAACGTCAATACCCTCTACATCTTTCCAACCCCGCACATCCCTCTTTCCATCCCACCCATTTGTGCCGACCAGGAAGGAAAACGCACTCGACGCATTCCCCATTGGGTACTCCAGCATTAGGCTGCCTTCTTCCACAACGACATCCAGCGCCATGGTCTGAGCATACAGACTCATCCAACCCACGGTTCCGTCCTGTCTCTTCCACTGCACGACCGCAGGATTGAATGAGTTCTTATTGATGGACGGGCCGCCGACGACATTCTCCGAGAAGGACTCCGCGCCGATGGTCAGGTTGGGGCTGAGATAGGCGGTTATGTTGCGTGGGTACGTGTCGTAGGGAGGTGAGAAGGCGGAGGTCTTGACGGTGTGGATTCCGGGGAAGGAAGAGAGCGATGAGAGAGTGGTGTTGGGGACCAGCGTATTGTGGTAGGGCGCTAGGATAGCGACGAGGGGGCCGATTGCGAAGTCGTTCTTGTGGCCCATGGCATATGGCTATGTTTGAATCGTTAGCTTTGCACCTCTTCTATCAGAGGTGGCTAGAATCCGTGCCGCAGTTTGCAGTATACATACTGCTACATCTTAACAAGTGAACCCTTGCTAAGACGATGTATACTGCAACACGAATTGTACCCATCCCTGATGTGATTTGGGAGTGAACAGTACATACCTTCTTGTTAATAGGCGCCATATCCTTGCCCACAATCGTCCACATATGCAGCGCCAGAATACTGAGATACCGATTCATATCGAAACCGTACGCGCGATCCCAGGGTCCAGCCACATTCTTCAAATCCGCATGATATAGCTCACCCAGTACAGACCATGTGTCGCGAATCATCTTCGGTCCATACTCGCCCATTATGCTATCACCTGGCATATACTTTGCCCAAAGCGTGAGCGCGTACAGTGAAACACCAGCGTAAGTTCCAGAGTTGAACTCAGAAAGTGTGTTGTCGCGGACAAACAGATCAATGACCTCTTTCGCATAGGCTTCGCCTGCGTTTGTCATGTTGGAGTCGTTCGCGCGGCGACCAACGTATCCGGAGACAAAGGCCCTCATGATAGAGGGGTTGCTGTAGGCCGGGTAGAGGTTATCATCGTCGACGCCACCGACGCGGTAACTATCTCCAATTGTAGTGTTGAACAGACTCTCCAGTATGTAGTCTTGAACATCTTGAGGAAGGAGATGCGGGAATTCTTCTAGCATAACAACAAATGTTGTGCCGACGAAGCCACGCCAATTAGGGTCCCATGAGTTGTATATCACAGCTGGATACTGTTCTGTGCCCACGGTTGGCTCTTCAGGATAGATTTGATAGTCGCCGTACCTTGGTTATGTCAGCAAGATTTGCCAGCGGCATTGGATGGTCACTCTGGACTACCAAACTCACCATTGCTCACTCTCGTTCTTGAACTGCCCTCCAATGACGTTTTTCACGATACGTACTGCCTGCTCCACATCATCGGCTTCGTTCCGCGCCAACAAGCCAGCTGCATACCAGACGCTCGACCTCGTGTCATGCGTCAGGGCAGCCGCGTCCAAGCTGAACAGATAGCCTCTTTCGTTGTCATAGTACATGTCCATCCAGTCCATCGACTCGTGCAACAAGCCCGTCGCATACGTTTCCGTAACATTACGCGGCAGTAAATTACGGCCTGCAAACACCTGTTGGGCCAGCAGGGTCGAAGCCACCCACAGCTTTGGGAACGCTATCATGGTGTATGTCGTGAAGAGCTAGAGGTAGAAGGTTTGCAACCCAACATGGCGGCGCCCATGATGTAGTCTGTTGTGACGACGGGCCAAGCTCGACATTGCGGGAGTATCTCCGCTATCGCTGGTGGATGCCGAGGGGTTCGGCATTTGCTACTGCGAGATAACGGTGCCTTCGGCGTTGATGTTCAATTGCGGATGTGTTAGGCCCGGATAATTGTTTGGCCAAGCGGAGGAAACTTCGAATCTGATCACCGACGTGGAAAGCGACATCCTGACTCGTGAGAACACGTGGTGACCAGACACTCCGAGGAGGTGACTAGATAGCACGGCTACAAGTTGAAAACCTTATAGCGATAGCAAGAGGATCGTCGTGGAAGTAAACGATTCCGCAAGACTATACTCCTAGCTTCAGTGTGGTTTTGCGATGTGGTTCTAGAATGGGCCGAGCCGCTTCACCTGCTAAGACAACAGCTAGCTCGCGAGATTTTCCATGCTGCATCATCGGCTTGAGCTTGTGGCGTCAGGAGGCGAAGCTCGTGAGGTCGTCAAACTTTGAATAGCTTCTTTTTTCCAGATTTTCAGCTTGGGAGGTTTAGGGATCTGCGCACCTAAAGTATGCAGATCGTGTAACGTCGGTGTGGTTGGCAAGATCTACCTCGGCAATGCGCGCAAGCAGGTGTTCATCTGTACCCACATGTACTCAGATTTCAATCGACACGAACATGCCATAGGTATCAGGAGTTCATGAGCTCCTCTACAGCACGCACAGCATAATATTGGCAGGCACAGTCCGGGTGTCGGCATGAGATCTGCATAGTCACGTGGGGCAGCTGAAAATGGCGCAAGAAGATTGCCGTAGCGTGGTGATAATCGTGCCGATCGGCGGGTAGAGGCAGAATGCGAGATCAACCCACCGCCCATCCTAGTCATCGTACCATTGAGGCGAATTGCATGAAGTGACTCGGTGGCGCAGAACAACCTAGATTGTGATGACTTCACCAGGGAGCGAGGGGATAGCTTGTCAAGCACGATGAACGGAGCGTCAGTGTGGTGATGTCAGTGAGGTGAGTGGGCGCAAAGCATCCAGCCGCAATCCAGTGCGGGATCAAAGCAATGTGATGGGCACAGTGGTGTTTACTTCTACCCATGCTGTGCATGGGCAGATAACCGTTCATTCGTAAACATCGACTTCGTGGAGCAACGCCCGTGTCGTAGGTATATACATAGCAAGAAAAGCAGAATCCGGGGAATTGATGCAATTGCATGATAATGACAGCCATGAGCGGAATACATGTCCAGATGGAGGCTGGAAGATCCATGGCAGGAATTGGTTCCGCATCCCGCAGAGCAAAGATCCAGTCGTGTGAGGAGAATGAGAAACGAAACCCAATTTCCCAATTAACGTACATAAGATCAAAAACAAAGAAAATCCGGGTAGTAAATGCTCCTGTGGGCTGCTCCGCCAGGCTGGGAGAGGTATGGGTCCATGGCTTAAGTCCCAGGGAAACAAATCTGTCCGGATGCTTTTGGTAATGGCAAACTCCCTACGGTACCCAGAGGGTAGAAGATGGATCCATTAAAACATTAGAGTGGCCAGACTCCAGAGCACCATCCAGTAGCTTGGAAAGAAGGGGTATCTCCGGGTTCGGTGTATCGACGCAGGAACAAGGACAAGGCCGTCAATGGAGATGGACTCTATCTTGTACTGTACCTAGAGGTGCCAGACTGTGGATTGCGTGACGATTGAGGTTGTTGCGACAAGGGATATTCTGAGGGAGAAATGTTAGTTGTGTAGTCGCGCAACGACTGCAATGACTTACGACGACCGTCAGAGGCAATGTAGTAGCCAGGAGCGGCTGCTGTGGCACTAATGGGGCTTAGCGATAGACCAAATAGGGTTCGTCATAGTAACCAAAATACCTTGGAGTAGCGTACTGGGTCGCTTGGGTGGCCGGCTGGCGTCCATAGGGGTCTGGGGTCTGCGCTGGGTAAGAGGAATAAGCAGACTGCGCAGGGTAATCCCGTCCGCTGGGCTGTTGGTAAGATGAGTACGGGTCCGCTGGCTGGGTCCTGGGAGCAGCAGAGACGGAGGAGGCCTGGTATCCTGGATGCGAACTTCCATACGCGGATGTGGGAGTCGTGGTATAATGAGGATCACTGCTACCATAGCCTGAAGACGCATACGTTGTCGCTCTAGACGACGTTGACGACTGGCGAGGTGGCTGGTCATATGGATCCGCCGCCGACTTGGGCGCACCGTGTTCATACGGTTTTGTCGGACCCCAATGCTGACGAGCAGCATGTGTACGAGAGTCTTGGTAAGCGACTAATGAAGCGTTAGAGCCCCCAGATACCTTAGTAGTGCGCACTTGAGGACTATGGCTACCTCCACGTCCGACGTCGCCAGGCTGGCGCTCCTGTTGCCAGCGCTGAGAGTCCATCTTCAAGTCCTGAATCATTTGCTGGGGGTTCGTTAGCGAAGTGCGCAAGCACCGTCCGACGGCTCAACCTACCGAGGTGAGTGTGCGGTACGCGGTTATCCAGTAGCCTGGCTGGCCCTGCGAGAGAGTTAGTTTTCCGTCGTACTGGCATCAAGGAGACATGTGCGGACCTGGTACTCTCCGGTGCCTGTGCCGGGCCTGACAAGCGCATCTGGGCCCAGGTAGCGCTGGATGTCGGCGGTGATGACTTCTCTCGCGATGCCATCGCCTGGCACAAACCACTGATTTGCGCGCGACATGGTTATTGAGAGGCGTGTGGGAAGGTTACGAAAAGAAAGATGACAGTGATGTCAGTCCTGGAATGGGGGCCAAGCTATGGGAGCTAAGATGGAGGGGCTCTAGGCAACCAAGATACGGGCAAAAGCAGTCCTGGGAGTCCGAGGGCTGAGGTGTCCAGAAAGAGTCCAGGAGAGAGGTGTTCAGAGATGCAGGACGCAGAAGCGGGGTTTTGACCAATATACCGGCACCTTGGGGGGTCTGGCCTGTGACAAGAGTGGACCTTGACGGCGTGGCTGGATGCAGCTTCCTGGTGGGGGCGGTCACAGCAGGTACTCGGAAGTAGAGGGAACTAAGATCCAAGCACTATACGCACTCTGGCAGACAATGCGCAGCGTACGGGCGACGGGAAGAGTACTTTACTGAGTGCTCAAAGAGTCGAGGAGCCGCAACTGAAGAATGGCTTGCAGCGGGAGCGGGGGGTGATTGGCCGTTTGGGTGGTGGCGGTGATGCAGGTCAAGCGGTTGGGCAGCACGCTGAGAGCAGGCTTGTGACACTGGTTTGGCGGAGTTGATGCAGGCTGGTTCTGTCGAGATGCGATCGATGGGAAAGCAGCAGAAGGGAAGAGAAAAGAAGACGAAAAGAGCGGCGTACCGTCGGCAGCCGAACTAATTATTCGAATGGGCCAGCAGTCTCCATAGCTCGAGCGTCTGGTGCGCATTCGACGGTGTGGAGACGGACCTGGGCAGCCCTCAGGTGGCGTCGCTTGGGCAGCAACTGCGAGGGTGCCCGAGACCAGCCTGACCCTTCTGAGCCCTAGTAACGGTGATGCAAACGGGCATCGTCGCTTGTCAGCAGGGACTCGTTTCTTTACCGCGCGCGCTGCTAGCCGTGATTGGGCAAATTAAAGCCATTTGCACTGCTCGACGAGTCCTTCAAGGTTTGCCGGCGTGTGGAGAGGCTTTCGGGGCTAGCCGCTGGTGTTTTTACAGACATTTCTTACCTGTCCGCCGGTGAGCCCTGCATCATCACCCCCAACAACAACCAAGGCTACGCCCTGGTCGCTCGCTTCGGCCATCTGTGACGTTGTGCGCCCAGCGTCGGTCGGTCCAGAGAGCTTCACCGACTCGCTGCCGCCGCTCCAACATGCCACTCTTCTCGGGCGCCGCCACTTCATCAGCGGCCGAGCCCAGCACGACGATCTGTCGATACATCACGGCGCTCTCTGCTTCTTGACAGCATCATGGCCTCCGCGGTCAAAACGGAGTGCAAGCCTATCCTCGAGCATGCAGAGCCTTCAAGCACGGGCTGCCAGTAGGAACACTTCCCTCTACCGCACACTAGGGCTCCATCTCCTCGTGCTTCCTCGTCGTGGCTGGTTCTCATTAGTCCAAATTCCAGACCTACCGCTCCAGCGCAATCTTCGTCAGGCACCCATCAGGTCCAGCAGCTCCGCCAGCACAGCACGTGTTTTCGTGTCACCACATGCGTGCTGCGACGCTCAATGATGCGCATCTCTTGATTGCACGCAGCCTGCCGTGCTGCCCAAGCCAGCACCTTCCCGATTCTGCAATGGCCACCGTGATGGAACTCTATATCTTCACTACTAGTAGTGGTTTCTGTCATTTCCACTTGTTCCTGTCAGATTAAACTTTAAAGTTGTCGGCTTTTGTTCTCGTGGTCGAGAACTTCAGACGAAAAGAGCAGGAGCATCGGCATAGGCGCCAGCCCGACATCCAGCCATCACAGCATTTCCGTGCTACGACATGCAGCCCGTGGTCATTGCGCCTCGAGCCACTTTCTCAATGGGTTCCATCTGGATACCTTCCGCTTGTTGACATCGTGGTGGAACAGGGTACCCACCTCTTTCTTTCTTCTCCGTTGCATCCCCATCCGCCGGTGTCAGGGTATCCGACCCACCAGTTGAACCCCATCCAAACCTCGCACGGCATGTCCCTCATCTACCTCATCGTCCCCAACATCCCAACATAGACAGTGCATCCCAGTCCGGCCATCTCGGACCCAAGGATGCGCTCTTCCGCTGCTTGGCCGCGCAGTCGACCGTCACCTTGGGCGCTGATGCTTCCGCTGTTGTCACGAGCGGCCCGAATACTCCCGGCAACTGCGTTCGAAGATATAAGCGCGTGGGGGTAATCGTATGTACCTCTGTTGATGCATTGCATCTCAGTGTACCTGACAATCTGTACATATTGCGTTAATGATGCGCAATAGACATAGTAGAGACCTTGCAGTATAGTACCAGTAGTATTATATCAAAACCAAGTCAACGTATATCACAATCATGAGTTCACGCGATTCCCGCGACATCTCTAGGATACCTTCTCCGGTCGCGACGATCTCACTCTGTTCAGCTGACCGCTTACGAATACCTTTAGGCTCATGATTCATCCGACCGCTATAATACTCTGCCTGATACTCTGCCGTGCGTGATATTGGGCACTGATGAATTGACCAAGCAACGGTGTCCTCTGCCATCTCCGGCCTTGCGTTCCTCCATCTCCCGAGATGATGGATCATGTCCATTGTCCTCCAGTGAAGGCTTGCGGAGGAGTACCGTACCATCGTCGAGATAATCAATCCAGTCAACAATTGGACATTGCCTGTCGAGCTGAGGCATTCACGACGCGTAATCGGGCTTCACGTAGACATCAGGTTGGAGATTCCCGTTGGGCGTGAAGAATCATCATAGTCTAGTCTAATGTGCTATCTGAAGTCGTAATCGTATCTCTCTTCTCGAGGGCAACTGCCGACGTCGTATCCAAGTCCGCAGATTTGGTAAACGAATCGTAGCCCGCGGCGGGAGGTTACATGTCCTTCGTCGCTCGCAGCTCGCAGAAAGAAGCAAAAGGTCAAGGGGGGTATCTGGGGGTATAAACAGCCCATCTCGCTGGAACGACAGGCCGGAGCCTAAACAAAACGCCGTCGTAGATGCTGTGTCCCAGCACATCTTTTTTCGGAAAGTAGGAATGGGTATTTTGTTCCGGGGTATGCAATTTCGTGAAGCAATAAAAGAAAGGAAAAGCATTAAAGTATGCGCCGTCATGACGCTGCTGGAATGTTCAACTTGGTCGTGAATGGCTGTCGTAACGTGATCGTCTCACAACGTCGTAGATGTCATCAGAGTGATGGACGGCGAGCGGTGAGACGCGTTCGGTAGATCGTCAAGGTTCGTCGAAGGTGCGAGTCTTCATACCAAGTGCCAGTTGTGTCCAGCAAGCTCAGTAATGAGGCTCGACCGGGATACCAGCCAAGTCCTCGAGGAGAGAGATGGCCGCAGACATGCGTCGGGCAATCTGTTCAGACACCCACGAACCGCCAATGTCCATACCGATGGGAATGACGCCGAAGAGGTGGCGACCATTGCCGTAAGCTCCACTGCGAGTAGCCACGTTTCCGTAGCCACCACCGAAACCGACACCGTTCGCGTTCTTCCACGCAGCCAGCTCGGCCTCTTGAGCGAGTGCGTAAAGCGCCACAAGGATCGCGACCAACCAGGGGATCCATCCCATGAATCCAATTTTCTTAGACGGAGCTGCGACGCGGCGTTGATATTCGGGCTGGAGAAGGGCCTGCTCGATGGGTTTGACTTCGCGGGTGACCATGACGGGAGTGATGCGGTTGGTAGGCTTGGCGATGGCAACCTGGGTGTTGAGTTCGACGGGGATGGTCTCGAGAGCCGCCTGAGGAAGAAGTTGGCTCGTGAGCGCAGGTGCGTCGGTCTGCACGGAGAAATCGGTGGTGGTTGCGGGTGCGTCGGTTTGGGTGGAGAGCTCAGCGGTGGAGCTCTGACGCGCAACTGGACTGGTACTGACAGATCCAGTTGGGCTCAGCGCGAGCGTAGGAACGGCGGGCCCTCTTGGCGCAAAATTGGCGATCTCGTGTCCAAAAAGTGTCGAGGCAACAGATACAGGACTGTGGGGTGAAACGCTCGTAATCTCTTCCTCGTACATGGCGAAACGCGCCTCAGCAGGCACCACAGGCGCATAGTTGGCTACGTCTTGTACACCGTACAAGGAAAGTCCAGCGCGAGCGGCGTCGACGGGCTCGGTGCTAGCGATGTTCTGCACGTCCTGGAATGAGAGCGCAGGGCGCACGAGTTCGATGGGCTCGGTGCTGGTGATGTTCTGCGGGCTGAGGGCCAAAGGCGAACCAGCAGGCTCTATGGGCGTATAGCTGAAGACACGGCGCACGTCGTCGAGGGAGTACGGAACGCGAGTGGGTTCGATGGGCGCGGTGCTGATGGCAGTCGGCTTGCTGGTAGTCAAGACCGCACCAACAGGCTGCTCCGGGGCGCAGTTGAAGATGTCGCGCACGTTGTAGAAGGAGAGCGGAATGCGCGCTGGCTCAGCGGGCGGGCTGCTGGCGGCTTCGCGCACCTCAAGCGTTTGTATAGGCGACCTCGCGGTCTCGGGCTCGGTGCTGGCAGCTTCGCGGATGTCGACGGTTTGTATGGGCGACTTCGCAGCCTCGGGCTCGGTGCTGGCAGCCTGGTGAACGGGGCTGGTGGACAGCGATGTTGGCGATGGGTCGCGCGGTTCGACGCTGGCGGCTACGTGGATCTCGGAGGCAGACGATGGCACATAAGGCTCGTAGTCGCTGGCATCGGCTGCGATCCAATCATCGTCGTTGATCCCGGAGTTCTCGAGCTCTGCTTCAAGGGTACCCTCCATGCTGCCGATGTGGCGGTCATCGTCGACGGGCGAAGCAGCGGCGGCTCGAGCCTTCTCGTCGAGCTCGTGACGGTTGCGCTCAATCTCCTTCTGCAACAGCGACTCGAGGTGGCTGATGCGCTCGTCCTTGACTTCGACGACCCGTAGAATGCGCTCATGCTCGGCGTTGGCCTCAGCGATGTCGCCCTGGAGGTTGTTCTTCTCTTCAAAGTTGATGTGCTCTTCTAGTGTCTCCTTCAGCTCGGCGATAGTTTCCATTCCTTCTTGCCATTGCGCCGTTAGATCCTTGAACTGCAGGTTCAAGTCTTCGAGCTCCACCTTGTACTCGTCGCGGTCGGCGAGGGCGGCTCTGACATTTTGTTGCGCTTGCTGGACGTCGGCGTGGAGGTTCTCGATCTGCTTGCGGGCCTCGCTGAGGGCGGTCTCGTTCTTCTGGAGCTCTTGGGCAAGTTTTGCGTTGCGCGTCTCGAGGGTGTGGATCTTCTCCTGCTCTTTCGCAAGCTCCAAAGTGCTTTGGTCGAGCTGGAAAGTGGTGTCGGCGCGCTGGCGCCGTAGGTCGGCGAGGTCGTTATTGGACTTTGCGAGTGATTCCTTGAGTCGCTCGTGCTGCGACTCGAGATTGCCGTATCGGTCGTATTCGCGGTCAAGTGACTCCTTGTATTCGTCGCGATCTCTCCTGATCTGCTCCACAGAATCTTCCTGCCCCGACATGTTGTAGTCGCTCTCCTCCTCCACCAGTCGCGACAAATCCTTCTCTTTAAGCGTGGGTACTTGCTTTGTTGTCGCAAATGCCAAGACACCGCTTCCGGAGTTAGCGCCCTCCCCAGCCCCCGGCCCCGGCGGGAAGACATCCAAGCTCAAGCTCATTTTGGCGCCAGCGCCAGTTGGTCCCTGAGCGGGGGGTAGGGGCTTGGAGGGAGGGAAAAAGTGGAAAGGGAAGTATTCGCTTTCCTTGCCGAACTCCATCTTCTCGCCGTCCATTTTGAAGGTAGTTGTTTGCTTGAACTGTGAGTATGAAGATGTAGATGTGAGTAGGGTTTGAAGAGAAAGCAAGAGATGGAAGCAAAGCCTCAGGACGAAAGATATATGGCAACTGCCAGTCCAGTGCTATTGTTCAATAGCTGGCACGACTTCAGTTTCCTGCTATTGTATCTGGCTATTGTGCCTTGGAAAGAGCAGCTCCAGTCTAGTGAAGGTGAAGACGACTTGCGTTCACCCACTGTACGCGATAGTCCACAATAATGGGTGCGGACTACATTGAGTAACTCAGCCATGCTTGAACGGACTGCAGCGAAATGTCGCCTCCCGGGTTATACTTCAAGTTTGATTCTAAACACCTCAGCGACAAGGTAGCTTCCCGGCTTGTATTTCAATTTTCATTCTACCTGCATCAACCTCCTAGTCATCGGCAAACACTATCTTTGTCCCCACGAACAGCGAGCATGGCTGCGTTGTATCCATCCAGTCATCCCTCTTATTCTTCTTCTTCGTCAGTCGCCGCCATTTCTCAATATCGTATCTTGCCATCGGACAGACTGGATCTCTGTCGTGATGTCTTTCCTCACACTTCCAACACTTCGGGGGTCGCCTAGCATGCTTGCCCGGCCCCTTCACTTTGACCACTTTCCCCCTTGTTCGTCTCGGAACGTCAACCGTTTCCTGGTTAGGCGCTTTGTGCAGTTTCAGCGGCGCCGAGAACTGCCACTTGAGTGACTTCTCCAAATCTTTCTTCCATAGCTTTCCCACATACTCCATATCCGTGTGTAAGAAATGCGACACGCAACAGAAGTCAGCAATGCGCCGATGTAGCATCGTGATGCAGTCACTTTCAAACTGCGACATGGGTATACCCATTGCTGTCTCTCGTCGTTGTTTCAGCTTTTGCGCCTTCTCTTTTGTCAGAGCTGCCGCCAGAGCTCCCTTGTTCTCTGTGTACTCAACCATGCGTCTTAGCTCCGTCATACCGAACGCTTCGTAGATGATCTGTTGGCGAATCTCGGAAGGCAGGCCGAGAAGACTGGCTTTTGGATAAGAATGCCGAAATCGGCCTGTCGGAGCCATGATCCAGGGATAGATCCATAGTCTTACAGCGCGTTCGCGTGCGATCTGTTCCCTTGCTCCTTTCCGCAGGGTCCGACATTCGATTGTGTTGGCGATGTTATATCCTTTCTGGTTAAGCTCGCGTCGACGTTTGAGCCTTGCTTTTTCGCGCACGTTTTTTCTTCTCGACATAGTGTAACAGTCTGTCTACGATGTGAGACTGGTCGCCCGAGGTAGTCGTAGATGGTGCGCGCCTTGTATTTCGGCGGCAAAGCGAGACGACTTCCGAAGGGATTCTTGTCAGGCCAAAAGCTGCGAGGGTGTTGTGAAGTTGGACTCTGTGGTATCGATTCGTAATCATCAAACGGTCCCTGGATGCAGGTGCGTGGACCCTGTGCTAACCGCAGGCGGTAGCGAGGCTCGACCCTTGCGCTATGCGTCACAGTGACTCACAAGCATGTCAACAAAGATAAGTTATTAAAGATGTCTTATTCTCCATTTGTCACTTATCGGAGGTGAGACCCTAGTGACAACAAAGGGTACCGAGCGGGGTACCCGAAGCCTACGCGACATGTCTCCCCACGTCTAACAAGTTCCCATCATCAGGCCCAGTGAACTTCTTCCTTCCCGTCATAATCCAAAAGATCAAGCTGATGAACATAACCACTCCTGTCGCCGCAGAAGTGTAGTTCATGTTCTCGCTCGTCACGGGCGTGACACTAGGTAGGTTGGATACGACACAGATGAATCCCAGATACAGAAACCCGATAATGTTGAGAACAATGCCCCAGCGACCGAGTGAGTACGGGCCTTCCAATCGAGTCTTCTTGCCGGAGAAGTGGGCGAGAATGCGGGACAGTAGAGGCATTAGATACGAAAGGTAGAAACCTTGTGTAGCGATGGCGATGATGGTATTGAAGCCAGTTGTTGTGCCAAAGTAGATGGAGTTGAAAGCCATTTGTACGACGGCTGTCAACATAATAGCGTATACCGGCACCGATCTTGTCGAAATCTTGCTTAGTACGTGCGAGAAAGGAAGCCCGTTGTCTCTTGCAAACGCGTATACAGCTCTTGATCCCTCTGCCATGAGCGAGTTGGCGCATACTGTGGCAATGATAGCGATCATAGATGCTAATGTAGATGTTCCGGCCACACTGTTCGTGCTATTGAATATGATGGCAATGACAGGTACTCCTGTCGCGGTAGCACCCGTCTCCTCGAGATCGCCAATGCAAAAGCACAATGCGACTAGCCAGACGAATCCGGTGAAAAAGCCAATGTAAACCGACATGACTATCGCGCGGGGAGCTTGTTTCCGGGCATTCTTGATCTCTTCGGTCATGTGTGAAGGTGCGTCATAACAGCACATTCCGAACGCTGATTGAAGTAGCCCCAGGCATGTAGCATATGGCGCGTTCCATCCGGTGAAATTCTCGAAGTCGCTGAATACGTAGCTCGCCGATTGCTTGTGATCGTTGGTGACCAGAATGGAGATGAGACAGACGACAAAGGAAGTGAGATTCCAGATGAAGATCGCTTTCGAAAGCTTGTTAAGGATGTGTGGCAGGTAGATGTTAGATGCCGCTGCGATGAATGTGATGAGATAGGCGATGAGTACTGTGTGCCATCGCTCTATCGTGAAGCCATAATTGAGCTGGGCGGTACCGAGAATGAAGTTCGTAGCGACGAAGTTGTTGACTGCGCCCATGCATATGATTCCAATCAGCATGAACCTGTTCATGTTAGGAAGTTACTGAGAAGTCATCTTGAGAATACACACCATCCACAGAGATAACTCATCGAGCGAGCCCAGCGTGTCGGTGCCAGGATAGCCACCCAAGAGTACTGCCCACCTGCAACAGGGTACCTTAGAGACGGTCAGCTCAGCCATATAGTCAGGCACAGGTGTACATACGCGCTACACATCTCAGCCATTGAGTACGCAACAGCAAGTGTCACAAGGCAGACACACAGCCAGCCCCAAATCATGACTGGCGGCCCACCCGATTCAACACCAATGATAAGTACACCGGAGAGTGCGGTCCATGAAGTCACAATACTGAACGAGAAGCCGACCATCCCAAGTAGACCAAAGCTGCGCTTGAGCTCTGTGAACGCAATCAGTACACGTTCGCAAGTATGACTTTGTGAACTTACCTTGGGTATATCCCAGCTGCGCCAGCACATCATCGTCGCTGTTGGCCTCCTCCACGATCTTCTTCTCTTCTGGGCTGTGCGCCATCTCTACCATCTTGATTATCACAGAACCGACAGAAAGAAGGTCAAGAGACTGTGAACATGCGAACAGCCTGGAAGCGATTGTTCAAGTGTTACCTAACCGCATACATATACCTGTCCGGGTATCGCGCAAAGCCGTTTCTCGCAGCCATTGAACGACAGGGCGCCGTCAACGGCCGAACCTTGCGTCATCCAGATAACGAGCATCTGCCCCAGGTTGTGCTTCCATTTCGGGAAGCCGCCAAGCATCTCGTACATGTCTTATCGCGCATCAAGCGTGTGGAGTGGATTGGTCGAGATAGGGAGCGGAAGCGGCATGAGGAGCAACCGGGGTGCTGGTAGAAGTGGGGTACGGTAGACGAGATGAGTTGCCTGCTATGCGGTATGTATGCGGCTGAGAACATCCATCGGTCGGTTGCCGTCGAGTTTAATTCTTCGCTATCGGATTGCAAACATGTGTACAAAGGAAGTATTGCGAAGATGTCGTGGTGTGAGGATTGAAGCAGGTGCGGAAGGAGTGGAGATGCACAGGTACCTGCCGATCCCGATAACCGGCTATCACAACCCGACGCGATAGGATCACTCAAGACAATACAAGAAATACACGAACGTAACAGACTGCCGCGCGGAGATGCAATGCTAAGTAACTTTGACGACGTGATGTATGCACAAATGAACCACGACGCGCACACTATCGCAACATCTTACGGTACTCATCGTACCTAGATAGTGCGTCGCCTCATCACAGCATCAATTGTTACTGCTTCACGTACAGTAGCATCCATCTACAACTCTCCCAAATACCAACCCCCCGTCTCGATTCAACCTCACCGCCCAGAAAATGACATCTCAAATCCCCACGACAACACCGTATGCCTGGCCACATAACTCATCCCTACATCCCACCACAACCGCCCTCGTCATCATAGACATGCAACGCGACTTCCTCTCCCCGGGTGGCTACCTCTCCTCGCAAGGCTACTCTCTATCACGTTTCGAGTCACTGATTCCCCGCATCGCATCCTTACTGTCCACGTTCCGCCGCGCAGGCTTCCCCGTCGTACACACACGGGAAGGTCACGATTCCTCACTCGCAACAGTGAGCAGTCGAGAAGCACATCGGAGTCGGGTCAACGGCGCAGAAATAGGGAGCCAGGGTCCGTTAGGCCGTCTTCTGATTCGCGGTGAAGAAGGGCATGAGATTATTGAAGAGTTGAGGCCGGCGAAGGGAGAGCTGGTTATTGATAAGCCCGGACGAGGGGCGTTTGCGCATACAGAGCTTGATATGATGTTGAGAGCGAAGGGGGTGAAGAATTTGGTGGTTTGTGGGGTCACGGCGGATGCGTGTGTGAGTAGTACGGTGCGAGAGGCAAGTGATAGGGGGTTTGATATGCTGGTTGTGGAGGATGGCGTGGAGAGTGTTAGTGAAGAGTTGAAGAATTGGAGCTTAGAGAGCGTTAGGGTTGAGGGAGGGTTGTTTGGGGTGACGGGATGCTGTAAAGAGGTGGAGGAGGCGGTGGGGAGCTGGATCCAGAAAGGGAATGACAGTTGAACTGGGTAGACTGCACTGAACGACCTACTTGGACAGCGTACAGAAAAGTCCATACAGCATGTGCTGCCTTTACTTTACCTCAAGAAAATTGTGCCGCGCGTATCAGCACCGCCTTGGGGTACCTTTACCTTCCTCTGCGCTAGTCTGTAAATCAGCTCTTGCTCAATCGGCGTAATATATACACCACGCTCATATCTACATCCTCACAACAACATTGCGTCAGAATCCCAACAGGTACACTCACGACACACTCAGGTATTCCCTCCCCACCTCAGTGCCCACTTCAGCTCTTCAACACTGACGAATCTCAGCTACAGCGCACCCACCCAACATGGCCTTCATCCCCTCCGAGCATGCCTTTCCCAAAAGAGTCAACGCAGTGGAACGCTCCGTCGACACCTCCGCCGCCGAGACCACCTTCTGGGAAGACATCCGAGACGACCTACAGCCCTGCACCCACTTCAACCTCAACCGAGACCTTTCTGTACGCGAAGGTTTCGGCTACGAAGTACGCCGATATTACAAGAGTCCATCTGGAGATGTCGAGATGTTCCCCGGTACCCAGGGCGTGATTGTGGGAGTGCCTCCGCGGGATTATGGTCATGCTAGAGGCTATGCAAAGGTCCATGTTCCTGAACTCGATCAGGTCAAGGTAGTGCCGACGGTTATTCTTCGAACTGGCAATGTTCACATTGAGAATCGCAAGTTGTACAACGAGATCGTTAGCCGCCAAGGTATACTTGCTCCCAAGAGTGGACAGACATTTGAACAGCTTGACGCAGTGACTCAAGCATACCTTTCGGCTCTGGATGCGCTCAAGGTGGAACAGTGTTAGTGGGGTTGACGAGACGGCGGCCGAAGGATGCTAAGGTTCAAGAAAACTCTTCCTGGGCCAGATGCTCTGGAGAAAAGCAGGCGATTAGCTGTGCTCGAGGCAAGGGTTGCACGGCATGAGTCAACGTCACGAGACAAAACAATTGGACAGCAAGGTGCATGAATATGTATGCATTGACTGAACTAGCCAAATGAAGATCGAAGCTTCATATTGATCATTTCCAAACCACCCATGAACATAACGCCGTGAAGACCGATAGCCGTGACCAGATCATTTCCATAAACAATGTGTGACCATGCGGACAGTCCCCAACCAAGAGGCCGCAAGGGCCGTCGATGCCGGGCGCCGATGTGTCGTGACGAGAAGAGGAGATGTTTAACCACCGAAACCGTAGAGGGTACGGCCCTGGCGCTTGAGGGCGTAGACAACGTCGAGGGAGGTGACGGTCTTGCGCTTGGCGTGCTCGGTGTAGGTGACGGCGTCACGGATAACGCTCTCGAGGAAAGTCTTGAGGACACCACGGGTCTCTTCGTAGATCACTGCGGCCATGTTAGGACTTGTCTGGCATGGAGACGAGGTTGGGAATGCTTACTGGCTGAGATACGCTTGACACCACCACGGCGAGCGAGACGGCGGATAGCGGGCTTGGTGATACCCTGGATGTTGTCACGAAGAATCTTGCGGTGACGCTTGGCGCCACCCTTTCCAAGACCCTTGCCACCTTTGCCGCCTGCATAGGTGTGTTAGCATGTTGTCTTATGGTAATGATGGATGCCGCCACGGCATGGTGGTTGTGTATGAGTGTCGTGATGCGCGGTACATTAGTGGGGCGACGCGTTGAGCCTCAATACCAAGCGCGCCTCACCGCCATGTGCAGCAGCGGCAACAGCGACCACAACGTCGATGCGCGGGTAATGGAAGAGGAATACAGATGTACTTACGTCCAGTCATGTTGTTGGAAGGTTAGTGGAGATGAAGGTGATGGGTATTGGTATATTACGCGCGTTGGTGCAGCGTAAATGGCGTGGATGAAGATGAAAGCTGGGGGTTGCGAAAAGAGAAGAAAGAAAAGACTCCAAAGACGCGGGTGGGCCGGTTATATAGACGAGGGAGGCGGGCGCGGGTGCCTCCAGATCACACCTGCACAGAGTGGCGCTAGGCCCGGTCGGGGCGAGTCAGAACATGAAATCAAAGGCCTTGCGCCTTCACATCTGGGGGAAAATCAAAAGCGTGGAAAGCAGCACTTCCAATTCCCACCCAAGCTTGCAGGCGCGCCGGGCTGCTGCTGATGCAGGTGTCGGCGAAATGGCCCGTGCGGGAACTTCAATCGCGGCCTGCCGACGCGACTGGAACACCAACGTCGGGTTGTGATAATCGCCCTGCATGCGGCTACAGCGTGCTGCACCCTCTCAAAACATATTGGAAGACGAACGAATATACAAAGAACCTCTTGCAATATCGAACAATGTTTTGCGCGTCTTGTATCAAATACGGCACGCCTTCTTCACCCCTCCACGACGCGTTCACGCTGTGCACACACTACACCAACCACCGCAACAAGCAACTAGCAAAGACGCGTTCAATTCCTGAGAAGATTCTTTTCATTACTCTGTCTGCTCTTGTCTCTCAAATTCTATATATCATGTTTCTCGTCCACGTTCCAGAAACGTCGACTCGAAGCTTTCACCGCCATGTCACAGACTCTTCAACACTTTCAACACATTGATACTTCATTGAACCAAGACTTGGCTTATATCATACCCTTACTTGCTGCTTTCTGAGAAGAAGCACACGGAAATATGGCAACATATCGGTCGCAACCTATCGTTGAGTGGTCATGTCCCACTCTTTAGATATACTTGCTGGTTGCTCATGCGCATGCCTTCCAATGCGAACGTATGAGTCACGTATTCAGCATTGCTGTCTAGAATAGCTTTGCCCGGCTGCCCCCTAAAGTCATTATCATAAACCATTCCAGGATGAGTCGTGTGGCACAAGACGTGTCTGTGCATGCCGGGCCACTGCACCCTAGGCCTCTATACTGGCCGCTCATCCGCATGGAGAGGGGTGCCATTATGGAGCAACAATAAGGTCGTTAGACGTAAATAAAACAAGACTTGCACTTCAAAGTAATGTATCAATACTGTCACTATGAACAAAAAGGATTCATTGCGAGAGCTAGCTAATCAACACGGACTATAAACGAGGGGCATGCTACAAACTATCCATCTAACCAGAAGCGTGACATGACCATATCCACTCGCCACTTGTACCGTCCTCCAGGCCTAGAGTAAGCTTTACTTTGTCTCATCCGTCTTCTTGACAGCAGCCTCCTCATTGGCAGCCTCCTCGTAGACAGGGGGAGCATCGTATGCTGGAAGCTCGGCGTACTCCTCCTTCTCTCCACGCTCCTCTGCCTCTTCCACATCCTCCTCATCCAGAGCAATCGGCTGGTAGCGCTGGCCACGGACCTTGGCAACGGTAATAGCGATGAGACATCCGAGAGCCATGCCGACGAGGTATGTAAGTGTACCAGCGAAGATACCGATGAGGATAGGGACGAAGATGGTGAAGAAGGCGCGACGAACCATCTTGGCGAAGTCGTGGTGGCGGTGTTGGCCCATGTGGTGAGGGTGGTGGTGCGGGTGAGCCTTGCCAGGGCGGAAGCGGTGCGGGGGCTTTCCAGCCATGCCCTCATGCTCCATGGGGTTGTTGGGACGGGCACCGGCGTGAGGTCGCTTGTGGCAGCCGGGCCTAGGCTTGCGCATGTCCTTGATCTGCTCGATGCGGTCGGCCATGATGTTCTTCCACTTGCAGTAAAGCGGCCACTCGTTGCACTCCTTGTCTGATGGTGTGGCCGGGCTACGCTCAGCCTCGTTGAAGGATGCGATCATAAGGCGACCCTCCGAGTTTTTCAGGACGTTGATCTGGAGCGCAGGAGGGTTGACAGCGGTGCCTTCGACCGAGGTGATTTGGAAGGTCATCGGAAGAAGCTCGGTGCCCTCCTCTGAGATAGTCTCTGCGCCGTCGTAGCGGAACTCATAGCCGGTGATTTGCAGACGTAGACCCTCTTTTGTAGATGGGTCCACCTGTGTGAGAGTGTAAGGCTGGGGCGGGAAGCCGAACGATGGCGGATATAGTTGGGCGTTGTCGAGGTTCAAAGCGTCGCCGTGAGGTCCGACGTCAAAGTCCAGGCGCTGTTGGTCGTTAGCATACGAGGCTGTGAGGCATATAGCCGACTACGTACGAAGGCACTCCCAACGTCAGACTTCCACTTGAGCTCTTTTCCATCCAAGGTCGCAACGGCGCATCCAGGGCACTCCAGCGCAACAGATCGCGAGCTGGGGTTGATGGCGAGAGATTCGAAAGCGTGGTCGTCTCCGAGGTCTTCCACGTTCGTCATGGTCGAAGGGATGAGCACGGCGCTGGCGGCCAGCGCCAAATGGGCGAAAACACCCAACTTGCTAGGAGACATCGTGGGTTGTGTTCAGGAAATTGCAAAGGTTGAAAGGCGAAGAGGTGTTGCAGAACAAAAGTATCAGGAGGACGAGGGAGGCGGTGCCTCAGCCGTGCATTACGATTGCCGCCGCGTCATCTGTCACGTGAAGCGCCGGACCCTGAAGTTTAGCTGTCAACATGTCGCACGCGTGAAACATTCGCCGAACCAAGCAAAGCAACCAGTGAACCTAGCGACAAGGCAAAGTATACTTCAGGCTTCTGAATGTTAATGTAACATCCTACTGCGCGATGTGTCGGTGGCTTCTGGTATGCCCGGGTGACTGCTTCCTGGGCGCTTACCGGAGCTTCCCCGACGGTCGTTCGTCTGATATCGTCGGAGACCAACGCACAGACCCGGCTTTCGTCTGTAGTTTCTAGCCACTCCTTCAGTCTGTCAATTCAGTATAGATGGGCTTGAGACTCGCAGCGATGCGCGTAAGCGCTGCCAACGTGAGCCCCTCAGCTGAGCTCACTAGGCAGCATCAGCCTAGCTCAATCATCGCAACCTCATAAGACAACACGTCACCTCGTTGTCAGTCCCATCTTTAAACTTACAGTACCGGAAAACACCATGCGACTTATTGACGCTACCACACTTGAGCTGCGGCTCTTCATGGACGAGTCCAAGATACCGCCGTATGCCATTCTATCACACACGTGGGGCGAGAACGAAGTCACTCTGCAGCAGTTTACAGACAAGTCACTGTGGGACAATGCCACCTTTAAAAGCAGCCGTGGCTACTGGAAGATTCTGAAAGCCTGTCAGCAAGCCCTGAGCGATGGTTTATCGCTAGTGTGGGTGGATACCTGCTGCATCGACAAGAACTCTTCTGCAGAGCTGAGCGAAGCCATCAACAGCATGTTCCGGTGGTATGAACAAGCGGCGGAGTGTTACGCATATCTCGCTGATATCAATGTGGGCTCCGAAGCCTGGACTGACAGCCTCATGTCCAATGACGACAAAGGACAGCTAGCCAGGTCGCGATGGTTTACTCGAGGATGGACCTTACAAGAATTACTAGCTCCAAAGGAGATACGGTTCTACGGAACAGAATGGAGATATTTTGGCAAGAAGAGCTCTTTGTGTGTGGAAATGGGGCGCATCACTGGTATCAACGCAGACGTGCTTTCAGGTAAAAGCGACATGAGAGACGAGAGTATCGCAAAGCGAATGAGCTGGATGGCCGGGCGCAACACGACACGAATAGAAGACATGGCATATTCCCTGCTGGGCATCTTCGACATCAACATGACGCAAATGTATGGTGAAGGGAAAAAGGCCTTTGTTCGGCTCCAGGAAGACATCATGAGATTTTCCGCAGATCAAAGCCTATTCGCATGGGAAGAACCCCTTCCACACTCTCCTGGGACGCCCACCTCGGTGTTTGCGAGTCACCCAAGGCAATTCGCCGCTTCAAAAGGGATACTCAACCGCAGATTCGACGACGAATTCAGGCTACCAGAGGACTATTTGTGTACAAACCGCGGCGTCAAGATCAAGCTCCGCATCCGAAGACCGACTGGTTCCTGGGGCGGAGAGGCACGTAGTGAAGACGATTTCTTGGCCGTGCTCGATTGCCGCTACGAAGACCCGAAACTTGAGAACTGCTGGCCTGCCATCACAATCAGACCGCTCAAAGGGCCCAAAGGACAGTACATTCGTGTTGAAGGCCCAGCAATCCTCCCTGTTGTTTTTGGCGATTTCAGCGACGCCCAGAAGCAGATGAGCGTTATATCTGTTGGCGATATAGACGACGGAGAATGGGTTTATCTTCGGGCAAAGGTTCCTGGCTGGGCTGCCCGCTGAACTTCCAAGCAAATTGCAAACTGTTGAATCTCGGATACGAGAAAGCTGCATTGGATGTATAACGATGAAGGTTACGTTCTAAGCGGCACATTTAGCTTGTCGATGACGATATGATTTAAACTAACTAATGAGGAATATGACCAACGCCAGAAAATGCTCAACGCTACATGGTATCTCTCGCATCCCAAATGCCCCAAAATGAACTAACTTCAACAGCACAGACCCTAAGCAACATCAACATCCCAAACGCCATGCTAATCGTACAATCATGAACCCCAGAACCTTCCACGCTCACATGCGACTAACCTGCACCGGCACCCCCGGATGCATATTAAGCAAATACTGCGGGCCTGGCATCGTTCCACCGCCGTAATGCGTGCGACTCGTATTCCTCACATGTTGCTGCTGTTGCCTCTGTCCATCAGCACCAAACTCTCTGCTATCGTTCTGCTCCGCACTATGCCCATACGGCATACCTTGCTCCTCCATCTTGCCTAGCATGACCATCTCATCGTTGTCTTCGCCCGTTCCGCGGTTTTGTCGCCTCTCAGCGCGGGAATATGCGGATCCACGTTTCAGGATGCAGGACTGAATGATGAAGATGAAGAGGAAGACGGCGATGGATATGGCAGTGTAGATGAGGACGATTGGTCGGGTTTGGCCTGATAGGTGGAGGCCCAGGCCGCCGGTTAGGATGAGTAGGACGAGGGAGGCTGAAGCGAGGGGCGTGTGGAGAGCTTTTTGGAGGCGCGGGAGGTATGGTTTCAGGGATGGGAGGACGCTTGTCAGGAGGAGGGGTAGTAGTGATATAAAGGCGATGATTTGGTGCGGGGTGTTAAAAGCTTTCGACTATGTGTACACGTCAGTATGAATATGTGGATGTGATAGAAGTATAACTTACGCGGTTGTACTGTGCACTGGTAACTCCTCCCAACACATAACTGACGAGCAGGAAGATCATGATGAGTACGCTGAAGACAACGTGTATCTTGATGTTCTTGAAGAAGGCCACGAGCAGCACGTTGAGTGGCCAAAGTAGGAAGAGCGCTAGACATCCGATGACTGCGTGTGCGAGGTTCGCTCGGTCGTGGTCTCGGGTCATGTCGCCGACCATGCTTACACCGTTCAAAGCGTTGCTCTTTGCTGGGACACCGCCTGGTCCAGTCGCTGTTGCCATGTCCATGGTGAAGTGACCGTAGCGAATGTGGCGTTTGAGGTTTGCAGAGGGTGAGTTGGATTGCAGGTTTTGTCCATGGCCGAAGGCGTAGATCATGGGATGGGCTGTTGCTTCGGTGTCGATGAAGGAGCGGCAGTTGCCACATCGGGCTCTCAAGATGAGCATGTCGTCGTCGACTCTGGTTCCTGGGAGGACGGTAAGAGAGACTGAGGAGTTGAAGGTTGGTTCTGCGGCTTTGGAACCGATGCGTGTGGATATTGTTACGTCTGGTACTTGTTAGTATACTTATCGTTGTTCGAGGTTACGTGCAAGCGTACTATCGGTCTTTTCATTGGGGTGCATGATGAACATCAGACTCCCATCCATCTTCTCTCCAAACCCAACACCGACCCATGAATACGCCGGGCTGGCGTAGTAGATGAAGACATCATCCGAGTCGTCTGCGATGTTGATAGAGAATTGTGTTTCCGTCCGATCAAGGTAGAAGGTCGATGCGGTAGTGACGTTCGTTGTTGTGTTTTGGCACGACATGAGCACTGGGAACACTGCGCAACAAGTAAGCAACGTGCATGCAGACAAGCAGTCCATGGATCGTATGTAGTTCGAACTACTAGAAATGACTTACAAGCCAGCAGCGCAAGTACCACACCCACTCTCTGCCGTACGTGTATCATGGCAAACATATCTCAGTACCGAATAGCACCCAAAAGCGCGCGCAACAATCAACCGAGCTCTTCAGTTTCAAGGCAATCAAATGGAAAAGAACGGGAAGAAAGAGCGAACAGCAAAGCAATACCCAATTAATCCCCTCAAAAGTAAAGTACCACAGCATAAACAAGCCCTAAACCCAACGCCTCCCCCATCGGGGACCTTATACTTTGCATACAAACCTACTCCTACACGCCAAACCCCATGCCTGCCAACACGCCGCACATGAAACAACCACAAACCCGACCCCACCAACCATCGTCCAACCACTCGCCTTGCCGCAACGCCAGCTCAAGAATGTCTTATCTTGGAACAAAGTCGCCTATGACGAGGGCAGCCACTCAGCAGCGCGACGAGCTGGAAATTGAGCTCGTGTGGAGCGGGCGCTTAGGGGACGGACAGGGTTTCGAGCGTGTTCGCGGCGTCGTGTAACAGGCGTGGAAGCGCCCGTACAAGACAGGGGGGACGTGCCAAGCGGGGTAAGCGGCGCCCGCGGGCGTCGTCTGTATTTTTAGCCTTGCAGCGCGAGCGCGCTGTATATAGTACACTTCGGGGAGAAAGGAACAGCGTAATTGGAAATATGTATATGATGTAACGTTGTATGCGATCGTGTTAGTGACCGCGATTGCGATGGAAAAGGCAAGGGCTTGAATGAACTTGTGGTCTGATCGTGTGTGCACCCTTGCTTTTGCGGCATGCACACAGCCATCACTAAAAGCAGTCCGACGCCAGACTTCACTAGAATAGGTTTTATTGATAGTTCGCAAACAGATAGATCACAACGTCAACGCCAATAAAGTTCATGAATTTGATTGGTAACCGCAGAAAAAAAGAGAATTATGTACCTCCCCGCCATCCGCCACTTTGATCGATTTCCACATCCGAAAAAGCATCAAAGAAAACTGCAAAAACCACCTCTTTCTTATTCGCTCCGGGTATGCTAGTCATAATCGTCATAGTCATTAGTGCTACAGGCCGTGTCCTCGTTGCAGGTTGCAGAGATCTTGTGAGTCGTTCGGTGTCAGGTTGAGACTTTCTCCGACAAGCGTGCTGGAAGACCGTGAACGTTGCTTGGAGGTGGCGAGACATTTCTAAACACGCTGGCCTCATCGAAGGATTCGTCTGCCGAAACAAACGATGCAGATTGTCGCGGACTCAACAATGGTGTAAGACTTCGCTGAAGGGCTCCCGAATCTCCAACCCGCAGGACCGGCGTCAAGTGAAAGCTGTACGAGGGTCCTCGTCCATGTTCAGAATCTAACGGTATCGGCTGCGACGGCTGTCGAACGATACTTCGTGCTCGTAGAAACGGTCGTCGTAGGCTGAGGCTGGGCGAGAGTCGTGGATAGACTTGCGCTCAATCTCGATTTCCCGAATGCGGCTCTTGCGCTTACGACGGATCTCGTCGGAGATCTCTACGAGGTGCAAAACGTCCTCCTGAATGAATGTCAGTACATGCACCTTGTACCAGGCATTACAAACTTACGTATCGCAGGTACTCCATGACGTAGAAAAAGTCGTCGGTCTCCTCGCATGAGTAGCCGCACGAGTCGATGGCTTCGCGGAGGACCAAGTCCTTTGTGATTTCGGTCCACATGTCCTTCTTCTTTTGCTTCACCGATCCCTGGTTGTAAATGTCAGTGGTATGTTCATCGTCGCCGCTGATGAACTTTGATCTGCGAACGCCGTTGTAGCGCTGCCAGGTGATCTCTTGGGCAGCACCACCGATGCCATCCATGCGCACACGACTGGTGCCGGGTGGCACGTCGATGATGGACCAGTCTTTGGTAACTCCGTTCCAAGCTTCACCAGGGTAGGCTCGCTCAGGTGCTTTGCGGTTGTAGAACTCGGCTTCCAAATCAAAGTCCATATTGGGCATGGGGGCTGTGTGCACACGCCCTGGGGGGCTAAACGACCGCTCGCGGTGACGTACCTGGTCGCGGTTGAAGTTGATATCAATATCGAGCTCCTCGAAATTGCTCCTTCCACGTCCACGGCTGTGGCTCCTGGCGAAATGTTAGGTTGTGTGTAATGGCATGTGAAGTGACTACTCACTCTCGTCGGTTGATCTCGATCTCGAGGGTCTCGTTTAGTGGAGGGGGAGGAGACGGGGGCGCCGGTGGGGGAGGCGGTGTTGGCGTGCGGGCCCTGACGACACCTGTACGACTGTCAGTATTGAACCTGGATTGTGTTAGCCACAACACTTACCATGGTCGATGTGTCGGTGATGTGTGATGATCTCCTGGATGATCGGGGGACGAATCTCTGGCTCAGGAGCTGGCGCTGGGGGTGGAGGAGGCGGGGATGGAGAGGGCGAAGGAGTGGGCGCTCGCTCCTCCTTGCGGCGGATGATGATCTCGTCTCTTATGACTTCGCGGTTGTTCTGGGGAGGAGACTCGGCACGTGGACGGCGGATGACAAACTCCTCGCGCTCCCTAGCGATCAGATCGCCGCGGTTGCGCGATGGGGGAGGGAGACTCCTCTCGCGGTTTCTAATCGTCAAGGAGCTCCTCTCTCTGCTGGTGTCCCTGCCATCGCGGCTGAATTCTCGGCGGTTTGCGCGAAGCTCGAAGTTACCGTCACGCTCCTGGAAACGGATGGAGCCTCGTTCAGCAGAGACGTCCCTGCCGTGGCGGCTGACTTCGCTGCGAGAGGCGTGGAAGTCGATGTCGTTTCCACCGCGGCCCCTAAAGCGCACATCGTCGTCGTCCACCTGACGCGGGGCGGGTCGGCTGACAGATCTCACAGGGGGGCCATCGCCACGGCGGAAGATGATGTCGTCGCGCTCTGGCGGGCCACGGGACTGCTCGCGGCGCTTGATGGTAATGTCCGTCTCGTCAATGTCGTCTGCTCGTCCGCGGCGCGTCGGGGCCTCGCTGTGACGGATGCTGATGTCGTCCCGCTCCATGCCCCGCATAGCAGAGGGCGGAGGCGGGGGACGGCTCCGGGTAGAGCGCACATCGTCGTCGAAGCCGCCGCGGCTGCTGCGGGGTCCTGCTCGCGAATAGTTATCCTCATCGCGGCTTCTCAGAACCATGGGGCCAGCCGTCGGGCGGTTGTAGTCCTCGCGGAAGAAGTCGGGGGCACTGCGCCTGGGGTCCGGGCCAGTGCCGCGGCGCAGCTCGAGGTCAAGCTCCTCGTAGTTGCGATCGCTGCGGTTTCCATTGCGGTAGAAGTCGCGTTCTCGCTCCTCATAGAGCTCAGCGGTTGGGTAGCGTCGCGACGACATTGTGCGGCTAAGCGACAAGTGAGCGACGGGCGGGGGGTGTGGTGGTGGGGTGACGTGCCGCTCTCACAGGAGACGGCGGATGGGCTGGAAGAAGGAACACGGGCAAGTTGGTACGGGAAGGGGAAGAGGGATGGTTATCAAGGTAAGCAGAAGAATGGACTTGTGCCGTGGCCTGACGTTATCGAGAAGGCTGGCCCAGTTGACTCCCCGGCGAGAGTAGTGGGGTTGGAGCAGGACCAAGGTCGGGCGCTGTCTCGCTCTTTTGCAATGACGTAACCTCCACGCTGCACTAAACCACCCACCCTGATCACCAGCATGCTTCCTGCCCAATGGCCGCCAAAGCCGCTGCACCTCTGGCCCAGTTCGCAGCAGCAGAGCAGAAGCAGTCGCCTGCACGCCTACTGCCCGTCGCTGCGAGCGCATGGCTGCGAAAATTTAGACAGCTGTCTTCTGTCATGTGTCACTCGGCACGTTCACAGCCAGCGTTCCCACGAGGCGTTCTGGGGCTGCTTGTGTCAGTCTCACCAGAGCACCGCCCCAGGTGGAAACGCGCCGATTGACCCTGGGGGCCTTCAACCAGATTCCAAGGTCGGAGTCAGGTACAGTTCGGGCGCCACATGGAGTCGCTACCTGACCGAACGACAGCCGCGCGAACTCTCTTACCACGGAACTTGGACCCATCGAGACAGCCTGATCGGCGCACTCGAGGTCCTGTCGTTGGTGAATCTCACCAGATCTTCGTGCCCAACAGCGTGCGACGGCGCGAGGCGACCCGCCTGTACCTCATGCTGATCTCGGCGTGTACTTCATCTCTTGGATATCCCTTCACATTAAACTTCTCTCCCATAACGTGTCAGACTTCGATGAACTGCTGACTTGATTCTCGTGCGCTGCCCCCCCGGCACAATCCCTCTCTCGCCCAGCATCCCATGCAAGATGACGTTGTTCGGGCAGACTACCTTGGACTGCAATTTCCCCAGGTAGCGATGGCATTCCAAGACACTGTGGTAGTAACCAATAGGCAGAAATACTTTTGCGCGACTTACGAGGTCGTGGTCGGTGGCATGTTGCGAGATATGGCGAGAGCAAGCCCTGGACAGCCCTGCGAGTCGGACCATGTGGAATGTGAGCACGCCCTACGTCATTGCGAAGCTTCTTGAAATAGTCCAGGCCTTCGTATACTCGTTCGTATTTTTCGCTGTTCCTAACGCTCAGGAGACAGAAACATAGCCCTGTAGTCCCAGAGAATTGGAGGCTGCACTAGACATCGTTGTACCTCCAGCCTGGTGCGGCAGGTGCGGCGCGACGGTTACGCTAAAATGCGAACTTCCACAAACCTGAGCTCGTCTGTCACCTTCTACCAGCACACCTCTACGCGTGTTCCTCTATGCGCTTTCTGCTCTGCATTTTTCTCGGTATCTGTCTCTCACATGCGGAGTTCCTCCTTGTTTCTTCACCAAGGGTGCAGCCGTAGAGTTCCTGCATCTCCATTTCCACTGAGTTTGCTACGAGTCCCGTATAACCTTTTCAATTGAATGTATTCGCTCACAAAACCCGCAATGTTTTCGATTTGTATTGACAGATGTAATCATGCTGTCGAGAATCAAAGACCAGCACGGCGTACGACTGGCTTCTGGAGTTGTAAACCCCGAACATCGCCCTGATAGTATTCACCAATTTTCGTCTCTATTCAAAGCATTAGCCAGTCACACCGTACTTTTCACAGTATACTTGGTGTTTTCCAATCAGTCTTTAAGAGCGCACGTCTTCCTAGAGTCCAAGTTCTCGGCATGGTTGTACAGCGCTGCTTTCCCGCTTATCGGCAGCATCGCCTCTGAATCCACAATTGCTTGTCCTCACTCATCTCGCAATCGCGCTTGCTTCGAGTTTTGTGTATTTTGGAGCGTTGCTTGATTGGGTGAGCGATTCGTTTGCCGTGGCTAGACCGCACCTTCCTCACGTTCACCGGCGACTGCATGTTTACATCTCACCGCGCGAGCTTCACGTCGCAGGCCACAACAACATAGCTCTCCAGAGCTGCGTCCTCACCCATCGTCTATCACTTCATATCTCAGCACGTATTGCATCCTCTCGTTGACGAACAATCACGATCAAACATGGGGCGAGGCGGTCGTCTCAGGTCAAAGCGAGCCAACCAATGGGCAACCGGCAGCACGGCATCTCACAGAAATCCGCAAGCACTGCAAAACAACAATACGTACGCAAGCCTGGAAGCATTGGAGTATGAAGGTAAGTCTTGTCTCGCATCCTGTTTCGCGGCAGCAACACGAGCTCCGCATACATCTCACGGAGAGCTTTCACCTTCGCTTCTACTAAAAACCAAAATGAACAACGCTAAAATCAAATTAGATCAAGAAGTGAATGCCGATCTTACTGAGCGGTTCCGGGGCATGCCTTCCAGCTTTTCCGAACCCAATTACATCCCTCACAACGATATTCCCAGGTCCGGACGGCCCAGGCCCAACAACGATATACGTGAGTACTTCGAGCTAGCCAAGCTTCAAGTCGCTGGCGGGTCATGGCTAGACAAGCCCGAGATCCCTAGTCCCTGGGAAATATTACGCCCAGAATCTGATATCAAGAACGGCAACGAGGCACTCATCGAGGTTGACGAAACCATTCGCCCACACAAGCCAGAAGGTGCATACAAGGACGAAGAAGAATATCTGGGAACCAAGTACGACATCCTACGAGAGGATGCAGTCCGATCACTCCGCGACATCATTGGCGAGGTTCGTGCAGAACCTTTCAAGGATGAGGCGGAATACAGCGACCAGAGTATTGGAATCTACGATCCCGTCTATATCACATCACTGGTATTTTCTCCGCGAGGACTCGCAACGCGTGTTGCCTTCTCACTCAACCGAGTCAAGAAGCATATTCGGTAAGCCATGGCATGCGTTCTAATGCTGGGTACTGGCTAACAAATGCAGATGGGAGCAGTCCAAGAGATTGATAACTGGAACCCTTGTTGCCTTGTCGCCTACCGACGATGCCTTTCAAACCCAATGCGTTCTTGCCGTAGTCGCAGCCCGCCCCCTATCTGCGCTAGAGCAAAATCCGCCTGAGATCGATCTCTTCTTCGCGCGTCCGGAGGATCAAGAGATAGATCCAATGCGCAAATGGATCATGGTGGAGTGTCGGAGCAGCTTCTTCGAAGCCAGCAGACATACTCTACTTGCTCTTCAGCACCTCATGAGAGAGCCGTTCCCGCTGTCGAAGTATCTGGTGCATGTCCAGCAGGAGGTTGAGCCTCCACGTTACATCAAGCATAACCCTTTCGTCAATCTAAGCTCCCTCGTCAGCATGGAGGAGAGCACAGCATACGAAAACATTAACGTATTGGAGGATTGGCCTACCATGTCCTCGCACACCCTCGACAATTCTCAGAGCAAGGCTTTGAAACGGATGTTGACAAGCGAGTTGGCTATTGTGCAAGGCCCCCCGGGAACAGGAAAGACATTCGTGTCTGTCGTGGCACTGCAGATCGCCCGCGATAACCTGCGCAGAGATGACGCCCCTATCATTGTTACTGCACAGACAAACCACGCTCTCGATCAGCTGCTCAGACATACATCACAGTTCGAGCCCAACTACATTCGACTGGGAGGCAGGAGTAAGGACAAGGAGATCAAGAAGCGAACTTTGTTCGAAGTCCGCCAGGATCTACCCCAGCAAAAACAGCCAGGCAGTCAGAAGATTCAAGCTACTATCGCACTGAGGAAGCTGACGGTTCAATGTCAGCTGTTACTGGCACCTCTGGAAGCTAACAAAGGACCTCTCGATCATAAAGTCTTGCAGAGTCTGGGGTTGATGACCAAGGAGCAGGCCGAATCGCTCGAAATGGACTCACAGTATACTATGGGGGGTTCATCGACCGATAGTCCAGGAATATTGATGGAGCAATGGCTTGGAAGATGTCTGACTCCGTGCGATCGTCCGATTGGGCCAGACCAGTTCGACTGGGGATACGAAGAAGAAGACCTGGAGGTCGAGCAATTGAAGGAACTCGAGGCAGAAGCCGTGGCTCAGGACGACGACGATATCGAAGCTCTCCATGGACAAGTGGTTTTGCTACGTGACAACTACAAAGGCACTGGAGCGTCGCTGAACAATGCCGATATTGCCGACATCTTGCGGAAGACGGATGATCTGACGATGATTCCCGCTACCCAGCGCGGCACCATCTACAACTACTTCAAGCGAAGTGCCAAGAAACTGATTGCTACTGAAATCCGCAAGATTGCTAAAGGCTATCAAGAAGCAGTCTTCCAACGTAAGGTAGGTATGTGGGAAGAAGACGTGCGGGTTCTCAGCAAAGCACGCATCATCGGCTGCACTACGACTGGTCTAGCAAAGTACCGCGCTCTACTTTGCGCTCTTCGGCCACGCATCTGTATCGTCGAGGAAGCGGCCGAGACACTGGAGGCACCTGTCACTGCTGCTTGTTTTCCAAGCATGGAACATCTTATCCTGGTCGGCGATCATCAACAGCTGCGACCGCACACCCAAGTACGTGCATTCGAAGACGAGCCATACTTCTTGAACCTGTCATTGTTCGAGCGTCTAGTCTGGAACAACGTCGCTTTCGAGACACTTACACGACAACGTCGTATGATTCCAGAGATCCGACGTCTCTTGTACCCCATCTACCAGGATACGCTCAAGGATCATAAGAGCGTGAAAAATCTCGATAATCGTCCCCCAGTCGAGGGCATGGGCGGCAACAACAGCTTCTTCTTCTGCCATGAGTGGCAAGACTCCCGCGACGCCAACATGTCGGCCGTAAACGCAGCCGAGGCAAAGATGATCGTTCAGTTCTTCGACTACCTAGTCCTCAACGGTGTAGATGCCACCAAGATTACCATCTTGACCTTTTACAATGGCCAACGCAAGCAGATCCTCCGAGACATAAGGGCGCATCCGAATCTGCGAATGTACCCCGGCATCCAGGTTGTCACAGTGGATAGTTACCAGGGCGAGGAAAACGACATCGTCCTTCTTTCTTTGGTGCGGTCGAATCACAAGCACTCCATTGGCTTCCTGAGCTCTGAAAACCGAGCTTGTGTCGCGCTTTCTCGAGCGAAGCGTGGCTTCTACATCTTCGGGAACGCAGAGCTTCTAGCCTGCGAGAGTGGTACGTGGGCTTCTGTGGTTGATATCATGTTCAAAAACAAGAAGTCCAAGCCAGCTACAGGCCAAGAGCGACGCGTGGGTTATCAGTTCCCGCTGAAATGCCGTAACCACGGACGCAAAATATGGTGCGAAGTGCCCGAAGATTTCGATCTCATCAAAGGCGGCTGCGACATCAAGTGCGAAGGCTCGTTGCCGTGTGGTCATCGCTGCCCGTACCCATGTCACTCCTTCGAGCACGACATGATCAACTGCACACAGAAGTGCTCCAAGCGTGTCGAGGCCTGTGGTCATCCTTGCGTCGCGGAGTGCTGCGATCCTTGCAAGTGCCACATGTGTGAGCGGCGCAGTGGAGGCGTCAAATCAACGCTGAAACCAGCAAACGGGGCAACGTCGTTTCGTGGAGCTCGGCCAAACACGCGAAGCTTGATGCTCGAAGACACACTGCCTGCGACCTCTAGACGTGCTGTGCGCTCCGACGCGCCTACTGCACGCATGACGACTCCAGGGCTATCGGACTGCAGTACCGTGCAGTGGGATGTATACGCTAATGGCGGTGGTGTCCAGGAAGATGACGCGCGAGCCTTTGCAAAGATGAAAGCAGAGGAGGCCGAATACCACGCCCGTAGGGCATCTACACCCCAGGCTGGCATCTCCGCTTCAGACGACAGGCTTATCGAGATTTCGCCAGTGAAAGCAGGAAATGTTTCCAAGAACACAAATCTACTGCTGGAACTCGACATTGAGCCAGAGCACAGCCAACAGATGAGCCGGACGCATACGAGTGCTGCAAGTGCCTCTTTCAATCTGCTCGATTGAACGACTCAGGGTAAAGTAGCCTTCACGAGTACATTTCAAAATCTTTAGCTAACTCTTTATTAGCATGTATCCTCCAAGGTACCACACGTGGGTGGAGTCTTTTAGACCTTATGGCGGCTTAGAACAAGGGGTTTCTGTCTTGCTGTGGTACCTTCGTGCTAGCAACTCGATGGGCCTCATCTCATGCCCGGGGTATATAGCTGAATGTGCGGATCACTCCATCATGTCCTCCATATTTAGTCCTTCCTGTCCCCATCCATCTTGACCTCAAACACCTCGCCTGCCAACTTTGCGACCTCACCACCCAGTCCAGCAAGCCCGGCCTTGATACCCTCAACCGTCTGAGGCGTCAGGTTGCCGTTCCGCGAATAGAAGTCTACGCCCGCAGGGGTGAACAGCGTCTTCGCGAAGTAGGTGACAACCCAACCGTTGCCTGTCCCTTCCTCATCACCATAACCCAGTATTTCCCACTTGCTCGTCGCAATCACAAGCCATCCCTTGCCGCGCCAGTTGTATCCTAGACTCGCTACGCCGTCACTTCCCTCTGCGTCTGGCGTTGATGCGGTATTCGGTACGTCAAACGGCTTGTCCACACCATGCACCGTCTTGATTTTCTCAGAGCCGAGGGATTGGTACGTGACGACGTCGTCGATTTGCGCGGGCTGCGTGTCGGGAATGGCCGTGTAGGTAATGCGTACGTTGCGCGATTTCTTCCACATAGGAAGCGTGGAGTGGGTTACATTCCAGGAGCCCGATAGCCATGACAAAGTAGGTGGTGCGAGCGAGGGGGACGGTTCGGTGGACGGCAGGGACGATGGAGCGCGGTAGGTTACCATGGTGAGGCGGCTGGTGATTGGCCGTGTTTGTGGAGGTGGACGCGTGGAATCTGGAGAGATTTTGTGGGTATCTCGAGGATGATGACGATTGACGAGTGTTGATGATGATGAATTGGCGGTCGATGAGGTTGGAGGGCCAACGGACTTTTTTCGACGTGGCTGGTTGGGCAGCGGTGTGGTGTGATGTTCCGCGCGCAGAAGTCGCGATGGTGTTGCGATGCTCAGTCGCCGCACGAGAGAGACGTCGAAGCTGCTATATGCTTCATATTTACTTTTGATTAGCTGTAGATCTCAATCCCATCTCTGCTCATCATCGCGTCTGCCATCATCATCAACACTCAACAACGCGACAGGGCTAGCAGATCGACGCTACCGGGAGCCAGTGCAGCCGGATGCACGTGCCAAGCCACCAGCCGCAGCCCGCCACTCCAACAATAGATCGTCGTGTCCATGGAAAATCGGACAACCTGACATCACCATGCCGCGCGCGGACGCGTAACGCCCTTCCCACGGCAGTCTTGGTCGTCTGCCACTGCCATGTCCCGCCAGCAACGGACTTCCCAGAACCCGATGTCGCCAATTAATGCATCAAACCCATGTTTCGACTGCGTCGCGGCGGCTCTCGGTTGGCCGGGGGGTGACGAGGCCTGAAACTCTTGCACCAGTTTGTCCGCGTCGCTGCGTGGGCTGTGCAAGAGTACGAGAAGGCCGTTTGTGAAAATGCTCCACGTGGCTCCACTCTTTGTGGCAGTTTGTGGCAGTTTGATGGTTGGTAGCGCGCCACTTTTTTTCTCTTGGGGCCCAGCTACCAGCTGTTTGCAAATGATTACTGTATACGGGTCTGGGTGGCTAGGCTGAGACGACTGCTGCGTAATGGTATAATAGCAGATGTGACCCTAGGGTCTGATGCTTCTTGTGTAACTCATTTTGCTTTTTACAACGGTTTTATACATCGAGCGATATCGTCCTTCACCTCGTTTGGGAGTATCTGATTGACTGCTTGATCTTCCCTGCATACGATTTACGACTTCCGTTTGACGACGACCACGACCAACGGCTACTAAGCCTACCATACGAAGAGAGAACCATCCTATACACAACTCTCACAACATGTTCTCAAGAAGCATACTACTCCAAGCTGCGGCTCTTTTGCCGTTATTCTACACACCCGCCTCTGCCCAAAATGCATGCAACAACTCACCCGATCTATGCACGCGGCCATACAACAACATCACTTACTTAGGCGCACACAACTCGCCCTTCCTCCGCAACAAAGAGACATCCTTCTCCACATCCGGCAACCACTACTACAACACAACAATACAACTCGACGCCGGCGTGCGCCTCCTCACCGGCCAAGTCCACAAATCCAACGACAGTGGCAACGCAGCCTGGCACCTGTGCCACAGCAGCTGCGACCTGCTCGACGCCGGCACACTAGAAAGCTGGCTCGGCGAGATAAAAACCTGGATGGACGCCAACACAAACGACGTCGTAACGCTCATCCTCGTAAACTCAGACAACGCCTCACCCGCTGATCTCGGTGGCGTCTTCTCTTCCTCGGGTCTCGACAAGCTCGCCTACAGCCCGCCAGACCAAAGCACCGTACCGCAAACATGGCCTACGCTCGACACCCTCATCGGCAACAACACGCGCCTCATGTCTTTCGTCGCTAGCCTGGATGAGCCCTCCGCGGAGTTTCCATACCTCATGGACCAATTCACCTACGTTTTCGAGAACGACTTTGAGAACGTTTCACCCTCGAACTACTCCTGTAACCCGTCTCGCCCCTCCGCCGTCGCGGGAAATCCGTCCACGGCTCTCGAATCCGGTCGCATGTTTCTGCAAAACCACTTCTTGTACGAGACGCAGTTGTTTGGCATCCAGTCGCCCAACGAGACGTATGCGAACGTAACGAACGCGGAAACCGGTTTTGGTAGCTTGGGCGAGGCCGTCCAGGAATGTACGACTGTTTATGGAAAGCCGGCGAGCTTTGTCATGGTCGATTTCTTCAACGTGGGACCCGCGATTGCAAGTGTCGATCGTGCGAATGGTGTCTCCGGTGCGCAGGGGAGGAAGCAACTGAGCACAGAGCCTCTAGTGCAGAGCACTGGTGCTGGTGTGAAAGAGAGTGGAAGTCTACTGGCTGTCGTCTTGGCAGTCGGTGTTGCTGTCCTGTTCGGAGCGTGAAGTTGGGATTAGGTGTACGGCATCTTGGATTACCTGCATGGCGACGGCGTTTCGGTCTTTGGATCCTAAGCTTTGACTCGGATATGGGTTATACTGGGTGGCATGGATTTGACTTCGTTTTGGGACAGAACGATTGACACGGCACTTGTCACACTTGCTACGTCTGGATATGTAGTTTAAGTAGAGATAGATATGATCTTACGATTGAATACGATTCATCAACCTAGTAACACAAACGGTCTTCTACACGTCTATGCCTCAACTATGTGAAATTGACTATTCTTGGAAAGGCGTAAACTTCTCCAATACATCCTCAGCAGCTTTCAAGTCTTCCATCAACACTCGCCTATGCGCCTCACTCCTGACGCGAATCTCACACTCAAACTTCTGCGGCCGAATGTTGAAGCCCTCCGTATACGCAAAGGTATCATACTTGACACCTTCCTTGGGCTGGATGTCGAATGCCCACAGAATCTTCGCCAGCGCAATGTACAAACTGTTCTCCGCGAGGTTGGCGCCAGGACAGATGCGCCTTCCCCATCCAAACGAAGAGTGTCCTGATTTCGCCGGATGAGGTTTGCCCGTAAGTGGTGTGGGAGTCTTGGAGCGTTGAGTGAGCGCTTCGTCGAGGAAGCGCGTGGGGTCGAAGTGGTGTGGGTTGGGATAATACTCCTCGTTTAGGTTGATGGCCCACGAGTTTCCTAGAACGGTGGTGCCGGAAGGGATGTAGTAGCCTTCGTAACGATCGTCTTCTGTGGATGCATGGGGTGTGCCACCTAGGACTGCGACAGGACGCCAGCGCAGAACTTCCTTGACGAGAGCGCGAATGTATGGAAGGCTCGCTTCGTCTTCGAATGTAGGGCTACGATCGACGCCAATGACAGTGTCCAGCTCATGATGGGCGGCATGTAAGCTCTCAGAATGGGTGACCAACGCCAGGAAGGCGGTGCATAGAGTCGATGCCGTAGTATCAGATCCAGCGCCAAAGAGAGATGCTGGGATGTAGGAGAAGTTTCGATCTGACAGCGGGATGTGCTCTTTCTCTCGCAGTTCTAGAAGAAGCTTGCACAGCGAATCTGGGATATCGTCACCCTGGACTTTTGCCCTCGCTAGATCCGAGCGTACAACATCCACCAAAGCCATGTTTGCAGCTGCTTCCTCGCGACCGCGTGCTTTTATGTCGGCCTTCCAAGGTGCCAGTGCATCGGGAACGTGCTTGAGGATAGGGAATGACTCGGCGAGGTACTTTCCGGGTACGTTGAGCGACGCAGCGACATGCATGAACTTGAAGCGCTGGTAGATAACGTTGGCATTGAGCGAATCGATGCGATGTCCGTATGCGACACAGAATACGATACTAGAGGTGAAGCGCTCGAGGAGCTTCTCCCAATTCGCAGGGCTTTCGAGCAGCTGGTAGCATAATCGTGATGCCTCTGCGGTCTGGACCGGCTTGTATAGCCTCAGAGCCTTAGGAGTCATGGCCTGGTGTAGCAACTTCCTTCGCACACTCCACTCTTTACCATATGGCTGTACTAGTATACTAGCATTGTCCCACAGTATCTCCCCCATGACTACCATACGTGGTCGCGACGAGTACTTTGTGCTCCGCTTCTCCATCAGCTCGACAGCGATGTTCGGGTCAGATATGACGACCGTAGGCTTGCGGCCAATCCATATCGTAAAGATGGGACCGTATATCTTGGACCATCTCTGGAACTCGATCCAGGGCTTTGACTTGGGCAGCTGAAGCTTATTGCCGAGAAACGGGAGAGGCGTGGGTCCTGGGGGCATTCGGAGCCATACCCAGACATCGTGAAGGAATGTTGCGAGGGGTACTGCGAGGACTAGTGAAAGCCAGAGGTAGGGCGGCAGGTGAAGGAGAGAATCTAGTGCCATGTTAAGGAAGTCGCACAAGTGAATAGACGCTGCTACTCTCGAGGGCTGGCGAGGATGTATACGATGATATGTACTTACAACACCGGAGTTAGGCGATCATACAGACTCCAACGTGACGCTCGGCAGTTGGATTCGCTCGCTATTGTTGCTCCGCGATGGCGGGAAGAAGATGCGGGGCGCCATTCGGTCGTTCACCGTGTCAACTGGGCGCCACCACCACCTGTCTCCTCCACTCATATGCCATTGCGCGAATGGACGCAAGGCCTTCTCGGAACCATGTCGAACTGGCTAGAGAGTCATTGTGGCTGTTGTGGGAGACAGCAATGACGCCGTCTTCGGGCTCGGGGTAATTTACCCGCGTTAGCGTGGTGTGGAGAATCCCGCCCCACTTTGGAGAGGACATGCACATCTATATCCGTCATTCTGCTGCACTCGCATTCACTTGAGTTGAACCAAATCACTTGGATGAGAAGATGCGCTAGCAGTATGAAACTTCTTTTTTATCAAAAACTGTTTTCGGCGAAGAGGTGTTGCTTGCGAACAGCGCCACCCGTTTGCTGTCAGTGGTCCCATTCACAATGAGGTCTGCTCCAGGGCTGTAAACCTCCAAGTATATTAGACATATATTCTCTATTCCCTATTCATCGTCTCTCATAACTTCAAGTGACCTCGACATTTGGATCGGGAATTAATCATTACCATCGCGATACACATAGAAAACTCAACCATGGAGAAACTCCCAAACGAACTGCTCATCAAGGTTGGGTCTGATCTAGATCGCGAAAGTCTACGCGCGCTAGCATTGGTATCTAAAAAGATGGAGCTCGTCGCTCAAGATCTACTCTGGCGCGCCGTCCGTGTCCCCGATCGGATCTCACCTGATGAACCCAGCGGCATTGCAGCTTTAGCACACATTCTGGCCCAAAAGCCAGAACTAGGAAAGATTGTACGCAGTCTTGAACTACATCCAGAAGATCGTATGGTTACTGTCGAGCCATCGCTGATGTCCCCTCAAGGGCCTCTCATGCCTCACTCTTCACTGGGGCGAGTCAACGAATGCGCCCTGGTTGGGTTCATCCTAGAGCAGACGTCTGAGCTGGAGGTGTTGAAGCTTGAGGTATTGGCTGAAGAGCAATCGTACCGCCACGAATACGATTATCAACGCTATACGGATGCAATCAGCCCATTTGAGATGATCTTTGGGCCTCAAAGCTCATCTTACCCGGAGGGACTGGCGAAGCTCAAAGAACTGCACTTCAACGCCCAAGTTTTTGAGTGGTCTTGGTGTGAGTTACCATCGCTCAAGGTTCTGCACATAGGTCGCGGTTGCCGCCTTCTAGAAGACACTAAAGTCCCGGACAACCTTACATCCTCTATCGATACACTCACATGGGACATGTGTACTTCTCAGTTCAAATCTGAAGATCCCGAGAAGACCAACGATTTCCTCTCGCGCTTCTCGTCTCTCAGAGAATTGGAAATTTGCCTCTCTAACGTAATAGTTAAGCAAGCCGACCGAGATAGCCCACAGGAATACAGGGCGGTGGTCAAACACAGCTTGTACGACCAGTGGATGTACAACGATCACCTAGACGAGCCACTTTATCATTTCGTCACGGAGCAGCTTTCGAGTCTAACGGATACACTAAAGAGCTTGGCCTTTCGCATATCAGAAAAGGGCTGTGAGGATCGATGGTACGTTGGAAGACTCGATCATTCAGATTACAGCTGCTTTACTAAGCTACGTCGTCTCGAACTGCCCCACTACCTGCTAACAGGTCCCTCGGAAGAGCGACCAATGGCAGAGGTAGGCGATATACTGCCTGGCACTCTGGAAGAACTGGTCATCACTCGTCTCGACGACGTGGAAGACAGCATCTGGAACATAACGGATGGTATTATTTTCGCGCGACGTCACCACGGTGGTTTCTCCGAACTGCGAAAGGTTACGCTGGACGAAATTGGTCGCCCAATTGAGAAGGACTGGGCCGGAGGCCCCATTAGCCGTCTACAAGAGCTCGGTATCGAGGTGGAGGCTTGGGTGCCGGATTGGGAGTCAGATTCGTACTGGGGGTCACTATCGTCTTCAGACTCGCACCGCCACAAAGCGTGGAGAAGCTCAGAGCCGCGCTACTTACATTTGCCCCCAGGCCTAGAACCAGGCTTCGTCATTTGATTGAGCCTTTTGGACGCGGCGGGCACGAGGGCTGGTAACAATGCGTGTCGCATTTGCAAGGTTCGCTGCATACACACTATTGTAATCTAGTAAGTGAGTAGTCTCTAAGATAGCGTATGCTACTAGGAAGATGGAAATTTGTATGAGAATTCTTTAGCATGCGGAATTTTTGCAACCCCCATTGCGGGTCATTGTGATCATGGGAGCTCTAATCATGTGGAAGACGCAAGATTGCTTGTCAGTACAATCAACCTAAGTGAACTTCGTCTGTGTGACTTGTATAAATGGAATTCGCAGTGCGATATGAACATCTCAGGAATGATCATAGCTTATGAGCAGCAGCGTTTCTACCCCGTGTGTCAGGAGGCTTTGATTTCGAGACTGTCTTGAACTATGTCAGCAACAACCATGGCTATGCCGGGAGACCCGTGCCCAAGGTGCATCAATTCCCCGAACGACAAGCTTCCACCACTGCAAGCGACTTTGAGTGGCTCCCGCTGTCAAAGTGACCTTATCTATAACCAGCGAGCATAGGCGAGCGTCAGCCCATACGCGTGGATATGATCGCCGAGGTGTCATACTGAGAGCTAACCACCCGAACGCCGTGCCTAACGAAGCCCAAACAACGGGTCGCGCTTCTGGAGAGCATCCTGGTAGCGCATCTGTGCTAATAGTGTAGTGTTACCGACATTGCATACCGGGTTCGGCGCATAGTTCCTGCATATGAGTGGCTCGGAAGACTGATACAATGCTCCATTGGCGTGAACTGGGTCCGTGGCTGAGCCAGATACCGGGAATCTTGTACGACCGTGACTTCGAGTAGCGACCACGCGCAACTCACATGGCTGTCTTTGAGAGTCGTGATACCGGATCGGCTCGTAAAACGCCATCGAGGCACCAGTGCAGCGGGTCGTATGAGCACAAGCTGACCGTGACTGCTAGATGGTGCTCCGAATAGTTGTCATCGGTTTTGGGCTGTAATCATGAAAAGGGCTTCCGCTTTCATGATGCGGACTCTCCGAAGTCGTAGCTTACCCAAAACGGTCGCGTAGTGGCAGTCGCCACACCAGAGATGGCTGGACGGTATATGCAAGGGCGTTAGGCGCATACCGAGCCGATCACATGTCATGGGCTGGAGCTAGACAGAATCCTTCACCGCCACTAGATTTGCTCTTACTTTATGGTTGACGTGCCATTGGAACGTGTGCGGGTGTGTGTGAGGTGTCGTGCGTGGTTACGCAGTGCAGGGATTGCACATCGGCTTCAGGCATCAAGAGCCAAGTGTGTCCTGCAGTCAGGCGTGGTCTTCGCGTCCATGGCCAATTGCCGGTGAAAGGGCCTGTCGGTCGTGCTGCTCGCAAGGATGACGCACCGACCCAACGAGGGGCAAGAGCTGGCGGGGCTACTGCTAGGACCCGAATATTCCTCCACGACCTTCCATGGCCGTGACCATGACATTTTTCCAGGAAATGCCGTCCTCCCATTGCGCTGCATGTCGGCGCGCGCAATCTTTCTCCTACAGTTGCGTGCAAACAATCCCCGCCACTGGTGTCATGCAATGTCTGATCCTCCGCATCCCGTTCCAGATTGCATGCTCAAAGGCGCTGGCAGCTGTCGAGCCAACGCATCAACTTGACAACACTTAGCATGGCCGTCCGGCAGACTACCCATGCATGTACATAGCTCCACCGGCGCTGCTTTTACACGGCGTTGGCGTCTGCGTCTGCTGCGCTTACTCTGCCTTGCTGCCTTTAGCAACGCACTGATGCCGGCCATCGACGGTACTGCTTCCACAGACGCGACCTTTCGCCATTGCACGCCAATTCGCTCCGCTGAACCTTCTATGCTGATACGAGCTGGCCCTTTTGTCTACTAGTCTCTTGTCCTGACCAATTGGCACATTTAGCATCCAGTATCGCTCCGAGGCATCGTGGATCGGCTGCCGTCCACGGCCAAGGACACTCATCCAGCCCAGTCTAAATGACGCTCATCAAGCCGGCTCTAGCGGAAACAGACCTCAGTGGACGTAAGACTATGCACCTTTATCACCACAAGGGCGGGGTCGCGAGCTTGAGCCGGCATGAAGGGGTCAGAGCATTGCCCCGTTGACCAGCATGCTCCTAGTACGTCTCTGGCTGAAGGGTATAAAAAGAGGCCCTTTCACAGGCCCTACGAGCTTCCCTTCTGCTTCTGTATTCACTCACCTCTTTAGAGATATCACTAGATTGCACTACATTCAAGCCCTGTCCTGAGCCACATCCAGTGCCTCATCAATAACTCAACCTATCATACCACTTGAGCTTCACGCCGACACACTACCCAACCTTTTCTCAACACCCACCAGAGATCTAAACGCTACCCAAAATGGCTGCCACCCACTCGTTCTACCAATTGCCCCAATCCTCTTACCCGATCAACATGCCACAGAAGCCGGGCTTCTACTACCCGCCCCAACACCATGGCTACGGACGTGGAGCAGTATCACCACCTGAAGCTCCGTCCAGCGTCACAACATCCGGCGTACCTTCTTACGAGCCGTCGGCGACTTCCAGCAACTATGCCGGTAGCGCAAGCGACTACGATTCGAGCAGTGGCTCTGCGAGCGTAGATCTTCTCGATTACATGGGCAGCCGTGTAAACGGCTCATTCGACCCAATGCCACTAGACCGCAGCTTAGCCAAGCAAGCACAAACGTAAGTTCAAAAACCATATTTCCGCGCGACAGTTCGCGCGAACTCGTTTGCGTTTGCGGAACTGACACAACGTGCAGATCTGGCGAGTTGAACGCCAAGCATCGCGAGCTTCTCGAACTGCAACAACTTGCTCAGCGCCGACTAGCTGGCGCACGCATGAGCTTCGCAGACGGCATGAAAGCCGCGAAAGACGTGCAGAGAGATTTGCAATACACACAGAAACGCGTGGAGTGAGTAAACAGCGACTCTAAACTTGAACAGCATGACTGACAATTTGGTAGCTCTCTCAACGAGCGTGCGGCGCGAAAGTACCCCGAGCAGTTCCGCACCGCCCAAGGCCGATACCCAGCACCTCTTGACTACTAGTTCTCTGCGCTTCTTACGATATTCGCCTAACGGCCTGTGGATGATACAACCATACAACTTTTCGGATTTTCTCAAAACACGGGCGGCATACGTTCACTTTACAATTCTACGGATACCATCGACTTTATCATTTCTTTTATAACCCAGGACGTCTCCAAATCGCTTACGGGAGACTTCAAAACGCGAACTGTCGTTCACGATCCACTCTCGGTAGACGGCCTCGCTGCTTTAACGACCCACACGCCGGCTTTTCTTTTCCCAAAAATATACCGCGGACCGGCCCGCTGTTCGATGCAAGCGTTCAGCGAATGGCAGCTGTCAATCGACTCAAGGCACTCGGATAGTGCGGCGCTGGCGTGGTCCATGCCAACGGTCGACGGGCCAGAGGCGAGCTGCGAGCTGGAAAGCTGGTACGCTTGCTTATTCGTCGAACATGTAAGACTGGAAGGTGGGGCTTCAACGGCGGCTATGAAGTGTTGAGCAAGGCTGCGTATTCTGTTTTCGTCTCCTTGGTTTGGGAAATGGACTGCTTCTGGATCGGCGTCATGAACTCATCATATCATGTGATAGACGGACGGACGGACGGCTCGCCAGTCACGAGTGTCTCTTTGGGGTAGCGTCTTCGTTCTTCTTAACGTGTTTATGTAAATCCACTTCCAAGCGGAGTGACCCACTCGCACGCATGCAAAATGCACTTGTTGAATTAGGTTCAGCGTGAGAAATGTTAAGAAACCGTGACTTTGATCTTGCTCAAGTGTACCGTTGCAGCGGATTTGTAAGATGCACTCGTAGACCTTCTCACTGTACACGTGCCCGATCCCCATTCCAACACTGTAGCTGTGATCTCAAACCTAGCCAGTTGCTAGCCATCCCTTAACCGAACTGTAGTAGACCCATCCCAACGTCCCAACCGATCTCAGCTAGCCCATTCCGTTACACAAAACAACACCGGTTTAGAGTTTCAGATCTCGCCCCACCACCGTCTATCTAAGACCAGTATTCCAACCCAACAGACGCAAGCCACCATATGTCGTGCACCTCTGCCCCACCTAGACCTCGACCCCACCTCGCATGCTCGTTCACCCAACGGCTCGGTCTCGCCCACTCGGAAGCAGGGCGGCCCAAGTGCGACTCGGGAAGTAGGAAAGGAAAACGCGGCGGCGAGCTCCGAAACCACGGACTTGTAGGTTGGACTTACTGGGATACGACATGATGATGCCGTGTCTTCCGGGGGTGTTGTTGAGATCAGGAGTACGGGGTGTCAGATGTATGTGAGGTTATTGGAATGTAGTCTGACAGTGACAGGTTTTGTGCAGGTGAGTGGGCATGTAGAGGGATGTTGTGTACCGAGGACGGTTCCGAACGAGAAGTGAGCGAGGTTGTGTCGTGGATGATGGTACTTGAACAGGGATTGTGGTGGAAGTGAGGCGGATATCGTTTGAACGTTAGGTGTAAGAAAGCGCGAGTACATTGAGGCGTGAAAGGGGATTTGACTGTAACTGTGATGTGGTATATCGTCTCTATTGAGTTTGCTTCATGCATCTACAAAAGCCATAATCATAGTGGTCGTGGCAGAGATCTACAGATACTCCATCTGACATATCTCGAACAAGTTCACAACTATTTCGTCAAACCTGAACCCCAGTCTATATTGACCCTCGGTTCGCAGCAATAGCACGAGACATGACCCGAGCAAAGCGGCCAGGTACATCCTGGTCCTGTTTCGCCGTCTCGATACCGGTGAGGATCTTCTTGATGCCAACCCCAATTTCGGTGTTACCTGTCATCTCCTGGATCTCACTGATGGCGCGCTGTTGGTCGGAATCAGAGAAGGCACCGGATTCCCGCAGGACGGCTGCCAGCTCGGACTGTGTGTTGACGTTCGGGACGGCGATCTCGGCGTCGAATCGGGCGAAGAGATCGAGCTGTGTGAGTACCGAGCGTTCGGTCGTTGTCGCGAAGATGAGTAGGCGACGATCCTAGGGTTGTTAGATGGATTACACAGTAGAAGCGGGATAGTGAGGCTACATACCTTTGGTGGCTCCTTGGCAAGCAGGACCTTTAGGGCAGCCAAAACGGTGTTACTGAACCTAGGGCCAATCGGCACCCAGTCCAGTAAGAGCTCGATCGAGTCGATGACAATGACACTCAACGGACTCTTGTATGCGTCTCGGAAAACCTTATCCAGCTGTTGAACCTTTTGCATCTCACTGTAGCCGATCATATCTTCAGCCGAGATGAGTTTGATGAATGGGTAACCTGAGTCGATTGCCATTTTCGCAGCCAGCGCTGTCTTTCCGGAACCTGGAGGACCGTGGAGCGCAACCGAGAGGAGCGGACTCGATTCCGGTTTTCTGACCTGGTTGATGTATAGACGTCCATCCTCCAGTATATCCCTGATGAAAGGAGAGTAATGGATGATACCGTGACGGAATCGCTTACTGAGTTCCTCTTCAGCGACACCAAAGAGCGGCTTGACGTCGTCGAGTGCACTCAGGAAGTCTTGTCGCATGACCTTGATATCCTCCACGTCTGCTTTGACAGTAGTGCCGTCTTTGATATGTCGCCCGAATGCGTACGATGTGGCGGCCTTGACCAAACCGTTGAGTTCAGCTCCAGAGAAGTTCTTGGTAAGCTTAGCCAGCTCTTCGACGCTGACGTCTTGCTCAAGGACGTTGTTCTTACGCATCTTGGTTGTGTGAATCTTGAGAATTTGGGCTCGGCCGGACTCATCGGGCAGCGAAATCTCCAGGTGCACTTCGAGACGACCGGGACGCAGAAGAGCTTCATCGATCATGTCCATTCGGTTCGTCATACCAATGAGGAGGATGTTGTGTAGCTGGTCAACACCATCGAGCTTGGACAGCAGCTGGTTGACAACGCTGTCGCCTACACCAGTACCACTACCCGCGCCAGAACCTCTTTGCTTGCATACAGCGTCAAGCTCGTCAAAGATGATGATGTGCAGACCACTTTCGTCACCCTTCTCCTTTTGTTCTTTCTCTGCGTCCGCAAACATCTTTCGGATGTTCTCTTCGGACGCTCCGACGTACTTGTTCAACACCTCTGGACCGTTGATAACCTTGGGCTCTCGCGCATTCAGCATCTTTCCGATCTGCCGAGCTATCAAGGTTTTACCCGTACCGGGAGGTCCGTACAGGAGCATACCGCGGACGTGATCGATACCCAGCCTCTCCCGAATACCCGGAGGGAAGATACGGGAGGCGAAAGCTCGTCGAAAGATGGCACCGAATTCAGCATCCAAGCCACCGATACCCATGTCTTCGAACTTGAAGCCTGGCTGGATAATGGAGTTTGCCGCTGCTCGTCGCGCTGACGCCTTTAACTTGATATCTGTCTTGGCATCCTTGAAGAAGTCGACCTGAGTGTGTCTTGTGAGGATGCCACGAGCTCGAGGGTCGGTAATCGCAGGCGCGTTGGCCTCGTCTTTCTCCATAGACAAATCCGCTAGCGTCACAGTTCGTATCGATAACTTGAGTGGTATGTTCTTGATATCGATCACAAGCTGCTGGCCTGGCGAAAGGATTTGGTTCTCGAAACTCTTCTTGAAGACGGTAGCGAGCTCGTCCTGGTCGTAAGGTGTCTCCGTGGTCTTCCTTCCCGCGAATCCGACTTCCACGTCCACTGCGCCTAAGTATGACTTTCCGCCGCTGTACGCAAAGTGATCGTATGGTGCCGCGTTAACAACCTCCTGGGGACCAAGCGATATGCCGGCCCATGTTCGCTGGAAATCTGTGAGACCAATCTCGCCCGGGTTGCATCCTTGTGTTGGTCGTGCGGAGAGTGCGTAGTTCCCGTTAACAATGATGTAGATATCGGAGCCGTCGGCGTTTGGTGGGAAGTCTTGAGGGGAAACTGCGACGCTTTGTGGTGTTAGCCAAGAGTTCCGAACATATAGAAATTTGGGGTTTGAAGAGGCTTGTAGGCTACATTGCTGCTGACTGTACATACATGTTGCCAAAAGCGTACGCGTTGCCTCCTGGGCTCTTGATGGGCCGCAGCTGTCGTGGAGGACCGCCGCCGCCGCCTCCACCGCCTCCTGGAGGGCCCCTTGCGGGCATACGCTGTTGTTGCGGCCGGTCATCATAACCCGCCATTCTTGTGTCTTGGCCTCGCGAAGGTCCTTGTGGTGGTTGCTGTTGCGGAGGTGGGCGTCCGTAACCGTCGTTGCGAGGCGGTGGCCGAGGGGAGCTACCAGGAAGGCCTGGAAGTCGATCGCGGTTGAACATCTTGGTGGTGGAAGAAGGTCGCTATCGAATTTTGGGGTATATAAAGTGGCAGAAGGTGGATGCCACGTATTCGTGAAGACGTTGGGAGGCAGCAGCAATGGGGCCTCACGGGGTCGCAAAGGTCACCAGGCTACAGTATAAGGACAAGTTTAGTCGGGTCGCGGTGTAATGTATATTCCTCGATGATCTGTCCAGTCCAAAAGCTATGCAAGCCAAACCAGAAACAAGCGTGATACAACCTGACCGTCAGGGTCTGTGATGCTGCGTGGGGAGCTTCAGGAACGCGCTTTGACCAAGCCACACGCCACACGTCATCCCCGTCGCTCCGCCGCCAACAGGGGAGGCTAGGATTCGAGGCGTTTGCTGCATACACACGCATAGATCTCGACAACTTCACAGGTCCCAATTTAATGTATGCGTCTACCTTATGGACCGTCTTTTGATACCATCTGGTAGAATGCGACGCGAAATCTAGCCAGCACATCACGACGCCCCCAGCTGAGAGTCGTACACCTACCTCCCGACCTGTAGACCCAACAAAAGCCCTCCCAACATCAAGCGGGTACCAACATGTTGTTGAAAGACCTCACGCTGCTCAGTAGCCCTTCCCAAGATGCACTGCATCGCCTCCGCCATACCAAAGGGGACCCGTCCCACAATGCAAACCCTTTTCCTGGCCCACGTTGAACTCTCCACCAGCAGGTATCTTGCCTTCATTATGTCCCGGCCAGTAGTCTTTCTGCAGCCACGCGTTGATCTCCTCGATCTTGTCGATCAAAGCCTTCGTCTTCTCAGGATCTAGCGAGCCGTTTCCGTCTTCCTGATCTTTGGTATATATGAAGCGGCCGATGGTGAGATGGCTTGACGGTACGACATATCGCGATTCCACTTGAAGACCTGCATCGCGACACATGGAGAACATATCTCGGCGAAGATGGTGGTAAGTGAACTTGTCGTCCTCGGGCGTACGGCCAGAGTGCAGTCCCTCGCCAGCTGCAGGTACAAAGCTCAACGCTATCGCCGAGGCATCGTACCCGATAAGAGGCTTAATGAGGCGCGTGCGATGCTCGTGGGTATAGTCGGCCATAGCAGGTATCTTGTCTCGCACACTATCGACAAGTTGCTGGATCTCTGGTGCCGTCTTCGAATGCGTTACCTCAAGTACTGTAATGTGCTGGTTGTCCCGGGGCATGAGCCATAGATCTGCTGTCATTAGCATTGCAATACGGTAGCCATGATATTGTGCCTACTTGGTGCTACTGTTCGCAGTTCCTGCTGCACTCGGGCGATCATATCCTTGACTTGCTCTGTAGGACGGCCCCAGAATACCTGCACATGATAAGTACACGTATCGATGCAGGTTGTATATCAGCATTCTTACGAAACAGTTGCGAGGATCTTTGAATCCAGGTTCGACAGTGGGGTCTTCCAGTCTCAAGAGTATGGGGTCTATGTTGACGCCCTGGAAGCTCGTATCGAGCATTTTCGCCTTTTGCTGCGCATTCCTCGTGGTCCGATGCAATTGGTACTTTTCTTGGATTCGTACCTGCGTTGTTTGCTAAGTACATGCAAAGATCAGATATTAAAGAATCTTACCGGATCATCCTCACATGCCGATATCAATGCATCATACGGGTTGCTGAAGGAGGAAGTCGAGACACCAGTGAGGTCCTCAAATGTGTTGACTGCCTGGTTAGCCATGAAGTGTGCTACGAATCGTGGTGAATACAGGATAATGCAAGGACGCTGTATGTTTCTTTCAGTATTGCGGTGAAGGTAATACGAGTACCAAGCCGCGAGGGTGGGTACGTAGGTATACATTGAGCTGAATGCTGTCCGACTTCGCTACGTAGGATGGCACCTTCCCTCTCAGAGTAGCCTATCCGCTTCGGCTGTGCATGCCTCAAAGGGACACACACAAACCCTCTCGCCCTCAATTCACCTCATGGCCTACTCAGCACATTTTATCTCTCATCGTGTCTTTCCCAGGTCATGCAGTCCAGCGGCGAGAGACGGCATGCGGGGTACGTGCCCTGACAGGATGCCCCACGTGCTTTCGCTCCACTCGCGCGACGCGTCGTTGCGCTACGTGCTTGCATGCCGCATGAACTCCATTGACTTTATTGCCCTCAACGCGCGAATCGCATGCCATGAGCGAACCGCGCCACTTCATTCTTCTATCTCTAGATTAACGGCTGTTCCGATATTCAATTACGTGTCTTGCATCGAAATACTCTCACCATGGGACAAAACAATTCGCGTAAGCGGAAGCGCGTCACCCAAGTGTCACCTTCACACAGCGTGTCTGAGTACGACGATGATATTATTCATGTTGCACCACGGCCACACACCGCCAGCAGAGGGAGTACTGAGCGCACTCCGTTGGCCGAGACACAGACACGAGGCAATCGCGCTCGCCGCGCGCACACAGCCCAGCATGTCCATGGTATGCCGTTCACCTTATCATCACCACTTGCTGTCTCTCAAGAGCTAACCAATTGCAGTTGATGCGCCCTCTATCCATACTGGTCCCCCGACACCTCTTCAAGCGACGCACGATGCCGACCAAGTCATACCTACAGATTGTTGCTACTTTTGTCTCACCCGCGGAGGCAACGCTACGTACGAGTGTCACACAGAGGAAGGAGCAGACCTATGTATTCGTTGTATACGAGATAAATAGAAGAAGTGCAGGTTGCCAACGCCTGAAGAATCGGCAGCGATAGCGGCACGTTGCCCACGGTGCACGATACGAGGATTTAAGCTTTGCGACGGAAACGACCCTTGCGATACTTGTGTACGCAACAGGACTGTACACCTATGTCGCAAGATACCCGAGAAGAAGAAGCCAAAGCTTGAGGAGCTAGCCACAAGAGCCGGGATTACCCCACAGTCTGAAGGTGTTGCACCAGAGCAGTCCAGCACAAGCCGAAGAATTCGACGTAGCGAGGTATCTCAGACCGGCAATGACGCACAGGTTACTACAGAGGATGTGAGTGTCGAAGTTGATCACAATACAACACGTACCGGCACATCTAGATCAAAGCGCAGGAAGGTTTCACCCAAAAGTACACCCAAAAGTACACCCGATGAGTACACACAGGTGGTTAGCCCGAAGAGGAGCCCGTCTAGATTGAGCTTGCGCAAAGCTTCGAGGACACAAGAAAAACCTGCCGACGAGAACGAAGAGCTGCATTGTGGCGACGATGCGTTACCCTCGCCTGTGACTTCGAACGATTTCGCGTTAGAAGACGATCCCAAATTAGCGACGGCCCCTGGTGGTGAGAACGTTCCGATGATGGACAACGACTCGGATCAAGGAAAAGAGATCGGCATATTGAACCTTGGTCGTAGTGGACGCTCCAGCAGGGCTCGGCCTAGGGTGTCCTATGTTGAACCCATGCTTGAGGACGTATCCGACCAAGACCTAGGTCTCGCAGCCGAAGACGAAGATGAGGACGTATCAGACAGCTACAGTTCTCCTACAACGGACGAAGAAGAAGAAAGCGAAGCGGAAATTGAGCCTGCATCTTCTGATGAGGAAGCATCAGGCGCCAGCGACGCTGAATCGCTAGACATATCCATAGATGAGGACGTTATCCCTGTTGAAGACGATCAGCCCAAGCCAAACCCACGCCGGAACACTAAGACCGGAGAACTAAGTCGAGCTGGCAAAGGCATCGATCTGAGCCTTCCCCCGCTCTCGAACATCCAAGACTGCATGTTCGATATGACCGCGAAAGCAGTAAACCTCGGCCTTTGTGAAGCTCTCCAAAGTCTAGGAGAAAGGCCTATCAGAGTAGCGACCATGTGTTCTGGTACTGAGTCGCCGTTGCTAGCCCTGGATGAGATATCAAAAGGTCAGTCATTTGCACGCAAACATCAGACGTTATATCTAATATGTTCTTTAGCACTTGAACGTATGGGAAAACCTCCAATGTATATCCAGCAAGAATTCTCCGCAGAGATTGAAATCTTCAAACAGGGATACATTGAGCGGAATTTCGCTCCCAGGAAGTTGTTCCGAGACGTGCGCGACTTCCTCCGCAAAGACACCACCACCGCTATCACAGCATACGGAGCAGAGGTGGACGTCCCCACGGGCATAGATATCCTCATCGCCGGCTTCGTCTGCAAAGATCTCTCGCGGATGAACAACAAGGGAAAGACTATCGACGACGGCGGCGAATCTGGCGATACATGGCGAGCAATCTACACATATGCGGAGCGCTTTCGCCGCACCCTAGTACTGTTAGAGAACGTGAAAAACGAGAAGAAGACCTGGGATGACGTGGTGAAACGTTGGGCAAATATCGGCTATGAAGCTCAATGGACCTACTGCGACACCAAAAACTTCTATCTACCCCAGACAAGAGAAAGGATGTATATGGTTGCGATAGAGCGTTCACACTTCGGTAAAGATGCGAGGAGCGCGACTGACCAGTGGAAGGAGTTGATGCATAAACTGGAGAGACAGTGCAGCAGCCCCTACGAAGCTTTCCTTCCGGAGTCGCTGAAAGAGTCAAGTGGCTTCGGTATATTGAAGAACGAACCGGACTGGGCTCTATGTAAACTCCGGAACGACCACATTCGATTTGAGAAGAGGCTTGGTATACTAAGCCCGGTCAGCCGACGAAGTGACAGTGGTACCATCATGTAAGTCCACCTAATACTGCTTTCATTTGCTCAGACTAATGATGACAGGCCTCCCGATTTCGCAGATCGAAAATTTTACAATTCACAGTCCTCGAGGGTGCATGACGCCATCGACATCGCTCACCTAGAGTTTGCTGCCCTCAAGGGCTGTGATTCACTTTACAAAATGGCGCTCTGGGATGTCAGCCAAAATGTCGATCGATTCAAAGCAGACTTAGGTATCGCACCATGCCTGACACCAAGCGGCCAAGATTTCGCGAGCAATCGTCAACATACTCTCAACGGCAGCCAACTCTTGATCCTTCAGGGAATGCCCCTTGATAGACTGCTGTTCGCCAACGAAACACAGAAGGACCTACAAAACTTAGCTGGCAATGCTATGTCAACTACAGTGATCGGCGCCTCTCTAATCTCTGCTCTTATCGCTGGATCCAGAGCCTTTCGCTCCAACCACGTAGCAACATATGACAAAGCACAAGCTCCTCCGCCCACTAGTAGAACGATCGCCCAGCCAGAGGTCTTGGGTCATACAATCCTGGAACCAAGCATTTATGAAGATCTCGACCTGGCCGAGCTCAGGCACGAAGCAAAGATGAGCGCGCGTATGTGCAACTGTGAGGGCAAACAAATCATCAGCAAGACCGCGGTCCACATCTGCTCTGCTTGTGGACATTCAGCTTGCGCCTCCTGTGCCGGGAATCCCAAGCACGTTTATAAAGAAATTGTCTTACCAAGTCGTCGAACACCGCTACCTGACGACTTCATCAGGCGGTGGAGACCCAGGCTGCCTCCGCGACTGAAGTTCGATGCTTTCCTTAACATCTCTCATCTGGCTGCCAATATGGGCCCAAAAGACCCGATTTTGAGCGAGTATCTGACCGTTCTGTCGGAAGCGCAGCTGAGCTTACAGTATTTCTGTATTGGTGAATTCTCCAGAGAGTACAATGAGTGGAAGATTGCCTATAGCTCGCCTAGTGCTACGATTGAGCTGAAGATCGGCTCCGATATTCGATGGTCATTATTTGTCAGATGTCCACCGAATCTCCCTGGCAATAGCCCCTTGCGCGAATTCCTTCGCAATCCGATCGCACAAAGTGCCACCACCAATACTCTCTTCGACGTCGAGTGGAAAATACGCATACCCTACACCAAGAACCATACTCTCAACATGAGCGGCTCGGTTGAGAAGATTAGCTCTTGGAGGAGTCGGCTCGGTCTTGCTGACTACAAAGAGGAGACCGTACCAAGAACGATTAAAATTCGGGGCAATGACCAGGAGGTGGTGGCCATCACCGGCGATTACGAGCATCAACCGCATTGCGGAACTGCATCAACTAGCCTTTACAAAAGGTCAACGGGGGTGAACAGCATGTACTTGTTTCTCGATCCTAACCCTATCGGCCGATCAGATCATGACAGCTTCGTCTTTAGCCAGGACCATACCCGCAAACACTATGGAGACAGCCGTATCACGCTGGCCCGTGTGCATTCATCCTGGCGACCCTGGGATGTGGAGGACGGATGTGTGGACGCCGTTAACATTACAATTCCTGACATGCACGCTCCTGCTGAAATGACGCTTGTACCAGCAATTGCTCCTCTAAACGTGGGTTTTCTCGATGAAGGATGCCTCATTGACAGCACCCTACCAAATTGCTCCCAGGCGCTCACTTGCCTAGACGTCTCTCTTCAAGATGAGGCCTCAGTGGGTACTTTCGCAGACTATTCCTGGGCTCTAGAAAGCGCCAAGACATTACCGACATGCTCATCTTGGCAGACAGTGCAATCAGACTGGTCCGGGGAGTGTTCTTGCGCACCACTGTATCCCGAGATTCTCTGGAGTGTCAACGAGAAGAGTCTAGCGACAGCACACGAGGACCGCCGAGCTGCTGCCACATTCGAGAGCGCCATCAAGCAGCGTCCTGATATAGTTCAATTGGAAGCTTCCAGTGATCTGTCAGGGACACGAATTCGGATCGGTGTCGATATCATGTCGTTGACGCATCGCGCGCAAGGAAGGTTTGCCAAGGGTGTTTCCACGACTACTTCTTGGATGCTGATAACGGATCATGTTGATTTACCTTCACAGCCCCTCCAGAAGTTTCAGCTGCAAAGCAACGCGAACGATATCCAAGATCCTGCATTTACGCCGCCGGAGTATCTACGGGGTGCGCAGGTAAAGTCTGTGTCATGGATGGCAAGGCAAGAGCGAGGGACAACAACGATACTCACCGAGACAGAAGAGTCAGTGCACTCAGGTCTAGGTTGGAGAGTAGAGGCTCGAGCAGAGACAGAGTAAGTTGTTCATGGTGGTGTGCTCGCCGATCACCCGTCCTTCGGCAAGACTGTCACGAGTATTGGGCTCATCCAGAGCGAATTCGAACAGTGCACAATGGATACACTCATCCAACGCAACAGATCCGTGGCAGCTGAGCAGCCTCAACTTCTGAATTCAGCAGCGACTTTGATCGTCTCACCTCCCCATATTACAAGTCAATGGAGTACAGAGCTGGAGAACTTTCTCGAATCCCAAAAATACGAGGGCTACAATGTCCTTGTCATAGAGAACTACAGTCAACTGAAGGGTCTGAAGATTGAAGACCTCGTACGAAGCAAAGTCATCATAGTGTCTTGGACGCTGTTTGCAGATGAAGCTTACATTTCGGAGCTAGCAACGTTCACCGCACTGCCAGAACCTTTGATGACCAGCCGTCGTGCATTCAGTTGCTGGCTCGATAGGGCCGTTGGCGAGATCCCAAACCAGCTGGCTGTGTACAAGCGTCATGACTATGAGGACTTTCAACGGCTAACGAAGGAACTCGTGGATGAAAGGCTCCAGCAACCCGAGTTCCAGGCCACATTGCCAATAAACATCCGGCATGGTAGCGCATATCTTTCTTTCGAGGCCATGTCATCAACTTCAGGTCCATCGAAGAAAGCCAAAGCCAAGGCGAAAAATAAGGCCAAATCGAGACCAGACAGCTCGTCACACCTAGTGCCACTACTCCATCTCTTTCGGTTCAACAGAATCATCGTTGACGAATATCACTATCTCAATGACACGAACAAGATGGGAAACAACTTCATGGCTACGAGCATCAAACAAGTTGCTGCACATAAACGCTGGGTATTGTCGGGAACGCCAGCCTTAGCCAACTTCTCTGATGTCAATCAGCTGGCATCCTTCCTCGGAGTCAAACTTGGTCGGTACTTCTGTGGCGACGGAACGGTTATGACGTCCGCGGAGAAGGTCTCCAAGCTTGACCAAACTGATGTGGAAAGCTTCTTGTCGCAAACGGAAGTCATGTCCAGACAATGGCATGAAGCGAGACACCAACGGGCGCAGGCCTTCTCGACAAATTTGTGAGACAGAATGAGGCTGAGCTTCAGCACATTGACTGCTCGGAGAAGCTCCTATCGGTGGATCTGGATGCTGCTCACCATGCCGTCTACTTGGAGCTCTCTCAATACCTCATCTCTCAAAAGATGCAAATCAAGAAGCTCAACAAGAAGTCTGGCTCGGACAGGAGTAGCAGGCTGAACGACAGTCTAGAGAATTCCGCAAGTGCCGAAGAAGCACTGCTCAGGTGTGCTCTGCTCTTTGAGACGGAGGAAGGCAAATCTGCGCTTGAGCTCTTATTCGAAAAAAGGTCGCACCAATTACGCAACACCAAGAAGGACTTGTTGAAGTTGCTATCGAAGTTCGAGGGCTTGATGAAGAAGTCTAAGAACAACGAGCCGACCATCAAAGACCTTTATGGCCATTTCCAGAAGGATATATCACAGTATAATTGGCTCGGAGATGACGAGTCCAGCCAAGTTGTTCGCGGCTTGATCAAAGAAGCACAAAAGACCCCCAAATCTGGCTTTGCTGATGTCGCGGACATATCGAAACTTCAGCGCGAGCGGTTGATCAAGCAGGAACTTTCACAGCTTCGAGATACCGCTCTCGAATTTGCGCATAGGACAAGGTCAAAACGTTTCATCGCATCGATCCACGACTATCTTCAACTTGCAACTGTTGGGGAGGAACCTACCCGCTGTAGCTCCCCTGTTTGCAAAGGCGTAGCTAGCCCTCAATTGCTCTTCTCGATACCACACTGCGGACATACTGCATGTAAAGAGTGTCTTGCATTACGAACCGACGACGAGACTTGCGTACATACTGGCTGCAATTCCTACGCAAGCGAAGGCAACCTGATCAGGATGGCTGATCTTGGTCTAAGTCACGACCAACATACTGATCAGAGCTTTGGCAACAAGCTTGAAGCTATTGCCCATCTTGTTCAAGGGCTTCCACAATCTGATCAATGCATCGTTTTCGCGCCAAACGAGGAGATCATCAGCATTCTCGAGACCGTGTTCGACCACTGTAATGTCTCTTACCACTCGCTGGGCGGAAGTCGGCATAAGGCGTCGGCAGCGAAGCTTATGGAGGACTTCAAGACGAACACAAATCCTAAAAAGAGGAAAAAGCTCATCATACTCAATCTGGGAAGCGAGTCTGCAGCTGGCGTGTAAGTCCCTCTTGCAAATGTACATAGATTCCTCGTACTGACCATCTACAGCAACCTCACAGTGGCCAACCACGTCATATTTGTTTCGCCCTTCTTGGCAAAGACGCAATATGACTACGACTCAGCCATGGCACAAGCTATCGCTCGAAGTCGTCGTTATGGCCAGCAGAAGAAGGTTCATATCTATCATGTCATCGCAAAGCGTACGATCGACGTAGATATCCTCGAACACAGGCACAGACGCAGCGACGCGATTACCACCATGGAGGCCGCGATCGAACTACCAGAGCCATCGTCTACAAAGAAAGAAAGGACAAAGCTTCTCAAGAACAGCAAGGGCGAGATAATACTGGTGCCGCTTAGCTGGCTAGCAGATGAAGCCAAGCGAGGAACGATGAACGTTGAAGACTCAACAGAGAAGTTCACCTCTCTGATTAACTTTTCGGAGACATTTGAGCAAGAAGATGACGAGCCTTGAGGAGGCATGTGTACAGCGGAAGATTGTTTGCGGCGATGTTTCAACTCCATTTCGTGTCTTCTTTACAGACAGCTTCCCTATTATACCCCACCGCAGTGTGTGTACCATGTACGCATAGAGATTTTCGCATCAGCAGGGCGTACAGTGTAGTTGGCATGATACCCCAAGTCGCATTTCCAGCGCTCAATGCATATCATCTGAAGTCGCGGGGGTCGTGAATCGAACCTCGTGATTCTATCATATTTACTGCACCTACGTTTAAGCAGCTATGGTGATGTAATAACAATCAGCGCTACCACCACCGCAGAACGACCATCTTCCCAATCCGGCGAGCGGCATGCAAGGTTAGCGGTATTCGTCTAACCTGGTAACATCAGCCCATCAGCCTCAGCCTGCCCTGCTGATCGTAAGCAGAACCACCATCACCACCAAACCCCACGCTCACCGGTAAACAAACTCCGTACACATAGGCCCCCGTATCCCGGCCAAGCCAAGTCAGCTCTCCACTCGTCCTCTGAACGGTGACTTGAACGGTACAAAAGCTACCCAAGCGGCCGCGCTACCCGTATCTGCAACTAGCAGCTACCGGAATAGGATGATGCGTCTTTGAATAGTCCATGGGGCCAGTTCACCGATGAGGGTAATGCTGGGTCACAGACTTCGATGGTTTTCAGAAAGAGTTACTTGGAAGGGAAGGTTGGGCTGGGAATAGGAGCGGGTAGGAGGGGGACTAAGGGTATCGGGTATGTGTGGATGCGGCGTGGTATGGAAAGAAGTCAAATGGTGACGCGGATGGCTGTGGCGTAGTTGACCCTGTCTCATTGGTGTGAGGGATGGACAAAGGGTTCGGCACCAGAGCATGGCACGTTATGGCAATGAAGACTTGAAACTTTGATTCGTTCGTCTCTGGCTTTCCTTCCTGCTTCTCAGATAGTACAAAATTGGTGTCAAAAACCAGACCCTTTTCCATCGCCAAACGCCTCGCCCAATGCTACACCGGTCTTGGTGCCTACTCCAATCTGAAGGCCTTGACGCGGCTGGAGGTATTACGCATGCGCGCTTTCGCTTGAACAGCACGCCGTACTCGAACGTTTCTCTCTCGTAATCTACCCTTCGACCTGGACGCTTATATGACCCATCGGTAACTGGCGTATCGACCGGCTGTTTCTGACTTTCGGATAATCTTGACGACGGAACCTCTTCTCAGGCCCAGGTACTTGGCGACTGGGTCCGTGGACTGGATTCTGGGGAGCTGTGTCTGCTTCAAACGGTATCGCTGGAGTAGCTGCTGCTTCTCCTCGTCACTCAGCAGGACGTGCTTGGGCACCAATTCGTGCTTTGTGATGTTGACCAGCAGATCTTGCTCGACAAAGACCTCCACACCGCCCTTGGGGCCGTCGGTGATGCTTGTCGCGCCGCGGAGGAGTCGAAGGGCCATACCCGTCATGGGCTTTACGGTGACCATGATGCCGGAGTGGAAGGAGCCGTTGACGAGATGGGACATGTAGTCGCGCAGTTGCTTCATTCCAACGTTCTCGTCGGCGTTGAACTCGATCCAGATGGTGCCGATGTTGGGCTGGGGCTCGGGGTTCTTCTTGGTCGGGGCATCGGTATACCTTCGGAGCATGTCTTCGGAGGGCTGGCAGGAGAAGTTGAGGCGCGAACGGCTGGTTAGAGTCAGTACTGCGGCCTGGACATGGCTGTGGCTGGCGCATACTCAGGCTCTCCGTCTTCGCGCGCATATTTCCTTGAGAATTCCTCAAGTGACATGGTCATGTCATCTTCGACAATCATGTAGCCCTTTGGTAGAGTCAGCGCGCAGTCCATTGTCGCCCAAAGCGCAAGCGCATGCGCAACGCACCCGGTCGTTCATCATCTCCTTGGTTGTCCGCCAGACCCTCCACAGGCGAATCAGAGACGCGCTGTACTTTTCGCCTTCCATATTTGCGGTCGCTAAAGTTGATGCGGGGGAACGAGTGTCGGGCGGTGGTGTCGGCGCAACAGGTGAGTGAAGACGGGCGCGTCAAAGAAATCTCCAGAAGTTCCAAAGGCAGGCCGGGCGAGAGGCTTGGCGTGCAGCCCTAGCGCGCGGACCTGGAGCTTGGAACCCCACCACTTCCGCCCATCTCGAACTTGGACATGGCCTCCTCAAACGAAATCCCCAACCTACGAACTCTTCTCGGACAAGGCCGCGGCGGAGCAACAAGAGGCAGAGGTCGTGGAAGAGGTGGTCTTGGAGGCTCAAGTGAAACAAGGGCCCAAGTTCTCGACGATGCCGTCAAGGGGACTGATCAAGATGCGGCGGGGAGCAGGGTGAGCTGTGTAGAGCTAGGTTATCTTCACGACCCATACGCGAAGCTGTTCGCGACACAACAGACGACGAGGAAGCTGCCGTTGCTCAACAGAGGCACTTATGTCCGCACCTCGGCCATCGACCTTCTCGTCGCCAAGTTTCTCGTCACCTACCCGTCGTCGGCGAAGCAGATCATCTCTCTAGGTGCCGGCACCGACACGCGATTCTTCCGCCTCCTCGACCTATACCCTCAAACGCGCCTCGTATATCACGAAATCGACTTCCCTTCGAATACACTCGCTAAGATAGCTACCATACAGAGGCAGCCGCTGCTTTACCGAAAGCTACTGCACATACCGTCGACTTCAGCCTCCTACCACTCAGACACGTACAACATCCATGCGCTCGACCTACGTACTCTGGCCGACCCGTCGGAAGAGAAGCCCCTCCCTCAGATACCGAACCTGGACCCGAGCTTACCCACATTGATCCTGTCTGAGATGTGTCTAGTCTACCTGCAGCCCTCGGCAGTGAAATCAATAGTGTCATCACTGCTCACACACTACCTACAACCTGCGACGCCTGCGTCTCTCATTCTCTACGAGCCCATCCTGCCCCAAGATGCTTTTGGTCGCACAATGATCTCGAACCTCCAGTCCCGCAACATTCACCTTCATACATTGATAGCGTATCCTGAGTTGGGCGACCAACGTGCACGCCTTCAGGGCTATGGCTTGACAAACGGGGCAAAGGTCACGGACACAAGTACTATTTGGCGAAAGTGGATCGACGACGAGGAGAAGGAACGCATCGCTGGATTAGAATTTCTAGACGAACTGGAGGAGCTGGAAATGCTGCTCCGGCATTACTGTGTCGCGTGGGGCTGGAGGGATGGCGAAAGCGATGTCTTTTTGAAAGCGTGGGCGTCTGTACAGGAGTAAGAAGTAGTTGACTTTGCAGCTCACGATGCAGGCATGGTTATCATTAATGGCCTCGAATCGGAAACGAATATTAGTTCTTTCGCAGCATGCTTGAGTTATGACGTGACCTGCGTAGAGTGAAAGCCACGTGCTTGCGCGCCAGACGCACTTCCAGGGCTCACGCGCTAGACCTGAGGCGGCCTTGCCCGAACGGCGCCGTGAACCCCAGACACGGTGCTTTGCGACAACAAGAACGACCAATTACCCACCACCCGCCTCAAATCTGCGCCGTGTCGTGAAGAAAGCGCATTTCTCGCCAACACGCAATGGTGTAATCGCCGCCTCCACATCTGAATCACGACTATATACGCTCCTTACCCGTCCCGACACAACAAACAAACCAACACGGAGTCGCTCCTGCCATGGCGGTACGCAACACGACCCAGCCCTCCTTCAACTTCCTCACCGGCGAGGAAGAGGAGCCAACACCCGCGCCTGCGACTGCCAAACGAGAACCTCTCCGCGAAACCTTTCGAACCACGCTACGAGCCTCCCAGAATGCGCCGCACACGGTTGTGCCTTCTGACCCGATCAATGAAGACCTCCGCGCCCAACTTAACACAGTGCGATATGAGCTCGAAACCGCGAAACAAGAAAAGGAGATGATGAAGCTGGAGCATGCGCAAGAACTCCGCGACGCCCAGAACCGCGCCGATGCCGACTTTCGCAAAGCCCAGCAGGTCGAGGCGTCCAACAGCATGACCGCGAAGAAATACGATGCGCTGACCAAGGAGATGTCCGAGGCACAGACGAAGGCTGCGAACGAGCGGCAAGCGCTGGAACGGCGATTGCGGGAGAGTCAAGAGAGGGCGCAATCGTTACAAGAGGAATACGACGAGGTCAAGGAGGAGTTGTCCACGTCGCAACGGCAGAACGAGCACAGATACAACACCCTACAGACAGAGCACAAGGCGCTGAAGGAGAGTGTGGAGGAGATGCATGCAGATCTACAGGCCAAGGTCAATGCTCTACAAACGTCGCAGAAGAAGCTTGCGCAGAAGGAGGAGGAAGTCGGTCAGATGGAGGCTGAGGTCTTGCGCCTGAAGGCAATCACTGGAGATGCGGAAACACTGGCAGTCATCAAGAGGGAACTCTCCGATCAAGTCGCACACATCAAGAAGCTGGAGACCCTCACGAGGGAGCAGAATACTGAGCTCAAGCAGTACCGGAAGCAACACAAGGCGATCGAGGTGGTTGAGGAGGAGAAGAGGTCGCTGCAGACAAAGCTGCGCATGATGGATGACTTACAACGGCAGTTGGGAGAGGCAGAGCTGAGGAAGCAGGTCTTGGAAGAAGAGCGCGACTCCTGGACGTCGTACCTTGAGGCCGAGGCAGAGATACACGGCGAAGTACTCTTCGAAACCCCCCAAGACCTCGCGCGAGCCTTCATCCAAGAGCGCATAGAGAGAACCGATCTTCTCAACAGATTGGGCGAGATCAAGCCTGAACTCACTGTCAAAGACGCTACCATACAAGCTCTCGAAGAGGAGAAGGCCAAACTACAAGCCGAGATTCAGCAACTCAAGGCCGCCGGAAACACCGCCGCGACGAACAGTGCCGACGCAAAGGTGCGAGCGCGTCTCGAACGACAGAAGGCTCTCGCAACCAAGGAAGTCGACTTCCTGCGCGCCCAAGTCAAGGCTTTTGACGACGAAGAGCGTGAAATGCAGCCCGACACATTCGACGCTGCAAAGTCTGAGCGCATAAAGGAGCTTGAAGATCTCGTCGACCAATATCGCAAAGAGGTCGATACTCTACAACAAGAGTTCAACAACCTGGAGAAACCCGCGCCTGCGACCACAGGTCAGAAGCGCGCTCTCAATACAGACGAGAATGACGAACGCGTCGGCGAACTACGTCGGAAGAACCGCCAACTACAAGACGACCTTCACGCCCTGCAAAAGAAGCAGAAACTCGTCGAATCCGAATACAAAGCCCAGCACTCGCAGCTGAAGAAGCTCAAAGAATCCTCACGAACACGCGTTCTAGAGCTCAAGTCCAACCCCACCGCCGACGCCGAAGCCCTCAAATTAAGCACCGTACGCAATCTCCGCGAAGCTAACGCCCAACTCATCGACCAGCTGGAGAACCAAAGGACACCCCCCTCCACCGTCCCTGCCGCCACACTCGACGCCGCCCGAGACGAGCTCGAAGAAATAAAAACCCAACTCGCCTCCTCTGAGAAGAAGATCAAGCGTCTCAAACAAATCTGGGCCGCCAAATCCCTCGAGTTCAGAGAAGCCGTCGCTTCCATCCTAGGCTGGAAGTTGGACTTTATGCCCAACGGACGTGTCAAGGTCACCAGCATGTTCAAGCAAGCGGACGAGGATGGAGAGAACAGTATAGTGTTTGATGGTGAGAACGGGACGATGAAGGTGTCGGGCGGAGAGCAAAGTGTGTTTGCGGGCGAGATACGCGATCAGATTGTGTATTGGGTGGAGGGCAGGAAGGAGATTCCTTGTTTTCTTGCTGCGCTTACTTTGGAGTTTTGGGAGAGGGGGCCGGGTGGGCAGACGATGCATGGGTAGGTGATTGGAGGTGGAGATGGAGATGGAGATTGAGCAGGTTCATGTGTATGGTATAGCGATCTGACGCTTGGTTCGTCGAATGTAGTGATGATTTCAGAGTAATGATACAGGTCTACCTCTTCCAAAATAGTCCCCAATCTCCTACCCCTTCTCGACCGTTGAATGTATCACACCATACCCAACCTCCGCATCTCCCTCTCCATATTCTCATCCATCACCGCCCTCCTTCCCCACCACTCCACATTCCTTTCCCCATCCATCTGCCCGTCCCCTCTATCGACCTTCCTCCACCACCAGAACCAGCCCATGAACCAACACCACGCGAATGCCACCATGACGAGGAAATCGTAACATAGTAGGGACACTGTTGCGCCTACGACCCAATCATGTTGTTCCGTTGAGAGGCTAGTTTGTTCGCCGAAGTCGTTGACGGTGGTGTTTTTCGTGGGGTTTGCTGTTGGTGTAGTTGGCGAGACGAAGTGGAGTGTGAGGGTAGTGGTTTGGTGCTCTGCTTCGGTAGTTGGGGTGGACTCAGTCGCAGTGGTGGAGGCTGTTGATGACATTGCCTCGATTGTGGTATTGGATGACTGGGTGAGGTAGATGAAGATGGGTGTAATGAGTGCAGATGTGCAAGATGTGGTGACGTCTTGGGCGAGCGCCAATGCGCCGCCGGTGTAGCTCGTGAATACGAGGAACGTGAGAAGTGTAAGAATAAGCATAGTGACGTCTTGTCAACTCGGCAGCGTATTGAAGATGTGTATTTTTCGCTGGGGTAGAATATGTCGGTAAGGACTGTGGTGCTTAGAGGCAGAGTAAGGACTGGAAAAGATAGAAGAATCAAGGAGTAGCATATTCTTAAGAAGCACTAAAGCAAATTGATGAGAAGAGAAGTGCACAATGGTTATGGAAGTGTGGTGAGGGTGGGTTGGTGGTGGAGGCAAGCGAGCTATTGTTCTCGTAGCCGTGAAAAGAAGCTTATCATATATACATAAAATTGCCCTCCTTCACCTCGAACGCCGAAACCCTGCTGCAAGGCATACATTTTCATCGTATTGTTCGTCATCATTGCACCTTGTCCCAAGGCAGCGCAAATGTAGACACCCAGTCCTCAACCTCCTTCTTCAGTTCGATGATTTCGGTGATGTCCTCGCCTTCACCAACGTACTCCTTGAACGCGGCTACACTGGCGGGGTTCTTGCGACCAGTGTCTTCGGCCTTCTTCTTGGCGTCCTTGTCAAGCTTCTGGGTAATACCGACGGCGCGGTGCACGACGTCAGCCACGCGCTTGAAATCCTCGGTCTGGAAGCCACGAGTTGTCATGGCGGGAGTTCCGAGACGCAGACCACCGGGCTTCATGGCAGACTTGTCACCGGGAACAGTGTTCTTGTTCGACGCGACGCCTACAAGCTCGAGGATGCGCTCTACTCGTGCACCGTCTACGCCGCGGTCCTTCAAATCGACAAGGACAAGATGGTTGTCAGTGCCGCCTGAGACGATGTTGTAGCCAAGACCGCCGTTCTCCTTTGAGTCGCCAAGACGCTGCGCGAGGGACTTTGCATTGTCCAGAACCTGTTGTTGGTAGTCCTTGAACTCTTTGGTTGAGGCCTGTTGCAGAGCTACAGCCAGAGCAGTGATGGTGTGGTTGTGGGGTCCTCCCTGGTGGCCTGGGAACACCGATGCGTTGATAGGGCCTTCCAAGTCGTACATCTCCTCCTTGCCCTTCTTGTCAACCTTCCGCACGCCCTTGCGGTAAAAGATCATGGCGCCTCGTGGGCCTCGCAGCGACTTGTGTGTTGTGGTGGTGACGATATCGGAGTGGGGGAACGGAGAGGGGATGACGCCGGCGGCAACGAGACCTGAAATGTGAGCCATATCGGAGAGGAGGTATGCGCCAACATCGTCTGCCAGCTTTCGCATGCGCTCGTACTCGATCAACCGACTGTATGCTGATGTGCCCGCAACGATGACCTTTGGCCTGTAAAGGTGAGCCAGTTCCGACATCTTCTCATAGTCGATGATACCAGTCTTCTCATTCAGCCTGTATGGGAGAGTCTCGTAGTACTTGGATACAGCGGAGATCTTCTTGGTGGGTGTTTGGTATCCGTGCGACAGATGGCCGCCATGGGGGAGGTCGAGACTGAGGATACGGTCGTGGGTGTTGAGGACGGCGGAGTAGGCGTAGAGGTTTGCGGGTGATCCGGAGAGGGCTGTGTTGTGTTAAGACATAGTATAGCAGTTTTATCGACTGACTCACGCTGGACGTTGACACCCCACTCGTCAGGGCTCAAACCGAATGCCTTGAGTGCTCTTTGCTGACAAAGGCGCTCGGCCTCGTCAATGTGCTCATTTCCTCCGTAGTATCGTGCGCCTGGGTATCCTTCCGAGTACTTGTCTATGGCGTCGTGTAAGCTTGAGGTCGTGGTGTGAGGATGCGCAGAACGTACTCTGCATCACGCTGCCGAGCGCATCGAGCACGGCTTGCGATGTGAAGTTCTCCGAGGGAATGAGGTTTATGAAATGCTTCTGGCGGTTCTTCTCCTGCAATAGAAGTACTGTGAGCTTCGTCTTCGTATCTGCGACCTGGGTATGTGGCAACGAACCCTGTTGATGATTTGGTAGACGGTGGGATCGGCTTGTTCAAGATCTTGGGAGAGGATCTGCCGCTTGTTAGTATTTCTGCCCGCTTCATCCTGTTATCATAAGATGTACCTTTTGCTGCGCATCCATACTTGTCGCATAGCCCCGCCATTGTTGTGTCTGTATTCTTGCATGGTTGGTGGCAATTGAGGCTGTGGAGCGAGAGGTGAGCTGGCGCAAAGGCGCTCTGCAGGCTGCTCTAAGGTTCGCCATGTTGAGTCGATCTGGTATACACAGTGGAAGCGTGGCGCGACCTTATAAACGTGCTCGATGCCAGCCGGACTCGTAGTCTCAATGAGGCAACGAAACGATGGGCCCGCTTAATCACGGACTAGGGCGGCACTGGCAGGGGTCAGGGCCTCGGCGCCGTTTCTCCGTTCTCCGGCGGTAAAATATCGACGCTTCCGTCTCGCGTCCTCTCTTCTTTTCTTCACGTAACTAAACCCGAGATGATATGACTGCTTTCAACTCAGCTGCATCCTCACTTGGCTGGCGCAAGCTGGCCGATGTGGGAGCTGTTGACACGCCCCGGCACCCACCACCTAGGGGGACGAAAAAATCTATGATCGGCTCGTTACGTAGGAAGCATCTGTTGATGCTGCTGTATTGTGTTCGGCGTGGTACGGTCTGGAGCACGAGATGTACTGTGCCTTCATTCAGTTCCGCTGCCGTCGCCTTGTATGTAGCATTCCAATGTAATCGTTATTGTCACCATGTCTTAATGTTGCTCATAAGGGTTACTCACCATTGATGTGCCACACCTCAGTATGACGTCGACTACATTGACTCTTTACCTTCTCATGAGCAGGCTAAGCAACAGCCATCAATCGTAATTCTCACATTTCGCAATTGCTGATTGAGAAGCTGAACGCGGAACTGAGTCTTGCTCCTGCCAGATAACACGGCTAGACACGCTTTCCACTCACTTCTATCCTGACCCTGAGAGACCCTGATGGACTCACCACAGTACCACTTGGCAGCTTCTTCACACACAGACTATGATCCATTTCTGATCAGTGTCTTCAACGTGCGATCTCGAGCTTCGTGCACGAAAGACAGGTGGCAGCCTGCACCCAGTCTCTGAGATCGTAGGAACTTCTGAGCATGGATGAAGGACACTGCCCTCACCTCCTCCAAACGACTGCCAAGTTTACTAGTAACAACCCTTAGCCTGGAAAGCGCGCGTGGCAACGACCGTCACTGCCTTAGACGCGCTTTCTCTGTTTACTGACCCCGCGTCTACTGCATCAACCCCATCTTAACCGCAGCCGCAACCTCTACCTCTCCCTCTGCTTCTAACAGCGGTCATCCAACGGCTAAGCGTGACCGTTTTTTACACCGCTAACAACCTCAACTAGCAAGGTGTCCGCATATAAAAATCACATCATGGCGCCCAAACTCAAGACACCGAGCCTGCCTCCTCTCACGATACCGAAGAGTCGCGACTCGAGTCCAGAGCTAGGCAGCCCTTCCAAGATCACGCAGTACAACCAAAAGACAGGCCGTCCGGTTCGAAAGAGCGCAGGCAAGATTCAGAAAGTGGCAGGCTACGTCGATTTCGAAGACGCCGACTTTGACGCCTTGACCGAGAGTGAGTTGAGCGAGTTGAGCGACGAGGAAGAAGAGGATGATATGGACCCGCGCAGCCGTTCAGACAAGAAGAAGAAGGGCGCACTGAAGCGCAAGCGCAGTCCCTCACCCCCGTCTCCGCGTCTAGAGCCCGTTGTCTACCGCCAGGAGCTCGATGACCTCACCGACAATGAGGATGCCGGCGCCTTTCATCGGAGTGCTCCGAAGAAGCCGCCCATGACCTTGCAGTTCAACGTCCCGCTAGGCTTCCATGGTCCACTCTTCGTCAAGCTCGACAGCACCATCCTACAGACCAACGAGCAGGGCAAACTACATGAGATGCAGCCAGGCAAATCGAACAAGTCCCGTGTTACAGGTCCGCAGCCAGCCGGAAAGTCCGCGGTACACAGCGTAGGCTTCACGGATCTGCCGCCCGAGCTAAGGAACACTATCTATCGGTACATTTTCGCTCGGAAGGATAAGACCTCGAAGCTCAGGATTCCGATGACGGTCAACGATCCCAAGGAAAGCCTGACCAAGTCTGGTCAATTCCTCAGGACCTGTAAGCTGGTGCATAACGAAGGCTGTTCGATCTTATACGGCGAGAACACATTCTCCTTCCACCGGCACTACGATACTCGAGGACCTTACTGGGAGCCAGTACCCAAGGAGATCGGTTATCAGGACGTACTGCATTTCCTGAGGATGATCGGCCCCGAGAACATTCAATACCTTCGCGATGTCAAATTCGTCTTCGATGACGCACGCCCAAAGGACACACCCTATGTCCGCTCCAACGAGGAGCGCCGCTATCTGAACGACGACTACCTGGCGAACTGCCTCCGCATCCTCCGCAACGCCAAGCTCCGCAAGGTCACAATGTACTTTGGCGGACGTCGGCAACTGGGCCGTACCGATGTCAGGTTCTTGGGTTACCTGGAGCAGATCAAGGCCGACGAAGTGGTGCGGGAGCCCGAGAAGTACCATCATGGTGCCGATAGGTTCATGAGCAGAATGGCCTGGCATGACCTGAAGGAGGCGATGGTGCGGAAGGACAAGCTCTACGCGAAGGAGTAGCTCAGTACTCACGCTGCCCCAGACACCATCTCGCGGCATACTACACATTCCATGTACCTTGCGATCCGACCACATCGGGGCAACTGTCGGCTTCTGTCATTTTCTAATATTCCCATGTTATTGGCCTCATGTTCACATTCATTGCTTCGGCAACCTTCCTGTAGACCCAGCGATTGCTTTCACTCGAGCGGAAGTACCATGGCGACCGGGCGTTGGATGGCTATCATATGTGGTGAAGGTTCATTTTGTACAATTTACCCCCGGGCCCATGTTTCCTATCTGTCAGCGGATGACGTTGTCAGCCCCTGTTTGGCGACAGTACAGGCACTTCCTGCAGCACATCTTATCAATGTATTTTCCCAACATAAAAATCCAAAGCATTAGATAAAATTCTTTCGTGCTGTCGTGGTGATTGGTCCAACCCCTCATTATCATTCCTCGATATTACCGCCAATGGCACGTCCGGGCCCCAACAACGCACCGACGGCTAAAATGCGACATCCCCTAGCCCCGACCCCACCAGCTATTTCTCAGCCAGCCTGCAGCCGCGCAACGTGTTGAACCATGGGACAAAAGATGTACCTTGCATAAGCGAGCCGTGCGAACACCTGCTTAATGCGGTACGCGATGGTGTGGCTGCAGGGCAAATCATATACAGTACAATAAATTGAGTTAGGCAGCGGGAAGCCGTTGTCAATGTGAAACATTGCTGCACGTAGCCGCTGCCAGTCGTTCTTGCGCATGCAGAAAAGAATGTACCTCGATGCGTTCGTGCATGCATCCCGTTACCGGGCTTGAGGGTCGGGTGGAACACGATCTGGAAGGTGGTCAGAGTCCTATTTAGCCTTTGTATACTATTTGGGCGAAGTTGGTGGTCGAGTTCATAAAAGTGGTTTGATATAGCCGGTTTGCCCGATGAGCTCCTCGGACAGGACAGCACGGGTCAGGGTAGTGATTCAGTGGGGATACGGTACGCGATGCACGTTGTGGATGGTCGGTGCGGGAGGTACGTCAGCGATCATGTACGGAGACCACGGAGATTTTGTGGAATTGGTTAGAGCGGAGGGTGATGTGAGGGGTTGGCACTTGGTGCCCGTAGCTTTTTGCATGTGTCTGTTCATTCATATCGTCGATTCGTCTAGACATCGTCATCGTTCGGTCCGGTGAGCGGTTCTATTTGATGCGCTCCTCGGGATTGCCGAGCATGTGCGTTGAACCCACTTATGCCGTCTTTCCTTTCCGCTTCTTGAACTCTTCTATCCAACCGGCGGCCTTGTCCTTTGGTATCACGCTTATCGTTACCAGGCCGTCGACGATCTCTGGTTTTCCGCTTCCAAGTACTTTGCCTAGGCTCATCTTCTTTCCTACTTTGATGAGGCCGCCGGCTGCAGTTTCCATGTAGGACTCTACGTTGTCGATGGTGTACTCGTGCTTCTCGTCCCATGGCAGCGGGAAAATGTATTCGAGATGTTCGTCTAGCTTCTCTTTCTCAGAGAACGCCTTGATGAAGTCAGACTGCGAGTGCATGGGATACAGCAGTATGACTGGCACCGTGAGTGTTGAAGAAGGATCCAGACTGTTCTCAAGCTTGACAGTGGCGTCTTCCAGATCTGGGGGCTTTTCCGTGCTCCGTGTGAGGATATTCCGGCTCCTCAAGGCGAGTTTGAGTGTTAGCCGCTCTGATGCAGCCTTTTCTTCTCGTTCGCGACGCGCCTTTTCGACGGATTCTATATACTGCTTGCGAGTATCGATCTTGGTTTTGAGGGCCTTGAGAGGGGCGTTGTTGGCATCTAGGGCCAGGCCTCTGTCGCAAGCCCAGGCTGCTTCCTGTAGCTTGTCTAGTGCTAGACCGGCAGTGGCTGATCTGTAGAAGGCTTTGACGTTTGCGGGGTTGATCTTGAGCGTTGAAACGCAATCTTGAATGCAAGAGCGATAGTTTTCTGCCGCGTGTCAGTAGACCGCAATCGAAACTTTGGTGAAGAAGCCATGATGCCTGTCTTCAGGGTGTGCTTGCAAACTCACTCTTCTCCAAATTGCATAATGCTCGGTTGACATAGACAGCCTCCGCAATCGCCCTTTCCTTCTCCGCCTCCTCCTTCTCGTCAAGCTCCACGGGAATAACGTCCGGACCTTCCGCATCTGGATCAGGGTTTGTTTGTGGTCCTTTGAGCGCCGCTATTGCCTTGTCGTAGAACTCTTTCGCGTCTGTCCATTGCTTTGCCCGCGCGCATTCGTTGCCTTGTTGCCGGAAGTTCTCAGCGATCTCCGCACGGGTTCCCTCGTACGCCATCGCTTTCAACGCCTCGAGCGCCATGTTCTCGCCTCCCTCGCCATCTGTTTCATCTAGACTGGTCATGAAGATTGGCATACGGTTCATCTCTTTCAGCAAATCGTCTACTTTTTTCGACTTGACATCAGCCATTGCAGGTGGCAAATCTGCGGACGCCGCCGGTGGGCCATTTTGATCTGTTTGCGCCATGTCGCCTGTGCTGTTTCGAGGAATTCACAACTGTTGTCGCAAATATCACGATATGCTCGTTGTGACTGTCTGCTCGAATTTTCGGCGGATAGTCGCTTAGTCACGCGATGGCGGGGCTGCTGGCTTCGGGAACCCTGACGTCTGAACTTGCAATCACTGGCTGCCTGCGGTCGAGCAGACAACCCAGTCAGAGGGCACCACCAGCCACCCGCCTACCAGCTAGCAGAGCAAAGCAAGAAGGGATGGCGCAGGACAACGAGAGGGGCACGCTAAAATAGGGTAAGCCGGCACCGGCGCTTCCGCGTCATGCTATATTGTCTAAGCTTCTCGTCGACGCCGAAGGTTCAGGGCGCTGTAGCCGATTACGACGCAAATCTCCTATTTGCTTTTCTGAGACAACCACGAGGTCCAGTAGGGCCGAGCAATACCGACTGACACCTGACGAGGCATACATTGTGCGACAGTTGGATCGTGAGCTGTTATGTCGCGTGTCGGGTGGAATCATGGAATGTTCTGCTGATTGCCAGGCCGCCGTATTGCGCCCTCAGCTGTCCGCACATCAGGCCCACTCTCCGCCGGTGGACCAAGTACTCCTTGTTACACTCGGGGTCCATTATTCGTGAACCCCATCGGCGAAGTATCGATTCAGAATGATGGTTGCGAGCGATTCCACCACACGGCAAGGCTGTTTATTTGGAGGCGTTCAACGAAACGTCAATCGATCGCGTTCAGGATGCCACTTGCACGTCGCGCGACGCCTTCAAACTGTATCCTTCCCGTCCGCGGGGGATTGCCCATTTGACAGGCTCAGCCTGGCCAGAGATCAAACGTCATGGTAGTGTGGATCTTGCTCTCGATTTGTTGGGGTAAGAAGACGGCCTGCGATCCTCAACTTTCACATGTGCCGAACTCCTTACTCGACTACCCGACTGACCATGACTGAGGACTGCTACAAATGCATTCTGGCATGATAACTAAGCATCTCACAAAAAGAACTCTGAGGCTGAGGTTTCTATTACCTTCAACTTGTAGAATTGCGTCGTCGATCTGGACTCGAGTTCGGCTCCTTTGCGCCGCCAAGAGCGCACGGATGAATCCTTTCGTCTCAAAGTAGGAAGTCGACTACCTCTGCTTGACTCTCACCTGACTCGGCAGTACAGGATAAGGCTGCTCATTCATGCAACTGCCTACCAGTATGGCAATCCATATATGTCCCCTTTTTGAGGCTTCCAACAGGCATGGGATTGCCAGACCGAAACGTGATCAAAGTATCAAGATCGATGTTCTAATTACAGGCGATGGCTATAACCTAACGGTACCGCACTGGCGCACCGGAGCGTTGGGCGCCATCGAGAGTTTGATAGCTCGGACCGGGACACGAACGTGCCACTTGGTCCAAAGCTTTCCACAGTGGGCCAAGTTTGCGGCGTGGGCAGAGGCTGAAACCCTGAATCACAGCTCATCAACAACGCCAGACTACGCCGGAGGCGTCCAGAATCACTGATAGGGCAAGGCATACGCGGAGCTTTGGACGGCGATAATATCCATCTAGCAAATTACCGTCCACGCAACTTTCGTCTGAAGCCAGCTGCGCCCAGGGTCGTATGAACTTGCGCCTCACATCTACTGATGCTGCTCCTCTCGCGCATCTGTCACACCCCCTTCGTCAACACCGTTACTGCCACCCGCATTCGTTACCACCTACCCCTTGTCGGGTCATTTGCTTCACCTCGCTAAGGTATTGGCCGTCGTCGCGGGACGCATTTAAGGGAACGTTGGACCTAAATGCGCAGCCAATGACGCTTGGCTGAAAAGCGGAAAGCGGATGGCCTGAGCCAATAGTGTCCCTGTAGTCCAGGGGACCCTCGGCTCAGCCTGCATGCAGGGATACTTGTGCTCGCTAGTGCGGAGATGTGCATAAGCAGATGGACTCGGACATCGAAACAAATTTGAGCAGGCACAGATGGGGTTTGATTGATCCCAGGAATCCTATTCGTGCCTTTGGCCATAGTCCCGCCTCCTCTTGGACTGTGCGGACTTGTGCCTGCGTTCCGGGATCCTAGCTGATGCATGGGCGATCACAGCGATTTCATGCTCAAGTTGTGCCTGTCCCTCCCTCTCCTCCCTACGCTCCGTGCCGTTGACGACACACGGGTATCATTCTCGTAGGGCCCGCTGCCCGTTGCTTGACAGTTCTTTTCTTACCATCAAAAGTGTTTTAGCACGCGCCATTAGTCGCTTTCTTCATCTCATTTGCATCGTATGTATGGAATGAGTTGAGCACGTTTCTCTGTCTATCGACTTTCACCATTGTCACGTCATTCCTTTGAAACGTAAGTACGCACCATTGATTCGTGACTGGACCTGTTCGTTGCGACAGGACTCTTTGCTTGGAAGCCATTTGGTACTGACCTCCTACTGCAGTATCGAAACCATCCGAACGCTGCGTACCGTCGATATATCTACCCCACGTAATCCGACCCGACGCTATCCACTATCCTTGAGGACAACTGCTATCCCACGTAACTAGCATTCAATACCCGATCGCAGTACGAACGACTCGACCGGTACGTGAACCATCGCCACGTCTATTGGTGGTCGATACAATTGCTATCGTTACAACAATCAGTTGTGGAAGCGCGTCGACAGAGACTCCACCAAGACACGCCTGGCTACGGCAACAGGAGACACGCCATTGACATATTCTGACTCTACTGCAGGCATGTGTTAAGCTATACGTACCTACAGCACCACTTCGTTGTGGTTCTGAACACCCTACTACATAATATACTTTCCTGGCCTAGACAATACGCCCGACATGGCTACCGACTACTTTTCCGACCAGGAAACCTTCCTGACCAACCACCCGCTTCCCACCCCCGCTGGAACTCCATACAGCTCCTTATCCCGAAGAACCTCAACACACGAAACACCAGGAAGCGATGTTCCCAGTTCACCACCTCCACTTCCACACGACAACAGTTCCAGTTGGGACGATGCTGCCAACGACGAGAGTATCTCAGTCCTGGATCCGCGCCGCTTTACTCCAACCTTACATGCCAATCTAGTCTCGGAGATCTTGAATCTCCGCCGGGAACTTGATTCGAAACACAGGTTCATCGATGATCTGGAGACAAATCTAGATACAGCGCGATCCGAAAATGACGCCCTTGCCAAACAGCTTTCCTCGTCCAACAAGGAAAGCAAAGCCGTCAAACGCCAGCTCCAGCACTTCGAGACCGAAACACTTGCTGCATTGGAGGAGATTGCAGGTGAAAGAGACAAGTTCAAGGAGACCAATGCCGACTTGCGAGAGAAACTAGCTGCAGCAGAAAAGAGGACAAGAAGCCAAGATGACGACTCTACCAAGGTGCACGACATGTGGGCTCGCGAAAAAGAAGAGTGGGCAGGAGAAAAACGAATTCTGGAGCGACGTGTTCATGTGTCAGAGACCCGCTTGAGGATGCTTTTGGACGAGATTGCTATCCAGGAAGAAGCTGCCAATGAAGAGGCTGGTGTCGAAAGTGAGGCTGAAGACCCGAGCAAGGACACTGGTATACCGGAGAGCGACGCAGGAAGCGTACGTTCATCGCCCCAGCGAAGATCATCTACACGTCTTGGACGTCATTCCAGGAACAGAAGCAACAGCAGTTACAGGAGCATCGGACGCAACTACCGGATGTCGTTGATGAGCTCTGATGGGTATGGCAGAGGCAACGGTCTGAGCCTTGCAGATGAGCTCACATTCGACGAAGAAGAGGAAGAGTTGGATGATCTGGAGCTTGACTCGGACGACTTCCCTGAAAATGAAATGCGGGCTCGAAGAGTTCGCGAGTCGCGACAGTCGATGTTACCTGACGAAAAAGCAAAGCGCATCCTAGGATTAAGCAGCGAAACCCAGCAAGTTACATGGGATAGCCCTGTCATGGCGGCCGATGATACCGAGCCGCGGAAGTCGTCATATGAAACGGTTCAATCGTCAGTAACATTGACGCCTCGCGATATCACCCTCGTTTTCCCTCCAACTCGACCAATATATGTCGATACCGGTGTGCAACCGTCGCCTCCACCATCACCTGCCAAGTTGGTCATGGTGGAAGCGACGTCGCAAACTATTGAGCCATCGGTCCAGACAAAGTCGAACGATTTCCCATCTACTGCTGCTGAGGTTGAGGCCAACCAAAGTCGGAAGCGTGTTTCAGTACCCTTGACTTCCAGCCCGCCGGTCCAAGCCAGCCCTGAAATTTGCACAACGACCTCAAGCTCGGTACAGACAATCGAACAGCCTCTCAGTCCGCCACCTACGCCTAGGATTCCTCAGCCATCAGACAATGCACCATTGTCACCAGTTTACCAAACTGAGCTCGTGTCTACGGCAACGCAGACAGACTCGCCGATCGAGCCTGAAGTAGTACCGGAAAAGCCTACTAGAGCGCCACCGCCAGCACCGATAACAATCCCTTCTATTGCTATCCATGCTCCTACATCTGCTCCTTCGTCGCCCAAGGCCCCTATTCTTCCTCCAGGAACCAAGACTGTCTCGACTCAAACCACCGGCGACCTGGTAGCTCCAATGACTTCTACCGCCATGCAGACTGAGCCAATTAGGATTGACCAAAGAGCTGTGAAGCTTCCTGCGCATCTCCTTCCTTCTGCTATAACCTCCAAGCCTGGAACGCCTGAGGCAGATCACGTCAAGACAATCAAGAAGGACTCCAGTGACGCCGAGAACTCTACTCTCAAGACAACCTCTCGTCAAGACTTCATTGCTCGTCTTGAGAAGGCTGCTGAGAAGAAGATCGAGAACCGTTACCCAGGGAACAACGACAATGGACCTTTGTCGCGTCAGCTTCATGCGGACGTACTCAACCGACCCTTCCGGACAAGCAGCCTTTTCGCCGGTTTCGATGGCCCCTCATCTGATGAAGAGGATGACGATGCGGAGCTGAGCGACGACGACTACAGGAGCCACCAGTTCTCTACTCCAATGCTTTCATCGCGTAATGCAAAGAGCGGACGGCCAGTAAACCCACCTACCCCGGTCCCTGAAGACAAGGAATCCACGCCGATGCCTAGGCCATCCGAGGACTCCGTCAACAGTGTTTCTATAGCGTCTAAGCGAAGCTCAATGGAGAAGCCCTCTAGAGTTGGCAAGACACAGCGTAACTCTATCGGCCGCCAGCCCAGCATCCGACGATCTGCTATGATCCACAGCGGAACCGCAGCGCACAACATACCGAAGCCACCCTTCCCGGTTCCCACTCGATCCAGCTCTCGCAACAAGCCAGTGAGCAAAAGCGAAGGTTCGCAAAGCCCAACACCTCGCAACAGTGGATCGTATGCTGGTCGCCGTCCATATGGCGTAAAGCATCAGCGGAAAGACAGCCTACGCAAGGTGCGATCTGCTGCTCCTGTCTCCAAGGGCGCACGCTCTCGTAGCAGATCACCCACACTGCCTGCGACTCCTAGCATTGCAGACACATCTTCCATTCCTCCCCTACCGAGTGACATTGCCAGCGCAAGTGGCTTCCGCCACCGACACCAACTATCAAATGCAACCGCAGCGACAAGCTACACAGCCAACGGATCTACCAACACTTCTGTCTCGCACACCAGTGTCGTCGATGCGATCGCTGCAGCCATGATTGGAGAGTTCATGTGGAAGTACGTGCGCAAGAGGAAGACCTTTGGTGGCCCTGACACGCCGGTGGATGTCAGTCGAGCAGCAGAGGAGGCTTCTTTGGCTAGCCATGGTGTGAGGCACAAGCGTTGGGTCTGGATCTCTCCATATGAAAGAGCCATCTTGTGGAGTAGCAAACAGCCAACGACTGGTTCCGCGTTGATGGGTAAGAGTGGTCGCAAGCGTAAGTCTCTCGAGTTCATGTCATTTTCTATCTACTAACATACCACTAGTCGTCATCCAGTCTGTTCTCGATGTCGCCGACACCTGTCCTGCCCCGAAGAACGAGACACTCTTCAACCGCTCTATCCTCATCCTTACTCCTGCTCGCGCACTCAAATTCACCACATCGTCCCGCGAAAGGCATTACCTTTGGCTGACAGCCCTTTCTTTCCTCGCCCATTCGAGCGCACCCATGCCAGATCTGACTTCTTTGCCACCGGTACCTCCGCCGGTCGACGAAACACTCCAACGTCAACAAGGTGCGACACTCCGCCGTAGTCGTGTTCAGGACTCTGTGCGTCTCGCCAAGGGAAGGACCAACCCAGTCATGGCTCGTTACGCAGCTCAAGACGAGCCAATGCCTAGCTTGCCATCTCTCGCTGGATTCGAAACGGCTATGCCAGACTCTGCCAGCCCTCCAACTATTCCTCGTGGGCCACAGCATGGCAGGAAGAGGAGTTCTACAGGACCAAGCGCACCTCCTCCAACTGTTCCCTTCCGTAGTTTCTCGCACCAGCATGTACCGTCGGTCTACTCCAACGTATCATCTGATATGTACAGTGCCGGCGTACCACCATCAGTACCTTCGTCAGTCTACAACCCCAACAGCGGCGCCATGAGTTCGCGAACCTCAGAAGCCAGCACATCGACTCGTCAACATTTCTTCGACACCATGGGCACAGTCCGCATGGAAGCCTTCATCGACAACGCTCTCGGCGACCCAAAGCAGCTGAGCAGCTACGGCGGACGAGCACCGCACATGCAACATCGTCGCCGACGTGGCAGCAGCCAGTGGAGCGCGAGCACGCGCGACCAGTCGAACCGAGGCGGCGGTCTCTTCGACTTCGACGCTAACGATCCTTTCCGTGGTTTCTAAACAACGCACTGCACTTACGACTCGCTCACGTGTGACGGGCATGCTTTACGGTCGCTCGGATGTCTTCCCCCGCCTGTCGCCCTTTCGTCTTTCGACTATCTCCATCTTTCGCTTGTACCGTCTTATTCTCTCACTGCTAGGGCAACGACCCATACGACTCAACGTCATTGTGCGGAGGTCCCATGTACCTCGTCTGCATCTTTCCTACCGTCACTCTACTTCGACCCACCTTTTGTATTCTCCCACTCGCTCAACAAACCCTAGGGGCCTGACTGCAAGGCTAGAAAGCGGTTGTGCTCGCGCGCATCTTATCACTCGTACCGCCTATTGTAATGTTTCTTCTCTCGGCCGGCTTTCGCTGCTGCGCACCATTGATACCCCTCTCGCTACCTTTACCACGTGGTCTTTGAGCGACCTTTATTCCCTTGCTTGTTTTTCCTTTGCACGAGCGTTCTATATCCACTTTGTCTTGGTGGGAGGTGTAGCCTGGGCGATATTCACTCGCTACTTGGTGGGGGATGGGCAGGGTTAGCCTCAGGGGCAATGATCCAAGTTGGTAGTTTGTGAAGAATCCTACAATCATTACCGCTATCTATGATACTCGATCAGTGTGCATGTGATGATCTACTGTGCGTCGCTGGATCTCTACTGCACATCATCACGTTAACCTAGGGAAAAGCTAAACAGGTCTAGAGCCTACGTGTACGTTAGGGCACCTACTTTGCAGGTTTATATGTAGATGTAGGCTGCAGACCTATTTAGTTTTTCCCTTGTATGAAGTGCCATGTTCCGTGTTCAAAAAAAAATTGGGTGTGTCTGACATGGCCGAAACCAAAAAAGCTTCATTCTCCGCCAACACCCCCCCACGCATACCATCACGTCTCCCTACACTATCCAAGGCCTCTACGGATCCAAAAAGAGAGGTCTTGCCCGGAATCGAACCGGGGTTGCCGGAAGACACTGATTTTGAGATCAGAATCCGGAGTGATAACCGCTACCTGGATGGTTATTAGCGGGGGCAAGTTGGTAAGTGAGGAAGAGGATCTACGCACACTACAAAACCGATTGTAAGCGAGTTGCTTGACTGATTGATGGGGCGATGAAAAATATTGCGGATTATCTAGATACGTAGAACGATGCGGAAGGGACTTGGTGGTTTGCATGGTTGGGCTGTGGTGGGGCTGCGGTGAGAATTTGCTGGAAAGTGGTGCGAGGACGCCGATGTAGGCCGGGATCGGGAGGCACAGCTTTACTCGCATCACAACATCACATGTAGACTGCCTCTGATTGTCTAACATCTATGTTATTTTGATGTAATAGTCGGATATCCTACAGACATGAATTTCCTCACTTGCTTATCACAAAGTACACTCTTGCCTACTACATGCATATAATAGACTTTGTCGATCCCTTTGAATGTATTTCTTAGGCTGCTACGACTATCTCTGCCTTTCGAAATAGCACAAGTTGCTGTGTTGTATAAGGGTCGTTGCATCGCGTTCCCGAAGTTCGTGTGCCGAAGTTTCGCCTTTTTGTCCCCACCCCTGCCAACGAACACTTCTTTCAAAATCCAATGGATGGGATTCAGAAACTACGTGGTGTACTCCTATTACCTTGCAATTTAGGCGTTATGAAGTGAAACACATGTTCATTTTTCGCTCACTCGAAATCTACCAAAAAAAAAGTCCAGATCCGCCCACGCCTATTCACTGTCCTCCCCCGCAACAAAAAACGAATGCACTACAGCAACTGTAGCTCCTCTTGACTCATCGGAGGTTTGAACTCCGGACCTTCAGTGTCCTAACTGGTGGTTTTTGAAGACCCCTTGTTAGACTGACGTGATAACCAACTACACCAACGAGCCCTGTTTTATAGCAAACAGAGAAACTATAAGACTTATGTAGTTGTTTCGGGAGCGCTGGCAGCAAAACTGACCGACTTGAGGGCTGGGAAATGTGCAGTCGCTAGGGCAAAAAGGGGGGGTTGAATGTGGGCAGCTCGCTGGAGCTATACCCACTTGGCCGGGTGGGGAGCTATCAGCTTACTACAGAAGCACCCTGATACGAGGAGCAACGAACCTTCATTGGAGCTTACACTAGTAAGCATTCTCACTGCATCAGGTTATGTTGGCCTGGTGTTGAATAGGTGGTTGTGGTAACTCGAATATATTGACTTATAACAGTATTTGATATCGCGGACAGGGACGCGGAAACAACTCACAACAGGTATCGCAAGAACAACAACAGCCCCTCACTAGTAAAGGTGCCTAAAGCTTGCTACCTGCTAACCTCCTCTTCTCCTTCTCTTTGTCCCTCAACAACCGTCGCAGAATCTTGCCAGACGGCGACTTCGGGATCTCGTCGATGAATTCGATACCACCACTAATCCACTTGTATCGCGCCTTGTGTTCTTCAACATGCTTCTGAATCTCGCGAGCGAGGACGCGATCGTTCTCTTCCAGACCGACTGACGGTGATTTGACGACGAAAGCTTTCGGTACCTCTCCGGTCTTCTCATTGGGGATTTGGATGACGGCGCAGTCGTTTACAGCAGGATGCGTTAGGAGATGTGCTTCGAGTTCTGCAGGTGCGACTTGGTGGCCCTAAGATGTTGTTAGCTTAGAATTTCTTTCACAGGGAGTAGAGACCGTACCTGAACCTTGATGAGTTCCTTGATACGATCAACGATGAAGACGTGTTCGTGACCATTTGCCCCCTTCTTGAATACAGCCTCATCTCCGGTGCGCATGTACCCATCTTGGAACGTTTCCTTGTTGGCCTTGTCGTTGTTAAGATAGCCCAACACGACTGAAGGAGACTTGACTAGCAACTCGCCAGGCTGGTCGTAGCCAGTAATCTCGGTACCCTCAATAGTAACGATCTTGCACTCGATGCTAGGTAGCAGGGAACCGGAGGAGCCGAACCAGATGTCATCGGGAGAAGACGAGGAAACGACAGTGCATGTCTCCGTGAGACCATATCCTTGTCGGATCTTCCATGAAGGGAAGATCTTGGATAGATCTTCTGCTGTCTCTTGTCCTAATGGTGCAGCTCCGGTGAAGATCGACCAGACGGAGCTGAGGTCGTACTTGTCGAGCAAGGGCTTGTTTTTGGTCATGAGGATAATGATCGGTGGGACCAAGAACAACGAGTTGATCTTGTAGTCTTGGATGGCCTGCAGAGTCGACGCAAACTCAAACTTAGGGAGGACTACGACACCATCTCCACGGTAGACATTCGCATGGCAGATGACTACCAGGCCATAGATATGCGACATGGGCAAGAGGCCCAGGGCGATCTCGGTGTAGTCGGACTGATTCCGTACGTCGTTGATGATCGTATCTCTGTACGGCTTCTCGTAGGTAGTGATTTGCACTGCTTGTGGTCAGCTAGTGCTTGATGCGATATGAGGACAAACTTACTGGTGTTGGCGATGACGTTCCTGTGCGATATCATGACACCTTTCTGTACAATACGTTAGGATATACATGCGCGTACGTGCAATACATTCAATCCTTACCGGTAGTCCTGAAGTACCGCTAGAGTAGCAAAGGAACGCTGTCCGCAGAGCTCCGTCGCCTTTCTCCCAGTCCAACTTGGGCAGACGGTCAAGCTTCTCGCCCTCACGGATGAGATCGTCGACCGTCTTGAGCCCCTTTGGTGTTTTCTTGCCAGCAAACGATTCGGGCACCTCCAGTATGTATATGCGATTCTCGGGGATGCCGCAGTTCTTCGCCGCCTGTCGCGCGGTGTCTAAGAGGGGGACGCAGGTGAAGAGGGCTTTCGCGCCGGAGTTCTTCAATTGGTATTCGAGCTCAGCAGTACTGTACGCAGCATTGGCGGGCGATTGGATACCACCCAGACGATGCGTAGCCCATGCCAATGGAAGCGTGTCAATCTAGACAACGTCAGTATCCTCGTAAATCCATCAACCTGGAGATGCTTACCGTGTTGACGGAGAAGACCGCAATGACCTTGTCCCACTCAGTCGCCTCGTTAGGCTTGAAGCCAAGCTCCTTTGATAAGCCTCGGGCGAGAGCCTCGACGCGGTCTCGCATATCCAAACACGAGTATGTCTTCCCGGTCAACCCGCAGGTGAAGGGGTCGTTCGAATAGCCGAGCGGGTGACGGCCATAGTGCTCATCGAGCATGAAGTCGCAGATGGGAATCGAGTCTGGCGGGTCGAAGGGGAGCTGCGGCACCCATGAAGGAGGATTGAAAGGCATGTTGAGCGATATCCACGCGTACGTCAGTTGTGCGCGAAGTCTTGGGACGGGTGCAGGAACTCACCTATAGTAAGCCTCAATTGGCGATGCAGGGAGAAGACAAAGGAGGAATCAAAGCTGCAGCTTTAACGCATGTGCCCATCTTCCTGAATGACGTTAGCATCATCGGATGCCGTGTCTTGTCGGAGCCGACAGCTACTGCCAGCCCCCAACTGTGGGGAAAGCTGGGGTACCGAGGTCACACCTCGAAGCGGCCAAACCTCTCCAGGGCTCCTTAACGCCGGCCTTAGCTCGGAGCCACCAAAACGCGACTCACCTCCTCGACCCAGACACCGAGAAAGAAATACTTGCAACTCGGGACCGAGTGTAATCAGGAGTCGCAAGCATGACGAATCTCCTCAGGTTTGGCTGCTATCTTGGAAGTCGCTCTTATCGCGACGTAGTACAGCAAGAGCCACCCTCGACCCTGCCTCCGCGCTGGCAGCTCTCTTCACTGTCACCATCTCCAACGTTTGCCCACTCTCACTGCGTCGCTTAAGTGAGAGCGTCTCAGCAGAGTTTTCCGTGACTCTCTGTGCAGCTGTCTTCCTATTGTCGCACGAACCTGAATTGAATTCCTATTGTCCGCATGACGCGATCCCACCACCTGCTACTCTTGAACTCACTCTGTTGTTTCTAGACTTCAATTTGTCTTTCTTGTCGCTTCAACTATCGTTACTGGATATTAAACACACATCTAACAGCAAACCACTACTCGAATCACTCATCTGTCATAGCATCCTCAAAGCGCAAGTCTGACGACAGCGATTCCGACTGGGAAGGTGCACCCGGAGCGAAGCAACCCAAACCCGCGCCCGAATCAGGGACTGCTGAACTCCAGAAAGATCTCGGTAACTATGGCAGCGCATCTTCCCAACGCCCGGCACGAGTGAGGAAACCACCGGAAAGATACATCAATGCACCGCCCCAGCCGTCAGCCTACAAGAAGAAAGCGACCTCAGCCAAGGCCAAATCATCTACGAAGGAAGCTTCAGCTACAGCAAGGGGTGCTTCTCATCAGATTCAGGCTGAGCTTCCGGCACCTTCGGACACAATTGCCAATGGCATCGACAGCTCGTCACAACTACCGGAGAAAGAGTCCAAGATAGTCCGTCTCAAAGTCCCAGTCACCACATTCACACGCCAGCCAAGCCAGAAATATGACAACGAAAGCTCCGGTAGTGATCTATCGTCCCCGCCTGGTTCTTTGCCATCAACTCCGGTTTGTACAACCCTCCGACCCTTCGGTCATCAAGCTAATTTGCAAACAGATTTCCGCCTACAAGAACACCCAGACCTCTCTTCCGCTGGACGGACAAGGCCAATGTGCTCAGCGTATACTGGATCCCGTACCGGCATCGAGTCAGGATATTGCAACTCCGCCCGCCTCGCAAGAGGCTCTCCCAAGCCAGGCACACATATCGCAATCATGGGAACCGAATACGCCAGAGGACAGTATGCGCGACGTCCCAGACTTTGTCGATCACGCGCAAACACCGCCATCAATGCTTTCGAAGGAGGTCGACGGTCGCTTCGCATACCTTACGCCCGAATCGGCTATCCACTATGACCCGGGTGTCATACATGAAAAGTCGAACGTTGAGCTTGGGAACGGCCAGGTGCCTGAACAAGACTCATATCCAGCCCAGCCCATACTGGCTTTGGACTCGACCTGCGGAAGGTGTGGCGCAGCTGGGCACCAAGAGCATGACTGCTCCGCGGCTGTCTCTATCCCCGAAAATCGAGATCGTGGCGGACAAGTCGAGGCTTGGCTTCGAGCTGGCGATCCCGCCGACCAGACAAAGCCGCCCTGTGCTGGCTATGTTGGATCGATACCCAATCTGTATGCGGAATCAGAAGCAACAACGGATTGCGATGAATTCGTGGGCTCTCCCGTCGGCGAAGGATTCGACCTAGCCGACAACAAACACCTCTATGATATTACCGATCGACTTATTGCCCAGCAGAATAGAGGTTCGAACAAGCCAGAGCCGCACGGACAACCAGAAGTTTGGGCCGATGGACGGCAAGAGATCTGCGAGACGCTACATTACTATCGCGCATACCAAAGCGCTTGCTACTCCACTGGCGGCTTTGCAAGAGGCTTCATGTTCGACAAGGTTGCGCATGCTCGCGATTATATGGATACTAATGTCGTCATCTCACGTGCAGGCGGTGGTCTCGCGAAGGACATTGACTCTGGTGAGATGAAGTCAAAGAAGGACCAATCTGAAGACTCAGCTGCGCTAGGCTTGAGGAACTGCATGCTTCACTACAACCCAGTCGTCATCATCACCGGAGTCGACAACCCCAACATCCCGTCAAAGCCACCGCATCAGTACTGTGTCTTGGATCATTTCAAGCCCACCCATATTTGGGCCGAGAAGAGTGGTAACAGCAAGATTGTGCGATACCGCTTTGAGAAGCTGAATACCACGAAAGAGTCCTGGTGGAAGGAGAAGGATTCCCAGGAAGTTGTAGAGCTTGGCTCGCTGCCACCTCCAATTGAGAAGATATGTGGAAGCTGCGACTTGAAGTCTCAACAGATATACCTGAACGGATGGATGTGTCTGCAACCGACTTGCGCCGCCTTTTGGAAGATCCTCATGTCAACACTGGGACCCGGAACGAGCACGTCAGCGCAGGAGCCAAAAGAAGCCTCTTTGGTATATGACCCACGCTTTCTCAAGCAGAAGACTCCTTGGCACAATGACGACCACGATTACCCTCTGGTGTCTAACACTGCTGAGCTTTCAGGGCACTCCATTCCAGGTGAGGATACGTCAGTCGCATTCTGGTCTGGTATCGTGTGCCCTAGTTGTGGACGTTGCACATCCCGTTTAAACTGGACAAATTGGGAGTGTTCCAACTCAGCATGCCAATATACGAGGACGCCTCCGCACACGCTCATCCCCGCGTTTTCGCTTCACGATCCATTATGGCCAGTCACTAGCAGCTACACGCTGTCCAGAGATACGATGGCACCTCTGATTGGACTGAAGGTATCCTTCGAACGCGGATATCGCATCAACCGATATGAAATACCCGGCGTCAACGGATTCATAACACACATGGTTGCCAACAAGACGGTACTTGGTGAGGAAGGCGGTCCAGATGCCATGTTCGAGGAGCTTCAACAGACAGATATCGGACTACAGCGCCGGTCAATGCCGAATGGCCAGCTGAAGGGGCCTAATTACTGTCGTCATTTTGCAGTAAACTACGGCATGCCATACAAGTTCATCGCAGCGACAGCATCTCGCTTCTTTGATGGAGCCGCTCGCCCGATAACCAGCACTCGCAGTCGCCTGAACTGGGCTGCCCAGTTGCTCTTGACCCAAGAGACGGGCAAGAGCATGGAAGAGGTCACCCAAGAATGGCAAGAGAAGGAGTTCAATGAAGTTCTCGCATTAGGATACTTCGAAGAACAAAAGATCAACTACCACGATGACGGCGAATTTGGCCTCGGTCCAACTATCGCAACGTTAAGTTTGGGCGCACCAGGCACAATGCGGATCCGCATGAAAGCCCGCCACTACCACGGCGTATCCTCTGTCGCTGGTCTGTACGATGACGCTGCCCCAATACCTGGATGCGAACACTATGAAGCTCGTCTTGCACTTCAACCTGCTCTCGACGCGCTCAAGGTATCAGACTCCAAGGCGTATAATGCGAGGAGGAAGCAGATACCCAAGCAGTTGAAGCTCAACAACCGAGGCAATGCGAGAGATGCGTTGACCATGCAGCTCGGTCATGGCGATATTGTTATCATGCACGGCGCAGATGTACAGAAGTATTATGAACACGCTGTTGAGCACTCGGGTAAGCTGCGGTTTGCGCTTACTTGTCGGTACATCGACCCAACATCGCTGAAGGCTGAGGATCAGCCTCAATATGAGGTTGGGCCGGATGAGGAGCGGTATGATGGATCAGGACTGGTTTGAGTTGTCTGGCACAATCGAGAAGGAAGAAGGAGACTTTGGGTTATATACGGATTTCAACGACGCCAACCTCAGATAGCATGTTTGACTTGTGGTCGTATCTGGCGGATACCATGTTATGTCATGAAGGTGGGCATGTTTTGCATCTCTATACACAATTCATAACGGGTATTTAACTTTTGTTTCTTATGCACATCACCTCATGATTCTTTTGAACTTACATCTCCTGCTTCCACTCCTTGTTGAAGGCCCGTCCAATAACCATTCTCCTCACCTCACTCGTGCCAGCACCAATCTCATATAACTTAGCATCCCTCAGTATCCTCCCAACGGGAACCTCATTCATGTATCCCATACCGCCCATCAACTGCACGGCATCAGCCGCGACCTCACTCGCCCTCTCTGCCGCATACAGAATCGCTCCTGCGCAGTCCTGTGTCTTGATATCTGGACTAGCATGCGACTCATCCACAGCGCGGGCAACACTGTATGTGAACGCCTGACTAGCCCGGTATTTCGTGTACATATCCGCCAGCTTCCCCTGCACAAGCTGATTGTGCGCGATCGGTGTACCGAACTGCTTCCGCTGATGTGTATAAGGAAGGACATTATCAAGCGACGCCTGCATGAGACCCAGCGGCCCCGCTGAGAGTACAAGGCGCTCGAGATCCAGGCCCTCCATCAAGACGCGTACGCCGCGGTTGATCTCTCCCAACACGTTTTCCTTGGGGACAAAGACATTTTCGAAAACGAGTTCGCCGGTGTTGGAGCCGCGCATACCCAGTTTGTCTAGTTTGTTCGCGACGCTGAAGCCGGGGGTGGAGGTCTCGAGAATGAAGGCTGTGATGCCTTTGGAGGCGGCGTTGGGTTCGGTTTTGGCGTAGACGACTATTACGTGTGCGTCTGGGCCCTATCGAAAGCTTGTTAGCACATCTCGTTCTCCCTAGCAGTCTCATATATGAGCATAACAGGGAACGTACGTTGGTAATCCACATCTTCGTCCCATTGAGCAAATACCCACCATCCACCTCCTTCGCCGTACTCTTCATACTAACAACATCGCTCCCAGCACTATGCTCGCTCATAGCCAGCCCACCAATCTTCTCTCCACTGATCAAACCAGGCAGGTACTTCTTCTTCTGCTCCGCATTCCCGTTCAACATCAACTGGTTCACGCACAATTGGCTGTGTGCCGCGTAACTCAGTCCTATGCTGCCGCTCGCCCGCGACAGCTCCTCCATTACGACACAGTGGGCTTGGTAGCCCATTGCCAGTCCGCCGAACTCCTCATCCGCGGTTATGCCTAGGAAACCCGCCTCGCCGAACTTCTGCCACATTTCGTTTGGGAACTCATTTTGTTTATCCGTGCGCGCGGCGACGTCTTCGGGGATCTCGCGTTGGGCGAAGTCGCGGACCGAGTCGCGGAGCTCGTCGAGGTCGGATTGCGAGGGGGGTGTGAAGGCTTTGGGGTGCTTGGTCGATGCGTGGCGGGCTGTGGTGGTGGAGAGGATGGCGGCGCGGGGGACGCGTGTTGAGCGGATGCTGCGTGTGAAGAGGCGGGGGGCTAGGGAGGCCATTTTGATTATGATGTAAACTGGATATTGAAAGGTCAAAGGAAAGTCGTCAAGAAAAGTGGTGAGATGTTTGACAATACCGTCTTGGGAGTTCGGTTTGCGACGGCTGATGGACCGAGGCACCTTCCTAACTGATGGATTGCGGAGGACCAGGGTCCGGGGAAGAGGGAAGCGGCGTAATTCCGCTCTCCCTTCCCATCTATCATAGACTATCAACAAGCCTCTACACAACCAACGAGCCCTCAAAGATCCTTGACACGCTTCATCGCCCTGTCATTACACTCGCCCACATCCAGTGCGACCAAAAACCTGCTCACGGCATTATACGCCGCAACCGTCGCCGTCAACTCCACAACCATGGTATCCTCCAACACGCCCTTGACCATCTCCGCAACCATGTCTTCCACCTGCACACCCACAGTCATCTGATCCGTATAAACCATAACTGCATACTCCTCCTTGCTGAACCCCAACAGCCCCTCCCTCTCCACCATCCCATGTTTTGTAACAGGTAAATCAAAGATAGTCTGAAGTACTTCTTTGGACACTCCTGCTTTCAGTGCCAGAGCGGCATGTACATCCCACTCGTGGACTGCGTGGTTCAGCACTGCGATGCGGCTTATTGCTAGTTCTTTCAAATTGGCTGGTAAGCTGGTTTGCGTGCGGATTGCGCCGATGAATGAGTTCCAGCCGTCTGCTACCGCGGGGTTATGTAGGAGCGCCAGATCGAGTGGGATGAGGGGGCGCGGCTTTCGTCGCTCGGCGATGCGCTCGTAGACTGGGCGGGCTTCTTCATTTGGAGGCTCGCTTGGGGCGTAGGGGACGCGCATCTTGAATGTAGTTGTAGAGCTGAAGGGTCGTAAGTGGATGGTGGGTGGGATGAGTCGAGTCTGAGGGCGGACGGTTGCTAGGTATGGGCGGAGGAACATTGGATGCGAGGAAGCAAGGAAAGAGGGAGATTATATATCACTCTTGTGCATATGCAGGGACTATCACGGATATACTTTCCGGTATACGGAATAGCAAGGCATGGCACTGGTGAGCAATGCTAGTTGTTCAGATAAAATTGAGTAAATCAGGTTTTTGAAAGATCATTCGATCAAAGATTCATTCATGCGTAGTTTCCAAAGATCCCACTGTATGAAATATATACATGTTCAACACCACAAAAGACGAACTAATCTACAATCTGCTCTGCTCATCAAAGACATTCGGTAACCTAGGGATACCTTCCAATCTAGTCGTCTTCTTACCCGCTGGCGCAAGTGTAACATTGTATGTCAAGTCGAGCTTCGCCTTGGGGTCCTTGCTAGGCTCAAAGTCTAGCAGCAGATCGTCCTTGACGGCAAAGACAGTGTCGTTCGAGACCCATTGGTCGTCGCGGGGGTATAATTGCGTAATGAGCGGCTTGTAGTTCTCGGCTGAAACCATGAGATGGATGTGTGCGGGACGGAAGGGGTGGCGGTCGAGAGTCTTGAAGAGTTGGCCAGCGGCGCCTGTTGTGTGTTAGTCTTGCTCATAAGATATCTTTAGAGGATAACATACCATCGGTAGGCAGCGAGTACGCTGTTGGCTTGTAGCAGTAGTACCAGTACTCGCCCTTCTCGTTTGTGGTAAACTTTCCTCGCAGGTTGTTGGGCTCCTGGTTCTCGGGATCTTGGAAGTCGTACTTTCCGTTTGCGCTCGCTTGCCAGATGTCGATGACTGCGTTGGGAATGCCCTTCTTGGTGTCGAGATCCATGACTACACCGTGCATGAGAGTGGTTTGGCCATCGGGATGCGGGTTTCGGATAATGGTGTCGCCGAGGTCGCGGAATGGCGAGTGTGGTGACCAGAAGGGACCGAGGATTGTGGAGGAGGTGGGTGTCTCGCCAGACTCGTTGATGTGCTTGTGTGCGATCTCGTCGACCAATCTCGGTAAAAGTTAGTATGACGTTTGGACTTGCTGAAGGTTTGGAAACTTACGATTCTACACCTAGAACATCTGAAATACGATGCGCCTCGTTCCTGGTGGCTGTTGTGGTCTTGCCAATGGAGTTCACAAACCGCACACCCTCGAACCACTCCTCGTTGGTCAGCTCGACCTCGCGGATGAAGTCGTGGAGATGTCTAATCAGCTTGCCCATGACAAAACGCGTCCGGTCTGGCACATTTGGTCCAATAGCGTTGATGACGGCGTCGGTAAAGTTGGGGTCGAAGCGGTGCGAGCCATTCTCCTGAACCTCAGGCGCTGTCTGTGTGTTTGGGTCCATTTTGGATGTGTAGTTATATAGGGAATCAAGGTACAAAGGGTATCAAAGAGCTGGTGAAGGGAAGTAGTGCGGAATAGACATAATGCCTGGGAGGCATGAGCTTAATAAATAGTAGCTGAATTCTACCGTCCGCAGCCAACCGAACCGATACCGTTGACAATGGCCGTCTCTCTAGCCGCGGATCAGGCGAGACCTTGTCAGAGCTGTCTGGCGGCATGCTGTACCGGCTCTCAAACGTACTATGAGCGCGAGGAGCTACAGTGCCGAAGGCTGCGCCAGGTCGCGACGGCTGCCCCGCCTTGCGCTGGGCGGGTTGGCGAATTAAAAGGGAGCCGATGTGGAAGAAGTCTTACCCGGCCTTTTTCCCTCGCAATTTAGCGTCATCAGCACTAATGCCCCGCCTTCGGCGCAGACCCCGGAAGTCTAGAGACGCGACGCGATGGCTGGATTATCGCAGAGTGGAGGGAGGATTCGGAATACATCCCAGAGTGACAGCTTTTGCTGCGAGCTGTTTGTTTACACGCAAGACACGTTCCGTGCAAGGAAGCAACCACCAACATGGTCAAACATCACCTCATGATCGGCACTTGGACGCCGCCAGGTGTGATCATCACAGTCGCATTCGATGATGAAACATTGAAGCTGGAGTTGGTAAAGAAGACGGAGATCCCAGAGGATGAGCCCATAAGCTGGATGGCTTTCGACGTATGCGCGCAATTCCTGGACCTCGATGCGACCAACAACAGCTGATGATCAGGATAACAGCACAAGAGAAAGAACATCTACGGTGCTTCTATGAAGAAATGGAGCTCGCACGAGGTCAAGAGCCCGAGTGAGATTGTACACACAGGAAGCTTTCCCATGGGCGGACATCGTAAGCGACGCAACATCAATGCAGGTTGCTGTTACTGACAGGTTTCGCAGCCAAAGCAAATGATGCCGACACCAAGACGCGTGCGATCTTCCTCCTTCCCGCCCAGAAGCCTCCGTATGCCGTATACTGCAACCCTTTCTACGACTATGCTGGCTACGGCAACATCTTCTCAGTCAATCCCGAAGGGCACATCAAAGAGAACATCCAGAACTTCGAGTACTGCGACAAGACTGCCATCCACGGTATGGTCTTCGACCCCTTAGAGACCTATCTCTATAGCGCGGACATGTGGGCCAATCGGGTCTGGTGCCATAAGAAGATAGATGACGAGGGAAGGCTCGAAACAGTAGGTTTTACTGAGGCACCTGCTCCGAAAGACCATCCTAGATGGGTAGAGATGCATCCGTCAGGGAATTATCTGTATGCCTTGATGGAGGCAGGCAATCGGTTGTGCGAGTACGTGATTGATCCGCAAACTAAGCTCCCCGTCTACACCCACAAGACGTACCCATTGATTCCACCTGGTAAAGTACCCTTCTACACATTCTAGATTCTTGGCTAAGTGTCTCCAGGTATCCCTAATGCAACCACGATGTACCGTTCCGACGTTTGCTTCCTCACCAAATCCTCAAACTACCTCTTCGCAACCTCCCGATCCAACTCCTTCTCCCTTACTGGTTACATTGCCGCATTCAAGATCGCTCCCTCAGGCGCCATTGAGCGACAAATCTGCCTCAATCCTACACCGACGTCTGGCGGCCATTCGAATGCAGTATCGCCGTGTCCTTGGTCCGACGAGTGGTTGGCCCTGACAGATGACGAGAAGGGTGGCGTGGAGATATATAGATGGCAGGATGAATTTCTAGCAAGAGTTGCGAGATTGGAAATTGGTGAGAAAGGCTTTGGTATGAATGCTATTTGGTACGACTAGACCGATACACAACACTTGGGCATAGGGGATACGTAGGTAGCATCAAGAGAATTCGCATCATAAAAACTTCATCTTCAGCATGCGAGCATGATTTCTGATGTGGGTGAGTATTGCATGCATCGATAGTCCTCCACGTCCCGAAGCGTAGCGTACACGCGTGGTAGCGGTGGGTCTGTGTTCAGCCTCGGAAGAATGAGGGGCAGCGGTACCGCCGTCGCCCGAACTAACGCCAGCCGGCAGATGTCGTCGGGGGAGCTCTTCTTTCCCCAACTTCGTCATGGCCTGCACAAGATAATTGGAGTAGTATAGTCGCAACCATCGAATCTAATCGTTTCCCAATCTTCCATTTCCACCCAGTCATCTCTCAACTGCTTGCGACACTTACACTGAAGATTACAGCTACCCCACACAACAGATACAATGGCAGCCAAATCAACCCCAGGCATTTTGTACGTGACGATGCAGCCCAAAGAGGGCCTGCCTGAAGCACAGTTTCACGATTGGTAAGTTGACCCTCCGCAGTCGCATCATTGCTACCTCACGATCCCACCTGACACTTTTCCCTCCAAGGTACCAGAACGAACATGGCCCTAACCGTCTGCGCCTCCCATTTTGCAACAATGGCTTCCGCTATCACGCCACCGACCTCGAGAGCGCGTCTGGATCCAAAGACAAGCCAGAATGGATGGCCATCTACGATTTCGACGAGCTGGAGTGGCTGACGAGAGAGCCGTACACGAAACTCCGAAGCGCACCGGTGCAGTCGCAACGAGAACGCGACACTATGAAGCAGATCTTTGTCGACAGGCGATCCTACGATCTACTCGGAGAGTGGAAGGGTGGAGACTTCAAGGACCTACAGAAAGTTGATAACGAGGGAGAGAAGAACGTCATGATTGCCGTGAGCTTTGCGCTGCATGATGGCGCAGACAAGGAAGAGGAGCTGAAGAAGTGGTACGATGAGGAGCATGTACCTCTTCTGCAAAAGGTGCCCGGCTGGAGGAGGACAAGGAGATTCGTAACATCATACCTAGATCTAGAGAGCGGACACAAGACCGAGAAAGAGTACCTCGCGCTACACGAGTACGCACCGCAGAATGGGCTCGGAGGACCCGAGTTCAAGGCTGCTACTACGACGGAGTGGTGCGACAAGATCTACAAGGATGTCGTAAAAGACAGGAAGAGGAGGGTGTACGATCTCTATTACACCTTTGGTGCTGCACAGCGCGACCTCCAAAGTCTAGCGAGCAAAGACACAGTACCAGCAGAGAGTTCAGAAGGCATGGTCAAGACATACCCAGCACACACGACACCAGAGAAGCGACCAGTAATCGAGAGCTTCGTCACAACAAAAGATGGCGTGCAACTGCCGTACCGCCTCGAAGGCTCCAGCGATCCCAATGCGCCTCTTCTCGTGCTTTCAAACAGTATACTTGTCGACTACGGCATCTGGGACGACTTCGTAGCCGAGTTCACAAAAGCCACAAACAACAAGTATCGCATCCTCCGCTACAGCACCCGTGGCCGCAACACACTTCCATCGAATACCACATCGCCCATCACAGTACACACGCTTACCGAAGACGTAATCGCCCTCCTAGATGCCCTTCGCGTCAAGGAAGCCTCCATCGTCGGCGTCTCTCTCGGCGGCGCAACAGCACTCAACGCAGGCCTCTCCTACCCAGACCGCATCACCGCATTCATAGGCTGCGACACCAACGCCTTCGCGCCCCCATCCAACGCAAATGCCTGGAACGACCGCGTCGCCGTTGCCGAGAAAGAAGGTCTAACCGCCTCCTCCGGCGAGCCCATTGTCGGCGAAGAACTCGCAGAAGTGACAGTGCGCCGCTGGTTCGTTAAAGAATCATACGACGATGCGGAGCTGGCGAAGAAGATTCAGCGCGTCAAGGACATGGTTAAGACGAATTCGCTGGCTGGGTTCAGGGATTCGGTTAAGGCACTGCATCAGTATGATATTAGGGAGAAGATGGCCGGGTACAAGGGGAAAGGTGCGTTCTTGGTGGGTGCGGGGGATGGCGTGCTGCCTAAGACTATGAAGGAGAACATGGCGGATAAGCTGGGGAGTGGGGTTGAGCTTAAGGTTGTGGAGGGGGCGGGTCATTTGCCTATGGTGGAGAGGCCGGGGGAGGTTGCGCAGTTTGTTGCGAAGTTTTTGGAGGGTTAGATGTGTGTTATTTGATGATTCAAGAATGTGAGATCTGCTCATCTACTCCATAACATGCAGAAGACAGTGGTGTCCAGAGTAAGCTGTGACCTTTGCGTATCGATCTATACTTCTTCAGTTCATGACGATCCCAGGGGCTGGCTAACCGTAAACAACCTAGCTTGTTAGAACCACCGAGACATGAAACTTATGTACCAGACTGAATCATCCGCAATTTACGCATCTCTCTTTCTATCACTGCGTTCTTTTCTCAAGACACTCCCACTTGTTTTCAAAGCAGTAAGACCCTCACTCCGCAAGTATCTCCAGCCTGTGACCAACAAGTCCTATTATAGGTACTACCTAGGTTCCCAAGGTCGTGGAAGCCAGTATGTCGGGCCGCATCCAACACGGCCGCATCGGCAAATACAGTTCTTCAGATAAAAAGCCTTTTCCCACCCTTGTTAAGCCATACTTCTTCAAACCTACTGCGGATAACCGGCGTTTACGCCCTTACAACAAGACACGTTATGTGTTCAACTTCTCCCAATGGGAAGGCAAAACTATTCACGAGTTGGCTTACGACCATCGACCGCGCGGCCTCTACTTCCTCGATTTCATAACTGGTCCAAAGTTCGATTTAGCAAGTCGTCCTGACCTGATCAGCGCCCTGCGCTCCCTTAACAATGAGTGGTATACAGCTCACCTTTACCCGTCCTTCGCTAAGGGGCTCGCCAAACGAGGATTCAAGAGATTTGAGATTGAAGGATCGGTGTATGAGTGTGCTAAGTATCCCAAGAATCTCAATCCCCATCTACAATGGTACTTGTCGTGCGAGAAAACACCGTTCGACCATTTCATAGAGTTGGAAGCGCCCTACAAGGCAACCGTTTGGACCCATAAAAAGCCGGAAGTAACTTTCGATGCGGAGCCTCTCGCGGCGCTACGACCTGAAAGCGTAAATACGGGACAAGGGATGGGGTGGGAGGCGTATCCAATACGTCTCTCTTTCTTCGGGGTGCCGATTCGAATTGAACGCCTGTACATTGATGACCCGGAGAAGAAGAAGACCTATCTTACTGTTCTGCCCGCCGGTCTTAATGGGAATTATGTGGCATCAGAGTTCCTATATCTCACCATGGAGTTGAATGAGGAGGGCAAAAGCCCGGGCTGGGCAGAAAAGATACTGGGCCTTCCGTTCCATTTCTCCGGCGCTCTTTGCAGTACGTACTGCGTTGACATAGTCGATGCTCATTTCGAGAAGGTCGAAGACGAATCTGTCATTAGAACCGGTCTTCGGTTCGAGATGAGAGGCGTTATCGCTGCAGTTGACGAAGGCAAGATATCCGTCAAGCTAGACTGGCAAGATCCGCGACTCTTGGAGGATGAAGGAAATCGCGAAACCATGCACATGACTCTGCATGAAGGTGTTGAAGCACCGGTGGTTGGAGGAAAGTACCTGATCAAAGGTATTCTTCCACCGCTAGGTTTTGGTTGTAGTAAGTGGGGACCTACATTCGATTGGAAACACGGCAGCCTACCGGATGGGGTTTGGAAGGCTTTCGCGTTTGATCGCATTACCGAGTAAACTATCATCATCACATGCTTTCCACGGTGTTCTCCAAGGATGTGTTAAAGCCAAGGTTTCTTCTCATCAGGTAAACCAACAATGTATCGCCTGGAATGCGACTAGTGATAACAAGAGTACCATTGAAGACTTTTCAGCCCGTTCAAGAGTTGGTCTGATATCTCTTAGTCTTGGTTGACCTCATCAGCGTGAGCGATTGGTAGTCAAGGTTTGGGTGACGCTATTGACGCTATCTCTTCTAGTCCACGTTTCGCAGGTATAATCTCAGATCTCCTGGCATCGGTTGATCGTTCGCTACTTCTACACAAATGTCCCTTACTCCCCCCAAGTCAAGGTACGTCGCTGCGCAAAAGTACCTGCTCGTTAAGATCTAAGGGCTAAAATAGTTTGGCAGCTGCCTTGCGATACAACTCTATTTCTTCACACTACCTCTTCTATGGCGTCGGCTCATCACTTGCCAAAGTAGCCAAAGATGACACAGCGCATCGAAGATTGCCGCGTCATGAGATCTTTTCTGGAACCACCGCAAGCAAGTTCGGTCACTTCAGAGAGATCCCTACACCTATCCTCAGAGAGCATATAACTTCCGCCCTACGGAACAGAATAGGCGGAAGGTACCTGAGAACAAAGACCCGTACCGCTTCAACTTTGGCGAATGGCGCGGCTTCAGCATCGACGAGCTCACCTATAGCGATTGTAAAGGGCTGGTCCACAAGAGGTTCTTAGCAGACTTTGTCTTCGACAAGGACTTTGATCTGGCAAAGCGAAGCGACCTCGTCACAGCGTTTCGATCCTTAGCCGACTTTTACTACGACGAGCGCTGGGAGGTTGGGAAAGAGATCTCTAATCTGGGATTCACACGCACAGACAGATATTGCCTACATTTCTGGGAATCTCCGCTGAGTGGAAACGCAAGAGTGCATCTGTCATGTGACGAGACGCAGTACGATCAGTTCATACACGTTATTCACCCTTCGCCAAATTCTTGGACCAGAAGGCAGCATGTTTCTTTCAGGGGAGGCGAAGAGATACCGGACGTTACTCCTAGCCCGGCCAGCTTCAGTGAAACGGTGTTCTGTAACCTTGACGCGATACAAAAGGAAGAAATGGCGCGGTTTCCTGTGCACATCTCCTTCCATGGTATGCCTGTTAGACTGGAACGTTTGTTTATCGACGAGCCAGACAAGAAAGCGACATACCTTACTATAGCGCCTCTTGGCTTCCAAGGTAGCACAAGAAGCGTTGATAGGTACTTTTACCTTACTATGCGTCTCAACGAAGAGGGCCGAGAAGTAGACTGGGCAGAGAAACTTCTCGGCCTACCCTTTCGCTTTGTGGGAGCCTACGTCAACAGCAAAACAGAGGATCTTGCCTGCGCGCATTTTGAGCCAATCCAAGCGAGCGATATCGAGGGTGGATTTCGTTTCGAGATCCGCAGGACGGCGTTGTTACTCGAAAAATACGGCATTGCGCGCGTTGCGCTGGATTGGGGCAATGATGCAATGTGTGTGGATAATGGATCAATCGGGTCCCTTCTCCTCACATATTCAGAAGACGATGTAGAACTTCGGGAGGGTCAGCATCACCTTCGTGGCGTCATTACGCTACGCGACAATGGAAAGTTCAGGTGGAGAGAGGAGCTTCTCAATGATGCGGTGTGGAGATGCTGTGCCTTCGAACGCAGGAGTACTTCGTTAGATAACCAATCTCTCGAGCACGTTGAGCTTAAGGGTCATTGAAAGAGATACCTACATTCCAAACTACATCCTACCCTCTATCCTCCCTGCCATCCAACCAACTAGTACAATTCACACACCTCTTAGCCTTCTCACTAATATACTTCCTGCAAAACCGGCACTTGACCTGCTTCTTGACGATGTTATCCCCACTCCCCCTCGAATACGCCAGCGCCACGACCCAAAGCGCCAACGCAACGACCAAGAACCTGACAATCTTGTCCAAGAACTCGCCGTAGGCTAGCACCACAGCCCCATCATCGATAGCCTGCTTAGGGGTGTTGTAGCCGTTGGAGATGGTGTTGTTGTAGTTGGGTCCGGATTGCAGGATGGCGAATTTGGCGTCGAGGTTGCGGGAGAGAAAGGGGAGGAGCGAGATTATGGGGAGGATGATGGAGGAGACGAGGGAGTTTGCGACGGCGGTGAAGGACGCTGCGAGGCTGTGTCGCGTGTTAGTATGGTGTATTTATGTATATAATGTTATGGAAGTGACATACATCAGTCCAACGGCTACTTCAAGCACATTGTCGCGTAAGGCGAAGTTGCTGAAGCTGTCCCAAGCACTGGCGGTTCGCCTTCGGATCCCCTGTTCTGCATCGCGGAGGGTTTGGTGTGTGTTTTCATCTAAGCGCGGCATGATGGTACTATAGGGTGTTGAGATGGTAGGGTAGGGTGTCACGATGTGTAAGGATGTGATGCATGGGTGGTGGAAGCTGGAGTCGCGTCTCAGGTGACGACGTCATTCCGGCCGACGCGTAGTGCGCGTAACCTTGGAAGATCTGCACTAATCACGCGCATGAGGATTGCTTGTACGAGTACACCTACTAGTCACATTGGCATGTTCGAAGCATACAATTGCCATCGGATGTGTGTATCAACACTGACTGTAAATCGCATTCACCCTTTGTTCAACGTGGCGATGTGATCGTCTCCAATGACCATCTCCACTCCAACGCCTCCCGAAACTCAGTCTACTCCACGCGTAAGCTTCCCCAGGCTGTGGTCCACTTAGCGAGACGCCCGATAGATCGGCTTTCCTTATTATCATTGCCCTGCGTCGCAGACAGCCAGGCGGCTGCAGCGCTGCGCACGACATATCCAGATCCTCCGACATGACGACTTCTTGCGGATCATGCCATGCACACGGCGAACACCACATCCTTCACGATCTCGATCGCGAACAGGCGTAGCACACCCAACCTCACATTTATCTTATCCAGCCACCAATCCGCGCCGTGGGTCTCCGAATGCCGACCCCACAGAGTCGGCCCTTCTACACAGGAAGCCACTCTGCTCCCGAAGACAGGCCACATGCCCAACCCACACCCCACCCCACCATCGTAACGAGGAAACCACCAAAAAAGATTTAGACCCCGCCTGTCGCAATCACAATCACGCCAGGCAGCCTCATGATTCAGTACCATCGTCAACTATGCCGACCCCGGATCAAAGCCCTCCGCCGCCTATCTCGCGCCGCGTGACCCTTTGCGCACGCCATAGTAAGATCGCCGTCCTATCTGTAAGGGTCAAAAGGGTAAATCCTCCCAAACGCAGGGTCTTGCCATCCGAAGCGGATGGAAAAGCGTGGACATGACAAGTGGTCACGATAGATCAGGTCATGTTGTAGCAACTTTGGGCAAGGTAAGTTGTGTACATATGTAGATCTCTTCGCGTAAAGTACACCAAAAGAAAAGATGCGCGGTGCAAAATACCCTTTTCCTGCGATAATGTCGGCACGCTGCGCTTCGTGAATGGACGAAGTGAGGGGTAAAGAATCCGAAAACGTGGTTGGTGAATATGATGGATATATGCCGGTAGATGTTTCTTGGGCACACTTTCTCATGCAACATGCGAAGTGCACGAGGCTGCATGCAAGGTATACAGAACAAAGCGGTTACGGCTAGTGCTGGTTGGAGTAATGGCAGACGAAAATCACGACTTGGTCTGCTGCAGGCAATCGTGAGGCTGAACGGAAACAGGAGAAGAAAAAAATTGAGTTGGCTGGTACGATAAGATTATCTTCGCCTCTGTAGCGGTGGTGCCGGGAGACCCGATTATTCTTGCTCTGACAGTCGCCACGGAGGTTTTTCGGATGGTTTAGGGTAGGGGCGGTAAGCGCGCGAAAGAGGGATGTTCGCTGCTGGCGTGTGGAGGGGTAATTTGGGCGCTGTTGGTGGTTTTTCGCTATCGTGGGTTATGCGGCGTGAGGTCACGGTACTGCACGTTTGTCTCTTAGTCTGCAGTAGTCGCGTTTTCGGGTGGGGGATGGTTGCGTGTGCTCGACTCAGTGTACCGCCGACGGAGGTTGTCAATGGAAGGGGTTGGCCCGTTGCGTTTGATGAGGTCGTCATAGCAATATCACCGAGCCAAGTGCGAAGGAGGGGATGAAGCTTGAAGATATTATGAAGTGGAATTTGTTTGTTGTTCGATCGCTATCATGCTGCCGCGGCACGCAATGCAGTACAGTATGTGTAAATGCTCAGTAAAACACCGCCCAATGCGTGAAACCATATAAATGCAAGCCCGTGGTATACCAAAAACGCCTTTCCAATGCTGTGTGTGAAGTCAAAAAGCCACCAACGCCGCGCAATGCTATGTATCCAACCCCTCCCCCATGATGCACCCTTTTCTCTATCCCGCCGTGCTACCGTGCTACAAGATCGACTCCCCCGTTACCGAGTCGACTCGTGCTCTTGATTTTGATCGGGTCGATGACCTCCGGCGTTCCGCGCCGTCCTTGGGCTTCCTAGTCTTTGCGCGACGTAGCGCAGGAACATCCTCCTCTTCAGATTCATCTACAGTGAACAGGTCCGGGCTGGGTTCTCTCCATGAGTGGCGATGACCCGATAGTGTGCGCGAGTACCGGCGACGGTTTTGCTGTTTGCGGGTTGCGAGATCCTGTGCACGGCCTCGTGATGGTTCAGTGATTCTGATCCGTGGAGGGCTGAGCTGAGACACGACTTGTGGCGTGTCGTTCAATCGGTCGTCATCCAGCCCCATGAAAGACTCCTCCTCGTCCTCTTCGTAAATGGTAGGCGCGTGGTACTGAGTGTGAAGCTGGCTGTGGTTGTGCTTGACATAGCGGGTCCACTTGTTGGCGAGGTTGGACTTGAACTTGGAGGACTTGGTGGTGCGCGGTCCTTCCTGGACGTCGATGCCTGCGCTCAGGGACAGCTCGTACGGGTCGTCAGCCTCGGTGATGGGTGGTGAGATGAAGTGCGAGAAGGGGTCTTCGTCGATGTCCGGGAGGTCGTTTTCATTAGTGTCGTCGTTGCCAGTCTCAACCCATGGCGGGAAGGAGTAGGCGCGAGGGGTGCTTCGTAGATAGGAAGGCATTATTAAGAGGAAGTCCTTGAATTTTCGAAGGAGCGATGAACGTCGAACAGGTAGTGATGGCTTAGCGCTTGATTCAACCTTAACAAAGGCGATGTGACCGAGAATGGTGTTCGTTCCCCCGGCTCCTGGCCGGTCCTTCCTGAAACAGCAGCTCGCGAACGCTCGGTGAAGAGAGTTCACAAGTGGTGCTGGTAGGAGATATTGGTAGTAGGTTCGCCAGTGGTGAGCGGCGCACGCAAGCTATATATGCGTGGCTTTGGGGTAGGCGTCTGGAAGTGTCACGAGTGGGCGGCGTGGGAGAGGCGACGAATATGAGACAATGCGAGTGCTGCCTGGGAAGTGTTTGCCTGGGAGAGGGCAATGCAAGAAGCGACAGTTAGTCGGAACCGTGGTTTATCCTCCGCGAGATGTCTGGTACGGGATGCATATTCTGGAGGATTCCTTGGGTACTTATGTTGACAGGCGAGCGAAGCAGCCGGAAGAGGTGCCCTGCATGTGCAGTGCATGCGCATTAGCGTGCGGTGTGGATGAGAAGCTTAGTGCAGCGTGAGCAGAATAGGTAAGGATCCCAGGGCGCAAAGGAATGGGTGACAGGCAGAGTGATGGCGGGCGGGCCACATGAGATGGTTGGCGGCACACCATCTCGGTGTAGGATGACCTGCAGGTTGCACGCGCGCATTGGCCACTAGGTGTTGCGGACTCGACGGCCGTTAATGCAGGACTGACGATCGATGGGGTGCCGCTAAGATATCAAACTATGGCCAGAGACTGAACAGCGCGATCGTGCAAATTGCAGCGAGCCGTAAAGACGACTGGCGACACTAGGCGTGAAGGGTGGAGCCAAAGGCCCGAAGACACTACGTAGTCACGATACAGCGCTAGCAGCGGGGCAGATCACACCAGCATACCATCACAACCTCTCTGTTCCCACTCAGCCTCATTTCAGGCTTGCCTCTTTTGGTCCATCATACACCCTCTTCTGCTCACACGCCGCTCGCTTGCGCCGCTGAGAGGCCACGACGGAACTGCTTAGAGTCCCGCTACATCCGCCCTGCCACGCTCGTCGTGAGCATGACGAGGCTGCTTGCGTGAACCTTTGTTCTGTGCCTGCAGCCGACGCTCGACTACACCGAACCCGGTGGCGTTCTTCCAGAAATGTTTCATCAAAAGGTCATGGATAGGGTTTCAGCTCCGTCGATGATTCAGCTGATGCGGCTCCAATACACCACACTGACAGACTACATTAACTTTGGATCACCGTGACAATTGCCACTATTCAAGCCTGGCATCGTGGTCTGCCTACACGGAGTTTTACCCGTATCACTCGACAGCCTGGGATAACGCGGCATCTGCTCTCGGCTCCACTATCCAGTTCTCCATTATTTTGAGATTTCTACTGTTTTCCCAGATTCCTCCTTACAACCGCGATACGGCCCGATTTTGCTTGGGCTCTACAAGAGATGGAATGACGTAGTTTCGCATACACACGACCCTCCTGTTGGGCTTTGTAATGTTACAGTCACCGTTTTCTGACGTTGCGGTCAACGTCGACGATAGTCGGATGCTGTAGACGTGGGTAACGCGGTTCCCGGGCGCCAATTTGGGCTTGCGCCTCAATATCTGACTAAGAACTCTATCTCGCCCACCGCAGTGTCACCTGAACCCTGATGCCGCCTGACGAGTCGGAGTCGCCTGCATTCTTGAATTCCAATGCGTCCCGCTCGCTAATGCTAGCAGACGAAGTCTTGGAAGCTCACGTTCAGCTCTCGACACGAAATTTTGTGCGCCTCATGGCTGTTCATGTTCCAAATGATGTTCGGCGTTCACGAGTTTGTCGCGGCTGGGTATTCAAGAACACTACCTTGTTGGGTGGCTAGGGGCAGCTGTGACAATCTCGGCTCCTCTTTCCAGATGCTACTACAAGTCGCTTACGCCATTAATGAACTGCATTCGACACGGGATTGGACGCTTCTACAGTTTCTCTCCTAATGCGAACCAAACAACGTTTGCGAATAGAAGCTCATCGTCTACGTTCGGAGCGTGTAGTCTTCCCTGGCATGCAGGCTTCCATGCGACCTAGCCTCCGTTATTCGCAGCGCTTCTTCCCTTGACTGCACACGTCTTGCCAGATCTGGTGGACTACACAGCATGCCCTAGCAGCGCTCTCTACACGATTTGCTTTTTCTTTCCAATCATTGGGTCATTAGTATACACAAATCGACCGATGCAGTGGCACGCGTACCGTGATCTACCACTCACCGCTGGGACGACCCCAGCAAGACTAGATTTCTTCACAACCGACGTCTACATCCTCGCAGAGTCCGTCCCTCAACGTCCTTCACGATGCATCTCCAAAGCCATTCACCGCCCTACACCGCCCTTTCCGCCATGCCTTCCGCGATACGATCTACGAGGCGCGAGCGCCCGGGAGCTAAAGTCGTTCGCTAGCCTACAAAATTCCCAGCAGGGATTCCCCAAACCGCCAACCTGCATTTGTACCAAGAAAGAAACACCATACCTGTGGGTCTACGACAACTCGGACGCTTTTGTTCCAGGTTTCTTGAAACACATATCGGACCAGCGTCGGTCCACCTCGGGCTTTTTATGACGCGCGCCTACAGTTACGGGCTCGAGTTTCGGCGAGGCGACGAAAAGTTCGAACGAGGTGATCATTGGCCGCCTGCCTCGTTTCGATTCCGTCTCCGTTCGTACATACGAGGCGCTCACCGCTGGTGTTCCTGCACCAAAGCCCGACACACCGTGCCGATAGCGACTTACATAGTGTTGAATGTCGGCATTTGTACCAGCGCTGACAGATTTCCAGTCGCCTTGACTGGATGCCGACGCCGGTGCCAGGGATCCTGTCTGTGGGGTGCATGGTTGAGATGAGCCCCGCCGTCTCTTCGAATTCTGCAACACCACGGACTCTGATCCGACTAATCGCCCCTCTCGATCCGAAATCTAGTTGAGATGCGCGCGCGTACTGTCTGCCCCTATCCTCGCGCCCAATGCATGTTCTTGGTACAACGAGGCTCTCACCGACTACGTCACTTCCTTTACCGTCTATGTTTGGGTATACTCTTCTCCGCGGGTCAATGCGATAGTAAGCGCTTCTGAGAAAGACTTCATCAAAATTACCCCGCTCCTCCCACACGGAAAAAAATTATGGTGGACGCGTGTTCCGCGTGACACCATCGACATGGTGCGGGAATGCCGAGCCTGCAAGTAGTCAATCAGCTGCAATGGCAGAACAAACGTGAGGGCTGCAACAACCAGAGGAGAGAAGGAAAAACAAAAGAAGGATAAGCTTCGACCTAAACGCTTCGTCGTAACATCTCGGAGTCAGCACTTGCGTATCCCCATGCCCATTACCCCAGCTACGTCACCTGGCACACGCGTTGCACTCACGATCGTCGCGTTAAAACTCTTGTCTCTTTATTCTTTGCTCTTCGTACCCAATCACAAAAGTGCACGCAGACCCCCCTCGTTCAAGAAACGCCGTCCCAAACGCCGCGATCAATGGGTATAGTACATGCTAAGATCCGATGCCAATCTCATATCCAAGCATCACCTCTGTTGATGCTCCCTCCCAGCCCCGATTTCCGCCCGTTGATATCATGAAGTTGCACGTCGGGTCGAGGTATAGTTGCGATATGACGCCGGTGCGGTGTCCGGGGACAATGAAGAAAGGGGTAGCGGCCGCGCCGGCTTTCGGTCCCGCGTCGTTGTGGGCAAGGTCGTAGAGGCGGAGGATGTCGTATGATGCGCTGGTACATGTTAGTGCTTGTCTCACGTCACGTCACGTCACGTCACGTATGTATGTGTGCGCGTGTGAAGGGAGGTGAGCTTACCAAATGAGATGTCGCCCATTGGGCATAGCCCGAACTGCACTCACTGCACCACTGACGCTGGGGAATCGGAATGTGCGTCGCGGCTCTCTCAGGCTCTTGTGTAGACTGTATTCGTCCACTGTGCCGTTTCGTCGGCCAGCGTAGATGAAGTTGCCGTCTGGTGACCAGCATGCGTTCATGCACCATGGTGGTGTATTTCGCGGGGGTGTGATGCGTGCGACGGGGTTCGGTTGCCGGCGGTCCCAGATACGCAATGTGCCGTCCATTGACGCGTCCATAAAGGTCGTTTCAGATGAAGCAGGCTGCTCGGTCTGGTTTGCGGAAGTAGTCGTAGACTGTTCGAGATCCTCTGCATGGGGCAGGCCGTTGGAAGTGCCATTGAGCTGCGCATCTGTACTTCCATTCGCTGCTGGTTGGTTCTCAGCATCTACTGGGGGTTCCTTCGCTTGTTCCGCAGCTGGCTCCTCGGGTGCTTGTACAGGACCGCCCATGTCCATCATGTCCATGTCAGCATTGGCGTCGTCGTCCGCTTGCTGTATGCCGTTCGCGATGGCTCTGGAGAACTCGTCCTCGTCGTCGTCACCACCGAACGAAGGAAGAGTGGCCGAGAGGTTGTTTTCCTGGCCGTCGCCAAACAAAGAGTCCTGGTCCTTGTCTCCAAACAGCGAATCGTCTGGAGATCCCTGGGCATCCTCAGTACCTTCTTCCTTGGGTATCACGGGCTTTATATCGGCGCCGTTCGCGAGGGCGCCGTTGGTTCGAGGTCGGGCGGAGTTGTTGGAGGAGAAAGTGCCGTTCGAGGTAGGAAGGGTTTCGGTATCCTGAGGTATAGGTAACGTAGACATGGGACGTTGCTCGATTGCGGATATCTGTCCTCCGCTCGTCTCGAACTTCCTCTTGACGCTTCCAGTGTTCAAGTCCCAGTCATTGATAGTCTTGTCCCAACTACCACTCAATACCGACGTCTCGTCCTGCGACAGTGTCAAAACCGAGACGGCTGAGGTATGGTTCTTTAGAGTGTGTATCCGCGTTCCTTCCTGATGGCGCACCGACTGCAGGTTTATGCCTCCCGAGTCCAGACCCGACAACAGCCATAGGGCTTGGTGGTGTACTGCGAGCGAGTACACAGGGGACAAGCTCTCGGCTGCGGCACTGTCCTCATTCTCCCAGTATGAGAGAAGCACGCCCGCCTTGGTGACCGAGTCAACGAAAGGGTGTCGCTGGGCCACGGTCAGGGCGAGCTTTCCGTTGGCCGTGTCTACCCAATTGAACTTTCGTATATAGCCGTCCGCGCCTCCGCTGAAGACCCATCGCATATCTGGTGTAGCGGTAATGGCATTGATTGAGGTGCTATGCGGTGCGGCAATGGTGGGTATGATGTCGTATATAGGCGCATTCAAGGCCTCCTGTCGCACGCTGGGGTGGAAGGGCAGGTTTCCAAGCACGCCCGAAGCCGCTGCACGAGGGCTGGGTGATGTGAGGGTGACAGATGGATTGCCGTCTGCTTGTCCAGCTGTCCCGCCATTGGATATGCTGTTGCGCGGACGCTGCGAAGGGCTGTCGGGCTCGTCCTGGTCCTGATCTTGATCTTGGTCTTCATCGTCGTTATCGTTGTCGCCTTCTGCATCGTCGTCGTCGTTATCGCCGTCGTCTGCGTCATCGCCCTCTTCTTCCTCGTCTATGTCCATAGCATCATTCTCCTCCTGCTCATCTTCCTCCTCGGCGGAGCCTGTTGCGCGTGGTCAGCTGGCAGCTCCTCCGAGCGTGGTGGAGATATTTACTGGCGCCATTCTCGTAGTCGTCCTCTTCATTCATACTATCTCCATGAGCATGAGCTAATTAGCACGTGCTCAGCGGATGCACTGCTACGTCGCGTCGAGTGGATGCGCCGATGTTCGCGTTGGGGAACATGGATGAGGCTCGGCCTCGCGTCATTCCCCCGAACGGCACCATTCTCGTTTGGGACTAGATCCACTTCCTCGCCCTCCAGGGCTCTTTCCTTGGAATCATCCACACAAACACCACCTGGGCAATCTTAACGAAACTCACACATGACTGGAATCCAAATTTAGGTACGGTACGGAAGTGCGTGGTCTGTATTCTACCCATCCGCAAAACCAGCAATCTGACGCCTGATGGAGTTGATACTTGGAGAAGCCGCTTAAACACTCAACTGCACAACGCATGAAAAAGAACAGCATAACAATCCTCTACCTCTGTCCCGGATATTATCAGATTACGTGGAGTATATAGCACAGCAGACGCTCATTTCATCCGCCTTGACTGGGCCTCTTTTGAGGCTGCAGAAGTTGAGCGCCACTGATCTGGACCGCGTCAGATCTTGTCTTCGCTCGGCACTTCTAGCATCACAGCTACTTCATAAATTAGCCTGTCTTGACTTTCAAAAAGATATCATCTCACACGTACAATTGCAAGCGGACTTTGTCCAGCTATCTCTCGCTGTTTGCCTTTGCCAGAGCCCTCTCACGGTATGCAAAGCATCAAGAGACCTAGAAACCGTTTGTCGCTTACTGTTCCTGCTCTGTTAGAAAACTTAGCTAGCGCCTTTCGAGATTCAGCCTTTCTTTAGATATTCATGTCGCGTAAGCTAATCATGGTTGGAGCGTGGAAGGTTGCAACCATCAGCTCCTCAGCCTTGTTGCCCGCAACCTTTATCTTGTCAGACACTTGGCCCCCGCATCTAACGTGTATCTACCATATCAACTGTCCTATTGAATCACGCGTGGCTTTGTTGCGGCCTTTCCTACTACCCCCGGATAGGGTTTCAATGACAAAGTCTCATCATCAACGCAGGCAGCCCGTTTCTTCAGCCTTCTTAAATTTGGCACATCCCCGCGCTCCGCCCTCTTTCTATTTCGCCACCTTACTTCAATCTGCAATTAATGGAAAAAAAAAAACACTACAATATTGGTCGGTTAGCCATTGTCAGCCTCAAAAGATAGTACCAACGCTCACAAGTGCGCTATGAGAACTACGCGACATGTCAACGAAGGCAGGCATCAACCCTTCGAAAAGGCCAAAGTCGCTTTGAGAAGTCAATTTCCGTGGTTCGAGATTCTAGTCCACACCGCACCACTGACCATCATCGGCGCCCTTCTCTGGGTGCACATTACCGAGACCTTTTGGAGTGACTTCGAGGTCAAGAAGCAGCGGCGGCGAAACATGGAACTCAAAGCATTTCAGTTTGCTGCCAAGATTCATGAGCTGCTGATGCTATCATCACTTTCTTTCATCGTCTTTTACTACATGCGAAAACTGCTGGTCGGACGTACAGGCATTCCTTTCGGGCTTCTCAGCGCACCCCACCTCACCAACTCACCCGGCATGCTACTACATAAATCGTTTTGGGTGGGCTGGACACGTCACATCCCATTCGGAGGCTTGATGTTTCTCGCCTGTATCTTGTCCTTTGCTTTGGGACCATCATCAGCTATCTCGATGATTCCTTCGCTGGGATGGTACGAGATGAAGAGTGCATTTCCGGCCAATAGCTCGACAATTCTCTATAACGCAACCACAGCTGAAATCTGGCCGACCAAGTTCACTGCTTCAATGAGCCTGAATGCGACTGAAATTACCGGCTGCCTCAAGAATCCCTTCAATCCAACGAATCTGTTCTGCCCTACAGCCGGATTCATGGATGTCTTCAAATGGGTGTGTAGCTCCAATGCCACCAGGATATGTTCGCAGAAGGCTAACCTTCCCTAGTTCGTCAGTTTCACGAAGACTGAATCGCCCAATGCCCTGCTCTTTACGGACTACCTCAGTAGCGTCCAACGTAAGGTTGCCGTCAAGACCGACTCTGACAGTTCCGGCACCTCAGCCTACACCACCGTCATTACAGAGCAGGCTTCGAGGACACTCGGCAGTTTTTATAATTTTGCAAGGCGTACTAACACTGGCGGCATTGGAGACGTTGCATATCCTCGGTTACGCATCACGGCGGATACGCCACTCCTCCAGCCTGTCGTTATGGTAAAGTGTAGTATGTCCTTCTGGAACTGGGACTCGATTCGAGAGAATATCTCGTTTCCGGACATATCACAGGCATGGAGGCCGGCGGGGCTAAATTACGGAACACCTGGATACGTGGATGCTGAAGATGTGATCTTTGATGGACTTCCGGATGAGAACTCACGATTTGAGTGGTACAAGAAATCTGGCATGAACACATCTACATCACTGCTTGCGTTGGCAATCGTACCCATTGTAGCAACAAACTCTTCGACAGACGAATACCGATCTTCGGCCATTGTGGCCTGCTCGACCGATGCACGCTGGGCAGCCAGTGACGCGTACTATCAGCCCGCGAACTCAACCATCGTCTCCAGCAATGTGTCCGATACACTTTCCAATACGCTCTCCGAGACCGATTGGCAATACGGTGAATCACTTGTTACAAAGTATGCACTTTCGCATAAGCCGCTCAATCTACAGCTCGACTGGGCTGCGTTGCTCAACGGGAATCAAACTAGCCGGTCCGCCGACAACTCCACCTCGAACAGTACAGGCATGGCTATGTTCCTTAATTCTGCCATCGACAGCCGCAAGCTAGACGATGGCAAAACGACGGCGTTTTCAGCGCCGAACGTCACATCCAAAGACGCGGGCGGCGCGATCGAGGAGGCATTAGCCATGCTAATAGGCGTCGTACTTACGGACGGCATAGCGCGAAGCTCGTCCCTGGTATACACCCTGCTGAAAACAAATGCCACCGCCAGATCCGAAGTGGTAACGGTACTGGAAGTCTATCTTGGGCCAAACAGTGATTACACGTGGGGTCCAGGTCGATACGTTCCTGATTTCTACTCGGTGCGCATCAAACTCGATTCGTATGGATATGGATACGGACTCTGGAACACCGCACTTTGGGTAGCCATGGCCGTATTACTTCTATTCACGCTTTTAGTGCTAGTTCATGTAGCAGTACTCAGCTATGCCGGGTTTACGGGTCGGTACTATGGGGGCAAGTGCTGGGAGGATGTGGCGGGGCTTGTGGCGTTAGCAATGAACACAACGCCGACTACGAGATTGCATGGGACGAGTGCGGGGGTAGACTGCTCCGAGACGTGGAAGGCTGTGGTCAAGATCCGGGAAATAGGTGGTGAGCACCTGGAATTGCGTTTTGTGGATAAACACCACGAGGATGGACAGACGGTTCAGATCGGGAAGGAGTATTTGTGACCCAGAGTATTTGCTTATGGCAATATCAACGCCGTAACTTAGTTGATGGCTAGATGTACTGGCCATTCATGGTCGTAGGTCCGAGTTTGTAGAAGCTGATGTGTCATCGTTAGGTAGCCTGGGACCAAGCCTTGGAGAGCTTTGATTCATCGTTGGAGAAAATGGCTGCACTAGTGATGGATCGGGTGATTCAGAACTCGTTTTTATTACCTGGAAGTTGTTCTTTTGGGTAAAGTGTAAGAATCTTACCTAGGTACGCAGGCTTCTTTGGATGAGACCTCATTTTGACAATCAAGGTTCAAGCTGCGAATCTTTTTGGTAGTTGTAACGTAGCCGCAATGATCGCTGCGATTCTGAGCTGCACGCGTTGTCGGCCTATGGCTCCCGCTATTGAAACGCCGCACGGCCCTGCTTCCGGGTCAACCCTGGAAGTAGCCGTGGGGCCAACACAGGTTTCTTTGAGCTGACATCCAGACACGACTCCGCAGCCCATCTTGACCTCCTATTCAACCCGTTTCGCATCGACGGCAATACGCATTCACTCGTGCTTCCATCAAACGAGTATCGCAATGACGAGCTCGTACAAGGGGGGACCGGTAGATTATCGCTCCTCAGCTACCCGTGCGGCATGGCCAGAGCTTTCGAAGTAAGTCACCAAATTATGCACTATGAAGTCCACCAGCGCTCATCGCGACCAGGCTATACGAGCAGATAGAAGCCAATGAATAACGATGTGAAGATATCGAATGTGGCGCCGAATATGTCGACTGCGCAGAAGATATTCTAGACGAGCTGAGGGCTGAGAGGAGGCGACTCAACAAGTAAGCGCCACAACTTGAAGAAGCGGTAGCTACTGACTATAGACAGAGAGCTAGACTCTCGGATTATAATATATGAAGCCGAGGATCTCAGCAAAATCGCCAAGAACTTGCTGGATGCTCTAGGTGGCGCTGCCGAGTTGCGCCTCTCAATCTACGAGTTTTTATGCGTAGAGGACGATGGTGTTCATATACCAGATCTCAACCACGAATTCTTTCATGAGCACGATACGGGAGAAACGGTTGCTCTGGTCGCTTGTGAGGAGATGTATTGGCGTCGCAGATTAGATCAAGATGAGAAGAAAGAGATTGTGAACTGACGGCTGACAGCTCTCAAAGAACAGTTCATGTTCAATCCCAATTTGTTGAATCCTCAGTTGGCTCGGGAAATCACCGAGGCCTTCTTCAAGGTGAATGTAGTTCACTTCCGCGATGCACGACTGATGAACGAACTCATCAACACACCTTTCCCGTGCGGATCAATTCCCAAAGATCACGTCCGGAATATCGTGATCTACATACGATTTGAAGACTTTCTCGAGAGAGCTGGTTGGAACGTGCGTACATGTTGCTATGAGACGCCCCATGAACCAGGCCCGGAGTTCAAATGGATAGAGCACGGTGTATACAACCGCTTTCGTCGCGACATCGCTTTCATCCAGCGTCTTGTCTTTGCCAGACCTCCAGAAGTCACCTTACTTCTGGTTACACCATTTTGCCGATGGGATGCGGAAGATCTTGATAAGGATCGCATAAATCTTAATTTCCTGGAGGTCGTACTGCCAACCTACAATCATCTGAAGAAGAATGGGTCAGCCACGAAGGTCATTTCCAAAAGGCTTTCATCCTTGAGTGAAGCGGAGTATGCCTGGGGAGCGGGTTGGGTCCCTCACGACGACGAAGACGTCACTTGGCAGGTCGAGATCGCTGCCAAAACATATGCTCAGGTAAATACGGTTTGTCGTGTTTGGTCGATACTTTACTCATGTGAAAACAGTCTACTGCTGAGCACTATGCCTATCCGGGTGGTCGAAAGAGCTCGAAGCGCGAGCGATTAGAAAACCGTATTAAAGAAACTGCTGCAAAACGCGCAGGCTAGCGGCAGACCCACAATATTAGATACAGTAAGTTGGAGAGGGTCTTGAGACAGTGGCGACAACAATGAAAGCGATAGAAGCCTGGGCGTTCGCAGATGGGTGAATTGACTAGGGCCACGAAGTGAACGTCTGCGTGGACATTCCTCACTCATATAAATTTGCGGGCCCATTGCTTATTCCCCAATACCTCTCATCCATTGCGCTCACTCAACTGGATCCAAATTCCAACCCAACCAAGATGCAGCACCACGGAACCCAAGCAAAGCTTACTTCACCTCTGGACGCAGATGTGTCTCCTTCGACGAACATGGGAGCATTGTCTGGTTTACCAGAGGAGCTGCTCGATGGTATCACGGGATATATGACAAAACAAAGCGACCTTGCTCATATTTCCCTCGCGTCGCACCAGCTGCGACGTATCGCGAATGAAAAGCTCCACACCAACCTAACCCTTAACGAGCGTTACTCAGGAAGCTATCACTGCGCGGTCGAACAAGTCTTCTCCTTTGCGCTTGCGCTTCTTCACCGACCTGAACTAGCATCTAGCGTTCGCAAGCTCTCAATGAGTCTTATAAGAGGGCAGCCAACGTCGCCTCCCAAATGGTCATCTGACGACATCGCTAAAGCACTACGAGTGATCGACGACATGGGTACTAAAGGCACTGGTTGGGCCATCCGTGTGCCTGACTGGAAAGCGCGCTTACTTTCTGGCGACGGCAAAGCTTGTGGTGGTCTCATTCTCGCTTTACTTCCAAATCTGGTCGAGCTGGAGATAGAGATCCTTTCCACTATGCCTGACTTTCGTGTAGCGGACGACGATGTGGAGTATAACAAACGCATTGTATGGTCCCATCAGCGTTACGCAGAGGATCCTCTCCACAAACTCTTTGGAAAGCCTGGGTACTATCTCTTGGAATTTCTAAAACCCAAACGCACCGATCCGGTCATGTCCTCTCGAATGAAAGGTATCGTCAACGCAAGACTTAGGAACCTTATCAACAGACCAGCTTTGGATTTATCCCAGATCTGTGGCCTCAAGAAACTCGAAACTTTGCGGTTCTTCGGCAGCCGTCTTGACAAGAATTGGTGTACTCTGCCGAAGCTGCAGTGCTTAGAGGTCGCGCGAGAATGCAGGGTCCCGTCTTCATTCGTCGCTCCTGCTGTTGATACTCTTCAACTTGAGCTCGCTAGCTGTGTAGCAAAGGAAGTTGATCACAACGGGGCGCTCCATGCCGGTTTTCTTTCGGCCACATCGTTCCCACGGTTGGAACATCTCTCCATCCAGCTCACCAACTTCCACTCGTCTGGCGGCTTCTCTATTGTCAAGTCTATCCTTACACACTCCAAGCGTGCGAAGAGTAATAGGATGATTTACTGCCTTTCCCGGGTTGCGCCTAGCCTCAAAACCCTCTCAGTGAGTGCGTACGATAGCTTCGACCAAGAGTTCTTGAAGTGGATGGGGCCGGTCCCCACCTTTGCTTTCTTCAAGCAGCTGGAAACCCTTACTATACCACAGGATCTTCTTCTTGGCGATGGTTTTCCGAATCCTTGCAAGCTTCTTCCTGCTAGTATCCAGGTGATTGAGCTTCTTCACCCAAGCGTCAAGGCCTTTGCTTGGCTCGACGCGCTCAACAAAGCTCACCACTTCTTCCAGGACCTGAAAGCTGTGTATCTGATCTTCGAAGGCGCCCAAAATGACCAGTGCGTCACGATGTACGAAAAATACAGCGATTGGATCGCGGGTCGCGAGATGCACTACGAAGTGATCCTGCAATGTCCTCCTGCCGAGCGCGCGATATGCGACACAGTACCGGACGAGGAAAACCCACGAGCCTATCGAACATGGGCACGCGCTGATAAGCGGGTAGTACCATCTTTCGACGATGAAGAACCCTTTCCAACACTTGTGTCATTGACCAATGACTCAGAGGCGACCCATAGATGGCAAGCTAGCCACACTTTCCGCATCTCATACGCCTCATGCGCAAAGGAATGGTATCAAAAGATACGTGTCGCGACTCCGAGGACCTCCAAACAAGTAGATAATGACTCGACCGTTTGAGGACTTCACCAATAGTGCGCGTTCTCGCAGCGGCGATGTTACTATCATCAGTGGGCACTGCTAGGCGGAGGAAATGCAAAAGATTTATTACAAGATGCCAAACAAAGAATGCAGCGAATGAAGTATACTAGAAAATGAATGCCAGTGTCATTCACCAAGTGCTTATGATAGTTTCCGTATGTGACCTCTCAAACTGTTTGGCCCAAGTGACCCTCTTCTGCAACATCGTCACCCAGCTTAAGAGCTTGTGGTTGTTCTCGGGAGATAACGGGTGCCCGAATCTGTTCATGCTGACCCAGGTATGATGCATCGTCCCTCAAGAGCAGAATCGCATTTGGCTGAACCTTCCATGCTTCCTTTGGGTTGAGAATGAATTCGATGGTATCGGTCGTGCACTGATCGCCGGTGTCTGCTTTCAGGTAGTGCCAGGCCTGCGGGCCCGGTGCCTCGCGGTTCGGAGTCTCAAGGCAGAACCTTATCTAACGCACGCTAAACATCAGTACGCTACTCATCGACACCACTGTGGTTCTGCGAGTGACTCACCCCACGGGTGTTGCTCGGTGGGAGCTGTTGTCTGTACATGACCCACTCCGCCATCCCAGTACCCAGTCCATAGTGGCTGAAGGCAAGGTCGACAGTGAAATAGAGGCCAAAGGCGCCGAGGATAATGACCGAGAACGCACACCAAAGACAGCAGAAGGCGGCTGCTCCTCGCCAAGCTGATCTGCTTTCGTCGAATGAGTATGATCCAGACGAGCTCTTAGGTCCATCCACTTCGCCCCAGAAGCCTAGTCTTGACTCTTCGTCGTCGTCGTCATCGCTGGGCGAACGTAGCAGTTGATGCGCGTTGGTACCACAGCTGTTCTCATTGGATAAGATATCGGTATCTGTCGCTTTGTGAACAGCTGCAGGGTCACGGAAATATGCGAACAACGAGGCATGCGGCAAGGCGACATCGGCGTCTGTGTTCGAGGTCGACATTCTGGTCACGTTCGACATGGTGAATTCGATGCAAGAGATGCGTATATATTATGCGTGATTCCAAAAAGAGACCAAAATCGATGGGCGCAGCGGTGCCAATGGTAAGTTTTCGGGTTTTCGCGCGGGTGAATGACGGGAAGAGTTACAAGAGAAAGACAACAAATATGCCATAGAGCTGCTAGCTTCGCACAGCCATTGCATCCGACCTCGGGACAAGAAAGTGCCGCTCGGTGATCTACAAAGCGGTTTATAAGGTATCGACAGGAGCGATTTCCGCGAGTAGCAGGAGGTTCGGGTATCGCACGTGCTCGAACGACGAAGAGGAAGTCGCGAACGAACGTCACTAAATCAAGTCGACAAACTAAAGTAAGAGGCTGTATACTACATAGTAAGACAGGGTGAAAAGGATTGAATTAGTATCATAGCAGGATTACCCGTTACTCTGGAGATCCGAAAGGAAGAGTTGGTTGACTTGATCCAGCGTTACCAGTACCACTAGGTGTTGACGAGAAGCTTGCAAATCCGCCCGATATGCGTGGAGGGAGGCTTCCAAACAAGCTTCCGGTGGCTGGAGCACTAGAGGTAGTTGCACCTGGCGTATGAGCGTAAGAGGCAAACCCAGTGCTCGTCACAGGAGCGTTGGAAGAAGGGGAAGTTGCGTTGGTACCGGAGGTGGAGGGACCCGCGGTAATAACCAAATGAGAGGGCGTATGAGCGGCACCTGCAGACGAGACAAACTTCTGAGGGCTTGTGGATTCCATCTTCCTGGGCCAGGATTTGAGAAGCAGAAAAGCCAACTCATCAATGGTATCTAGCTTCGACTCCAGGCCAGGTAACTCGGTGATGTCCACCTTGAAGTATGTCCGGAAAGCCTGCACTATCTCATCTCGAAGACCGCGGTTGGTCTCTGGGGTGTTGCTATACGTCAGTTGCACGGCAGCGATGAAGTCTTCCGAATCAACGTGGTGATCCAGGCTCTCGCGAAACTTGGTCTTTGCAAGTCGGCTAAGCCCCTTCACCTGATATTTATCAGCGAGCGCATACATACTCGCGTGTATTGTAAGCGGACTGGTGATCTCGATGCTGTTGTCGGGCTTTCGGTGGCTGACGTATTGGGTCGCTTTCTTCGGCTGCTCGATTTTCAATTCCGGCTGCTCGATATTCTTGAGGTTCAACGCCAGGCAAGCGCATTGATCATGAGGCTGAGAGCTTCCCCATACATCTCTGCGGGGGTGGTGAGCGGGCGCCGCTGCTGTGTTGAGGTCATATTGCTTGAGTTGTTCGAACGCGGCGATGCCAATGTCGTCGGTGGGATCGTAGTCACCCAGATACAGGTAAGCGATTAAGCGTCGGATCATGTCTGGATCGTCGGCCGGCAGATCGATACGTCGTTCATCAGCTTCCTGCTCCAATGTCAACACGGGAGGTTGGCGCGAAACGCTGCGGACTTACCTTTCCAGCGAATTTAATGTTATTCGCGAAAAACTCGCATGCTGAGCCAACAACAACGGAATGCACATCGAATGTCGAGTCGCCGCAGCTGATAACTAAGTCGGTGAAGTCGCCATTCTTGTAGGCCCTAAACCATGTCAGAGCCGGATACGGATGCTGCCATGGGCGCGTAAGTGTATTGCGGAGGACTTACCTGAGGATGTGAGGCGGACAACTGAAAGGCATTTTACACATCAGTGAGCTTGAATTCGAGGTTCTTGAGGGAGGAGCGACGCGTTGGACGCGTCCATCCTGAGATTACGCCGATGCGACGCATGGGCACGAATGTGGCTCGCCAGCAGCCCCTTCTTGAACAGATAAGCGATAGATGTGCTCTCCAGACTTTACCACATGCAGCAGTGCTGCACAGCGAGTAGAACATCGCATGCCCAATGACGCAACGTGAAGCTGTTCGGGTCCGGAGATTTATGCATGCAGGTGTCAGCGCGAACCACGCTAGCGCTAGGGCGTCGTCGGGTCCCCAAGACTAACACCGTCTTATATCATACTCTCCCCCGCCGGTCAGATACCAAACCATTTCTGCGTTCCCGACAGAAACTCTCAGCCTGCCCAAGAGGTATCCACGACCTGTCCACGCGATGACGGCGTCGACAAAACCGGAGCCTGGATGACCCCAGCCCACTATGGCGGATGCGCACAATCAACTTTTCGACTCTGACAACCTCCCGGCCACTCGGTGTACTGGTCTGTTCACATTCATGTCTTCTATGCATGTATTGCCGGTTGATTCCTTTTCTACCATCCAAACAAGGCCGGGAATGCCAGACTAGCATCTTCTGAAGACACACCCTCCAACCCCTTCATGGCTTCTACAGATAGGCCTGAGAGGCGCAACTGTTCAAGCCTATCTGGCAGTATCTCTCCAATTCTCTTCCTCGACACCAGACTCTGCTCCGAAATCCCTTCAATGGGTATTTGAAGGCACTTCATTTGATTGAAGTTGACTAGGCTTGTTACCGGCTCCAGGTACTTGAACCAATCCAGGTCTGTGCCGGCTTTCTTGATGCGCAGCACTTCCAGTGCCTGTAATACTGCGGCCATGGTTTCTACGAGGATTTCCATGCTTCCCCGCACATCATCCCCAAGAATATCACCCTCGATCTGGTTTGGCCCTGGAGCCAAGCACTTGTTGCCTATGTTGATGATGAGCGACCACAGGAAAGGCATTCGTTGAAAGAGTTTGGGCAGATACTTGTATCTCCGGTCGTTGTTAAGGAAGACATTCGTGGTCAAATCCAGCACCAGTTCTTCGACCCTGGAGACACCTGCTGATGCAGTATCCCAGTCAACGCTACAGTGAAGGCCAAGGGTGATGGCCTTCATGCAAGGCAAGGCCAGCCAGTCCCAGCTAATGTGACGAGCATGAAGATGCAGCTTCCGGAGCGCCCCCAATCCTGGGTTCATGGCGACGTCGAGGGGGTGTGACTCAGTCTTGTCTGGAAGCCTGCACTGTACGCTACATGCATGGCCATAACGACTGCTATCGAGCTCATGCAGACTACTGTTGAAAAGGGTTTGCAGATCGAGCTCTTTCAAGTTAGGAACAGAAGCAAGGAGGAGTGCTGCAATTTTTATCTCGCCCATGTACACGCGTGTATGCTGGAAGAAGTCCTGGAGTACTGGATTGTCGGCCGCGGATAGTGCGGTGAATGGAATCTCGACAAGATGGATGATGGGCCGCTGCGTGAGTTGGGCTACTGCGCGTGCTAGGTCAGCGCGGCTGAAGAGGGCACGAGCTAGTCGTGCGATTCGTCGCGGCATGGCATCGTCGGCGTAAGAGATTGTAGGGTATCGATGTGGTGCATCCTGCACCATGGAGCCATTATGCCTGGCCGCCAGGCTGAGCTTAAGAAGATCGACTTCTGGGACTTGGGCGACGACATGGAGAAGGAGCTCATCGGGGAGCCTCTTCAACGGGAACGAGTCAGCGACGACCGGCCCATCTACACACAAATTTGTTAGCATCGGAGTCCCCTCTGGAGCATTCCATTCCATTGACGGTGGGTTGAGGTTATCGGTCATGGCTGGGGTTGGTAAAGCAGGCAAGGTTCTCACATGAGATAGAGATGGGCATCGTGCCTGTGAAGAGTTTGCAGCGTTGGATACAAGAATTCGCAAAGTGGAAGGGCGCGATGAGCGAGATTGTACGCAAACGGCGCGTCGACTCCGATACCGCAAAAGCACACCTCACTGCCACCATGACCATCGTCGCATGACACTCTCGGTACACACGTGGTGTAACACTCGAGGCTTACCGACTGAATATATCGCCACCTCACGAATTTACGTTGAATGACAAGGAGGGGCAAAGATAATGGATCTTCACGATACTCTGACAGTGTGATCCTTACCACGCTCATGCCGACTACTATTTCCAGTACTTTCCACCTATCTTTGATAGCTAGGCACTATTACCATCGTTTCCATCCTCCTATATCTCTCGAAAGCAAAGCGCCTCCTTACTGCCCTCGTCATTCCCGAGATGACTGCGTATCATTGAAGCTGCCGCTTCCACTGTCCAGCGTCACTTCGATTTCCAGGACGACCAGCGCACTTCTAGCGACAGTCGCCTAACGGTGATGATAGTTGTAGTAGCCCATCCTTCCCTGTATCACTATCATCGGCAAGTGTGTACAGAAGTCAGCAGAGACGTACCAAAATGAGCTCACACATGCCAAAAACTATTACACGGTCCCTTATCCTAGTAAAATGCGATGTCTGCGTGTCATAGTCAAGATGTTGAGATCTCAAGTACCGCAAGACCTTCCAGCTTGCAAGCATTCATGATGTATGCGCAGAACATTCGAGAAAAGAACTAAAATCTAGCGCGTAAACAAGATACCCATGCCCAACATCAAAGTTCTCGCAAAACCGACCAAATCCATGCACCGACCCCCGTTTTCTCAACACCAAGCAATCCACCACCGTGATCCGGACAAACACATCGTACGAACACTGTAAAACTCTATCGCGCATCTGATTCCAAAGCCACAAGATCGGTAAGCAATGTAGATCCGTCCCCACCCCTCTGCAGGCAACATGGGAGGAGGAACGGACCGAAAACGGTCGTAGATCTCTTGGTATGGCTTGTATACATGCCGGGAAAGGGAAGAAGTGGGCAACACCTCACGTGTAAGCCGCGTGGTGGCTGATGCGCGATCTTCGGCTCTTGTGTAGACCAGACTCCACGTGGATGGAAATAGTAGTATGGCAAACGCTATCGGCATGGCATAGCTCATAAGACGAGATGACGTATCTTTGTGGTGTTTGCCCCTGGCGAGCATTGGCGCCTAGACATTGGGTATTAATGCACAGTGATATGACTGATCTTAAGATCGGGGTAGAGCAAATGTTACAATGGATGTATTCATGATGATAAAACTATGGAGAGAAAAATACAAGATCGCTCATTGGTATCGCTAAAAGTACTACAAAAGTTCTCGAGAAAGAAAGAGATGAACTGCCAATGAGCAGAGTCAGTAGGTCATTGGCTCAAGCACACCGGGTGTGACGTTGAACTGCGCGGATGCGCGGCTCGATAAGGTTGGTAAGACATGCTGACCCCGCATCACGTCGACGGTTGACTGCAGCACTGTCGTGAAACACGTTGTCTTAGCCAAGACAGACGTTTTGTGTGGCGGCTGCGTACCACCCGCAGGATGATCCCGGTCTTGGACGCGCGTAGGATTCTACACAGATAGATGACGAGATTCAACATAGAGTTGAGTCGTATGCTTGCAGCGGCGACGCAGATACTGGTGCACACTGCTGGGCAGCTATGATTGGCTCGATGCGGGAACGACTGTGACGGAATTCCCTTCAGGAAGAGACAGGAAGTCCGCTCGCCATACGGAAGAGTTCGAAAGCAAGGCCTGGTGTTTCTCGCACGGCCATTTCGACATCGGGTCGCAGCGACAGGCTGGGGTTGGCACGGAAGGTCTGGATGATGACGTCTCGCAGACCACGGTCAGTGTGGTAGGTAGACTCGTACGCCTCTTGGCAGGCCTCTGGGAAGTCGGCACTGCTGAGGTGCAGGTCAACCTCCTCTGCAAATTTGCTACGCGCAAGCGCTTTCAAGCCTGCAATGCCATACCTGCCATAAACCGTTAGCAAGCAAGTTCCAAAGGAGGTGTGATGAAAGATGGGTGCGTGATTGGAGAGGGAGTAGTAGTACGCTGACGCGGACTGTTTCGAAGATGCAGCCATGGAGGCCCAAGGACCATAGTAGGTAATTGGTGCATCTTGAAATCGTACACAAGAAAAACAGACGAAAGGGCTGTGTATGCAAAGGTACAGTGGGGTGTACAGCGCGGGGTGCGATTGGCGAGGTAGAGTGCCGGTGACGCATATGGCGGAGCTTGTCGGCGTTTCAACCGCCGTGCCACGCGCTGCACACCCCAGTCATGGGAGGTAGAGCTGCAGGCGCAGATGAAGCAACCCCGCAAATCGCGGCGCGCATTCAGGCAAAACGTAGAAAAGTAAACAATGACGAGAGAATGGTAGTACTTACTTCTCAGCGATGGCGTAGACCTTGGCATGCGTGATGAGATGTGTCGTCTCAATGTCGAACTCAGTCTCTGATTGCTCGCTTTCCAAATCATCATCCTCGAAGAACTGATCGGCCATCGGCGTGTCGGGCAGCTTGGAGGATGCATCGATGCTTTGAAACATTGGCTCGTCGGCAGGAGGAGTCAGCGGCATTGAGTTGTTGGTTGCTGCCATAAGTGCAAGGAGCGGGTCTTCGACTTGGACCAGGTTCAGCTTCTTTGGAGGGCTTCTCCTCTTGGTAATCGATGATCGTAGAGAGGTAGGTCGGTTCGATCGTTGTGAGGATCGGCGCGAGAGTGACTTCTTGGTGAGGTAGTCCATGTGGTAGAAGTCTAGAAAGATTTAGTACAGTCTAGGGTCCCATCGCCTCATGCAATACGTACAGTGCACCATGTGTTCAACAGCTTCTGCGTCATCTTCGCTGAGGTCAACCACTCCGGTTTCTGCTTCCCTGAAGCCATTGCGGCAGGCCCCCTCGAAGAAGGTGGATCTTGTTGCGAGGAGGATACGGTGTACTGGGTATCTTTTGGCACCACAAACAATGGTCAGATCTGAGTATTGTCCGCATGCAAACAGTCTAACAGACTTAGCTGGGTTGGAGGGACAGAAGGATGTAACTTACGAGGCCAGGGCCGACTTGAGCTCGATCATTGGTGCGTCCATTGCGTGGAGGTGTTGTGTGAGAGTCAAGGTAGGAGTGTGAGAAGGTTGTTGCTGATACTCGAAAGGTTTGGCGGGCAGAGGAAGGCTTCTTGAGGCAGATGCTCGTAGGACCCTGCCGTTAAAAACAAAAGGACAACGGCCACAGGTGTGACGATTTTGTCCTTACGCAAGAACGCGTAGGGGTACGTAGGGTTCGGGCGCTGATCACGGAGGCGCCGCGCGAATCCGAGAGACTGGATAGGCTGAGTCAAGGGTACCGAGATCGCCGGAAACAGGCAATTTTATGCTGTTGGCGATTCAGACAATTGAATATATGGCGAGATTGCTGGTTGCTTAATGCTTGTATAGAGTGTAGTTGGGTATTGCAGATCGAGGTGAAAGCGGAGTGTAAGGCAAGAAGGGAGGGCTACTGGCGCTCTTGTAGGCATGCAGCCGTCTCCAGCCATGGCACGCTGGCGTCAGTCCTGGACGGCGCATTCAAATTCAGTGACATGGGCGGTTGCATGGACCGCATCTAGGCAAGTCACAGGGTATCCCATCGCTCGCAGGCAGCGCAAGATTTGAGCTGACACGCATCGCTTCGTCCAGAGGACTCAGTGGCTTGGCGCAAGTGTAGCGCGGGCTGGGCTAGAACAAACAGGGCGGTCTTCTGCAAGCGCATCGTGGAAAGGCAGGGTAAGCAATGTCACGCGAAGAGCTAAGGCTCTAGTGGCTGCAGCACAATGCCGAACGCGAGCCATGGTGGATGCGAGGCGCAGGGCATGTCAACTAAGCGGCAAAGCAGAGCAGCTAGAGTCAACTGACCAGGGAAGTCCGGGAGACCAGGGAAATCATTTGCCCTGCGCATGAAAGGCTACCGTTGGTACTGACGGACTCCAGACGGTCGGCGAAACGCGAAGGCCGCGCTCCGTTATGGGGACGGGCGGCCAAGAGGCGGGGCGGAGGATTCCGTCCAGGATGTATGGGGAGCAGGCTGCGATGGCATGGGAAACCTCAAGCCGGTGTTGCACCACGACCGAACGACCAAGACTTTGACGTTTGGCAGGAAATCTGGTGGGGGAGGTTCTGGGCCCACCACCGGCGATCCGTGCTTCTTTGGGACGCCACGACGCGTACCAGAGAGTGCGATGCGGGATCACGAACGAATGTTGTGCTTCTCCTAGGAAACTGTAAATGTTGCTACATATCCTCGTCTCAACATGCATTTAGAAAAGTGTGTTCGGTCAAGATATCCTACCCCGGTTTCAAAAGCCGATATGTCTCCGATGGGAGATCTTTGCATGCGTAGAAAGACAGATGACAGTTAATGCGCTGCTGCGACCCCAACGATTTCGTACTGGAACGAGGAATTGGGAATCATCGTGGCCAGAGTGTATGGAAGCGCATACGAGCAGGTTGGTGGTGTGGAAGGAGCTGTCTAGCCAGACGCTACGCGGACGCCGAAAGCTGAGACCCAGCCTTCCGTGACAGCAACACGGAAGCGACATTGGCCGCGACCACGTACCAGACCGATGGAAGGGAATCTAAGATCGTGATGAGATGAACGTTTAGCTAGATGCGTATGACCAGACATGCGGAAGCTGAAGCTGGCGCTATTGGCTTCGTAGAGCACCTGGGCAGGTGCTCAGCCGCAAGCCACTCGTACGAGTACCTGAGGCCAAGCGACACGTGAGATGCCGATGACTGTCTGTGTGTAAAAAGGAAAGAGAGCCCCAGAGAGTATCGTCAAGTTGGGACATGGTGTTGTGTTCGACAGTGAAGAAGTCACAATGGGCATGGCAGGAGCAATGGAGCACGCGAGGCTGACATAATGCGAAAGTGACATGGGTGCTTCGGTTGTCTCGCGAAAGGCTGACGTCGACAATCACCGAGCTCTGGGACAGGCAACTTGCTGTAAACACGCACAACGTCAGACAGTCGCAATTTCGACGAGTTCACTCACCTTGAGCTTGATGTGCGCGTCTCTCACTGCGATATAGACTTTATTTCCTTCTCCCTTCTATTGCTAAGCCAACCACCACCACCAGCCAGCAACCCCGCCCTGGCCCAACCATGGCCGACTTCAAGTTATCAGCCACTCTGCGCGGCCACGAAGACGATGTACGTGCGGCTTTCTCTATAACTACAGGTAAACTACTAGACTATGCAGAGCAACGTCTAACATCACCAACAGGTCCGCAGCGTAGCATTCCCATCTCCCTCCTCCATTGTCTCTGCGTCGCGAGACTTCACAGTACGCGTCTGGGCACAGCAGTCACAAAGCCCACCGATATGGGACAGCACCATCAAGACACACGGCAAGGAGTTCGTCAACTCCCTCGCTATCGTTCCACCCTCGTCCTCTTTCCCCGAAGGCCTGGTCGTATCGGGCGGCAAGGACCAAATCATCGACGTACGGCGGCCCAGCAAGAACCTTGACGACGACGCCGACGCTCTTCTGATCGGACATGGCAACAATGTGTGCGCGCTCGATGTCAGTGAGGACGGCAAATACATTGTCAGCGGCAGCTGGGACATGGAGGCACGGCTGTGGGAAGTAGGCAAGTGGGGCGAATCTACAGTGCTGCAGGGCCACTCTGCCTCTGTATGGGCCGTCCTTGCCTACGACAGCAACACCATCATCACCGGCTGCGCAGACAACCAGATCCGCATATTCCACACCTCAGGCTCCACGTCCCCGGTCCGGTCAATACAAGCACCTGAAGTCGTGCGCGCTCTCTGCCGATTGCCTCCGGATCATCCCTCAGGTGCCCAGTTCGCTTCCGCTGGCAACGACGCCGTCATCCGGTTATGGACACTCAACGGACAACAGGTGGCTGAGCTGCACGGCCACGAGAACTTCATCTATTCCCTTGCCGTTCTTCCCAACGGCGGTCTAGTGAGTGCCGGCGAAGACCGGACGGTGCGCATATGGGAAAACAACCAGTGCATCCAGACCATCACCCACCCAGCTATCTCCGTATGGACAGTAGCTGTATGCGGCGAGAACGGCGATATTGTCACTGGGGCGAGCGATAAGCTTGCGCGCGTCTTCACCCGTGACCAGTCCCGCTACGCTGCAGAAGCCGAGATCCAGCAATTCAACGACGACGTCAAGGGCTCTTCGATACCACAGCAAACGGTGGGAGACATCAATAAGGAGCAATTGCCCGGCCCTGAGTTCCTTACACAACGTTCCGGCACCAAGGAGGGCCAGGTCCAGATGATCAAGGAGATGAACGGCAACGTGTCCGCATACCAGTGGTCTGCAGCCGCCAATCAGTGGGTAAACGTTGGCACTGTTGTCGACTCGGCGGGCAGCGGCGGACGCAAGATCTCGCACGCTGGCAAAGAGTACGACTATGTTTTCGACGTCGATATCGAAGATGGCAAGCCTCCCCTGAAGCTACCCTACAACCTCAATCAGAACCACTACGAAGCTGCGCGCAAGTTCATCGAAGACAACGAGCTACCGCTCACGTACCTCGACCAAGTCGCCAACTTCATTATTCAGAACACACAGGGTGCTACGCTAGGTCAGAGTAGTGCGCAGGGAACGGACCCGTGGGGCTCAGAGGCACGGTATCGGCCCGGCGACGCCAATCAAGTCGCGACCCAGCCTCCACCCGCACCTCCGGCCGCTAAGATACTCCCGCAAAAGGACTACCTGCCCATCACGACAGGAAACCACAAGATCATTTTCAAGAAACTTACCGAGTTCAACGAGGCCCTTGTGGCCGATGGGCAGAAGGGCATCTCGCTGAATCCGCCCGACGTGGAGCAGCTGAATGCGACCGTCACGGCATTGGAGCAGGGAAATGGCAAGGGCATTGATATTACAGGCGTGGAGCTCCTTGTCAAAGCCGCAACACAATGGCCGGCAGAGAAGCGTCTGCCCGCCTTAGATTTGCTACGGCTTGTCCTTGCTTTCGAGGAACCGGCCGCCTTCCTAGTGTCGCCTGAGCAAAGTCTGTTACCAAACCTTATCGAATCAGGGGTTTTCACGGAATCCTCACCGCCCAACAACACAATGATGGCTATACGGTGTCTCAGCAATCTGCTCCAAACAGAAAAGGGACGATTACTTGCCAGCACAGAGTTTGATAACATCCACCCACTGGTCTCGCCCTTCCTAGCATCGACGAACCGAAACTTGATCATCGCGCTCACTACACTCTATATCAACTACTCGGTACTGCTAAACTCTGAGAACAACGCGGACCGTGCGCTTTCTTTGCTCGATGATCTGTCCAAGATTCTCACTACAGCTACCGATTCCGAGGCTGTATATCGCGCGCTCGTGGCTACAGGCACTTTGCTATGCTTAGGTCCAGACTTCTGCGAGGCTGGTAGGGACATTCTACAGATAGGCGATGCCATCACCCGCGCCGAGCAAAAGGTCAAGGAGCCGCGCATACGGAACGTCGTCGCTGAGATTCGGCAAAGGCTGCAAGGCTAGATGGCTGCAGTGGCTGCACTCTATCTATGATAATAAGCCGAACAGGTCTAGGGCCTACATCGACGCTAGGTTACCTATCTTGTAGACTTCTATGTTAATGTAGGCTGCTGGCCTGTTCGGTTTCTTTCTTGGTCGACGTGGCTGGACAACAGATCAACCTTCCGATGCACTGAACCAAGGTACATGACACACGGAGGATTAGCGTTTCTTGACAAGAAGTGGCAGAGGAAGAAGAGGCTTTGAGGCTCGATTCTTGCGCACACAAGGCATGATTGGACGCCGATATCAGCCTAGCAAGCTCGGATGCATTGATAGACAGATAGTTCATACAAACACGTTCCAATCACGCGTTGGTCGAATGCAGTCCAACACCATCGTACCCGCGCATTTCCCCGGATCGTCGTGCCTAAGGGCCTAGATTGGCATGCAGCTATCCGCGACGTCAACCTGCGTTTCTTCCTTCTACTTCATGCAAGTCAATTTAGTTCTTGCAGTAATCTTCCCGCAATTGACATTTCAGCAATTGCGACCATGCGAACATTTGCGTTTTCCGCACATACACTACATCCGCATCAAAGCCGCAAGATCGTCGTTCGTGACCGCCGTTATAGGTTTTGTTTTTTGCATTCTTCTTTCAAGAAGGTCATGCACTACGTTTGCGATCGACCTGCAGCTGCATTGAACTGGCTATGCGTTCTTCCTTCCCTTGAGGGGTTTGAGGTGCTCGGGCAGGCATGTGCCCTGTACCTTTCCACACCGTTATTGATCCTCTTCGCTAAACTGCCGGCGGACTACTATGTGTTCGCCAAACGCTCGTCATGAGATGAGGAAATGGCAATAGAACGCGGCACGATGAAATGACGAGGTCGACGTCATTTCCCAAACGACTCAGATGGAGCCGTCGTCTCCACTCATAATCGATTCATCTAGCCGTGGCTAATCTGTTAAGTTCATGAGGCAAATGACGGCGTGGCACTTGCCATCATGCGGCTTGTTCTCGGTGAAAAGAGAACAGGACTGGCTGACTTGGGTCTCCGTCACTTTCGCGTTCGGTGACGGAGGCCATGGCATTTGAACACGTGTGCGAGGCTGTGTGCTAGTTCTGCATTTGGCCGATGGCCATGGTTCAGCGAGTGAGTGAGCGTTTGGGCGAGTGCACAGGCTGCTGTCGGCATGTCGGTACTTGCGAGAGGCCGACTTGTAACAGTGTGATGCTTGCCAAGTTTTGTGTTGCGCGGCCGAAGTAGTGAGGAACAAGGACCCAGAGGTTGGAGGAGCGGTGTGACTATGGGGAGGTGGGTGAATAAATGCGTATGCAGTACTACCACTGTGGTGTGGTGGTTCGAAATGCAGTGCAAGGTAGGTGTGTATGCATGCGCACGGTCGGGGATGAGAAGACGACGCTAGTATTGATCGGTACTAGCGCAAAGTGATGGGTTGTGTGGAAGGAGTGTCTGAGGAACGAATCTCCAACCACAGTATGCGACTACATCAGCCCAGGCACCCAGCTTCAAAAAGGAAGTCTGCCTTTACATATGCATCTACACTTCGAATGAAACAATGCTAAGAAGTCAAAATACGCTCTGACGCTTAGATGCCGCTGACGTCAAGACATTCATCGGAGGAGGTAATGGAGGCATCATTGTTGGATCGTGCCTTGAGCGAAGCGAGTAAAGCGTAGAAATGCAGGAACAAAAGGGTTTAATTGACGTCAGTTCTGATCGCATTCATACTTACATCCAGGAACTGCATACCAATTCCAGCATTCACCAAATCTCCAACTCTCCGCCAGCATCAAGCAATCTTTCAACTCTACAACCACATACTAAACTCTTGAAACCTCACGAACCTGAATCGATACTCGTTCAAGATGTCAGGCAAGAACCAGCAAGGAAAGATGGACGTTACTCAAAAGAACGGCACGTCAACTCATCTCTACACTTCCATCATGATCAATTAGCTAACACAGCGCAGTCTTCAACGCACCCCTCCACAAGCACTCCGCCGAAGCGAAAACCCCCTCGAACCTCCCCTCCACCATCAACGCCGGAATGTGCACAAGCAGCAACCCCATCGCCGCCATCCTCACCAACAGCTTCCTAGACTTCTCCTCCTCGAACGGTATCGATCTGCGAAAAGCCGGTGTAGGGCCAGGTCAAAGATATTGCCTCGAAGCTTCGTCGTGGAAGAGCGCTGCGGATAAGGGGATTGGTGAGGTGCCAAAGGTCAAGCTGGAGTCGACGCATGAGAGCGCCTTGAAGAGTGTGGGGCTGGATACGCTGAAGAAGTGGGCGGCTGAGCAGGAGAATCAGGGACAGGTTATTCGGCCTGGGCAGGGTAAGGGGGGTTTCGTGAGGGAGAGTGATCAGATCGGTGGGAAGGAGCCCAGGGCGTGAGGTCCGCATCTGGACGGGTGGAGTGAAGAGGTAGTATTGTATGATAGTCCGAGGAAGAAATGGAACGTTTGATCCAAGAGCGTCCTCCTAGCTCTGTGGCCGCTATCTTTTCCTCATCTACCCATAGCGCCTATGATCTACTTCCCGATATGCGGTCGTTCCAGATAGCGAACAAGTCGCATAACGTATGGGTCGCAATCATGAGACCAAGCTCCTTGGGGCCGCCATGGACTCAGATCTCGGTCGCTCCAGAAGACTTGAACACAGAACCCCGGTGCGGCGGCTTCTTCAGCCCAGACTTCGATGTGTGACCGAAGTGCCGGATAAGGATCACCTCGAGAGTCTGAGCAGACTAACGTAACGTTCTCTAGTTGTGGCATAAGCTCACTATAGCTGCGCAACTCCTCAAGCCAGTCGACTACCGATGTATACGGCGACGTAATTTCGAGATATTCGAGAGTGCGAGGAAGTAACTGGTGTATAGGAACAGATTGATGCTGCTGCCCCGGGACACCATAGTCAGCGCCGAGGAGTAGCATTTGCGGAAGAGATAGCAGGGTCAGCGCTTCGAAAGCACAGAAGCTAGAGAATGGGCTGACGTAGTGCAGAAAGCTCGAATCAAGGTCCTTATATACATCAATCCGCAACCCAGGCAGAGTTCGTGATAGTGGGATCATCCGGTTCAGTAACATGTCTGCCTCGCCCTGTCCCGGCGTTTCAATTATATCAATACACTCGTGGTATCGATCCGGGTCTTCGTCATCTTCTACAAAGCTGTAGTCTGGGTTGTACTGCTGGTTGTTGAGGTATAGCTTGACTTCGCGCGACCTGGGATATAGACTGGAGGAAAGAAAGTGGTCCTCGAGTGCCCCAGACCGAATGGTAGGATTAAAATTCAGCAATAAAGTAGAAACTTCCAATACGACGTTTTGCACATTGATACCGGGCGATGGTATTTCGTTCTGGGTCTGTGCTCGTTTAAGATCAGGACAGCGGCCCTCGTGTGCTATCTTGAGGGTCTGCAGTTTCGGTAAGGAAACCCAGCTCGATGCTATGTCGTAACCGAGATAATACAGCGTCTCTAAGCGGCGCAAGCCCAAGATAGCGGTGAGATCAGGTGGTAGAAGAGAGGCTGGGTCGCACGCCTCATCAAGGTATCCGAAGAGTCCTTCCAGATGTTCGTGACGGTAGCGATGGTAGCTATCGTACGTGGAGGCGGTAGTAAAGCCAGAGTCGGACAGGATCTCAATCGTCAGGTTGCACAATTTAGGGATGATTGCGAGTATGAGACCTGTCCACGCTACGCCATCGCCTACATTCAACCGGCGCATCCAATCCCCAACGCGATTGGCCCACGGAGGACTATGGAGCCCAATCTCTCGAAGATAGCCGGCAGCAAGACTCATAGCGTCGGGATGAACCGTGAACTCAGCACCGCCTTTAGATGCTGATACTGAGAACAGGCGGACTTTCGAAGCCAACCGAGGGTGATGAAGTATTGTTTGAGCAAATGTGAAAACGCGATTTCTCATGGCGATGGGGTTTTGATACTCCTCGCTGTAGGGCATTCCTATCACGGGTGCATCGTAGAGTATGTCTTCTGCGGTGCTCAAGAGCTTTCGGCATGTCGATGCTAGACTGTACAGATCGGACTGGGGAAGGTAACGGGCAACGGAAAGCAGGAGCTCGGATGGTAGACCCTCGAGGTTCGGCATCATTCCCGAAGTTTTGTTGCCAGAGATTGGTGTCTTGGTCTTGAGTGGCGAAGCGGATAGGGTTGATGGTAGCTAGGCATTATGGATCACTCCCGATTTGTTTATCTTGCTCGAGCGAGAGCCCTTTCATTAGCACTGGAGCCTGGGTGCTCACTGGTGCACGGGCCAATCGTTGTGCGGCCAGCGTTGCCTCCCAATACCTAGGTACAGTTGGCGTGCGACGTGCAAATATTTAGTTAGCCGCTGCTTCTTCAAACGACCCCCTTCGTCTCAACTGATCGTGTACCTCCGCGCTCATCCACCAAAAGGCAGACTGCAAACTCTCCTCACCATGTATTCTCCAGGCCTCTCGCGCCTCGAAACATTGCCCAACGAGCTCAAGCTTCTTATCATCAACTATGTCAACACCAGCAGCCAAGTTTCGCTAGCATGCGTGTCGAAGACCATCCACCCTGTTGTCGAGGACGTGCTCTACAAATCGGTATGGATCGAGAAGCCAAACAAAATGAAGATCGTATTCCCTATTGCGAGCTTCTTGCGAACGATCCTGTCGCGTCCTGACTTAGCGCACAAAGTAAAGCAGGTTGCCGTAGGGGTCAGTGGATTACAAGTCTATGCCGATCTGGACGACTTTTACGAAATTCCTTTGATCAACACGACTACGGCGACAAAAGTCGAGGGGAGATTGGGCCAATCCGATCTTGTCAAAGCTGCGCTTCTGAGGTCGCCATCGGTCGAGCGCATGTTCATCAACACATCACACTTGCACAACGAGCGAGTACCTAGCGGACCACATCTTTGTACCCACCAGTGGGAATCTTCCATTTGGCATCCCGAAAGCGTACCAGCTTTCGCGAATCTAACAACGCTTCACTGGACAGAGAGTGTCTTACCCTTCCGTCTTCTATGTCTCCCACAGCTACGGACGCTCTTCGTGAGCCGAAATTGTTCCTTCAAAAGTCCGGGAGACGTCATCGACACGCCCAACATTACATCACTTACGATGCAGTGCTATGTCGCTATTATTCTACCAGATGACATGGACTCACTTTGGGTATCATGTCGTAAGAACAAGGGCGCGATGTTTGAAGTCCTAGAGCGTTGTATCTTCCTTACTGACTTGAACATCGCATTCTATCACCATCGAGAGGAGTTCTTTCTCCTATCCGGAACGCGCCCTGGAGATCTCTCGAAATTCGTCAGTAAACTACACGACAGCCTTCCTGGACTCGAGAGCTTGTCCATTGTACCACAACGTTATACCGGTTATGGTTCCTTACGACATATTGAGCCGATCAACAGCCTCAAAGACTTCGCCAAGCTGCAGCATCTAAGATTAGCGCACCAGATGTTCCCCGGTTGCAACGAAGAACACTTTCCAGGCAACATAGCAGTGCTTCAGCAACTACTTCCCGCTTCTATCAAAACTATCGAGATCTATCTTCCCACAAGCGATATCTTCAGGCTTCTCGACCAATTCCTTCAAGAGGACCACGGATTACATTGCATGAAAGACATCGTAGTGCAATGTGCCACGAAGAGCGATTCTTTAGTTTTCCCTCTCTTAATCGCCCCCGAGGCCATACTCCAGAAATGGAATTGCTCGCCGATCATTCAAAGATTGTGCGCTTCCAAGTTCAAGCCAAGGTTAGAGTGCATGAAAGCCGACTTTATTGGCGGCTTTCCATGTTATGCTATAGTTAGTGATCGGTGTAGGGACATGACAATATGGGAAGAGGCGTACGAGACATCATCCGCGAACCTGGCAGCCTTCGTGGCATCGCTGCCTGGCAGTTCGGTTCTTGACGTAAGTGACTCTTATCTTGAGATAGCCGTACCTTGCTAAACAAACGCACAGATGCCAGCAAGCACGCTGTCATTGAGGGCCACATAAGCTCTAATATAGGGTCGACCTTCACAGCCCGACACGGCGAGAGGAATGGAACGGAAAGACCAACGCACCACAGCTGACTGCTGGAAAGACCCTGGCATAGGTTTTAGGGTGAAGATATTGCTGATAGTTCTATAGCTGGAATACTAGATGCTAAGATCCATGTTCATGTGTCATGGTCTGTTTCCTTTCGATATCTGGGTATGCCTCCACATACTTCGCTCTGAATCTAGCAATACCACCCACCATCAATCGGCGTAGCAGTTCCAGTCATAAACGACGACGCATCCGAAATGAGGAACTCAATAAGCGGCGGAATCTCCGTTTGATGTGCTTCCCTTCCCAGCGGAAGGAATGAGTAATCGACTGGCGCGCCTCGAATCTCATATGCCTTCCTCAACATTGGAGTATCGACTGGTCCCCTGCAGATAGTCAGTGTGTCGATATATATGACAGAATTTTCGATTTGTTGACTTACGGACAGAAGCAATTGACCCTAATCTTCTTCGGCCCCAATTCTTTCGCTGCGCTTCTTGTCATGCCGACCACCGCATGCTTGGACGCGCAATATGCCAACTGTTTCGGTGCGCCAATGATACCCAAGATACTGGCCGCGTTGACAATCGAGCTACCCTCATTCATGTGCGGCACCTGAGCGCGCAAACAGTTTCTCAACCCAGTAACATTCACAGCCATGACGAAGTCCCAGTCGTCATCTTCTACCTCCTCAATACCTGCAACGGCGCCTTGTCGGCCAGTTACACCTGCGAGGTTGGCTGCACCATCCAGCTTCCCGAACTTTTCGACTGTGGCTGCAATCCAGCTTTCGACGTCGCCACGCTTGCTCACGTCGACGACCTGGGTCATAACTTGCGAACCCGATTTCTGAAGCTCGCACTCGAGCTCTTTCAATGGATTCTCTTGTACGTCGGCGAGCGAGAGTTTGGCGCCTTTGCCGGCGAACAGGCGGGCGGTTTCGAGGCCCATGCCTGACGCAGCTCCGGTGATGACGATGACTTTGTCCTTGAGAGACATGGTAACTGATTTGTGAGTACTTGCTGGTAGGATGAAGTGTTGTAGAGAATTGGTCGGTCGAGAATCGTATACAATGCTCCTTGAGCAACGCAACCACAAACGAAAGGAATTGAAGTGACCAGCATAACTGCCGACTAGTACGTGGTTTCAGTGGGACAGCCGACGTGCCAAACCTCCGAGCCTATTGGAACCACCTCGCAGTGCTTCGGACCGTTCCCACGATGGAGAAAGGAAGTCCTTTTCCGGTATAGCTTTAGGGCGCTTATGTACCTAGCGGTGAGGCGCGGAGGTCATAAATCATAACCATTACCAATATTCAAGCAACGATGGCCACAGGAACTTCCAACTTGGAGAAATATTGGCTGTACCGCATTGTTGTAGTACGTTCCGACGTTATAGGATGCGGTGTTTTGTTATAGCTATTGTACTTGTGCAAGAGTTTGGTCGGTGGTGTAGCTAGTGGCGGGGCGTAGTGTCCATGACTCGACGCGCGGCGATCTCGGAAGGGCCGTTCCCTTCTGACCCTTCGGATCTCATCCTAGCAGGATCTTTTTCTGCGAGTGTACCTAAGCAAGGGGGGGAAGGGCACTTGCGTATATCTCTTCGTCGTATCTTCGTCATGCCCACAGGTTGAGCTAGGTGACGATAACCTCGGAAGGCTTCAGAGGCGTTCGAATACGAATAAGTCTATCAGATAGACTCGTTCTAGCATTTTCGATAATGGGGTAGTTCCACCCTCCAATGAAGATTGACGTAACCATCCATCCATGCAGATTCTACAGCGTGAAGTCCGTGATGCTGAGGCATTGATCAACGATTTCGCGATGATGGAATGGATGAGCAGCAAGCGATACATTCCTGACCACCAACTTCACGTAACGAACTTGACGGGTTGCGACATTGAACTGACAGGTCGCTATATCTTCTCAAGACACATCACAGCATCTTCGCAACCCTCGAAGTTGAGTGATCTATGATGCGAACTTCGACTACTGCAAAGATGAAGTACTACGCTGGCGTAGCATTCTTTTCGTTGCTCGTTAGAAGCGCGGGAGGAAATAAGGGCGCAGGTTAGTGCCATTCAGAAGACCAATGCGTAATGCTGAACTGACTTACCAGCGAGCAAACCACCAACCTGGGTAACATACAGCCCGCCACCAGCATCAAGCATCGCTCCAGCGACCTCATCGTCTACGACTCCAACGCAAGTGCCAACTCCAACTTCCCTGACTGTCCTTACCAGCTCTTCGTCAGCCTGGTCAGACAGTACTTCCACTACCGCCTCGACCGTCATCTCTATATCTGATGTAGTCAGCACATCAACATCTTTCCCCGGTACCATCTTGGCAACCTTACCCTCTCCCACCCCGAGTCCAACTTCAGGTCCTCAACCATACACCTTTTCGATCGAGATAAGCAACAACCGCCAACACGTCGGCCAATGGTACGGTCGCTACATATCCGAAGGTCTAACCGATACGCTCAAGAACCGCTGCGACGACGATGAAACTGGCGCTAATACCTGCAAAACCAAGAAGGACAAATTTGATAACATAGAGTACTCGGACAAAGATGGTTTCGTGGACAAGAAAACAAACTTCGTTGAAGTCAATGTTGAGAGTGACTACATCCCGGGTAAAAACGAAGGAGGTATCAAGTACGACGGAAAGTCGCTACAGAACGCCTTCATCGCTCAGATTGCAGATACCTTCCAGAAGAGTGGCGAAGATGAGAAGAATTGTTACAAGTTCGACCAGGAGTCTACGATTTGCCCCGGCTGCAACCCAAAATTTTGTCTTTCCTTCAATGCGAGGAAGAAGATACTGAGGTGGTGTAACGCGCCCGAGTATGTTCGAGTAAGCGTCAAGGACGGAGAAAGAAAAGAAGTCGCACATATGAAGGTCGTGCTCAAGTTCACAGGTATAACAGACCAGGGGAAATTAGATTGCATGGCCATTCGAGAGACTATCGAGAAAAGCGCGCAAGACAACCGGTTACAGGACGTGAAAGACGCGATTGATGGGAAGGAAGTCGTGGCGAACGTGAGTTGCTCAGGAGAGGAGGTTACAGGGACTTGTCCCAATGAAGAGTGCCTGTATCAGTTGGGGCCGTGTTTTAAGTAGCTTACATATATTGAGGTATTACATATCGACTAGCAATGTTTCAACAATTTGCGTCGCACCGTGAGTCGTGAGGTGTGTGGTGTCGGTGGGAGTATCTAGTGAGGAGGCGTTGCTGGCGTTGCATGACCATGACGCAGCACCTCCGCCGGACTCCCGAGATATAATTTCCGTGGGGCACTGGCGTCCACCACGGCATGCGATACGCGCCTGCCATACGTCCCACAGCCTTATTCATCACAGTCACACGTTCTTCTTGTCTTTTTTGTTATAATCGCGCACTCACATCCTTCAAAATAGGACGCAAACATAAAGCGCACCGCCAACAGGCGCAACAGAACAAGCCGTGGCGCAACGCTGAAAAAGGTCGAAAGGGCAAAGGCAAAAGAGGCAGGATGGGGCAGGACGAGTCACGGGTTGTAGGCCCAAATGCGCCACCTCAGACCTTATTGGCGCGTACCTTGGAGGCTCTTGCGCAATACATCAAGGATGGGCGTGCGAAGAAGATTGTCGTTATGGTGAGTTCCAGCGCGTTAGCATGGTCAGACGCGTGCTGACATTCGGAAGACAGGTGCAGGCATAAGTACTTCCGCAGGCATACCAGACTTCAGATCACCAGAAACCGGTCTGTACGCCAATCTCGCTCGCCTGAATCTGCCGTACCCTGAAGCCGTCTTCGACATCGATTTCTTCCGCAAGACGCCCGAGCCGTTCTACTCTCTCGCCCAAGAACTATACCCCGGGAAGTTCAGGCCGACGATAACACATTCCTTCATAAGCTTGCTCTACCAGAAAGGGCTGCTACTGAAGCTGTTCACACAGAACATTGACTGCCTGGAGCGCGAGGCTGGAGTCCCCGGCGATAAGATAATAGAGGCTCATGGCAGTTTTGCGACGTGAGCAGGCTTTCTTCTACATGCTCCAATCAATACTGATTCGAGACAGGCAATGCTGCATCGACTGCAAGAAGTCGTACCCAAAGGAACGCATGAACGAAGCCATCCAGAACAAATCGGTGCCTCGCTGCGTCGATTCGTTATGTGACGGTCTCGTCAAGCCCGAAATCGTCTTCTTCGGAGAACAATTGCCATCCGCATTCTTCGACAATCGAAGCCTCCCAGCGCAAGCCGACCTGTGCATAGTCATGGGCACATCGCTCAGCGTAGCCCCGTTCTCTTCGCTACCGCAGCTCTGCGAAGACGAGACCCCGCGACTGCTTATAAACTCAGAGAGGGTTGGCGATATGGGAACACGACCAGACGATGTTTTGCTGCTAGAGGATTGCGATAGTGGTGTGAGAAAGTTGGCAGAGGCATGCGGGTGGACAGACGAGCTGGAAGCGCTCTGGGCAACAACCGCGCCTGTTGAGGCACCCGTGGCACCCAAAGAAACAGTCAAGAAGAGCCACGACGAGTTGTTGGAAGACGAGGTCGACAAGCTCACGCGCGACGTGGAAGAGAGTTTGAGGTTGAACCAAGCGGAACACGAATGGCTTGAGAACCACGTCGATAACAAGCTAGCAAGGAAGCAGGAGGATGATAAGGACAAAGACGACTCTCCGACCGAGTTGCAGCCAACAGTCGATGCGGCGTCAAGGGCGAGTCCTAGCGAGACGAAAACGGACCCAGGTGGTGGGCTAGAGCATGTGTTTCCGCATATGAACAAATCTTCGTTATAGACATCTCGCAAGATGCAGGCGCATATAGGATATAGATACACGATCTCACGATCATGAATGACGATAGCGTACTATGCGAGTCAACAAGGCGACCCGTTTTGGAAGTCGCGCACTGACACGGCTGCCTAATTCCCTATATCCGAGGCTGCACCTTCCGTCTTCCTTCACGCCTATACCTCGCCCTCACTCTTTCTCGAAGAGACCAGAATGGCATCAATCACCGATCTTCCTGCTGAACTACTCGACTTCATACTCGCCGATCTCGGTTCCCGCGACATCATTAGCTTAGCCCAAACATGCAAGCCCCTCCACGCCGTCGCCATACCGGCAGCGTACCACACCATCACCCTCACGTGGGACAACAACTATGTAAAGGAAAAGCCAAAAGGAACGCAGCGGGGTAGGGGGCATAGACATGAGAAAGCGCCTAAACTACACTCTCTGATTCGCACGCTCACCAAGAAGCCCGAATACATCCAGCTGATCAAGAAATTGGAATTATGCGCCAAGGGATGTGTTGAGTACAGCTACTTAGACGTTGCCGGCGCTATTTTTCCAGACTTTGAGTATGATACGAGTGGCAAAGAGTGGGAGAATGAGATGTTCAAGGCTCATGTAAAAGAGGAAGGGTTCCAGACGTGGGGCCGTAGCTGGAAACAAGAGGCGCAGCACATGTTGATCACACTGCTCATCGGCATGTGTCAAGCGCACTTGGAGTTCCTGACGATAGGGTGGGAATTATTTTTGAACAATAGGTGGTTTCCTGCTATGATGAAGTACGCTATCTTGAAGAATGCTGCGGCGTCTGAGGCAGGTGTTGGACAGCCTGCATGGTTCGCAAAGTTGAAAACTGTGTGCGTTACCTTGGAAGAGACAGAGGGGGCGGACGCAACGTGGGAGAGTAGTTTCTGGAGTCACCAAGAGACTCTACTTCACTTTTTCTATCTGCCGGCGATAGAGTCGCTCGACCTTGTCACGTGCTCATTGAGAGAGGGCGACTATGATGACTATGGCGGACTATGGGACGAGGGAGATGGAGTGGACGGCTCATTCGAGTGGCCACTGGAGACACCTCCTCTATCGCAGACACTGACGACTCTCCGCCTTACACCCTCTTCGATGGATCCTCTCACTATCCAGTACCTGCTCAGGCAGACGCCCAACGTCAAGGTCTTCCACTACGATTGCTGTTTGCATCCAGACCACCCACCTCTCCGTTTGTCGATCTTGAAGGATACACTACGGCATATACGCGGCACGCTTACCGATCTGACCGTGCGTTACAAGCACTATAATAACGATGGTAGCGATGACCTCCCAACCGACGCCGCGGAACCTGTAAGAGAAGGTCTAGGTCCACTACACGATTTCCCCGTTCTCACGACTTTGACTGCTTCATTCCCTGTGCTGTTTGGTATGAATAATACGCCAAACCTAGCGAAACATCTCCCTCCGACGCTCGAAACGTTGACAATCACGAATGACCTCTCTGCATATGAGGCACTCGAAATGCGCTTTGAGGATCACAACGCCATGGCCATCTTCCGACAGTACCTTGCAGGTCAAATACCAGCCTCTGATGTAGTTACGTCTCATGAGGGTGAACCTTGCAAATGGGTACAAGATCGGGAGCCAGAGTGGAAGGCCGCAACACCGCAGCTAAGGAAATTGACATATGACGTGGGAGCCCAGCTGTTTACGGGGTACTGGCTTGGGACCGAGCCTAGAGAGCAGCTTTTGGAATTGTGCAAAATGCAAGGCATCGAGGGCAATGTGATACCACAGTACGACACCCTAGGTCGACTCGTGGAGTCGGATTAATTCGTTACCGTATGGCATAAGATACTCTAGTAGTTTGTTTTCTGGCGATCATCTGTTCAAAAGATTAGCACACACATCCTACATCATCATGTTCTGGTCTTGTACCAAATATCGAATGCTCCTCCGTCAACACAAATAGCAAAACGTATACTCACAATTCGCACCCATAGCTTTCCTAAGCTTCATCGTCACAGCCTCTTCCTCCAAATCCTTCTTATCCCCTGTCTGGATCTCCACAGCATAGGTCCGGATGACCTGCTTGACCTGCCCACTCTGGAAGCTCATCTTGGCTTTGCGCATCACCTTTGTTTGGGGCCCTATAGACGTCTCAGCAATATCGACATAGAGACAGGGGATATAACATACCTTGCCAAACAACAAAAGCAAACTTGACGCGCTCGCTGTACTCATCGTTTCCTAGCTTCATGCGCACGTAGGCGTAAGCTGCTTCGTCGTCGCCAAGACTCTCCGTCATCTCGGCAATGTCGCCGCTTCCTGTGCCAGCGAGTTTGAGGTTATCTGAGGTTGCGGATGCATACTGAGAATGGTCAGCCGTCAGATCCCTCGTAGATTCTTAGTTGACGCCTTCGACCACGTCTCGGTTGACGACACCCTTCGGGCGCATTATCGGATGTACCTTCAAGATAAGCCACGTGGTCTCGGATTTGTCAGAGCGCACGTCTTCGTATGCTTGCGCGATTTCAGGATCGCTAAGAATATCGGCTGCAGAAGGCATGATTGGAAAAAGCTTCTGCTATTGCTGAATCTGAGGGAACGATAGCAGGGGTGGGACGACTCGGAAGGGGAGTTTTGAGGAAGTTGGGATGGGGATTCAGGGTTCAGCGATGCCGCCGCACTAGCCTCAACTAGTGCGGGGCTAGGCTGCTCGAGGAGCAGCGAAAGGCCAATAGGATCGGGGAGGGTGTGGGTCTAGAATCTCGAGTTCTGGTGGGCGCGATACCTCCATTCTGCTCACATCTTCTGTCCATTGCGCACGTATCGCGGGTCTGATCTGGATCATTGTTGAGACAGGACCGCATTTTACTTTTGGATAACTTCACGAGATAGCCTGTTGACACAATAACCGCTGTGTGAGACGAGTGTCCTCAACAGATTAAAAGAAGCGTGGAAGCAGGCGCTACCAACTCCCGTGCTAACAGCAGTCTTACTAATAAGTCTCACAGATTTCATTCATCGCATAGCTCAGAGTAGTTGTAGAACTAAAGAATTTGTATTTCGATACAGCTAATACTTCTATCTATCAGCTATCTTCACCTAACATCGAAGACAATTCTATTGTCCAGACCTAGGGCCTTCTGTCTCGAGAGTGGCACCGGGGAAGTTGATGCCATAGTCGAACATACTCCTGCCCGCCGGCACGCCCTGGCATCCACCGCCTAGATCCTTAAGCGGCTGCAGCGCCGGCCCAAGACGACTGTCAACAGCAGCCAAAGCAGCAGTCAGAGCAGCACCTCCAAGAAGCTTGCTCAAGAAAGACGGGGTATCCGCCTGCACAGCCTGCGCGATGAAGCAGCCCATCTTCTTGGGGTCGTTCAAGTCCTCTGCGAAGTTAATGAAGCCGCCAGTAATGTCACCCAGGTTGACGCCCGAGAAACTGTTTACGGCGCCCGTGTTGCCACCGACCTGGCAGTTCAACGGGTACGCGGCACATTGCTGTGCGGTCGAGACACCAATGTCTGCAAGCGTCCATGGGTCGAGCGGGTGGCGCTTGTACCAGTTGTCTGGGATGCGCTCATAGCCGTACTTGTACGTCAACGCACCGCTGGCGTCGCGCTTGTAGCTGAAGAAGTCCATGAATACATCTTGCGTCAGGAATCCGCGGGGAGCCTCAGCGCTGTGGTTCGCAAGCAAATGGTACGCGAACATGTGTGCGCCAAAGGTGAATGCAACACCAGCGTACGCGGGACTGAAGTAGAATGGGTTGGTAGCGATGCTGTGCTTTTTGCGGTTGTTGGAGTGCTCAGCAAGGACTCGGGGCGTGATCAGACCTCCTGCGCGCTGGTTGGAAAGGTCAAAGAGCTCTTGCATGTATTGTGGGTAGGAGCGGCAGTTGGAGTTCATCTCAGGTGCGAGCCAGTCACCGCGGGTAATGCTGGCATCGCCCTCACTTCTTAGATGGCCGTATGCGCAGATTCCTGTTTCGTTGCCAAGGAGGTCACCAACCAGTGGAGGAAGAGAACTGGTCTTGTCTGAATGGGGACCGATGCTCCAGCGACCGGAGATGGGGTCGCCGTTGAAGAAGGCCGTTGCGGTCTCGAGGAAGATGGTGGCTGTCTTGTCGAGGCCGAAAGCTTGCCAGAGACCGGTGTTGATGCTTGCTGCATCGACAACACCGTCGCGCTGGATGTAGCCGTGGTTTGCGGCGGCGTTGAGACCGGCACAAGGACCGCGGATATCTCCTTTACCTGGGGCGCGCCACTCGTGCTCGCCAGATGTGTTGACGAGTTGGAGGGCAGGGTCGAATTGGTTGAAGAGGGCGTGGTTGGGTGTGCCTGGGTATTCTGGGAATTCGATAATTTGTGGCGTTGTTTGACGCTCTTGGATGCGCTTCTCAGCGACCATACGAGCTATCTCGGGGAAAGCTGAGACCAGCAGAGCTGGCCCAGTAAGGAGCACGAGAGATGTCTTCGCGAACATTGTGTAATGCAGTGATGGAGGGTGAAGAGATGCTGATGATAGTGAGCAGATCTCGTCTATCTTATATTTCTTTGCACCCACGGCTGCAGACTAGCGCAAGTTCCCCACTGTGGAGTTAAGGGTCACTCCCAACGCTCCTCATAGCCGGTGTCTTTGGTCTCGAACGAATTCGAGTATCTTCTCATGGTTCATCCGCTAGTACATGGACTACTTTGTCAGTGTGCAGCCAACAGTCTCGGTGGCGACCATAATCCATTGTCTGGGGTAGTCGAACAACCGTCCCAAGACAGTAATCGCCCACGTCGATCTGCAAGGCTCACATGGCTGGGGTATAGTCGCCAAGACTGAAGCTACGAGCGGCAATGCGCTATTGAGGGACAACGGATGCCATTCCGTGATCATCAGTATAGTCAGACCCTGAGTTGGCTGCGAAAGAAGTCCAGGAATGACAGAGTGCCCTTCGAGACCCTCTTGTTTGCCTAGTCATCCCGATGTAGTAGTGAAAAGGCCTTAGACAAGGAGGTTCTGGGAATTTGCGGTGTTCTCTTGAGAGGCGACTGGGGATAGTTCCAAGTTAGAGTAGCACCACGGCGAGTCATGACTGTTGCGGGGAGTATGAGTGAAGTTGCGAAGATCCTCTAGTAGTCTCCTACACCTTTCAATTTCTCTTGACGTGAATTACAGAAGTCTTCTTGACGCGAAATGGACTGGAGGATGCATCATCTGATGGGAAACAATTCAGTTTGCTACATCGGGTAGTTCCCGCGCGGTGCAACCCAGCGATGATGGATGCCATCCACGGCATACCCCTAGCCAACTTCTTTTTTGTTATTACCGTCCGCTTGTCCGGAGCCTGGAGATGACTTTAGTTCATTTTTTGGTTAAAAAAACATTCATTGTTGGCACGCCAAAAGTGGCACTTGGCGGACAGACCCGGTGGAACTCCGCAAACTGACTGTCAAGATGTGAATAGACTCCACGACGCAAGTCCGTTTGACCCACTGGCAACATGCGCTATAGACGGAAGGCACCGTGTGAATCTGATCAAGATGACGGAGCGGCGTGGCGTCCAGCGCAAGTGTAGAGATAAGCTCGACGAAATCGTTGATTAGCGCGACGCTAGCGGAAACTACCCCGGGTCTCGTTCATTCCGTGGTTCAGATCGACCATCAAATTGCCCGGCTGGTGCTTGGGAAGATCCACGTCTGGCACTTCTGACATACGAGAACCATGCTATTGGCTAATAGTCCCAGCAACAGCGCCCTGCGCCGGCGACCCTTACATGGCGTCGCCGTCTTCTCCAGATAATGAGTAATTAGTAATCTACCTAGGTAGTTTTCAGGGGAAAGTGTACCGGATAACCCTCAGTTGCCGAACAACTACCGAAGACGATGTTACCAATCAGTACTCCTGCTTACTGTTCATCAGTCATTTGTCTTGCGTCGACCACCCGATATCTAGTCCATTTGGGGAATTTTGTTGCGTCGTGGTGCTGTCGTTATTGTTGTATTGCCGTATGACCGACTTACATAGAGAAAATCTTTGTCCAATCTTGTTTCTCTATAGGACAACGAACGTAACAGCATCAGGCGAGAAACAAGGCTCAAAATGTGCGACGAGAAGCTTCGTTAACATCCATAGTCTGGACAATTTGATGCGCACAAGCCTTAAAAGTGCCGTCAGCCTCGCCGCCATACAAAACTCGCACACTGCAAAGACTCACTTTCACTCGCCACACAACGTACACCGATTTCAAATACTACAAAGTGTAAACAGCACCAAGGCTTGGCATGCTGTTCGCTCTCTTCTAGCACTTGCCTAAGGAGACATCAGCAACAAGCGTTCGGCAGTGTATCCGGTCCATCGCCGTTGTCTAACGTCCGTAAGACGCCCGAGGCTCTGAGGCCTTCCCCGCTCATCTGCCCAATGCTAGCCCCAGAGTCTGGTGAACTTCGCCGACTCTTCGCCTCTGTTTATAGGACATGGGAAGGCTTTTCATGATGGTGCCTTGAGGAACAATGTCTTTGCGCAGTACTTGGTGAGACGATATGGCAGCTTCGTGGTATGGTCGATTCAATGGTATCCGATGCGGAGATGTCCAACTAGCCAGGCTCATGCAGGTCCTCCGGCTTAAGTCATCACCGGGTTACTGCCTGTTCGTTGGTCAGCAAAGAGAGAGCAGAGACAGCGAGTATGATACACTTTGTCATAATTATTGTTGCTCAATAGATACTTTCCGCTTGTAACAAGGTTCTCACGAAGAAGACTTTGACAAGTTACAAAGTCATATTTGCGAGCTGATCAACGGTCTCATCGCGTTTGACCTTGTGTAGAAGAGAGTAGCTTTGTAAGGAAGACGCTACCAACCTTTTCGCAGAGAGTACAGAAGCCACGAGAGTATTGGCGGAAGCTCTGAACAAAGATGATCAGCGTTTTAAAGGGGTTTCATGGAAAGCTGTTGCTGCGAAGCATCAGATTACCACCTGGGCACCGCGTTCTCTGGCTCTGATGAGAACAACCGGTCGCGACTGGCTGAGCGTTACAGACCATTAACATTTACCCGATGTGAATCGAAACAGCGAATTTGCTAAGACTTGAGTGAGATGTTACAGCAGAGTGGTAGCGAGAGAGGAGAGTGCGGGGACAGCGTATGCGATAGATGCCTCGTTGCTTGAGTACCGCAAATGGTGCCGTACGTCAAGAAGGTATTTCCAATCTCTTTCGCGAAGCTCAGATATCAGTCGCGCATTTACCGCAATTCACCAACAGCTGGGGGGTTTGGTGTTGTGGATGTTGAAAGAGTGGAACGTGTCAGGTGCGTTCTTTCCCAGCATGACGTCGCGCGTGCCATCGGAACTGAGCCCCACAACGTTCCGAGAAATTTTGGCTTTCACCAGTCATCACTCTAATGCCCACTCGCCATCCCCGCATACCAAATGTCAAATTCACGAAGCACTCACTCCATATCGCTCCTATACGTTCTTTGGTGCAAATCGCTGCATCAGAGCCCCGCCACATCCCTCGTTCCACGCTGAGAAGACCGAATACCTTCTTCACGCCCGCCGATTCCAAACTCTACGCGCCCGTTACTGCGACTGCCCCAAACATCCGCGACTGCCCCGTCGCAAAGATGCCTGAAACTAGCGTCAGACGCGTGGATCCTCAGAAGCTGGGGAAAATCACGTTCAAGAAGTCGGAGGACTTGATCGATGAATGGGACATAGAATACAACGATACAGAGGGTGAGGCTAATGCCGGAACGTTGAAGCAAGCAGCAGAGGAGCTTGTAAACACAAACACCCCAGTGGCCTTCCCGACGGAGACCGTATACGGACTTGGCGCGGATGCGACAAGAAGCGCGGCGGTCAAGGAGATCTTCGCGAGCAAAGGACGACCAACCGACAACCCTTTGATCGTCCATATACACTCTTTACCTCAGCTGCGAGCGCTGCTTTTGGGCAAACTAGACGTAGCAGGAGACGGGAAGGATGCTGGAAAGGACCCCATACCGGATATCTACCAGCCGGTGATTGAGCGCTTCTGGCCTGGACCGCTTACTATCATTCTACCGGCCCCTGAGAATTCCATCCTCGCACCAGAGGTGACAGCAGGTCTTCCGACTTTTGGTGCACGAATGCCGCGTTCTATCATCGCCTTGTCCTTGTTACGGCTATGCGGTCGCCCACTCGCCGCACCATCCGCAAATGCGTCAACACGACCTTCGCCCACCGCTGCGGAACACGTTTACGACGACTTGAACGGCAAGCTAAATCTGATCATCGATGGCGGGCCATGCGAAGTGGGAGTTGAAAGCACAGTCATAGACGGACTATCGAGCCCACCTGCGATACTGCGACCGGGTGGCGTCACTGTGGAACAATTACAGCAATGTCCAGGATGGGAGAACGTAGTGGTCGGATATAAAGACAAACCAGCCGAAGACTCGAGCAAACCGCGCGCCCCTGGGATGAAGTACAGACACTACAGTCCGAAGGCATCGGTTCTTCTGTTCGAGGCAGGCGCGAGCCAACCTACATCGGACGAGCTCAAGAGCAAGAGGCGCATTGGCATCATTCGGACCAAGGGTTGGGATAAGGTGTTAGGTTTGGGTGCCGAGAAGGTAAAGACATCGGATGCGAATGGACCAGGACTTTGCGCTTCACCGGACATGGCCGCATCTCTAGATGCCAATGACTCGCCGTCGCGTCTTTCAAATCTTCTGCGATCTGTCACCCAGCACCAAATACCGCACGCCGACCACTACATTGTGAAGCCCGAGGCAGTCCAAGTTTGGGAAATAAATCTTGGCGCAAAGACCGAGGATGTTGCCAGAGGCCTATTCTCGGCGCTAAGAGAGCTTGATAAGAAAGGCGTAGAGGTAATATATGTGGAGGGTATCGACGATAAGACAGGTGACGATATCGCCGCCGCGGTCATGAACCGACTCAGAAAAGCGGCAGAGATCAGGACATGAACGGAGATGAACATGGCGCATATTCTGATTGAATGAGAATACTTCCATTGTCATAACACTTACACTCTCCTGCTGATTGTCGGGTATCGATATTTGACGATCTAAGACACATTTGACACGTCGATGGACAACTCAGTGATGCATTTGGCGAGTGTGGATGTTCGTTAGCGATAAAACGACTTTCCCACACCTCTCCCTCCGCGACATGTACCGATCCTCTTACTATTTTGCAAGTATATTAGCGCTGCTATCATGTCCACTCGCAATATGTATCTCGGTCTTGTTGCACTATTAGCCAGCTGCGCTCTAGGAGCTCCCAACGACGAGACCAGCAATCAAACATCTGCAGCGACCGATCAGCTGTCCCCAACAAGCAGTTCTACCACGCATGTTAAAGTTACTCAAACGACCACAACCACTCCACCTTACGCGCCACCTCGTGAGACTGGCAACTATACCTCCGGGTTCGCCGTCCCTCCATCACCAGGCTCAGTGACGGTACCGTCGGATGGACCTGACTATAGTAAGCCCACTAGCACAGCTGTTACTCTGATATGCCCCCATCCGACTGAACCATGCATTATCGACGGTATTCCAATATGGCCTTCTGGTACCACTTCTCTCGTCTTACCGTCCTTTACATATGATCCTTTGCCGACCTTCATGGCTTCTGATTCTCTTCCAAGCGCGGGCAGTACGATGGTGACTGACACACTTGCCACGTCTGCCAGCCCAACCAGTCCGATGGGTAAAAGTACTCCTTGCTCCCACACCATGTCGCATACCCTACCTGAAAATTCTAGCTCTGGCATTCCCTGGGTACCCGAATTGCCTTGGATAACGCGCTGGGAAACCTTGAGCATACCATCAGGAAGCCTCCCCACTTTCTCAGTATTGAGCAGCACCGCGTCTGGAATACCAGCGACACCATTGGCAATACCGGTTATCTCTGGGTCAGAGACTTCCGAATTCTACTGGCCCACAAGGAGCAGCTTGGATCCCAGTAGCTCAGCTACTTCGTCAGCATCGATATTTCCACCTAACGTAAGTACTATAGCCACCACTTCTGCAATCCTCTCTACATCCTCCACCACGTCAGCTCACTCACGTTGTAGGCCAAGTCCACCCAGGCTTCCGAAGCTAAGGTACCCGTGAAACTTCGAGACACAGAAATAAAGGCGAGCAACATCAGCGCTATGCATTCTGACATCCTCACTCTGAAGACTAAGTACATCGACGCATTAGATTTCAGAGGTATGGATAACGCAACACCTCCTGCGCGACGAGACGAAGAGAGCAAGGCGACTAAGAGGAGGATAAACTACTGGACGCGCTTCTTCGCCGTTGCGGACCCTCTTGCACCACGGGCGATGGAACAATGCTTGGCCTGCGATGAGGAAGGAGAGGTGACTTGCTTGCCTGGCGGGAAGTATACATGGTGCACGGATGGGTGTGTTGTGACACTCAAGATGGGCTGTGATATGATATGCAAACAGGGAACTATACGCAAAGAAGGGAACTATTGCGTACGATGAGGGTATTCGTAGATATACTTTGTATTGTAACAACCATGTCCTCACTTCTTGAGAAGCAGCAAAAGTCTTGTACGTGTCTACATCCACATGTCCGTTCCACACGACTGCTACTACTACTGCGTCTATTCCAGCCCGTTCTACACGACTGCGTGAAGGTTTGCCACCCATCATCAAGCTTCCAGGGTCTCCACGCCGACGTTTCACCACGATCACAACCCAAAGTCAACCGACTTATCAGTTTACGCAATGAACTGTTGCCACCAGCGTTTCGGAACTCACTGGCTTTCGGCGAACCGCTGTTTGTCTTGAAACACCTTATCATAGTGAACCACACGTTCGATTGCCATCTCGGAGGAACATGATGCGATCGGTCCCAGTCCTTGGAATTCCAAAGAGGCTAAGTTACCATACCGGTAAAGGTGCCTGACGATCGACGCTGTACGTCACCTGCAGGGCAGTGCATCCTAGCCGACCAACAACCTTGGATGATCTGGGACTCGCAGTTTCACAACACTTCGGGGCTTACCACGGTGCATCTGGAGAGAGGCCCTGCATCACAGCTTGTCCATCTCGTAGGTTTGTGCCAAAGACCGTGTGCTCTGCGATCTACCGACGTCACGTGCACACCTGGGCACTGTGAGAATCTGGACCGCAGATTCCAGGCCACCCACGCACCACGCCCGGGTCGTTGCTTCCGATGCCGAACCGTGCCCACGATCCAGAACTGTCGGAGGGAGTGGAGATCATTACGTGTACTCGCGACCTCGCGACGAGCTATAATATCGCAACCTCGCCCTTATTCCCAGCTCCAGGAATTGCAGAACGACAAACAATGGCAAACGTAGACACATGTCATGCCCAGCTGTTGGGAGATGAAGTTTGACACACCGGGCGCAGAGCGCATGCGTTAGGCTGCGCAACTCTAGCAGCGCTTATGCAGGAACCTCCTTCCTATCGATAGGCTATATCGATAGCGCAGGGCTGGTTGACAGTCGCCTCGACTCGTATTGGATGCGTGTTAGTGTGCCAGCGAATGAATTGCCTCACCGTGGAGAACCGATTCCATTGTTGCTGGCACAAAATCGGGGAGGCAGATCTCGAGCGCAATATCCTTAGGCGCACACGATGGGAGTTCTCGTTGTGATCGTGTGACGTCGGTGGAAGCGTCACAGCTGCGTTATCTGTTCATCGGCAGACAGAAGAAAACAAAGACGTTCAGAGCCCGATAGAGGGCGGGATATGTCGGTAATTATGACAAGGACCAGCCTGGCGGAGCGCTTTCGCGTGCGTACCACGTTGTCGTTGTGGTTGACGTGGGTGTAAGGTCACCGTTGATGCGACACGACACCTTGTCCATGAACATCGGGAATAATCTTATCGTGACTTGTAATTGTGTCGACGCTTCAGAATGCTGCGAACATAACAATGGATAATTGAGGTGTGCTAAGCTGAGCTGAAGTGCATGAGCAAGGGAGCCGGCTGAGTACGAGGTCGCGCGCGGAGTGCCTGCCGTGCCACATCGGTTGGTATTTTTGCATCGGACCGCCTCAGTGTTGACTCGTCGATACGAGAAAGCCTCGTCAGCATCGCATACGCCCTCTCGGCTTACCTCCAGTCCTCAGCCCCTTTGGGTTGCGAGCCCGAACACGGTAACGCTCAACAAACAAGACGATGGTCGCCGGGATGAGGGCCTCGTCATCGCTCGATAGAACTGGTCAGACTCCCGCAGAGGCGATCACACTTTCGGAAATGAGAGCGTCTGCGTCTAGAATACTCGATCAACCCGCGCGGTCTTTGCGCCCGGCCCCACCCCTTACGATTCCGCGAGTACCAAGACTTGTGAAGGATCTGTGGTCCTGTCACTATGTGGGACCAACGCACACCATACAGCGAACGTCGATAACATTCACGTGGGCGACATGTCTGACAAGATGACTTTCATATCTATCGATAGAGCAGCTTGCAGACGCAAAAAGCAGATCTGACACCGAAACCGACGCAAACGGTATACGGCCCCTGCTGGCATGCGTCGGTGAGCGGGTGTACCTGAATGTGGCGGCTACGTGAAACGCACGGCGCCATGCGGTAGCTAATCAAGACGGACCACGACCTTAGCGGCTCAGGCCTCTTCTGAGCTGTGAATGGCCAAGTAGGTTATTTCCACCTGAACCCCTGGCTTACCCGCTTGCGCAGAGCCTGAAGGTGTGAAAGGTTCTAGCCAGGCGCATGCGAAAGGATCGAGCGCCCGGATTCCCCGCGAAAAATATATCAGGTTGAAAATCACCCGCCCTCCCCGTTGTTTTTGTCACAACCTGATCCTCAGACTCACACCAAACACGGTCGTTGCCAGCCACTCCTTTGAGCATTTCTGCTCGGTACATTCTCTTGTCGCTCTGACTACCACGTTCATTGTTCGACTGTCCAACGATTTCGCGCTCAGGTTAGCCGCATCTGCTTTTACTCATCGATCGATACCCTACAAGCAAGCGTAACGCACATCCTTAACCTGCAATCTACAACGAACATCGACATGTCTGCCTCTGTCAAGTTTACCGGCCTTTTGGCCCTCGCTTCCGCTGTTGCGGCCGTTCCCCACTACCAGCACGAGAAGTTCCACCACAGGGCTGCTTACCCAGTCAACGGATGGGGTAACTCCAATACCACTGCCATGGCTCAGGCTACCGGTACTGGTGCCTACCCTGGTGAACAGACTACCACCATCGACACCACTTCGACCTCGACCTACACTCAGTACGAGACCGTCTACCAGAAGCCTTCCGGTCTTGCTGGAGGCAACAAGCAGGTCGAGGCTGCCGATGCCTCCACTGGTGTCTGTGGCGCAACCGTCACTGTGACTGCTTCCGAGAAGGTCACTGTCACCGTCACTCCCGGAGGCGGTGCTGCTGTCCCCACCTCATCTGCCGCTGGTACTGGATACGGAGTCCCTTCTTCAGTCATGCCCGTCGCCGAGTCAAGCTCCACGGCCGCTGAGTACCCTGCCGTTCCTCCTGTCGAGAAGCCTACTTCCTCCGCTGCTAAGAGCACCGTCGAGACTCCCGTAGCTGAGGCCACCACCTCTCCCGCTGCCGAGTACCCCGCCGCTCCTCCTGCTGCTTCGTCTTCCAAGGCTGAGTACCCTGCCGTTCCTGAGGCCCCGACCTCCAAGACCCCCGAGATCACCGCATCCGCTCCTCAGAAGCCCGTCGAGTCGGCCACCTCCGTCGCTTCTTCCGCTGCTCCTTCACCCACTGCTGGCAACAGCTACAGTGGCGTCAAGCGTGGTCTCGCCTACAACGAGGCTCACCTCTGCACCACCTTCGGCAGCAAGTTCGGCTTCGGTTACAACTGGGGACAGGTTGAGAGCAACGACATCGGCACCTCCTTCGTCCCCATGATGCACGGTCCTAGCAAGTCTTCCGCCGACGAGTGGCTCGCCAACGTCGACACGGCCGTCAAGAAGGGTTCCACCGCCGTCATGGGATTCAACGAGTGCGACCACACTTCGCAGTGCAACCTGAGCCCCGAAGCCGCCTGCACCGCCTGGAAGGAATACATGAACCCCGTCAAGGCCGCCCACCCCGAGGTCACCATTGTCGGACCCTCCGTTACCAACGGCCCTGCGCCCATGGGTCTCGACTGGCTTAGCCGCTTCAACGACTGCTGCCCCGACGCCGTTGTCGACGCAACCAACATCCACTTCTACGACATCTACGACGAGCAGACCATCGACCGCTTCCAAGCTCAGGTCGAGAAGGCCGCCGACATGGGTGGCAAGAAGGTCTGGATCACCGAGTTCGGTCTCAACCCCGGCAGCGCCTCCGAGGAGCAAGCCGCCAGCTTCCTCAAGGACGCCATGGCCTACCTCGACGGCTCCGACAAGGTCCAGGGTTACTCCTGGTTCATGGTCGGTGACGGTGAGAACCAGCTTAACTCTGGCAGCGGCCTCTCGGCTGTTGGCAAAGTCTACGCTGGTGCCGCTTAAGCACCTACTTCTCTCTGTTCTCTTTTCAGGACGGATGGGTTAGGCGTTTTTGTGTGGTAAAAGACTTCTCTGTTTGTGTGTGTATATTTTTGGGTACATCCTTGGGACAGGCTTTGTTCTCTGGGGACATGATGGCATAGAACGAACGTATGCGCACTCTGATGCAAAACGATCGCTTCAGCATATTGCTTTTTTGTTTAACTTCTAGTTACAGTTGTGTTTGAGGGGGTGTGGTGGATTGGTGTAGCGATACATGTGATGAATAGAAGACTGTCGATTTCAATTGCTGTCCCTTGCATTCTGTGACTTGCTGAAAGCTGACGCGGTGATGTTGGGTCGCAGAGAAGCATTCACTGACGTAAGCCCCAGTGCTGCTGTTGCGACGTTGCTTCTTCTCTGTTCTACCCGACGAAGCACTAATGCATCAATCTTAATCTCACGTCTTGTTCTAATTACATAGAGATTATGCAGTCAGCTTGACACCGCCACAGCGACGTACACATGTGGAGTCTTGCAAGGCCAACCATGTCCTTCCTAACACGCGTACCCCCTGGTATCAACCGCGACGATGCTCCCAGGCACCACAACACTTCCATTGACAGGCATCGCCAAACCCCCAGCAGTGCTCACGTATAACACATCCCGATCCCTATCTGTTCTCCCAAACGCTGCCGCGGTGTCCCCTGCGAACGTCACTGAAACTTTTGCACCTGCCACCACCTCCATCTTCTTCCCACCTGGACTCACAGCAATGACTGTGTTCTCGTAGTTACTCACAGCCCACAACGTGCCATCCGGCCCGAACGTGAAGTCATCGACAAAGTCGGCCACCGCAGTCAGATTGGCGTATAGTTCCACACCCCCTTTGGGGCTATGCGGTATGTACCCTCTTGAAGTGATGGGAACGCGGTATATGGCAATGAGATCCGAATTACTGAAGTACACCCACCCATCACGGACCTTGAGACCATTTGCACCAAATCCCACGGTAGCATTGTGCAGTTGTGGATACGGCTTGAGTTCTGGTCCATCAGCGATGATCTCGCTTGTCCCGGTCTTGGTATCGAAGCGGAAGAGGAGGCCGAATTGAGAATCTACTATTATGACAATAGAGGGATCGGATGGCAATGATTCAACTCCGTTGAGTAGTTTCGCCTGAGGTACGTTGGCGATTTTGTGAACCGTGGGTATGGAGATGTTGGCAGAGGTAAAGGTGGCTTGCCATACGGACCAAGTGCCGGCGTAGCCAGTTGAGTTGGTTGTAGCGTTTCCAGCGATGATGGCGTAGGTGTCGGGCGCTGTTTCTGTGATTCCGAGGAGATCGGTGACGTTGGTGGCACGGAATTCGTAGATGGGTTCTAGGGTTGCGTTTCCTAGTGATGGGTTCTTGATGGTGTAGAGTATGGGGACTGGAGCTAGTTGGGTGACGAGTAGATCGCCATTTGGCCGGACGGCAATATTTTCCAGCCAGGTTGGAACGGTGGGAAGCTGAGCTACTGTTCTGGCTGGGAGAGGAAGGGCGGGACCAGAGAGAGGTGACGATAAAGTGCCGAGACCTAAGACGGCCAGAGATAGTAGGAAAGTCAGTCTTCTAGGGGACATTGCGCTTTGCTATAAAATTAAATGGTAGTCGTCTCTTGTGGTGTAGTTAGCGAGATACATGGGGCACTTTTGACTGCCATGTAGATATATGTCAAAGGGAACTGTTGGATGTATGGTCACGATGAGTATCTCGTATCTAGTTAGTGATAATGTTGATGCCTTTAGTGATAGGTATGTCAGCATGCTCTAACTGCGCGTAGTTCATGTCCCTCCACCTTCATAGATTGGCGTTGGTCTAACGACCTTACACATCGTCACGAAGCGTTATTCAGCAGATGGCTGTGTGTGATTGGATCCGTCTCGTACTACGACTCCACTCGTAAACGCAGCCGACCGGGTGTTAGCCTAGCGTTAACACTGTAGTAGATCCATGGATGTCAGAGGTACGTTTGCCATGCGTTGCCGTTCGGAAAGATGCAGATTGGGGGTGTCAAGAGGAAGGCGCGACTGAGAGCATCCTATGACGAAGCCTTGGAAGCGTGCTTTGTCATCCCACGTGTGCTGTACCAAACCAGCCGTCATGACGCCATGCAGATTCTCTGGTGACTTCCGATTTGGCAGTGTCTCGTTAGCCATATTTCTTGCGACAGCAGCTGCCTGTATCAACCAATCTTGAATTCCGAATTATAGAAATGTATCCAGTGCCAATCGCCTATCGATAACGCTCTTTCGACTGGACTGCTTGTGCCTAACGATGATGGTTTTCACAAGTCCTGAATATCCAGATATTGTGCGCATCTCTTGAAACACCCATGACAAGCACATGTTGCCTACGCCAATCTTACACGAGGTATAAAAGTACAGTAACGCCGTCCATACGCCTGCGATGGAGGTTGCTATCCCGTCCTTATTGGTTCTCCTGCTTCGTTTGTTGTTGTTGCTGTGATTGCTGCATGCCTTGCTGCATCGCATTCTGCCCCCAATTTTGCTGCAGGCCTGCACTATTCGGTGGTTGTGACGCATTCGAGTTCATCCGTTGCGGTCCGGGCGACTGCTTCATTTGTGGGGTCTGCCCCTTCCATCCTGGGAACAGCTCCTGCAGTTTGGTATATAGCTTGACGAGCTCGGCGGGTGAGGCGGGTATCGACATGATGGCGGGCCCCGGTTGTATTTGTTGTCCAGGCTTGGGCACCTTCTCCGCATTCTGCGCGAGGTAGGCGAGGTTTGCCTGGAGGCGGCGCATGTAGCTGGGGTTGTTAGCTGACGTCGCGCAAGGGATGCGCAGCACTCACTCGACGTATTCCTTGGATGGCTGCGGTTTGTCGCCTTCGGGCTTCCCTTCTGGCGTGGGCCCGACTTGGCCCGCCTTGCCCTGCGTCTGGAGCTCGCAAACTTCTTTGATGAGGATGCTGTTGATGTCGAGGAGGGTTGCGACGCGGTCTGCATTACGCGCCGGGTTGGCGGGCGACACTGGCGATGGGGGCACCTGCTTAACGGGCGTCGGGACCTGGGGCGGCTCCGCCTTGACGGGCAGCTGGAGGTTCATGGGGGTCTGCTGGCCGTTGGTCTGCATGCTGGGCGAGGGCTGTGGCTGCGGTGTCGCATAGGGTGCCTGGCCAGTGGTGCTGGCAGGGGAGGCCGTCTGGCGGTTCTGGGCAAACTGGTGGTGGGCAGGCGAGGGCATCGTCTGCGCATAGGGCGCGTTCGAGTAGGGGCTCGGCGACGACAGCTGGTGTTGTTGCTGCTGCTGCTGTTGCGCCTGCTGTTGTTGCGCCTGTTGCATGGCGGCTGCTCCATGGTGTCATGTCAGCCAGGCTGCCAGGAACGCGCCCACGGGCGGCGATAGGACAGGACAAGAAACGCGCACGTCACTGGCTTACCTCGCTGCTGGAGATACGGGGCTCCTGGCTGAATGCCATTGCTCCCCATGGCGCCACCCATGCCCGGGAACGACGGGGACTGCCCGTACTGCCCATGTGGGTTGGCTTGCTGCTGGAGCCGCGCCTGTGCATCGAATTGGGCGTGTTGCGGGGAATTGGCGAACTGGCCGCCATACGCATTAGGGTTATTGAAATCCATGTTCGGCACTCATTGGCCACGTCGCACAACTCGGTTTAGATTGATCGGTGGGTTGATCCGTTGATGGGAGAAAACGTGCGGTTCGTGATAAGCTTGGGTTTCGGCTCTAGAAGCTTTGCAACCCCAGCTCAGGCCAGCCGAGCGAGTCAAGTTGGCCGTCCTCGCCCTCTTTGTTCCCGCGCGACCGCGTCCTCACGAGCGCACCCAACATCGTCAAAGGAAATCCAGAATACATCAAATCCTGCATGACGCCCTACTGGACCAGCGTGCAAGCATGTCCTAATGCAGTGCCTTAAGCAACCTCACACCTCCAGCATCCCTGTCACATGGGCCCACAAAAATGCTTGACATATCTCCCGAACATGGGACGAGACGCTTCCAGATCCGTCACCAGGTACCACGGCCTGCCATTAATACCGGGTCTGAGGCTCTTATCCGCCAACTAGATGAACCGCCGCCACCTGCATATGCCATGTGACTGACTCTTGGGAAGACTCGGCCATGTTGGCATCGAGGGACCTCGAGGCAGCACGCGCCCTCATCCTCCAGGACGGACGCACGCACGCACTTGGTACCTATTTCTCTCATGTACTTCTGAAAACGCCACGTTGTATTCAAGTTGAGCTTGGCAATCGAGTGTAACTACATCATAGGCTCCCATGCTGCCACTTCTAAGCGAGCTCTAGCTCATCACGCGGTGTGTGGATGGGTTTCTTAACCGGGATCTAACCTCTCAACGCTCCTTCGGTGTGTGTGATACATCCATGTGGCTGCATGACGTCGGAATGTGGGCGCCGACGAGTATAGTCCTTGTCTCAATAGCAAAACGTGCTCAAGAGCTCCTTGGGATCTGCACCTCTCGGGCCGAAGTAAGATGCAGAGATTCAGTAGTAATAAGCACTTCGTAAGGCGGTGTCTCCCTGATTATTCTCCAAAGACCTCCTCCTTCGTCGGTGTCTCTTTGCGGCGCAGTGCCACAAAGTACGCCTCTTTAGATTCCTGGAGCCAGTCAGCGTGGAACATCCACTGTGCGGAAAAGCCTACAGCGCGAGAGGATTCCGGCTTCTCCCTGTACACCTTGGCGAAGAGACGCTTCAGCTTTGTCTCGAATGCCTTCTCCTCCGACCCTTTGTAGTACTTGCAGAGGAAGTGGCCGCCAGTCTTGAGCGTATCGAAAGCGAATGTCAGGGCGGCCATGCACAAGTCCTACGAAATTTAGTAAAATCAAGAGTGATCGGCGGACTACCCACCATACTGCCGGCGTGGTCTCTGAAAGCATTTCCGCTGGTGTTCATCATCCTAAAATATGGGTCACTAAGGCTCTTCTTGTAGAAGCCGGCCGTTTGGTCCCAGGGTTCTGACATGTCGCTGAGCACCACGTCTACTGCTCTGCCCTGCTGCATATCCCTCTCCTTCAACGAGAGCCTAGTTGGAGCATTTCGTTCGCTGTCACTGGTCTCTGCTGGGCGCCCGATCGGTTCGAGTTCTACGCCCTCCAGATGAGCATGTCGTTCGATGTCAATATATCCTCGTTCGATGTCGTCCAGCTCTTCTTCAGTAAGTCCCTCGCTGGCTTTAGCAGAAACCTGTCTTTTGGGTCTGCCCAGGTCCGGATCTCGCACATAGGCTCGAACCTCGTCCTGGATTACAGGTGATAGAAAGTCGCCTTGTATGGTGGAGACACCTCGCGGGGGTTGTGCGGGTATCAGGTCAATACCTATGACACGACCCTCTGGAGCAGTGCGATCTGCAGCAACCTGGAGACATTAAGAGACTGTAGTTTGTGTAGAAATATCTGGCGAACCTGAGACCATGATCCTGGTGCAAAACCCTGGGGTCATTTAGCAGCATGCTTTCAATAAAGGCGACAACATACTAGATCGACGACAGTCTGTCCGGGTTGGAAAAGCTTGTGCTTGGTGTTAAGCTGTAGTACGTTAGTCAGTGCGCAGTTTCAGACCGAGGCGCAATCACTTCAAGCAGTTTGAACGCAGCGCGACTCTTCAAGCCTTGTACTTTGGCTTCTTTGGAGAAGAAGTCCCTGCCTTGGCGTGACTTCCATCTTGTTGAAGATGAGGATGCACGCCGATCTGAGAGCCTGTGACTGGATTGGTGAGAGTCACGAGTCGCGTATCTCAAGGCAAAACATATTGGCGCTACTGGATGATGTGAAGACTCCAGTAGCAAGCTATCTGTGAGCTGCTGAAATACACGACGTGATAGCATAGGGAAGGCGCAACGGTTGTGCGTCGCTTTCGCCTTCGCAGAACTTATATATTCTTATCGATAACGCAGGTACGTCAACGACTTCTAGCATGTCACCCTAGGCACGTCCTTCACAAGTAACAGAAGGGACGATGACCAGGGAAACTACATGCTGCAAGCGACCTAGGCTTGACTTGAAAAACAATCACTGTGTTCGCGATAGCTCCTCATCTTGGACTGGAGATGCGAGGTCATCTCCGAGATATTATCGTCTTCAACCTCGGAACGCCGAATCTACGATTACGATGTGTCAACGTCCACGGCCGACGTTTGTACCCCGCTGTCCTCCAGAGTCTAGTGAGCACGCGATCTCAGTTGGGTGTGGGGTCGTGTGCTCATCGGTGCGTACGTTTTGGATGCATTCGCAGTATCTGGTGATGGAGAGCCCGGGCGGTACCATTCCGCATGTGACGACACCCATCCAAGACAGATGCAGTCTATCGAGATCATGAGCAGCAGAACTCTAAACAGCATCTTATAGTGTTTCCAACAACGGCTGACGCAGAAGGAGTGACAGTGCGCAGCTGACTGCGTCGTCTAGTAAGGGGTGACTGAGGCGCAACGCCAGTTTGCGTGCATCTGCCCTGGTGTTCCCCTGACGTGTTGCCATGATGCGCGTCGAATCATGGCGGCTCGCAGTCAGCCCCGTCAAGGGGCTGATGCCGGAGGGAGACGACAGGTGTCAACCAGAGCCAAGTATCAGATCGCGAGTACCCGGGCCGTCAGCGAGGACCGTGGTTGTTATAAGCATGGCTGATGGCATTCGTCGATTCGTGGCGCTAGACTAAAATTCGCTCCTTCCTCCCGCGGTATCCTCAAATCTCCGCTACCAGAGACGATCCAAACACGACAACCCTACCGAGGAGCGACGCCCATGACACACGCGCGACTACACACACAAACACTCACTTGAAAGCTGCCTTGCATGGAAGATCGAATTCACCGCTCATCGACAAGTCCTGCTCACCTCGTACGGCCGGAAATCTGTCTTCACCTCCGCAACACCATTTTCCGATGACCTCGACACTACGTCGCGCGACCTTTTCTTTCCGTCGATAGAACTTGTCTCCGCTCGGACAACAATATCCTGCTTTTTAGAGCAACAGCGCCGCGTTTAGAGCAACGCCAAACAGCGTCATGTCGAAACCATCCGAGAAGCCGCAATCGCAACCGCCCGCCATCATGAGCGACGAACCGGGCAAGGGCATAAAAGTGAGTCAAGGTGAAATCCCTAGTCGCAGGACATCAATTGACCCCTCATCGCAGCCCCTCGGCACGCCCGACATCACTAGTCTCCAGCGCGTTCGCCAGGTTTTTGCGCAGCCAGTCCTGGCTTCCTTCGTCGCCGGCGGCGTAGCTGGCGCGGTTTCACGAACCGTCGTATCGCCCCTCGAACGCCTCAAGATTCTATTCCAAGTCCAGAGCGTTGGTCGCGAGGAATACAAGATGTCCGTACCCAAGGCTCTGGCTAAGATGTGGAGGGAAGAGGGGTGGAGAGGATTCATGGCCGGAAACGGTACCAACTGCATACGGATTGTACCATACTCGGCCGTACAGTTCAGCGCATACAACGTCTACAAGCGGGTACGTCTATTTCTCTTCTGTTCAGCGTGTTCTTGATTCCGGCGAGCGACTTGCTTTTCAAACATTGGGGTGGATGGGACGAGGTAAGGGCGGACGAAAGAGAGAGGGCGGTAAGTGGGGAAGGATCCGAAGCTTCGCCGATGGAAAGGTCAAAGTGAGCCGGGAGGAGGTATACAAGGATGCGGAGGTTTCTGCAAAGACGACGACGGCCATGGTATGTCCCAAAGTTTCATAGCTAACTTGCCTTAGTTCTTCGAGAGCGAACCAGGTGCCCCTCTCGATGCCTACCAGCGACTACTCTGTGGTGGTCTTGCTGGTATCACCTCCGTCACGTTTACCTACCCACTCGATATCGTCCGAACACGCCTATCCATCCAGTCCGCATCGTTCTCCGATCTCAAGAAGGAGGCTGGCCAGAAGCTACCGGGCATGTGGGCACTGCTTGTAACTATGTACAAGACCGAGGGCGGTTTCCCGGCGCTATACCGTGGCATCCTTCCCACAGTGGCTGGTGTCGCACCGTATGTTGGCCTTAACTTCATGGTGTACGAGATCGCCCGTACCAAGTTTACACGCGAGGGTCAGAAAGACCCGGGTGCCATCGGCAAATTAGGTGCTGGTGCCGTCTCCGGTGCTGTTGCGCAGACCATCACCTACCCATTCGATGTTCTGCGGCGGAGATTCCAGATCAACACTATGAGCGGTATGGGATACCAGTACGCAGGAATCGGCGACGCCATAAAGCAGATCATCAAGACAGAAGGCTTCCGGGGTCTGTACAAGGGTATTGTGCCCAACCTTCTCAAGGTCGCGCCTAGCATGGCTAGTAGTTGGCTCAGCTTCGAGATGACACGAGACCTGCTCATGGGCAAGGGGAACTCGGGCTTCTTGTAAGACAGACAGTCCCAACTTCACCATCGTCGAAACGGACTACGGCAGAAGAAATCGACAAGACACTTTACATTACGAGCGCTCTTCCGACGGGAAGAAAGATACACGAAACCGTTCACCGACAACAGGTGGCATTGTATAACGTCAACGAAAGCGATTGATACAACACACGAGCATTGCATTTGGGAAGGATCATCACGGCCTGGGGGTCTGATTTGGGAACGACCTCCCATGGATATAGCGAAGGCGTTTGACTGGGTTTTAGTCCTTGCAAGTTGCACAGCATTGCATGCAACTTTTCCTTCTTCCTCTTCTCAAGAGTCGAAAAAGAACGAGCGGTCATGCATCATACATAGAAGCATATTCGAGTCTGCTACGCGTACATGATTTGGCATGGCTTGTACAACATAGATAGTTTCATGGTGCCACTGGGGAACCGGGGATAATGGAACTGCTTCACATCAATGCTGATGCTTGAGTGTACAAGAGTGATTGTGTTTCGCCGAATCGACGCACGTCATTCCCTGTCCTCATATCACCCATGCGCGGACAGAAACCCGTCATTCAGAGGCCTCATCAAGACGTCCCTCACGTTCAGGACAAGTACTATTCTCCGTCAGCGCCAATCCACATTTTCCCTTTGAAGTGAGAATGTCGATACTTACATGCCCTTGCACCCTCGGCAAAAGTTCCACGAGTTCATACACTGCTCATGGCGGCAGTATTCCCAGTCCTTCTTTCCCTTCTAGTATCGGCCAGTGAATAAGTTTTCGTGTGTAGGAGAGGGGTGAGGATTACTTACGTTGTGACATGTGTTGAGCTTGTCGATACATATAGTGCACGGTTTCTTGGCGGCTGTGGTGACGTCTGTCGGTGTGGGGTCTTGGTCTGTGTTGGTGATGGAGCGCAAAGGGAGGATTGATAGTGTTGTAGGGGAGATCTGGTTAAGGGCTGTACTCGCGGTGACTAAGGCGAGGAGGCATGCTAGTATAGCGACGGATTTGATGGAGAAGTGCATGATGTTGGTTTTGGTGATTGCTGGATTTCTGTTGAGATCATGGAGTGATGGTGTGACCAGGATGGAAGCAGGATATGGAGATAGATAAACAGTATCCTACGTGTCTGGCAGTCGTCATACAAACTGAGCAGTGAGTCGCTGACCTAGAAGCGTTTGGTGCCTGGATGTGAATTGCGCGTTGAAGTGATTAGCAAGGTGTCACATGTAAAACCTGGACACGTAAATAGTTGAACTAGTGTGACATTTGAGATGGTCTACAGGGAGATCAACCCCAAGATCTTTACTCCGAATGCAAGGGAAAATGTTACAGTATTTACAAAGACCCTCTATAGCTCGCCGTCCTTCCGCAGAGTCTCGTTACCCCAGGGCTCGCTTGTCAAGCAAGTCAATCCAGCAGCTGGCTCGCAGCTCTTCCTTCCACTCAATGGTCCTGGCGATGGCAGCTTGAGGCCGCCAGCCGCGTATTGGCGTCCCTGCTCGTTGGTGAGAGCCTCACCGGCACCGGCCTCTACATTCAGCGATCCCTTGCCCGATGCCAGACCCTTGCCTCCAGGCTGCGCACCGGTAGATTGTTCGGCTGCCTTGAGGGCCTTGAGCAGGTTGACTGTCGAGTCGTATGTGAGGTCCTCGTAGTAGTCGTCGTTGATCTGGACCATGGGCGCGTTCGCACATGCACCAAGGCATTCGACCTCGGAGAATGTGAAGAGGCCGTCTGAGGTGGTCTCGCCGTGGTGCACGCCCAATACGTCTTCGCAAGCCTTCATAACGGAGTCACTGTCGCAAAGCATGCATGGGGTCTTGATTCTGTCAGCAGCTGCCCTCAAATTCAAGTACAGTGTCTACTCACAGTTGTGCAGACCTGGACGTGGAACTTGCCCACGGGGTCCCGGTTGTACATGGTGTAGAAAGTCGCAACCTCGTATACACGCATTGGTGGCATCTCCAGTATCCGCGCAACCTCGTTCATGACGCTGATGCTGCAGAATCCGTGCTGGCGCTGTCCGAGGTCGAGGAGCGGCATCACGGCAGCCTTCTTGTATTGGGAGGGGTATCGGGAGACGATCTCTTGGATGAGTTCCTCATTTTGTGGTGTAAATTTGAAGGGAATTTTGAGGTTGTTTTGAGGCGTGTCGCGGTGCTACAGGCGTATTAGCTCGGCTTCCAGCGCAAGATGAATCAAATACATACAACGTTGAGCGAGCCGCTCTCGTTCCATGACGGTCGCGAAACGCTGAAAGCCCGCCATTGAGCCCTCTGGAACTGTCGCGAGGCCCGTGGGGCAATCCTGCATGCGAGGGGGACGAGTCTTGAGGCCATGGTGGGTTGTGCTGCGGGCTGGAGGCGATGGCGTCGATTGAAGATGTCAACGATGAAGCTCATCCGAAGCGCCAAGTAAATGTGCAGGGGTCGTTGCAATCAGCCGCCTCTGATTGGCCACATCCAACATCTCCACTCCGTTATACCTTCGACGCTTCCTCACTCCTTCTCCGCATAGTTCAGGTCATCCCAAGCATCGCTTCGTGTGCGTGATCGATAGCATTACCTGATCGCCGTTCTCCCGTAGCTACATGGATCCACGACCTTCGCTGCTTGAAACACATTACCGCCTTTGCTGCAGCGAGCCATGCCCAGTACAGTCGAGGCCGCCACGTAGCTATCCCCACCGACACCGTCCTCGTGCGTTTCGTCGCTGCTGCGCACTGCGGAAGCTTCATTTTTCTCTGGCATCCGCGGCAGTCTAGCCTGCGGATTCCTTTGTTGGCAACGTCCCGTATTAGTTTCTGCGCAAAAAATGGCTCGGTACAGAGCCGCATCGATGCTCGTGGAATGCGCCTACGGCGGTCAACCACGTCTGATGGAACTGTGGGTCTGCTAACACACACGCTGGGGGCACCTCGCGACATTGCATCCTTAGGAGTAGCAGTCGGTGGACTGAGAGACGCATAGGATTCTTCCCTCTGTGCCGCCGTAGGTGGAAAGATACCCTAGCCATGGTGTCTGACCAATCGGCCGCTGTTCGCCTCATTGACGGCGCTCTGCGCGGACGCAGGCTGGCTTGCCGTTTGATGAGTTGTACTAATGTTTGCACTGTCAATTCGGTATCTTCACAGGCTTACAACACCCGCCGCTTCTTCCAGCCATGTTTCAGAGTCATATGATGCCACTACGTGTACGTGTACATCACTCATGCAGCACTTCACTAGTTTATGGGGGCGGTCAACATCTGCGCCATATAAGTATCAGTTGCTGCTATCATAGCATTTCCTGATCTCCTTCAACGGCCCTTCCCTCTACCCCACTACTACGCTGCCGACCTGCACTCGCGTTCGTCTCGTGGCTCACCCACATATTCGCCCAGCATGTGCAAGTACACAATCACGATACTTGAATGCGGTCACAAAATTGATGATTATGTCGAATCTCGCGACTGCTCCTACTACCAAAGGACCACCGTACAGTGTGACCGTGACAATCCGAGGACCAAAGATCGCTGCACCGTAAAAACCAGAGACCAAAACGGAATTTGCAATAGATGTCTCCGCGACAACGAAGAAGCCGCCATGCGCCGTGACTTGGAAAAAGAAAGAGAACACAAACGCCGAGAAAACGAAGAAGCCGCAGAAGCATTACGCCGTGGGCAGGAAGAACTTAGAGAGAAGAACCGCCGGCAGGAGGAAGAAAGACGACGGGCTCAGCAAAAGGCGGACGAAGAAGCCAGGGACAGAGCCCGCCGGGAAGCGGACAGAAAGCAGCGAGCTGAAGAAGAGGCCAGGGAGAGAAGTCGCAGGGAAGACGAAGAAAGACGCCGAGCGGATCAGAAGGCCGAAGAAGAAGCTACGGAGAAACGCCGCCGGGAAGAAGAACAACGACGTCGGGCGAGACAAAAAGCCGACGAAGAAGCTATGGAGAAGCGCCGCCGGGAAGTGGAGCAAAGACGGCGGGACGATGAGGAAGCTATGGAGAGAGACCGTAGGGAAGCGGACGAAAGGCGGCGGCAGGCCAAGAAAGAAGCCGATGAAGAAGCCATTGCGAGAAGACTTAGGGACCACGAGAGAGAGATGGCTGAAAAGGAACAGGAGATGCTAAGAAAACGCAGAGAGCATGAGAAGAAGATGGCGAAGATCGCAGAGGATGAGGAAGCTCTTGAGCGACGCCGGAGGGATTATGAGAAGAGAATAGCAGAAGAGGAAGAAATCGAGAGGCAGAGAAAGGCGGAGCTCGACCGACTGGCCAAAGAACAACGGGATCTGGATTTGATGATCCAAAAGTCCAGAGAAGAAGCAGAACGGAAGAAGAGAGAGGAGGAGGAAGAGCTGCAGCGAGCTTTGAGGGAGTCTGAAAGATGGGAGCAAGAGAAGAAGTACCGAGAGGAACTAGTAAGTTCACGTGTTGCACCACGTCCACAGCAGCAGCTAACCTCACTCTCCCACAGCTCCGATCAAGGACCGCAGCACCACCATCACCACCCGCCACACCACCTGCGCCCCCAGCCCCAGCCCCCAAACCCGCCGTCAGCAAATCTGCACCCCGCCCCCCTCCAGCACCCAAGCCTGCACCAAAAGAAATTAACTACTCTCTCCCCGCTGTTGGCGATCAAACGTATGGTCACATGATGATAGGCAGCCGTCGTGCCCCTATGCACCCCTCGCAAGAGATCCCCGGAACGCCAACAACCTCTGGAATACCCATGTCGCCCACGAGCCCGGCACCATTCGCACGTCTCGGTGGCGCCATCGCGGCTTCTGATGTCCCTGTTGTGAGGGAGGTTAGGGGCCAGATCCCGCCTGTCATGCCCGTCGCCATGGACTCGAGGGCAGGATTGAGGAGGACGAGCGAGAGCAGGAAGCCGCCGCCGCCTGTACCGCAGCGCAAGCCATCGGGCATGGAGGGCATGGATCCTGTTTTGAAGGCAAAGTTGGAGAGGCAGAGGGCGTGGGAAGCAGAAGAGGAGGAGAAGAAGGATGTTTCGCCGCCGAGGTCTCCTGGGCAAGAGCCTAACGCACGAAGGCTGAGTCCGTCTGAATTTGACACTAAACGTAAGACGGGCTGGAAGAAGGATGAGGCGTGAGCTTTTCTTGTTTTGCATTGGAGGTGTTGAGGGCGCAGTGGGCATATGACTTCATTCCTTTTGTGATATCTATCCTAAGTAGCATCTCACAATCCACCACAATTATCTCTCCATCATGGAAGAAAGTTTCTCATGTTATCCCTGGCTAGATTCTGTACTAGTACATGTTCCCGTATCAGACATCGGTGTCTATTCGGATGTAGTACTCCCGCTTCAGGAAGTTGGCGACGTGATCTACCTCGTTATACTTGACCTTGGAGGGATCTTTGATGTTCTGGCGCCGCTGACCACACTCGTCGAGACTCTGGCACTGAGTCTAGTTAGCAGTGAGCTCCTTCATGCACACAAAACTGTGCAGTGCGTCTTCAACTTACCATGTCGGGATCACGCTTAGCGTACTCGAAGAATGCATCGACCTTCTTAATGTAGTCCGGGGTTTCGAGGTTGTTGGTTGACAGGATACGCAATGAGTCGCATGCATATCTGGCGGCGTTAGCATGCTTGTCTTCCAGCGAACGTAGAACTAAACTCACGCCGTGACATTCCCACCGATCTCCTCCTCTTCCACGACATCCATCACAAGCTTAGCAGAGACGATTCGGTCAGCATGATCGAGCTGATCGTCATCGTTGTCAGTGGAAAGAGCCGACTGGTAGTTCATCACGCGAATTTGGTTGGCTCGGCGATCGCGAAGAATGGTCGCGATGATGTCCTTCAGATCGTCGATCGTGTACGTGGCCTTGCCGTCGGTAGTGGTAATCTCCGATATGTCTGCGCTGTACAACTTCTTGAGCGACTCCTCGCTGTACGCCTTGTACCCTTCCCCGAAGTATGTACTGTCCGGGAGACGAAGGTAGAGAATCTGTGCGTTCGATAGGCCGAGTAGTGAAGAAGAGACGATAGTGTGTTTGCCGATCTGGACCGTGGTCTCATTGGCAACTGTGGTATACTGGTTAGTCTCGTTGTGCAGTATGAGGGTCTCTTGTGGCGCCTTACGTGGCGCTTCCTCGTTCGAAGAAGAGATGGACTGCGTGCCATCCGGCCTAACAGAAGCCACGTCGGACATGAAACTGTAGGCATCTTCGAGACCGCGCTCCATCTCCTGCACCCGAGTATTGTTGGCTACTTCACCACCGCTATCCGCTGTGAAGACGACCGTAGTGACGCATTTGAAAACATATAGGTCGTGGTAGAGATCTGGGTTCTGGAAGAGCAGGCTATCGACCGTATGGCCGGTGAAGTAGATAGAACCACTGCGCGCATTAGATTTGGTGACTGTGCAGAATGTGAGTCTGCCAGCTTACCCAGTGCACGGAAAGGGCGAGTCATCAGTAGCAGAAAGTGCTGCTGTTGCGAGAACCGTCAATAGCGCGGCATAGACCGAGAAGCAGCGTGGCGCAATCATGTTGTTGAGAATTGAGCGAAACAGGTGCGAAGGGATGTGAGGGATCGATGCGGCAGCGGGGGAAGGAGTGGTTAAAGAGAGGAGGGAGTGAGGGTGAGGGTGAAGTTTATCGAAATGCCAAGCTGGGACGTCTACAGAAGGAGCAGCTGCGGCGACCCTGAGGTGTAACAAGGAAGGTGCGATCCATGGCCACCTTCACCTCTGTTTTCGTACTCTTCCAAGACAGGAAGTCACGATAGAACACAGGCAGTCGAGGCAGTCTTGCAAACATTAAAAACATAACATTTCATAATAGAGTGTACCAAGGAAAAAGTATTACGCATAATTACAGGAATACAACTCAATGCAGTGATATCGTAACTTCGTTCTCATGATCCAACCCATCTCGAAACGCCTGAACACAGTAAAAAAACTCCAAGAAACATGTATTAAGTGCCTCTGTGAAACGAAAAGATATAACTCAAAAGAAAGAGAGAATCAACAAAGCAGGAGACGCTATCGAAAGATGTTTTGCAGAATACTCTCCAACTTCTCCGCCAGTGGGTCCTCAGGCTGCTGCCGCCCCTTCTCGTCGAAGCGGGGTGGAAGTTCAATGGTAGCATCAGAGGTATCTGACCCGGGGCTTTCAGAGCGGTGACGCCTTTTCCGGGCCCTGCCAGACTCTCTTGTAGCATCCGATCGTTCGTCATCCCTGCGTCGCCTGTGTCGCTTGTGACTGTGATCATCTCGATGTCTGTGTTGCCTTTCGGAATCGGAATCGGATGAAGACTCCCGTGACCGTGAGGCCTCTCGGGAGGGTATCTCTCGTTCTTGTGGGTTCAAGTCGAAATGGACGCTCTTATCTTCTTCCGGGGACGGACTCGGGCTAGGCGGGTCGTCTACGGGCCCTGTTCTGGTATTAGCGAATTGTTCAGATTCATGGGCAGGCAGCGGCCTCCACCCACCACGCGAAGACGCAAAGTTATGGTGCTCTTTACCGCCATCAGGGACTGGAGCACTCACATTGTCACCCCCACGTCGTGGCTGGCCGTAGTAGGGTTCGTGTTGTTGTTGATGCTGGGGTGCATATGGGTTGCCGAGATGCAAGTCGTCGTGTGGTGGGTTGACAAAATGTGAGGGATGGTTGGGCTCATATGCGCTCTGAGGAGGCGGAGGGAAGTCTGCTGGGTTATACGGAGGATAAGGGTTGTTGGTGTTGGGATTGAAGTTGAGGTTGGGGTTGGGGTCTACTGGAGCACTAGGGGGAGGGGGGAAGTAGTTCGTCTCAGGGAAGTAGCGAGAGTCGTTAGGATGGGCAGTGGAGGTGGAGACATCGGTGGGCGTGGGGCTATCATAGGGGCTGTAGGTGCCTGTGGAGTAGGCTGAATCCTCCTCGCCTGGTGATGTTGAGTATGCTAATTGCGGTGTGGGCGTGGGGTGGACTCACGTCGTCGTTCGGCTTCCTTTTCGGCCTTCTTACGGTCGCGCCGCTTCGCTGCTTCATGGGCAGCCAGACCAGCTACACCGGCGACCGCCGCCGTCTCCGCGACCTTCCGTGATCGACTCTTGCTCCGGCTCCGGCTCCGGCTTCCACGTCGACCACCAGAGGAAGAAGAGCTTCCTCGCCGTCTACGGTGCGCGCGGCTGCGGTCCCGGCTTCGACTGCGACTACTGGCACGATCGGTGTACACCGGATCATCGCCGTACTCTACTAAAACAGGTTCACTCACTGTACTTCCACGTCTGCTGCGGTTGCGTCCGGTAAGGCGGGAGAGGACTGACCTGGACCTTGAGCGCGACCTTGACTTGGACCGCGATGCCGCCCTAGCCTCCTTCTTAGCCTTGCGTTTCTCATAAAGTCCAGTGACAGCTGCGCCGGCAACACCAGCGGCAGCAATCGGAACACCCTGTCGGATCCGGCTAGGTGAGCGCTTGCCCTTGCGCTTTCGAGACTTGCTACGGCTGCGTGCCGCAAGACCGGCTACAGCAGCAGAGGCAAGGCCAACTTGCGCTGCTCTGTTGTTGCGATGCTCAGGGTCTAGGTGTTTGCTCGTGCTACGAGACCTACCCCTGTCATCAGCCACTGAGGCGGACCTGGATCTTCTTCGGCTCTTCCTAGAACGCGATCTACCTCCATGACGTGACCTGCTTCGGTGCCGATCTTCTATGACCGTAACCGTCTCCTCTTTGACCACCTTGTTCTTGTTCCTCTGTCCGGCAGCGTAGGCGAGGGCTCCAACACCGGCAAGTGCGGCAAGCGTGCCCAGCTCCTTCACCCTCGACTTGCTGCGGTGGCGAGATTTGGCACGGCGGCTGCCTCTGCCACGATCAGAAGAAACAGACCGGGATCTGTCACGGTTGTTAAATCTATCGAGAGCCACAGCACTCACGGCACCAAGCGTGCCGTAGCCAAGGGCATTTCCTATGTTGCCTCCAGCGGCTTCACCCTTTCTCTTGCGGTGATGCCTGATGATTTGTCCTGCAGCAACTCCGGCAAGAGCGCCTGCAGCAACATCACGTTTGGTGCGGGTCTCACTTCCGCCCCAGGTATCCTTCTCCTTGTGGATATAGATGTCGTCGTCGCTGTAGTAGTTCTTACCTCCCCATCGGTGGTCATATTCACGCTCGTCAGCGTATCGCTCATCGTAGCGACCGCCGCGATCGATCTCCTTCACTCTGCGCTCGTAGTAGTAATCTTCCTCGTGGCGCTGCGGACGAGCAACCTGTCTGTCTTCTTCAGTACGTTCAACAAGCTCGTAGGATGGCTCTTGGACGCGCTCGCGGATGATGATGGGTTGAGGGGCTTCCTCCCGGATAATAATAGGCTGCATCTGCATCTGCATGGGTGGCATCTGCTGGGGCTGGGGGGCCTCATTGCGGATGTAGATGGACTGGGGCTGGGGTGGTGGGGGTTGGGGCAGCGGCTCGGGGCGGAAATACTCAGTAGACCTCGAGTACTTCTCCAACTCATAGGGCTGCTCCCGCGGGAAGATCTCGCGCTCGCGGTCGTAGTCCCGGGAAATGCGGATCTCGGTGCGCGCAGGTGAGGGGGAGCGCTCGTATTCGCGCTGAATGCGATACTCGGAACGCATGGGCGAGACTTCGCGCTCACGTTCGGCGTAGTGGTAGTGTCTCACTTCTCGTTGGGGAGCGGGCGCTTCATGGCGCTCGATATGATAGTCCTTGACAGAGCGACGGTCGTCGAAGTCGTCGCGGCCGCGGTGAACCATGCGCATCTCGGTCTCGTACGTGTCTTCCTCGAGGCTGTGATCGGGCACCTTGTAGCGCCGCACCGTGGTGTAGCCAGTGGCACCAGTGCGCGTGGACGTGGTGTCCCACTCGCGGTCGCGCTCGCTCCTCTTGTAGATGACCGACATGGTGCGGCGTGGAGTCGTGGAAAGAGAAACGGAGGGGTAAGTTGCAGTGGCTCGGAAGTGCGCGCAATGCAATGCAGGAGGGGAGCAGAGGATAGGGGATGTTTGTAGACTCTGGCGGCGGGTGCTCGCCTACGTAGCCAGTCGTGGTGACTCGCTGCTAGGCGTGACTGTGAACGGCTGAGCGAGGGCGGGTACTCGCAGGCGTCGATCGCGAGCCGGCGGGGCTGGGTGATTGGCGAGAGTGTTGATCAACACGCTCACTATCGTTGGGGATGCGCAATACTCGCAGACTGCGATAGCAAACGAGGTGGGGTAATAAGAGGGTGAACGCGAGTAGGGCAGACGACGTCAAGTGTCAGGAATAGCGGACCCCGTCAGAAGACTTGATTCTGGCCTGCCCAGAAGGCAAGAGGTACCCTGAGGCCGATGACGTCAAACCAATCGCACCACCTCAACCGACCGCGCGCTGGACCATGTGTTTCAACACCGCGTCTCCAGTGTCTAAATACATACGGGCGCCGTCGGGCAGTGCCTATCTGCGCGAAGTCTGTCTGCCTTACCTAGGTACCCTCTTCGCAGCCAGATGGGCACACCGCGCCGTCGCAGCCCTACATCGAGCCACGACGGGAGCGCGCGCATCGCACATTATGCGAACCATTACCTGCAAGCTGTCACATTCGCTAGAAGTTTCTTTTTGTGGGCACCAAGAACTCACCGGACATTGCGCCATCACCTATGCGCATAGCCCCGCATGCGGTGAGCGCTCGAGCATGTGGACGGTGCTTCTGCGGCTGACAACGACTCACGCCGCTGACTGCCCCTTCCCCATCGCTGCCGGCTGCCTGGTGACTCCATCAACGGCACAGCGGCGAAGAGAGAACTTGGGCCCAACCTGGCACCAAGCTGCAAGACAAGAACCTTCCTGCGTCACCGCACGCAAAGCCCAAAAGTGAAGCAACCCAATACTCCCAGGGTCACCCTGCCCACCTCGCATAGAACGCCTCGCAAGAAGCATGTTCTTGACGCGATCGACAGAAAAGTACATCGATGAGACCGTTGAAGAGTTTTTCCACGACCGTGAACTCGCCGGAACCTTTGCATCGTGACGGAGCAGCACCTGCCCAACGTACTGAACACATCGCGGGCATGCATACTACAAGCCAGACCCTCGCTGCAAGTGCACTGTGTCTGACCTACTTCGATCGATTGAGACGTGCATCAGAGTACCGTGAAGATCGGGATAGTATCCAACAGGCTGCACCATGCAGACGTCCAAAGCACTGCCTTAAGAACCCAGTGCACACCCTCACCACCATCTGCATCCTTCCCACGACCCGCACCGTGAGACTCCGCCTCTTAGTCCAGTAGATCTGTCCTCCCATAGTGACCACACCACTGCCGAAACAAGCCACATTATCGCTATTGGACATGTCTCAGCTTCCCAGCGACTCACCACCTGGAGTGACTGTATGAAACGAAGCGACGTCCCGGCGAATACCCACTGTTCTCTCTCGCTCACCGGAGACGCATAGCTGCCGGTAAACACGGCTGGGCGATAACACTCACTGTACGTGGCCTCCCGTCTGTGTTTCAAAGAGGGGCGACACTGGGGGCCAGATGACTGCGCAAACATCGGTATCACTGTGCGGAAATAACATACGAAAGCGAGTCAGCAGAGCACACTGACGGTTAGAAATCAAACAACTGTCATTAACTAGTCGAACAACATGCCCGACTCCGATATGTAGTAGTGGTACAAAAGCAAACATGTGTACTGTCTTGGTCCAACTCAAACCAGGGACGACTCAACGCAAGCGAAACCCGACCGCCAACGCCACGCGATACGATGTGTTCTCTCAACCAAATGGCACTCTATGCTTTTCTTTTGGGTGTGATCAAACGATTCCGTACACCCTCTTCGCAATGAAGTAGCACATAAGACCGAAGGTGATGAGGCCTCCAGTAATGCACCAGAACCAGTTGAGGTTCTCGATATCTTGGCCAGGGACGAGACTGGGCTTGGTTAGCTTATCGTTCGCTCAGGGTCATACGTATTTTGACTCACCAGTTCATACCCCAGATACCGGTCACAACGTTCATTGGCAGGACGATCGTTCCGAGCACAGTAAGCTTGCCAAGAATATCAGACGTCTTCTCTTGACGTTCGTTCATCCTGATGTTGATCTGGGCAAGGTAGTTGCTGTGAGCACGAGAGAGGAGACTGGGAGGCTGATTAGTTTGTGGTCTATAGCAGTGCCGGGATCAACTTACTTCTCGTAATGACTCAGGTTGCCTGTCATGGTGACGATATGATCCTGGATATCTCCAAGATACATGCCAATCTCGTTGCGAGGTGCAATATCCCACTGCTCGTTGCATCGCTTCGCGAAACCCTTGATGACATCGGCCTTGTTACCAAGCAAGCGGTAGAGGCTCATAACCTTCTTTCTGCATTCACCCACACGTCGCAACATGTCTCGGCCGGTTTCTTGCTGTGACTTGATCTCGGGAGGCTCTTTGTAGTGCGGGTTGTTGTAGCTGTACGATTTCTCCTTCTCTGCTTCCTGTTCTTCTTCGCTCGAATGAAGTCGCAATATAGCCTCATCGATATCATCAACCTCTTCTTCGATCTTCTGGATCATAGGCGCGTACGCATCCGTGACATCGTCAATGATGGCATAAGAGATCCAGTCAGGTGACAATACAAGGTAGTCAGAAAGTTGGCGAATACGGCGGCGGACGTTGGCAGGATGCGGTGTCATAGAGAAGTGGAAGCTTATTACGCCTTCTCTGAACACAACAACATACAGGTTGACGGGCTCCAGGTAGTCCTCGCTGTTCTCATCTTGCTCAAAGGTACGGTAGTTGATGAAGTAGTAGTGCTTGAACAGCTCGACCTTTTCGCGTTGCTCTTGCATGAGGATGTCTTCCGAGGTCAATGGATGTATGCCAAACGTCTTAGAAATGACCTTCATCTCAGTCTCTGTGGGGGACATGACATCCAACCACCAGGCAGGCCGTGGGCCAAACCGCTTCGGTTTTTCGCCATTGGGCTTGTCGGGTTTTCCTGCATCCGTTGGACGCGGGGTTGTTGAGCGCGTCTGTTCTCCAGAAGAGTACTTGCCCTCGGCCTTCGAAGTCGAACGCGTTGTTGTGCGTGAGGAGTAGCCGCCGTTGGGGCCAGCATGCAGCATGTCATCTTCTGTGTCGGAAGAATCGCTGTCGTCGTCCAGGATCGGTGGATCAGGAACGAAGAGATTCCTGAAGCTCTGCCCAGGTTGCAAGAGTTCGCTGATGCTCTGGCTGTGAATGGTGTTGTCAAACGTCTCGTTGAAGTAGGTGAAACGATAGGGAGCGTCGCTGTCCTCGCGATGCCAGACGCGTCGTTTCGGACGGAGGCGTCCTTCAACCATAAGCGGTTCGCTAACCTTGCGCATGCGCATGCCTTCAATTGTCCGTTGTTCCTTCTCCTCGTGTGCCCAAGCTTGTAGAACGTCGAGATCGGGCCAGCGGCGCCGTCTTCGGCGAGTGGTAGGCTCACCGGTCGTGGGGGCGTTCATGTAATCTTCGTGTCCCATCTCAGACATGTCTTCGTGGGGGAAGCAGACATCTTCAAGCGCAGAACCAGTCATGCGGCGTGTGAAGTCGCCAGGAGTAGGTGGAGTGCCTGAATGGGCGGCCTCATCGATGTTAATAAGTGCGTCTCGGGATGCACTGTTGGACCTTCCTGGGTCGGACATGTGATCCAAGTCTGTCGGGAGCATGACATCGTCTAGACCGCTACTAGCCTCGAAGGCTGGGCTCGTAGGTACGGATGGGGGGTTGTTTACGTCGTAGTCGTCGAGGTTGGTTGTAGAGTGGTGGTGTTGAGTGAACAGATCCGGCCTGTGTTCTGGCATGGGCATGTGCTTGAAGCTCTTTGCGGAGTTCTTGCTTCCTCGGCGAGGCTTGCCGTTGTTGGAGCCATAGCTGGTGGATGTCCTGATGTCGCGTTGAGACGAACCCATGAGTGGCGTTCTATCATCCGCATCGTCTTCGCCATCACTGTAGTGCTCCTCGGGAGTATGCGACAGGCGTGAGCGGCCGTAGGAGTTTGCGGCTTGAAGCCGCTGGGGGGTGCTGACGCTGGGCTGACTTGCCCTCGGCTGGTACATGGACGTTACAGGCACGCTAGGACGACGCGTCCGAATGGTGGGCTGCTCGCGGTGGTCCAGCAGAGCCTCGCTCTCGAGGCTTGTGTTGCTGAGGTTGCTGTGGGTGCGGTAGAAGCCGTTGCTCCCTCGCGACTGCCCATGGCTGGCGACATTGGCCAGACTCGGGCGCTCCTCCATCATGGAGTCGCCTTGCGCGAGATCGGCTCCAGCTGCAAAACTCTGTCTCCTGTTTTTGCGCTTCTTACCACCGCGATGCGTCTTCTTCTTCTTAGGTGGAGCGGCTGCAGCTGCCGCATACGAAGGGCCGCTGGAGGTGGCAGCCGTGCCGGCGTCGGGGCCAGCAGGGCCAGACGGATTTGAGGCCATTACGGGAAAGCGCGTGGATCAAGATAACAATTGCAGTGTTAACGCTGTGTGACGGGGGTGTGCAGCAATGATGGGCCACTGATAAGTAGACACGCAGGAGTGTGGGTGGAAAAGCGCGTCGGAAGTGCTGAGTGTGGATTTGCTGCGAATCTCGTCCTGAATCTACCAGTGACGTTACTCGGTGTCCGTGCCCTGGAAGTGTGGGCCCGCCCGGGGGGTCTAGCCTCTCCAGCTTTGCAGTTCGCATGTGTGAACCATCCGGTGCATCTCGCGGACGCTGCTGCCAGCAACCCCATCTCTGTCGCCATCTCCGCGATAATGCCCTGCAAGCTGCATGTCAGTACGACGACTGGTTTGTACACGTTGGTGGCTGTTCTGAGCAACGGCTGTCGCGTGGTCAATTGCCGATTCGGGAACATGGCAATCCTGCATGCGCCATTGCTTCGCCCTAGCACTCGATTTGGCGCTATTACGCTTGTTTTCACTACCCCGACCTCTAATGGTAATTCCGTGCGTCACTAGTCATCAATAGATTAGAAAGAGCAAGGCACACTTCTCGATCAAACAATTCCATACCTGGGTATCTCTCTGGCCTCAGCACACCCCGCGTCAAGCTGCATATCGAGTGGCACTGCAGTGCGATAACAGCTTGGTTTGTCATTGGTAGCTCTACACCTACAGAACGTAGCGAAATCTTGGGCCATAGTTTTCGCCTAGTTCCCTCTTGCTCCCACCGGTTTCCCTTTGCTGCGCCAATGTCCCGTACTTGCGATCCAACTTCTTGTTCTCCCACGCGAGAATTGTTCTCAGCAAAAGAGATAACAGGCAGAACAGAAACATGAACCCAGCACATACAGATTGGCCCTTGACGTACAATGGGCCTTCTGATGTGGGATACAATCGGGTCCCCAGCAGAGGTCCGCATTGGCCAATCAAGTTCAAAATAACTATTCCTGTACCCCTCCGAGTATCGCTGCCTTGGTTGTTCGTGACCCAAGGCAGTACATTGCCTATAGCTGGGAAAATACCAGCAGCAGCCAGAAAAACTCCGAAATATCTCGCTCCTACGCTCTTCGTGGTTGCCAGGATGACATAGCCAATCCCTCCAATGGCCGTGAGGATAGCGATCATGATACCTCGCTGTTGCGTCCGATCTGCGATGTAGCATGTGGCGATTACTGTGAGGAAGGACAAGAAGAATGGCGGTGCTGTGAGGCCCTGCGCATTGACCTTCGAGAAGCCCATTTCGTTGAGGATCGTGGGAAGGAACACCGGCAATGACGAGAATGCAACGTTCCCGGAGAAGTACATGAGCTTTTATTCAGGTCAGTTAAGTACCACGACATCGCGTTGTCAGACTTACACCGAGTATCCAGCCTTTTAGATCCATCAGTCCCTCCAACATCTCTTTCCAGTTGATAGCTCCAATTCTTGTTCCAGCGCCAGCCTGTGCCACACCACGAGCTCTTGCAACCGCCTTTTCCTCTTCGTTCAGGAACTTCGCCTTTTCCGGACTGTCTGGTAGGAAGAAGAAGGCAACAGCAGCCATAACGACTGTAGGTAAGCCTTCTACCAAGAACAATACGCGCCATTTCGCCATTCCAGGATTACCGCTCGTAATTCCATACGCTAGAGCACCTGCGAACGTGTTGGCTAGCGGCGCAGCCGATAGGAACAACCCACACCTAAGCCCAAGTTCATGCCTCAGGTAGAAGAATGAAAGCAGAAATGGCACGCCTGGCCCATATGCTATCTCTGCAGCTCCCATGAGGAACCGCAGTGCCATCATCCCTCCCCATGAAGTTGTCGCAGCTTGTACGGTCGAAACGAGGCCCCAGACGAAGACGCAGCCCGCGGCCCAAATATGCGGTGGTACGACTTTCCACATGATCGCGAGGAATCCGAAGACGATGTACGAAATATAGAATATGGTAAGTAGCCACTGGTACTGCGAACTACTCAGATCGAGGTCTTCTTCCATGCCCGCAATTCGCGCGTTGCTGATGTCACATTAGCCATGCTTTCTCCATTGTAAAGATGTTCTTCATACCCAATATTTGACCGGTCGAGGAATGCCAGCAGATACAATGCCGATAGCAAAGGAACGATGTGGGTATCCAATTTCCGTCGCACGCGCTTCTCGATCACCGGGTCAATCTCGTCTTCCACCCGTGCAGCTGGCCCAGCTTCTGCGTCTCCCTCTCCCTCTTTCATCATCTCGAACTTCTTCTCCTCATTCTGGTCCACGCTCTCCGGGTCTTTCGAGGTGAAGAAACGCATCTCAATCGGCGCACAGTCTCAAAGTAAGGTGTAGTACAGCAAGAACGGCAGCGCGCGGGCGTGCGGCAGGGGAGGCGAGCATATAAGCACTACAAGACTCATGTCGAAGCTTAACCAAATGCCGAGATCGGTACGACTCCACCCCGAAGCTTCATGATAGGCGGTCTGATGCGCTGTGTTGGGGATAAAGTGTGATGAGGTGGGGCTGGGCGGGGAGATCGACATTGGGGGATGCACATCGTGGACGGAACGGAATTAGGCCCGTACACCGCAGACCGGCCGAAATTCTCAACGAAGTAGAGTTCAGACTGCTACCTTCACCCTTGTGTTCGTCTGTGAGGCTGAACATGAGAAGGTCATAACGCTGTCACCCCACACAAAAGAGAACTGAACAGGTGCTTTGCAGGATACATTAAGGCAGCAAGAGAAAGATAAAAACGCACCAAGACGAGGTAGGCTTCCCGGTTATCTTTATTGACCTTCGTACGAAGTGTCTTTAGAGGCTTTGATTTTTCCCTCGAGTGGGGTGCTGCGATTATGCAAAGTACGCGAAGTACCCGTTCACGTGTACGTACCTACTACCTACCTATGTGGGTATCAGGTATCAGCATCACCAATGCCATCAACGATCAATCAACGACATTATGCCCACTCGTTTATCCCAGGGTACCGGGGCGACCAACATATGACGAGCCACACAATTCGTGCAACACCAACGACAGAAACGATGCCTGGACTATGCCATCACATGATGGCGAAAGCGATGATGAATATAACTCGTCGGGTATTACATCCATGGCCTAGAATACAGAAATTTGCAATGCGATATCATTCAAACCAATATCACCAGTATTAAGAGCTCATTCTCATACTCGTTTTCAACATACACATCGAATGCCATTTCAACACAAACTGAATGCTTACTACGCTACCAAAGTCTACATGTCCACTCCTAGCCCATGCGCAGTTCTCTAGCCGTCCAACCCTTCTGCGCTTTCTGGTCTCCATAACCTTTCCGAGCTCGCGTCTTCTTTAGATACGCTGCGTGCTAGAGAGCTGTCTTAAGTAAGCATGGTTTCTATACTGTTTGTAGCACAGCAGTGGATACATAGGAGAAAAACGTCAAGAGCATCTCACTAGGCATATTCAATTCCCAGATCAGTCAAGTATTTAGTAAGTATACTGGAACGGTACATGGCCATCACCATGATGGACTGAGTGAAGCAGTAACCAGATCCAATTCGTGTATCTGTCCAGATAAGATCCCAACACACCATATCATAATCTTACATCCAAAATCTTCATACCTCAATGCCGTATCCATCGCAATCCAAAGCAGACCCCCCGCTTCTTTTCTTCCTATATGGCAAGATGCGACATAGTCTGCCCTTGTCCAATCTGCGGCGCCGCCTTCGGCAACGGCTTCAACCTCTGCTGTTGTACCGGTGTCCTACTCGTTCCCGGCAGCGTATTCGTTCCAGGGTAAGCCTTCTTAGGATCAGGCTTCTTCTGCTCGGTGGGCGGTGTAAACGGCTTCGGTTGGCCAGGCTTGACTGCAGCCTTCTTGGTCGTCGGGTATGCGGGTTTGGGAAGGCCGTTGGTATCCGGGAAAGGCTTTGGAAGAGCCTTGTTGGCCGAGGGAGTTGCGCCGGGGCCCTTGAAGGGAGGGATAGATTTTGTGGCTCCGCCGATGGCTCTTTGTCCGCCTCCTACAAGGCCTCCGGTGGCTTTCGTGGCATTGTTCGTTACGGTGCCGACTGTGCTGTTTGCGCGGCCTATGACGCCTCCGGTGACTTTGGATGCGCCGCCTGTTACTCCTCCGACGGTTTTGTTCACACCTCCAACAGTTCCTCCGACAGTTTTCTTCGCTCCTCCCACGACACCATTGACCTGGTTGCCTCCTGGGTATTTCTTCGCGCCTAGAGGCGTTCCACTAGTAGTTGGCTTGTTGCTCGCAGGGGTCGAGTTGGAACGCTTGACTACAGGCTTTCGTGCTGTGGAAGGGAGGGCTTTGGCTGTGGGTTTGTAGGTTTGGCCGGTGATTGCGGTGCCGTAGCTTGTTGCTTTCTTCTCGATACCTGGGCGCATGTTAGTGAGTGCTCGAGGGGCATTTACGGGACGAGCAGCTTACCATTTCCCACACTTCTTCCACTGTTCTCAATCATATCCCCAGCCTTGATCAAGGCATTTCCACCATATTCACCCGCCGTCTTCTTTCCGGCATCTACGAAGCCCTCTACCGAGTTCCAGATGATGTTTGAGATGAAGCTCGTCATTGTATAGTATGTGTAGTGATCTCGCGACTGCAATTGATGTCGAAAGCTAGGTTCGACGGAGGAGCTATGGTAGTATCGAGAGAGCTCTCTAATTCTAGACTGTTGGACCCCAGATCATGTTCTCCGATGATGCATGGCCTTTGGCGCCACCGCAGCTTGAACCTGTTTCGCTACCCGTCGCATGCAGGGGGGTCGCTGCCGCCCCGCGTCAAATGACGTTATTGTGGCACAGCGAGGTGGACCTGAACCGAAGTCCTGGCTGGCGATCTTTTGATGCAGGTTTTTAGCTTCTGCATGTAGTAGCTTCCTACGGTAGCATGCCACCAGTACTCCAGGCGGTACAGCGTTGAGGCTGAGTATCACGGTGCAGTGGTGATGCTCGTATGTCAATTTATTATGTTTATCGTCAATCATACTATTCGTACAAAGCGCGCTGCTACAGTCAAACCCTTTTGATTACATATCCTCAATACCAATAGAAAAAAGAAACGCTCGTAACTACTCATTGCTTTGGACAAAAGTAACAAACTAAGCACCCTGTCTGGCCTTCTCAGCGCAGATCAGGGCGATGATGCGGCTCAACTCAGCGCTTTGTGCGAATTGCTCCTGCTTGGTCTTGTCGTCTACGTCTTCGCACGCTGCGATGTCGTTGCTGACTGTCAGCATACGGTTTTGGAGCGTGAGCAGCTTGGCAAGTGTGTTGTCGAGGAAAGGTGCGCTGAAGGTGATGTTGGTTGGTGAGGCGCCGTTGTTGGGCATGCGCATCTCGAGTTTCCTGGGTGGCTTCTTTCCCGAGTTGGACGGAGCAGACTGCTGTTGTTGCTGCTGTTGCGCTTGCTGTTGGGGCCTACCGCAGATTGTTAGCAAATGTACTTCTAGACCAGTGATTACGCGATAGGGGTCCATATTCAGGTCGGCAGTTGTGTAGTGCGGCCCTGATTTTCCACGCCGTCGCTACCAGAACCAAAAGAATGCCAGGGGAAAATTCAAGGAAGTTCGGACGACTCACTTCTCGCGCTCGACGAATGTCATGTTCTCTGCCATTTCGGCGACGCGGTTTGCGATCCTCGAAGCCATGATAGTGTATGGTGACATCTGAGGTTGCGAAGCTCCGTTCGTTGCGCCATTCGTTTGGGGCTTCTTTGCGCTCTGGGTAGCCTTCTTAGGAGCCCTTGAAGCGGTGGCCCTGTTGGTGGTGCGCTTGGCCGGCGCTGATGCTACTGAGGCTGCGGGCATGTTGGAGAGATGCGATGTGTGGGTTGGGATAAGTTCTGTGATGTGTGTCAGTCTCCAGCCTAAATGAACGTTTGAAGGCTGCTCGCGTGCACCACTCGAGTATGCGCCAGGGTCGACAGCTGTCAAAGTCGAACGTACCGTAGATGTGGTGCGAATATGGTGGTATTGTTAGAAGAGGGATGTGATTGAGACGCTTTGGAGAATTGGTATCTACTGCGGAGCGAGTATAGTGTTATTGAGTAGACCAAGAGACTAAGGAAGGGGTAACGGTGTGTCTCGAATATCTTGCTTGCTTGACTTGGTTGTACGCCGCCACACATAACGTCATGCCACGGCACGCTGACAGGGGTTGACGACGCGCAAGTGGAGCATCCATCTTGATCTCGAACCTGGACCCGTTAGCCTGCACTGACGTCGCGGGTAGCCCGTCACTGGTGCTGATAGTCGTGTTTGACGTTTTGGACTTCGATGTTCGCTCGTGTGCCAACTGTGGAAGATGTCGCCTGCTACTGCTACGAAGAAGCCCGTCGTTACCAAATCGACGGCTGTCAAACCCCCGGTGAAGAAGGCGACGGCTCCAAAGCCAACCCCAGCGAGCCAATCAGCATCCAAGCCCCCAGTACCAGCTGCTGTTAAGAGGAAGAAAAAAGATGACCTCGGTGCTGGATTGCGGATCTCGAAAGACAATGTCGAAGCGCATCCGGCTGGACCACCGCGCTTTGGCGAGTTGACACAGGCAGAACGAGCTTTCACGTTAGCCTCGACGTTCTTGTCCGGCGTTCTGGCGTAAGCACGTCCATGCCCACCTCCAGATACACCCAACTAATACCTGACAGTATAAGCGCATCCCAATTCCTAGGCGCACCGCTAAAGTTGATTGACCCGCAATTCTACGATGGGTACATGGCATATACCAAAGAATGCTTCGCCATCCTGATCACCTGCCTAACCCAATGGTGGGCTCCGACTGTCGTTCGTGTATCTGGCGACTCCAGCATGGTCGGCCAACTTATCAAACGCAAAGATGGATCGTTGCAATGCAATTTTGCAGACCGCATGGTGCTCATGGCAAACCATCAACTTTACACTGACTGGCTGTATATATGGTGGATCGCATATACGAACAACATGCACGGCTTCATCTACATCATTCTGAAGGAGTCGCTGAAGAACATTCCGATCATTGGATGGGGCGCCCAGTTCTACAACTTCATTTTTCTGTCTAGAAAATGGGAAGAAGACCAACGCACATTCAAGAAGCATCTCAGCAAACTAAACAAGAAGGGAGACCCCATGTGGCTTATCATATTTCCTGAAGGAACAAACCTGTCAAAGACTACACGCGAAAAGAGCCAGCAGTGGGCTAAGAAGAATGGTTTGCAGGACATGAAGCATCAGTTGCTCCCACGCAGCACTGGTCTCAAGTTCTGCCTGAATGAGTTAAGGGAAACAACGGATTGGCTGTATGACTGCACCATCGCTTACGAAGGCGTACCGGAAGGTCAGTTCGGTCAAGATATCTTCACTCTGCGCTCTTCTTTCTTCGAAGGCAGGCCGCCGAAGTCAGTTAACATGCATTGGCGACGGTTCCACCTCGACGATATCCCATATGAGAACACACACGCTTTTGAGGTCTGGCTGAGGAACCGTTGGAGGGAGAAGGACTACATGCTTGAGTACTTCAGTCGCCACAACCGCTTTCCCGCAGAAGATTTCTGGAAGAACCACCTGGATATGGACACCAAGAGTGAGAGTAGCAGAGGCGGAAACAAGACCATCCGAACCGTGCCACGGCCAGCAGTACAAATCGAAACCGAAGTCAAGAGCGGCAACTGGAATGAGTTCGTCAAGATCTTCGCCCCAATAACTTCCGTCATGATGGCTCTAACCGTAGCCTACGGTGCCTCACCCGAAGACCTACCCATACCCGGCGCCAAAGAATTCTTCCAAACCCACATGAAAACACTCCTGGGTCAAGGCGGCGAAATGAAAGGCCTCCCAAGCCCCGAGCAACTAGAAAAGATGATAGAAGGCGCCGCACAAATGGGCGCAGCCCAAGCCGCAGGACCAAAAGAAGTACCTGAAGTACAACGCCTAACCCAAGAAAACCTCGCCAAACTAGTCAAAGAAACAGCTATCGCAAGCGGCGCTGTGATGCCCAACGGAATGAGAAGAGCAAGCACAGCACTACCACCACCAATGACGAAGACGCTACAAACGCCCACTGCCGCTACCCCAGCAGTAAGGCGAGCCCAAAGCGCGGTAAACCTCCCAACATCCTCAGCAAAGAAACCCACAGCCACTGCACCTAAACCAGGCACCGCCGCACACGCCCGAGCGAACCCCGCGGCAGCAACCAAGAAACTCACTCCGCAACCTACAGGTCCCATGAAAGAGATGATGACAGCCTCAGGCGTCATGATCAAAGTCCCCCAAACCGAAGTCGAACAAGCCAAGAAAACAGGCACGCTGACCATGGCGAATGGCGTCAAGATCAAAGTGGGCAAAGAGGAGATTGAGAAGGCGCAAGAGAAGAAGGGGACTACGTTCATGACGGCAGGCGGTGTGCCCATCAAGGTGACGCCTAGTGGAGCTGTTCAAGTGCCTGAGAAAGTGAGCAAGGGGCAGGCACCGGCTGTGAAGAAGACGGGTGATTTGGCGAAGAAGATGGGTGCTGTGTCTGCGCCGGCGAAGAAGACGCCTGCTAAGATAGGGGGTGCGACGAACGGGGCTGCGAAGAAAGGTTCGCCTGCGAATGGGGCGGCGAAGAAGCCGGCTGCTGCGGCTCCGAGGAAGCTTTGAGATGACTGTTATGAGGATAAGGGTATGGGGTTTTTTTTTGGGTATAGTATAACCAGGGTATTTGTTTGGCGTTGAACCAGTATACATAACTAGGTCTTGGATAATTTGTTTGTATGTAAGATATCAGCATGCCATCATTGGATTTGAAGCAAAATAGCCTATCCCATGCACCGATACAGTGTTACAAGGCCCCCAGTCTCAATCGGCATGCCAAAAAGAACCCGTAACCTCAGACACCGATCTCACTAACCGCTATACCAAGTCGTCTTCTTGACCTGCGTATCCATCCACTCTGATCGTTCAAGCACTCGTCCATCGTTCGTCCTCGCACCACTAAACGAAAACAGAGTTAATACCTCAATCCAATCATCGGATTGACCAGAAAACATGGCGAAGAAGGAAGATCCAAACTGAACATCCAACAAGATTGTGAATCAAATCCCGTGAAATGGCAACCCATAGATCGTCGTAGCGGGTGCCACCGCAACAACGCGAAAATCCATGTACAGCAAACATTACCTCTTCTTCCTCGCAGCCTCTTCTTGCTGTAACTTGTGCATCTTGGCTCTAGCGCTCTTGCTGCCACCCAATTTGGGTCCTGTGATGGGAGGTGGCGCACCCTTGACAGGAGGGGCAGGTGGTTTACGGGCTTGTTGTTTCGCTTCCATGGATTCGAAGTATTCGTTGCGGAACTGCTCGACGAGGGCGTCGTCGGTGTTGGTGGAGGTGTTGGCGTGGGGGTTTGCGGGGGTTGTGGAGTCGAAGAAGTCGACTGGAGATGTTAGTATGGACGTCGTGTGAGAAGGGGTAGGGAACCTACGTTTAGCTTCTTTGAGTACGGCTTCAACCATCTGGTCGCGACGTTTGTCTTCTTCTGTCTTGCCGTTGGCTTTGGGCTTGCGCCACGCGTAGCCGTACTTGTCTCGTCGCGCTTTGCTTGCTGGCGGTTCTGGCTCGCCCTTGTCCCATCGTTTCCAGGCTTGTTCGGTGCGCGCCGCAGCATCAGGACCTAGGTCTACTTCCTGAAGCTTGCCTTGGCCTGCCGCCAACCGGTTGCTGTGTTCGTTGTCCGCGGGAGTCTCGGTGCTACTGGTCGCGCCCTGTGTCGATGAACTGGTGGTGAAGGTATGCCGCAGATCTGGTGCGATGGCTGCTACAGAAGCCTGGAGGTGGTTTGGTATGGGCCAGCCGTACTGGCGATAGTTCTTTTCAGCCATGCGAGCTTCTACATATTCCGACCTGGCACATTAGCCTCCATGCTTGACGGTGCCCTCATTCGAGCCTGCTGTAATCTGGCGACGAGTCCACTCACATCTGCTTGTCATCGCGATCTACCACCTGTCCCGTCTGCGCGACGAAGCGGCTGGTATACTGGTCTGGCCGGGGCGCTTCTACTTGCACCACCTCTGTCCGCGGCGGCTCTGCTTTGCGCGTAGTTTCCTTTAGTCGGTCGCGGGGCCGCTTTCTGTTGCGCAGTATCTCTTTCAGGTTCGGCACCGACTCTTCTTCATCCTTGGCTCCGGTCGGCGAGACAGGCGCGTCGTTGGGAGTCGCCGCAACGGGCGTATGCGAGGCGGAAACAGTAGGCGCATCGTCTTCGGTATAGACGCGCTTTGGGTGCGCGATCTTGCGGCGCTTGAATCGTATAGCGGGGACTGCCTCGTCTTCTTGAGCCGTCGACATGCTGGGCACTTACGAGAGAGTCGGGAGTGAAGCGTGGGTTGGAGAGGTAGAGTTTCGGAGGACGACCTGGGCCGAGGCGTGAACCACCCAAGGGTCCAAAGCGTCATAAGCCCTTTCACTTGTACCTAAACTTCATGACGGAGGCTAAACATGGTTCGCATAACTAGAGCATCATCTACGTACATCTGGATTTAGACGCCATGTGGGGTTGCAGGAGCGCAATAAGACTGCGATACCCTTTCATGCATGCATCATACGACGATTAACAGACGTAGAGCACCTACATGGCGTGACACTCAGCTCATAAGACCATCACGTAGCCGACTTCCACTGTCGCGTATTACAATTAAGATAGGCCTAAGTCCATCCTCTTCAGCAGTTGCGTCTGCTGCTACTTCGTTACACATCACATCACAATTCAACCCCATGGCTTCGCATTAAGAATTTTGTTCATTGCGATAAAACACATGTACTCTCAGCCTACTATACAGGAAGCCAGCCGCCGTAACGCTCAAACGCCCAAGTCATACCCGGTACATTGAGTAGCGAAAGACTGAATGCAGGTAATATCAGGAAACTTCCTCTCCATCCTTCCTTCTCGTCCCCTTGGTATCATTTTACATCATCATTGTCATCGTCCTCCCTAAGCCGTCGCTGAGGAAACAGTCTCAATCTCCACCTTTGGCAGCGGCGCCGACTTGCCGCCAAGGTCCGTTTGCCGTGCGTTGGGGTTCTTGGTGTAGTAGTTGGAGATGGCGGATTTGATGGCGTCTTCAGCAAGCATAGAGCAATGCACTACAAGCAGTTAGTAATCTAGTCCTGGTTCTCGCTTTCGTATTGTAGATACTCACGCTTTACAGGTGGTAGGCAAAGCTCCTTTGCAATCTCTGTGTTCTTGATCCTCGACGCATCCTCCAGTGTCATGCCCCGGACCAATTCGGTCAGGTAACTCGAACTCGCAATCGCGCTACCGCATCCGAAAGTCTTGAACTTGACATCGCTGATGGTGTTGCTGTTGGGGTCGACACGGATCTGGAGCTTCATGACGTCGCCACATGCGGGTGCGCCGACTAGTCCAGTACCGACATCGTTGTCTGTCTTGGACATGGAGCCGACATTGCGAGGCTTGTTGTAGTGGTCGAGCAGTGCTGCGAATGTTAGCTGAGCGTTCTCAGATATAATTAGTCGGAGATGGCGGTGCGATGACGAGGTGATTCCGATCGGACTCCCGTGTCGCCACCACATCGATTTTCCGAACGACATGAAAGAGCGACTTATCTTTCTCGTGGTACTGCCGCCGACCGACTGCTGAGACTGCGGGTGCTGCTGTGCGAATGGGCGAAACGATGCTGGGCCTGGCGGCGGTTGCGAGCACTCTTCCTGCCTGAGCGGGCACTGCTGCTGCGACTCTCCTGAACATGGCTGCGATCGATGTGTGTGGTGTTTTGAGGATTGGTAGTATCTTTGGTGGGTTTTGGCAATAGTTTGGGTAGCGGTTGGATGTTGGTGTAGGTGTAGCGGAGGTGGATGGGGACGGACAATTGAAGTAATGATGAAAAGCCACGCCCGGCCGCCGGCGACGTAATGTCCGTGCGCGCACATACCCCACACTTATCATGGAATCATCTCGGAGAACCGCTCCAGATCACCGGCGAACGAGTGCTATCTCCGTTCGTCCTGCTATCAGATGGAACCTCAGCTTCATTCATATCGCCTACAGCCATGCTGATGCTATCTAGCAGCCTGCGCCGCAATGCTCCCAATCCGCTCTCGTTTCGCCGTTTCATCAATGCTAATGCTAACCCGACACAACTCCGCTTTCGCTATGCTAGTCCGTGGTGAGGGACCTAGACCCGCTGTCTTACAAACGTCGGAAGAAATACACGTAGGCAAACTTCTTCATCTCTTCAATGTCCGCCGCCTTGGCAACCTTCTCGTCATTGAAGAGAACCCATGACGCAGCCTGTTCGCCTGGCAACTGCTTGCGCACAAACGTAACGTAGTGTCTGTGGCGTGTTAGCGAATCTCCTTCCACAAGGGTCCAAATGCGGAAAACTTACCCGGCGTGTATCGAACTACCCTTGTGGCATACTATCGACTGGAGCTGGAAGTTTGCAGGCAGCGTCTCACTACCAGCCAACTTCTTCTCTGTTGGCTCCGCAGGTGCCTCGGAGCTCCCACCTTCGTCGAAGTCGCCTGGGGCATCGGGGTGGCTGAACAGCCAGTCGACAGCGCGCTCCATGTCACCACCCGTCTCCTTCAGAGCCTGGCGTGCCTGGGGGGCGTTGAAGCCCATAGCTCCTAGGTTCTCGATTTTTTCAGGGTCGAGAACAGATGCAGCGGCTGCGCCTCCACCAGAACCAGCGTTGAAGTCGACGGGGTCGTCGATATCTGGATCCTCCATATGTCCAATCAGCCAGTTCATCGCTGCTTCGGCATCTTCGTTACCAGTAGCATGTAGAGCCTTTTCACATCGAACTCTAGGGAATCCCATAGCCTCAAGCATCGAGAGTGCCGCCTCGTTGGGTGACCACTTCGAACTGCCCGACGCTCCTGTGTCTACATCTTCTGGGAGAAGCTCCTCTCCTTCTACTAAACCATTTGACTTGTAGGCGTCAAAGGAGAAAGCTTCATCGTTGACAATGACAGGAACATCCTGCTTGGTAGGCACCCAGTTGACCAGTTCAAAACGCCTAGCGTTGACGGCCAACACTGAAGGGAAGGTCTTGAACATGCTCCTCTTTGTGAAGCCATCCTTGCTGCCACATGCACCGCAAGTAAGCTCAACCAGCTCCTCGGCTGTGAAGATGTCGAGACACTCCTTTAGCGTGACTGACTCGAACTCTTCCTTTTCTTCCTTCTTGCCGTCGCTGTTGGTGACGTCCATCTGTGAGTCTTTCGGTATCCGTCGGATGGGGACCGGGATGGAAATGTTCTCCTGCTCGTCTGTCTTGTAACGAACGCGCTTGCAGCTGACACATTGTAGCCGCTGTTCCATAGCAAAGCGGAAAGCACCGACCGGGTCCTTATGAGGCTCAACGTGCTTGCTGCGTGAAACGAGTTGGAGTACGTGTAGAAGCAGTTCGAACGCGTCCTGTTGTCGCATAGTTGAGAACTCGGCGTGGCCTCGTCCGATCAGGTGCTTGAGCATGGCAGGCGCGAGGCCGCGCTGGTGTGGAACCTCTGGGTTGTGCTCATTGGTGATGACGTCGCTATCTGGCTTTGAGTATCGACCAGAAATCATGCCGTCTGCGATTTTGCGCATCTGAGTTTCCAAGTCCTCTGCAGGGAGTGGCGCCTCTGGCGGAGCTTCGTTGGGAAGGTAGTAACGGTCTTTGAACTCTGGAATGGAGAACAGGGCCTGCAGGGTGCTGTTCAGATAGCAGCTGTTGCCCAGGTTCTTCAGGCCCGTGAAGTCTGCTCCGAACAATGGCTGCAGTTCCTTGCCGTCTTCGGTCACCATAGCAAAGTCCCAGCGCAAGTTTTGCTCTACCTGCATCTCCGTAAGACTCTTCTCAGTCTTCACCCTGTCCTTAATGTTGATGCCCCAGTGTGCTAGGTGGTCCGGTAGTTCTGGATCGATGCGCTCTTCGTCACAGGCGTAGCAGTAGATGTCAGCCGTGCCATCTGCCGTGAGAGATCCGAGCTTGACTGCGACAGGATGGCCAGTCGACTTGGTGTGTCCAACACCGTGTGAGTTGCCACCAACGCCACCGAACTGCTGACGGCCACAACCCAGATTACCGCACGTCAAGCACAGCCAGAGGTTTTCGTTAAGCTCGCACTCTGAGCAGTGACCCAGGTTCTGCGATTCGATCTGTCGCGCCGCTTGTTGCTCCAGACAGAGAGTATGTTCGCATGCAGTCAACTCCTGTTCCCACGCCTTGACCTCCTGCTGCTTCGCGAACGTGTTTGCCTTGAGAACTGCGTCCACAATGTTAGGTAGTTTCCCCGAGCTCTTATCTACATCGTCAACGCCGCACTCGTAGCACTTGACTTGTGTTGTGGTATCGTAGCGGTCTGCCTCGGTCTCAGCTGCCACGGCAAGCTTGGTCATCTTCTGAGGAGGCTCATCGCGCTTGACCCTCTTTCGCGTGCGCTTGACATTGAGGACGAGGGGGTGGTTCGTGGACGACACGTGGAGGAGAGAGTGGTTGCGATCGCTGGTACATCCACCATTGAAACAGTAGAGGCACACATCGAGGCCCGTGGGATCGTCGATCGAGTCGAAGCACTGGGTGCAGTCTTCTCGGTACACAGACTGAGTTGGCCCGGGAGGGTGGAGCTCTAATGCATGTTAGTATTGCCTAGGTTGGGTATGTAGCTATAAAGCGTATGAGGGCGCCTGAAGCATGTTTGCCACCCTTATGTCTCTTGCTATTCGAGAAGGAGGACTGGAGATGGTTATGGGCGCTTACCGGGCGCGTTTACGTGCGTACAAGCCATGTTTGGTCGAGGTTGCAGTGGGCAAGGTACGATGTTGAAAGTCGCGACGTTTTGCACGTAAATTCGGTTGTTATGACATAGGCTAGGCTTCTAGAGCTCTTCCCCGCGGCGGGGCAAACAAAAGTGGGCACCTGCTACTAATACCAAAAGGGAGGCAGTCACCACGCGACAGCTCCACCCTTGACAAGATGTCATGTCTGAGTTCAGGCACAATTGTGTTGCTGTTTCTTAGTCTAAGACATCACGAGAACAAAGGCTAGACGTGAAAGGGTCTCGATGATTTCGTATATTAAGTATTACACAAAATACGCTATGAGAAGCACGCGTCTGTACTTATGCATGATCACTTATTTCCCCTGCTGCCGTGCGTTGACAGACCAGTTCTGGAACTGAGTGAACAGCACAGGCTGTAGCGGAGACTTCTTGTCCGTAAACCACTGCTTCTGCGTCTCAGCATAGACGTCCACCACACCAGCATAGTTTCCTTTGTCAAGACCAACGAGCACCTTGACCAAGTGTAGACTGGCAGAACCGCATGCATCTGCATGAACCTTCGAGCCGTTTCCTAGCTTCGCCTCCTCGTGGATACCCTTCAGCAGCTCCCATACATCCTCGACGTTCTCTGGCTTCGGGAGAGGTGCTTTGCGCTTCGTGCGGGTGTCGAAGAACGACTTGAGCATCTTAGCCGCTTTGTCTGCCGTCTGCTTGTTTGCGTTTGCTCGGGTGCGACGGAGTACTGGGAGGAGAATTTCCAGAGTGAGCGCGTTGGAGTATTGCTTCTCCATGTACACAGCAAGTAGATCCAGGACCCTTGACTTGAACTGTACGACATTCTGCTTTGCGTCCGTTCGCTCCTTCTTCTTGCTGGTTGTCTTGCTGCGCTCCTTGAAAATCTTGCTGAGATGTGGATCAAGCGCCATCATCTGGTCGTCATCCATGTCTGACTCGTCGGATGTTTCTTCTGCCGCCTCTCCGTCGATGGTCGGCTTCGAGGTCTGGAGGGTCATAGCGAGCATGTTGTCGAACTGAGTTAGCTCTGCGTCTTCCTCCTCGCTTGCGTCACTATCGTCATCATCAGAGCCTGACTCGGAAGCATCGTCGCTGTCCGGCTCTTCTCCATCAACCATCTCAACGTCTGAGTCGTCCTCATCGTCATCGCTTGAGCCTTCCTCCTCCGCGTCTTCATCGCCCTGATTGAACAATTCTTTCTGTCCTTCAAGGTTCTCTTCGGTATCCAGGATCTCTGTCAATGAGCGCAACCCTTCGGCACTGATCTCGGATGCGAATATAGAGAAAGCTTCTTCTCCGATTCGTCGGAACAACGTTCGTTCGTTTCCTGAGAAAGAGAGTACGATCTCGACGAAAGCATTCTGGCCATCGGAAGTTGAAGCTTTGCTCTTCTTCTTCGATGATGCCTTTCGTGACGCCTCGAAGGCTTTGTAGGAAGCATCGAGGTCGTCGAGCATCATGACAGCATCGCCCTCGCCGTTGTAGGCTTGCAGGAGGGTCAGAGAGTACAGAAGCAGAAAGCCCTGTGCTGCCATCTCGTTGCCAGCTATTGATCCCTGGTGACACTGCGTTAGTGAAAGGAAAAAAAAGCAGGAGATAGTATACATACTGTCGCAGAGATGGCGTCGATGGTGCTAAGCGCCTTCTCCATGGTACTCAGAACTGATGCATCTGCTTTGAAAGCAAGATCTAGCTTTGTAGACTTGCCGTTTCTCGCTCTTATCATATCCAAGACCATGAGGGCGACATCTGAACGAGCACCCAACTTTACGTCCAACAGCTTAGTCAAACAAGATGATAATCGCTCTTGAAACGTTGTGCGGCTGCGATCACTGATTGGAGGAAGAGGCATTTTCTTCGTATCCGCCTTCTTCGAAGGGACGAAATAAGCAAACTCCACCAATGTTTCCAAGATCTCTCGCAGCCAGTTGGACTTTCGGTCTTCTGCAGCGCCACCTTCCCGTAGGTGAGCGATGTCCTTCTTGAAGGTCTTCTCGTTGAATTTCTCGTATCGCTTGTACTGTCTGATCGTATTCAAAAGCAAGTCTGCAATGGCCTGGCGACGGGTGTCTGCAACGGCCTGTTCCTCGCTTTCTGGACGCAGGATCAATGACTTCAGATGGCGTACAATCTTCATCAAACTCTTGTCATCTGCAGACGCGAGAACCTGCTCCAGCGTTTTCGTCCTGGTGATCCGATCAAACTCGACGCTACCGTGTTTTGAGGTCAATGCGACAAAGATGGGAAGTGCTGTTCCATCTTCTTGCTCAACCCTGAGCTGAACGGAACTCAACGCAGCCAACGCAGCGGAATGAAGAAATCGGCCTTCTTTCTTGCTCTGATTGATCAAGGTGCGCATCAGATTGAGGCTGAACAAGGCAGAGACAGCCCATTCCGGCACACGTGTGATCATGCTGCTTAACAGCTTGAACCCCCAGGCTTTACGTTCATGGGATGCCGAGGAAGAGAACAGACTGCTGTCTACAGTATCGATCCAGAACTGCGGGAATTCTGTCTTGTCCTTGGAACTACTCTTACTGTGTTCATCTCTTCGCAAGATCTCGGCAAAGACCAAGTCCCAGGCGAAAGACGGGTTCGAGCTCGTGGTTCCGGTCTTAATGGTTTTTTCTTCGCCATCTTCCGATTCGTTCTTGTTGAAGTCCTCCTTCAGAATCTTAGCAAGTCGCGAGCGTTCCTTCCTTGCCAGAGGATCCTTGTCGTGCCAAACGCTTTCAGGCAATGTCGCTGGGTAACTTGCCTGGACGGTAAGCCACACAGCTACACCTTCAGGCGTAGAAACGAGCTTGAACGTGTTGAGACGTTCGAGTATCTCCTCGACACATTTCTCGTACTGCGATTGGCCTTTCAAGCTCCTCACTGCTTCGACGAGGACCATGCCGCATTCTTCCCGGAGCCAGGGAATGTCGCGTGCCATTCGATAAACATTGTCCAAGAGCTTGTTCCAGGCATCCAGCGAAAGTTCCGGTTCGATAAGTATCGATGATTGCATGATGGCCTTGAACCCAAAGAGCTTTCCGATGGTATGATCCCGTTTTTCCTGTACTTGTTAGCATTGCGACATCCAACGCGCCCATGTTCCTACCTTTCCTGGCACGTTGCCCTTGGCTTTGGTCTTCTCCTCTACCATCTTGATGACAGCCGCCACATCAAGTTGCGAACCTTCGATAGACTCCTGCTTTACTGCAAATAGTTGTCGCAATAATTCGGTGAGCGTGAGCGAGAATCCGACCCTGGCTGCTTTGCGCTGACTGCAAAGACCTTTGACCAGGCGTACTAACGCGTCCTCCACATCTTTGGGCTCTGGCTTGTTTTCGGGCGAGAATTTGACGATGATCTGTTTGGCGGCTTCAAGACGTACATCGTCTTCTTCGGCTGCCAGGTCTGCGTAAAGCTTAGAGAGCTTCACCTTGTCCGAATTACTTTCTCTGCGCCGCTTCGCCGGAGCTTCGTCAACCTTCTCGCTTTGATCCACCTCGCGCTCCCTCTTGGGTAACTTGCTGCCCATCTTTTACTGATTTCCTGGAGAGTGTATTGGATGTTGTCGCAACGCGACTTCCGCGAAAAGTCGAGCACGGCTCTAGGAAAATTTGGATGCTAACCGAAGATGGACTAGTTGGACAGGGTCCAGCCAACGCGAAATCCGCTTGAACTGCATGACGTCGGAAGCACGAGAACCCTACGCATACCCATACACCTCATACAAGAAATAACCTGAACAGGCCTGCAGACTACATCAAGACAAAAACCTGCAAAGTGGGTGACCCAACGTCAACGTAGGCTCTAGGGTGTTCAGTTTTTTCCTAGGTCGGCGTGCATAGGAAATTCGACATTACAATTAGCGGAGTCTTGCACCACGTCTGCTGTCTGATATGCTACTGAGTTATCCAGAAATCGAGTACGTAGGTCTAGTTAGAACATCATACAATGCACAGTATCACACAATAGAGAAGATATTATAGTCATTACCGTCAAAAGTGACGACCTTGCTATCAAATTGACCTGGTCTGCTCTACGTATGTTGGAGGTGTACATATCAAACACATCCTGATGGTTATGATCAAAAATCATCGTCATCGAGGCCCTCGAAGACTCCGATTGCCTTTGGACGGTAGGTGGTCGGAGGTGGAGCCTGTTCTAGAGCCGGTCTGCTCGGAGACTGTGCAGCCTCATCTTGTGCAGACGCGTCTTGTGCAGCCGCCTCGCTCTGTCCCTGCTCTTGCAACGCCTTCTCCCTAGCCGCGTCCAAATGTGCAGGTATATTGAACTCGTCTAGGTTTTTGCCCTTCTACACAAGGAGATAGGAGTTAGTGTGTGTCTCGTGTGAATCTTGGACGTGCCAAACATACCTCTCGCCAATACTGGAGGCTGAATAGAGCGCCCGCGCGGATCTTCTCGTTGCTGGGCCAGGGGTACCATGGCAGGTTGCTAGCCTTGAGCTTCTTCAGCCATTCTTCTTCCTCTGGGGTGATCTCGAGCGCAGGGCCAGCAGCATCTTCGCCTTCCTTCTGCCCTTGCGCAGCTTCACTTGCTGGTGCTATTGTCTCTGGTGCGAGAGCAGGGGTATTGAGGCCATTAGTAGGAATGCCGCTTGAGCCGACCTCATCGTCCTCCTTCTCCTTGTCTGCGGCAGGTACGGGTTCACGGTATGTTGGCGGGACGGTGTGTCGGGAGATGTTGGTCGCGTATTGGAGGAGTTCGTCGAATGGGACGGCGCGCGAGTCTTCGGGGAATGTTGTCACGGTTGTGTCAAAGAGCTCATGGCGCAGTTCTGCGAGCTTCTTGACGGACGTCTTGAGCTGGTCTTCGAGCGCATCGGCTTCTGCGCGGAGGGTTTGGATGCGAATGTGATTTGCCTGGTGTTTGGCGACTGCAGTGCGTCAGTCGTCAATGTCAGCAGACGTGGGTGTTCGCGTACGTTGGTCCAGGCCTTGACTGAGCTCGTCGTCAGCAGCTAGCAGATCGACGGCAGCTTGCGTGGCCGGGTTGTAGGCAGCGATTGAGTCGACCAAGGTTGTCAAGGCCTTCTCGACGCGTTCGAATTGTTCGTTCAGGACGTCTTCCATGGTTGCGTGGTGGGGACCAGCTGTGCCGTCGACAATGGAACAGCGCAGGGTCAGCGAACGTGGATCGGGTGGAGCACGCGCATACACGTGACGTGAAGAGGCATGCGCGGTGGGCGATGGGATCGTAGGGCTGGCCGTGTATGCAGGTTGCGCGCCAGACGGGCGGAGCTGAATGGCCAGCGAGTGCAGCGCGGCATTCACATTACAGTCGTGAAACCGGGCCTTCAGGCGCGAATCACCCACGGGCGCTTTTGCTAGACTCGCGGGGTTGCCCGCCTTCGATGCATGCGAAAGCGGGACATGACGAAGCGGCCAGGGCTGCCAGGGCCCTCTCGGCGTGGCCGCTATTTGCGTCGACGGGCTGGAAGCCGAGCTGTCACGACGACCAGCCTGCAGCATATATCCTCCGCTCCCCTGCCTCTGCCTGTCTACACCATAGTCCTAGTCTCGCTCCTATCGCCCACCATACCCGCCATCCACGGTTCTTCCAGCGTGCTGCGCCTCCGTCTCCCAGAAGAGCACCCCGCCGTCGATTGGCCCGCCACTTGCACCCAGCTACCACTCTGATTGCTGCTCCGCCTTCCAACGCCTACCAATTCCCCCGACTGCCTGCCTTTCCTTCCTACATAATCCGGTGCACCCCGAAAGCCTCGACGCACGATATTCCGCACATCTAGCAGCCATGGGTAAATCGTAAGTTCTCTTTCCTTGCTGCTTTGTAATGCGGGGCCATCGCGCCTACCATCCCGACGTTTGGAGATTCCTGCCCTTCACCTCGGACACGCGCGTCGTCGAGTGAAGGCCACACGTTGGACCGGACCTCGTCATGGACCCTTCACTCAGGCGCAGATATCCCCCGCTCGCCCACACACTCGATCGCCCACGGCACAAGCATGTTCCAAGAGCTCGACATCCACAACCACAGGAAGCCCGCGCATACAGCACCGCTGCCTCATACCCCGTCACAGGCGCACGGAATCCCGCTTCTGGAGCACAACCACCCGCCTCTGCGGTTCGCGCGCCGCCATCACAGCGACGTACCCCGTCATGACGAGTCCGGCTATGCGCACTACAAGGATATGCGGGAAATCGCCTTGGCGAATGCCATACGCGAGTTGGAAGACGAATTGGGGTCGCGCTGCGGAATCAAGTGCTTGGAATTGCAGAACCAACAGCTGATTGTACATCGCTATAGCCAGAGTAAACTATCACAGCAAGAGCTGGCCGACCTCCAGAAAGCGACACACTTCGACAAGAAAGAGCTACAGCAATGGTACAAAGGTGCGCACGCAGTGGGGCAACTGGGTTGGACTGTGACTGAGTACATACAGGCTTCCTGAAGGACTGTCCCTCGGGCATGCTCACCAAGGAGGAGTTCCAAAAGATCTATAAGCAGTTCTTTCCGTTCGGGGATCCGTCGTCATTTGCAGATTACGTTTTCAATGTCTTCGATGCAGACAAGTCCGGCACAATCGACTTCAAGGAGTTCATCTGCGCATTGAGCGTCACGAGTCGCGGCAAGATGGAGGACAAGCTAGACTGGGCGTTTCAGCTGTACGACATTGACGGAGACGGCAAGATCAGCTACGAGGAGATGCTGGCAATCGTAGAAGCCATTTACAAGATGGTACGTAGTCACGCCCAAGGATGCGCCTTCATTACTGACATGTGCAGGTCGGCTCCATGGTTAAGCTCCCGGAAGACGAAGACACCCCCGAGAAGCGCGTTAAGAAGATCTTCCGCATGATGGACAAGGACGAGAACGGCAGCTTAGACATGGCTGAGTTCAAGGAGGGCTCGAAGCGCGACGAGACTATCGTTTCCGCCTTGTCTCTGTACGATGGTCTTGTGTGAGGAAGAGGGTCGATACCCAGTGTCATTTTCTGCTTGTTTCGTTATAGTCGATATCACAGCGCATTTGTGGGATTGGCATACCATTATTCCCTTGCTGTTAGGGTGGATGACCTCGCCTTGGCGTACCGGACATCATGAATGATGTATACAAAGTGCGCATTTCGTTTCCGCGGTCAAGAATGCAACAACAATTTCAAACTTGCTCGATTCGGCACGTTGGTCTGACTGTAAGCCTCACCCAGGAAAGCCTATTTTTGGGTTTCTTTGGTACAAACTTATAATTGGGCGTCTGCATGGCATGTCGGGTCTGTGTTCTGACGTGACGCAACCTTGCGGGACGCTTTCTTAGGCGGCCTTCAGGGAGCTTTGGACAGGTAGCTTGAGAACAACACATTGCTAGCACCGTGCCGCCTTGCTGTCGTACCATCGCCGGCTGCACGCTATGGACAGATTACCTGTCGAATAATACGCCATCATTTTCTCCTCCGCTGTCGACTCCTGGCGACGTTTGCGCTGCGACGCTACGTTTCGGCATTCCGCCCAGCATCTCAAGCTGACGCCGGCCCGTGGGCTCCACCACGTATTAAAGCCACTTTCACGCGCCTCGTTTATATAGGCAGACACACCTACACAATGCCGCGATCCGCGATATCAACATGCAGCGCAGCGCTGGCAGCCCTGCTAGCCATTGCACCCTCGCCAGCGTCGGCCTTTTACTTCCCAGGCACCGCGCCAACTTCGTACAAGACCGGAGACGCAGTTCCGTTATACGTCAATCGCCTGACACCCGCCGATTCGCAGAACGACCCAAAGCTACGATCCGTCTTCTCCTTCGACTACTACCACCCGCCCTTCCACTTTTGTCGTCCAAAAGATGGCCCCAAAGAAATTCGGGAGAGCTTGGGAAGCATACTGTTTGGCGACCGGATACAGACGAGTCCCTTCGAGCTGAAGATGGGCATGAACGAGTCGTGTAAACTGCTCTGTGAGGCGCCATATCCGGGCAAGGACGCGGCGTTTGTAAACAGCAGGATATACCAGGGCTACGACCTCAACTGGCTGATCGATGGGCTACCTGCAGCACAATCACTTAGGGAGCCGGGCTCAGACCAGACCTTCTATCAACCAGGCTTCGCGCTAGGTCTTGTAGACGAGGACCAGCCCATGCTCAACAACCACTACGACATTGTCATCGACTACCACGAAGCATCGCCGGGCAATTTCCGTGTCGTTGGTGTCTTGGTAGACCCATACTCGGTGGCAGAATCGAAGAGGCAGGGCGACGATGGAGCGACGTGCAATGGACAGACACCGGTTATTCTGAAAGAAGGCGAGGCTGATGATAACCTGGTCGTCTTCACGTACGGCGTTTACTGGCGACCAAGTCCGACTCCGTTTGCGACCCGATGGGACAAGTACCTACACGTATACGATCCCAAGATCCACTGGTTCTCTCTCATCAATTCGGCCGTCATCGTCGTCTTCCTCGTCATAATGGTCAGCACCATCCTCGTGCGCACCCTCAAGAAGGATATCGCGCGCTACAACCGTCTGGATCAGTTTGCGCTCGAGGACTTTGGAGAGAGCGGCGACGGTGATGATACAGCGGATGACTCTGGCTGGAAACTCGTACACGGCGATGTATTCAGGCCACCGAAGAACCCGCTGCTTCTGTCGGTTTTAATTGGCAACGGAGCTCAGCTCTTTGCCATGACAGCGTTGACTATAGGTACGTCGCCAGAACATATCCCATGTCAGGTCCCTGCTAACATCAATGACAGTATTCGCGCTTCTCGGCTTCCTCTCTCCTAGCAACCGCGGCGCTCTCGGAACCGTCATCATCATCTTCTACACACTCTTCGGTTTCTTCGGAGGCTACGCTGCGGCACGTACCTACAAGTTCTTCCATGGCGAGTCGTGGAAACTGTGTTTCTTCTATACCCCGGTAGCTCTACCCGCGATCGTCTTTGGTGTCTTCTTCCTCATGAATCTGTTTGTCTGGGGTCGCGGCGCATCCGGTGCTGTGCCGTTCACCACCATGCTCGTAGTTGTCATCATCTGGTTCGTCATCTCCGTCCCGTTGAGTGTCGCTGGTTCCTGGCTCGGATTTAAGCAGGCCGCCATTGAGCCGCCCGTGCGTACAAACCAGATCCCACGCCAGATTCCACCTGTTGGAGGCTACCTGCGACCTCTTCCTTCCATGGCCTTGGCCGGTGTACTTCCCTTTGGCGCCATCTTCGTCGAACTCTACTTCATCATGAACTCGATCTGGTTTTCAAAGGTCTACTACATGTTCGGTTTCCTGTTCATCTGCTTTGGGCTCATGATCATTACCTCGGCGGCGGTTACAGTACTGATGATGTACTTTTTGCTTTGCGCGGAGAACTATCACTGGCAATGGAGATCTTTCTTCACTGCTGGTGCGAGTGCGGCGTACGTGTTTGCTAGTTGCTTGCTCTACTGGATCAAGGATGTGAGCTGGACTAGTTGGACAAGTGGTGTGGTGTACCTAGGATACTCGGCATTGCTGAGTTCGCTGGTGTTCATTCTGACTGGTAAGTTGTAATCTGACCCCCTGCTCGTAAACCGCGTACTAACGAAATGAACAGGCACCATCGGTTTCTTCGCCAGCTGGCTATTCACCCTCAAGATCTACAGGTCCATCAAGGTGGACTGAGCGTGGGAGTAGTGGAGATCTGCCAGCATACCTTTTCTTTCCTTGAAATCTCAACCCGTCAAGTAGCGTGCGATCATTGCCAATATAGACATTAAAAAGGCATTTTTTGCGAAGAAAGACTACCCGTATATATCTTAGACTATTCAGTTACATGTGAGAGTGAATCTAGACTCAGTGCTACGATAAAGCGAACTAACGCGCATCCCTTAACCAATACTGGAATACGTCGTATCCCATGAAACCCACTAATTTGATAAAGAGGTACTCACTGATCCATCGTCAGCTTATCCTCTACCAGCCTTATCATCCCCATCTGTCTTGATGCCCGACCTCTCTGGTTAAGCTTCCACTTGTGTTCCCATTATCCCTAGTATACCCGCAGCACGTTTTTGTTCCTCTTTCCGTATCTATTCTTTCTCTCTTTTTCCATAATGACGTCAACGCCTCACCTTCCTCCGATAAGAACACACACCCACAATCCTTCAACGCGTATCAAGCGTCTACAACCGTAGCAAAACAGCGGGGACCCGCCTTTATACCCGCCCATGCATGTTCCAAAAGACTGGGACTCGTTCTCGAGTACACCGGTCGGGTGTGTATCAAACACTACTTTCGTTCGGTCATCTCTCGGATTTCGACTCTATGCATGGACCTGCAGCTATCAGCAAGACGCGTTACCCAAAAAGGAAAGGTGGACGGGCGCTAAAGAGACCCTTCCCGTCGAACTATCCCAGAGCCCCGTTGAAACCCAAGACCCGAGAGTTTTCCGGGTAAGATTGTCATGAGCGATGAGACTTTTTTGCAGAGGTTGGTCGTACGAAGATCGAAGAAGGCCTTATCAGGGAAATGGAGGCGCGTGCGTATATATATATGGGTGTGCCGTTGCCCGGTTTGAAAGTGTTGATGATCAGCTTTTTGGATTACATCACTGTTGCGATCATTGCGTGTTTGTTATAACATACCCTTGGTGTTCTGTTTCTTAATTATCAGGCCACCAGGCTTTTGAACTAGAATCACTCTTACGGAAGGGTGGATCCTTTTGTTGGAGTCACCGACATATTTCTTATATCAAGCTCCTTCGAGTCGCCTACTCCCTACTGCTGGACATTCTCGTCACCTCAAGCTCCAACACCCCAACCTAGACCTCGAGGTCTGATCGAACCAGCCATGGCGACAGAAGGCATACAGTTCCCCATGACGCGGGACTTCGCCAGCCCATCTAACGACCCAACACACCCCGGCCGACCCTCCTCATCCTCAGATACCACGACGCTCGATGCCGAAAAGCAAGCTCCCCTCCACCGCGCGCCGACAGCCGAAGACATAGTCAACCTACCTACTCGCACCCTCTCCAACGATGCCAACCTCGAGGAATACACACAAGAAACCATCTCGGGGCAGATGATGCGCGAAGTTCGGTCCAACGCAGGCAAGGTCGAGAAGTACGACTTGGTGACTTTCACCATTGACGACAAGGAGAACCCGAAGAACTGGAGCAAGGCGTACAAATGGTGGTGTACCATGTGTGTTGCAGCAACTTGCTTTGTTGTTGCGTTCAACTCGGCGGTCATCACAGCGGATCTGGAGGGCGTGAGTGCAGAGTTCGGAGTCAGCGAGGAGGTGGCGCTGTTGACTATCACGCTTTTCGTTGTTGGCTTCGGTGTTGGACCCATGGCGTTCGCACCGGCGTCTGAGATCTGGGGAAGAAGACCGGTGTACGGTGTCACGCTTGCTTTGGCTGTCATCTTCACTATCCCTGGAGCTGTCGCGCAGAACATCGGAACGTTACTAGTAACGCGCTTCATTGCTGGTGTGGCGTTCTCGGCACCCATGACGCTTGTCGGTGGAACGTTAGCGGATATGTGGAGATCTGAAGAGAGGGGTGTTCCCATGGCAGCTTTCAGTGCAGCACCGTTCATCGGCCCTGGTGTTGGACCTTTGGTCGGCGGTTACCTCAGTCAAGCTGGTGGGTGGCGCTGGCTTTACTGGATTCAACTTATCCTCAGCTTTGTCGTCTGGGTCCTCATCACCTTTACCGTTCCGGAGACATACGCACCTAAGATCCTGGACAGGAGAGCGAAGAAGATGCGCAAGGAGACGGGCGATGAAAAGTTTGTCACGGAACAGGATCTTGATATGCGACCTTTCAGCCAGCGCCTCCAGCTTTTCCTCCTGCGACCCTTCCAGCTGCTCTTCCGTGAGCTCATCGTCTTCCTGATCACGCTCTACATGTCTGTTCTGTACGGTCTTCTGTACATGTTCTTCGTCGCATACCCGATTGTCTACCAGAAGGGCAAGGGCTGGAGCGCAGGACCAACAGGTCTCATGTTCATCCCGCTCATCTGCGGTGTTCTGCTCTCCGCTGCATGCGCACCGCTCGTCAACAAGCACTACATGAAGCTGGTAGAGAAGCACAACGGCCACCCACCAGCGGAAGCACGTCTGATCCCCATGATGTGTTCATGTTGGTTCATCCCGATCGGAGTCTTTATTTTCGCATGGACAAGTCAGCCCGAGACCCATTGGGCAGGGCCCGCATTTGGCGGTGGCTCTGTGGGCTTCGGCTTCATCTTCTTGTACAACTCAGCCAACAACTATCTTGTCGATTCATACCAGCACCAGGCTGCCTCAGCGCTGGCGGCGAAGACGTTCCTGCGCAGCTTCTGGGGAGCTGCTGTTGTGTTGTTCACCAACCAGATGTACGAGCGTTTGGGCGATCAGTGGGCCAGTTCTCTCATCGCTTTCATCGGGCTGGCCTGTTGCGCGATTCCTTTCTTCTTCTACTTTTACGGTGCGAAGATTCGTGAGCGTTCTCACTATGCTTACAGCGAAGAGGACAAGAACAAGGAGGAGAAGCTGGGAGCTTAGTCAGGAGAGGGATAATCTGATCGTTTTCTGTTTTGTGGACCTATCGTCACGTTTTCTTCGACATTTCTTGTTATGCTGCATTGTGGGCGTTTGGAGAGCTTGGTGTTCCACCGGGAAAAGGCCGTGGGAGGGGTCTTGGGATCGCAGGGTTTCTTTCAGCATCCATAGATGATAGCGCATGTCAGTATTTTATAATCATTATCAACTTCCCACTTCCAACGTCTGTAGGAATTGAGCTGCGTAACATCCTCCAGATGACGAGACAGCTAACTGTGAGTAAGTGAGTTGGTACCTGGCGATGAAGGCGAGAGACATCATGAAGCCCTCTCAACGGTGATGTCATGGCCCGAGCTGATCGTAGGCCCTGGCTGAGTTGAAAAGAAGTGGATGCGATGGGCAGACGAAATTATTTCCATCGCTGGCCGGGAATGTCAAGCTTCCTAGTCGCGTGACTAGCCGGGGTAGCAAAGGGCCCGGCGATCGGCATCCTTGCCCAGGAGTGGGGCTCCAGCGAGCGGAAAGGCCGACCGAAGTCGACACTCCACCAGCGCGACTATCCGGCCCAGACAGACCTCTGACGACTTTCCTCCGAGCTTCGACCATGGACGAGCTTAAGGACACGCACAACTCCAACGCGCCAAATGGATTTATGCAAGACACGCCGCCAAGAGCCGACGTCGATGAGATCCTGAGACGGAAGCGGAAGGCGCGAGAGTACAAGGTACGCCGTTGAGATGATGCGCTATCGATGCAGCGATGGAAAAGAGGAGGCTTTGGGGGTCGAGGGGCATTAGTATGGGCAGGTGTGAAGAGAGGCCTCTCTGCATTGCCGAATTGGGCTACAGGACCCGGCGCATCCAGCACGGCAGGAGCTACTGCCCCACGAACATGCGCTGACGCTCTACTTCCCTACAGGCCTGCTATCCGTGTCGACAGCGCAAGGTCAAGTGCGACCAGAACGTGCCCTGCAAGACATGCGTCGTCCGCGAACACCCCGAACTATGTACCTACCACCCGCCGAGCGAGTCGCACCCGCCCGCGAAACGAATCAACCTCGGACTTGGGCAGAACAACGGCCATGACTTCTCCAACGGCCTGGTTCACATACATGGCGGCACCGTCACGCTGCCCCGAGAGGTGCGCACACATATGACAGAAGGAATGGCTGTATACTGACCGTAGCAGGACTGGGAACGCATCTGCGGGAAACTGCAGCAAGCTGAGAAGTCGCTCAGTGATTTAAAGAATGCCGTCGGCAGCGTTGCGGAGATACCACCACCCATGAACGGTTTCTCTCCTGCTGATGGATCTGGAAATACGCCTTTGGCCGCAGCGGCCCCCATGGACGGCGAGCATAGTCACGTCAGAACCCAGGGAATACACACGCGCAACGACATTACCGGCCAGACGATACACATCGGACCCAGCTCAGTACCAGCACTCGTCATGGCGTTAGGGAGGGGGGATACACAATGGGCGCCGGGAGTGCAAGATCTCCTGGGCAAGAAGAGCATGTTGCCGATATTTGGCCTGGACAACGAAAGCGCTACATACCCCTTCGTCGATCTTTGGGGGCTACCACACGGATCCATAGCGCGCGCCCACGAGCTTGCCAACGCATTACCGAGCGACTCTGAATGCCTGAGTTTCTTCCGCAGCTATCGCGAGACCGCGCACGCCGTATACCCCGCCGTTGCCGACATCGAGGCCATCGAATCTGATCTTCTGCTCTTCCTGATCAACCGCGCTAGCTCACAGGGTACGAACGGCATCACGGATCAGCAAATATATGGGAAAGACTTTCACTGGATAGGCATGGTCTTTGCTATACTAGCTTCAGGATGTCAATGCTCGAGCCTGTCACGAAAAGAGAGGGAGTTGACATCGCAGGTCTACGTCTGCTGCAGCTTCGAGTGCCTACGGTTCACCAATTTCTTATCGCACGCGACCATCGAAAACATACAGACCCTTCTTATCCTTGGAAACGTCATATCAAATAACATGAACGCCGGAGTTGCTTGGAGTCTGATGGGGTTGACAGTCCGCCTCTCGCAAACCCTAGGACTGCACCGACAGTGTCCTCCGTCAACGCCAGTGCAGCAAAGGGTGATCCGGAGCAAGACATGGTGGGCGCTTCTTTGGCAGGACTCGCTGCTGTCTGTCTCATACGACAGAGCCTCGTCGACCACCACTATTGACCATACTGTACCCATGAGCCAACATACAGCGCCGGGGACGAGAACATACGTCGAGAGTATGTACCGATTGTGCAAAGTAGGCCTCGACATAGTCCGTGAGCGCCAACGGCCACAAAACTCGCACGATGCCCTGATACGGATCACTGAACATCGCAACGAACTCCAGGAAATCATGATTGATGCCGCAGACTACCTCAAAGACTCGAGAAGATGCAGGTCGATGCGCGATCAGCTCGAACACTGGGCGCTATATCTGCACATATCGTACGTCACATCTGAGCTGTGTCGGCCAGCCATCAGCCCCGCCACCGTCAATCTCGACCTTTCCAAGACACTGCGGAAGACATGCATCGATAGTCTCACCAACACGGTCGAAGCATTCCTCGGTCTGCAAAACATGACCCCGTTTGCTACCCGTTCCTGGTCCGCTGTGCATCGCTCCTTGAGCTCTGCCTTACTGCTGGGTATCCTCGGCGAACACAATCGCAACGAACGGGCGCGCAGTCTGTTGCAGAATGTGATCCAAGTCCTCACAGATGTCACAAAAGACGTCGATCCTGCCGAGCTCGCCACGCCTATTACACGATCTGTGTCAGCTCTGGAGCGGCTACTGAGAATCACCACGACACACAACCGCAAGGCGAGTGAAGCAGGCTCACAGGCATCCCCCACGATGCACGTCTTCACTGCACAGGACATCAACAATGCCCTCAACGGAGATGCCGAGAACATGTTCTCGCAGTCGCCACTGCTTGGTCTGGATCTCGACTCTTCACCGTATGCGCTTATGGAGAGCATCGTGTGGGGTGCGCAAAAATCACCGTGAGAAGATGTGGAGCGTAAAGATTAGTCGAAAAGCGAAACAAAAGCAATGATACCCAGATGTGAGAGCGACATGCAGCGCTGTCGAATGAAAAGGTCAAACCAACAATCAGGCTCCCGTCATTATTCGGACGCCAGCAGTTTGACTGCCTTCCAACCTGCTGCCTAATTGCGCAGAATGACAGATATTAATGCCGTTAGAAGGGAGGCGATTATTGGGCCATGTGTTTCTGAGAACAAGTTTCATATCGCGAGTGATAGTTTGGCCTGTAGTCCAGCGGCCGCTAAGTAGTAGTTTAACTGAATGTAATGCGCTGAGAGGTTCTCTTCGTACCCACAATGTCCGCGCCGAGTGAAAGCTTGCTGTCAGCCCTACCCATGACGTCGCTAAGCGAGGCGGCTGCGAGTGTTTGCCTAGACCCTGCATCATCACCAGAACCCGTGCAAACTACCCTAGACGTCACCTAGATGGACTTGAGCGAGCGCCTTTCCTCTGAGCTTAAATGAAGGCTTAGCTCTTGCGTCGCCCCGCCACTCAGCAGTCGCCGCCATGTTCATGCTCCGAAACCGTAAGTCGAGCTTTGTTTGCCATGTTTCTCCTTCCCGAGCCGCTGCCCCTCCCCCTCCGTTGCTGCGACGACACTAATCCGTACCACCAGTCAGTAAATTTGTCTTTGGCGACAGCTCCAAGGAAACCATCGTCGAAATCGCCCAGGGCCAGCTTTACCTTGTCCGACCCCGCTCTGTCAAGGGATACTCGGAGCTTATATTCAAGGTACGCATAGCCGTGATCCTGGACTGCATGTGCATTAACAGCCTAGTAGGACGCTGCAGCTACCATCCGCCGCACCGGGCAGGAGTTCCAGTATCAGCTCGTCATCCAGCGCGCATACGAAGAAGGCGAGGAGGACTTGCTAGCAGAAGAGAACGAGGACGCGGCACTTGACGCGCTTGCCGGCGACAAGGACGAAAAGACATTCCTGCTCGACGAAGACCTCCAGTTCCGCGACGACGTCCGCTCCACCGGCGAGAAGATCTTTGCTTGGCGCGACCTCAGCGGCGACGTCGACGATCTTTGGGAGTTTGTGTGCGACCCGTCAGTCAAGCCCGAAACCGCGTCTTTGTTTGAGCGCGTGGCCCTGCAGTGCCAGTACGAGAGGAAGTTCCGGAGAAGCCACGAGCACGCGACCGAAGACGACCTCGCTGCTTTAGCCTACTACGAGGAACCCATCCCCGACGCAAGCCCCATCGCCAGCCCGACCCTCTCGAACGCCCGCGCGCTTCCCATCGAACCTCCCACTACCGAAGAACTGTTCCCGAACACCACGAAGGAAAAGATGGCCAAGAAGGTTGCAGGCAAGGGCGCCGTCCCGGAGCAGGAGGACGCTACGGCCGCGCCACCCTCCGCCGCCCAGCCCCGGGCTCTTGAGACCCTGGTCGAAGGAGACGCGGAGCTTCACCTCTTCGACTTCCCCTCTGGCACCTTCATGAAGCAGGACGACAAGGTCAGCGTCACTGTTACCGAGATTGGCGACTGGAACTACTGGCTGCACATTGCTGGCGAAGAGCGCGAGTGGCTGGGACAGCCCATCGTCGAGGATATCAATCCCGTCTTCAACTACGAATACAAATCCTTCATCTTCAACCACTATCTCGACGATGGCTCGGCGTACTCATGGCTGTTGAAGTTCAAGGATCAAGACGAGCTCGAGAACATTCAGCAAGGTGTGATGCAAGCCCTTTGGGAGCACTTGAACAAGGTCAAATGGGGCAAGGCAAAGGATACAGATCGAGAATACGTTCTAGAAGCCTTCCAGGACTTGACTATGGAAGATGCGCCAGACGAGGAGCCAGAAGAGGAAGAAGAGGAGGACGAGGAAGAATACGAGAGCACCAACGAGATGCGGAGCGAACACTATGACTCTGATGAGTCCGAGGATGACGTCGAGACTGGCCCGACAGACGGAGACCAGAACTCGCAGTTGGCGGTTGGCTACAAGCACGACAGGTCGTTCGTTGTGCGTGGAAACAAGATCGGTGTTTTCAAGCACACGCCCGAGAACCAGTTGCAGTTCTCTACAACCATCTCAAACATCAAGACACCAGGCGGCAAGGCTTTCAACCCGAACAAGGTCATGCTGCACCAGCAGGATCGCGACATGATCCTCCAGAACCTGGAGAACCCAAACAACCTTTACCGAATGGATCTCGAGACCGGTACTGTTGTTGATGAGTGGAAGGTGCACGACGACATTCCCGTCAAGGTCTTTGCGCCGGAGAACGTACGTATACATCTGCTGATATCTGAATGTAAGCTGACATGTTACAGAAATTTGCCCAGATGAGCGGCGAGCAGACCTTCCTGGGTCTCTCCGATAACGCACTCTACCGTGTCGATCCTCGTTTGGCTGGCAACAAGCTTGTTGACGACCAGCTCAAGCAGTACGCTACGAAGAACGCATTCTCCGCTGCCGCGACTACCGAAAAGGGACATATTGCTGTTGCGTCTGAGAAGGGAGACATCCGCCTATTCGACAGACTCGGCATCAACGCAAAGACCCTCATCCCCGCGCTCGGTGACCCAATCATCGGCATGGACGTCTCAGCCGATGGTCGCTGGGTTCTCGCCACCACCCGAACCTACCTCCTCCTCATCGACGCTCTCCAGAAGGGCGGCAAAAACGATGGCAAACTTGGTTTCGAGAAGTCTTTCGCCAAAGATGACAAGCCCCAACCACGCCGTCTGGCCCTCACGCCTGCCCACGTCGCCCAGTTCCAGCATGAGACCAAAGCCCCGATTTCCTTCACCACCGCGCGCTTCAACACAGGTCTCGACGACAAGGAGACAACCATCATCAGTGCTACTGGTCCCTTCATCGTTACTTGGAGCCTTAAGAAGGTGCTGGCTAACCGGAAGGACCCATACAACATCAAGCGCTACTCCGAGGAAGTCAAGGCCGATAACTTCAAGTTCGGATCAGACAAGAACCTTATTGTTGCGCTGCCAAACGAAGTCGACATGGTAGCTAAGAGGGCGTTGCAGCGACCGACACGCGAGAGTATCGCGATGCCGAGTCGCGTCGGCGCTGGGAGGAAGAGCGGAGTACGCGGAAGCTATCTCGGTCGGAATGATATTGTGAACAGCCCTTACTAGGCTTCGGCCGCGACGTTTCGAGATTTTTCCTAGAGGTATGGGTGCGATCTGGTCATGATTACGATCATCGCCATGGGCAGTATCGGCGTTGTGTAATCTTCTTCTTCGAGCTACGGATGCCATTACGATGAAATGCGAGTAGCTAGTAACTATATGATTCCCCTTTTAGATTGAGACTGCAAATGTAACCCTTTCAATTGCATATACATCGTTATCAACACATTCGGGATGGTTATCGTTTTGGTTTACGACGGGGAGTACTGGGTGCTTTTGTACGAGGAGGGCAGGAGGATACATGTCACTTTCATTTTCCCCAAGAACTGGCAACAACGACCCTGGTGCCGCGTCCAAGTTTGCAGCCACCCAGGTTCTCAGATGACGCCTCCGGAAGACCACAAAGCGGCGAAGGCTTCACCGGTGCGGCCTCTATTTGCTAGCCGGACTTCAACAACGATTCTACAGCGAAGGAAAGAAGAGCATATCCAATCGTATGGTACTCATGCTGGCATGCATGTACACGATTCGAGGGCACTTTATAGGTGCAGTAAATGCGAGAACCGCTATTACGACCTTTACCTCCTAGCTTCACACGAGTCGGGATGCAAGGGCAAACATGGAGAAATCACAGCGCGATTCGACAGCGTTTTCCGGGTCGATTATCAAAAGTCTATGACCAGCAAAGCACCATGCGTGCTTGCAATAGTAAGAGCCTCGAGGGAACCACCTAAAGCTTGGAAGGCCGGAGAGGAGCACCTGGCCGATGGCATAAAGATATGGGCCAACAACCTTTTCGACGAGTTCGCGAACGACTACGATAGCAATGAGGGCATCAATGCTACACTCATTGCGATGTCCGGCGTCCATACATCAGTCGCCCCAACAGGAAAGTTCTCCCAAGCGCACACGACCACCGACCCAACCCGAAGGGCTTATTATGCTCGCGCATATAAATATACGCATACTATCGACAGGTTCCTGGAGCATTTCACCGCTCGTGGAACCAAGCCTATCATACTTTCCATCGGCCTAGATGGTTTCGCATGCAAGGCAGACCTCATCCTGCCATGGCTCCAGCGCTCTCCGTCTTTCACGCTCATCATCCGCTCACCGGATTTGGTGTTTGGCATGGACATAGCCTACTTCCCTCAGCACAATTCCGGCTTTTACTATGGGCTCTTCGAGGCCATGACCTTCTTGTAGGATTTCCACAGACACGGCGGTAGATGACGGCGTCAAGAACCTACTGGCGGCCTGGAAGGCTTGCCAGGACTGGAAAGACTACGGTCAAGCACACAACGGTCGCTTGATCGGGCGGAACGGCGACCCGTAACGCGTGCTCAAGAAGTCAAAATGTGGCACAAAGAGATCGCCCGTGGTTCCGACTGGCGTAATGACCAACTTTTTCGAACCGGCATGAGCACAACATCGATCATGCCACATCACGACTACACCATACCTGATATTTGCGACCTTACGAAGTCACGAGACCCTTGTTACGTGTTCGTTTTTCTACCATAGATCTGTTTGATTATCACGCTGGCAGAGCATGTACTTAGTCATATGGCGAGGAACTCTCGGACGACATCAGTTGAGAAGGTCTCGCTAGAATAGTTGGCGGGAGGAGGTAGAAGACTAGCACGTCTCGTGCTACGGTATCGTGTATACGAGACGGCGACATAGGCGTTAATGGCACTCATCTCGATAAACACAGTAGAGGGTTGAGCATACATGGTTGTCTACAAAAAGCGGATGAAAGACGTATCTGCGCTGTGTCCTTCGGGGTCTAGACGGGCAACAGACTACGTCATAACGTTTGTTCGAAGACGTTACCAGGTCTAAGATGGTCCTGAGAGGGCAGTTCGGTGACGACGCCGAGATTATTGAGTGTCTTCCGCTAGGAGGAGCGAGAATCTATTGCGATTAGGTGAGCAGCGGTTAGGAAACGTCCACAATCGCCACGAGATCTGCAGCCTCCACTGGCCGACTCTTATAGAGTACCTGTATCAAGCCCTTTCAATGATGGCTTTACGAATTCAACAGTCGCACAACGTGGGCACACGCTATCACCGCCAACGGGATATGTTATCTCCTAGTCGTTGTTTAGTTATAGAATTCATCTTAACGATAGCTATTGTAGTCTTCCCGGTCAGCTTTGACAATTAGTTATACCGATGTGCACTGCATAGTAGCTTCCTAGCTATCTCCTCTTATACAGCTAATATCCTGCCAACTCTAGCTGTAGCTTTCTAGTGCACGTGTTAGCCTTAGTCATCGCTATTCACGTTGCAACGTAGCCTTCCAGCTAGCTCATGCGTGTCACTTGTAAGTTCTCCGAAAGCTATCCCCTCTCCAAAGGCATTCCTGTCACTAGTAGATACCTTCAATCCACAGTCGCACGATCAGAGCCAACCTACTCTTACGGTACTCTCGCCTTGCCTTCCGCCTTGGTGATGGCGTCCTCCTTGGCTGATTGCACGTCTTTGTCGTCGCGGCCCCGCACACAATCCCGGACTATGCCGAATGCACCTTTCGCGATCTCCTCTGTCGCCATCTTCTCCCGGTCCTCGAGGCCCTCACTTGCAGATTGCAACTCACCAAAAGCGGCAAACATGGAGTTGGCTTTCTTGATCATGCCCGCCTCATGCAGCTCCTGGTAAGTTCCTTCCGTGAACAAGCGCACGATCTCGACCTCTTGTTCTTGGCCGATTCGGTAAACCCTCGTGCCTGCCTGATGCTCCGTGGCCCAATTGAAGGCCGGTTCGACATGATGTACCGTTGCACATCGGTGCTGTGCGTCGTGGCCGGCGATGTTAAGGGCATAAGTGGTGATAAGGACTTGTGGAAAGTCCTTCTCGTCGAAGGCTCGGATGTTTTTGTGGCGATCATCGGCGGACATATTGATGTCCAGGTGAATGCCCACCAATTCTACAAGCTTGAGGCACATTTCGGCCGATCGAGGAAACTTGAAGCTCAGGAGCAGCTTCCTGTGGCTGGCGACCTTGGTGTTACCCAAAACCACGCGCTGGATCTCCCATATGAGGAAGCGCATCTTCGGAGAGCCCCAGAGGAACTGGCGCAAGACCTCCTCATCGCTATCGAGCGGAGTGTCCTTGTCTTGCGGAATCAAGGCTCCCGCCTTCTTCATGCGAGCAGTCAGAAGAAGGAGACCCTCACGCCGCTGCGCACAGATTGCCGCCATCGACATCTTGTCCAGCCCGGAGAAGCCGATGTGCGTACACAGCACCGACAGCTTTGCGAACTTGGATCCGATCTTTGCTGAGTCCGTCTTGGAGTCCTTTACCTTCGCGCTCTTTGCCAACGAGGCCGCTTCGAAGTGCTCGGCAAACCCACGCTGGTACCTGTCTTCTCGCTCGTTGTAGGCTGCCAATCGTCAATGGTAGTCAGGGCTTCCCCACAAGAATTGACACAAGATCGTTTCATCGCTTTCCAGTGGGCGGTTCTTATCTTCCGGGTTCGAGGCTCCAGCTTTCTTCATTCTGGCGGTGAGAAGATGGAGACCCTCCTTTCGCATCGTGCGAATTGCCCATGTTGACACTCGAGCCATGAGAACCCAATGTGGGTGCAGAGCACCGATGATTTGGAGAAATCGGAGCTTGGGCTTATGTACACTGCTTTTCTGGGCTTCATTTGGCGGCCGTACGCTTCGATGTAGCTACCCAAGATGTCGCCATCAAAATGTCAGACAACTGTAGATGGTTTGTATTCCTCCGCATTGTTTATACATTGACACCCGGTATCTTCTTGATGAATTGTAGGCTTCCAGGTATGTATAGTCACAGTGATCAAACCATTAGTAAAGCTAGTGTCTTCTCGCAGCTGCTTGATAACTTTGCTGGACAAATGAATTGAGGGATTGTAGGCTCCTCGATACCTATATCACGAAAGCATGAACCAAAAACAAGATTCATGTTCTCACTGGTCTCTGCAACATTATTACTGAAAAGATTTCTTGACAGGACCATCATCGCAAGGATCTTCTGGACGCGTGTGGCGACGATCTTTACATCCACTTCATCCATGACGGCCTTCTTGATATGCCTTCCAATGTAGTAACAGAAGGCTGCTGTTGAACAGCACTTCAAGCTGTCAAGGTTGGCCGGATGGTAGTTGTCGTATGGGTTTTCTGGGAACGGTGCTGGTATGTCTACCAGTATCAACTGGCCATCCACTTTCTGGTGGGATTTTCGGTCGAGGCTTGAAGGTCGGTCGCGGTTGTAATTCAGCAGCGCGGTCTAGTACGCGCACTACCAGCCGTGCGAGATCTCTGTCCTGATTTCCATGTCGCCAAGACCGTCCATCGAGTTGCAGTCGCTCCTCCAATCCTCGATCGACTCAGAGCGGTCCTTGACGACAGTGTGATCTAGTGCCTGAAGGAAGCGATCGAATAGTACTTGTTACTATCCGAGACCCTGGGATAGTACATATCATTGGGGTTCTCCTGAACCGGAGGTGAAACATCCTTCACGATATTCTTGCCGTCGATGTTCTTCCTGTCATTGCGATCCAGGCTTGGTGGACGATCACCGTTGTATCTTATGAGCGCAGGCCAGTGCGAGCACTGCCACCCGTCTTCGATGGACCCCTTAATTTGTTGAGCATCTAGCTCGTCTACCGAGCTGCAGTCGCTGTGCCAATCTTCGAGGGGCTCAGAGCGGTTGTTGACACCGGGAGCCAGGCCTTCCTTGAACTTGTCGTACCGCGACTTTCGAACCTCGTCGGTGCTGTGGGTTGAGTTTAGATCGGCTACCCATCCCCATCCGACGAACTCTAGGAAAGCCAAGTACCCATCGAAGTCCAGGATAGTGTCAACAACAGGCGAACCTGTGAATACAGCCTTGAAGTGGGCGTCAAACGACATCAGGATCTTACCTTGTCGAGTCCGATCGCATCTACGGATACAATGAGCCTCGTCAAGAATGATGCGGAAAAAAAGCTTGTGCCGCTGCTCGCGCGCACTCTCGGTATCCTTCAGGTTTTGCAGCTGGCTGTAGCTTGCCACCACAACTGTGTGTCCCGCACGAGCCCCCGTGTATACGCTGTGCCTTTTGTCGAAGAGGAGTCGCTCCTTGCGGGTACCAGCTTCCTCGCCGTAGTTGTAGACGTCACAGTTGATTTTCAGCTGATTGGTATCCCGGCTTGCCTCGTCTCGTCGCATTTGCGGATGCATTGTCCTTCGTCCAAGATGATCCTCAAGCGTCTATCGCGTTCTCCTCGCTCCTTCTTGCCGTCTTTGATGGCTTGAAGCTGACTGTATGTAGCCACCACAATGGTATGACCTGCTTGGGCTGACGCATAAGTTGCGTGCTTGGGGTCAAACAAGAGGCGCTCCCTTCAAGCTCTGGGTGGTTGACTATATTGTAAACGTTCCATTCGGTCGATCTTACGACCGTGGTAGTATAGGTCTCCGAAGTGGTCTTGGTTCATCCCATTCCTCTGCGCGCCGGGCATCAACTCGGAGTTCCAATAGACAGTGATGACGCCCCGCTCGGTCAGAATAGCGCGAGCATCGCGTAGAGCCGCCTGCCAGTCCGCATCGTTACCGACAGTGCTCTCGTCATCTTGAAGATCACCAATCACCACCGTAGTTGCTGTCAGTGTCTCTTTCTTTGCTGTCATCGTGAATACCCCGACGACCCGCATCTTGGATGTCGCGAAATTGCAGACTGGCTTGCGTTCAAGAGTTTCTGTCGCACCATCACCCTTGCTAGAGGTTCACTCTACCTGCAGTACGATTTCTTTGGCCGTCGAGATTGAAGGGCGGTGGGAGGAAGAAACTTGTCTCGCGACGCGTCACGCACGTGAGCTGCCCAGGTGCGCTCCACCGCCCACGTGGAAAGACATCAAACTGCCCAGACCCACTATCCCAGTGCTGAGAGGGCAAACCTTCATTGTGTTGCTAGCTCCAGGGATAGGTCCGGGGCCGGACTTGTAGTGTGTATCTTGATAGAACCACGGTTTCGTATTCGTTGGAAGGTAGCTGATGTATTGACTCGTCGCATGTGGGTGGAATGTGGCCTCCCGGTAGGCTTCCGAATGCCAGCTGAACCATGACTTTACCTATCTCGTCAACTGTTCGCAATTCGGTCTTGGGCCAACGGTCGTATTGTGCGTAAGTTCAGTTTCGTTGGCCTCTTTCTCACCCCTTCCATTATTTAATGGGCGGATTCAGTCATCTTATATCTCGTGTGTGTTGCGGGAGTTCTGTTTCGTTGAGATGAGCATTCGGTCAGTCAAGGGCTCCGCTTGGCCCTGTTGAAAGCGCCAAGGCCGAGGTGACTGCCTGTTTCGTAGGTGAAGGTGAGAGACGAAAAAAAGGCGAAGGCAGATTTAGAGCTACTGCGACCATACAAGGTCTTTCCGCCTTTCCTTAACTGCCTGTTCCCACGCTACCTCGCCCCATCCTTTGCGGCTTGCACTTCGAAAAGAGATGGACAACGATCAAAACAGCGCCGGAGCTGGTGCTGATAACGCGATGGCGAGGCAGGATGTTCCCGAGACTGTACAGCCGAAGGCCATCCTCATACTATACGACCTAGAGCTCACCAACGGAGACTTGCCAGGATCCATTCAAATTGCGATTCCAAAGCTTCTGTCCACGGACAGTGTCGATCCCACCTCTTCACACCGCGAAAACGACGACTCGGAGTGTCCGCATCCTTCGCCATCTACAAATGCGACGGACTTGAAGCGAAAACGCACTGGCGATGGTGCAGCTCGAGCGCCGAAAAAGTCACGAGCGTCGGAAAGGTCATCATCACCAGCGTTTCCTATGGGCAGATTGGCAGATTTGAGAGGTACACCGGTGCCTACAGAGCCAGAGACCCCTCCTTTGGACAACGTCGAGTTCTTGAAATGGGTAAGAAAGCAGATGGCAGGGTATGCGCCAGCAGATCGCAAGCGATTGCTTCCAGCGATCGGCTGTTTGAGAAATCCAGATACTCTAGAGCTTGCCTTCGAGATTGCGTCAAAGGTTCTGGGCAGACACTTGGCCACGTTGGTGGAAGAGGCAAAAGAGATGAGAACCATGTACGGCAAGGTCCAGAAGTCAGGTGGTTCTTGCGTCAAGTCTCTCTTGCAGACTCTCGAACAAGCAATTCGTCAGTTTGACAAGAGACGAGACGATTTCGCCGAGCGAGTGAGGGCTTTCGAAGCGGAAGCGAAGGCATGAGGTCTGATGGAAGAGACGTAGCTAAGCCGTCCGTGGACAGCATTGTTGACGTCGGTCCCCAAGCTTGTCAGTCAGTCGGTTCAAGGTTGAGTGGCCAGTGGTTTGACGGGTCAGCAGTGAGTTGTTCCCCAGGGCTCAAGTACATAGGTTCGTGGCTATACTCCGGTGGTCGTCCATCTACTTTATACACGATCTTCCCCCTTTTGTTTTGGCGCTTGCCGACAGCTTAGGCTGACCGCTGTTACCTTAGAATACGTATGGGAAACAACATACTCAATGAACCAGCATTCAGATCTCAGGATTTATGGGAGCTCGGCATTCCTCGAAGGCCTATTGTCGAATAGTGATGGGGTGATGTGAAGAGATGTTCGAAGTTACCAAGTCCAAGTTCAGCTCAACGTCCCCGCACTTACCGCCCGATTACCCGTCAAATTTCCAGCCCCACGAACACGTCCCACCTTCCTGTCGCCCCAACTCAACATCTCTAGCTCTCCTCCACCAGATCCGCCCAGAATTCCAGTTTTCGACCTCTAACGTCGGCATTTGGTTCTTGAACATATGAACATACCAAATTCAGATTTCTTCATCAATTAGCAAGCAATTGTTTGGCACTTTGGCGTACGTTTGATCCGGTCTATCTATCCAACGCTTGCTAATCCAAATTCTAGGGAGTGGTTAACGCGCTGGCCTGCTAGTCCTCAGTATTGAGGGAAGTTAGCCAGTTCCTTCGGGAGCGTGTGTTCGAATCACACAGGTGTCGCATCCGGGGGCGTTGTGGCGGAGTGGTTATCGCGCAAGACTAGAAATCTTGTTCCTTCGGGAGCGTCAGTTCGAATCTGGCCAACGTCGTCTTTTTGCTTCAGCGGCGGCCCTGTGGTGGTGGTGGTGTTGTTGATCGTGAGGTGTTGCAGGTTCACTTTTTTGGGGCGGGGGAGTTGGACTTGAACATTAGAACATCAATGCGAAGCCTGCAGTAATCTTGTCTTTTAAGGAACATTAAACAGGTGCGATGGTGCTGCAACATGTGGAGCAATAGTTAACGTGTACTGAAAACATGGTTCAATTTCTCCTGTATCTTGTTGAATGTTGTGGTTAGAATTGAGGTCATTGGCTGATCTCTCGTGGTCTCCTTCCCTACGATACCCTTCCACATCAGACTACCTCCTAATTGATCGTACAAATAACCTTGCCCTTGGTCTTGTTCTCCTCTAACAGCCTGTGCGCATCCTGCACCTTCTTCCACGGCAGCACCTTCTCTACAAACAGCTTGAAACTGCCATCCTTCATCTTAGGCAACGCATGCTCCACAAGCTGATCCCTGAGCTTGCCCTGGTACTCCTCGTCTCTCGATCGCAGACTGCTTCCAACAAAGGTACACCTCTTCCTGATGAATGCACTGATATCTGTACCCTCTGGCACCTTGGTTCCACCCATGAAGCCCAGATTGACGATAACACCATCTTTGGCGACAGCATCAAGGTTTGCTTGGAAGTAGGATGCGCCAATGAAGTCGACGATGATGTCTACGCCCTTGCCATCTGTAGCCTTCATGACCTCTTCCGCCCAGTTCTGAGATGTTGTGTTGAATGCAGCGGTTGCACCGAGTTCTTTGACGGCGAAGTCGCATTTGGCGTCTTGACGTGCGGTTGCGTAGACGGCGGAAGCGTTGTCGGCGAGGGACAGTTGGATGCCGGCTATCGAGACTGAAGAGGCGGCGGCGTGCCAGAGGATGGTTTTGCCGGCAGCGAATTGACCGACGAGGTACATGGCTTGGGTTGCTGTGATCCAGGTCTACAAGGACTTTGTTAGCAAGACAGTCTTACAAGACGCACTGCACACTACGAGAAGGCGTCGAACTTACCTCAGGAATACCCGCGCATTGCTCCCAAGTCAACTCCTTTGGTTTCCGCACCAGCATATGTGTTGACACCGCAATGTACTCGGCATACGCTCCTCCATATGCTAGGCCAAAGACTTCGTCGCCCACCTTGAAGCCTTCCTTGCCTCCACCCTCTGCGCTCAACTCCGCGATTGTACCCGAGAACTCTACACCCAGAATCTTGGAAGCACCAGGGGGTACTGGATACATTCCTTCGCGTTGCAATAGGTCCATGCGATTCAGACCAAAAGCCTTGATCTTGACGAGCGCTTGCGACTTTCCGAGCTTCGGCTTGGGGATGTCGGTGATGTGGAGGTTCTCGATTGGGCCTTTGCCATCTTTGATGTCTTCGCAAAGTTAGCGGTTTGGCGTGTGGAAATATGCTAATGTTTGTACACACCTACTGCGCGCATCGTGTCGCTCATTGTAATAGTCGATGGGGTTTGTTGGCCGGTGAAAATGAACACGAGTAGATTGAAATGTAGAAAGGTGGCGCTTTACAATTAGTGAGGGGTTGTCAGAGAGATTGTCAGAATGTCAGAATGTCAGAAATTCATAAGGAAAGTGGTAGTCTGTTCCGAGGCCATTCCGGTAGCTACGGAAATGATTGGTAATGACGTTTGAGGGGCAGCTAGTCATTGAGCTTGAGCTATGGTGGGGTCGGACAACATAGGCCGCGGCAATAGACTCGTAATGGTATGGTACAACTTGCTTCATTCGGGGGTTTGTCCGCGCGGAACGTTGTGTGCATCTATCTAACATCCATCATTCGAAGCTCTCATGTACATTACTAAATACTACCGAACGTGATGCAGTCGCTCGAAAGAGACAAACACTATTCTAGTTGACAAACAAGGTGTCGTCGTCGATGTTGTACTGCTTGATGAGCTGAGCCAGCTTGTTGGCCTCCGCGGCATAGTTGAGCTTGTTCAAGTTCTGAACCTGGTAACGCGGCCTGCAAAATATTAGTAGACATCAAACCACGACATGCAGTATACTTACTTTGGCTGGTCTTGGTATGTCTCCATCTTCGCCCGCACCCTGAAGTTGAACGTCTTGCATGTAGCCTCTTGCATGATATTCATGAAGTTTTGCGTGTTATTCTCATCATCTTCCATCTTGATCTTCATGGCATCGTTCGCCGACATGCCAACAATGTCTTGTCCAGCTTCATCAAAACAGCTCAGCCACAGCGTGCCAGTGTGGTCGCCAACGTTGACGCTAAGCACATAGCGGTATTGAGGTTCAGGGAAGGTAGCCTGGCACTTCTCGCACCACCAGGCACCGGGGTTCTCCTCAATGACCTTCTTGTTGCAACCGGTGTTCGAGCACGCAGGGTATGCAATGGTAGTATTCTTGACGTACAAGACAGATGCTCGGAGGCTTAGCCATGTGGGTGTGTCTTGGAGGTAAGCTTCCTCCTCGATGACTGCCGAGATGGGTTTGACTTCGTTCTTGGAACCGCCTGAAGCCGATGTCAGGTTCTGGTGTGTAGAGAATGTCGCAGTTTGTCCAGCAGCGTTGAACCATCCTTGCAGCTTGTGAGCCTCATCAATGTCTGGATCTACCATCATAGTGCCAGAGCTCAGCAAACTCAGGCTTCGTCCGCCAAAGTCGGAGACCTTGGCTCCCTTGAATGCAATGATTGATTCCAGCGGCGCTTCGAAGCTCTCGGCGGCTTTGCCCCAGATGGTAAGTCTGACAGACGTCTGGCTGTCATCGGCTAGTGTCAATTCTCGCTTGCTGTAGTCCTTGTTGGTGTTCTTCGATGTTATCGTAGTAACCTCTGCGACCTCCTTCAAAACACCGATAGTATCGACTGTTGCGTCCTTCTCGATGGTATTCAGGTCACCAATCTTGGTGAAATTGAATCGTATCTGTGGTTTGTTCTCTTGGTCCTCCGCCTTCTCAACTTCGGTGTCGCGTTCGAATTGCAGTTCGTAGTCGTTGGGCAGGTTGGAGAATTGCTTCTTAGCAAGCGTGACTCGGCAGGGTGCTGAAATGTAGTATACGGTGCCCACCTCGAAGACGGGGTAAAGCTTATCAGCGATTTCTGTAAAAGCCGTGGCTCGGATCTCGCCAGTGTCATCGAGCAGGTTTACGCTGAACAGCTTGCCCGCTCCCTTCTGGTTGTGCCATTCTTTCATATCGCTCTTGGCTGTGCATCGTGCGCGGATAGTCCACTTGTGTGCATATGGCGAAAGAGACTCGATAGGGTAGAGGTTGGGATGCGAGGAAGTACCGGGATTGCTCTGGTGAGTAGGGAGGGATCGCTGCTGTTGTTGAGGGGCAGGCGCGGGCTTCGATCCGTAGAAGTTGTTGCCTGAGATGGCTGCGGGTTGTGCCTCAGCGGCCTTGGTGTCGAGAGCTTCGGGCTGTCCGATCTTGTCGAGTTCGCCGTATTGCGACAGGACCTCGAGTTCCATGATGATCAGGATGCTGGCAATTGTTAGGACAGAACACTTGTAAGGGAAGAAAATACGTACTTCTTATCCTTGACACGCTGAGGGTTGTACTTGAGGAGGCGAACTATTGAGCCCTTCTTAAGCTGACCAGAAGTGACAATGTCGTTGGCGGCTGCACACGATTAGCTACGTCCGTATGGTGCCTGCGCTTGACTTACTGGTCGCGATCATAGTCTGTATGAAGTTGCGAATGTCGCTCAAGACAACACGGAAGCGCTGTACTGGGTTCGCCTCGCCCGCCTTGGGCTCCATGGTCTTGATCTGCACGCATTGCAGGACGGGATTTTCTACGAAGCAGCCGCTGGGCTGGAAGATGCTCCTAGGCGGTGTCAGAATGCGACATAGAATTCTTCATCATGCCATTACTCACTGAATAGCGCCTTGCGTGATTGCTCCCTCTGCCATGGTGACTGTGATGTGTGTGTTTGCGTGGTGTTGAGATGGCGTGTGTCGGTGGCGGGCACACGTCGAAGATGAGAAAGCGCGTCGACGCGTCTCGACACGTGACTCAGTGGCCCCGCTCTAACCGCATCCACGCGTCCAAGTGGCTCTGGGGCTGTGCGGGGCTACCTAATTGGCTTGGACCCTTCACAGCCAGCTGCAGCTCACTCATACCAACTTTCGCGTATATCAACTCAACACTGCACAATATACAGACATCATGGCGGACAACGACATTGCTACGCGCGCACCCGAGAGTGATGCGCAGGAGAAGCCTCAAGAGCAAGCCCAAGAGGCAGCAGCGGAGAGCGTCTTCCCCGGAGACACCAGAGCGCAAGAAGGGCCAAGCATGGGTGTAAGTCAAGTCATTGTCACGGGAAGCTGCATATGCATGCCCAAAGTTCTGTTGCTCAAGACACTTTGAGTGTGTTGTGGATACCTGCATCTAGTACCCCAGCTCTTACTACCTCCATATACTGATTATCCAGGAACACTGCACCACGGATCGTCCAACACCTACCGGCGAGAAACCTACCGGCGACCTCACAAAGCTAGGCGGCGTCGAATGCTACATCGCGAAACCGGCCGACTACCCACACTCGCCCTCGAAGCTCCTGCTTATGCTAACAGGCGGCACTGGCGTCAAGTCCACAAACAACCAGCTGCAGGCTGACAAGTACGCTTCGGAAGGCTACCTCGTCGTCATGCCCGACCAGTTCGACAACGACCCTGCGCCAAATACTGTTGATATGACAGAGATACCCAAGGAAGCATCATGGCTAGAATCGGTCAAGCTGAGGACCGCAGAGGGCATCAAGTCGTTCATGATTGACATGTGGCTCGCTCGGCATACTCCCGAAAAGGTCCTTCCGCTACTTCACAAGGTTGTGGAAAGTGCAAAGGAAGAGTACGCCGATGCTGTTGCCAATGGTGGAGGCATATATGGCATCGGCTATTGTTTCGGCGCCAAGTACATCCTCATGTTGGCATCCGAGCTGCCTGACACTGTTGCCTGGGGCCAAGAAACCCAGAAAGATGTAGAGCAAGGCACGGTCAAGAAAGAGCCCGTTCTCAGGGCTGGCGCTGTTGCGCACCCAACCATGACATACAAGGAGGACCTCGAGGCTGTCAAATCGCCCGTCTACATTGCCGCGGTCAAAGACGACCCCATGTTCTCCGAAGAAGACGCATTGACACCTGGTCGCAGAGCCATGGAGACTAACAAAGTCGAGCATGAGATCCAGGTCTTCGAGGGCGTACCTCATGGTTTTGCTGTCTATGGAGATTATGAGGATGCCAAGATCAAGCAGTCACAAGCGCAAGCTTTTGGTCAAATGCTGGGCTGGATACAGTCTCACTGAGGCTGTTGTACAACGAACATACGTACCTTGGCATTCTTCTACTGATGCGTACATCGCGTACCCGATCCGACTATGTTGGTACCACGGCGTCACGGTAGGTAGGCATGGCGAAAGCCAAATATGAAGTTCTATCTCATCAGCGACCCAATGAGACACGGGAAGCGTTTGTGTCTTTTTTGTTTCCTCTGACGTGTTTTCTGTGTCATTGTACCTTCTTGCTGCATCTGCTAAAATGCATTCTAGTGGCAAGCTTGTTTCCGACAGTCTAACCGTGGTATGCAGCAGATCTTCAAAACTGTTCCGCGTCGTTTTGAGTATCGTGCATCTCTTTTACGCCCCAAATTTGACAGCCTATGTGTAGAATGCCAAGATGGGGCGATGTACCCTGCAATAATCCTATATGGGTAACCACTTCAATGCACTGATCCCTGCTTCGACGTCATCGATCGGGATGCTGTGATTGCATGCAGAATTCCAAGACTTCGTATTGACCCGGCGTAACAGAGTTCTCGCAGCAACCGGGACGCAAGTAGACACATATAAGCTCGAGCTTCGAAGATTACTTTTAATTGTCACAATCAGATAGCTCATCGCTCACACGACGCATGATGTTGTCGGTCCTTCTACTCGCCGTTGTTTTCATCCAGCTTCACCATGTTGTCGGACTTACAATCGCATCATACCCCCTTTGGATAGAGCGGACGCCTCAGCCCTACGCCATCGAGAACTTCTACAACGGCAGTACGCCTGCAATTCTCATATCAGGCGGTGTCCCCGACATCCTTTCCAACCAAAGCGTCGACCTCAGCGCCAACGCCGAAACACCAAGTATCAGACAATATGTCGAACACCGTAACATCCGCCTGATATACGTCATCTGCGAGGTTTCGTACCGCCTCGTCGCCGATAGAAGGAAGGGTATCAACAAACTTGAAGATCTGAAGGGCAAGAGGATTGGCAGTTTTCTGGGTTCGAGTGCGGAAGTGTTCGTACACAATATGATGAGTAGTGTTGGTGTGAAGGATCATGAGTACGAAGGGGTTAATGCGTGGTGGTGTATGAAGACGCCGTGTGCAAACGATACTCTGCCGTACCTTCTCAACAACGGAAGCCTGGATGCGTTCGGTATTTGGGAAACTTCTGTTGAGCTTGGCGCTAGGGCTTTGGGGGATGACGCGATCATCTTCCAAAACGCATCAATCTACAGAGAAGTCTATGCGCTTTTCTCTACTACAGAAGCTCTCGACAATCCCTCGAGGCGCAAGGACATTGTAGAGTTTGTGAGGGCGCTTGACAAAACACGGGACGTATTCACGAATACGCCGAAGGAGAAGAACGTTTTTGAATATGTGGCTAAGACTGTTGATGCAGATGTGGAGGTTGTCGAGGCTGTTTGGAAGCACCATAATTGGAGTGGACGGTGGGATGATGGGATGATAGACTTTTTGGTGGAAGAGGATGGGTATCTAGCGAAGCAGGACAACCGGACGATCACTCCGAGGGAGGAGTTGGAGAAAATGTTGGATTCAAGTGTTATCGACGAGTTGTAGAGGATTGAGTAGCGCTGTTCGCTCGGAGTGAGTGACTCAATTAACTGAAAATGGGGTATCTGAGTTTGAGTCTATGCTGCAAGATTATGTTGGTGTGCTCGTGTAGTTCAGTCTTGCTGTGACCTTGAGAGGATTACACTGACACCGCGACATCCACCAGCTGGACCCTGCATGACTCGCGCCTCAATAAATTTCTAGGCCCCTCAACTGCCCCTCCGAATACTTTGCGAACGCAACACCAACACTACTGAAATAATCATGGACGACCCGGAATTCGATACTCAGACTGATCTCCAGACGCAGAGCATATTGCTCGCCGCTGCGAACCACGACACCGCCTCCCTCCGCAACCTTCTGCGCAACTCTTCAGCGAACGTCCAAGATTCCGAGACTGGTTTTACGCCTCTGCACGCCGCAATCGCTGCCTGTGAGCCCGACGAAGATGACGCAAAACAAGTCAACGGAAACACAAACGGTGAAGCAGCGGATGGGGCGGAGGATACGAAGAACGAAATGGACAGCGCCGTAAAGACTATCAAGTTTCTCTTCGAGAACGGCGCGATATGGAACGACTTGGATTCAAACGGCGAAACACCGGGATGCATCGCGCATAGACTGGGGCTCAAGGAGCTATACGAGCTCTGTGTCGACGCAGGCGTGCGCGCAGAGATGCTGCTGAGTCGCATGGAGCAATACCAGCTTCTTGGAGACGATGATTCAGACGAAGAGAACGAGGAGGATGATGAGGTGGAAGAGGTGGCTGAAGGCGTCGAGGTAGTGGACATCAGCCAGGAAGAAGCGCAAGGCGATGAATCAACCGAGAACCCAAACTATCTCTCTTCCAAACTCACATTCGACCGCGACCGATTACTGGACGATTCCTCGAATGGAGTCATGATGGAGTGGGAGACAACGCTTATGCGCAAATCTGCGGAACTACTGGTACCAACAGAAGGGCTTCGCGTTCTGAACGTCGGTCATGGAATGGGAATCATCGACGGTATCTTCCAGGAGAAGAAGCCAAAGGCTCATCACATCATCGAGGCGCACCCAGATGTCATCAAGCGCATGAAAGAGCAGGGGTGGCACGAGAAGCCGGGCGTCGTCATCCACGAGGGCCGCTGGCAGGACATTGTACCAGGTCTTGTCGAAAAGGGCGAGCTATTCGACGCGATCTACTTTGATACCTTCGCGGAAGAGTACAAAGCACTACGCGAGTTCTTCACAGAACATGTCATCGGGCTCCTCGATCCCGCCGGTGGTTCCGATGGCGAAGGAGGCAAGTTCGGCTTCTTCAACGGAATGGGAGCAGATCGCCAGATTGTCTACCATGTTTACAACAAGATCGTAGAATTCGATCTTTTCGAGGCTGGTTTCGACACAGAGTGGGAAACGGTTCCGGTGCCAAATCTGGATGATAAGGGCGAATGGGAGGGTGTGAGGCGGAAGTACTGGGTACTCAATGAGTACAAGCTGCCGACATGCAGTTTCATCGGTTGAGAATAGACAATCCCAGAATTGACTTGAAGGTGAACTTCGATAATGGATAGTATTGGAGATTTGAGCAAACAGCTACAGCAAAGCCCCTAGGCTCGATGAAGCGATTCTTCCAAGCATTACTCCAAAACACCGCGCTGGAAAGATGCGACATTCTTCAGTTACCGTTCAACCCATCCATGAGACCGTGCATCTGCAACAGCTTATTGTATCGGTTCTGTTGCGGTTCAACCAACTGCTTTGCTGCCTCCGCCCCTACGACAGGCATTGCCTTCAATCCATCATTCTTCAACTTCTTCGGAACCATCCTAGGATCCAGCAAGCCAACCTGCACAAGAACAGAAGCTTGATCCCAATACATATGCTCTGAAACCAGCTTGTCTCCTCTTACCGCCACAATGCTGACCATGGGTATTTCCACCCGCTTGTTCGTCGGCGGCACGCCTGGCAGCACCCAGTCAACCTCGTCCGAATGCGTAAAAGACACTACCATCTCGTCCACTATACGATTAACACCCATAGTCCTCGAGACCAACCGTATAGAAAAGTCTTCCACCAGGCTAGGCACAAAGAACTCTCCGTAAAACTCCGCGAGCTTCTTCCTTCCCACCCCACCCTGCATAGTCGGCAAGATCGTAACATGCGGGCTATCCTGCGTCATGTTCTTCACCACACTCATACTCGCTCGATCAGGGTCGTCGTCTTCGAACCTCGCGTTCCAGTGACTCAGCGCAATCGGTTCAAGATCCACGTTCTTCCCAAATCCTTTGCGTATACATGCTAGCGCTCTTGTCCATGCCAGGTTCGCCTCCACCTCCGAGTACGCTCGCGACGATGGATCTGCAAAACCTGTAGCACACTTCTCGTACCGATACAGCTTCCACTCGCACATATCCGGTCTTGAGCTAGACTGGCTGAGTCCCGCTATGTGGACTTGCAGCTGATGCGAATTCGGATACATGGTCTTAGGGCTCGGCAACACACTCGGGTAAAACGCTATGATAGCGCAGCATTTCGCCAACGGCTTCTGTGCTGTTTTCAAGACGACGCTCGCTGCGTCGCCATAAGCTATTATCGCGTAGTTCTCGCCCAGGTTCAAATTTATGGATAGTTCTTTCAGGGACCGGATGTAGGCTGCTTGGTTTTGCGTGTTGGGATCGTAGGGCAGGTATTGCGCATCGTAGCCTTCTTCGCGCCAGGACAGCAGCGCTTTCTCTGGTGCCGGAAGTGCGCAGGTGAGATATATGCGCGGCGGACCGGAGTTGAATTTTAGGAAGCCGCCTGTTCCGGGCTTGTTGTCGAAGGACGTTATGGACATATTGAGCGATGTGGAAGCGAGTGTAGCTAGGCAAGCGCTGCCGAAGACGATTCGGGTGTGAGCACAACGTCTTCGGCGCGCGGGGCTGGGCTTTCAACGGCTTTTCATTTCTTGTTTCTCCGCTGCGAGGCGCGTGGCCCTGATCCCCAGCCACATCGACCAAGTTTCATGTGGAAAGCTCGGGGTTCGACAATGCGGGATGACGTCATGTTCGAGATTCGGAGTGGGGCACTCGCGTGGCATGTCTGCGACGCCAGGCAACAACGAGTGTTTATCTCGTGCTTATGTTCAAGGCCTAATAGGAAAGCGAATAAAACCTGCAAGATGACTCATCTTCAGGAACGCCCTTCACTCTTACTTCCCGGTGTATCCACAGGCTCTTCTGCTCTTCTCACGTACGAGCCGCAATGACCAAATTTCCGATTCACGTTCAGCTCCACAGCCGCTACAACGTCTTCGACGCATCAGGGAAGCTACCATTCAGTGTAGTGTTTGGTATTTGTCGGTTACAAAAGTCTGATACAGACCCTCGATCAATACTTATTGACACAGTCGGTTCAGTCTTCGATGTGCCTTACGCACTGGCGCATGGCCTGCTAACCCTGTATGAAGAACGCCCCGGGGAAGCTAGGCAATGGGTTGAAGTGCATGTAAGCTCGCTTGGAGAGGTTGATGCGAACAATCGAGGTTGCATTTCAGTTCCGTCCCGGGTTCATCGAACAAAGAGCTGGAGACATGATATCACGGTATATCTATGCGCTATTGATCTCCAGGGCGTGTTAGCGTCAGTTTTGAAGCCGGGAAAGAGATACAAAATAAGACTCGCAAGTCGCGACCTTGGAGTCAAGAAATGGACATACAGCAACCAAGAGGATTTTGCCGACAGCGACGGAGATGGCGAGGAAGTGAGACTAGTCAACAGCTGGCGCCACGGTAATGCAGCTTTCAAGGTCGTCGATGACCTGAAGTTTCCACCGCGACTAGTGACGAGCATGTGTCTCGTCAATGACATATCGTTGGAAATCACTGTCGTTGATAGTGGCTCCGAGACTGTGACCATACAGTCAAGGGGCCAGCAGAAGTTCCTCGTCCCATGGGGTCCTTCGGCTACCGAAACGAATACCCTCGACGGTCGCCGCAGGGTCATTGATCAGTCAGAGCTAAATCGTCTGCCCACATCAAGTTTTCTCATCGTCAATGCCGCGACTGGTAAAATGATGCACAGGCAACAGACCAGCATCTGCCAATTGCGGCATGCGAAAACCGACCTGAGAGCCAAGATGGATGAGTTGATCACTTTGAAACCTGGAATCCCATTAGTCAATTCATTCGATATTGAACGCACGCTCCGAAGCCTTGAGAATGGCCGATATATAGTTCGGATGCGTCCAAAGGGTTGCACATGGTGGTGTGGTGAGCTGGAGAAGGAAGAGGCAGAAGGCGACAGGGTTCCCGCCCGTTTGTGGAAGGGTTTCACTGTTCCAATCATGCTGGCTTCAGAGGATGAGTTGGACATAACCATCAAGGATGGGAAAGTAGATGGAAAGGTGTGAGATATGGTCGGTGGCTTCGCTGGTGCTAATGCACGCACGCTGACGTCATGTTGGATACCGTCGCGTGGCACACGCGTGGCAGGGTCGTTGCTGCTGTCCGCGCGCAACATCAATTCGTACAACTCCGGATGCTTGCGATGGATGTCCGACAGAATGTGTCAGCGGTGTTGGAATTATTACTGCACGAAGAGGTAGAGACGGCCGATTTCGGACCGGCGGGGCTTTTTGATTCGACATGACGCCATGTCGAAAAGTCCCCGTTTTACTAATCGACGTTGCCGCCGCGAGCCACCCTCCAAAGCTCCAGAACACATCTCAGATACCTGATCGTATTCTGAAAACCTCACAATGGCTTCATTCTTCCCTCGTGCAGCTTCTCGAGCTCTTCGCGCTTCGGCGCGTCCTGCCCTGCGGGTACAGCGTCCTGCTGCCCCGCTACTCCGTCGCGGGATCGCGCTTCCAGCTGAGCAGCCACGACTGAGGCTGGGATCCATTGGTATGTAGTGTTTAGAGTATATCTCAGATCAACGGTACTGACTACGCGCAGCGCCTAACTTCCAGGCGAAGACCACCCATGGCGACATGGTAAGCTTCTCCGACGAATGCTGCGCAACGCATGCTGACTTCAAGTAGGACTTCCACAAGTTCTTGGACAACAAGTGGACTATCCTCTTCAGCCACCCTGCCGACTTCACACCCGTTTGCACGACTGAGCTTGGGGCCTTTGCGAAGCTCAAGGATGAATTCGATGCGCGCGGCGTCCAGATGATTGGCTTGGTACGCGTCTATCGGCTCATTGACAGATGAAGATTGGCCTACTGACATTGCTGTAGAGCGCCAACGACCTGAGCTCTCACGACCAGTGGATTGCCGACATCAACGAGACCTCCAACACCACCGTGCAGTTTCCCATCATCGCCGATGCCGACCGCCACGTCGCTTTCCTCTACGATATGATCTCGCAAGACGACCTCGATGCGCTCCAGAAGAACGGCGGCATTGCCTTCACGATCCGTTCGGTTTTCATCATCGACCCAGCGAAGAAGATCCGCCTCACAATGTCATACCCCGCAAGCACGGGCAGGAACACTGCGGAGGTACTGAGAGTTATCGACAGCCTGCAGACAGGAGACAAGAAGGGCATTGCTACACCTATTGACTGGCAAAAGGGCCAAGACGTCATCGTGCCACCCAGCGTCAGCACTGAGGAGGCCAGGAAGAAGTTTGGCGATGTCAGGGAGGTCAAGAAGTACCTGCGCTTCACCAACGTTGGGCAATAGACGGACAACAAGCGGTGGTGTAAGATAGATCATAGGAAATGGACCTTGTAGAGTTGATCTTCTTCGGTTCTTTGGCCCGGCAAACATACTCTTCCAGCCTTCATCGCGCGATTACGGTGCCGCAAGCCTGAATTCGAACTAATTACGTATTGCTACCCGGGGTTCAAGCACAAGTGGTTCGCCTACTGCCGGGTCGCGGGTTTTAGTTTTCAGACGCCAATGAGGTCTGTGAAGCTCTTTCAAACGATACTGTAAGTACATGACGTTTACAAGCATTACAACACATACAATAAAATATTTAGACTTCAAAAGGCTAAGTAGAGGTCGGATGTGGGGCAGGTCGCTTGCACTGCCTTAGTGTCCGACTGCGACTGAGTGCCGATTTATCCGAATTCATGTATTCGACACCGCCTGATCCGGCGATGCAAGAATTGTCGATTGCCGTACAAGTGATTGTATCGTGCGGCCTCGCGTGCAGCACCGTGTAGCCCATATAAGACTAAAACCTCCAGCAACTTCAGGCTCTCTACCAACTCACTGCCACCCGTACTGGAGATCTTCCGAGCTCGCTTCGCATCGCCGTCTTCCTCTTCTCGTGTTCGCTTTCATCGACTGCACCAGTTTGATCACCAGTCGCGGCTCTAGCATATCTCGAAGCAGGAGAGTTTGACCGCAGACCAATATCATCAAGAGTCATGCCTCCCAAGCAACAGCTTTTACTTCATCCTGTGCGGACTCAATGCATGAAAGATGTTAACAACGTCGTTTAGCACCGCTGATTCCATCCCCCAAGAGTCCCGCGATACCAAACCCAACAGACTCGCAATGGTCGAAAGAAGCAATACTCGCTTTACTCGGCATACTCGTCATGGTACTGTTGCTGTGCTTTGGGCTCTTACTGAAGCTATGCGTACACAGACATATGAAACTCATGCCTAACCGAGTACTTTGCAAAGGTCTGCGGATCAGTGGCGTCGACATCGAACACGACTAAGAAGAAGTGACATAGATACCAAACATCTTCATGCGGCTGCCAGGGGATCATCGCTAAGAAAACAGTGGAGGTTCAAAAGAAGTCGGGGCAATACCATCCTCGTCGTTTTCTGAAGGGTGTTGGAGAGTCGCCGGACTTCTCCGCTTGTAAAACACCAAACGTAACCGCAAAGAACCTCTTGCCTTATACGCAGTCTCTCTCTATAGACCGTGGATCCGGGGATCCCACAGCACGGAATTGCGTGGAAAAATATCCCTCCGGCAACTCTATCCCAATACGAAGCTTTTTAGTTTGGACTATTTCATTCCAAGTCTCTTTCAGATTGAAGGGGTTGGGTGTAACTTCCAAGAAACACGAGCCGAAGGAAAGTGGAACCGAAGCTCGGATCTTCTCATTCTTTCTCCGTGCCCACGCTACATTGTTTTCGGCGTCAAGTTTCAGGTGATCTAAACCCCATTGCTCAGTCAGATCCATGCCGTCTACAAGGCTTTGGAGTCCGCCAATATCGTAGGTGTCGAGAAGACTCTGTGCGAATATCTCCAGCACCGGGTACGGGATCCCCATCTGGCTGCGCTCAATGTTGGGGGCTATGCAATCAATATGCGCGTCATCTGAGAGAACCAAAGTAATAGCCATCGCTATGCCTACGAGCTTGAATCGCGGGAACGTGTGGAGGAGTGAACGCGGTTCTGGAGGACGAGGCGGATAGGTTTCGTAGGTGTCGACTGAATTCAGAAGTGCGGACGCTTCTCCAAGCTTTTCTGTGGGCACGCACACAGTCCAGTCCTAGTATGCCAGGTCAGTAGTGCAAGGATGGGGACAAAACAGACGATAGCTTGTCATTTTTAGCTTACTTTCTGACGTCCTACGGCGCCATAGTACATCAGAGCAGAAGGACCAACCACACAACAGGTAATGCCAGCTCCCTCTAGTAACTGTATAACTTGTAAAGCCTCTAGAGTGCCGTGTCCCCCACAACTTGGCAGCTCATCGTCGGGGTTTCTGTTCCAGAAAGCGGGGTCATTAAAATGCTCGAAGGAAATTGGTTTAGCAATGGGCAGGTGAGTGAAAATCATCTCTTTCTCTTCTGTCGCGTTGTGTTCCATAGTAGACTTTCCTCTACAGTTTGAGATTGTGAAGGAGGAGTTAGGTGGATAACAAGTAGAAGAGAACTACGCCACCCCCGCTGGCGTTCGAATGCAGCTTTAAAGATGCGGTCGGCCATTGGCCACTCACTCCGCATAACAGAAAAGAGCATGCACCTTTAACTATAATCAAGACCGAGTTCCTATGGTCGTATGTGAAGAGAAGGCAAACTTATTTGAATATAACTATAGATCACAGCCATGACATCATGCACAGATCAGGACGACTGCAGCGTCTGTCGCTAGCAGGCGGCGCATCTGCATGGTCTTGTTGTTCCTCAATAGAAGACCTCATGTAGTTGTTCTCGTAATGCTACTTAGCTTGAGTAGTTCCGCCCGTTCGTTTTTATTCGCCCCAAGACCAAGGCATTGCTGCGCCACCTCTAACAGCCTTTCCGCATCTGGGCTCCGACCACGAAATTCCTTGGCACGAAAAGCTGCCCACACCGTTCCAAGTGCTACTTAACCCCCATCACGTTTCCTGCTGATTCCTCGAGGGAAACACCTCATCTAACATTACTACGATTAGCACTTCAATACCTTTGCAAACTTACTTGCCTTCAAGCACTCTTCCCTGCTATATACTTGATTGCATGCAATCTTTCCACTTTGATCCCATTTAAGAAAAGGTTAGATTACAGGCCTTGGAAGTCGACTTGAAGCCCAAGGGCTGCTCCGTCTTGGTTGAAGAGGCATCATTTTCCCTAGGGCGACAGTTGATCTCCCATTCCAATGCAAATGCCGGCAATGCCTTCAATTAGTATGTTGCTTGGTTGACCTCCGGCCTCGTGTCCTAATCACACCCAGCTGTCTCCTCCAACGCAACTCCTCCGGATGAATCTATCATCAGCCCTCAATGGTCGAAGGAAGCGCTCTTTGGATTGCTCGGTGTTTTGATCGTCGTGCTCATCCCTTGCGTTGGGTTTGCGTTCAAAACTTGGCTCGCCAGACGTCGAGGCATGGGCTTGTCGAGAAAGCATTCCTACAGTGAGTATACGTAGTACACTTCGTTGACGCGGTGCTGACAGCACACAGGTGACAGCGATTCTCCTGTAGATCATCCGAGACCACGACGAGGGAAAAGAGTACAATACAAGAGGGTTCGAAGCAACACGGTCATCGTAGTTTGCTGACACTTTGGTGATGGGTGGGCAATAACGGTGCTGGCGGTACGGCCGTTGGAGTGGGTTCGTGCTTTGCAGATAACGCAACAACATCGGCGTTGGGGACTTCTTGGCTGGACTTTCATCCGGAATATTAGCGCAAGCAACGTATGGAGTCTTACTGGCATATATTCCTATCCAATCTCGGTATCAGGGTATCATGCGCGATCTTCCTCTACATCCCAGCCGGTGCCGCGGACGACAGCCTGACAACCTGTCCTCCATCGCCTCCAGCTTCTTTCTTCCATCCAAGCACCTCGTCCTTGTTCCTCTCCTTGTTGACTTCCCACGGGTTGATGAATCCAGCGCTCAGGTTACCCGTCTTAACACCTTGGATGGCCAACTTCTGCTTCGCCTGCGCAATGTACGCATTCAGATAACCTTGGGTGATGAGACTGCCACATATACACTCCAACTCTAGTAAATCATACTCGTGGGTATACGGCTGTACTCCTTCCATGCCGATAAAGTCCGGGTCGATGTATGTCGATTTGCTTGTTGATGCATGGTCTTGGTAGATGTGACCAAAGTTGCGACGGCCGGGGCCACGGTCTTGCGCGGCCATTGCGGCGTTTCTGATGAGCGAGCGCGCTTCTAGGAAGCGGAATACAAGGACAGCTGCGTTGAGGTCGAGCAAAGCAGCCGATTTCGATGCTTCCCCTATGCTTCCAGTAAGGATAAATACCTTGCGGAGAAGTGACCACCATACGAGGGGCTCGCAATAGTTGCCGATTGGGTAGAAGATACGGTATTTGATCATGAATTCGGCACTTGGGTGGGAAAGATCCAGGTTCGTTATCCGACGGAATGTCTCAAGATCTCCTTTGCGAATCGCACGACAAAGCGGCTCGAAGACTTCCCGGAAGCCCACGCATGCAGGGTCGTTGTAGATGAGTTCGTTCGGGAAACGACCGAGGAGGATGTTGGCAGCGACAAGGCAGACTGCGATTAAGCGGCGTTGCTTTGGACACTGCCCGTGGCAACCTCTGTATGCTAGCTCCAGAACGAGCTGAGCTCCGTAGAAGTTGGTGTTGCTGAAGTGGTACCGCCCGAGGTAATAAAGGAAGGTAATGCGCTCCGCAGCCGGGTAGATGTGTAATGGTGGTGAGGAGTTCGATATGTTGTTGAAGATGGTCTCGCAGCTCCCCAGCTTATCGGCCTGGAAGAGGGTCTTCAAACATATGTTTGCCATCTTGTAGATTCCAACCTTCTTCCCGTCAGGCTTACCATCCTTGATACCTCCGGGTACAGTGTTGCGGTCGTTGAGACATATGATGAAGGCCTGTCGCACGATATTCGCTGCCCGCTCTGGCAATGATTCGCTTTGGCCATCCTCGTCCGCGTCGGTGGTAATGAGATGCATCGTCAAGTCCGGTCTCTTCTCTAATCCAATCGCTACTCTTGCGAATACCTTGGCATAATACATGATGGTAGGAAGCATCAGAATGCCCTTGGTTGGATGCTGCAAAGCGCTATTTGCTCGTCTGGCGTCGCGTTAGCATGAAGTAATTTGATGGCTACTTCCATCAACATACGACTGGAGATCTGTCATCAGCTCGAAAATCAAAACAAGATTCTCTGCGTCCATGTCCCGGAGAAAGGTCATCCATCCGACAAGGAAGGTGACCAGCGAACCCCAAGATTGAATAGGTCTGCCCTCCTCATCCTCAGACTCTGCAGTCTCAGTGACGACTCGCCTGACAAGATCCTCGAGACGCTTCTCAGATTGTTCGTTGTTTGCAGGGTAATTCTGTTGCAAGGACTGGATGAGCTCTTGATGGTCTGGCGGGAAAACATTGCCTTCGCCTGGCTCCAGCAGTACGATGGACTGCAATTGATGCGGATCTCCGGCTTGTATCGCAACGTTAACTGCCGTGCATAAGCGCGTCTCTACATCGGGTTGACCCCGGAAAAACGACATGGCTACAAAAGCCACCGTTGGTGGTTGAGGAAGGATTGAGCTAGAGGGTGGAGCGCAAATAGAAGGAGCTGCCCGCTTTCGCATTAGCGTCAGGTCCTAGCTCCAAGCCTCGCTATCCGCCCCATCCCTGTCGACGATCCGGACGAGGCCTCTCATTCGTTCCATCAGCTTGGGTCGACTTTGGCTGCTAGGATACTACTTGGGAAGCAGTAAACGTGGGAAGATTGACTTTGAATAATTCAAGGATACTTTCAACTACCCGTCTTGTCAGCAGGCGGAATCAAGCCAGCCCAACGATGGCTCAGTGCTGTCAAAAGCAACGTTGCAGCCCGAAAGGCTTTCACATGTCACCTGCAGGACAATGCAACGGGCCCACCGTGACATCACAAGTCGTAATATGCGAAACACAACATCGGAAACTGCACGTTTCCGCAATGCTCCGTGCGAAAAGCTGAACGTCACGTAAAATGGATCAAGGTCATGCATATCAAGACGCCGCAGACATCTTCTCGCCTCCGTCTCTCCATCTCCCTTCTCTCCCAACGAGAGAAAGTCATCCGTCACGATGGGCTACTTTATGAGCTACATCAAATACTTCCTCACTCACCCCATTCTCTTCATCTACGAAGTCACACAATATGTGCTCGACTTTGTACTCTCGCCAACACCGCCGCCACCGCATGCAAACCTCGTACGACCTAAGATCGCAGTCATCGGGGCGGGCCTAACAGGCGTATCCGCTGCATCGCACATTGTCGGCCATGGCTTCGATTGTCGCATCTTCGAAGCCGGATCCAAGAAGAACCTTGGTGGGATTTGGAGCCGGGTGAACAATACGTCTGGTCTACAAATACACTCGCTCATGTACCGATTCCACCCTTCCGTGCACTGGAGCAAAGGATATCCGGACCGCCAGCAGATTGTCTCACAAATCAGATCGCTTTGGGAACGGTATGGTCTAGAGAGTAAGACGGAGTTCAATATGCGGGTTGAGAAGGTGTACAAAGATCCTCACGGACGATGGATCATCAATGACCCCTCTCACGGAAGATTCGACGGCGTTATTGCTGCGATTGGCACATGCGGTGACCCCAAGATGCCAACACTTCCCGGTCAAGAGCACTTCAAAGGCGAGATCTGGCACAGTTCGCAACTCGACGGTAAAGTCGCCAAAGGAAAGAAGGTCGCCATCATAGGCGGCGGTGCCTCAGCCGTCGAAGCCCTTGAATTTGTCGCCAGCGCAGAAGCAAAACACGCCAACGTACTGGCTCGATCTGAGAAGTGGATTATCCCGAGAAACCCTTTCATCGACAGTCTTCTCGCTTTCAACATCTTCGGAATGGAGACCATCTTCAGTTGGATTCCGGAGTATATCCTCCGTCTCTTCTTTTACCGCGATCTCTACGACATTTCACCAGCACCCAACAGCGGAAAGGGTCTCTTCACCGAAACACCAATGGTGAACGACTCAGTCCTTGACCTAATCCGCTCAGGTGAAGCATCATGGCTCCGTGGCGATATCTTGGGCTACGACGAATCTGGCACCGGCATCAAGTTCAACAAGCGCGCCCGAGGCGTCCCCAAGAATGGACCCGGTTCCGAGAAACTGATCGAAGCCGACGTCGTCATCATGGCGACAGGTTACAAGCGTCCAAGCCTAGGCTTCCTCCCAGACGAGGTCTTCAACGAGCCATACGAACCACCGAACTGGTACCTCCAGGTCTTCCCACCAGAACATCCTTCCATCTGCGCAAACAACTGCACCTACGTCAACGCCATCGGCACGGTCGGCAACTACCACATCGGCATCTATACGCGCTTCCTACTCATGTACCTCGTCGACCCTCTCGCTCGACCGCGTACTTGGTGGATGAAGCGCTGGATCGACATGACGCGGTTCATCAAGACCAAGGCTCCTGGTGGCGCTTTCGACTTCTTCACGTACTCGGAGCTCATCTACTGGTTCGTATTCACCATCGCAATCAACCCGTTCAGGTGGAAATGGGCGGCCTTCGTGTTGTGTGGTATTGGTAAGGGATTGCCGTTGAGCGTGGTCGAGCAGGAAGACAGGGCGAGGGATGGCCTGGGTGTGAGGCATATTTTGAGCAATCATGATAATGGGGAGAATTAGACGTGTATCGGAGCGCGATGTAACCGTAGATGTTTGTTCCGAGAGGTTCTTCGCCTCGACATATATCATCGGGAGATTGAAATCATCGTGCGCAACATGGTTTAATTTGTACCGCTGTCTTGCCGGACGTCTGATTGCTTCGTTCGTGGGGGTGATATGTCAAGTTGACTCCACGGGTCGCATCAAGGCTCTGATCCCTTCTCTCGCGGCATCTAGAACATCATTCAAGTAAACTTCCGGCTTCCAAGGGTGGGAGTGACGTGATCTCATGGACCCTTACATGCGCTTCCGAGCTTCTTCAAATTGCCATACGATGCAATCTCTCAACTAGACCACCTAAGCAAACTTTCGGCATTCCAGAATGGGAGTGACGTGATCTCCTGGACCCTGACAGCCGCTCCCGAGCTTCTTCAATTTGACTCACGATGCAATCTCTCGACTAGAACACCATCTAAATAAACTTTGAGCATCGCAGGGCGGGAGAGGCGTGATCTCAAAGACCCTGATGACCACTTCTGTAGTTCCTCGAAATGACAGACGATGCAATCTCTCGATTTAGCAAGCTTTCGGCATCCTGGGATGGAATTGACGTGATCTCAAAGACCCTGATGAGCACACCCGTACTTCCTCAAGATGACATCGGAGGCAATCTCTCCACTGGAACACCACCTAAGCAAAGTTTCGACATCCCAGGGTGCGAGGAACGTGTTCTCAAAGATCGGTTCAAGGTTATTTCCGCTCCCGAGCCTCTTCAGTCTGTCGACGATGTCACGATGCAATCTCTCAACACAGATCACATGATCTAGGTCCGCAAAAACGAAGCACGTGCAACGCAAGTTGCCTGTTGTAAGAATGAAGCGGGCTTACCAGTCATTAAATATCCCAGTCTTGCTCTGTGAGGTTACTGTCTACCGTGTTCACTAAGAAAAGGAGCAGGCGGTGAGGTTTTCCTATCGATATCGCAGATTGCATGGTCGGTGCCTCTGCCACAAACTCCACCCCCTTTTGCACATTTTGAAAAGTTTGCTCGGATGCTCATAATTTACTGACTCTTGAGGGTATTCGGATGATACGAATAGAGTTGTGCAAAGAGGGACCGGCTGGGTACACATGAGGCGCGTCTGACCCCATGCATCGCCATGGCAACAGTGTTGCAAATGCGAAAGGCGCCGGGCAAAACCACACCGTCATGCGGAGGGATGAGTCGCAAAGATTGGCAACGGACGATATGCGCGAGGGTATGTTTGGAAAATCATGAGGATGTACCCCGCGGGAAGACGAAACCGCGTTGCAGATTTAAATACACCCTTCTTTGTGGTGGTAATCTGAATCTGACGATGCGGATGCTCACCGGATGTCCCCGCAGTCACAGGCTGAAAGGGAAAGCGCATGTCACAGCGTCCCGCGTTGTCTCAGGAATCGCACCTTCCGAAAACGCCAGGCCGCAAGCGAAGGCGCCGCATGCATCGATGTGAAACCCGTGCTTCTTGTTGGACGCCGAACCCTCGAGGTACATTACTATAGTAACTATAAGTGAATCCTTTGTCACACGAAAGAGGGTCTGATGTGCAACGTGCTGGCCGAGAACGGGATGCACGCGACGCAAGGGATTGAATTTCCGAGATGGCTGATACTGGTGAACGCTTCAAGGAGCTCCAGGAGCTGTCTGGGTTTTCATGGTGAGTGACCCTCGGGCCCGAAACATGTCCCGCGATGTGTCTTGAGAATCATGGGCAGAGTTTTTCTTCACACAGAGTGTCCACCATGATGAAGCTCTTACTGCACATCATGTCGGATGCGTCCGGCCAGGTGCTGACACGATGTGGACGACGAGACACCATGACAAAGAGTTACGGCTAAGCTGCCACCAGTGACGAGAGTGCAGATTTTCAGGGTCTCGAAACGCGAGGCCTGCTCTGGCGGCGTCGTGAAGCGGGTCCCGAGGTCTGGGGTATATGACGCAGACCCTGTGGTGAGACTCGCCTTCACCTATTTAGGTCAGGTGATGGCGCGAAGTCGGTTGTTTGTGTATACGAAGCTCGACGCGTCGCACCTGGCGACGAGACGATGGTTTTTCGAGGCGCTTGCAACAAGCGCCACAGGTTGGCCGTGCGAAGGCTTGTCGTGTGTCTGGCGGTCCACAAAAGGAGGGGTCAGCCCGTTGGTGGTGGGGTCCAGCCGATCGTGTGCCGTTATGAAGGTTTTGTGCAGACGTGTGGTGGGCAGAGCCGCCGTTCTCGAACAGCGACTCAGCTCGCCTCTAAATGGCACCACAGCAACTATGACAGCGGCCCCCGGCCTCTCCGAAAGCCATGTCGGGTCTGCGCTGACGTCTGTTGTTGTTGTCATGTTGTTGCGGCTCCTAGCGAGGGTCGGTGGTCGACAGGTCGACAGTTGTCTGAACTGGTTTGCAGCAGTAGGCGCAAACAGGCGGCCGAGAATAGCAAAGTTGGCAGTTCATCTCAGCCTTATTGCCTATGACGTTTGCAACATGTCGCCATCGCGATCCCAGAGGGGAGAGCTCGATCGCGAGCACGGGACTAGAGCGGTAGCGCGTTGGATGGAGCCATTCCTGTTTTATGCAGCCGCTTAGGGCTAAGGGGATCAGAGGGCGAACGGGCCGGGGTGAGCTCACGTCGTCAAGCCAGCGGCGCCTGCGACGTCGGTCTCGCTGCACCGAATACAGTCTGAAAATCTCCCGCCCGCCCAATGAGTCGCCGACAGAGGAGGCAGCCAATGGCGACGCGTGCAAGCCATGTTACAGCGAGGCGGTTCCCTGGCAGCGACGCCAAGCCTCGTCGCTGGGCCGTACGATGACGAAAGCATGCGCAGATGCAGACCGAGCTTGCCTGATCAAAACAGCTCGCGCTTCGTGAACGAGGCTGGAGATGGGGTAGATGATGCCGAATCTAGCCAGCGCTCTGCCGTAGCGTGCATAGAATCTGGATAGTCACGATAGTGTAGACGGTGGGCAGAGAGGGGTCGCCGTTCGGTAGCGAGTGCAGCTGGTTTCCCTGGGAGACGGTTGGTACGTTACGCAGGACGGCTAGACGCTCCACGCAGCCCACGCAGAACCACCCCGAAGGGAGAAATTCTCTCGGCGGCGCGAGTTTAGGCGGAGAGCGAACGTATGGTTTCACGTATCGTGCTGGGCTTACAGGGAGCATCCATTCCGCTTGCGTCTGACCCGTGCCGAGCTAGGCAATTGCTTCTCTGGCAACCATGGCAGGAGTGCGCTTTGGCTGCTTTGTCGAGCTTTATCTGAGATCGAGGCCGGACTGAAGCAGCGCGCGTTGGAGCAGTGTGGCCGTGATGCCGTGCCGTGCTGCTATTCAATGGGTACTGCGCGAGGTGGAACAGCTGCGAACGGTTGTTTACGGGCGTGCAGCGTGACTTAGCTGCAGCTGCACGACGACTACGCGACAGCCTACGCGTGGGATCGCGATCAAATCATGGGCCGGTGTACCTGCGGCGGAATTAGAGGCTGCGGATCAACAGCACCGCTTGGGCGTGGGTGCATAGCCGGGCAAGCAAACTCCAGTCCCCAGTATTCTTTGTCCCGTGCTGAGCAGTGAGGCCTCCGGTGTGTGCAAGCGCCTAGCTCTCAAGCCCACGCCCTGGTCGTCGGCCCTAACCTGGCCCAGCAGCGGGCTACCCCAGCAACCACGGCATGCTCAAATCCAGTGCGTGACCGGGCTCCGCTTCTCTCTTCTCTACCCTTCTCGTCCCCAAGAAGGCCCAATCCCCTCTTAAGTTGGCTGAGCGGATCTTGGACGACGGTTATCGCCAGTATCACTACGGCAAGAGCTACCTCGTTCACCATCCACCTGCCGACCCTCTCCCGGAGCCTCCCAGCCTCAGCCTCGCCCATGTCCGGAGCCCGCCTGTAGCATCTCTACCGACATCGACACCATCACCACCAGCATCTTCACAGATTGGAATTAGCTTTCCTGTCTTGTATGCTTATCGCCAGTATTGCATCCTCCCGTCCGACATCACTTCAGACCCGACGTGCAAACGCTCGCTCCGCCCGTTGCCCGGTACGACGATAGCCACGACCAACACGAAACCAATCCACCATGGAGATGTCCTCGCCGCTCGCCGCCATGCACCCGCCGCCCATTCCCGGCCCCTGGGGATACCGCCGTGACCTGCCGCAGTCGAAGCCGCTGTTTGGAGGAGCACACAGCCTGGGCCCCAAGAGCTTCAACTTCCGCGACCTCAGCATGAAGAAGAGTGGGGGAGACTACTTCACTCTGCAGCCCATGCGAGGCTCGTCACCCACCACCAGCCTGGCCGCCGACATGTCGAGCAACCTGCACATGGACCAGAGGTACAATCCCTCCTTTGTCTCTTTGATATTGGCAGCACACTAACGCGCTTGTTTCAGCCCCCAGCTCGCCACGCCGCGTCGGTCGCTCTTCACGTCGAATCTCTTTCACCAGATCGACACCCGGGGTAAGTGGCTGCGCACTCCAAACTGGAAGCACAAGGGCTAACAGGCACAAACAGAAACCACGACCCCATTGGCTCGATGGGAAGGCGTTACGACTCCGCCAATTCCCTCATCCTCGCCTGGCTTTGCACCAGACTCCATGGACATCTCGCCTCTTCCCCACAAGGCTCCCTTCAGCTTCATCAACGACCGCTGCCTGCCCCTACCCTCTCCCTCCCCAGAGGTGACCCCCGGCTCCGACAGCGACATGCTCACCCCGTGTGACGAGCTGCCCACCCCACCCACATACTCTACGCCCTCGCTCGAGGTTCCCCGACCCGTGTCAGCCGCCGACCGCCGAAAGTCCAATCTTCTCAGGCCCTCTCTTGCGCGCCACAAGAACTACTCCACTAACACTGTGTCGTTCAAGGACCAAGACAAGCCATCGAGCACTCCGCTGTCCGCCTTCCAGTTTGGCTGCGGTGACTTCACCCGGAACTCGTCTTCACTCAGCTTGGACGAGTGCTTCACTGCTTCGCCTCCCCAAGAACGTCGTCCTACTTCCAACGGCTCTCTCTTCGCTTCAAAACCCAAGCCTTTCTCTCTCAACTCTACTGCCGCCCGTGCCAATGGTTCCCCCCTTGCCGCCGTCAGGAAACCCGCCGGTCCTCCTTCTCGTCGTCCCAGCAAGTTCCGCAGATCGTTAAGCATGTTCGAAAGCCCCGGTGAAGTCATGAATGCCAAGCAAGAACAGGATGATTACCAGCCCAGTGGGCTCCAGTCTGTGATGGATGTCGATGATGCCAACACTCTCAAGCTTCCCCACTTCACCACTACTGAGCCAGAGAGTCTCCCTCGCATCACCCACGAGACATTAGTAGAAGTGCTGGATGGTGCTTATGATCACTTGTATGACAACAAGGTCGTCATTGACTGCCGCTTCGAGTACGAATACAATGGTGGACACATTGAAGGTGCATTGAACTTCTGTGACAAGGAGAAGCTTGCCGAGCGTCTCTTCCAGGCCCCGTCTAGCGAGAACACTTTGTTGGTCCTTCACTGCGAGTACTCTGCGCATCGTGCTCCTCTAATGTAAGTTCATCTCATCTTTCGGCTTTGGTCATTCACTAACAACACCAGGGCCAAGTTTGTTCGCTCGCAAGATCGCAAAGAGAACGCGCATCAATACCCTCATCTTTCATTCCCTGAAGTGTACATCCTCGACGGCGGATACAGCTCCTTCTACCATTCACACGCCACTCGCTGCTACCCCCAAAACTACCTTCGCATGGATGCCAAAGAGCATGAACAATCATGTGAACGTGGCCTCAACAAGCTCAAGTTCAAGTCGCGTGCCAAACTCAACCGTGCTACCACCTTCACCTTCGGGCAGCACTGCCAGATGGAAGACAGCCCTACAGCCATGGGCCGGTCAAGATCTGGAAACAATATCTTCGCCCTCGGCAATGACTCCCTGGAAGTCGGACGTGTCACCGCCGCTTCCCGTCGCATGGCTTCTTATTAAGCCTGCACAACGAACAACCAACACTATAACGAAACTAAACTAACTCATGGCGGATTGATTCACGGCGTTATGGATGATTGCTGCGTAGCATTGGATCCCCACAGCATTGGCGTTTGGTCCTTTTCCATTCCGGGGCGTTCGAGCGATTTCATTTGGCTTGCATCACTCTCGGAATCTTTGCACAGCGGCAACAGTCTGCATCTGATCTTTGGGGTGTCTCCCCGTTTCTTTTCTATACCCCTTGTCGCGGAGCTGTGGGCCCGGACAAAAGTTCACATTTCTTGATAGGGAACGCTGGATACCCATCTTGTCTACGGCGAGCGTTGAGCAGTCCAAAGAAGGCTGCCTCGCGAGCTTCTTCATTTCCTTTGTTACTATTACCCATCCTCAGACGGATCTCTCCTGGCCTTGCAGCGCTGAAACATTGCCTGCACATGTTCTTCAGAACAAGTATCTAAGAATCATTACGAAACCAAGTACACAAACAGGTCTACGTGCCTCCAGAGCATTAATCACCCACACGGCATCTACTGCCCTTTCCTTAATACAATTCATTTGGTATCATTCTCTACATCACACAGACTGAACTCCTTGGCTTCTCTTGTATCACCCTTCGCGCGACTCTTTCAGGTATCTATTTGCCTTTACCTACTTCTATTCTCTGGTTCGTACACGTCTACAGAAAGGAACATGAGGAGGTAATGTGCTGTACATACCTGTAATGCGGATGGACGAAGGCTGGCTTGAGGATGCCCTGCAGTCGACCAAGCTAGAAACAACAACGAAATCTCATCAGATTGCTCCACCTGTACCATTATGCTGATGAAGAAACCACGATGTATCATCAAACTAATGCATGCACGGTTTATATGTTGAGCCAGACACTAGCAATGGTTCATATTGAAATACAGCGGTAGCGACGGCCGTTGATAGCTGCACCCTTAGCCCCTACCAAGGCGTCATACATGTGTAGCCTGCTTTTCCTGAGGTGTCAAGACGCGTCGGAACCAAACTGGGACGCGTCGGCGCTAGTTGTAAGCGATCCCCGCATCGCGCATCCCTGCCCCACCAAACATCTGCAATCTGCATGCACGCTCGCTGCAAGCCAACACACGCATGCATCCGGCCCGAGACATACTTCAGATCTCTGTCTTGCATCCAGCCGCAGGTCTTCGGGTGCCTGCCGATTGCTTACCTTTGATCCCATCACCCCGCCTTACCTCGATCTCGGTGCCGCCACGATACACGCGCGCGTGAGACACGGCAGACACGCGACTTACGTACCCGACCGATACGACCCTTGAGTTCCGACAAAAGCAAAGAGCTGTGTTGAGCGGTACAATGGACATCGACGACCTTCTCGCGGAGGTCTCGGTCGACTCCACGCCAAGAGAGACACGCGATCTGCAGGAATTGACGCGGTGTTGGGTCGCGGAGAGGGTTGCGCCCGAGATATTACCGTGGCCTGAGGAGCTCATGGAGAGGGTGTTGGAGCGGATTAGGAGACAGGTGAGCGCGCGGAAGACTGCAGCTTACGCAACACAAGGTAGCTAATGACGCAGCCAGATTGAACTTGTCGAAGACCAGACGGGTGACATGAACCCGAAGACGAATTTCAAGCTCATCATTATACAGACGGAGCTTGAGCGGTTCAAGTTCTTGGTTCGCAGTTTTCTGAGGGCGAGGATAAAAAAGGTATGGTCCTGTCCTGTCTTGTTGCCAATCTGTACAGCAATACTGACACCACGTTTGCAGATCGACGCACACCCTCTACACATCCAATCGCTACATACGGCCTCCCTCGAAACGACCTCGCCGCTCCTCTCCCCATCCGAACACCAATACCTGACGTCGCATCAAGCGCTCCTCTCCTCGCATTACACATCCTCCTTCCTCTCGCAGTTCCCGGCGTCGCTACAACGGCTCGATGATACCACGGGTGGCATAAGCATGATTGATAAGCCCGACGAGGACAAAGCGGTCTTTGTCAGGGCTTTGCGCGATGTGGGAGAGATATTCGTGGAAGGAACAGATCGGCGGTTTGAGATGAAGAGGGGGGATGTCTGGGTTGTGAGATGGAGTGCGGTGAGGGCTTGGTGTGTGGGGTGTGGTACGGGAGATGTTGAGTTGATATGAGGGGGCTTCTCGGATCAGAAGAGGAAGATATGGTAGCGACATGGCTTGCGATACGCGATGCCCTATTACACCGGAAGAAGCGAACAGCTAGGGCGTTGGAAGGCACTACAGAGCGCGAGCATACGCTGGGAGACGCCGCCTCTTCTAGATGTGGCTCTTGCCCTCCTGGTAATAAGGCGATAGTGTTCAAGTACCCCAAGTGCTTTCGAGGGAAGCAGCTGGCACATCGTCATTGGTCAAGTCGACCGGCAAAAATCAAAGGTTCACGTACATTCCCATGTCACGATGATGATGATTATCGTCATCATCACCCTTGTTTCCCATGCATCCTCTGTTCTGACATCTCTCGCACGAAAGCGACGACTCAACGTTCATCTCCTTTCATAACGCGAGTTCACATCGCTTCTGGTACTCAAAGTTTTTTTCGAAGCGACAGGAAGGCACAGACTACGAAGTCGTTAGAACCGAGAGCTGGAAACAACACATGTAATTGTAGAAGGACTCTTTTGGTCAGCCTAGATTCCTCCTCTCCTCCATCACATCGATGCGAGAAGTTCGTTTTTGGTACTTGAAGTGAGTACTGTTCTGAGGATTGATTGAGATCGCAACGAAGGATTTATATAGAAATCCAGGCACGCTAGTCGCAGACATGTTTCTTGCTGCCTGCGCTTTTACAAATACACTACGGGCGTGCTGGGTGTGGAGAGCACATGGCATGGTCTTTTGTTGTATTTTGGACGACAGGACAACATGAGGAATACGTAGGCTAGTTTTCAGACGCACGGAGAGAACGAACGACATAAGTCGTGCTGCTATGTTTTTCGTACGCACGTCTCTCTCCCTTCTCCACATCAGTTGTACAGCCTTAAGTTTTGGTATTGATTTGTAAATGTAAGTTGGGTTGAAGAGGTGTAAGGACGCAACGGATCTTTATATAAATACCTAATGACGCTAGTCGCAAACATGTTCATTGCCAGATCGGCTTTTGGAGATAGATATGTAGGAAATGTATATGGTGAGAGCACATGGTGTAGTCTTATACGGAATTTGGACGGCAGAACAGCATAGAATCCGTCCGTCGAAGTTTTGAGACGCACAAAGAGAGCAAGCCACATGTTACAGATCTCGAAAGTGTTTTTTGTTTTGGTAGACACACCTCTCTCCCTTCTCCACATAGGGCTGTGTACAAACTGCTTTTGTGAATAAGGAGAGAGATGTATGGTATTGGAAGATGGTGAGAAGAGAGGGACGAGAGTTTGTGTAGATGTCCGGAGACGCTAGTCGCATGCGTTACCCAGCCCCCTTTGAGATTTTGAAGAGATGCGGCAGTCTTGGAACGTAGCAAGAACACTTGTTGATCTCGATTTGATTTTGGAGTAGTATCCAAAGGACGTGACTTTCGGTGGAAGGAGCATCTTTGAGAAGTGCATAGGGGGCCTTTCTTCATGACGCTGAGTTTTGTCTCTTTAGATTAGATATTTCAGCACTTTTCGTATGTATTTTATAGAGTAGAATGCGTGTATAAAGCAGCTATGAGCGGGTTCTGCCTGAAAGTTATGAAGACCACAGAGCATGATACAACCTTCTGAACTTGTCGATAATACGAAACGTCTGGGCCAACGCCGACTGCTCATGTCTTGAGTTCGTTCCGTTTTTGATACTGTCGTCACAAATATGCTTTTTTTTGGAACAACACTCTGATATCAGAGGCGGACAAACATAGGGACAAACGAATGAGTTTTGGAGATTGGCGAAGCCGATAGTCAGGGAGTAAGGAAGGTGGAAAGTGTGGTAGCACGCCAACCTAGGGAAAAGCTGAACAGCCTGGAGCCTACGTTGACTTTGGGTCACCTTCTTTGCAAGGTTTTGGGTCAATGTAGTCTGCAGACCTGTTCAGTTTTTCCCTGGTATGAGGTGGTAGCAATTTCCTACTTATAGCCTTCTGGTCTTAGCTCATGGCATGGTGCGCAATGTTGTCATGACATTCCCGTGTACTATATGATACACATGGATAGACCCTGGCTAGACTTTTATCGGGTAGCGTGGATGTGTGGCTAAAGGTAGAGAGTCCTCTGGACTGCACCACACCAACATGTACTTCTCTACAGTACCTTTTAGAGAAGGGAAGGAAAGACCATGAAGTGGTTGCTGTCTGTATTTTAATTATTATTGTTTTGGATACTGCACAGTTGCGCAAGTGTAGATGAGGGAATTAGAAACGACTGAGACGTCTTTATTTATACTGCCAGAACCTCGAATCAAGAGACATGACTTACTAATGGATATGTTTCGACATGCTCTTGATATTCTCGCTCTTCAGAAAACATGCACCGTCTTTTCGACAAACTCAGAGTCCTCAAAGCGACTGAGCACAGAGTTACCAGCTCTGGAGAAGCGTTCGAACAGACATGTTTCTATCGGCAGTGGTTTTGTTCCACGCAGAGCAAGCTCATAAGAAGATTTGCTCTCGGTCTTCGATAGCGCGCAATATAAGAAAGATGTAAGGAATATGTGATAGTCGGCAAGAGAGCGAAGCTTTATACTGCGCAAGGCCCACCTCAACACATGAGTATGGTTTGTGTTATTTTTGGTCCAGTCGCGCACCGCACATCGAGAGCTTCATGTCCATTTTGTTTAGCTCAGTCGATAAGTGTCTCTCATCGACCTGTTCCTGGACCTGTTTTGATATCGTCCACAGTCGCCAGCGCAGTCATAAGATAACCATCGAGGTAATTTGGTGGCCAGAAAGCCAACACCATCAGTGCTTGAATCGCAGGTTTTGGTGTCTCACCAGTTATGGTGGTGTACAAAAAACGAAAGTATCGACCACTCGACAGAATTCATGTCTACTGTGGATGAGCCCAAGAGCGCGAGACAGGTCATGAAGGCTTTGTCAGGCGTTTTTGGCTTTCACATCGGCGATACATGGCGATCTCGAAACTCGTTTTGTGGACTTTGCACAAGTGGACATACACAGGATGTTTTGGGTTTTGGTTCCCAGGGGAAACACATGTCCATGGACAACTCTGACTTCTGTAGAAAATCCCAAGGAAGTAGAATGAGTGAAGAGTGGAGGAAGAAGAGAGAGATGTGGCTTTTATATGGCCTGCAGGAGCAGGTGCATGGTCGGGCTCTCGGTGAGTTCTCGCGAGAGCATCGTTCGCACATGAGACGAAGTCTTCCTACGGAGATGAGTGCATGCGCTTCATTTCGGCGAATCTGTCGACACCACATTGAAGTCCGCATATCTGCGTTCCGCACAGCATGAATGTACGCACTAAACACATCATTGACAACAGCAACTTCCATTGCGCGCTCTAACGCTTCTACACCGCCATATTCTACCCAACGCTCTATACTCAAACAACAGTACTGTACCCCCCACCATACCCTCTCCGTCCCTTCCACCTAACATACCATTTCCTCCCCTCATCAGCCCAAAACACACAACTCGCCACCGCAACAAGATGGGCGAGATCGCCCAAACCCAGAGCCTCAGTCTGGAAAACGCTTTGCAGCGGCGGGAAGTAAATGACAGCCAGCTGTCCGAGCAAACTGCCCGCGACGGCGTAATTAAACATCTTGTTGTCGAAGACACCAATCTCGCCTGCAAGAACGGATTTGCTGGAGGAGCGACAGGTCAGTGCATTGAACATATCGAAGAGAACGAAGCAGGTGAAGGTCATGGTTGTGTCGCGGGCGGTGACAAGGTTGTCGGTGGACATTTCGAGGTAGTAGGTTGTGAGGGTGCCGAGCATGATGATGGTGGCGGATTGGAGGACACGTTGGATGAGTGGGCGAGTTAGGACGCGGGCGTGGCGTGGGCGTGGAGGTAGCGCCATGACGGCTGGATCGACCGGTTCTACACCGAGGGACTGTGCGGGTGGGCCGTCCATGAGGATGTCTGGAGGTGATTGTTAGTAGATATCAATGAGAACGGGAGTAGAGAAACTCACTGATCCACAGAATCTGCATGGCATTGAGCGGATTCTGGAAGCCGAGGAATGTGCTAAGGAGTACCAAGCTCAGTGCTGCCGCGCTGGTGCTGAGTTGGAAGGTAAGGAAGTTTTGGATGTTGTAAAAGATGCCCTTGCCCTCTTCGATCGCATTGAGGATGGTCGCAAAGTTGTCATCTGTCAGAATCATGTCTGCGGCCTCTTTGGCGACATCCGTGCCCAGTCGACCCATGGAGATACCGATATCTGCTTTCTTGAGTGCAGGCGCGTCGTTGACACCATCACCAGTCATTGCCACAACATCGCCTCGTGATTGTAGTGCTCGGACAATCTTCATCTTGTGCTCAGGACTAGTTCGCGCAAAGATCGAGGTTGTCGAAATAGCCTGGGCAAGCTCTTCCTCGCTCATGTGATCCAGTTCGTCACCACGAATGACTGAGCGTCCAAGTGCTGAGTTTGGCATAATTGGCATACCCAGACTCTTGCCGATGGCGACTGCTGTGGTCTCTGCATCTCCTGTGATCATGATAACCTTGACTTTGCCGGCCATGAGTCTCCGAATGGCTCTCTCTACACCCTTACGCGGCGGATCGTTCATGCCAACCAAGCCAGCGAACGCAAGACCACGGTACTGTTCATCATCACCAAGCGCCGAGCTGGTGGATGGTGCAGGTGAGGCTGTACCACTGGCATTCCTCTTTTTCATTTTGGATGCACCGCTTGCGAAGCCGAGCACACGTAAGCCTTCTTGCGCCATTGCATCGGCGGCCTTCATCGCTTCTTGCTTGCGTGCTTGATCCAGTGCCACCTCTTTCCCTTGTGCCGTTACATACGTATCACAGCGGTCCAGAACCCGTTCCAGTGCGCCTTTGATGTATGCGTGTTCAGATCCAGGGGTGAGGTTGCCAGAATTACCGCCAACGACGACCCCCATCCACTTCCTCTCGGAGCTGAACGGTGTCTCGAACTTGCGTTCGCCGAGTCTTTCCCGGATGTCGTCTTCCCCAAAAGCGTCCATTAGGTCTAAGAGCGCGACATCGGTGGGTTGACCGACCCATCGGCTCTTGGCAGCTGTATTGTCGTCGCCTCCTAGAGTCGAAGAAAGTACCGCTGCCGTGGACGCCGAGGCTGCCTGGTCGCTCAACAAGCGGGCATTGTTGACAATGTTGCCAATTCGTAGTATGTTGCGGGTCGGCGAATCGAGGTCCGTGGAGTCGTGCTTCGTTTTCACGTCAATCGGTGCTGCTTCGTCAAAATGCCATATTTTCGTAACGGTCATATGGTTCGTGGTCAACGTGCCTGGTCCAAGTCAGTAAATGTCGCATGCGCGAAGAATGGTTGACTCACCCGTCTTGTCAGTACACACGACATTGACAGAAGCCAGCGTCTCAACACTAGGTAGCCGTCGAACAATGGCGTCGCGTTTGGACATCCTCAGCACACCCAGCGCAAGCGTGACAGTGACAATAATCGGCAGTCCTTCGGGGATAGCGGCAACAGCGAGTGAGACGGCGATCTGGAAGACCTCAATGAACTTCCAACCGCGCCACAGCCCTACCAGACCAATCAAGGCAATGACTCCAAAAGACATGTAACTCAGATCCTTGCCCAGACGGTCCATGGAAAGTTGTAGAGGCGTCCGCGGGCTTTCGATCTGTTGTAGAGATGCAGAAATGGCACCAAACTCCGTGTTGCCTCCTGTACCGACGACGATTCCTTGTCCGTAACCCGATCTAACCAATGTACCCATGAAAGCAATGTTCTTCTGATCATTCAGTCGTATATCAGCGCCGACCGTTCCTGCGGCTTCGGACGCGTAGAAAGGTGAAGATGGCCGTTGTAAGCCCGGCGGGGGTGTGATGGTGTCTGGCGACTTGGAGACAGGCTCGTTCTCTCCGGTGAGGTTCGACTCGTCGATGCTGAGGTCTGCCGCGTGCGTGATGCGAATGTCGGCGGGTATGCGGTCTCCAGTGTGGAAGAGGACGAGGTCGCCAGGTACCAACAACGTCGCCGATATGGTAGTAGACTTCCGCTCCGCAGCTGACAAGGCCGAAGTGGTGTCCTTCAGATTCTCCAACTCGACGTCGTCAGTTGCCGTGCCATTCGGTATGCGACTGTTCCGCGGTTGCTCGACCCCAGCGCGAATGATGTGTGCCGAATGCGGAACCAGCTGGTTCAGCGCCTCAATTGACTTCTCCGAGCGGTATTCCTGCACGAAGCCCACTGTCACCACGATGGTTACAGCCACAGCAATGCTCACAGCATCATCCAAGTTGCCCAGTATGAGGGATACAGCAGCGGACCCGAGCAGCAGCAAGATCAGCGTCTCCTTGAATTGCTTGAGGAAGCGGAGCCAGAGCGGTTCGGGCTCTTCGTGGGGGAGTTCGTTGAGGCCGTGAGTGTGGATGCGCGCCGAGGCGTCCGAGGCAGAGAGGCCATGTGTAATCGACGTGGAGAGCTTCTGGGCCGTGTCCTGTGCCGAGAGGAGGGAATGGGCGGATGTTATTGACTATTCACACGTGTCAGCGGCGTGTCCAAAACTCCGGAGCGCATGGCGTACTGAGGGCGTGGTGCTGCGCTGGATGGCTTCTGGCGGCTGCAGCATGGGCGAAGAGGGCCGCGAAGACTTGGAGGGCAGGCCCGCGGCATTGTAGAGGGGCAATGAGGACGTGGATGCTTTTGACATGTTGGCATGGCCAGGAGTCGACTGTTGCGCCGCGGTCCAACGTGGCCTATCCGTCCAGAGCTAGCGTGGGAAAAGATGCTCGTCGCCGTGGATTATCGCATTGGTGCTAGCGGTAATAATGCGTCTTTGATTGGCGAGCGGGACGAGACAAGGAAATGGCGAGTCGATTGCGGGTTGTCGTTGGGGATGGTGTTGCTGAATGTCGATGATGGACCAAAACGTCAAAGCACCGGTACTCTCGAGCAGGGGTCTTCATCGAGCGTCTGGTCACCACTTTCACACGAACTACTGTTTGACTTCACAGCACTAGACCCATCTGACGACGTGTTCCGTTTTGAAACACTCAATGTAACCTCTATTTGTGGCTTAGTGTTGTGTTGCCTACCATGTGTCGGCTTCTCGCAGCGTCGAGTGACGGCTTGGCAGGTACGTGTCCGCTGCACGATCAAGTGATGGCGCGCTTTTCCGTAGCCCTGCGTGTGATGTCATGCACCAGCCTTTCTCGAACTCTACAGCTGTGGCTGAAGCCTGCGCAATTTCCTTATGATCATCTTGTAGTATTTGGATTTACCTGGATCAAACGCTACTTGAGTAATAATACACCTTCCCCTCGAATAACCGCCGAGCAGTCCGCGAGACAACGCACCTATCCACAAAAGCAAACGATTCCGAGCTGGTTGCCAGAACATCAACCTTGATCGACCCGCTCGAATGCGAAAGACAGACTCTCCGCTGGCTCGGCAGAAGATCCGAAGAGCTACCATCAGAGTCTGAGCAGGGACTCGGAGTCCGCTCAGGTGAAGACGACTGCCAGGAGGACTGTACTTTGCCGCCGGACGCAAGTCCGTGGGCTACGGTACCTTCTATGCACACTGCCGACGCCAAGCATGCCGCGCCTGTGAGTTGCAGGCTCGGGTGGGGTTTGCCCATACTGAAAGCCTGGACATGAACGTCCGGCGTGTCTTCCCGGCCATGGCCATCTGGTTGAGGAGATGAAACGATAGCCAGCTTCGGTGTGCCGCGGACCTTTGCAGCGGCGTCTATATCAGAAGCAAGGCCCATCAAAACGGCGCCAGTACATCGTATTGACTCCATGTCCTCGAGGTAGACGGCGGTGTCTTTGCTCCCTCTCCTTAGATTTGGCGGTAATGTTCGTTCGTCGACTAGGATGAAAGGATTCGCTGCGTCTATCAACGTCGTCTTGACCGAGAAGCGATTGCCGTCTTGTCCTTTCACATGAATAGTATCACACCGTCTCCCCGTAGGAAAGAGAGTTCCGGTCATGCTCCCTGCAGGATCCACAAAGGCCACTTTTACTTCGCTTCCGGTTCCCTTGACGCCTGGTATCGCGAAGTCTCCGTCTTCATCAAACGACCCGTCCTCGTCTATCTGAACGGTATCGACAATGAGCCGCGAAGTGTTCGTATTGAAGATCCGTACATCGAGCTAAAGAAGAATGAGTATCCTATCCGTCTCAATTACAATAGGAGGACTTACCGTCTTCTCTCCGGGACTTGCACGCACTAATCCCTCTTGTAGCGCAAATGGTCCAACACCAGCGCACATGTTTCCACAGTTTCCGCTGAAGTCGACCGCCTCCTGACCCACTGCTACTTGTACAAATGTGTAATCGATATCGACGCCCATTCGTGACGATGGCGAAACAACTGCAACCTTGGAAGTCGTTGAAGTCGCCCCTCCTACTCCGTCAATCTGTCGAGCGTCTGAGCCTTGGGAGCCCATGGCGGCAAGTAATGGGCCAGCCCATGCTGATTGGGAAGATGGCAAGTCGTGACGATGGATGAAGAGACCTTTTGAAGTACCAGCACGCATCAAAACGGCTGGTAGGCTGTGTCGCACTCTTTTCGGGGCGCTTTCGTGTGCCATTGGGAGTTCAGGTATGCGGATCGGCGAGATGTTTGAGACAGTCGAGGCGTGTGCCTTTTGGAGAATGGATGGTTTGAGAATTGTGCGTAGCATCTATAGAGGATGATGCTACGGTTCAAGGTGGTGAAGTTGATGAAGTTTGTGCTTTGTTTCTAGCTTGAAATGTGTCATCATATCGGGCAATGCACTTCTCTATATATGTCTTCGTTCCAAAAATGTTCGGGTAGAAACGACCAGGAGTACGGGCCGCAGTGTATTCGACGGGTAGGCATGAGACTCTTCCCGTTAGCGCGTTAGATGCCGTGGGATCTTGACATGCTGCGGGAAGCCTAGCCGCGGTAAAACCTCGGCTTTCTTCCCGCGGGACTCGATGCCCCACAGAATCCAACGCAGTGACAGGAAGAGGATCCTCTTGTGTGCGCTCGTCTCGTGATGATCCGATGATAATGACAATGACTTTTAATGGTACTTTGGGTGACAGGAAGAGCCTCATGTCGCCATACCCATCTCTTACATGTCCCAATTCATGGTTGGGAATTGATCAAGCTCGGATCCGTTGAAACCGTAAAGGAGGTCATCCACCGAAAATGGTTGCTCGCTGAAGGGTTGTTGTTGGTCCTGATACGCCCAGTTTCCAGAATTTCCGTAGGGCATGTTTGCCGTCTCCATGGTATTGTACGCCGACGACGGCACTCCAGGTACAGCCATGTCGGCGGTAGGGTCTACTGGACCTGGCATATGTGACGAATCCTGCTCTCGGACGAAACTTTGAATGATGCCATCTATATCGAAGCTCTGCAAGCTTGGTTCGCGATCCATCGACCTGCTCAACGAAACGTCTGGAGTGCTCTCGTGATTGTCCTCGCCACCACTGCCGATATGTGTATCGTTCAGGTCAGGCGCAACAACACCCAGTCTCTTCATCAAGTTCTGGATAATGGCATTGGCCCGTCGTACAGCCCAATTTGTCTCTTGGTTCTCGCGGAAAACGGCTAAGCAAGTCTCTAGGCTCTTGTGAGCTTGAGAGCCTGCACCCCGCTTCGCCGCAATACGGGCATGCACAGTGGCAGCGACATAAGTCGCATAGGAAATCAGATAGGGGGCTCTCCGCACACTGAACGTTTTGTCGTATGCTCTCAGGAGCTGTACAATAGCATCCGCCGCAGTGGCGCACGCCATAAACGAGTTCACGGAGATGGCGCGTGATGTATTATAGAGATGCCCGTCTGCGACGAAGGGTCGGTGCAAGAGGATCGTGAGCACATGGTACAAGGCGCTAGTGTTTTCTTAGTACATCCGCGGCGTGTGCAACATTGTGATCACTTACTGTAAGCTTAGGACATGCGGAGGAGGTGTCGCGGCTACTTCTGCTACATCTACCGTGAGGTGTTCGGGCAGAAGCCCTCGCCATGCTATTAGCTTTTGATGGATGCTCTCCAACTTGGACGACAGCTCTGTAGGGCTTACGTCGAAGCTTCTTTCGGTATATATGGTGCTGAGTATATCGCTCAGAATGACCGAGAGATGGCAAAGGTGTCGAAACGTCGAGATACTATATGCCGGAGAGCCTAGATAGACGGCGTCTGGTTGTGTGGAATAGGAAAAGGGCGTCCAGTGTTCGAGTTCTTCGTACGTATCGAGGAATTTGGTGGGTACGAGTGTATCTGTCATGCTCACTGGGCGACCTTGATAGAGGCTTTGGATTTTGTCGACGACTGCGCTTTTAGTTAGTGTAATGATGAGCGATATGAAGACTATACCGACCAAATGCTGCCCAGAAAACGCGACGCCGAATTTCATGATCCTCATCAGAAAGCTTACGGTATCCTGCAAATGCAGGCGTATCGACGTGAAGACCAAGGTCAACTATCATGCGAAATGCCAACCCAGCGTACAACCAGGCAGCGCTACGCTCGTCGCCGAGAGCAAACAACGAGTTGGTCATAACTAGCAACGCTTGAATTGTTGTGATTTCGCTCTTGTCCAAAGCACCGCCCAGGAGCTCTCTCACTCTTTCACGAAATTGCCAACCAGCAGTGCGGACATCATCTGTTACTCGGCGAACCTCATGCCGTGGACTGAACTTGCTTGCGCCGAAGTAGATGGCGTTGAGGAGAAGTTTGGAGAAGTATGGACCGCCACATGCCATATCACGCATGAAGGCTGGGCGATAGGTAGTAAGGAACGAATGGTGTTGCCGGTTCCAATGTAATGATAACAGGTGCATGCCAAGCTCTGGTTCGACACCGTCAAAATCGAGCTTCGTAAGTCGAAAGTTGACCGTCTCAAGTTGTCTCTGACGGGCAGCTTCAGCAACAAGACCTTTTTCTATCCATTCATCCGACATCTGGGGTCGTACTTCAGCCGCATATCGATCATTTGTGCCTTCGTCAAATAAAGTGCTTGTGCGTCCATGGTAGCTAGAGGAGCCATTGGGAGCGACCACAATGCGCGACACGCTTTGAGGTGTAGTTGCAGGGGTCTGTGCAACAGGCGCAGAAGCGGCGATTGATGGTGTTGACTCTGATGTTCTGTCTGATGCTCTTTCGGATGTTCTTTCTGCTCGCGGCGTCTTGCGCGGACGACTGGTAGCATGCTGTGCGTCATCTATGGATATAGGCTCGTAATGGCAAATCGTCTCATGTGTCTTGCAACTTGCGCAGATCGGCTTCTCGGCACTGCATTTGATCTACCAGCCTCAGTATGCAGCTCCTCGACCATGACATGCAGGTGTCGAGCAACGAACCTTCCTCCGTCGGCAGAACGTACATGCCTCGGCAGCCCTTTTGCGCGTGCGGCCTGTCGCCGGCCCATCCGAAGGCATCGCGATATGCGATGACTAGCACGACGGGAATGTTGGAGGGGGATGTTTCCGCCGAAGTTCGAGAGGTGAGTAGGTGGAATCGGAGAGGCCGCGCAGACGCGGTTGCCGACCCCGGATGATCTGCCGCCGGGCGCACCTGCCGCAGGACAGACTACCCGAACTTCTTCGAGCATACCTAGGTAATACAGCTACTTAGAGCACACAACGAGCCATGAGCCTCCGTTGATTAGCCCAACGTGATCGCACGAGTCTTCAAACTTAGCACTGGGGCGTAATGGTAGTACTATTTTCATTCCATCTTCCAGCGAATGTAACTATCCTAATACAATCATACAAGGGACCAACTTCCCACAAACACCATACCTCACAAGAACACCAAAACACCAGGCAGAGTCCGTCTCCAACGTGAAAAGAGTCATACATGAAAAGGGTATCCAGCCAACACCGACAGATGATACCAAGCCCCAAAGAGGGTCGGAGAAACACAGATTGTTGAACTTTTAGGCAGATACAGACACCTCAGGTGGTCCCTGGAACATGGCCTCAGCGGGCGCGTCGGGATCTCCTGTAGGTGCTGCTTGAGCCTGGGATGCCAGCTCGCCACTAGCACCAGTCTCTGCCCATTGTCCCCAAAGGCCACGCTTAGCGCGAATGCGCAGAGGGCCACCAAGCTCGTTAGCTGGCTGTTCAACTTTGATGGCATCCTTGGTCGCCAGTACCAGCATTTCAAAGAACATCTTCGTCGCGTCTGTTCGTGATGTGCGGGCCTCTGGGAAGGCATCCTGGAAAACGATGCTGGTCTTCTGTCGTACCGACTCGCTCTCTTCAGCTTCGGGTCCAAACTGTTCTCGCAAGAAATGGACAGCGTGCTTTGTGCCTAGCGATACGGGCCCGGCCTCGTCGGGATGCACGAGCGGCGCGGTTGTGTCGTCGAAGTTGTCTGGAACGGGCGAGAAGATGTCCTCTTCGTCATCACCAACCTGTTGGAAACCAGGGTCATCGGGAAGTTGAACGATATCGTCGGATCCCGCAAGCGTGGGGTCGTTGTCGCCACCAAGGCCAAGGTCACCGCCTCCCAGAGTTGGCTCATCCTGCTCAAACTCCAGCTGCAATTGTGGCGTCTTCTCTCCTTCGGCCGCGGCCTCGTCTTCGGTAGCGTCATTGTCGGCAATTGCACCACCACGCTTGCGCTTCTGGGCTGGGCGTGAGACAACTTCTAGGGAAAGGATACCTCGAAGCTCTGGAGCCCATCCTTGGCTTCGTCCGTCGCCCAGTATGCTTGAGATAAACCCTCCGGACTTTTGCATGTTCATCAAAGCCATCAGAAGAGGGTCGCGAGGCAGGAACGATGCAGGCTTGAGGATCTTCTCGCGGTTGTTCTGTTGCTCCCTCAACTGGTGACTTGAGATCATAGTTTCGGCATCAGCTGCAATGACCCTCCTGCGCTTGGCGCGGGCTTGATGGATTGATTCTTCCTCCTCCTGCTCTGGCTCTGGCTCAAACACGGTGACGTTCTGTTCGGCAACCTCCTGCTCAAGACGTGTGGCCTCCTCCTCTCCCAACTCTGAGAGCGGTGACTCTTCACGTTGTCGCACAGGGAAGTCGCCGGCGATAGAGCCTGCAGGAAGTTCGGTGTCCATGTCCATACCGCCCATAGTAATATCCAGGTCATCGTCCAAATTGAGTTCATGGCCGCGTGCGAGTTCAGTGGGAGGATCTTCGCCAAGGTCGATGCCGAGATCATCGTCATCCACTATCATGTCTTTGCCTAGCCCGGTAAACTCTTCGGACCGGCGGCGTTCCAAAGGTGCGTTACGACCAACTTCAATGCTGGTACCCTCGTCGTAGGCGGCTGTCGGCTCCAAGTCATCATCCTCTCCAATGTCCAGGTTCAGGTCGTCATCCGGCAATTCCATGGGCTCTCCGCGCGCCTGCTCAATGCTGCCGGAAAGGAACTGGCTGTTGTCCCAATCGGGGACTGTGGTGTTGCCGAGGTTGAGGCTGCCGCTAAGAGGCTGGGAGAGAAGGAAAGAAGGGTCGGGCATGGGAGCCAACAGATCAAGATCGGTGATCTGATCCTGTAGCATGAGATTTGTGGGATTGGCGACGTGAGTCTGGGCGGGCGCATCGATGTTTCCGGGGCGGAAGGCCTGCACAAGGGTCAGAGGTGGTCATGTCACGCAGTCAAGCTTGGAACCTACCATCCTGATCTTCCATAGGGCTTCCTGACAGTCATCCTGTAGATAGTTGACCTTCTTGTTGTAGATGCGAACCTCACCGAGGAGCAACTGCGCGTTCAACCGCAATGCAAGCGGACCGCCAGCGGCCACCTCGGGTCGGATGATGACCTCGCAACTCTCTGGGATCTTGTGCTGCAGCACCTGGGCCTTGGTGAGCTTCTTCTGTTGATTCGAGGCAAGCCAGACGTGCGCAAGCGCGCCCTGCTTGAATAGGAGGTCCTCTGGAAGAAACATGGTGGTGGTTGGGTAGATCGGTTTGTGGGCGGGGTGGTGGAGGAGTCGCGCTGTTGTTTACGTCGACGCGTCGCGGCCAAGTCGATGCGCGTGGCGTGAAAGCGCGCCGACAATGTCAAAATTGGAGCCCCGAAGTGCGCGCAGATGCAGCAATGGCAGTGATGGTCAAAAATGGTTGAGCGACGATGGTGCTGCGGATGCGCTCGGTCGTGTAAGGATGAATGAGGCTGGTTAGGGCTGGCTGGGATTAGATGGCAAACACGACAGCCCTCGCTTAGTCATAGGCCTGTCGCAAGACCAAGCCCAACTTCACCTTCCACGCACGTCATCTTCCATTCCATGCTGCCCAGGTACTTTCACGATACAACAAGTTGCTACATACTTCGGTAGATGATGGACACACATATTCTGGCCTTGTACACATTAGAGGCAACAACTTTTCATGCAACTTGGACAATTGACTCAGTCAACTGTTTCATTACGCAGACTTGACTTCATATGGAAGCCTCAGCAACTACTAGGTACCTCAGATCCGCCGACTCCACCTCCATCCTGGACTGCTCGCTTCCACATATTTCACATCGACCTTCCTCCCTCTGGCGGCAAACCCCTCCCTAAGCCACACCACCAACCGCTCGATCAACGGCGCACAGTCCACCAAAACGTTCTGCATACCGTGCCGATCACTTACCCTGATCCTAGGCCAAGCCTCGATCGTCAACGTCTGCAAACTTTCTATCTCCAGGAGATCTGCCAACTGGTAAATCGCAACGACATCTTCTAGCTCTCTGATGCGCGTTTGATCGAACGTCCATAGATCAAAGGTCCCTAGCGTTGTAGGAGGGATAACAACATCCTCAGCCCAATTACATGAGTCAATAGTCATGTACCCAACTTCGAACTTCAATGCGACTTGCGTCAGCCCTGTACATCGCTTCATGAGCTCGATGTAAGCGTTGTTAGCCCCAGCAATTGGTTGGTAGCGGCCAAAGAGTTGGAAATCGAGTTTACGAATTGCGGCAAAGCCTTGGTCGTTCTCGCCTAGACTTTCCAGGAACATCGTGAATCGCACTACTTGCTCCGGGTAGATGAGGTAGAACTCGGTCGTCCGTAGAAGATACAGGGATACATCGACGCGCGTGGCTTGGTTCACGCGACAGAGTTGTTCGAGCCACTGGAGGTAGAAAGGGTCGCCTCCACGCCGGGTGTCTACGGGGCCGAAGTTCAAGGGCTGAGACTGAGAAGCAAGGTCCTCTGGGAGTATCGCATGACGGTAGATGATCTCGCGAAGCTCAAGTGGCAGAGTTGGAAAAGGTATAGTAGATTGCGCTGCAGCGTTAGTCGGCTTCATTTTGTTCATGACGCTTGGTGGAAAGAGTGTAATAGAGAATTTCGTTTGTTTTCCGCAGTGCTCAGTTTGATGTTTGCGAGAAAAGGGGAAGACATGTCTTGCAGGTTAACTGATTAGTGTTTTGGTACTATTGGCTTCGTGAAGAGCACTGCTTCATAGTATCAGCACGCAATGCGCTCAGATTGAGTTGGTCACGCCTCCTATCGTGCGCTCATCCTGTGCCTGCGTGCACATCGCAACGACTTTATTACCGACCGGCCATGTAAGCAAAGGGGTCTTCAATAATTCGACGAATGTAGGATAACTCCAAGATGTTAACGTTGCCATTGACCGTGTGAACTGGTACTGCTGGATGTGCACCTTGTCTAAGAATCTGCAGGCAGAGAAATTAATCGCGCAAGATAGTGACGCTCAGCGTCGAGTTAATTGAATGGGATGACATTGAATGGAGCGGAAGTTGAAGTGTATGGGAGAGCGGCAGAGGGCCGAGCAAGGAAATGAGGTGACGGTCTGCTGGAAGCCTCTATTCGCTCTCAGCATAACCATGCATGTCTGACTTCTGCTGCAACTTACTTCAGCATGTAGCCTGGATCTATCACGTTTCATAATGTTCAGTAAACAGTGGGCTTCTGGTCCCTGTGGTCCTTGAAGTACGATAAGCGATGGATCCGCCCGCTGATCATCAAACCCACTGACACCCACAAAGCTGGAAGGCGGAATTTGGGGTGCCAAGTTGCCCGCAGGCAAAGTTGTTGAGACCCGATTCCGGTTGGCCGTGCGACGGGTGCGGATGCACCGGACGGTTTGATTAACGGTCGCAGATCGGGCGTCCGGAGCAACCCACTGCGAACGACTCGCATCTAGTTCTCGCACGAGGTCGAAACTTCGACCGGTTTCACAGTAACAGCAGTTCGCATCTTCTGAGATCAGGCCAGATCTGGTGGATAAATCTTTCGCCGTGAGGCCATATCGATCTCGCGCATGTAGGAGTGCCGATCTTCATAAAAACGAACAAAGTCTCGAACGCGCACTCCGGCCTCCACTTCAGCCATCTTCTGATATCAGGTACGCTATCTTATCGGTGTCGCGACTCGCGAGCTTACGCCCGCACATGTTTCCGGTGTCGAGCGGGCCGGCTTATCATGTTCTGAGGCAGCAGGGCCGGGACCACATGGCACACATGCGCCATGATTACTGCCTCACGTAGGGTACGACTGCAGCACCACGTAATCGAAGAGGGCTGAAGTGCGACAGGCTAACGCCATGTGTGGATTCTCTGGAGTGGCTTTCTTGGGTCTTGGTGCTGACGAGCGCACGGATGAAGTGGCCGTGCAAGTCTTGGACTCTTTGCCCACTTTAAGCCGCTTTCCAGAATTTGTTTGAAACGAGGTTCTACTGTGCCTGTCCCTGTAAAGTCAACTTGGCTGTTTGAATGATTAGTCGTGTGTCCACATGGATAGTATTCCGTGCAACAACCTGTTGATGGTCGCCTGAACAACCGCCGTGGTGGCTGAGCGTCACCGAGTACGTATGAGGTATGCAGGCGACTGCGAAGTGCCGGAATGGACGGGAGAGCGAAAAATCAAGGTTTTGGCGCTAACTTGGTCGATGAACAACCAGGGCAGGGTCTCGTGCATGCGTAAGAGGAGACCCTGGCCATTGAGTAAGAGCGCACTGACCGCCGACATTCTGGCCTCGGGTCTCTCCACTGTATAATCTACCATGACACACACATCTTCTGGACGCGTCAACTGTCATAAGAAGTTGCGGCCTCCATCGTCACAACTGATCTTCCACCTATCTCTTCCAAGTTTTTGAAACCTGCCAGCCATCTGTCTAATCTGCGCTTCATAGCTATAAGCCACGCATCGTGCATCTGCAGAACTTGGGCATCTTCACATTAACTCCATTCGGCACTCCATCACACTATTATTGGACCCATCCGCACGCTACCAAGACACGCCAACGGACCCCATCGATTACGGCTACTTTAACGCCCGAATACGCAATTACTACCCTGCATATCTTGCATTTGCTGGCTACATCATCGGGCATTCACAACCCACCGGCGCATATATTACGAAGTCTGCCCTCGGCTTCAGTATTGTCCAAGTCCAGCACACTGCAAAGTCTCTCGGTCGCAAGTCGCACACAGCTACACCACCACAACTACTCTATTACTCTACTACTCAACGACAACAACCAACCTCAACCACACCAAGCCACAATGTTCTCTTGCGCCAACTACGAGCGAGGATGCCGGGGTCGCTGCAACCGCATGAACGGACGATGCGATAGCTGCCACACACTCAACCTCCAAGTCCGCAGCAACAGCGCCTCATCCACATCATCCACCAACGGCCTACCATCAGCAGCCTACTCAGCCATGACCAACTCATTCGCATCGCTGTCACAACTCAACTCTCAATCATCGTCGACAAGGGCGCAATAACCGCCGGACCCTAGGCGTTCACCCTCATGACATTCGACGAATCATTCAAACATCAGCGACTTAGCGGCACAGTGTGCAGGCAACACTCTTCAGCTTCGACTTTGCGATTTGGGAAACTTTTATTGGAGCACATCGGTTTAGCATTTACACGGAGCGATCTTTTCTTTCAGTTGTATGATATACCATTTTCATTTTTTCATCGCTTTGAAGGACCACTGCAGGCGTTTGGCAGGGCATGCAAGAGGCGGAGCGCTAGGCAGAGTTTCCCTCGGAGGACTTGACAAACTCCCACCACCACAACAATCAAAACCAATTTACCTCACCTGCATTTCTTCATGCACTCGTGATTCTTTCCATGCGCAGAGCACCCTGTCGGCATCACACCTGCCACAATACGTAAGACAAGACTTTCTCCTAGCCCCACAGTCGTGTCTAGATCTCACCCTCATCCATCCGCCCATCACGCAAAACCCACAACCACGAGCCTTCAAGCTTCAAGGCCCGATCCCTTTCTCTCCTTTCACGGCAATCACGGGTCCATATTTCCGTACAAAACGTCGCTCTATTTCCTTATTCCCTATAGCCTCTATACAGAATACGTCCGTGATGTCCCGTAGCTGGGGGACGCAGGCTAAAGAGCCCACTCTTTGTAAGAATCCAGACCACCGGCGCACGGAGTAGTAGGCAGGGCCTAGAAGTCGGTATCGATCGAGCGTTGTGCTGGGGATCGGCTCGCTTGGACGGGCAGGTGGTGCAGCGCGCCTTTGGTGGCCGCTGCACTGTGACGTCAGTCGCGCTTCTCACCACGTCCTGCTTCGTTTCTCGCATGTGCGCAGACGTGCGTTTCAGCTCCGAGGCAAGCGGGTCCTCCACGGAGTCCACTCGTAGGCGCGGAGAGGCTGCGAGAGGCATCTTTTCGGTGCTGTCATGTCGTTTTCTTTTGATTAAACTTTGACAGCGTCTGCTTTCCGACATGCTGCCGCGGGAACCAACCTCGCACAACGAAAGGTCTGGACCTCAGGTGACGGCAAAATGGTGCCGAGGCCAATAGACTCGTGCATGGTGGTTGTGATGCATGGCATTTTCGCATTCCCATGCCCGGGTTCATGCATTTGTGCCCATTGTTTCGCCGAAGGCTGCATCAAACAGCCGTAAAGTGTGTTGTTGTTGTCGCTGTTGTTGCCCAGGTGTAGTCGCGCCGATGTTTGCATGCGCCTTTGCTGTAGTTACACCACCCCCAGCACTTCTACAGGGCATCAATGTTGGCTCTTGCGTAACCCAACATGCGACGTCTTCGATCTTCCTGCTCGCCAAACCTGGCGCATGTCAAAGCTGCATCGTGGACGTCGAAGCTATGATGTTGATGAACAAAATCCTTCGCGCCCAATTTTAGCATCGTGATCGTGACAGCGATGGAGCTTCCACTTGCACTTCCTTTTGCTCTCGTCTCTTGCCAGCCTATCGGAGTCGATGACCCGAGGCTCGGACCTTGAGCACCGGCACTCGATAAGTGCGGTGACAAGCGAGTGCGAAGAAAGATATTAGTGCCATCGACTCGAGGGTCCATAAAACCAGTGAGTTGCTAGCTGAGCATAAGCGCGAGACGTGGCTTTTCGGGAAGGAAAGACGCTTGTTTTCCTACGTCATGCCGTTGGAAAAGCTGAACGTGTCTCCACCATCGTGAGAAGTCTGGAACCTCAGACTCGGTCGTGCCGATGTTCTATATACGGTTTGTGCAGTTCTTACATCAATGAAGTCTTCAGTCTAGTAGTCACGTGTTCTTGGTATTCACATTCCACCTCGGGCTGTCTGGGTAGGCGCCCTTCTGTGGAAGGACCAGGTGTCATCGAATACAACACACTACCATCCACCTGATCTACTTCAATGAAGATGAGTGATCACTGTCCGCACTCTTAACATCTTGTCTTCACGCGCAACAATTCCGGGTTTCACTCGGTGAAGAAGCTGCGTAATCACTTCATTCAAGCCACCAACTAGCAAAGCCTCAACGACCGTTGGGGGACTCACCTATAGAACCAGCGCACAGCGTAGTACAAAACACTTGAGTCACACCTCTTCGTGTCAACAAACACCAACTATTCTTGAGAGTATGACTCCCCAGAATATCCCCGCTGACAAAATCTCTCACGAACTACCGATGTCGCTACCCGGACCGGAAAGGCGTCACGTGGAAGCGCGACAGTAGGACAAGTGAGCTGAATAGGGTATGCATGACGAGCTGGATAAGCCGCATAACACTAGTCGTTGCAATATCGAACGATGCAGCTTATAGAGCTACGCAGTAACACGGTCCGATGAACCTATGGCTGTCCAGCGATGTGCTTACTCAACCACGTCTTGTGGTGCGGGAGTGATTGTTTCTAGAAGGAGGAGGCTCGAGGTGCATGCAGCCCTACCCGTGTGAGGAAAGCTTAGTTGGCTGTGAGTGTATGGCATAGGCTCGTGATGGCAGGGCCAGTAGAAGAATGGTGTATGCTGGACGTTGCGGTGGGATGAACATCATGCACGTCTTTAACCACAACCCTAGTACATGATCCAATCACCCGCTTCCAATACAGTGGCTAGCGAAGGCTGAGTCGGTCTACCAGCCAGCCACAACGTCTACCCACTCCCATCACGCTCCATCCCCTACCTCAGCGACTCCCAAATAGGCAAGCATTTCGTGCACCCCAACACCCGACGTCCTCCCGTTGAGCCACCCCGTATCTACCCGTACTCGCATACCCACCCTTCCCCATGTCCGCTGCCAAATCCCCCATCAAACATCGCGTACGTAAATAAATCCTGCTTATCAAATGCCACACCAAGCACCTACAAGCCTCACGCGCCCTGTGCTTTCCCATACCGCTCCTCCGCTGAATAATCGCGGGATGGGCGATGAGAAGAGCAAATAGCGTGCTGGCTAGACGCACGTAGGAAAATGATCAGCACAACGGATTGTGACGCGTGGGTGTCTCCGCGCAATTCATGGCGTTGTGATATGGAGTACATATCCCCATTTGAAGCGGCGATATTTCCTGTTTGTTGATGGAGAGTAGCATCAGCTTTTCCTCTTTCCTGCTTCCTACTTGCTTCTTTCCAGTTTGGAATTGAGGTACTTGCCAAGATCGGATATCGAGGTCTTGTTTCAACTTTGATTACGGGTACAGTGAAGTTGCCAAGATATTAAGCTTTGTGGATAAGCTCTTCCTTCCAGAAGCATGTCGGCGCCTTGGTCAGAATCCGCCCCGCGAAGGAAAGCCAATTACAAAGTCCGCTTTCGACATGGTGTGTATCCTGATCTGGAAAGTCAGGCTACCAGGGCCGATATCAAGAAGTACGACTACTTCTTTGGTGCGGCGCAGAGATGGGTCGGTACGCCAGGAACATGTAGGTACAAGTCATGTGGTAGTCTTGTTAAGTCGATGCTAATGACTGTCTTGTAGTGGACTTTGTCGACGAATCGTCACTCATAGCTGAAGAGTTCGAGGGCCCCGGAAGTACTGATAAAAGGAAGACACCAAGACATCTGGTTCGCTCCAGGACGGCTGAGAAGATACCACAGTCGGTATCGAGGAAGAGTCCGCAAGTAAGAGAGCGACACATGCGCCCGACGAGTCGAAGCTGGAATGATCGAGTGCTCATACCCGCAGCACCACAGACCACGCCTGACCTATGGCAGCTTCCGTCGCATATCCGGCGACACACAAGCCCGGCACCTGGCTCAGTCTCAAGTCTCTCCAGCCTTGACGAGCCCCTGCTGGGAACTTGGAACTCTGATGTCCCCTCGCCACATTCATTCGTTCCAACGAACCATGCTTCACCGGTAGCATGGCCGATACCTGACCCAATCGAAGCATATCTTTTTCGGTTCTGGGTAGAGAAAGCATCAGACGCACTAGACATAATGAGTCCTGCTAGCATCTTCAAGAATATCGTCCCAAAGCTCGCTTTAACAAGCCCGATGCTCATGAACGCCATCTTCATGATTTCCGGACAGTGTATACTGCGCTTCGATCCGTATTTCACCACCAGACCATACGACTATCATGAGAGACTATTGCAGAGTCTCATACCGTATATTGCCGAGAAGGGACAAATTGAAGACGAGGCGACGCTGGTGGCCGCCATATTGCTGCGAAACTTTGAGGACTTCCATGGTACGTGAACACGAGGAATTGCGCGGAGATCAGCTGACATTCAAATAGCGGGTACACAAGGACAATCACATCTCTCGACGTTTGAACTCTTCTATGGTCCTGAAGGCTGGGTCTTCGATATGTCTAGCCCGGTTGTACAAGCTGCTCTGGTACTCCATGTGCATACCGAAGTCAGCCAAGCATTGCTCAACCAACCCACTCTGCGCATTGATTATGAAAACTTCATTCTGCCAGCTCTGATATCGCCAATCGATGAAGTCTCGTGGGGAAATCGAATTTTATGGCTGACTGCGCGCATCTTGCAGTGGGCGCAAAAGAGCGTGCGGACGATGGCCGAGTGGCAGTATCTTCACAGTTTGGTCGATGAGTGGGAAAGAAGGCGACCCGCAAGCTTCGACGCCTTCTTTTACCAGGAAGGCAACCCACATGCCGTTGGAGGATATCCAGAATTGTGGTTCTCTGGCGCTTGTCATGGTGAGTCCAATTAATCGTCAGCTCACGGACTGTTTGCTAACAGGCGACAGCGGAGGCGAACCAACAGCTGCGAATATGCCGTATTGCACTCGCGGTTTACATTCCAGGGATGAATATGCAAGGCGTACATGATGAAGTTTCGAGAGGTTTAAGAGAGATGATAGCTATCGCTCGGTGCAATTCTCATTGTATTTCCGCGCAATGGGACGCCGCGTATGCAGTACATAAGTTTGGCACCATACTGCAGAATGACCAGGATCGATGTAAGATGATCGAGTTTCTAGAAGAGGTACAGACCACAGGCATGCCAACACGCACGTCGGTCGAGCATCTCAAAGAGCAATGGAACTGGAGATGGAACCATTACGCAGGAGAAATTAATTAATTCTGAAGAGCAAGAATGTGTTCGTAGCCAAGATCACCTGGTTAGAGAACCAGCAAGGAACAGACTGCCCATGACCACACCCAGGAAGGTGATGAGAATGATCCTGCCCTTGCCGGTCAGAGCGAGATACGACATGACGCCTACGATAAGCTCCCACCGTCGAGCTGCGTCTCTCCTGGCTTTCCACTGTGGGTTGACCTCAAAGGGTGGCCTGGAAAGAACGACATTCACGCCCATCTTGATAGGCTTGTCATCAACGCGCACAGATAGAGCAACCGGTCGATGGTCGGACGTCGGCTGTACGGGCAAGGCGGTGTAAATTTGCGGCTCAAGGTCTGATGAAGATCCGGATGAGAGGTAGAGGATTCGGTCGCACCATGAGGGATACCGATGTTTCGACCACTCCCATGAGTCGTCCTCTCCAGATCGCTTGGGCGCGTTGGAGTTCTTGCCATGTGAGGTGGCGTACTTGTATGTAGGCGGGAAGTTGATAGGCATTTCTTGGAAGCCATGCAGGGTGCGTTTAGCGTCCTTTTCTCTCATCAATTGGTCTTTCTTCAGCAGATGTGAGTAGTGTGTTGGCGAAGATGTGGACGCTGTCGGCTGCGGATAGGTTTGATGCGCTCCGTCTTCTGGTGGGCTATCGTGGGTGCGGTAGTTCAAGTCGCCGTAGAAGAAGACGTGGTTGCCAGGTGTAAAGAGACCGTTGTGGTCGGCTGGTGTCTCAGACGAGGGGCCAAGCAGCGGTCGCTCTTCGCTCGAGCTGTACGGGGAATCATCGTTGTTGACAAAGACCAGGTTCCGCACCAGATTCTCCCAGTCTTTGTTCCGCGCGTCGATATTGCTCTCCATGGGCGCAAGATGGGCTGCCGCAAAGGTAAGATCGAGGGTATCTTCAGAGTCGGGGCACGAGAAGCCGACGCGCATGGCAACGGCGCCCTTGTTGCCCATGTTGGAGAAGCCGACACCTGCACCTGCCGACTGTATCCATTGTATCCGCTGTATGACGTGGGGTTTGGCGAAGAGCATCAGTGCCGTCATGCCCAGGCTGCGCGTCGCAATGTGCTCGAGTGAGTCGCTGCCATTGCTGCGGAGGTCGGCGGCAAGCTGGACCGTCGTAGTCACGCGGTCAAAGTAGGGCTTCAGATAGGAGCCTCCGAGGAACGAGTAGGCGATGGGCGCAACCTCCTGCAGGGATATGGCGACGATGTCGGGCAGAGGCGTGTCTTTGGGGAGGGCGTCGAAGAAGGAAGGCGCGAGGGACTGGGGATCGACGAGGTTGCGCGCCGCATTGAAGGTAAGGAGGTAGAGCTCAAACATGACGGATCACGATGCTGTCGTGTCGCTGCAGACGCGTCGGTCAGCACAATTCCGGCTTGTTGAGGGCGATCACGATGCGGCACCAGGGATGACGAGGGCGGGGAAGGTGCAAACGAAGGCTTGGAAGGTACGAACAGAGTTATTGCTGGAATTAACAACACACGTAAGACGTCTACAGTACAGGTAAGGGCATGCACGGGGAGGGTGGTGGTGCACCCGTGGACGCGTCTAGTGGCAGGCAAATGGCTGCAGCGTGGGGTAGCAGGCGGTCAGGATTTGCTGAGCTGCGGTAGTGCGGAGAGGACAAACGGCTAGGGCGGCTCCACTGAGCGCTCTGGAGGTGGAGTGCCAACCGCGACGGCGTGTGATTTCAATGGAGACAATCAACCAGACAGGCCAGGATGCAGTGTGCGGAGTGTGCGGAGGTGGGAGTGCATGCGGGATGGCCTCGCCAAATCCTGGCCCTGCATAGACCTGTCGTCAGAGGCGTCCGTCAACAAAACGCGGTGGGGGAAAAGCTCAAGCTCTTGGAAGGACCGAAATTATTTGCCAGGTGCTTGGGCATCGTGAGCTTCACTCCCAACCTCACTTGGTTCTCCTTCTTCACTTCCCGCTTCTTGCCCTGTTCTAGCTTGCTTCCTTCCTGAGTCGTATCACATTGACTCGAGAGCCTTCTAGAATCACCTCAGATAATCTACTTTACCTCGACGCTTACCTTCTCCTCATAATTCAGAGCTTCTCTCTACCAACTGCGACGTCCAATTGAATTGGGCTTTCTACCACAGCCATGTTCAGATCTCAGGTTTTCCGTCAAGTCGCACGCGCGGCCAGAGCCCAAGCTCCCCGTGCATCCTTCAGACCAGCACAGTCAGCTATTTCCTCACAGCGACATTTCACGTCCTCGCCTAGTCGCTTCGACAAGGACCCCTCCAACGAGGACGATGTCAACGCTGCAACCACATCGGGCGAGCCTGGTGAGAGTGGGGAGCACGAGGGTCAGTATGCACGTACCCGAGACGACATTGTCGTCGAGTACCCAGAAGAGAAGGACCTGCCACCTTCCAACCCCGTCGTGGGTCGAGGAGGGGAGCACTTCAAGCGCACGCTGGCTTCCTTCTCTATGGAAGGCAAGGTCGCTGTCGTCACTGGTGGAGCCCGAGGTCTGGGTCTAGTCATGGCGCAGGCCTTGGTGACCTCTGGAGCCGATGTAGCCATTGTCGACATGAACAAGGAAGAGGGTGAGCGGTCAGCCAAGGGCCTGCTCGATATCTTCAAGAAGGAGAACCCAGGGTCTAGGAGGTAAGAAACTCATATACAGAACCAACGACCTCAACTAAGTCAAAACATAGAATTCCCAAGGTCACAGCACATTTCTGCGACGTCTCGAGCCCGACGTCTGTCAACCAATCTTTTGCCGAGATCCTGAAGAAGCACGGCAAGGTCGACAACCTCGTTACATCGGCTGGCTTCACCGAGAACTACGATGCCATCTCCTACCCCCATGACCGCATACAGAAGCTCTGGGGAGTCAATGTTGACGGTACCTACCTGTACTCTGTGGCAGTCGCGAAGCACCTCATGGAGAGGAAGGTACCGGGCAGCATCGTCATGATTGGTAGCATGTCCGGAGCCATTGTCAACGTCCCACAGCCCCAGGCTCCGTACAACGCCGCCAAGGCAGCTGTCAGACATCTGGCATCCAGTTTGGCGGTTGAATGGGCTGGCGCTGGCATTCGTGTCAACTGCATTTCGCCTGGATACATGCTTACTGCGCTGTAAGTACACTGTGAGACGAAGATTGCGCAGATGCTAACAAAGTTGTAGCACCAAGAAGATTCTCGACGACAACCCAGACCTTCAGAAGCAGTGGACTTCTCTCATTCCCGTTGGTAAGATGGGACGTCCTGAGGACTTGATGGGTGCCGTCACCTTCTTGTCTAGTGACGCGAGTTCCTACGTTACTGTAAGTGATGTTCAGCCGCACCGATGAGCAACAACTGACCAAACCCAGGGTGCCGACCTCCGAGTTGACGGAGCCTACACATGCACTTAAGCCAGGGCTGACAGTGGAGAAACGTGAGCGAGAGCGCAAGAATGTATGATAGAGCGAAGAAGTCCACCAGCTGGAGTGATAATTTGGGCGCAGTCTGGCGACAGAAGGCGCTATGGCAGCTTCAATAATAGTATGAGAATCTTCAGATAATCAACCATTGAAAAAGACGCGACCCACTCCCGTTTCTGTCTGCGTGAACTTGACTCTTGCATCGTCTTTGAAATTGGCGGGTGCGTCATAATCTTGGGCGGATCCTGAGAAAGCTGCCCAGCGCGTGTCTTAGTCATCCCGGTTCTCAGCCTCTTTGTGGCCGTGCGACTCCACCAACACCAGCCCTGCATAAAGCTCCAGTCCCTCCAAGGCGCTTCACGAGAGCTAATCTAGTCGCGTCATGTGGCATAAACAGTCACACAATACAGCATAACCGACCCTCACTCTGCTTCTTTGGCCGGCCCGAAGCCATGTTCAACATCTCGAATTTGGTGCAGAAGGCGCAGCAGTACATCGAACCCACGCTCAACACCATAGCCGCTCCCGCATCGTCAGACCGCCGACCGTCCAAAGCCACCCTCTTCCGCTACCAATTCCGCCTCCCCGACTCGCAGAACCCCCTCCAAGAGATTACCGCCGAGCTTACTCTTCAACCCCACCATTCCACGAGGGGCCCCGGCGACGTCACATCGGAGAAGGAGCGCAGTCAGGGCAACCACTATGTCGGCAAGCTGCACCTAAGTGAGCGGTATCTCTGCTTCTCCACACAGGGCTCAAGCTTCGCCAATACCGCGAGCCTGAGCTCCTCCAGCAGCTTCACCGGGCAGACTCACGGCGCGGGACCTGCGGGCAACGGTTTCACATTACCGCTATGCGGCATACGACGGGTGGAACGGCTGCATAGTCAGAGCTACATGTTCGCGCTGGCGATAACAACGTGGAACGGCATACCAGACTCGAAATCGCAGGTGCCTGCTGGTCAGAAGCTTACGATTCAGCTCGCGGGGTCGCGACAGGCATGCGAACGCTTTTGCGATGCTCTCAAGAAGGGACTGAGAGAAGGCGTCAAGGAGGTAGACAATCTGCGCAAGGTAGTGGGGCAATGCTACTCGGAGTATCTTCTCACAGACGCCGAGCAGAAGAAGGCCGGAGATGATGGCAAGCAAGCGCGAGAACACCCAGATACCGGCCTAGGCATGATCTTCAAATATCCAGGCAACGCACGGAAGCTGAGGGATGCGACAAAAATACGGCTATGGCGCGAATATCTTAGAGGTATGACCACCAAGCGTGCTTAACGACGTTACTAACATGCAGCAGATAACGGCCGAAGCGCAACTCTCATCCGACAACCTACCTTCCACAAGCTCATTCGCGTCGGTCTGCCGAATCGGTTACGAGGCGAGATGTGGGAGCTCACGTCGGGCGCCTTCTTCTTGCGCCTACAGAACCCGAACCTCTACACCGAGACCTTAGCAAAGTTCTCCGGGCGAGAGTCGTTAGCGATCGATGAGATTGAAAAGGACCTCAACAGGAGTCTGCCGGAATATCCAGGCTTTCAGTCCGAAGAGGGAATCGGCCGGCTCCGACGAGTCTTGACGGCATACAGCTGGACAAACGAGGAGGTTGGCTACTGCCAGGCGATGAACATTGTGGTCGCAGCATTGCTGATGTATGTGTACCCCTTGATATACAGCTGCTTTTGTCTAACGAACCAAGTTACATGTCCGAGACTCAGGCCTTCTTCCTCCTATCCGTGCTGTGTGACCGCCTCCTGCCCGGCTACTACTCACAAACCATGTATGGCACCTTGCTGGACCAAAAGGTCTTCGAATCGCTCGTCGAAAAGACGATGCCCATACTATGGGACCATCTGGTCAAATCAGACGTGCAGCTGTCCGTTGTTTCTCTACCTTGGTTTCTCTCGCTCTATATCAACTCTATGCCTCTAATATTTGCTTTCCGCGTTCTTGATGTTTTCTTCCTCGAAGGCCCAAAGGTTCTCTTCCAAATCGGCCTAGCTATCCTGCGTATCAATGGCGAGGAACTACTCGATGCTACAGATGACGGCACCTTCATCTCAGTCTTGAAGTCGTACTTCTCAAGGCTTGACGAGTCTGCCCACCCGAAGTCCGAGAACCCCAAACTGCGAGCAGTCACTAGATTCCAAGAGCTCATGGTGGTCGCGTTCAAAGAATTTGCGGGCATCACACAGAACACCATCTCCGAGCAGCGAGCGAAGCACAAGGATGCCGTACTAGAGAACATCGAAAACTTCGCCAAGCGTACATCAATACGTAACCTCGGTCCCGATAGTAAGAAGCTGAGTGTGAATGATCTTGGGTTCTTGTACGACAAGTTCTACGCCGTGTTGTACGAGCGGCAGCAAAGAGCCGAGATAATGCAACAAGAGGCCGAGCGTAAGGCAAAGGCCAGTAGGATGAAGGCAACCGAGGTTGTGATGGGTACATCTGGGAGCGCGGAGAAGGGTCGTGTGGCCCTCGGACCAAGCCCTACCCAGATGGACTACGATGCTTTTAGAGAGTTCCTTGCTGGTAAGTCATGGGTCATCGTTTCTAAGTATGTACGCTTACAGGATACAGGTATCGCAAAGTGGGCAATTACTGACTCACCGAGCTCACCACCCGAGGGTAGTGGCACTCAGTCTCCGCACTCATACTTTGGAAACAGTATGAGGAAACGACCGCCAATGTCACCGTGGGGAATAGGACCAGAGCCAGCGGACCACGAATTCATGCGACGCTTGTTCCGGCGTTGGGATGTAGACATGACGGATTCATTATCGCTACAGAATGTTGTCACTGGCTTTGCCCACGTAAAGGGCACAAAGGACATCATGTCCAACATCAGCTACTTCTTCGAACTCTACGATGACGACGGCGATGGCAGGGTTGATCGTGAGGGTATCTTGAGAATTTCAGAAGCTCTTCTTTTCCTGTCGAGGCGAGGCGTCCACGATCCAAGTCCGGCTGCCTCGTCACTTGACGTAAGCTCGGAGGCAGGTTCAGACCGCATCGGTCGCGACGAACAGTTCCTGAGCAGCGTCTCCGCCTTCATTCGGCATTGTTTCGAGTACGCAGACCCCGATCACCCTTCTAATCAGTCAAATAAGGCAGTCGACCAGGTCTCAGAAGAGGTTGACAATTTCGCTATTGGCGATGACGAGGAAGATGACCTGATAGACTTTGGATCTGAGCCATCAACACCAAAAGCCACAGCAACCGCGTTCGAGAAGTCAGAAAAGAACCCAATGTCACCAACACCATCAAATCATACCACTGAATCAGACGTTGCAGAGCGCAATGACAAGGCGAAGTCGGCAAACCTTGCGCTTGACCCGAACAAGCCTCTTCACATAACGCTCCCTACTTTCCGGATGGTCATTCTCGCCGATGACGCACTGCTGAATTTCTTCGAAGTCGGCTTTTCATCGTCCTTCCGCCTGGCCGACGAAACGTTGTCCTCAGGATCCAGCTTCCACAACCTCACCACTTTCGCTAACGCTGGAAGGCAAGGCGGCGGAGGTGGAGGATTGGGTGGTGTTGTTGGCGGCGCTGGCGCTGGTGTTGTACCACCCGGCAAAGGCCTACGAGGCATGCTCGACAACATCGTCAACGACGGAATGCGCGTCGCAACCGAAGTCAGAAGGCGATATGATGAAGCTCAAAAGGAGCTGGATAAGGAAGCTCGACACGGACGAGAAGATGATGACGATGATGAGGAGGTTGATGCGAAAGACCTGGACCTCCTGGAGGGTGCCGAGACGGCGGACGTGGGCGCATCAAAGGGGGAAGCACCGCTGGACCTACTGTCACCGACAGGTACTGGGGAAGAGATCAAGCCGACTAGGAACCGGTCGGCTAGTGATGCAAGTAGAAGAGTGCTTGAGTTTGAGCGGTAGCATTTGGGACGTAGCAGGAGTGGTCTCTTTGGAGTTTAGGATTATCTCAAGACCTTGCTTCTGGTCTCTTCTGTAGACTCATGTATGGAACGTTCAAAGTTGTTTTCTGTGCACTGATGTGATGATTTTGCTAACGAGACAAAGCCAAGGTGCGCTTGACGCTGTGTAACATTGCAAGGCCTGTATTTGAGCGGCGTCGTACCATCGCTAATACCACCACAAGCATCAAACCCAAATCCATCCATTCACCAATCGCATGCTTACAACCGTTCTCAAGTACAAAATATCCTGCAATCATCATCTTGAGATCATGCTGCCCGCAAACCTCCTCGCAGCAGCCCTCGTCGGCTTCCTCTCCAACAGCACAACCTTACCAACCAACCCCTTCCACAAAATTGGCTTCGACCTAGACCACATTGGTCGTGCACGCCAGGCATCTCTTATAGAAGAGACAATACGCATTGTCTACGGGGAGAAAGAAGTAAAAGTCAATGTCGCAATTTGGAACATGCATATACCCGAATCGCACTATTTCCACGATATACTGGAGACGGGTCTGCAGCCCATGGGTAGGGGCGGTGGCTTCCGCCTTGTGGTTTTCACGGGGAAGGGGTGGCTTGCGAACAGAGGGGGAAGGGAGAAGGGTGATTGGATGTTCAGTGGGAATTATGTGGTGGATGGTGGTGTTGTGAAGTTTAAAGATGTGGAGGATGAGGGATGGTGGGGTTGGCTGCGGAGGATGGGGAGTGGATGGAGGGACGGCGATAGGAATGAACTATGACTTGCTCATGAAGTAGTCGGGTGTGTCTGAAACTCAAAGGAAGTAGTATTGCAATGCTCAGTTACATTCAACTACATAATATGCTAAGTCTTGGAGTGAGAAGACCCCTGACAGCTATCCGACGTCAACCGCGTGCGCGCCTCTAGCTCTCCACAGCTACCCCGCAAGTCTCGTACCTGGCCCGCGGCTCAGTTCCGAACGAAGCTCACTAACACCAGCTTTCTCCACACGAGCATATCTCACGATGCACGTGTATCCTTCCTTACCTCCGATGCATTCCGCGTCTGAAGATGCTTCGGTCGCTCTTTGCTCGTGCTGCAAGGTCCCGTAGGCCTGCTTACTGCGCACGACGCGGTCTACTCACACAAGCATACAGCATTGGACCCAATGAGGCATGTTCCAAGCTTCCTGATGATGTGATGGTGGAGACTGACAGTATAACAGCCGCCACTGCTGGAGAAGACGGTGCCACAGCACTTTGACGAAGTTGTGAGGCAATACGGTGACCGGAACGCGTGTGTGCCAACTAGACCAAGCTGCAAGGACGCATTGCTAATACTCGTACAGAGTGATATCGCATCATCAACATATACGCCTGACGTACGATGCGCTCGATCGCGACTCGAACAGGCTTGCCAGGGGACTGCAGAAGCTTGGCGTGAAGAAGGGAGAAAGAGTCGCCGTCAGTCTGGGTAACAATGCTGAGTTCGCTACTGTATGGTGGAAGCATGTTGGAGACGCATAGTTGCTGACCAGGGGAAAGCTCACGTACGCGCTGTTCAAACTGGGAGCGATACTGGTGTGTAACCAACCGGCTAGAAGCATGGGTACCAGCAGCTAACAGCTCACAGGTGCCACTGAATCCCTCGTTCAACGCACCCCAAGTCCTCAACGCGATCAACCACCTAGATGCCGCGCATCTCATCATCGGAGCCGAAACGAACCTCCCGCGTAAAGACCCGCGATCCAATATCTCGCTCCTCACGCACTTGATACCCAACCTCGCCGGCTCGACCCTCGAATCCGAACTCGTCCCGTCGCTGAAGAACGTCATACTGGTAAATAATGCGCAAGGCAGGGTGGATCTGGGAGACTATAGGAGTCTCAAGAGATACGAGCACGTATTCGAGGATGGCGCACAGGACAATGCGTTTGAAGATCAAGGCCTGCATCCGGATGACATCGTCAATATCCAATTTACGTCTGGCACTACAAGCATGCCGAAAGCTGCGTGCTTAAGTCATAGGAGTATCTTGAACAACGGAAATAGCATCGGCGATAGGATGCTATTAACGCCAGACGACGTTGTGTGCTGTCCGCCTCCATTGTTCCAGTAAGTCCTTGTAGCAATCTACTGTCAACATCAACTGACTCTTTGTAGTTGCTTTGGATGCATTCTGGGATACATGGCCACGGCCACCCACGGTAGCGCCATCGTCTTTCCCACCGAAGCCTTCAACGCCCTGGCCACACTTGAAGCCGTTCGCGAATACAAATGCACAGCCCTCTATGGCGTCCCCACCATGTTCGTAGCTGAACTGGAGCTGCTGGCTCACGGTGCTGTACCCAAAGATGGCTTTCAATATCTGCGTACCGGCATTGCAGCAGGCTCTGCTATACCCTCGGAACTCATGCGCAAGCTACACAAGAACCTGAACTTGACTGAGTTGACCATCTGTTACGGCATGACCGAGACCTCTCCTGTATCAGCCATGACCACCACGGACGACCCCATCGAAAAGCGCATCGACAGCGTCGGTCGTCTTCTCCCACACGTTCGCGCCAAAGTCGTCAGTCCGTCTGACTGGTCGCGCACACTTGACGTAGGCCAACGCGGCGAACTCGCAGTGTCAGGCTACCTCCTCATGAAAGGATACTGGGGTGATACAGCACGCACAGAGGAAGTTCTACAACCGGACGAAGACGGTATACTATGGATGCATACCGGAGATGAGGCGTCCATGGACGAAGAAGGATACATCAAGATTACTGGCAGGATAAAAGATCTGATCATCAAGGGGGGCGAGAACATCCATCCACTAGAGGTCGAAAATTGTCTCTTCGCTCATCCTGCTATCAGCGAGGTTAGCGTGGTGGGTCTACCTGACGAGCGGTACGGTGAGGTTGTCGCAGCCTTCATAGTCACGCATGCTGGCGATGATGGGAACGTGACCACGGACGAGGTGCGAAACTGGGTCAGGGAGAAATTGAGCCACCATTTAGGTAAGTCCATGCGCTCCTAGAACGTCGAATCCGAAGCCTCGGGCCCGCCTAGGAACTATGCTGACTGTATGAACTAGTGCCGAAGTACGTCTTTTGGGTCGACAACTACCCCAAGACTGCGAGTGGAAAGATCCAGAAATTCAAGTTAAAAGAGCAAGGAATTGCGCTCTTACAGGAGGGTAAAGGACTAGTCTAACGCTCTGTGCGTCTTGCGCCCTGCAATAAGAAACATACTTCTCCTGACTGTCGTGGGTATCATGGATCTGATGACTAATTCGGAACAGAGACTTTCTTGACGAATTTGCCGGTCTTACAAAACCATCATTAGTGGCAACATCTGTCACTAACCGAGAGCCTTACAGATCTGTTCCTAGCCGAAAACATACGATTAACAAGGGTCCTGATGTATAGTACTTTATACGAGGGACATGTGTGGGTCGGCTCAACATACTGCATTCAGGCGCGTAAGCCTCGCAGCTTGGTACTATCCCGGTCTCCTAACACGGACAAGAGTGCCTGCACACAGAATTTGTTACCCGCGTTTTCGACCATTTTTGGATAAAAAAGCGAGGATTAGGGTAAGGTTTACAAGCTTGCAGGTCGATTTGCGCTGCATGCGTGGATCATTCGCGTCAGCCTTTCTTATGCATGAAGTGCACCCTCCAAAACGTACTCGCACGCATAACTTTCGATTTCTAATCGCGCCTGTCTTGCACGCCAGAGAATTTGCTTTCCAACACTCACGTGCTAGTTACACACTATATTGTCGCTCTTGGCACCTCCTCATTCTCTATAAGAGTGCGCAGACTAGCTAGCATTTGAAGCTCAACGTGTCTTACTGTGGAAAGGTACAAATACACCTCGTACGAATCAGAACTTACCCCCATCGATATCGACACCAACCCCTTCACCTCCTACTTGAAGAGACAGTCCCAGTAGGCTCTCGTCTCCACACACGCGAACATGTCTAAACCAGCAACGAACACCAAGACGCCTACTCCCTCCAACCCCTCCTCTCTAAAGCCCCGCTATGGGATCCGTAAACTGGAATCCAAACATCTGCTCTGGGCGACTGCCATCCTAGCCCACAGCCACGGTTTCCACTCCGCCATCTGGCAGCACATCTGGCCCGACAAAGCACTCGGCCGCTGGACACTAGAAAGTGCCAGAAAACTCGAGTACCTCGTCGCCCACCAAATCGACTCTGGTCTATCCTACGGCGTCTTCGACACAGAATATCAGTTCAAGACCCCCGAGGCGAAAGAAGCAGGCGGGAAGCTATTCTGGGATGTCAATGAACCGGAAGAAAACAGTGTGGAGCAAACCCAAGGGCGGAAGGCAGAGGGCTTGAGACTACTCCGCCAGATGGACTTCCCATTGGTTAGCATAGCGTTGTCGTACGACGGCTTCGCCCCTCTCGATCCCGCGAAGATGGGCCCGGTAGACGAAGCGATACCAGAATTCAGTCCGCTCTTCGGCGCTCTGAGGAAGCTCGATCCGAGGGATCCAGCGGAGTGGAAAGCTACCGCACCAGGCCAGTTACTGATGCGCAATGCGACGTCTACACGCCACGACTATGAGGGCGAGGGTGTTGCGTCGGGCGCAGCGCGTTGGCTGCGCCGCGAGGCCAAGTTGATGGGGTTTAGGGGTATCCAGATTGAGTGTATTGCGGATGCTGTGACGCATCTTTGGAGTGATGGTGTGGAGGAGCCGTTTAAGGGAAGAGTGGTTAGTGAGTTTGATACGGAGACTTGGGAGGATGAGGAGGGAAAAAGGCCGTTTGGTTTGGCGAGGCAGAGGTGTACTAAGTGTTGGGTTGATCTGTAGGCTGGTGGTAGATGAGAGGATGAGAAGGGAGTGGATTTGGACTTTAATGACCTAATGGTTGCTCATTTGATTATGCTGCGTGGAAGCGTCCTCTACTGGTACTGAGTGATGAGACCTCTGACGTCAGTGCCCAGGTGGTGTACATCAGCCGACGGGTACAGTCAAGAACTGCAACACTTTCTGAATCACAATCAAGCTCTGCTTTCATGCTACACATGACCTCAGATTCTATCGAAAGACCGTAGTAATTCCGATACCCAGCAACATCGACAAAATGACCGATATTCGCCCGCGGGCTGAAGCCGAGCTTCTCGTTACAAGAACATGCTATCTCTCAAACGATCCCGTCTTCTTCATAGTCCTCATCATCGCAGAGTACAACTTCAAAGAGGGAGTTATATACCTCCAAGATGGTCTCGCAGGCTCGAGGCTTTACCAGCCCATGAACTCCAGCCAATTTATCCAGTGTGTCGACAATGAGACGGGTGAGGAAGTTGAAGTCGTGCGCCAACGCACAGCGCCAGTTCTCTTTCGCGAAGACCAAAGCGAAGTCATTTTTACGACAGGGAGGCCCAGTAAATCCTGCGAAATGCCGTTCATTACTACTGCTCTCCGACCAAATAGGAAGTACAGACTGTGCTTCAAACCGACAACCCCAATTTCGCATTGGCCAGTCAGCGCGGTGAATACTTCGAATTCTCTTTCAAGAAGCCCGGGCGGTTTGCTATCTGCGTCTGAACTTCCTACACCAGCCACACCGACTATACCCTGGCAGGCCGCCAACGGAAACGACACAATCATATTCGAGACCCGAAGTTCGCGACCAAACACACCAAAAGTCACCGTTTCTCTATCAGCACCATCGACATACTCTCTCTCCTCTCCCACCAAGAGATTTGCTTTCACGCTCACGTTCTCGACGGACGCCGCATATCCCTTTACAGTCCACGCAGATCGCGCATGGGTCAAGTCTCTTCAATCTGACTTGGCAGTCCTCGACGCAACGTCGCGCTGCAAGCTCGAACCCTATTTAGAGATCTGCCGCGATCATTATGAGGTCGAAAGACACAAGTTCATACGATTCGAAAAGACGTACATCGAACACCGAGAGCTAGATTTCGGAGGCGGAAAAATGGATAGATTGAAGCTTGAGGTTGGAAAAGAGTACATACTCTGCCATCTCGGCGGATCGTGGTGGTGGACGGAGGATACGGTCGATGAGGTAATGAACTACCTTGCTTCCTGGAGTAGCGCAGGTCTGGAAGTAGGCACGACAATCGAATTTCAGGGCGCGGGTGAAGTGAAGTTTACGGTGGTGGAGTGAGGATACTTTGAGGGCAGACGAGTATTCTGCTGATGTGCACCTGGAATATCATACAAGCACCGTCTTGAAATGAGACGGATATGTGAGCTATTGCGCACTCTTGAAATAAGACTGAAGAGCATGTAGCTGTCAATACACTGGTACCGTCCATTCTTCGAGCAACACATCGACGATATCTCTGTCCACCAAACTCGAAACCTTTCCAGTCTCTGTCATTTCCTCATCCCTCCCTAGCTTTAACGTTATGTCAGTGACATCCTTGGTACAGAGATCATCCTCATCCTTCTCCAAACGTCGTCTTTTCCTTGACGAACGCTGGCCAGCGTCCTGCTCCGTTCCATCATCCGGCGACCGTGATAGGAATGGGTCTCTCATGGACGCGTTCGAAGGCGTACGGACTCGGCAATACTGGTTGCTAAGCACAGAGATTTCGGACGACGCCATCGGCTCCGCGTACCCACTCGGAGAGGAGTAGCCAGGGGTGGGACTGTATGGCTCGTACCATAGAGCCGGTGTCATAGCTTCAATTGCTACCGACATGGAACCGCTTTGTCTTGCAATGCAACTAGTTTGCCTTGCAGGTGAATCCTCGGCATCAGACCCTACGTATCTTGATGATGAACTGGATGGAACAGGGACGCCTAGCCTCGAGCTAGTATGCTCAAACTCTTCAGGAAACCCTTGAATGTGCTCATCGATATTTATTCCGCGACAGATCCCGTGAGGAAGCTCCTCTCTCCCAAGGTTCCGCTTTATGCAGATGCTACACGGATAGTCATAATCGCACTACGGTCAGTTAGTACGACACACGAAAGTGTTATGATATACTATACCTTGAGGTTAAGGATTTGACAGTTGTTGCAGGCTTCCACTAAGCGCATTGTAACCGCATTGTTCTTTTGCTCTGCAGTCAACGCACGTTTTCGACGTTTCCCCATCTTTGCTTTGTATACTTTCCCAGAGCCTGAATTCGGCCAACCCAAGACGCGTGGAGCTGCGTGCGCATCTTGTCTCGCACTGCTTTCAGGCTGAGAAGGGATATTCTCTGTCATCGAATTATCCGTCATCGATTGGCTGGTGCCATCTTGTTCCCGTTCCAAAAGTGGCTTCCTTTTCCTTTGCCGACAATCCAAGAACATCAACTGATATTGATAGTCTCGCAGGGCAGTGGTAGGGCTCGGCGGTTGTGGTAAGAGTGTCGAATCTGCGGTCAGCATGGGCGACTGGGTATGCAGCGAGCTTTCGACACCGCTTTGTGATGACTGAGATATCTCAGGAATCACAGGTCTGCTGTAAGTAGGCATAGAAGGACTAGAAGTAGAGACTGGTGGTAGCATGGGCCTGTTGAGCATGGGCATAGCAGGATTAGGCAGGCTTTGAATCATTCCTGACATTGGCTGCATTGCAGCATGCGAATGAGCTTGCTGGTGCTGCCAATAAGCTTGTTGGCGCTGCGCTTGAGCTTGTTGGTGCTGTGCTTGAGCCTGTTGGTGCTGTGCTTGAGCCTGTGCTTGAGCCTGTGCTTGAGCTTGTCGTGAAGCCATAGATTGCGTCTGCCTCTGAAACCGCGCACACGTCTGCGATGATGTTTCAGGAGTCTGCTGAGCCAGTGCTGACTGTCCTTGACCAAGACTAGGTCGTTGTTGCTGACCAGACAGATCCAACGGAAAGTCTGAGGCTGCACTTCCACTCGGCACTGGAGGATAATAGGGCATTTGCGCATCGAATGATGGAATCGACTCGATCGATCTATGTGACACAAGAGGCGGGTGCTGTGACATAAGAGGCGGGTGCTGTGAGCTCTGCGTCGACGGAATGGCATCAAGATTGGTTGTTTGCTGAGGCACTGAACGCTGCCCTTGGCTGAAATAGAAATCATCCAAAGGAAGCTGCGTGCTCTCATCCGGAACGTGAAGAAAGCTATCGAAGTCGAAGTTCTCCAGACTGCCCGAGTTGTCGTTCATATCGAAATCGATGAATGGAGAAACCTTTCCAAAGTCGGTAGCTGACGGAAGCCTGATACCGGATTCAAATTTGCGGCAAAAGCGTTGATACATCTTGTGCACGTGTCGCTTCCGATGCTTCTTCTTGTCGACGTCGAAGTTCTTCTGTAGCATTGTGATGCGCTTCAACAGTTTCATCACATGGTCCGCTGCTTTTGCCAGCTCTTCGGTCGAGATTTGCTCTTCGTTGTCATCGCCTGACATCGTTGCGTCGCTGTCAGAAGTGTCCGAATCATTTGGGGTCGAGAGTTCGATGGTAATGGCGTTTGGCTGAGGCTTTGGGACTTTCTCTAGCGGAGGCAGCTTAACAACCTGAGCGTTGGACATAAGCTCCAAAGTTGGAACACGAGAGGCGGCGCTTGATCCTCGAAGGGTTTCTTCATCATTGATTGCGATATGACAAAATCTGTTTTCGAGAGCTTGCAGGCTTTTGAGCGAGTCCTGCTGTCGCTGGTGCAGTTCGCGGATCTTCTCACGCTCTTCATTCAAGACACCTTTTTCCATTATACTGTGGCTATCGTCAGCTGCATTTTATGCATGGTAGTGTATTAACTCGGCTCACCCTCGCGCCTGACCTTGGGCTAATTGCAAGACATGCAACAAAAGCACAAGGCTGTTTTTCAAACTCTCAAGTCTCCTTCGGTTCAATTCGACCCGCTGTTCCTTCATCGGCCAGGCCAGCTTACCCATCACGCTCAAGCTTTTCTTTCCATCCTTTGCAGTCTTTCTCCTCTTCTCTACTATCTCTGATACTTCGTCGAAGACGCTTTGGCACTTTTTGATGATGTTGTTAGCGTCCTGGATAGCCTTCTTCGACACGATGGATCCGGCCTCCTCGGACTCAAACACTCTGCCTACGCTTTCGAGCGCATTCGATGTGAGCTCTACATCGTCGGCAATGTCCTTGACGTCTTGGTCTGCCCGCGCGGCTGAGTTCGTGAAGTTGTACAACGCGACGCTGAGCTTGGCGCCAGCCCCCGCAATCTGGATGATGCTAGCTGCGAGGCCTACGACTTCGGCCATCATAGGGTACTTGCTGTGTGCGCATTACTTGTCCGTTCGAAAGTGTCGCATTGTCATGTTGCTAAGACTGAGCTCAAAGATAAGGGTGGATCGAGTGGTAAAGCAGGCTTCGCAAGAAGGCTGAGTGCCTGCATGACCCGCTGCGGCTGAGGCGCGGCTGCATGCTGTGAACACCTTGCCATGGGGATTAGAGCAGATGAGGATACCGTCGCACATAACATGGTGTACAGCGCTGTGGGTAATCCAGGCAAAGATATGCGCCAACCGTTTCGCGTACAGCCATGATGGGTGTCCTACGTAGTGCCTGGGCCCAGTGCAGGTAGGTGCATCTGGCCCTCATTAGATGTGCCTGCCTGTTTCGATCCCCCAGTGCCGCGCCTCCGCATCGAATCACCATCCCACACCGGTCGGCCGAAGAAAAAGACGAACTCTTCTTCGTTTTCACAGATTGCACCTTGACAATGACACGTGCACCAAAGACTGAATGGGCAAGCAGCTCTCTTCGACGTTATCGCGGCCGAGATTCGCACAATGATACACCGGATGCAGAGTTGGGAGACCGTACAGTGCAGAAAATGTCAAAGAGTAAGGTCGGTCTGCTGCATCATGCAGGATGTGAATGGTATAAGCATTATGTTCTGAAGCTAGGATTTGGGTATATAGCGAAGCAGCATTGCAATGTAAGAAAAAACGTAAGAATGACGCGTGACTTCATCGAGCGCCCTCAGCTACCTTCCACCTACTTGACATGTACCAGTTCGGGTGTCTGCTGGTAGTAATCCTGTTGCCCATTACCATAGCCGTACGTGGCCTGATGCTGCGTAACGGGCGCATAAGTTTGTTCGGTTTTCTCGATCGTCTGGTTCCAGGAGACGTGTTTGGCGATGCCCAGTAGCGTTATGAAAGCCAGACATTTGGCTAGACCCATGATGTACGACAAGGCCAGCGCTGCGCCAAGGGAAGGTATTACGGGCCAGTAGATACTGGATGAGTAGACTACCCCCAATGAGGCGTTCACGAATAGGGTAACGTAGAGGGCGGTAACCCAGCCGAAGAGGTCCTGGGGCTGTTAGCAAATGTACCAGTAGGTAGTAGCTGCCATGGACTTACACCTCCGGGTAAGCGTCTTGATCTCAGTGCCGAAACGTTTGACAGAGACATGGCCGCCGAAATAATAACAACGATCACCCATACGATGTCGAGGGCAAGATCGAGACCATTTGAAACTAGTAACGCGAAGTCCCAGTTGGAATCCAAGGAGTTGTCCGCCAATGCGACGTAGGCAAACATGCTAACGTCTGCTAGGATGACAGCAAACGCAACGCCAATAGTAATCAGAAGTACGGTCTTAGAACCAGATGACATGTTACCAAAGTGCTTGTGCAGCATGGAGTTCAGGATGTAGACGAAAACGAACAGCAGCGCAGCATTGGCCAAACTGCCAATGAAGCTGGCGGCAACGTTGATATTCCAGTAATCAATGTAGTCGAGATTGTCGCACTCTGACATGACTTGGCTTACGAGACTCAAAATACGCGTGCTGGAGCATGTTAGCACTTTTAAAGCCTGTGAAAGAGACTTTGTCCTTACATGACTTGGAGGAACAGGGCTACAACGAATGGTACACCGATCAATTTCTTTCCGGCACCGCTTTTCTTGCGGATAAAGAACGTCGATATGAAAATGCCCGTGTACAGAACCAGGAACAGCACCACAAATGCAAGCGCGGCTTGGTCGTACGGTGTATTAAAGGCGTCGGGGCATGAAGCATTGCTGTATCTGGTGCCGCCGCCGCCGCTGCGTCTGGGTGCCATGGCAAAAGGGCGTTGGTGCTGATCAAGTCCCCACGTTGGATTTCCGAAGTCAATGGGAGGTGGGTTGGCGTTCGACTGACGGTAAGACGCGAGACACGGTTCGCGGCGACCTCAAGAGTATTTCAGTAATAACAACTGCATGCTGCATTGGTGCTCCGCCTTCTCACAGCCTGCAGCCTTCCCGTTTTTCCCGTTTTTGGGAATAAGTCAGGGGCAGCTGAAGCGTCGCTAAGCCTCTCAAAGCGTTTGTCGGGCGCCTTACTGTGCCAGAAGGATCGAAGCGAGAGTGCGCGAGATCCTCTGGACGCCTTGGAGCCGGGGTGTCAAAGCCTCAGCGCGTAGACATATTATATGGTAAACCCCGAGCGCAGTGCATTTGAAAAGAAAAGTATACTGGCTTGGGTTTCTCGTAGGAAGTCATGTCCGCAGTATGTTGAAATGAGACGGGGAGGCTGTTTGCGGGTTACGTCGGGATCAACGCTGTTGCCGACTCTAAACAAAAAGAGACAGGGCTGTGCCTCAAATAGCAGTGGTCTGCGGGTAGTCCGGCTCTGCAAGCGGCTCAAGAGAGTGTCGCGTCGCAAAGTGGAACGATGTCTTGGCACGGCAGGACAGGAAGGCCGCCCAAAGGTGCCCAGGTGATCGCCCGGGCAATTTAGCCTTGCGAGTGGCTGGAGCTTCACGTGACGTGGCTAGTGCAGCCACGGATCAGTTTCCGCGATGCAGGGCGCGGCATTACATCATGTTCGTCGCCTCGACCAAAAGCCATTTCCCTGCGCGTCTCATTCACGCGCATCTGTTCTTTCGGAGGATAGGCGGTCAGCTGCTCTGATTTATCTTATCATAGCTCGGCCGTCGTCTTACATCTCGCCGTGAGCTCGTAACATCCACCTGTTCCGATGATTCCGTTACAAGGGACCCACGCCACAAGTCTCTCTACCAGCCACGGACATCCGGTATATATCCTCAGACTGGCGCGTATCCATCTCCAAACCGCAAATTATTGAAGACAACACAGACAGGAAGCTGCAGAGTCAAAAATTCTAATCTACACCGCTGGTGCCCAAGAAGTCAGCAATGGCACACGTATTGCAGGGACTGTCGACGCGACCCGCGCTCGGTAGTCACGACACGTGGACAGCCAACGCAGCATCGGAAACACTGGATGTGGACGGCGCAACGACATTGAGTCCACAAAACGATGAGCAGGCAGCAGACTCGCGAAGTAGAAGCACGACAGCGATACCGTCCGATGACAGTGGTTCAGAAACGCAGGTGGTCGAGAAGCCCGGAGGCCGTAGAAAGAGCATCCAGGTCGTTTTAGAGCAATCGGGAAAGAAGGGCGAATACACCTTCACTGCTAAAGATCCTGTCTTCCAAGAGGTTCTTCGGTCAGGTCTGCGGCGAGAGGCTGAGAAACTCAATGGAAAGGCGAAGGGGAAACCCCGCGATCTTGTCTTCACACAACAGTTCACCACGTTCGACCGCCAAAACGCGTCCGCTGCGCACTCCCCGTTCCATGGATTCTTCACACTCTTCTGGATTGCGATGGCTTTGCTACTCGCGCGAATAGCAGCAGGCAACTACAGGACGAAAGGCTCCGTATTTGGGGATGCAGAGATTCTGCACTTGATGATCGACAAAGACTTGTTCGTCATGTTGACGACCGATGTCGCAATGTGTCTAGCCACCAGCTTTGGCTTCTTTCTGCACAAGGCCATTGTCAACGACTATCTGACTTGGAACGGCTCAGGCTGGCTCATACAGTCCTTGTGGCAGACTTTCTTCACTTGCACCATCATCTGGGTTACTTTCTGGCGAGACTGGCCTTGGACTCATACAGTGTTTATCGTTCTCCACGTCTTCGTGTTGCTGATGAAGCAGCACGCTTACTCTTTCTACAACGGCTATTGTATGTGATCCGCACTGAAATAAGAGACCTGAGCTGACTATCAATAGTATCGCGAGTATATCGACGACGCAATCTGCTCCATGAGAAACTACGTCAACTGGATGATATCAAAGCGCATGAGGGCCCGACCCGAACAGATCCTCCGACTGAGGCGCTAACTGCTTCCGGTCTTGAGAAATCTGACCAAGGCCAGTTGACGCGTCGGGGAAGCATTGGGCCAAAGTACTCTACCAATCTATCAAAGGAAGAGTCTGAGATTGCATCTATCGGCAAAGCTATTGAAACCGGGAACCCGCTGGGTTCGGAACAGATTGAAGCCTTTCGACGCGTGCTCAACACCGAGATTACGATTCTTGATGAAGAGCTTCGTGGAAAGTGCACTACCACTGATAACGTCTACCCGAACAACTTAACGTTCTACAACTTTGTAGAGTGGGCGTGCCTTCCCACACTCGTCTATGATCTAGAGTATCCTAGGCAGGAACGCATCAACTGGTGGTATGTAGCGGAAAAGTCAGCGGCCACCCTGGGAGTCATCTGGATTATGATCATCATCTCGCAAGCATACATCTACCCAGTAGTCGTAGAGACTATGCGACACAAAGAGGCTGGCATGTCGCTCGATGAGCGATGGAAAGAGTTTCCATGGGTTGGTAAGTGCTACGTCACTATGAGACCGTTGGATATACCGCTAATAATCTCCCTTTACAGTATCCGACATGCTCTTCCCCCTTCTTCTCGAACAGCTTCTCAGCTGGTACGTCATATGGGAATGTCTCCTCAACGTGTTGGCAGAAGTCACGCGTTTTGCCGACCGCGGTTTCTACGGCGCGTGGTGGAACTCCGTATCCTTCGATCAATACGCTCGCGACTGGAACCGGCCGGTCCACAACTTCCTGCTTCGGCATGTCTACCACTCGTCGATATCGTTCTTCCATCTATCTAAGATGCAGGCAACGTTCTTCACTTTCTTGCTCAGCGCTATTGTACATGAGGTTCTCATGTTCTGTTTGTTCAAGAAGGTCAGGGGGTATCTGTTCACTTTCCAGTTGACGCAGCTGCCGCTGGCAGCGTTCAGCAAGACGAAGTTCATGAAGGGGAGAGATACGTTGGGGAACATTGTGTTTTGGTTTGGTCTCTTCATTGGACCTAGTGTCATCACCAGCTTGTACCTTATCGTTTAGATGTACTAATACGTCGTCGACTCTCAGCTCTCTTCCAAACAATACATTGGTTGCTTAGTCTTGGTTGCATTCAATCCTCTGAGGCTTGTGCGCCTTTGTTTCTCTCTTCCTTTAACACTTCCAACACTCTTCGCGTCAACCTATCACGCTCACCGACATCCACAGTACCGTACGCATCCTGCGATTGCTTGAAAATGTTCTTTTCCCATCCGTCTCCAACATTTGGCTTCCCCGCATCCTGCCAACAATCTTGCACCGTACCCCCAATATTCTTAAAGAAGCCTTCTAACCCCGCCGGTCCACCGCCAGCATGATAGCTCTTAAACGGCCCAGCGACTGCCCATCGCGGTCCCATACTACTCTCTACGATACTATCCAACTCCTCCACCGAAACAACGCCCTCGTCCACGAGATGAACAGCCTCGCGCAACAGCGCAAATGCCAGCCTGTTCGCCACAAAGCCAGTCGTCTCTTTCTTAATATGTATCGGTACTCTCCCACGACCCTTCCAGAACTCCTGCGTCCGTTTGATGACTTCCTCCGAGGTATCCGGCGACGGCACTAGTTCCAGCAACGGCATGATATGTGGCGGGTTATACGGATGCACGACCAACAACCTCGACTTGTCCTGCATGTCTTGCGCTTGCTGCGACGCTGGGATACCAGATGTGCTACTCCAAAACAGCGAGTGATCTGGTGCATGCTTCTCCACGTTTGCCCATAGTTCTTTCTTGAAGGCCAGGTTCTCCGGACCGGATTCTTGGATGATGTGGGCGTCTTCTACAGCTGATTCGAGGGATTTGGCAATGCGAATGTTGGAGATAGCGGCTGCTGCGGGTTCCTCTGCGAAGAATTTCGGTAGATTTTCTTCGACGTATTGGTCGACATCTGGCCGGGTATCGTAGATGGTGAGTTGGGAAGGACCGAGGAGGTGTGATAGGTGGAAGGCGGCGAAAGATAGGCCAATAGTTCCGGTGCCGATGAGAGTGATTCTGAGGTCTTTGTTGCTTTCTACTTTCAAGATAGGGTCTTGTTGCGAATCTCCTGCGTCGGACATGTTGGTTGTGGAGATGACGGATTGGCTCGGCTAGTCGTGATGAGAGGTTTGAAAGTCGCGGTAGCTATCTGGGCATGGGCCTTGTTATATCTAGGTTCTGTGTACCAATGATTTTGAAGTTCCACTCAAACCTCGTAACAAGATGAACTGGTGTGTGGCAATGAAGCGGCTCTTACACACCCTGGCTCGGATGTTACCCGAAATAACGTCAGAAGGACTGCCGATCTTAACCGCTTTCAGATAGCTCGGGAGCTGCTCCTTCCCCGCCTTGCACCTTATCCCCGCTCCACGAGCGACTCGAGCGCTGCGAATCCGATGGAGATGAGCGCGCCGAGGAAGAATGGTGGCAGTCGCCTATTAGAAGGCATGGAGGCAGTCCATCCATGGTCACTCGCTTCTAAACCCGTCACTTTCTGTACCTGATCGTGTCCCACGACTCTGCAGTGCTGCTTTCCTCGCATTAGTATACCCGGTTATAAGTCGCGTGTTGTTTCCGATCCATTGCTGAGCCAATTGCATCAATATGGTAATCTTTAGGTCCAGGCAACCGCCTATCGATCGTAAGTCGTCAAAAGTCGAATCTACCATGCCAATGCTTTATCATTGATGCTGACCGTTGTAGTACCAACCGAATTGACAGACTGGGACTGGCTCTTCGATTCCGCCTATTCGCCTATCAACAAATACCCACCGAGCGAACTAGCTGGGTTCCAAAACGCGATAACGAAGGAGCGTGTAAACTGGGCTGATGTGAAGAGATACTCCACATATATCTCCACCGCTCTGGTCAAGAAATATGGCCTTAAAGAAGGCGAGACAGTGGCGCTGTTCAGCCAGAATACTGTCTGGTACCCGGTAGCCATGTTTGCTGGACTCCGCGTAGGAGCGAAGATCAGCGGGGCCAGTCCGGCATACAACGTTGAAGAGATGACATTCGCGCTGAAGACCGCGGACGCGAAGTTCTTGATGACTACGCCTGGCAGTATGGAGATCGCAGCTGCGAGTGCAAAGGCTGCAGGACTACCGCAGTCCAACGTGTTCTTACTGGAGGGCGAGTTACCTGGATACACCACCGTTCAGGATCTAATCCGTATGGGAGAGTCATATGCCGACTCTGAGCAGACCTCAGCATTCAAGCTGCCTCCTGGCAAGAAGAACAAGGACGTTTGCGGTTTCCTGTCCTTCTCTTCTGGAACGACTGGATTGCCAAAGGCTGTTATGATCAGTCACCAGAATGTCATAGCGCAATGTCTTCAGGTACAGCAGATCACGCCTGAAACCCAGAAAAAGATCATGGCCGTACTTCCTCTGTTCCACATCACCGGTCTAGGTAAGTTCTGACTGTACGAAGTGCATGTGAGACATATACTGACTTCGTACCTCTACCTCTACAGTCCATCAAATGCATCTGCCAGTCCTGCTCAATGCCGAGGTCGTCATGCTTCCGCAGTTTACTATGGAAAAGATGTTGGATGTTATCGTTGAATACAAGCTTAGTGAGCTTCTACTGGTACCACCGATCCTTATCAGACTCGTGCGCGACCCATTAGTTGACAAGTACGACCTCAGCCATGTCACACGCTTTTCGTCGGGTGCTGCTCCACTTTCCGAAGAGATTATACAGCAGCTTCAAAAGAAGTTTCCCAACACCGGTTTTAAGCAAGGATATGGGATGACGGAGTCGTGTTCGTGCATTACTGCGCACCCGCCTTCGAAGTTCTCATACAAGTACGCTCACTCTGGTGGTGCCATCGTAGCTTCTACCGAAGTCAAGATCATCAAAGACGATGGCACGGAAGGCGACGTTGGAGAGGATGGCGAAGTTCTCGCTCGTGGGCCACAAGTCGTCATGGGCTATCTCAATAACGAGAAAGCTACTCGCGACACTTTCGATGCCGACGGCTTCCTTCATACCGGCGATCGCGGTGCGATTGACGAGGAGGGCATGATCCACATCTCCGACCGTATCAAGGAACTCATCAAAGTAAAGGGCATCGGTGTCGCACCGGCTGAACTCGAAGATCTGCTTCTAGGCCACCCGAAGGTCGAAGACGTCGCTGTGATGAGCGTGAAAGATGATTACTCTGGCGAGCTGCCGAAGGCGTACGTGGTCTTGAAGCCGGGAACGGAAGAGAGTACTGCAGCAGGGAAAGACATCATCGAGTATGTCAAGGAGAAGAAGGTCAGGTACAAGTGGGTCAAGGAAGTGGAGTTTATCAATGAGATTCCGAAGAGCCCTTCCGGCAAGATTCTGAGGAGAGTACTAAGGGATAAGGAGAAGAGCGGGAAGTTTGGGCTCGTTGTTAAGGACGAGGCTAGGGCCAGGCTGTAGATGATGATCTTATTGGTCACTACATTCAGAAAAACTTCAGCGACAGTACGTACATGCAGACAACCGTGACCTCAGTGATGAACAACTACAGCATGTGCTTACTTTGTTTTCGATTCAGAATGTTCTCATTGAGACAGGAGAGGCCTTCCGGTGAGGAGGCTACATTCATGGTAGGTTCTGAACGTCTGATAGAATCAGGCTGAGACTGCGCCACCACATGTCACACATACAAGGGGGCTGGGCTTTAACCGCCAGCGCATCGTAGGGGTCTAAGCCTCAGAGATTTCGTCCAGGTGTTAATATGGTATCGATTAATACATTCTTCCTACTTAAGTGCTCGTAGCATCCTGACTTACTTACGGGTATATTGACACTCAAAACTTTTACCTACATGCCAAGTATATCATTGTCGTTTAGACATGCAAGGTATGACGGCAGACACCGTAGCTTCCATCATCGGGATGGTCATCGGACTGGTCGTCCTCCTATACGCGGCTGTAGAATATCAGATGCGCCGTCATGATGTCATCCGTCCTCTTGCACGTAGCGCAAAATACAAGGCTTCTCGGATAAGTTTCTTCATCACACACTACGGTCTTACTGGAATAGCGCTTTGGTGCTTCGCCAGTCGGGAGGTATGGCAAATCCAGCTGCAGGTCGTACGCAGCATCGACGATGGGGATGTCACAAACTATAAGAAGTCAGCACAAGAGGACAGCAACATCATAGCGGTTGCAGTAAGTTTGTTTAGCTCATTTTATACGTGTTGCTCGACTGACCCAACAATAGGGAACTATCATCGCCCAGATCGCCATCACCGCACTCTCATTGGATGAACTCAGCAAGACTCATTGGGTTGCGCGGGCGTTCTTCACTTTCAGTTTAGTCTCAGCCATCATGGCTGTCTACTATGCCACAAGGCAATATCGTACCCTGGGACGATGTTTGCGAATCGACCAAATGAAGACCTGGATCTGCGGCAAGAATCGCTTTAAGGGCAGGACTCCGTATCTACCTCCTACAACTCCTTCTGAACATCCCGATCTACCCTCCGTGGCCGCTGTCCTGACAGTTTCTGCTCCTAACATGCTCATGTCGGCCTCGCTCAACTGCTTGCTCGTCGGATTTGCTGTGTACCTCGGATTCACTTGGACAAGGAACTTGGACGAGGAGGCTGGAAAAGACGGAAGTCGCGCTATCTTTATCACGTACATTGCAGGGCTGATCTTTTGTTACGGGGTGTACTCGATCTCAAGCGCGGTCGTCGCTAGTGATAGCCACGAGAGTGAGCATGACCTGCTCTACGGTAACGACGATGCAAATACCCAGCAGTATATCAGCGGAGATGAGGAAAGCGCAGCAGGTGCTAGCAACCAGCCAGAGATCACTATCTGCAACACACACGACGAAGATACCCGGAAAGAGCTGTTGGTACTGTTTCAGGAAGCCGCAGATATGCATAAAGCATCCGCAAAGGTCGACGAGCGTTTAGCTCGGCTTCTGGAAAGGCTTGGAGAGGAGACGGCAGTATGTTTGCCCATCCGTGTGTAGTAGCTGCTCAACTACGGATGGGTCTGGTGAATGATGAAGTGCAGAAACGACGATGCTTAAAACCATCTGTGCATGTGTATCAATCTTTCTGAAGGCGATTATGGTTTCCAATGCAGCCCGTACCACGAAAGACATGGATGACAAATGACGTGTGAGGGCGTGGTGGGGTCGGCGTTTGTGCCCCTCCGACAGGGTCTTGGATCAGAAAAGTTACTCGAAGAAGGTGCAATTTTACATTTCTAAGCAACACACTGCGCCCCGTCATATAACTTCGCGCAAACAGCAGTGCGCGCTTCCTTGTACCCATATCTCTCATACTCTACAGGAACAGAATCAAATTGCCGACGAAATGGCCATCACAAACCCCACGCCCAACCAACCCCAGCACGACGAGGACGACATCGACGTACATGATGTGGACAACACACTAGACGCCGAGGAGGCGGAAGAGATTGTGGAGGACGATGGCGACGTGCCCATGGACTCAGACGACGAGGGTGACGAGGGTCGCCAAGAGATGGAGATGGAGATCAACCTCCAAAACGACTCGGTCGCGCATTTTGACGAGCACAAGGACAGCATCTTCTGCATAGCGCAACACCCCGTACACCACGAGATCATCGCGACAGGAGGCGGCGACGATGTCGGCTACATCATCGACGCGTCTTCGGCGGCAGCGGCGCAACCGAGCAGCGACGGACAGCCCACCGAGCGCGAGGGCCTGAAGAGCATCTTCACACTAGACGGACACAAGGACTCGGTCAACGCCATCACATTCACCCAGCCAAAGGGACAATTCGTCGCGACAGCTGGCTTGGACGGAAAATTGCGCGTCTGGCAGGGCGTCCCCGACGGCAAGAAGTGGAAGTTCCTGGCAGAGGCACAAGAGGTCGAGGAGATCAACTGGGTCATCCCCAACCCGTCGCCCGACCACCCCAACGTTGTCGCGCTCGGAGCCAACGACGGTTCAGTGTGGGTTTACCAGATCAGCACAGAGAAGAACAACGAGCTACAGGTCCTACAAGCATACTACCTCCACACCGAGACCTGCACTGCCGGCTCATGGTCGCCCGACGGCTCCCTCCTCGCTACCATCTCCGAAGACTCGAGTCTATACGTGTGGGATGTATTTGGCGATGCCGCATCCCAAGGTCTCACCGCGACTACCGATTCACAAGCCGTAGTAGGTCTGACAGGCCTGGACGAGCGCTTCCGCGTTGAGGGCGGATTATACTCAGTCGGCATCCCGCCATCGGGCGCATTCGTCGCAGTCGGTGGCCCCGAAGGCCAAATCCGCATCGTCGGACTCCCTCGTCTTTCTCTCGCTGCGCCCGCGCAAGCATCTACATCATCGAGCGGCGGAGGCGCAAAGAACAAAGCTGGAGGAGGCAAGCAGGCTGGCGCCAAAGGCGGTGCTTCGTCAGCTGGTCAAGCCGGACAGATCTTGGCAAGTCTCCAAGCTGGAAGCGACAACGTCGAGTGCATGAGCTTCTCCTCTGCACCACTCACTCTCATGGCCGCCGGCAACGTCGACGGCTCCATCACCCTTTTCGACACCGCACACCGCTTCGCCGTCCGAAGGCGGATAGAAGACGCACACGCCGATGACGAGTCACCACAAGCTGTGGTTAAGCTCGACTTCGTCGCTAAGGAAGGCCCCGGAGGTTGGCTGTTGACCAGTGTGGGATACGACGGTGTTTTGAAGCGATGGGATGCACGAGGTGGAACGGCTGCGGCTGGAAAGGGCCTTGTAGGCGAGTGGAAGGGACACCGGGGAGGTGGTGAAGGAGGAGGCATCATGGCCTTTGTACAAGGAGATGGCGAGACAGTCGTCACGGCCGGTGACGACCACGTCGCGCTAGTTTTCAAGACACCTCTGACCCAGTAGATTTTATAGATGACCAGAAAGTAACGATATCGTACGGACGACATCTCGCTCACATTTGCCCTTCCCTGTCGACGCCAGCGTCACTTTCTACTACACTCAACCTCACCACACGAGTCAAACAGGTACCGCAACATCCCCTGGATACGCTAGCCACGACCGATATTTTCAGAGACACCTCTGTATCGCACCGGCCAAAGGTTCCACTGCCTTCAACACTTTGCCAATAAGTTGCTCCATCTGGACGTTTTGCTTTACGCATCATTGCTTTTATCTGGTAGGAGCTACTCGATACCGGACTGCTGGCGGCCGTGGTCTAGATGCTCCAAACGCTACTGTATATGCGGTGCAAAATTTATGTGTGTGTGGGTGTGGATGTGCGCAAAGACAGAGAGAAGTCAGATGGAGTCAGCCTACATATTTCGAAGCATGAGCCTAGACTTCTGTATAGCCAGCATGTGGACCAGATGTGAGAGTGGCAAGAACCCCTTTTGTGTCTGATGCATGCGTTGGCGATGATTCACAGATTCAAATGTATAGAGAAGTCAAGAAGTGCCAGTATAGACAGAGTGGTACCTTCCAAGACAGTCAGGATCACAATGCTTGCGCAAGAAATGCAATTTACTTTGTCCATGCGGGTTGACGTGACAGCACACGATGTACAGCAGATCTACCGGTTACAATCAGAGCAGAACTTGTTCAGAGAAATTAGATGGTACGGGTACAGCACCCGCACCGCGTAGTGTCTTGACCCTATTGCCCACGGCCCAGGAGCCCGCTTCGAATCGTTTCAACGTTCCCTTCCAGAACAAGTAACCACGTACCGACCGTTTCGCCACCGCGCAGCCCGTTGGCGCTTTCCCCAGAGAACTGTGAGATTGACATTCAACGGTGAAAGTCGCCTCCCCTTCCTTGCTTGGAGGCAGAGAAGAATCTGGTGTTGTGTGGGGTCCCTTCAGCCTTATGACGTTATGTATCCCCACTCGGTGTATCGGTGCTCATCTTCATCTGCTATCTACCGAGATACTTCCATGCGAGATTCCTGTTGCGGAGGCGAATATACGTAAGAAGAACCGAATTGAGATTTCTTGCCTGCAAGCTGCATGCCTCGTGGGATAGTGGAGGCCCTGGACGGTCTGTCCGAGGTCGCGCCGGAAAAGTGCTCCCTGGCCAATGGGAGATGGGTTGCCTTTTGTAGACGATCGACGGACTTCGCGTACACATGTAAAGTGACAGACATGCTTACTGAAGTCTGACAAGGGGTAGTCAATGCAAGGTCGTCACTGTCGAGGAGGGAATTTCGTTGTCGTCGTGCGGGGTCACGGAGACGTCAAGTAATGGCTTCGCAATGAGGCTTACGACACAGGCTCATACTCCCTGCCTCCCAAGAAATGATCGAAGGAGGAATCTACTTCGATTCGCTTATCTGCAGTATCCTGTCCCGTCCCATTACTTCACAATCCCTCACGTATACTAATCAAGCGAGGCGTCTTCGCGGCAAAATCTTCCGTCAGTCCATTACTCCCTTAATTGGCCAAGACTCGGATCCCTGAGAACGGGAAGTAGCAATGCAACTTAGGCGCGGTAGAATCGGCTGATATGACGCAATAACGGGACCCCGTCGTCAACTGGAGACGACGGTGTCAAGGGTGAAAGATGCGGAATTCTGAGTACGCTAACCAGGGGAGAGAGGATGGAGGAACCCGGATCTTCACCTCGCATGAACAGGGTGTCGTATGCTACGCGATAGGTAAACTCGTCCGTAGCTAATGAAGGTACAGAAAATTTGTGAAGCTCTCGAAGGAAGAATGTTGGAGCTTCGTCATGTTGCTCATAATATGCATAATCATTCCTGCCATGTAAAATTACGTAGGCAATTTCCGGGAATGCTACTGCGGATACGCATACGAAGGCATACAGACTTCGCTATCTCTGCACACACCTGTCGTATCCCACTCAGGTACTCTGCTCCGAACGACATCTGCAGCAGTGGGTCTTGTTCCCTGGCAAGTATGACATACCGCTCATAGTTCAGCACATCATTCACCATCAAAACTTTACGCGAGCTGGAGATCTGCCGTGCTCGGCTTCGGACGTCACTGATGGGACCAGAGTAGCGAGTTGATTCACCGCGTACCTGCAATGGGTAACTGGAAGCGCATCGTTGCTAGGCTAGCTGCTTGTATGTCTGTTTCTGGACAGTCCTACGGCGCGGAAGACCGCGCCGTTGAGAAGGGCCGAATTGTCAGGTGGCAGGCTACTCGTATCAATTGTCATGGCCGGCAGGAAAGCTATGTTGGGATGCGAACCGTTGAATTCCGCGGGCGTTAAACAGTTGTCCTATACCTCGGGACCAAGATAGCTTCAATCCGGGCATTCTTTCCGTGAGCCAATGAGAGTATCGCATGCTGTGTGATACCCGTCTGGGGCTGACTTGACGTGTGACAGGATGTGGGGATTGCTAGACGAAGTCGGTAAGCGAGACGTCATCCCAACGACGTCGGTGGAGTAGCAGGGTCCGCGTTATCGAAACCTGGATCGATTGAGCTGAACGGAATGAGAGTACGGAGGATCACTGGGGAGAGGTCATTGTATTGCTGAATATACTCATTCATATCGAAATGACTACCTGGAGAAGATATGCAGTAATCGCCTTTCCGTTTTTATACTTTGTAGAATCTAGGCAGTACACTCGTACGCGATGGGACACCAATCCCATCAACCGCTCAAACGCCATGTCGTCGAAATCGTGGCCACTGCAGCAGGCAATATCAGGCAAGCTGGTCATTGTAGCAATGTAGAATAAGAAAAGAAGCTTTTGGTTGCTCAGAGAAAGGCAAAGCCCAGGGGTATCGTGAAATCGTTGGAAGAAGTGAGGAACAGTGACAAGCCAGCAGCCCACATTGCATATCAAAGGTCAAGGCAGAGCGATGTCAAATGCATCAATACTGGAAAGCCTTGGTGGCGAGAATGTGCAAGTTGGCTTCCTAAGCCTCCATGTCGTCCATGTCTTCGTCGGTGAAGTCCTTGAGGAGCTCGAGCCCATGGAAATCGTCGACATCGACGGAGCTCATGGAAACCATGCTCTGCTGTCGTGCGTGTTGGTTGGAGAATCCGGGGCTCTGCATATTGGAGTTCTGCATATGGGGGCTCTGGTTGCTGTGGTTATGCCGTGGTGTTGCGTGGTGGCCAGGCATACCAGGTGCAGGGGCGTCCATGCCGAGAAGGCCGCCGGCACACCGCGCTAGATACTCGTCGACAGCCCAGAAGCCGCAGCCAGCGTGGCGTAGAACTTCGTTCTTCAGGTCGAGGACTTCTTCGCGTAAAAGCGCAACATTCTCCTTGAGCATCTTGTTCTTTGCGGAGAATTCGCGCGCGCGTCCCTCGAGGCTGCCGATGTACTCCTTCTTGCGCTGCCTGCACTTGTGGGCAGCTACACGGTTCTTCTCGAGGTGCGTCTGGCGAGCGGACGATACTTGGAAAGGGTAGCCGTCTGCAGTGTAGGCCTCGACCATCTGTGGCTGCGACTTGGGCCTGCCCCGCTTGCGCTTCGGCGGCTGAGGGTTGCCGTCGGCGTTATCCTGTTGTTGCACAACGGGGACGCTAGGCAGAGAGCCGGCAACCGCGTCTTGATTGGCCGAGTCCTGGCGGCTGGTGCGTCGTCGCTTTGCAGGCGGCATCTGAGGAGAGGCTTCCTGCTTGGGCCAAAAGACAGTCTCGTTGCGGAGTTGCTCGACAGGAATGGACGTCTCGCGCTCGTTCCGAGCGTCCCGAGGGGCGTGTGCTGGTGAGGGCTCCTCAGGCGGGGTGACTTGGCCGTAACGCTCCATGGTGGCATGTGTAAGCAGCGAGGGTGGAATGGAGAAGGGTTGCTGGGGAGGCATTGAGGTGGGATTGCTGAAGGCGTTTGCCCACTTGTCCTGCTGGGAGGGGCCATTGAGGCTGTTCATGGCTGTGAAAGCGTCGCCAGCCCACTCAAACTGTGGTTGCTGTTGGATTGCTGTCATGGTGGACGACGTTGTTTGTTGTTGGTGTGGTGGGGGCACGGAAGGTATGGTGTGCAGGCCTGAGGCGGGAGGTTCCTTATATGGGCAGGAGGGTCCGACAGAGCTTATGTGATCAAGGCAAGAAGCAGCGGGCCAGGGCAGTTGTGAGGGAAGAAGGAAGAGAGCCGCGGGAGCAAAGATCGCCTGGCATGGGATTTCAAACAATGGGGGCTTTGGCAGCATGCGGAACTGAGGAAAGCGATTCAAACGAGCAGGGGCAGGCGTGGGGACCGTGCGATTGGTGGGTTCTGCTGTGCGTTACGTAGTGCGCCTTCCCGATCGACGATGAAGAGGCAATCGCTACCTAGCCCGCACGCCAGCTCGAGAATCTCGGCATCTAGCGTCTGTTATGCTCGATCGCGATGGCCTCCAGCTGCTGCCACTACTGGAGCCGGTCCGAATTTGCGTCTTTACAACATGCGCTTTTGCAGTTCCGCCATGACCAAAACGGGACAGTCCACTTGCCTAGCCATCCCAGTTTTCTCAGCCCAAGCTACTGACCAGGTACCTAGCTCGTCACAATGGTAGACAGCTTTCGCCGCCTTGGATTGCGCTGCTGCGAACCTCGTTTGCGCTACTCCGAGCGGTCTCCGCCATGCGAGAGTGGAGCGAGGCCTATGACGTTGTAACGGCTCGCTCCGCGGAACACGTCCGGGCTGAGAGCTGGGCCAACCGTCACGCTATAGCTCCACATGGGACCGTTCATGGCAATCACCTGGAAACATGATCCCACCCAATCACCGACGGCTCTGCATCCTGCTCCATCACATCTACACTCGACGATAGTTGACTCCGAGTACTGCTTGTACATCTGCCGTTGTTCATCTATGCCAAAATGCAGCCGTCACCGTTGCCGCCTCCAACGCAAATGCTCCCGCAAAGGCGCTAGTATGCACCAAGGCACAGCCCAGACCGTAGCGCACGATAACGGCAGGCCACTATGCTCCACAACCCATGTATCCTGTCGATCACAAAGTGCAAGCCTGTTGGCTCAGACGAGTTTCGCCGCCCGGCCCTACAGACAGGGTTGCAGAGTGGCGCATCGAAAAGTTGGCTGCCCAACATGGGAAAATTGTGAAATCCCATCTTTTTGCTTTGAAATCCGATCAGACCCCGCCCCAACCTTGCGCACTTGCATCATCGCGCCTTAGCTCCATGTGCCAATCACAATCAAATCCCGCTTCCTTCACTATCCTCTCATTTTCACTCGTTGGCATGCATCTCGACGCTGCTTGCTCACAGTGAGCTCACGTCTTGCCTAGATCTCTTCGCTGTACAGTACCGCAGCCTATAGGAGGGTCCCCTTGATCAACTCAGGCCCTCCACGATGATAGCCAAAATGCGTAATCCCATTCGTTGCAGGGAGTAGCACCTCTACCTGAATGGCCTCAGCATCGCTTGTAAATTCAAAGCTCGAGGGTTCTGTACTAAACCGAAAGTCGAATTAAACGATTACTCAAATCGTTACTCGCTCAATGCCCAACCGAAAAGCCAAGGTGGCCATTACCGTCACAATCTGCAATGCTGCGCTATTTGCCGGAAGACCTCCCATGTCTCTGTCACCTTGTGACACCCCACGACGCCTTTGTACAACGTGGACGATTGGTCTGACGTGCTTGACGCGCCTAGTGGCATTTTGATAACGTGTTGCATCCTAGAAACAGCTTTCGTTAGTGTTCATCATTACGCGGCGGTCTCGAGAACTCCGAATTCCATATGTCATGTACACCACTATTGAGCTCGCACTGTTCCTAGCGATAGCGACTCTTTTGAAGGACATGTTCGATCCAGGGATTCCATGTTCAGGATGCAACCACCGTATTTACCCGCGTCGTTGCCTATGTGCATTTTGTTCGAAAGGTGCATATCTTTTGGGAAACGAAGGCAATAATCCGATGCTCAGCGAGAGGCGACACATAAATCACTGTGGTGCCAATAGAAAAAAGACAACGAAGCTGCTCGAATAGAGTGTCCAACACGTTCCCCGCTATGCATTCAGCGCCGGGAGGATGTCTTGGTTCATCCTACTCTGTTCTCCTTTCGCATCCACGTTCAGCGGAGCGGATTCACGATAGGGAAGCTAATACACATTATTTGACAAGGTTTCCAGCATTGTGTCACGTGGCTGCTCGTTGATGCAATTGGGTTAGCGTGTCTTGGCGGGAAAGCGCGACGCGCATCGCGTCGTCGGCGCAACAGTAGGAAAACACGCTCGCTCACGACCACAACCCCGACCCCGCTATGTTCTGAAAAGCGCCATCACAATCGCATACACGTCCAACGCGCGACCGCACACATCACTCAGTCCGACCACTCGCGCATCGCGATTGCGCTCAACCGCCGCCATGGGGTACATCAAGCAGATCACGATTCAGGGTTTCAAGAGCTACAAGGAGCAGATGCAAATCGAGCCCTTCTCGCCCAATTGCAATGTTGTCGTTGGCCGTAATGGATCGGGAAAGAGTAACTTCTTCGCCGCCGTGCGCTTTGTGCTAGGCGACGATTACCACAACTTGGGTCGTGAAGAGCGTCAGGCGCTGCTACACGAAGGATCCGGCTCAGCAGTCATGTCAGCATATGTCGAGGTATGCTTCGACAACACCGAAGACCGCTTCCAGACTGGCAAACCCGAGTTCTTTCTCCGCCGCACCATCGGCGCAAAGAAGGACGAGTATTCAGTCAACCGCAAGAACGCTACCAAATCCGAAGTCATGCAGATCCTCGAATCCGCTGGCTTCTCGCGATCGAACCCCTACTACATCGTCCCGCAAGGTCGTGTCACGGCGCTCACCAACATGAAAGACTCCGAGCGCTTGAAGCTGCTGAAAGAGATCTCCGGCTCCAACGTCTACGAAGAGCGACGCGCCAACAGTCTCAAGCTTCTGTCCGAGACCGAAAACAAATGCGGAGCTGTCGATGGTGTAATCGACTCCATCAACGGGCGTCTAAACGAACTCGAGGGCGAGAAGGAGGAATTGGAAGCGTGGAGCCGGAATGACAAGGAGCGCCGGTCGTTGATGTACATTTTGAAGTCCCGGGAGGAGGCCGACCTAGAAGCCTTGATTGAGAAGATCGACCATATGGAGAACCAGGGTCGTGAGATGAAGGAGGCCGACGAGGCAGCATTTGTACAGACCGAGGCCGACATCGCGCAAATCGACATGGATATCAACAGGCGAAGAGGCGACTTGGACGTTCTGCGGGAAGATCGTGTGCAGTCTGAACAAGAACGCAAGTCAGCGACACTGGAGAAGGCCAAGATCGAGCTCGAGCTCAAATCGTTGCAGGATAACCAGTCGGCCGCCCAACGAACGAAGAAGTCGCGGGATACACAAACGAAGTCACTCCAACAACAGATACGCGCACGAGAGACCGAACTCAAGAAGCTGATACCCCAATACAACGCAAAGAAAGAAGAGGAAGAAGCCGTCAGGTCACAGTTGCTAGAAGCTGAAGGCCAACAGAAGCGTCTCGAGGAGAAGCAGGGTCGGACAGCTTTCTTTACAACCAAACGACAACGAGACGATGCATTGCGCGCTCAAATCGAAGAGTGCAATGCTGACCTTAGCCGCCGCAAGGCTGTTCTCATGCAGACTAATGAAGAGATTACTCAACTGGAGAGCGACGTTGAGCGTCTTGAAACCGAGATCGCTGAACTACGATCAACTATTGAGAGCGAAGGAGACGCTAGTGTCAACCTATCAGCCAAAGTCGAGCAAGCAAAGGATGCCTACAAAGCGGTACACGACGAGCAGACGAACCTCTACCGAGAAGAAAACAGGGTCAATACTCAACTTACAAACTCGCAAGCCGAGCTTCGAAAAGCAGAAAGCACGTTCTCTCGACTGCTTGATCATGGCACTAGTCGTGGTCTGGAGTCTCTCCGTAGATACCAAAAAGAGGGGGGGCTAGAGGGGGTGCATGGTACCATTGCAGACCTACTCGATGTCAACAACGACTACAGAGCCGTGACCGAAGCAGCAGCTGAGGGTGCGCTCTTTAACGTTGTCGTGGATAACGATGAAGTCTCCAGTAAGCTGATTGATCGGCTCATCAAAGACAAGGGCGGACGGATTACTTTTATTCCCCTTAATCGCATCCGGGCTCATGACATGAACCTTCCTGCGACAGGGGACATGCAGCCACTTTTGCCAAAGTTGAGGTACGATGAAAGATTCGAGGATGCATTCAGACATGTGTTCGGTAAGATCGTTGTCTGCCCTGACTTGACTGCGTGCAAGAAGAACGCAAAGCAATACAACGTTCGTGCGTACACTCTTGACGGAGATAACGCTTCGCGCAAGGGTCAATACCGAGGAGGTTACCACGACCCGTCCAAGTCAAAGATTCGGGCTTACCAAACATTGGCCGAGATCCGCACACAATACGATGAGCTGCAGCAGCGGAAGCGAGATATTGCCACCGAACTTGAGCAAAAGCGTCAACAGCTCACTGCGGCACTCAGCGAGGTTCGACGGCGGGAATATGAGAAGGACAAGGGCGAAAACAGCTATGCGCCTATGCGGGAAGAAGTACGAATGAAGCAAAGAACCCTTCGAGACATACAGGACAGCCTTGCTAGAAAGAGGATGACCGCTTCAGCACTTCAGTCAACAATCAATCAGCTCGGCGCACAACAGAGTGACTGGGAGGCTGAGATTGCTTCCAAGTTTGAGAAAGCGCTGTCTAACGATGAGGAGCAAATGTTGATCACACTTCGAAGCACTGTACAAGACTTGAAGCGGCAATTCGCACGAGCCAAGGAAGAGCGCGCCATGCTAGAATCCCAAAAGGACGAGGCTGAGCTCGATCTCACGGAAAATCTCCAGCCAGAGCTTGATAACATCCTATCACAACAGGGCGGCGCAGGCGGGTCTACGGGCCAGTCGACGCGTTTACGAGAATGTGAACGAGCTCTAGATGCTGTCGATCAAACCATCGCGGACCTCGACCAACAGATCCAAGAAATCGACGCCCAGATTGAAGACATCCGGGCCCAGTTGAGCGAGCTGGAGAACTCAAGAAACGAAAAGGAAGCTAGCAATAGGCAATTGGCAAAGGCTATGGCTAGGCAAGAGCAGGCCATGTCCAAGAAGGACTCCGATCGTAGTCGTTACACAGACCGACTAGCGGAAGTCAAGCGGGATATCCGTGATCTGGGTACCCTTCCTGAAGATGTCAATCGGAAATACACTCGATGGGACACCACAAAGGTAAGCTTCACTTTCGCCTCTTCAAACCTGCACACAGCTGACATTACCACAAGGTTACCAAAGAACTCACCAAGGCCAACCAAGCCCTCAAGAGCTTCGCCCACGTCAACAAGAAAGCATTCGAACATTACGAGAACTTTACGCGTCAGCGACGTACCCTCACCGAACGCCGCGCCGAACTGGACACATCACGCAAATCCATCGAGAATCTCATCGATGTGCTAGACCAGCGCAAAGATGAGGCTATCGCGCGTACCTTCAAGCAAGTCGCCGCAGCTTTCGGCGAAGTTTTCCAGCAACTCGTTCCCATCGGCCGCGGTCGCCTCATCATCAACCGCAAATCCGACCGCGACGCACGTGGGGACATCTCCGACGACGACGATATGGAAGAACAAGAGACCCAAGGGAAGAAGAGCAAGGTCGAAGAGTACACAGGTGTGAGCATCGCTGTATCCTTCAACAGCAAGCACGACGAGCAGCAAAAGATCGGTCAGCTCTCTGGAGGCCAAAAGTCGCTCTGCGCGCTCGCCCTCATCTTTGCTATCCAAAAGTGCGATCCCGCGCCCTTCTACCTCTTTGACGAAATCGATGCCAATCTCGACGCGCAGTATCGAACTGCTGTTGCGCAGATGCTGGAGCGATTGAGTGGTCATGGTGGAAAGAACGCGGATGGAGGTGGTCAGTTCATCTGCACGACTTTCAGGCCTGAGATGGTACACGTGGCGGATCGATGCTATGGTGTTACCTACACGAACAAGACGAGTAGCATCGATGTTGTTGATAGAGAAGCGGCGCTTGAGTTTGTCGAAGGTATGCAGAAGGCTTAATATGGGTATCAGCACAAGCATTATGCAAGTCGATGAAGGAAGTGTACTATGGAACTGTATGAGTCTTTTACGCAAGAGGAGGGTGCGCTTGTTTTGTGTCAATTCACGATTTTCATGTGTGCGATTATGGCGACTGGACTGGGAACGTGTTCGTAGGACTAGTCAGCTATGATTCTTCTGTCTTCATTTCCTGAAGTCCGTAACTCTACTCCAATCTGTGTTTTGTGCAGTGTAATGTACCGCGAGTTTGCCAGTCTGGTTGGAAGGCGCTTTTCTTACATCTTGACCTTGGACAAAGCAGCAAGAAGAAAGCTCGATTCACAACCTTTTGGGTATTGGTAGAGGGCTATAGCAGATTTGAACGACTCCTTGATGATACCCACTTGCTCTCATATACTCATTTTAACGATTGATACGAGGGCTGGGGCAGCTTCTCTGGTAGCAGCAACGTGATCGACGTGTCAAAATGGGGCGTACGGCACCTGCCCACTGGATGCACAATGGAAACAAAACATCATTATGGATGTAAGCTGCTGTCTTCAAACCTCTATCGTAGCATGTGAAGTTCGCCTGACAACCAACGCGCAGCCTTGGCACTGGAGTTTGAATTAAGCAGACTTCCATTCGAATTCGCTTTTCTTGACAGATTTTGTTCTCCTCCTGACCAAGTTCCGAGGCGAAGGTGAGCCAACTGCCGCACGCTTGAACCAATTACAGCCGAACAGCGACATGCTCGCTCTTCCTTCCGATGTTGTGTCTCTACACACGGCGACGGTACCCGATTTATTGGTTGTTAAAGCCGCATCATACGTCTCTTCTAGACCCTGCCTCCTGCCTCGTATGTTGCAAATCATGCCATGTACTGGCATTGATCGGTGTCGCGGAAAAGCAAGTTCGAGCAAAGTGTGGGTTTCGTGCTGGAAGAGTTCGTCTCGAGATCGGGTTCTTCGCTGTACATCGTTGCATGTACACAGCTGAGGGGCTTGGCCCATGCGCTTCGAAAAGAGGAATTCGTGTCGAGAATCGGGGTTTACTAAGGGGATCGCGAAGGAGGTATCCACGAGCTAGCCGTGTTTAGCGCTGACGGGGTTATTCCGGCAGTTCGGGTGGCGGCTTCGTGCTTTTGTCCGACGACAACACAACTCTCGCATCGTGATCACTGGTACTTGTGGCTGAATAGCTGCATCTAGGTATTGATTAACGCTGACTTTTGCCACTGTTCGCGCGTCCGGTCACGCTCGTAGACGTGGTTTCGACGTATCGTCTCTAGTGCAAGTGAGCTAACGCCCGACATGGACCTCTGCGTCCAGCCTTCGAAGTAAGCGGTAGCTTGATTGCGCTGGTTAGGTTCAGGGGAATGCAGTGCAACTAGCAGCAGAGGCGTGGCCATGCGCATGTATGCGCACCCAACTGTATGAGTTTGCAAGTACTGCGAGGCCAGCAGTATAGATGTGTAATCATCGGATAGGGTCGGAAAGCCATCTGGAAGTCGTGGCGTAATGAGGCTGAGAAGGATGCGAGCAACGCTGAAGTATGCCACGACGAGAGCAGTGAAGGCGTCGCGAAAGTGCCGAGTTTCGGTCGAAGTGTCCTCCCAGAACAGCAACTTATCCGTATCCACTGCATCGTTCATATACTCAAGCCAAAGCGCCTCAATATTGCTCTCAAGCACGGTGTAAGCATCGAGGCCAAATTCTGGTCGCGATGCGCCGGTCTTCCGCGCGACATAGACGTCCACCAGGTCGGATACATAGCCCATAAGCGTCTGAAACCGAGGTAACTCAACGTATCTCAATGGCCCGTACAAAATGCCTTGTATTCGGAAAGGTATCCTCTTGCTATTTCCGGTCAGATTGATGAATGTCAATTGAGTCCGGAGATGATCTGCAAAAGAAGTACAGTGTTAGCGCGCGTTACGTACGAAAGAGACTGCCCTCTTGAGTTTCAGACAGGGTGTGGGATACAGTCTGAAAGGGTACATCATCTTCTCTTCCACGAACAATACAATGACGACCACAGCAAATACAGCTAGGCTTTATCGCATGAGGAAACTTACAGAAGATCTGACACAACGCCCCTTGTGAGCATTGTTTTGGTGTAGTCAATTCAAGCATCCGAACAGCTCCCAAAACGTGAGAACAATAGGCTGCGGCGTTGGTAGATTGCATAGCTTCAAATAAACTGAACAGAACGCTCGTAGACACCATATGTATCGTGATTTCTTGCTTGGTATGTGGACGGGAGACGAATCGACTGTGCGCCCGTAGGGCTTCTCCGTACATCTTCCATGAGTGCTGTATAAGTGCCATATTTCCGCTTTCTACAGCGCAGTAGGTAGATGCCGTAGCCTGTGCAGCCGTTGTCAGTGCCTCATTTGTGCCATCTGTGGTCAGAACAGGCAAGCTATGCAGCCAAGTACGTTGATTCCGAATGTCTTTGCTTTCGCCCTCGGACGTGAAGTGAGCCATAAAATGAGCATAAAATGCCTCGGTCACTACTGCTCTTTGCGAAATCTGATACGACAACACTTGGTCATAACGCACCCAGCTCAGCGTAGACGATTCCGCGCTCTTGCTTGTTAGTCTCGACTTGCGCTTTCTCATTCCGTGTTTAGCAATGTTCGTCATGTCTACGAAGATGGGACCATCTGGTAGTCCGGGGCAGTCGTGACCGGTGCGAATGCACATGAGACATTTGGGAATTGTCGCATCGCATTTGATGCGTTTCTTGCGGCAGGTTGCACACGAGTTGGTTCTTGCAGGCATTCAGAGTGCTGGGAGAAGTTTCAAGAGTAAAGAGGAAAAATAATGCATGTACTGACGGTGCTGCCTAAAGTTTCCACGGGGTGAAGCGATATCGGGAAGTCCCATCACATGCTAACGTAAAACAGCAAGCTAGCAGAAGCTTCCAGATTTGGGATAGCGCGACCCACATTCACAAGTTCCCCGGAACCCTTGAGCTGAAGCAGATGTCCCTTGTCAGCGCGAGCAAATAAATTTTCTCAGACATTCGTTTTCAGAGTGAAGTTGCGAGAAAAATGCTGCAGTGTGTGCGGATCAGATGGGCGTCTCAAACTCGCGAAGACGGAGTTGCCTCGGGTGAAACACGTGCTGCTCTATACGGCTATGTGCTGGCGGGATTAGCATGTTCGCGGAAACACAACCGTACACTTTCGTCCCTTTGCATTCACGCAGAAGATAAATCGGCTCGTGTTACGAAAATTGACGCCTGGGAGCTACCCAAAAGATATGAGGTGTCGTCGCTGGAGACACACCAACAAGAAAAGGTATGTGAGTATCCGTTATTTTACATTGATCCCTCAATGTGTACAAGTGGTTTATCTGAACTCTCAACAGCATAGAAGCGAGGTAGGAGCCACTCCCTTGCTAGGAATGACGTACGCGACCTGCATCGCGCGTACGGCTCAACGGCGTGTTGGCTACCTAGGCATATTCAAATAGCACGACAACCCAAAGGCGTTCGCCATTCTTCTCTAGCCCTGCACATGCTATAGTTTTTCTTGCTTCATTTGCTTTCCGTGCTGCAGAGAATTGACAGCTGGGGATGCCATGCGGTCTGGCAGGCAACTTCCGCGGGGAGTGGCCGCCCTGCCTTCGATCCCGATCCCGACGAGGCGAAACCTGTTCAAGATTTGCCGCAGGCCTGTATAATGGGTCACTGCTAAACGCATCCGACTATATCCACTCAACTTGAAGCCACAACACGACGCTGTTTCGGACAGTGGACTAATGTAGAGGACTATGATTGGTGGGTGAACAACCGCCTATCAATCCTCTGAAGGGTGCGTTTCTCCCAGCACCACCACTACCACGACCACCAAACAACGATTCGTTACAATTCGCATATGCGTGCCTGTCTACTGCCTTGATTCGAGACATCAAGCCACACAATCCCATACCTCTTCCTTTACCGTGGGTCACCACCCTTCGCGCCTCAGGCCGTCCTGGCAGATCCGTTTCCCCTCATCGCTCCCAAAACAACCAGGCTCACGGAGACCTTGGCCGGAACCCAACACGTGACTGAAGTCGCTCCCCTGCGAGCTGCATCTGCACTGGCAGTGCGATCCTGTACTGAGTTCCAATCACCGTCGGCCTGTGCTATGCAACGAGTCCCGCTTGGGCAGTCCAGTGATGGACAGGGTAGGAAGATCGCGATCCAAAAGGCGCCGGTGCCGCAGCAACAGGGCAACGAGAATGCAGAAAGATACGAGAAAGAGGAAAGAGTGTCAGTGACTCTAGCCTACATTAGTACACATTGTGAACTAACTCGTTTATCTAGTGCAAGGGCATGCAAAACGTGCCGCAGACGAAGTAAACAGCCGCATCCCTCCATATTTGATCGTTCATGCTGACAATCCCGCTCCAGAAGTCAGGTGTTCAGGTGATCATCCGCGTTGCGCCAACTGTGAACGCAACAACTTAGTTTGTGTATACGATCCAGCACGTCGGGATCGTCTTGGAGAGTATGTTTAGATGAACTATCCAATATTCGACTTACAAGCTGACTCTACAGGGCCATGAGGTTGAATAAGAACCTCGTTAATCTCTTAAAAGAACTAGAAGACCGGGTCGATGAAGCAGACAAAAAGGCCATTAAGCAGACATTACATAATGTATGTATTCCATCAGTAATCTCGTTGCCTGAGAGTGTGACAAGGCTACTGCTGACCTTGCTTCTCTAGGTTGAGGATGATCTTGTTTCCCTGGATTCCTTACAATCCGTCAGGACTTTGGGAAAAAGGCCACGCGAGCAATCTGCGCAGAGAAAAGAGCCAGGGGATGGCCATCACGGAGAAGCCCTCGTAACTGCATCCGTCGGCTCCAACGAAGATCTCGACTTCCTTGACGAGGATTTGATGCGCAACCACGAGTCGAGAGAGACCGGCTACATGGGACAGAATTCAGAGGTGCAATGGCTACGAAGTGTTCAGCGTCAAGCAGAACGTGGCAACTCAGACCCACAAGGGCAGCGATACGGGCCTCCAGGCGCAAGTTCGGCAGCGATTGACGAACGATCCGAAGCTTTGCACGAACGAAGACAGAATGCTAGACCGGGCTCGATGCAACACATAACGGACGCGACTTTCTACCTGGACGGCGATGATATCGAGGTCGATATTGCTGTAGATCCACACGAGATGCCTGGCCCAGACATCGCTGAGAAGCTCTTTGATTGCTATCTGGGAACTGTACACGGCACATTCCCTCTCATGCCCGCTAACTTCGAAGATCAATTTCGACGCTATATTCAATCTCTCAGGTACAGAAATCCGTATCAAATCCCCCCACAATGGCGTGCGACCATGAACCTACTTTTCGCTATTGGCGCCAAATACTCTCATCTCATTGGTGCCGAGTGGCGAGGCGATGAGAGAGACCATCTCGTATACATGACACGAGCTGTTCAACTCTTGGGACTGAAGGATACTATATCGTTCCTGGCAGCCCCCAGTCTGGGCAGGGTTCAAGCAGTAAGTATCCATCTCCATTCAACCCTCCTCAATGTACCTGACATCTTGAACACCAGACAGGAACATTGGCGTTCTACTTCCTGGTGATCGGGCACGTGAGTAGAGCCTGGATCATGAGCGGGCTCTCCGTCAGACTCGCCTTGGCACTCGGTTTACACCTGCGTAACGAGGACGATTCGATGAACGACTCTAGGAGAGAGCCGTTGGTGAAGACGTGGTGGTGTTTGCACTCAGTCGAGTGCCTCGTTTCCTCCATCACTGGTCGGCCTCCGGTCATTGGAAACGAGGATTGCACTGTAACATTGCCACAATACGAACCTGGATCTCCAACGCGAGACACAACTGGGGCGCGACGACACTCTCGCGTCCGCACAAACTACAGCTCACCTCAGACTGTTGGAAGTAGCGCCGCCTCCGACTCAGGCCAACGGAATACGGATGGAAGCCACTATTTGCATACATATGTCACCTTGACTATCATTTCACAGAAGGTCCTTCTCAGCCTATATTCGCCCCGGACCGCAGTCCAATCTTGGGAGGTATGTGTGAATGCGATGGTGTAGTCGCCGACAAACAATCCTTGTTTGTGTATAGGACATTCTGCTGACTACTATATCTATAGTACGTACAGACGAAGATTACAGAGCTGCTCAAGGAACTAGAGGACTGGGTCAAGACAGCGTTACCATCCGATGACATCCGTCCGAGTAACTCCACCCAACGACCCGAACTCAACCGCGAACGTTTTCTCCTTAGAATCTACTACTGGAGTACGAAAGTGCTCATCACGCGGCCCTGTCTCTGTCGAATCGAGCGAAGAATAGCAACAGAGAGTTCCAAATCCATGAACTTCAACGCCGAGTCAGCAGAGACATGCGTTGACGCAGCTCGAAACATGACGATGCTGTTCCCTGAGCAGCCAGATACACAGTTTATCTACTCGCAAGGACCGTGGTGGGATGTGGTTCATCTCAGTAAGTTTATCATGACATGAGAAAAGTCTAACAAGTGCTAACGTTCTTTCCACTAGTCATGCAATCAGTAGCCGTGCTGCTGCTGGAGATGGCCTATGAGGGCAAACATCTAAAGGATGAGAGAGACGACATTCTGACATGCATCAAGAAGATGATACGTTGGCTTCGTGCTATGAAAGTAAGTGACCCAGTCGCTGCTCGGGCTCATGATGTCGTCTACAAGATTTTGAACACTTGTGCGCCTGCTCTTCGGGAACAAGTCAAGGAGCTGATTGCCGACGATACTGGATGGACTTCTCAACCCGCAAAGCCTACACGCTCTGCACCGCAGTCAACCTCCTGGGAGGAAATGCCGCCAAATTTCCCACCCCCGCTTTCCCAGGATCACTTCATGGACCCGCTACTTCCGTACCCTCTGCCAGAACAACAACCAACGTCTTTCGCTTTCGGAAACCCGTTCATGACGAACTTTGATCAAGGCGTACCTCTTGTCGATATGCAACAGCTATGGTGGCAGTCAGCGCCCTTGAGTCATCTGAACTTCAATCCTTCCGCGATGAACATGTCACAGCAGCAACTCATGCAACAGCAAATGCAGCAACAAATGCATCAACAGATGCAGCAGAGCGGTCTCGCTGAGCAGGAAGACATACAGGGCTCTTCTTGATCGTCTCGCTCGCAGGAGGCGAAAACGGATTGGCGGTGTAGTTTCGGGTTCAGCAGCTTTAAAGCGAATATAGATATTTGAACATCAATAGAAATACCATTCTTTCCCCTCAGCCAACTAAACTCATCGCACCGACACCTTCATGCATGTTCATACAAGACTAAGGCCTTTGCAACGAAGTCCCAACTTCATTTCACTTCACTCTCCATCGACGGTCTCCCAAAACTCGACACGGACTAAGTTCCCATATCCAGATCAGCGAGTATCCCTCCAGAGCAACCTGCCAACATTAACATACCTCATTAGGCGACATAGTCCTGTAGAATACAAAGGCCCTATACGCGGGGTCGTATTCACCCTTGACCAGCATTTTAGAATGATCTGCAAGCCACAAGTCATCAGCACCCTTACCTTTGCATCGAGGAGCCCAGACGACAAGAAGCGTGCTAGCGACCGATACATGGCTACAGCGCCACCCCATATCCACGCCATGACTGTCCTAATTGGCGATATCGCGTAGAGGAGATGGGTATTGGCAGCCGCGAGTGAAGTGCGAGAGGAGGAGCTTGGATATCTGCATGAACGCGGGTGCCATGGCTAGTGGAGTTAACGGGTCGTGGGTAGATAAAGGTTTATTGGAAATGCGGAGCTTAGGTAAAATTGAAGTCAAGATGAGGTTTGGCTATGCATCTCGTATTGCGGAATAGAGTCCCGTGATCCATCATGGTAGCGGAGGTGCGCCTGAAGTGGGGCTGGGGGTGGTGAGATGGAAGCTTTCGAGAGACAGTCTTGGGCGTTGTCTCGTCGCTCGTACGTATGAGGATGGTCACGCCATTGGAAACATTGCAAATGTGAAGGTCGTTGGCATGAAGTAGCCCACAAGATTCTTGTTATTGCAATTTACAACCAACCAACATAATCGTAACAGTCTTATGCAAGTCCATCGTTACTTGGTCAGATCAAATCACCCACTAGACGGTTGCCTCTTCTTCAAGACGTTCCTCCGTTGTTTCCGATCCGCCTCCAGTAATCTTTCCCGATCGTTTTTATCCTTGTGAGTCCCACTCCCCTCGCCGAATCCTTCTCCTTGTGTGATGGTGACTCCGCTGACGGCTTTGCCCGCCCCAAGAGTGATACCATTGGCTCCGAATTTGCCCGCCATACTCTTCGTGCTCTGCTGGCTGTCGAAACTGGACCTCCTGGCGGGCGTGTGGTTAGCGGGTGTGGTAGTTTGAGACGGATCTGTACCAGCGACTTCGTCAGAGGACCACCATCCTTCGGGCCGAGACGTCGAGGTTTTTTCTGTCATTTGAGAGTCGCCAACTGACGCACCTGGTGAGCTGAAGGATATGGTTGACATCCTGTTTGTGGAAGGGGGTGGTGAGGATATGGTTGATATCCTGTGCGAGGGTGGTGGCGACATGATTCTGTTGCGGGAAGGCGAGGGCTTCTCTTCGGTTTGGGTTCTTCGGTGAGTGGGAGGTCGTGGCGTTTGAGACGCTTGGAAGGGACTGGCTAGTGACAATGGCCTTTCTGCTATTGTCGTGCCATCGATGGAACTCGGCGCTCGCGAGTGTTGAGACACTTTTCTTGTCCGCAGTGCCACTGGAGCTGTCGCACTCTCATCTCCTGCATCGTCGTCGTCTTCGTCGCCGTCTAGTCCGGGTAGCTTGCTGGACTCTGGCAGGAGACCTTGGTACCGGCCCGGTGATCGCAAGCGTCGCTGTTTCTGACTCTCTAGAGCTGCTGCTTCTGAGCCTGCGAATTTGTCCAACGCTTCAAAGACGTGCGGGAAGACGAGTGTGTGAACCGATTCCGCCCACAGGAAATCCAGGTGCTCGTAGTGAGGGATCTCTTTGGCGATAGTATGAGCTGGGAGCTCCTTGAGCATGACCTTGATGTCGACTAAGCTGTCCGAGCCGCCGTAAACAAGCACGATGGGCGTCTTGATGTTCTTCGTTGGGAACTTGGCAACCTTGTAGTACTTGGAGCGATTGGATGTGATTGGATTCGGCGCTTCATCGTCGTACATTTGGAACGTGCCATTCCGAATGATCTGGAACCAGTGTACCACGCTTTTAGTCGACGTGTATGAGTAGAGATGTGGGTATGCTGCGAGCTTTTGCTCGGGTAGGATGTTGACCGCGGACCAGTTGAAAAGGAAGCGCAGGGATGTGTCGATGAATCGGACGAAGATGGGAGGATATAGGATAGATTGCCACATGGTTGCCGATGGGAGAATGGTCTTCCGTCCAAACGCCAAGTAGAGGATATCCGGAGATGCTTTGACAAAGGCGTCAACAATGCCAGACGCAACACCCTTGGGAGACATGGCCGGGGCTAGCGCAATGAAGACATCCACTTTCTCATTCAGTGTAGGGTGGATGGACAAGGTCGCGAAAGCCTGCGCGGTTCCTTGCGAAAAGCCAATATACGACAGAGAGGGCTGGTGCGTAGTCTCGAGGATGTAGGCGATGGAGTCCGGGATGTCGTGGAAGGCGAACTGGTCCATGCTGAAGTTCCAGAAGCTGCTCGAGGTGGGAGGCGCGTGGACGCTCTTCTTGGAGTACTTGTTTCCACGGTTGTTGCCGAGCCAGACGTCGTAGCCGCGCTCGACCAGCTCGAATGGCAAGCATCGCTCCTTGTCGGTCAAGCAGACCCAGACCTCGCTGTTCATCATGAGACCGTGGTGGAGGTAGACGACCTTCTTCTTGACGCCCTTGGCCCTATCTCCGCTGTTGACGCGCACATTTTCCTCGCCCTGTCGCCAGCCCAGCCGGTGCAGACCCAGGAGATAGCCATCGCCCGTCTGCACAATGTGTTCCTCGCAGTAGTAGCCGTAGAGGTCGCATAGCTCGGTAAAGTCGGATGCATTGGCGATGGAGCTCCACACGCCCTTCTTCTTCTGGCGCGAGCGCTTGGACGAGGGCGACGAGAGGTGGTTGAACAGGCGGCGCGTGAGGCGGTAGCAAAAGTTGATGATGGGCGTGGGGAGGGCGAGGGTGATGACGGCAATGAAGGACTCGAGACCGATGAGGCAGATGGAGAGAAACAGGGCGATGTACTCGCGGATGTGGAGGCGCGACAGGAAGGGTATATGGAGCGCCATGCTGCCCAGGTGCCCTCGGGCGTGTGAAGACGGGCAGGGCACAGAAGCAATTAAAGCAGAGACAAAATGGCAGCGCGACAACGCATCGCCCCTCTGTACGCGCGGGCCTCTGAAAGTTCACAGCTCGCGCTCCAGCCCCTCTTGAGTTACGGTGAGGTCTTGAGTCTGAATGACGTTCCGACATGTGACAACGCATCCTAGCCCCGGAGGTTAGCGCGACGTTTCGCCGACGGCTGTGAAATGCTAGCTCCACTGCATCACTCCACACATGCATTGTTGAATGCGCTGGTAGCCACACGCGACCTCCTGCCACCATGCCGCAGTCCTGCAAAGACATCCGTATGGCTTATTCTGTATCTTCTGCGATGCCTCGGCTAACCGGAGTGGCTAGGCGCTGCGCTGGCATTCTGCCTCCAAAATAGCGACTGCATCATGGTCGACCGACACACGCCCGGCGAATGTCTGCGCCCACCCCTCAAATACACCCTCCCCACCCAGTGCCAGCAGCTGCAAAAGGGCTACGCCGAGTGCAAAAAGGGCATGATTGACATGCGCAAGCGCTTCCGCGGCAACCGGCCCATTGCCGTGCCGGGCCAACTCGAGACGGGCGCATTTGGTCAGGGCCGCTCCGAGGCGGACGAGAAGGCGGGCACCATGGAGGAGAAGGGATACATGCTCTACGCGGGGCGGCCGTACAAAGACGTCAAGGAGACTAAGGGCGATGAGGACCCAGAGAACAAGGGCCTAGACCGGTAGCGATGGTCCACGGCACACGACAGCATAGAATGGCGTTTGGGTATCACGAATGGGGACCCCATCTCCCCTCTGTATAGCAAGCCTGCACATTACGCATACTAGCGATATATCACGAACCTCTGGGTATGATGACACGAATAACTGCAAGCCCTCCTTGACTAGCTCCTTCTCTAGATGGCAAACACATACGATTGATCGAAGCACTCGTCCCACCCGACAACCCCGCCCTTCCAGTATCTCTTCAGCACCGAACATACTTTGAGTGGACAGCTCGTCCCCAGTGTCCTGCTCAGATCCTCCAAGCCCGCCTCGATCCAGTTGCGCGTCCCTTCCCCGCGATGCATAGCTTCTACACCCGCGACGGTCAGGGGCCAGACCATAAACTTAGCCATACGCGGGGCCTTGAGTGCAGTGCCGAGGTTGCTGAGCAGGACGTCGCCGTAAGCTGTTTGGCTCTTGAGCAGTGAAGGTGTCGTCGGGAGGACCATGAGTGAGCAAAGGGACAAGGTGGCGTAGAGCGCGATGGCGGATTTGTACACCAGACCAACAGTCAGCCATTCGATGCAGAAGGTGCCAGCTCGCGCCCACTCCTCGACTGAGAAGGCCTCGATGCGGCCGAGGACGTCATAAGCTTCGAGTGCATGCTCCGGGTTGAAATCACACAGCTGTATTGCTGCAGATGCTTTTGCGCGTAGCTGGTTCGTCCGCAATATCTCAGTGAAGAGCTCTCGCGGACAGAGCGTGTACGGGAAGATGAGACTGTACATGTCGGTTATGTCTTCCATCATTCCCTCTACAGTGTTGCTGATGTCGACTTGGTCCCATGACGGACTGCACGTGTTGGAAAGAGACACGATACTGATCATATGAGTAGGTTTTCAATCTAAAGGGCAAATAGACATACAGTAGGTAGAGCACCATCGGCTGGATCAGGTACGGGGCTTCCTTCATGACCTGCTTGGGTCCACCTCTGAGGTCAACTATCCGCTTCATGGCATTCACATGTGAACGTCCATCCGCAAAGGTGGGGTTTTGGAGCTAGAGGTACGTATCAGTACGGGACTCCAAGTTTCACATTCCAGGCGCGCTCGCATACCTCTAAGCACATGAACATGAGAATTGTGGTGATAGTCATGTCCGAGCATCGTGTCTTGTCCTGGGCAATATGGCGACTCAATGCTCGCAAAGCTGCCCCCCGATGTTGGTATACTTTTGTCCGCGCCATCACCGCTGTATGGCCTGCGCCTAATGGTAAACTGTAGATGAAATGATTGAGTGACAGGCAGACTAGCGCATGATGGATGGACGGAGTAAGCAAATGCAAGACCTGCGGAGGGAAGAGCACGAGGGCCGGGTTGGGTGCCAATTCTTGGGATGCCTTGTATTGTGGGTGTATCCGTACGTTGTCTGGTAGCGTTAGCCATCGGCCACACATGTCGCTATAAAACTAGCCCCATGTTTCATAATGAGGAAAGGAGTCACTCACAGTACTGAACAGCTTGCACCACCTCCGATGTCTCGTCTATGAGATCATCGTAGAATGGTACATCTTGCATGCTCAGGAACGCGAGTAGGCGCTTCAGTCGTTGGAGTGGATCACGACCCGAGCGCAATACCCTTGCGGCTTCCTCGTGCAAGCCTTTCTGCACAATCTCTTCGATCTTGGTCCTTCCGCCGATCTCGAATACCCTGGCGGCCTCTTTGGCCATGGCTGTCATCTTGAAGGATAGCACGTGGAGCTCAGTCACCCGATACTGGGGATTGACGATCCGGTCCTTTACCCATTCGGTCAAGGTGGCTTCGTAGTCTATGGGTTCGCAGGCATAGTCGACTTCACTATTAGCCGCTGTGTTATTGCTGGATCTTTTCCGCGGACTACTGCTTTTCTTTCCTCTCCGTTTGGACGTCACCATCCCTGGCTGAACCCATTGAAGCGGCTTCGCGTCGTCGTAGCCCGAGCATTGCCGACCGCGTTTCTGACACTTGTTGCAGCGCGGCAGCGTCTTGTCGCACACTAGACGCCGATTAAGACACTCCCAGCATTGGCGTGTCGCTCTCTTTTCTCCCGTTTCGGCCATGGTCGCTTCTGAATGTGGGTAGATAGAGATTAACCGGAAGGTACCCGCAAAGAAGGCGGCAATGGCAGCGGCTTTGGTGGCTTCATAAAAGCGTGCATTTCTGCGGCTTTATTACCATAGAGGGCTCGTCTGACTATCATAGATGGCTGGTGGTGATGAGTTCAGCTGATTATCAAGTCCGTCTTGGCCAACTTTACTGCTGTATTGGGTCTAGTCCAGCGAGGAAGCTTATGTGCATGTGGCGCTGGGGGCCTGAGACCCGAGTGTCTTCGTATTCAGAGGTGCCGAACCGACATGTCTCGTGCTGCAAATCGCAACAGAAAAGTGCAGATTGTGAGCGACCGAAGAAAGTTTCGAAGCATGTATACATGTGCAGTTAACAGTCTGCCTAGCGTGATGTGGCTGTTCATGAGGATGGCGCAACGCGTTTCTGCCCGAGCGGCAGTTGCGTCACTTGACAGCCGAAAGCTAGTGTGAAGCTCGATTGGCAGGTGCGCCTCACAAATGGCCACCACGATAAAGCTTTAGTAAACATGATCATCGAGATCTCGTTCTGCTATCCGGCACATTCTTCACTGTCTTCTTGTATATGCTGCTATCTGTCAACATCCAAATGGTGTGAGGTATGCTACTTTGACGTGGCCCAAGCTTGAGACGCGACAGCGATGGAATCGTTCTGCCTTCCAAAGTTGCGTTTCTTGAGCCAAGCTGATTGGATCGAGAGCATACAAGTGTTACACGGGAGGAGTACTTAGCTGTGCAATCGTACCAAAGTCTTGGCCATCAATAGTGCTGTGTCAGGACAAGCCTGTAGTAATCCTATTGGACACACCGATTGCTCTTCTCTTGCCCCTTGGAGTCAGCAACGATCATTCGAAGATGGAATTGCAGTCATTCCAGCTTAAATACTTGGATTCGTATGTCACTTCTCATCCTCTTCATTTACCCCGTCAAAAGAAATCTACTATGGCTCCCTCAAACGGTGAGATCGTTCCCGGAAGTGTCTACCTATATCAGCCTGTTAAATGGGCATCTCCTATGTTTGCAGCGTGGTTCGCAGTTGCTACCATTGCGCATGTCTGGCAATGTTTCAAGTACAAGGCTTGGAAAGTCACCGGTCTCCACCCCTTCTGCGGTCTACTGTTCACATTTGGCTTTGCCGTACGTTCCTATGGAGCCCATAATTACGAGAACGTTGGAGCATACGTCGCAAGCTCTATCCTTATACTATGTGCACCGTAAGTAACTCGTCTTTCTCTTTCGAGGTAGCTAACAAATCACCAGCCCCATCCTTGAGCTGGCCAACTACCATGTGCTTGGTCGAATACTCTACTACGTACCATACCACTCGCCTCTGCATCCCGGTCGTACCCTAACGACGTTTGGCGCAATATCCAGCATCGTTGAAGTTTTGAACGCGATCGGCGTCTCCTGGCTAGCGAACCCCAACATTCTCGAAATCTATGCCGACATCGGACATATCCTGATGAAGGTGTCACTGATCTTACAAATCGGTGTCATCCTCCTCTTCTGCATAATTGCCGGCGTCTTTCACAGACGATGTATCAGGGGTGGCATCAAATCGGGGAAAGTACAGGGCCCTCTCATCACACTGTACATCAGTCAGGGCCTCATCCTCATTCGCACAATCTACCGCTGCGTCGAACACTTCGACATCAGCCGCGCACCTACGAATCCGTCAAAAGACTGGGACCCAATGAGTCTCTCGCCAATCGTTAGATACGAATGGTTCTTCTGGGTTTTCGACGCAAGCCTCATGCTCGTAAACACCGTGCTGTGGAACTATCGCCATCCGCGTCGCTACCTACCGGAGGACTACCATATCTACTTGGCTCAGGATGGGCAGACCGAGCTGGAAGGCCCAGGTTGGAAGGATGACATGCCGTGGTTTATGACCTTTATAGATCCGTGCGGACTTACTGCGTCAATTACCGGTGGTGGTCAAAGGGCAGAGAGACCATTCTGGGAGAATAATGGCTATGAAACTTTCGAACTCTTTCAAAGAGACACTGGTGACGTAGGAGTTAAAGCCTGAGAGGGCGGTACGCTCTGGTGAAAAATACGAAGGGGGTTCGCTGTTTATAGATTCCTTGTTGATTGATCGGTTGCGAGTTAGACTTGTACAGATAGCGCTGAAAGCTCCAAATGCGGACCTTCTCGTCTCGCACACCATCGGTAATGAGACCTTGGGAAGCTGCAAGTATGCGGCATCAAGGTGACGCTGCGTATCCCGAGTATAAGGGGACGGAGGGCTGTGGATCAAGGAGGGCGTCGATTGAAGGCTGCGGGCGTAGGTAACAGGGCGCAGCGTAGTGGGAGCTGTCACCGCTTTGAGAGGAAAGGCTGATGTCATAGACGCGTCGCTGGCCGCCTCTCAGCCCTTCCAACACACGACAGGCCCCACTACGCGGCCCGCCTGATCATCCACCTTCCTCCATCTGGCCATGTCTGCCTATGCTACTCTTCGCGTGCATCATGCCTGAAGTTCTAGAACTATATCAATGCTGATTGCTGCTGCGATTGATGGTGGAGGGCCATTGCGCAATCTACCTCGGCTCCGCACACCATGACCGCGAATCTCGACACGCGTCGCATCCGGTCTTCCACTTCCGCTGAGCTTCGAGACTACTACACCCAAACACTGGACGATGCGCCAATCCAGGAGATCACGACACAGCTCCTCTCAGCTATTGAGAGAGGCTCGATATCGCCGCTCACCTTCGGGCCATGGCTCGGCGTAGCACAGTCGCCTCTCGCTACACGCGAAGCGCTCAATCAAGATAAATCCGTACTTGTCCGCAAGCTCGGCATCAAGTTTCTGCGTAAAGGACTTTGTTCTTCGCGATGGAGAGAGACGTGGGATGGCGTTGGAGGAACTGCTGGGTTGCTTGACATCTTTGCAGACCTCTCAGTGATCGAGGTCAAGGCTGCTTGTAACGCAATTGGTCGTTCTGGTAGAGGCGCTGACCTGAATGCGAAAAGAGAGCTTTTCACGAAATTCTTCAAAGCGCTGCACCCTGATCGCTTCCCCGATTCGCCGCATAAGACGAAAGATCAGCGTGCACTTGGAAGGTTCTATCGACTCATCATTCCTGCGTGTTCAAAGGAGCTGGTAGAAGAGGCCATCGCAAGCGGGTCGAAAGGAACATGGAAAGATGCGCGAACCAAGGATCTCGTCAAGTACTATCCGGAGTGTATGCAAGAAGAGCTTCTCCAAGCGGTGAGCGCGGAACAATTACCCAGCGACAACATCACGGTATTTACAGAGCTACTGCATCACCATCCGCCAAGTAAATCGACTACAAAGGGCTTCTCCAAGTCGATGGAGTTCTCTTTGAGACTCTTGGAAACTCTTGGTAATTCAGCGCACTCGGTAGTGGCGGACGAGACTTTCATCGACCAACTCGTCAATCCTCTCATTAAACGTGCAATCAAGAACCACGCAGGTTGGGATATGATACAACGAATAGTCGATCTCACAATGCGGTACTTGGAAGCCCATCCAAGCACAGGATGTCACATCACTGGCATCGAGGGCGACTTTCTCCAGCAGGTCGCCTATTGCTGGTCACAACAGCCAAGTTTGTTCGGACAGCAACTGCGGAGGCTCTGTTCTCATCCGGTATTCGGTACAGCCAGCAAGACCAACATCGGAGACTGGGATGACGTCCTCGCAAGGATTCCAGCAAAGCGAAGCTACCCACTCTTGAGACTTTGCTACCAAGAGTCCACCTCGCTTGACCTTGACAGCGATGCGGATCTGAAGAAGACCAAGGGCTCGATCTATCCCAGCTTTTTCGCCAATCTGTCCCCTGCCGACGCTCTGCTACTGTTTACTCGTCTGCGAACAGCGAGAGGAGATGTTGATCTAATCGACCTTGATCGAAATCGCTCTATTTTCGGCCAAACGCCAACTTATGAACTTCAAGCTCAAAGTGGTGACCCGGATATATTTCACTTCTGGCTACTAAGCCTGAACAACAAGGAAGAAGACGCCAAGATACTGGCCAATGACTACGTTGATGTGCGCAAGAAGAAGGCTGCTACTGCATCTCAGCCGGAACAACGTGCATTCTTTGCCAAGTCAGCGCTATTTGCTGCTATCGCCAGTGGGTCTCTCGACCTGCTGAAAGATACGCTGGAGTGGACCAAACGCTTCTTGCGAGATCCGCTCGTGATGCGGGAGATCTATCCAAACATATTTCCTGAAGAAGCTACACGCCTACTATCAGGTATTCCTGCATCGATCAACGGATTGCCAAGCCTGACTGTGCTACAACACCGAGTCGCAATGGCGAACACGATTTTGCAAGGAATGTTTGACACAGCATGCGAAGCCCTCAGGGAACCTTCGTTCAACGCGTATGATTGGGGTGGCGTCTTTGAGCTATTCCACGATGTTATCAAACTACGGATGGACCTCACACCACATGTCAAAAAGCAACTCAGAGCCCCTGACCACGGTATACATGCCTGCATTTGGCAGGTCACGATTCCGATGCTCATTGCGGTCGAGGAAAAGGCGCAAAGAGAGGAATACGCAAGACTGGAGGCGAATCATCCCCGTGGTATTCTTGCCTATCACAGATCCTTCACTATTGAGCTTGAAAGCTCCGACGTCTCGACATATGTCTTCTTAGACACCCTCGCACGAGCGAGAAACGAACTCTGGTCCAAGCTAAGGCCGCTAGACCGTCCTGCCACACTAGCGCTTCCTGAGCCCTTTCCTCGAGGACTTCCAATACAATACCTGACTGCACCATGGATTCTGAACGTGAAGGATCTCAACAGCATAGGGGTGTCTTACATTGCAGCGCGTACCCAGCAAGCCATCTTCCCAGATTCGAAGACTGCTCTCCAACCCGTATCATTGGACAAAGAGTTTCAGAAGACCATTGGGCTGTTCGTAGACAGTTACCAATATGGCCTACAGCTTTATATACCCAAAGCATGCGACAAGCCGGAGAAGAAAGCTCGTCTCAGAAGGGCGTGGCAGTATGCCATCGGCCCTCTAAGCTCCGACAGGATGACAGAGGAGGAAGCAATACGCTTTTGGAAAGACATGAAGCCAGACGATTTGGATGAGTGGCCGCCTGAGGGCGTGATGAGGAATATAGAGAAGTCTTGGCCAATGATACCTGAGGATGACGGTTCGGGTGAGCCATGTGAATGGAACCCTTTTGCGACAAGACCGGATTTTGTCGAGCGGGAACTTGATGCACCGACTTATGTGGACTTCTCAGTTGGCGTATCGAGAATCATGACTTCAAGAAGCCGTGTGAACTTTCCCATTGTTGCAGCACCAGTCAAAGTTCCCGGCCACGAAGAGGACGCTAGGCTTATCTGGAGTTCATCGCGCGATATGGGAGAAGGTGGCGTGTTATCGGCTCTGCTGTATCTCGACGCAAAGTTCGTCAAGAGCGACCGCCTTCTAGCGACCCCATTTCCTTCGGAAACAGACACGCGATACCCGGCTGTATACTTGGACGAAGAGTTCCTCACTTCTGATGAGCCAAATCAGTTTACAGCTTCCAGAGCCATACGCGGTCATCTCGATACGATACCTCCTACATTGCTGGCACAGCTTTCACGAAACCTCGTCAAAGCTCTTGATCATGCGGACACAGTTGAAGAATCCGACAGCCATACAGCTCTGCATGAGGTCACTATGCAGCTCATTGCTCGACTGGGCGAAAGTGATAGACCTGGCTTGGCCACGCAGTCAGCTGTCCGTACAATCCTGGATAGGCCCAAGTCGAGCTCATGGCATCGCATCCTACTAAAACCGAGTTTCCTCCGAAGACTTCCGGCGTCGCAGGCCAGATCCTGCATTGGATCTCTTTCCGATGAGATTATCAACATGGTACAGACCAGAAACATGAACAAAGAGAGCTCAGTAGAGGGCGATGTTGCGCGACCTACTGGCGAGCCACATGTGAAAGTCACTACGATTAAGATGTTGGTTCAGGTTTTCCAGGACCTTGACTTGAACGGAACAGACTACGCTCTTTCAGTGCTATCGACACTCTCAAAAATGAACACCCATGTGGACGTCAGACTCAATATCGTCAAGAGTCTTTTGGTACTGCTTGAGAATGGCTCTCGAGACCAATCTCGCGCAGTACTTGCTCTCCTGGAATTGTTCATACCAATAGCTGGATCTTTGAACGAAAAACAGCCGCTGGACGAAACGCAGTGGCTGCAGTGCGAACAAGACCTTACGCTCCCCGAGATTCAAGCCGGCATCCCGCTCGAGGAAGGGTCAGAATCACCGGTTTTGGTGGCTCTGATCCAATATTTCTGTAACAAGAAGAACGATACGGTCGAGTTCCAGCAATTCGTAGATCGAGTCTTGATGCCGGTACTGCAGAACCTCAGAGATCATACGACGAGATGGGCAGCGTTGTTTCTCCGAAAGTACGGGCTTGAAGATGCGTTGCTTATGGACGTTCGCATCCCATCCATCCCGCGAGACCCGTACGTGAACAGGCTTCTACTAAACGAGAACAACAAGAAGCCGGCTTATGTACCGCATACTATACTGGAAGAATATGTGGAATACCTGTGCTTTATCATCGGACCTCCGGCATCTTTGCGAGCCATGAATGAGGGGCTTGTCGCTGATCCTGCACTAGCTTCAGTTCCCGAAGTTCAAACATGGATACGACTATTTGGGCAAGACCGCAGTCTCCGGAATGGTCGCTTTTCTGCGGACTTCATCGAACTTCTAGAATACGCGGTGGACTCTTCCGACGATACAGTTCTTACACCGAAACTCATCCAAGAGCAATGTCTCAATATTTTCACGACGTTTGTATTCAACGACGGGCCAACGTACACCAGCCTTACGAAAGGCTTCTATGATAGATTGCTGAGTGGCAAATATATCGCAGAGTCTTGGTGGCTACAGCACGGCAAACCGATCCTAGTAGCGATGGTGTCTTACGTCAACAACTTGCGCAACCGAAAATGGGAGCGCGACCCAGCCCGAGAGCCTTCGGTCCTTCCTGATACCTTTTCCTGGCGTCTTCTCCTGCTCGATTATCCATGGCCTTCGCGCGATGAAGGAGAAGAGACTCGGGAACAGAAATGCACGCTCTTTGCCGGTCAGCTGGAGGCGATCATCGATGAGATGAGTAGCCAGCCAGTCTACCATCAAGCCCTTCGAGACCTAAATGCCTACCTTGCCACTGACATTGTGTCTTCCAAGGGCAGCGGAAGGGGAGAAAAGCGATTCGGCACATCTCTATACATTTACGATAAACACAATCTGCTGCACGATCGTCTCCAGAACAATCGCATCTTGACGGCGACCTACGTAGGCGACATTCGTAAAACAAGGTTGAGCTGGTTGACAGCACCGGACTTGTTGAAGGTCGAAGTTGCCTGGGCACTAGTTCAACTCGTGGGGGACGAGTTGAAGGAGGACCGAGCTATCGTCAATAAAGAGACTAGGCATAAGTTGGTATTAATGGTGGATACGTGGAAAGCATGTGAGAATGAGGGTGTCCGAAGAAGAGGATGGGAGATCGGAGAAAGCTATCTGTCCTAGCCTTACCTATAAAACGGGCCATAGCAATAGTTAGCAGGCAGAGTTTACGTCAGCTCGGATCCTTCGACGCGGTCCAAGGCTGGTGGCCTGATCAATGCGACTTCACAAATTGGCGAGCCCCGCCGGAACTTCTTCTTGTAGCCCGCGAAGTGTGACAATGGCTATTCCTGAAACGATTAACGCCAACATGCGGAAGACGATGGAGAGCATGACGCTACTTTGGTACTCTTGGCCACAGCTCGCCGACCGAAAGCTCATGCCGCCACTCTACCAACCACTGATCTTTGTCCTTACCATCTTCCGGTTCTTCTTTTCCAGCCGACGTCGGATCGCCATCTGCATATTCCCACTGATTCTAGACCTATGCCTTAGGTCACCATGCTATACCTTCGGTAACCCCTCTGCCGACTATTACAACAGCTCGTTCTTCATTGCTGTGCCTCTCTGGTTCCTCGAATTCGCCATTTTGGCTCCACAGAAAGGGCCCAATGCCCCTGCATACATTGGAAACCCGAAGCGCAGCGACACTAGGAGCGAAAGAGCCGTGGACGACATGAGCTTGACACGGCAGAAAGTTCTCCGGGTGTGTTCACTTATGGTTCCGTCGCATCGTGGTATTGGCTGGAACTGGCAGGTCAAAGGTGTTCCTGACGGTCTGTACGAAGGTCTTTCAAGACGGACCTTTGTGGCCAGACATGTCCGAAAGATGTTGATCGCGTACTTGCGGTCTATGGCCATGCTCGTGCTGCTTGGATGGGGTTCAGCTGCGGAGGTACGGCTGTCATCGGAAGCCCACCCCTATCACCTCATGGTCGATGCACTCATTGGTTGGTCCGGTGCGATATGGGTCTGGGACAGATTGAACTTCGCTTACAGCTTCATGGCGGCTGTATCCGTTGGAAGCGGGGTATGCGAAACGTGGCAATGGCCCCCGCTAATGGGAAAGTTGAGGGATGCGTGGTCTGTGAGGCAGGTCTGGAGTGTGGTCTACCACCAAACAATGAGAAAGGTAAAGTCAGGATTGACTCCTCATGCCACTTTTACGTCGATTCCAGTATTTCAACCATCTGCAATGTGCAAGCCTCGCTAACGCAAATGTGTATTGCAGATGGTCTCGCAACCCGCATCTCGCATTGTTCGCCTCCTGGGTATCCGCAAAGGCAGTCTCGCATCGGGACTAGTTCAACTCTATGTGTCTTTCGCGATTAGCTGCTTAGTGCACGAGTTCCAAATGTTTATGGTAACGCGTAGAGACATGGGAGAACTCGCATTCTTCATGTCCCAGCCGGTAGCTATCACCATCGAGGGTGTTGTGCAATGGATGGCTGTTCAGGCACGGTACCGAGGGGCCGGCCATGACAATATTGGACCTGCATTAGCAAGGTATGCGGGCTGCATATGGGTGGTATTGTGGTTTTCTTTTAGTCTACCAACATATGTGAAAGGTTGCAGAGACGCAGGGATCGTTCATGATGCGATCTTCGGCGACAGACCCTTCGAGGTTGGAGTTCGTTTGGCAGATTGGATTCTTCGGTGATGGGGAGATTCGCCTTCGAGCAAGATGGCATATACAGTACGTAAGACGGCAGCCCAGCCGAACCGAAATCCTTATCAAAAGCAGAAGTTATGATAGAGGATGTGATTGTGAACCTTTCGAGACGAGATGGAGCCGGACTGGGTGAACGGGCATGATGATGACGAAGGAGCCCCTGCGCTATAAGCTTAGCGGCGGTCCGTGCTGCCAAACGCGTCTTCCAACTTTGGAAGGGTTTCGTGCCATGAACGACACACCGCACCTCAGGAACACAGGTGTACCTAGACGTACAACACTCCCAATCGCGAAAAAAATCCGTGCATCTTCTCAGCCTGCTTGGGAAAATGTTTAGCGTTCCTACCGCGCGACCCAGGTGGAAGCAATGGCATGCTTCACGACCTCACCAGCCGGCCCCTCATCCACATACCGAATATCGATCGTGAGGAGAAGCCTCCTGTCGGATTAACTCCATGGCGTGCGATACCAATTGGTGGTTCAGGGTCTCTTGACCCCTCTAGAGTCCATGACTACATCATATTGAGTAACCGCGTAGCTGAAAGGTAGGGATTCATAAAAGAGCATCCTCCTGCTCTCTGCATTCAGGAATCACTCGTTGTGCAACTTCGCTCTTCTCCTAAATTCGCTCCATCTTCAGTAGCCAGCCGACATGTCAGGCTGCTCGCTCGTTGCCGCGGGTTTGCCGTCCCTCATTGGGTCGGCCACCCCAACCTTCAGTTATGATCGAGCTAGGCATAGCTTTGGATCTGGCGACAACTTCGGTATCCAGATGACTTATATGTCTGGTACTTCTACCTGTTATCAAGGAACTAGGCCTACATTCACGCCCATCATTTCCAACCCGTTGCTATTGTACACCCGCACCTGCTCCTACCAAACCCAAGGCGTGCCGGCAACCTATACAGGCATTTTCTGTCAGGATGCCGACCTTTACGACTGGGTCAACATGGGTCGTTATACGATCGATAACTATGCGTTCCTTAACCCGTTCGCTGCCACTCCCCGTGCCTTCACTGCTGCGTTCGGTGACCAGCCTTCCCCAAGCACTGTGGCTACAAGCTTTGTCCAGACGACTTCGACTGCTACCAACACTGCGTTCGCACCTGTTAGGCCTGCGGCGACTACTACAGTCTCTTCCGCGTCTGCCACGAGTACACAGACAAACATCGCTACTTCCACATTCCCGGTCACCAGTGCTATCACACAGACCTTCACTGTCTGCCCGACATCCGTTCGACCGAGTTCCTCTAGCTCGTCTCCAGCACCCATTGTGCCATCGTCTTCCCGATCATCCTCCATCCCGGTTGTACCATCATCGTCGGCACAAGTGTCTACTACCACCACGGTCGTCATGTCGACAGTCACGCCAACGCCGAGCTCCATCTCTTCACCTTCCTCCATCCCGTCACCAAGCTCGTTTTCTTCGCCTTCCCCCGTTCCCTCGCCAAGCTCATCTGCTTCGCCTTCGGCTATCCCATCGCCGAGCTCGTCCTCAGCCGCGTCTTCCGTTCCATCGCCAAGCTCATCTGCTGTGCCAGTCCTGAGCTCATCTTCTACACCTTCCGCTATCCCTTCACCTAGCTCAGCCTCTGTCGTGACCACCACAGTGGTAAGCGTCACTACGGCTACTCCATCGAGCTCCGCTCCTATCGTGTCGCCCTCGTCCGCTTCACCGTCTTCTATCCCATCGCCCTCTTCAGCCTCCGTCGCTACTACTACCGTCGTAAGTGTGACTACGGTTACTCCGACACCGAGCTCCACTCCGGCCGCATCATCCTCGGCCGCTTCTTCTAGTTCATCTGCACGCCCATCATCCAGCTCTGCTTCCTCGAGCCCGGCATCAAGCCCCGCTTCTTCAAGCGCTGCGTCCAGCTCAGCAGCTTCCACTCCTGCTTCGAGCTCTGCTTCTTCAAGCCCTGTATCGAGCCCAGCAGCTTCCACTCCTGCTTGGAGCTCTGCTTCTTCAAGCCCGGCTTCAAGCCCAGCGTCTTCCAGCCCTGCTTCCTCAAGCCCTGCTTCCAGCTCTGTTACCATCACTTCAGCCAGCGCGTCGCCATCTGCGTCTGCCTTGTCTTGCCCCGCGAGCGATGGTGCCACGTTCACCACCCCTCAAGGAGACTTCGTCGTCGAGTGCTTCATCGACCGCACTAACTCCGATATCGGTGTTGCGCCTGGTAACCCTGCGAACTATGAGCAGTGTATCCAAGCTTGCGGAGCTACTTCTGGCTGCCAGGCCGTTTCATACCTGCCAAACGGCCCTTGCTACTTGAAGAGCGGTGTCGGTGCGCCTAGGTCCAACGGTGGTGTCTGGGGTGCTAGGATTGCATCAGTCCCTGTGTCTTCATCTTCTTCGATGATCGCTTCTTCTGCAGGCGCTTCCTCCCAATCAGTCGCCACGACCACAGTTGTCAGCACCACAGTCGTCACCGCAAGTTCATCTTCCAGCTCTGCTGCCAGTTCAGGCGCTAGTGTTTCTTGCCCTGGATCCGACTGCTCTATTGTCACTGTCAATGGTATGCAATATCTAGTTCAGTGCGGTGCCGACTACCAGGGTGGCGATATTCCGGGCCCAATGAGCCCGACCTACCCCAGCTCCTACGAGGGCTGCTTGGCAGACTGTTCTACCACTTCAGGCTGTGTCGCTGCCAGCTACGTTATTAACGGTCCTTGCTACCTGAAGAGCGCAGCCAACGCTGCCGGTTCGAACAGCAACATTATTGGTGGAAGACTGGTCCGCAGCATCTCAACTAAGTCGGCAACCAGTGCTTCATCCATGGCGTCTGCCTCCTCCTCTGCGGCCGCATCCTCGATGGCACCTGCGTCTACGTCTGCTGTCGCTTCTTCGTCTGCGGCCGCATCCTCGGCGGCACCTGCCTCCTCGTCCATGGCTGCTTCCTCATCCGTGGCTGCCTCCTCGCCTGTGTCTACCTCATCCCGTGTTTCCTCTTCTGTCTCCTCTTCTTCTTCGGCAGTAGCAGCAAGCTCAGCTCCAGTTACTTCAGCTGCGCCCGCTCCCGGACCCTCTACCGTTACTGTCACTACGACGATCTCCAACACAGCATACCAGTGCGCATGCACACCTGCTAGCGTTTTCGCTGCATCATCAAGCACCCTTGCTGCATCGAATGCTCCTGCTGCATCATCGAGCGCTCCTGCTGCGAGCCCAACAGGCGCTACTAGCTGCCCTGGTTCCAATGGTTCAATGGTCACAACGTTATGTGGCGCAGTATATGCTGTCGAGTGCAGCTCTGACCGCTTCGGCAATGACCGTAAGTTCCCCTGTTCATCGTTGTAACACGCACAAGTTAATATTATTCCTAGTTCAAAACGGTCTCGTGTACACCGACACATACGAGCAATGTCTCCAAGCCTGTGACAACACTACTGGCTGTGTCAATGTCTCCTGGGTCATTGGACAGCCTGGTGCTTGCTACATGAAGGGCAGCATCGGTGACGTCCGCGTTAACTCGAATATCATTGGAGGACGCAAGCTTTCCGGCTGCTCCACCTTCAAACTTCACCGCAAGCGCGTCGCGTTTGCCGCTCCCAAGGTGAAGCTGAACAAGCGTGCCGCGGTTGACGACTCCAAGGCGAAGTTGGAGAAGCGTGCTGGCTTCTTCGGTCCTGACTTCACATTCACTCAGGCTCAAGTCACTGCGACTTCGACTGCCACTGCCAGGACTACCGTTACCACGTAAGTACTGTATTCCTTGCTTCCGTCATGCACTCGCTTATCAATGATAGTACCTCGACACCCGTCTCCGGTACCGCTACAGCGACGGTCTTCACTCTTGCCTCTGCTACGATCACCTCCACCACAAGCGTGCCTACCACCGTCTTCAACACCGTCAGCGTTACCACCTGCCCGACTGCTTCCCCCACACTCTGAGCATCGGGATCTCGCTCCTGATACATGCAGACACCGTCGAATGGATCTCACTGGTCAACGCTAGCCAAGCCAATCGTAGGGCTTGTCGTCACACGATAATATCAACTATCGTCGCTCTTTAACACACGTATCGGCACTGTTCGGTGTTTGCATAGGGTGTGTCTCAATAATAGAAACAGTAGACAGTTCAATAAAAGTTCTTGTTTTCTTGAACAAACATGCGCTTCGCTGCTATGACACGTAAACTACATGGTCTATAATTCGTCTGATAAATATTACCTCAAACCTTGCGCTCGTCATAACTTCCTCCAGACGCCCGGCAAAGAGAATCGAAACAAAGCTTGTAAACATCGAAAGTCGACGAGCGATTACCGACCACTCGCCGAGACAGCGTTCCCATAACGCCCGCTCAATTAATCATGTCAAAATCCTCGGACTTGTCACCACCCCACCCGCCGTCCCGAACACCGGCTCCAGCCTCACACCACCAAAACTCCATCCATCCACAAACACACCATCTTCATACTTCTTACTAACAATAAACCCCAACGCCCCGTCCAATCCCACACTAACCTCGATATCCCCCTCAATCTCCGCCCACCCCTTTCCCTTGAGCTCCTCATACCGTCTCGACCCGACCCTGACCCTCACAGCGTCAGGATGCAACAGCACACTCCCCACATCCGGCGTAATCTTAACATCGACATAGCGCTGCGAGAAGGTCGACGGATCAAACGGTTTCCCGACGCTGAAGACAAGATCGCGAGGCGGCGTATGCGTGCTATTGTGGAAGGAGACGAGGAATTGGACTTTGTATTTGCCCTGCGGTATACCTGTTTTTATCGTGCGGAGACAGATGTTGTCGGCTTTGATGCACTGGTACACGGCGGCTTCTTCGCGGCGGCCATCGCGGTCGAGGTCTTCGGCTACGGGGAAGATGCATTTGAGGCGGCCGGTTGCGTTGTCGAGGGCGAGTCCGCTTTCGCCGCTGGGCGAGAGGTTGCGGTATTGAGACATGCGTGGTATATCGTCGAGGTGCGGGGAAACGCCTAACGGCATACCCGTTTTGAAGTCGACCTGCGCGAGTTGGAAGGAGGAATCAAGGAGGCCGCGTCCGGTCATGCCTAGACGGAAGTGGGAAGCGCTGATTTCGAATTTGGGGGGTAAGGCGGAGAGTTTGGCCATGCGTTGGCCAAAGTCTTTGGCGGACCGGATTTGCTCGCCGTCGTTCATGTAGAGTTCGGTTAGGGAGGCCATTTCGTCTTCTTTCATCCATTGTTCTAGGCTGACGTCTGCGAGGCCGCGGTCGACGTCGAAGCGGAAGTATTTGGTGTCGGAGTTGTTGTACATGCGCTTCATTTCGTTGTCGACGCGTGCGGTGCTTGTTGCCATGCCGGTGAGTGCGCTGGCTATCGAGATGTCTGTTCCAAGGCCGAAGGGTAGCCATGATGCCATCTTCTTTACGCTGGGTATGCTTTGTAGGCCGGTGCCGACGGAGACTATGACGCCGATGGAGCGGCCTTCCCAGAGTGCTTTTGCCGCGTAGTCGACTTCTGCGCATGGGTTGTTGAAGCCTACGCCGCCGTCTAGATAAGTGACTTTGGGCGTACCAAATTGCATCTCTTCGAAGAAGGTCGGTGCGGCGGATGTAGCTCTTAACGCTTCCCAGATTCGCGTCGTGCGGTCATTGGGATCGTAGGTAGACAGGATTCGGGGAAGGCCTAACGCGTTCTTGAGGGAAGTAAGTACAAAGCCGCGGCACCCCTTTGCGTTTGCCTTTTTGTGAACTGATTGCCGGTGATGTAGCCTCCAAGTAGCGCTTCGCATTGGCTTTCGCGGGCCGAACGGACTGTCGCTAAAGAGTGTGGACAAATTCTTCGTACTATCGACCGTTTCAGGAGGACCTGACTCTAAAGAGCATAGCGAGTTCTTGAGTGTGCCGACCGGGCTTTCTGTGATTACCGGTGCTGGCGGCGCATCTGCCCAGATGCTGTCTCTGGGTAGATCAGCCGCTTCATCCACCTCTTCAAACAGCGCCTCATCCCACATCAGTTCATCTGGATCGAAGCCTAGCTCTTTCAACGCAGACTTGATGGCATTTGCGAGAACGGCACCGGAAAACCGACTTGCTCCTGTGGGGATCTTCATGCCAAATGCCTTTATCGATCGGTCGTGCTTGAAGATCTGCTCTGCCAATTTACTGTATACAGCGATGCAGGTTTTGCAATCGAGTCGCAATCGTGACAGCATGATGGCTATTATGCCACCCGTTGATGTGCCACCAATAAGGTCGAAGTAGTCGCACGGCTTTAGCGGTTCGTGGTCGTTCATGGCTTTCCTTCCTAACCTCTTCTCTTCCAAGGCTATGTTCTCCATCAGGTTCTGAAGTACCAACAGAGACGACAGGCCCCGTACACCCCCTCCATCCAGCGAGAGCAAGCGCAGCGGCGCGTTGTCATTTCTCTCTGGGTTCGAGTATTCCATGGTTGTTGGCGCCGAGAAAGGCAACAGATGTCGGTGTCGTCAGTATCAGTTTCTGGCGATCCGGGTTTTTCGTGAACGGCGATGGTATACGGGATTTTGAATACAGTCGCGAGACGTTTGCTTGTGAGTGTAGGATACTGCACTGAAGTTGTCGAGTCAAACACTAAACCCGCCTCCAACTCATACGCATGACTGGCACGAGGCGGCCTCTTCCAAATCGATACGTGTTACAGTGGCAACGACGAGGCTGCGCTTTGTGGTATGAAACAAATGACGTGCCACCAGGGTAGAAACGCGATCTCAGAATGCTACCAGAAAATCATCGAAAACCACGGGAAGTGGGAATAAGCTTCCTATAAGTCCTGTGCCACACCCCCCACATAACTACAGTTTGATGTGCTGTTCCGCGTCAATGCGAACATGGAGAACGCTCGAGGCATATGGGTATCCATTTGGGGGGCCATCTTACGCGCCTGCTTAGCCTATGGTAGCTAGATCAGGCCCACCTTTACACAGAACAAGGCTACGCGCTGCGCCACGACGGATGTGCGGCGCAGGCGGTCTGGATATAGCACAGACAATGTACGTTTACCTTGGGAGTTCATGTGTTGCGAGTTGCATCTCCAAAAAGAGTAAAGTTGGTGAAGAAATATCAGGTGGCGGGTGCAGCGGGGAGAATAGGCAGCTAAGGCCTGGTGAGGCTGTCTGCTGCGCTTGTCAGATGTGTCAACCAATCACTAGCGCCGCACGATGGGGCTGCGTGCTATCAAGGTCAGCTGCCAGACGCGGGTGATGTAAGCTCTGCATGCGTGCAGCTGAGGCTCCGCAGCACGACAGGGTGCGCCGCTCGCTCGCTCAGAGTCGTCGACGAAGATTATGTTGGAATCAAACCAGGGCTGTAGTGCCCTGTGCTCTATTAGATTACAGTGTATACCCATATGTTGAAACGCTTGTGACCGTGAATGCAGACCGTGAATGCAAATCGGTTTCTAAATGCGCCCATATATCCAAACCCGGGGTATTATAATCAGATGCCGTGTGACGCCATGCATGCCCTCGTCTTGAAGTCGTTAAGTCATAAATCGTGATCGTTAAAGTCGCTCTGCAGCGCGGAGTCCGCTAGTCATATTCTGCGCCAGGTTAGTGAGTGCTGCGTGGAAGGTGCGTTGGCAGAACTTACAAGTAGTTTTGCGCGGTATGCTTCCCAATGTTGGTCGTAAATTTGTTGCAGCATCATGTCCGACTCCTTCGCTCTTAGTGTGCGAAGGGTCTCCATTTTGGGACTGTCCTTCCTCCTCAACTTTTGCCTGGGGACGTAGATCGGGGAAGGCGAGGGCTTGATGGTCCAATGAGACGGCGGAAAATAACTTAGCGACTGCGAGCGAGCGTGTGTTGTTGGCACCATTGGAGAGCCAGGTGGTGACGTGGCAGGTGTTGATGGGCTCGATGCAGAGAAACTGGCCGCTTCGGAGAAGACAGATGGCGATGGCGATGAAGTCGCAGAGCTGTTAGAGATGACGGGTGACAGTACTATCGGCGATGGGGGTTCCACAGGAGCGAATCGGGTGGGACCGGGTCGTCGCGCACTTCCCTTGCCAGAAAGTGGTGATGGTCTTTTGATGTCGACAACACGGGGGGTCCTCTGCGGAGTCGCGAATTGCGACTTGGTGGTTTTCGCTTTTGGGTTCGGCGTGGTGTTGGGTTCCTTACGTGGCAGCGCTGGTGACGTGGGCTCCTTGGTGGTGGTGTGGGCCGATTGCGACGATCGCACTCCCTCTCCGCGCGACAACGGCGATGGCTTTCTTTCGGCGGCAACAGCGCGTCGCACCTTGGATGGCAGCGTGTTCCTTCTGCCGAACAAAGGTGTCGGGCTTTTGACGATGTCGTCGGCGTTGAACTGGAAAGGCTCGGATGGGCGAGATGGTAGCGATGGTCGGACGGATTGTGACGGCAGCGAGTTGCTCCTGGCGAAGAGGGGCTTAGGGACCAACTCGGTTTGTCCTCCAAAGTGGAACATGGGCGGTCCTTTCATCTCCATCTCTGGGTTCTCCGGTTCCTTTGGTGGCGTCGTGGGCGGCGATGTTTTGCATTTGTACTGATAGAAGACGCGATGCGGATTGCGTCGCGGAACGGGGGGTGTTTTGCATAGCGTCAACGTCTCGTCCAACAACACGTCGAGATCCTCCTCCATCTTCCTTTTCATAGTAAACGCGATCCGGTGGTAGTCGATGTTGCAGCCCCGGCAGTGCGAAGCGAAATGGATAAGTAGGTGATGAGGCGTAAGCAAGCGAGACGGGTGTCTATTCCTGACACAAAGCTGAAGGTTCCATGGGAGTGTTAGGGGAAAAGGAACGGATCACCCGCCTCCTCTACAAAGTTAATTAGTCGGTCAGGTCCTTGATTCCGTGCGCAACACGCGAGCCAGCGCTAGACGTCATTGGACAAGCCGCTGGCGCTGCAAGTTGCGGTAAAGCTGGCTGGATGCGATCGAAGGTTTGCCAGCGTGGCTAGGACCCATAACCCTGCATCCTCATTTTAAAATGCCCCACGACGCGGGCGATCACGCGCAAGTCCCAACAGTCTCCCTCAGGTGAGGGTATGCAAGTAATCCGACGTGTGCATTTGCGGTATGGCGCTGATGGGGTCATGGAGATGGGATGAGTGAGCATCGTCTTATGTTGTGCCTGCATGGCTGCTCGTCATCGCCGCGCGACTGGACGGACAAACCGGGCGCTAGGAGCCAGACCCGGTAACGCCTTCCCCAGGAGTGTACCTCGCGATCGAGATCCAACGGTATTCGACGTCAGGCATCATGTCATACCACATGCGTCGCTCGCCATGACGGATAGCAGCACGCTGGAGTCGAGATTAAAGTCATAGAGATGACCTGCTTCGGAGTCTTACGGCTCAGGAGAGCAGGTTACGTAGTGTCACCACATTCAGCACGGAGTCCAGGCTCATCGGGATGCCTCCGATCAAGCTTCAGCATGGCAAGGGTAGGATGCATGCCCCAGGGTGGTGTTGTGGTCTCAGCTTCTCAGTGACGCTGCTTGCCCAGCCAAAGACGGTGTGTAAACTTGTATCCTCATTCATGCGAAGAGCGCATCTCATATTATCCACTATCGTACCGCCATATTACAATCATGTATTCTTCAAAAACGTCAACGTCGTGCAAGTACGACTGAAAGTAGCATGACCTTCGCCTTCTAGATGCAAACATAAAATGCAACGCCTGGTATCAACCGTGAAAATGCAATAAGCAACCACCATCCAAGCTCAGCCAGCCTCAAATGCATCAGTCAAGTTCGCCCGAGAACGTCTGTCGACGCATTGCCGGGGTCCCGATGTTGTTGAGCGGGATGCCGAAGTCGTCTTCTTCAGCCCAGTCAGCATCATCATCTGACTCCCAAGCACATGGAATCTTCTCAGCGCGGCGTACGCGGTATGTGATAAAACCGAACCCATTTGAGATGCTCGTAGCGATACGGAGCATGACGGATACCAGGTGTGCGGGTGGCCCCAGAACAAGCTCGCACGTCTTGCTCACCAAGGCATTTGTGAAGTCTCTGCCTGGGTTGTGCTTGGGTGGGCAGAAAAGGTTCTGCGCTGGAGGCATAGGAGAGAAGGCACGTCTCTGTGAAGCACCTGTGAGCTTCCTCATACGGATGGCATCCGGTGGTGTAGGTATGTCTATGCTAGCACGCCCGAGGCTGTCGTCGTCGGAATCGCTCATTAGCGGTGGTGTCGAAGGCGCTGATGACGGTCGTCCATCGATCGAGGTCACCGCGGACGGATAGTATGGGGCAGTAGGAGTCACAGGTGCGGATGCATCAGTACGCTCGGTGGATGGGCCGCGGACAGTAACCTCAGATATCTGACGTCGGTGTATCGAACGGCCCCTGGGCTCATCTTGCTGCTTGGAAAAGACTTGTGCCCATGGGTTCACGATATCAGCCTCGGCATCGAGGAACTTGGGAGAAGGACTTCGCGGAGTAGCAGTATCCAGAGAGTAGAACGAGTCTGCGCTTGAGGCCAGACTCAAGGCATCCGAAATCTGGCGTTCCAGTATGGGTTTTTCAGCCTCGGTGGGTTGCTTTGCTGCTGGAGACTCGACTATACGTTCCATGGCCGATACCGATTCTCTCCTGGGGGCTCGGATGGGCGCCGTAACTGACCGCAGGCCTTGAAACATGCTGGCGCGTTCCGCTACCGAGGGGCGACGTTGAGGAGATCTGGATAGGAGGGGCTTTAGTGCTGTTCTCGCCAAAGGGGTCTCGGGTGCGGCCGGCACTATTTCGCTGCTGTCAGTACAGACGCTCGACCGGTCATCCTCTTCGTTTGAAGAAGTGGTACCAGTCTCTGAGCTCATAGTACCAGAAGTGGAAGGCCGAGAGCCATGTTGCTGCGGAACCCAAGTCTTGTCCATGACCCACTTCTTTGCCTGCCCTGAGGGCTTCCTCCTGATCGTCTTGCGTGGGGGGCTCTTCGGGCGCTCGAGCTCTGCGACGACGTCGAATCCTCGCGCGAATGGGCACTGCGTTCTCTCGTACTGCATGACTTGAGCCAATACCGACTTGAATTGCGTGATCTTGTCCTTGTCGTCGTCCGTCTCATAGGGGAGCTCGATGCGATAGTACGAGTCCTGGCGTACGCGCAGTACGAAGACGGACTGATTGTCGACAAGCCATATCTGAGACCTGGGAAAGATGGTGTGCAAGAGATTGCCGCTGTTCAGGAAGGAGACGTTGGAGGCTGTCACACGGTAGATACGGAGAGCGCCTGTGATAGGTTAGACAAGTTCCAGCCCGGTGACACATGTGATGGCATACCGACTGCGAGTGTGCGCTCTGTAGGCGTCTTCCAGGGTATCGGATGCGCTGCGTCACCTGAGCGGGGAGGTGACAGGCGCCGAGCGGGCCCAGCTGTTGTGAAGGAGAAGATCTTGGAGTTGGAGCACACAAACAGCGTCTCTATGCCATCTGCGCTGTTCGCAGACGGAGCAGGCACCGACGTAGTCCTCCGTGCAGTGCGCGCGGGCAGTGTGAAGCTGCGCCTCGAGTTACTGGGGTTGAGAGCAGACGGCGCGTGCTCAGGATGCTGGGATGAAGCCGGCATCGTCATAATAGACTTCTTATAGGAGCATTGCTATCCCGGTATGGCGAGGGCGAGGTCGAGGGTCCCGACAGAAGACAGCGGCCGGCGCTTGGAAAGAGTATTACAAGTGTTACTGCGGAGATGGGGGGTGATGGAGAGGCTGAAGGGATTGGAAGTCCCTGGCTTCGGAACGCTACGCGCTTTGGCCACAGGACGACGTCGAGTTTCAACCTGATCAGCGGATCGTCTGAACCCCGCGCGCGTCCAGTTGCCAGTTATGCCGCCGCTTTGAGAAGGGACGCTGCAGATGGGTGCGTGTTTTGTTGGTGCGACGGCATCCCCTATCAACAACGCGTTACTTGCTTTGTTTGCGACGCGCTGCGCTACGATGGGTCCGTGGGGAGCTGTCAGTACGTCATGGGCTCCGCCAGTTCGCAGGCGTTCGCACACGCCCTCTACGTGGACGCCTTCCAGGTTTGCTGCGCCGAAAGCAACACCAGACTGCCTGAGCCTCTGTTGAGCTTGCCATCATGGACAAAATCGACATGTCCCAGTTCGACGTGTCCAACTTCGACCCCAACGCCATCCTGCGGGGAGCCCAGCTTACTCTGGTTGGCGGTAAGTCGAGCCATCATGGTATCGTGAGTGACAGCTCCATGCTCACACCGCCGCAGTCAATCGAGCTCTCCAGAACCCGGGTCTCTTCACTTCAGACCACTACCGTCAGGCTGCTATTGCTGTAGCTGCAGGCGTCGCTATCCGCATCATCGTCGCCATACCCGTACGTCCCAACCATCTACGAATGCCCTATGCCACGCAAACATTACCTCTAACATAGCCAGATTGTCGGCGTCAGAGTGCTACTATGGATCCTCTCTCTATTCGTCAACATGGACCACACGAGCATGGACGAGAGTGTCGTCAACGGCCTCCACTTCCTTGAACACACCGTCCTTCAGGTGCCATTCTTCCTCATGACCATGATGCGCTACGTCACACCTACTCTGGATCGCATGTAGGCAAGCTCGTAGCCGCTTTGAGATCTAGCTGACAACGTATCCAGGTTCATGGACTCCCTCCGTTGGGTCGACGAGACGTATGTGCAGAAGCACAAGACCGAAGACCCCCACAACCTCCGCGCCATGTACTACCCGAACCTCGAGAAATACCCCGATCACGCACCCAAGCCCGAGAAGGAGAAGAAGCCCATCAAACAGGCTATAATGCTATATGCGACAAAACAGGGGAGGAAGGCGGCCATCTCTTTGGCAGTACTGGCATTGTCTTACGTTCCATATGTAGGACGCTTCGTGCTGCCCGCTGCCAGTTTCTACACATTTAAGAAATCAGTGGGAACACAGCCCGCAGCAGCCATCTTCGCGGGATCACTGTTGTTCCCCCGCAGATACCTCGTGAGCTTCCTGCAAGCTTACTTCTCATCGCGGACTCTTATGCGAGAGCTGGTAAGCATCTCCTCAGCAAACTCCACGTTCAACTGACTAATTTAAACAGCTTGAGCCCTACTTCACACGGGTTCGTTACAACAAGGAACAAAAGAAGCTCTGGTTCAAAGACCGAGCTGGTGTGCTCTTTGGCTTCGGTCTAGGCTTCTATATCTTTGTCAAGATACCCCTCGTCGGCGTCCTCATCTACGGTCTCGCCGAAGCGTCCACGGCATACCTCATCACAAAGATCACAGAGCCGCCGCTCCCGCCCACCGAAGCCGACAAGTTCAAGGAAGAGTCACTGCGCTGGAAGAACAAACACGAGTTCCTGAACTTGCCATGGCAGCACATGGATGAATACAATCTCGCAATGCACAAGCCCAAGGTCCAATCCGAAGTACGCCAAACACCACGAAAGACGTTCAGCTAGTTTGCGATGACGTGGATGCCCCGGGTGACAAACTCTATGTGAGCGGAAAACTGCCGCTTAACATGACGAACAGCGACTTCGCACTTTGGAAAACGAACCTCAGTTAGGACATGCGCCGTCGGCAATCAGGTATATCTAGCTGTCACGCTATCCGGCCGCTGTACGATGATGGTACCATTATGAATATACCCCGCAGTGGGGTCAACGCGTCCCGTTGTGGTAGGTAGCTTACAGCTCCATCCGATCATACGTAACGTAACAGCCCCGTATCATCGAGCTTATCACCCACCTTGTAGTAATAGTTGGTGGATATGGGATTCGGCCTTGTCCTCGGCACGTATCTATTCGTCCCAGATAACAATTGATAGGTTGAGAGTTGCTCTTTCCCCGCGTCTATTGGCCTCTTATACGTGACTTCCCCCTCTCGCGACTGGACGCGTCTTCCTTTATTGTCTGACTTAGATTGTCTTGTTCTGTTCCTCTCAACTCTCAAGTTTGATACATTCCAAAACTCAACATGGGCAAAGAAGGTCTACGATACGCGGCGAAAGTCTCCCTCGATAAACCAGCATCAGAACAGGAATGCCTGCACGTACGTCAGATGCTCGCAATACCCGAACTTTATCATCAAAGATAACACGTGTAGAACCGCTGGCATCCTGAGAACCCCTCATACGGCACCATCAAACCTGGTGAAGCCGTCAAGATTGAATGCGTAGATTGGACAGGCGGTCAAATCGGCAACAATGACTCAGCAGATGACATCCGTGACGTTGACCTGACCAAAATCCACTACTTGACTGGGCCCTTTGACATCGAAACTGCGGAGCCTGGCGATGTGCTGGTAGTTGATATCCAAGATGTACAGCCGCTAGAAGACCAGCCATGGGGGTTCACGGGCATATTTGCGAAAGAGAACGGTGGAGGGTTCCTGGATGAGCTTTACCCAGAACCGTAAGTTTGCGAGACGAATATCGCGATTCGAGGAAGCAATGGAAGAAGAAAAGACATGAAGACTAACGCAGATACAGTGCAAAGGCTATTTGGGATTTCGAAGGCATCTTCTGCAGCTCCCGCCACATCCCTGGTGTTCGATTCGCAGGCCTAATCCACCCCGGCAGTAAGCAAACTTTCTACTTACCTTCTGTCCCAATCGAACACAAGACTGATCACATTATCCACAATCCCAGTCCTAGGCTGTGCCCCCTCCGCCGAAGTCCTCGAAACCTGGAACACGCGTGAAGCCGAACTCATCTCGACGCACACGCACCTGGACCGCATCGTTGCACAACCACCACAGCCCCAAAACGCCCACTCCGGCTCCGCCACAGGTTCCGTGAAGGACAAAATCGCGAAAGAAGGCGCTCGCACGATCCCAGGACGTCCTGAACATGGTGGAAACTGCGACATCAAGAACCTCTCCCGCGGTTCCAAAGTTTTCCTCCCAGTTCACGTACCCGGCGCGAAATTCAGCGTAGGAGACCTACATTTCAGCCAAGTAAGCCTCTTCCCACCCCACGAAACCTACCCTGAACTTGGGAAACCCAAACTAATACCTCTCTTCCTCTCCTCAAGGGCGACGGCGAAATCTCCTTCTGCGGCGCCATCGAAATGGCAGGCGTTATCACCATCAAATTCAGCGTCATGAAGGGCGGCATGAAGCAACTCGACATGAAGAGTCCCATTTACATCCCTGGTCCTGTGGAGCCGCAGTTTGGTCTTGGCAGGTACATCTACTTTGAGGGCTTCAGTGTGGATGAGAAGGGCAAACAGCATTATCTCGATGCTACGGTGGCGTATCGTCAGACTTGTCTGAGGGTGATTGAGTATTTGAGACGGTTTGGTGAGTTTGCTTCTTTTCTGGGTCTGTTTGCTTTTACGAAGCTTTGGGGTCTGCGTATGGCCTAGCCTGCCCTCTCGAGGTTCGAGGCTCATATCTCGTTTGGTACTTCCGGCGTTCTTAATTCCTTGGCAGTGGCTTTTTCGTTTGGAGGAGCGACTGTTCGTGGTGTTTGCAGCGAGGGGGTTGGTTTCGAGTTTCGAGACGCTTTAGTCTTCCTGGAAATTGGTTACTGACTAGATTGCAGGCTACAGTGACTACCAGATCTACCTCTTGCTCTCGTGTGCCCCGATTCAGGGTCATATAGCTGGTATTGTCGATATCCCCAACGCATGTACGACCATCGGACTACCGATTGACATCTTCGACTTTGACATTAGTCCCCAGCTTCCGGCGGAGAAGCGCGATCTTGGGACGTGCGCGTTTGCTGGGAAGAAGTAGATGGTGTGTTCGTGGGGGTCTATGTGTGCAGAGCGTGTAGAGGCTTTGTGGGTTAGGTCTGAGGTTAGCGCAGGGTGTCTAGACTGCTTCATTCTGCTGTCTGATTTAGTAGCATGTCACCGTATTCGAAGCAATCTCATAAATATGATGTGTTATATTGATCATCAGTATAGGGGAGGTGGGGTGTCCAATCTCCTTTGCGATAGACACCGTAGGCCATTTTTGAGACTGTAAGCAGTCTGTTGCCGTCGTAGCGGATATTCATCCTAGCATCTATCTGCAACCGTGTCGTGGATTGTTTATAGAACCTTGTCTGCCGCAGACACTGTATCCTATTAGCAAGCTGCATTCGCTATTGATTAGTAGGAACTCATACCATTCAGGCCTGTGTTATCAGGCTCAACGTGCGCTGCTTCCACGGTACCGTTCTCGATGACCAAAGCATATCGCTTGGAGCGGTCACCTCCAAAGATAGATGCACCGTCGAAAGAGAGGTCAAGGGCCTTTGTGAAGCTCAGGCTGGGGTCACCGAGGAAGCGGATCTACGGAGGTCAACAGGGTGCTTTGTCATTGGGGTGCAAAAGACTCACGCCGCTGGAGCCAGATGGGTCGAGCATCTTACCCCATGCTTTCATGACGAAAGGGTCGTTCACCGAGACAACAAAGACCTTGCCGGCATCCTTCAGCTTGGAAGAGTTGATGTAGCCCGGGATGTGGTTCTCAGAACACGAGGGCGAGAAGGCAGCCGGAACGCCTTTGCCATTGTCAAACACATGTTCACTCAGTCGACGCTAGGGGAAATTTACCGATAATCACACCCTTTCCGGACAACTCGTTGGCCAGGTTCACCTTGTTACCTGGCGAGCCCTCGACGAGGTCAACGCTGGGCAGCTTGTCACCGACATTGACGAATGCAGGTGCCGAGGCGTGGAACAGACGTCGACCGGCGACTGGACGAACTAGGGGTAGACGGCGGGCGGTAGCGAACATGGCGTGTATGCAGGTAGAGGTGCGTGAATGTGGGCGTGTGTGAAGAGAGCACGTGTGCACTTGGTGGTGGTGAGGCACTGGTGGTGGGGGTATTTCGGTCGGAAGACGGCAGGCGCGCCCACCGGCCGCGTTCCACTTGACGTGTGCACCTTGTCCCCGAAGTATGCAATATCGGAACACATGGCAGCATCGTGTCCATAAATAAGAGCTGTATATGCAGGTAGTCTCGAGTGCAGCAGCAAATTGCGGATAATGATACTGACCCATTCGACCCACACCGGTACTAGCGCAGCCCAACTGCACGCTTGCTGCTGTATGCCGATCGTGCCTCAAGCCGGTGGTGAATCGTCAACGGCGTAATCAGTGGGGACATGGGTTGCAGAAACACGGAAACATTGGCTGGGACAGCCACGCCCGGCGTCCCATGGTCGCCGAAAAAGGACTGCAGGTACTATGGCCGCGCTCGCGATGTGTGTGCGGTGTGGAAACGGGGTGCGACTCAGTCTGCCCATGGCCGTGTCCCGTGTCCTGTCATAGCAGCAACCCCCTGGCTCGTCTCCTCGGCACGTCGCCCGCTTGGCTTGCTCCTAGCGCATGCTCGACTGCATTCCTCTCGAGCCCAGTGTTAACCTGCTTTAGGCCCGTTTAGCTCCCAAGTGCCCGCGCAGAGGTGCCCATGTCTCCCTGTTTCTTACACTTGAAGGTTCCAGATCTCGTCCATCGCCCTCCGTCCGCCTGCAACACGGCGCGCCCTTTTTGGGAAATTTCGTCATCGCCCATCCACCACCGATCCGCCCCCGGCCAAGCAAAAGTTTAAACCACTCCAACGCGCAACCGGAACCTTGCGCACCGTCGCCCGTAGCTCCATCGCGGTCGCCTCCAGTGGTGAAGACTGTGACTGGATTTCAGCAGACCCTTAGGCATCCATTCGACTATCCGGGTGCCGTCGCGCATCAACACGGATCACCACCAGCGGCATCTACGCCCACAACGCAGCCCAATTCACCATCATGGATCCCAGCCAAGCCGGTGGGGGAGGGTCCAACAACTCCAGCGACTTTGTGCGCAAGCTGTACAAGTAGGTTGACGCGCCCATGCGCGCTGTGCTTCGCGCTGAACGTCATCTAGGATGCTGGAGAACGGGAGCGACGAGAGTGTAGTACGATGGGGAAATGACGGCGACAGTTTTGTCGTCCTGGAAGTATGCGCCTCGGGCCCTCAATATCGTGGCAGACTTGCTGACTCAGGAACAGAACGAGAAATTTACAAAGCACATTCTCCCCAAGCACTTCAAACATAGCAATTTCGCCAGTTTTGTCCGCCAGCTGAACAAGTACGATTTCCACAAAGTCCGTCACAACAACGAAGAAAATGGACAGTCACCGTACGGGCCTGGAGTATGTGGCATCCCTGGATACGTCTGCGGGTATCGTGGCTAACAGCCCCATAGGCCTGGGAATTCAAGCACCCCGACTTCAAGATGAACAACAAAGACGCGCTCGACAACATCCGTCGAAAGGCCCCCGCGCCGCGAAAACCCAACCAAGCCGCCGCGGAAGAGTTTGCGCCCTCGCAACAGATGGACATGGTTAGCGGACAGTTGATGGCCACGCAAGCTCAACTGCATGCGCTCGAGAGTCGCTACAGTGAACTGAGCATCCACCATTCAATGCTTTTGCAAGAGGTCATCGGGCTACAAAAGACGGTTGTCAACCACGAGCATGTCATGCAGCAGATCATGACTTTCCTACACGGCGTTGATGCGACGCAAAGGAGGAACAGCAAGCTCGTTTTCCCCAACGGCACCGACTCGCAGAACGGCAGCATGGAGCCCGCCGCAGCCAACGATGACGATAACCCCGCTTCTCCATTGCAGCACGCTTCTAAACTTCTAAGCGAAACAAACGCAGATGCTATGCTGAACCCCCGAAACCTGGAGCAGATGAACGAGATCACCATGCGGATGAACGGCACTTTGACAACCCCACCACCAGATATCGCGCGAGCAACACTGCGACCGACGAGCCGCGGACCGCCATCAGCAACTTCGACCAACTCAATGCGTCTCGAAAACCTCGATAACCTCGTTTACCCTGTCGGTTCCAACCAAGGTATTGACCCCATGTACAGCGAGCACATCAACAACATTCCCTATGCTGCCCCGCCCAAAGCAGTAGAATCCAGCGAACCCAGAATGCCAGAGCCAAAGAGGAAAAATGCTATTCCAGATCCAGGATGGATTCGACCGCCTCAGATTCTGCTCGTTGAGGACGACCCCACCTGCCGTCGAATTGGAAGCAAATTCTTGTACGCTTTCCACTGCTCCATCGACAGTGCTGTAAGTCATCTACTCTCGTCATTTGTACGCCATGCTAATTGAACCCAGCTCGATGGTTTGGAAGCTGTCAACAAGATGAACGCGGGCTCAAAGTACGATTTGGTCTTGATGGATATTATTATGCCAAACCTGGACGGTGTATCAGCATGCCACTTGATTCGACAGTTTGACACAACCCCAATTGTGGCTATGACTTCTAATATCCGGAGCGACGACATCTCCATGTACTTCCAGCACGGTAAGAGGAATTCGTTCATTTTCAGTCCTTGTACTAATATCTTCAGGTATGAACGACGTTCTCCCCAAGCCGTTCACTAAGGAAGGTCTTCTACACATGCTAGAGAAGCATCTTGTTCATCTCAAAAAGCCAGTCGCTCAGGCTGACGGGACCATGGTGGCACCCCAGCCTGTGCAAATAGCACGTCAATTGGTGCTTAAAGAGGAAGATTCTCCAGCCAAATCTCCACAGACGGTCAGCAACTGGAACTCACCCAACCAAATGCCGGGCGTCTCCCCTGTAGGCAGCACAGTCCCGGACGATTTTGCGCAAGCAATGCGAGGCCAACCAGTCCAACACCCAGGACCATATGGAGTGAACCCCATGCATGGGAACATGGGATACAGTACCTCACCACACATGCAAATGCAACAGCAGCAACAATCACAACTAGCGCCGGGTCACCGCCGTCAAGTCTCGGAAATATCTGGAGGCGATGATATGAACAATCCAGCAAAGCGTCAACAAATGTACCCTCCCCAAATGCCACAGCAGATGGGGTCCATGCAACCACGCCCACGTTGATAGCAGGCGCAATGACAGGTTCAAGCGGTCTCGCCAGTTAAGTCTCACAACGAATGCGATGCAGCCACCTGCTACAGGATGACAGGTGTTGAGTATATGCTGTACTGCTGGACAAAGGCGATGCAGCCATTTTCAGGGCCGATAGTCGTGATCGGCTCTTGTATCTACGGGAGAAAAAGGTGCAAGAATAAGGTAGCTCAGGGGGCTGTCTGACAGGGTATTCTAGGACCTACAGGGTCTGAGGCGTTCGAGGTCATCTATCCATTGTATCAGGTCTGGGTTGGACGGTTGCTAGAAAAATACCCTACTTGCTAGATAAACAATTATATTCTTCTCTCGAATATAGGGAGGTCAAATTAGCCAAGGTCAAGCATATGTATACTACTTATTTTTCGCACTTCTCATTGTGGGTTGTCTTGAAAAAAAACCGATGATTACTCATGTTTCTGGATATCAGAAATCTCTGACAGCAGCTACTGACTCTGAAGCTGTTCGTATAGAGCTACAGGTCTCGCTTTGCATGCCCATCTTGGTCATTCCCTCCAGGTGCAAGTGTCGTCGCAATAAGCATTTCCGAGCACATGTCTGCCCTGGTGGTCCAGACCTTGATAGCCAGCCCAGAAGGCCGCGCACGAGCATGTTCGAGAATCATGCGCAGCGGCTTACCCGCAGAGCCACCCCGCTAAAGGATCTGAGACGTGACGGAGACCCGAAGATCTGGTAGGCGTGGTGGTCCCTGGTCGGGGGCTTGTGACTCAGCGGTGGTGGTCAGTTAGTGGGAGCTTTTTTGGAAGTCGTAGGCCAAACCCCTCCACGTGCACCACGAATCTAGAATTCTAAGCGCCCCTCGAGCTTTTGCGCAACACACTACCCCAAAGTGAAGATGCCACCGAAAGGCAAGAAAGGCCAAGACAAGGGCAAGTCCGGCGAGGAGGAGCGCGATGAGCCGCTGCAGGCTGTGGTAGGTTGCGCAACGCAACTGGTCGCGAATTATGCTAACCTGGTAGATACTCGCGGATCCTTTTGAGACACGCTTCAGTCCCTTCACACTCGAGCACCCAAGAGTACGCACCCGCCGAACACTGCCAGCTGTACGCTGACGCCTGCTAGTGTCTTCTGCCCCTCGCGAATACCCCGCTCATCGAGTACACGTTCGAGTTTCTCGCCAATGCCGGCGTGGAGGAGGTCTTTGTATACTGCGGCGCACACAGGGAACAGGTTGAAGACTACATCAAGGCCTCGCGATGGTCCTCCAAATCGTCACCCTTCTCGCGACTGGAGCTGATCCAGTCGACGTCACATTCCATCGGTGATGCGATGCGAGATCTGGACAGCAGAGGCCTGCTGGTTGGCGACTTCCTCTTGGTCTATGGCGATGTGGTCAGCAATCTGCCCCTCGAGTCTGCACTCGCAGCGCATAGGGCGCGGCGGGCCAAGGACAAGAACGCTATCATGACCATGGTGCTGCGCGAGGCAGGCGCGACTCACAGGACAAAGGCCCAAGGCACAAGTCCCGTCTTCGTAATTGACCCGCAGAAAGACAGATGCCTACACTTCGAACAGATGCCGAACCGAGACCAAACGCACTACCTTTCCATCGACCCCGAACTGCTCTCCACCCACCAGGAGCTCGAAGTCCGCCAAGACCTGATCGACTGCGGCATCGACATCTGCACACCCGACGTGCTTGCGTTATGGAGCGACAACTTCGATTTCCAAGCGCCTCGCAAGGGCTTCCTACACAGCGTGCTCAAAGACTACGAGCTCAACGGCAAGACATTCCACACACACATCATCTCAGATCACTACGCGGCAAGAGTGCGGAATCTCCACGCATACGAATCGGTCAGTAAGGATATCGTCTCGCGATGGGCATACCCGCTGTGTCCGGACAGCAACCTCGTTCAAGGACAGTCATATCGGTTACAAAAAGGTAACACATACAAAGAGGAGGGGGTCATACTTGCACGCGACTGTGTCATCGGGCCAAAGACAGTCATCGGCCGGGGCACCAGCATAGGCGATAAGAGCGTCATCACCAACAGCATCATCGGGAGGCATTGCCAGATCGGCCGGAATGTCAAGATTGACGGAGCGTATATTTGGGACTACGCCAGCATAGCAGACGGCAGTACGGTTACCAAGGCCATCCTCGCAAACGAGGTCTCTATAGGGCGCAGATGTACCATCGAAGCTGGTGCTCTGATCTCATATGGGGTCAGCATCAGCGAGGGTATGACGATACGAGGCGAGCACAGAATTACAAGAGCAAAGCGGAGACGAGAACAAGGAGAGGAGGTCGTTCGTGGCGATTCAGACCCGGCGATAGTTGGCGAGAAAGGCGACGGCTTCGAATTCCACGACTCCGACGAGGATGATGAGGACGAGCTGGTGGATGGTCTGGCCACCAAGGGCTCAAGTGAGTGCATTATCAACAATAACTACCTACATTCGCTAACAAAGATAGTGTACACCTTCTCAAACGAGTCAATATCCACAATCAACTCGGATTCAGAAGCAGACATGATGGGCATGGAACGCCACGACAGATCTGCGACGAGTAGTTTCCTGTCTGTGGGCTCAGCCGACAGTCAACACGCGGCAAACTTCGATCACGATGCGTCTGCGAGTATCTACGATTCGCTAGTCGAAGGCCATGAATCCGCCAACATTCAACTGGAACTCACAGCCCTCCGCATGAGCACAAACGCGTCGGACCACCAAGTCAGACGCGCAGTCGTCTCCTCCTTCGTCAAGCGCGTCACCCAGCTCACCAAGTCGGGCGAAGCGATCAAAAGTGCCGTCGCGCAGGTCTTTGGACAGCACAAGGAGCTCATCGACCGCTCCATCTTCGACAAGAATGCTGAAAGCAAGACGGATCAGATCGACTTCATGCTACTGCTCCAGGCAGACCTATGCAACAAGGAGAACGGCGATGCGATTCTGCTGAGCGCATCAACAAAGCTTGTCGAGTTGGACTCGATAGAAGAGGATGGCATGATACAATGGTGGGAAGATGACAAGAGCACAGAGAACGCGGACATGGAGAAGGTGAGGGAGAAGACGAAAAGCTTGATCGACTTCTTGCAGCAGGAGAGCGAGGACGAGAGCGAAGAGGAGAGTGACGAAGACTAGTGCTGGCTACGGTATGGTAGATTAGGGTCAGAATCTATGTGGAAAAGCAATGCTAGCATGAAGTCACGAAAGTCTATGTTGGTGGCCGGTTTCATGTGAGAGCATAGGCGACACCATTATAGAGGCACGTCTTGGCCGCTGTTGTCCGCAATGGACATTTGTGACTGCGAAAAGTAAAGAGGATGCCTTGAGGGTACACTGCGTTTTACTATAATAGACTGGTGACACGCGAAAAGGTGTGTTCTAAGCGCGCGGTGAAATGTGGAGAACGCGGTCAGGTTCCGGACGCCCCTGGACTGTTGCCTCCCAGAAGGCGCTAGGGCCACCCCGATGAGTGCCCGCATCGAGGACCAGCAATCGACTGCTGGACGCCATCTCTCACTTCCTGTGACTCCTTCCCTTCTGCGCTGCTGACCAATACGCTGCTGATTCCGACCACCTGTACCGCCACTCACCACACGCGCCTCAGGCCTTATCTCGTCTTTGCACGCCGCTCCTTTCGCCGCCGCCTGTCAAGCCCGCGTTCCGTCATCAGGCGGGACTCCTCCATCATCACGCCGTCCACCACCCTTCGCAAGCGGAAGGCCGACGAGGCAGACAACTACCTCAGCCCCGCCGAGGAATACCCCCATAAGAAGACCAATCACCCTGTTGTTACTCTACCAGCCACTCCCGCAACCGACGCCGGCAAGATGGACTCGGACGACGACTTCAACAGCTCCATGAGCGGCGACGACTTTGACGACCAGGACAGCGACCTGGACCTGGAAGAGGGTGCGCATCCCCCAGCTGCCGCCGAAGACACGTGCTAACACTGCCCAGACTCGGACTTTGACATGGACCAAGATGACGTCGGCTTTGAATCACAAGACAAGGACATCAAGCCCACGAAGCAGGCCTTCGAGGTAGACTTCAAAGTCTTCGACCCCGCCCAGATCCAAGCACAGCAAGACAAGCAGGTCGACGAAGTCTCGAGCATCCTCGGCCAGCCACCCGAAGCCGCCGCCATCCTCCTGCGGCACCTGCGATGGAACAAGGAGCGCCTGATCGACCAATACATGGAGAAGACAGACGAGGTCCTAGAGCTAGCGGGTCTGGGCCAGGACTCTACCACCAATCCGCCCAAAATAGAGACGATACCAGGCTTCGTCTGCGACATCTGTTGCGACGATGACGCGAACCTGCGGAGCTTCGCCATGAAGTGCGGACACCGGTTTTGCTTAGATTGCTACAGGCAGTACCTCGGCACCAAGATCCAAGACGAGGGGGAGGCTGCCCGCATACGCTGTCCCGGAGAAGGCTGCACTCGCATAGTCGACTCAAAATCGCTAGACCTTCTCGTTACGGCAGATCTCCAAGACAGGTACGTGATGATCGCTCTACTTTCCTCCGACATGCTAATAGTCGTAGATACCACACCCTCCTCACGCGAACCTACGTCGACGATAAAGAGAACCTCAAATGGTGCCCTGCGCCCGACTGCAAGTACGCCGTGGAATGCCCTGTAAAGAGCAAGGACCTCACCAAGATCGTACCAACAGTACACTGCGAATGCGGACACGACTTCTGCTTTGGATGTACATTGAACAACCACCAGCCTGCACCTTGCGCGCTGGTGAAGAAGTGGGTCAAGAAGTGCGAGGACGACTCAGAGACCGCCAACTGGATATCGGCCAACACTAAGGAGTGCCCGAACTGTAACTCTACAATCGAGAAGAACGGAGGGTGCAACCACATGACGTGCAGGAAGTGCCGCAACGAGTTCTGTTGGATGTGCATGGGCAAGTGGTCGGAGCATGGCACGAGCTGGTACAACTGCAATCGCTTCGAAGAGAAGAGCGGATCCGAAGCCCGCGACGCGCAGGCTAAGTCCCGGCAGTCGCTCGAACGATACCTCCATTACTACAATCGCTTTGCGAACCACGAACAGTCGGCGAAGCTCGACAAGGACCTCTACCTTAAGACGGAGAAGAAGATGCAACAGCTACAAAACTCATCAGGCATGTCGTGGATTGAGGTGCAGTTCCTTGATCAGGCTTCACATGCGCTTCAACAATGCCGACAGGTGCTTAAGTGGACCTACGCCTTTGCCTACTACCTCGCCCGCAACAACCTAACGGAGATCTTCGAGGACAACCAGAAGGATCTGGAAATGGCCGTCGAGAACCTCAGCGAGATGTTCGAGAAGCCAATCGATCAGTTAAAAGACCTCAAGGTCGATATCCTTGACAAGACTTCATACTGCACCAAGCGGAGGATCATCGTCCTCAACGACACAGCGGAGAACCTGAAGCTCGGTATGTGGTCCACACGCCTCCATGCACTCCTCCCTGAACTACTGCTAACATCAACAGGCACATGGAAATTCAACGTAGACCTAGTCTAGAAGCCTCCTAAACCTCGATCACAATTGCCTCTACTCACGTTTACGAGTACCACAAATACTCTTGGACTGAGAACACGGGTATGGCAGTATTAAGGATCGCTGTCAGGAGGTCTGCGCACGAAGTGCAATGGGCTAGCAAAGAAGATGGAGTTTCACGCTGTTTTTACGTTGCATTGGTCGGTTCCACTGGCGCTTGGAGAGAGGTATGGCATTGTTTGCATGGCGTTGATCAATCTGTGGTAATCAGCGGTTCAGCGGGCTAGGCTTAGCATTTTATCTTCTTTTATCTTCGACACTTCCACATACTCGACGCAGGTTCAGAGAAGATATCGAATTAGACGTTCAAATTTCAGTGTTGCTGTTGCTCTGGCGTCGTAATGGAGTGCTGTTTGAAATTCGAAGATTGTCAGTGGCTCTCGCTTCTACGAATCCGTCCCCGCACGACCATAGGATGGTAACCAGATTATGCTGTGCAAGCGAGGGCAAATAGTTCCGCTGCTTTTCTTTCATCCTCCATCGTCTCACATACGTACGCAAATTCCAATCCTACTCCGACCTGCAGACCAACCCAGACGCCGACATCGTCGCCGCCGAGGTCGACATCTTCGTCGCGAGCGACGTGAGTACCTCCCGGCCCCCCTATGATCACCCAGCCAGCACTAACAGAATTTTCGTATAGCTGATAATGACAACGCAAAATACCTATAGCCAGTTCCTGGAACTTCCGGCCGAACTGCGACTGATGATATACTCCTACGCTCTCACCAACTCCGTGCCGGTACTGGCTACTGTCATCAGCATCAACACTGACAGTGGCTCTATTCAAATTCCAAAACTCTACGCACAAGAGGAGCATCACACGCGGTACACTCTAGAGACCCCCCAAGTTCCAAAAGCCGAGTTCAACCAGCTTCGATATGTCTGCCGCCTACTGTGTCAAGAAACGCGGGGTTTGAGCCTGCGGTACAACGAATTGGTTTTCATGAAAGAGCCAGGAACGACAACACCGGCACAAGCAATATGCGCGAGGTTTTTAGAGGCCATTCCTGCCAGTGCACAAGCGAGAATCCGACAGATTACGGTCATCGCGGACACAGTGACGCCCAGGCCGTTGGAACACGCTTCGATCACTAGGGATTGTTGGTACGATATCGGGCAGCTGCTCACAGGCGGCGAATACCCTATCATACACTCATTCTGTCGCGCCAACCCAACTGCGAAAGTCGTGCTCCGCTATGACACTAGGCGTATGAACAAGTTCGGATACGAAAAACCCCTTGTGGTAGGCACCAGATACGCGCTGCTTCACGCTAGCCTACGCTTCTTCTTGCGTGGCTCTTCGGCTGTTGAAGCAGGCTTGCTCGAGGCAATGACAGGGGGTTCAAGTCATCCTCAACATCACTATCCCTACGGCTTGTGGAGAAAGATACATATTGCCGAGTGGGCAATCGCTACATGTATGATACCAGCGATAAAAACGACTCCGGATGCTGAGAAGATCTTCAAAGGGGCGCTATTGGACAATTTCAGAGTCACGATTTCTAGATGGTATCGTGTGCCGAGTCCGCTGTGGGTGATGAAGGATGAGTGGTATGCGGCCGCGAGGCGGGAGTTTGAGGAGGGGTGTTAGACGCGTTGGAGAAGTGGAAATGGAAGAAGAAGGGTCATATGGTGCACAATATAGGCTACGGGCAATATATAGCTTCATTTCCACCCCAAACTCTCCAAACACCAGACCACCGATATGCAAACTCCATCATCATCTTCCATAACCCTCATCTCAGCGCCTTCCTCAATTTCCTCATTTCATCACCCCTACCACTCATTATCCTCACCAAACCAATACCCTCCAGGCATGTTCACACCCCATCCGGGTTGGCCGAATGAATACGGATCACCCAAGCTAGCATGCATACGCGGTCCGCGGTTGGAGTAACGCGCGGTCTTCTCCGTAGCTCCGTTGAGTAAGGAGGGCTAACGCTGCGGTAGTCGTCTGAGCGGTATCCGCGACGTGGCTCCTCGTGGCGATTACGTGGTGGGGAGACGCCGCGGTTGTATGCGTAGGGGTTGTGTTGGGCCCATTCTTCGGGGGTAAAGCGGGGGTACATGGTTGGTTCTGATGGGGATTTGAGCTGGTGTGGATTTACTGGGTGGTCGTGCTTTGGTATTTCGTGTTGTAGAAATTGGCTAAGAGATGTAGTGGAGAATGAGTTGGCTTTGTTGATGTGGTAAAGGTGCAGGATAGCTCTGTGCTTTTATACGTGGGCTACATGATGAATGCATGGAGGACTGTGACCGAAGTATGAAGTGTTGCGACAAGATCGGGTGAGTTGGCGGATCTTAGGATAGCAATGCGCTGGCTCGGAGTGATGGCTGTGATATTTCTGAGGCGCGGTAAATATTTGAGACATTCAATACAAACTTACTTTGGACGAACGACTGTCCTGAGAGACATCTTCATCGCAAGTACTACTATCAGATGGATGTAGCAACACAAATGGCTCAGTGACGTGCCCATGTTCAGCTGTAAATCAGCCTCTTCACCACGTCTTCAATCGCGCAAAGCTCTCCACCGCTATCATCACGAACTCACACTCCGCCGCTGCAGTCTACCTTCAAGGAGACGGAGCTTGACACAAACACTTACCACAAGTAGCAACAAGCTCCACTAGAATGGTTCATCACATCCATCCCAGGCAAACGTTCAGATCACCTACTTTGTATCCTTCACAGATACACGCTTGAACATGGTCTAGATGCCCTACGACGGCACATGGAAGCTCTTGGGGATCTTGACCTAAGATTTTATCACAAGCACGCCGTTCTCCTTTCTGACTGCGATGTCGCAGAGGGCGCTTACTTGTACACGGGATGGTGTTTATCTCCTTTTCCTACTGAGATTCTGCAAGAGTCGATTCGTACGCGTTTGGAGTGTTTGACAAAGCGAAAGGTAGCGGAGCATGATGACATCGCGAAGAGTGTGCGAAAATGGAAGAATGAAGTCGATGTACGAATATAGCGACATTGGAAGCAAAAGGAAACGAAGCGACAGATGCTCGAAATTGATTGTAGTGCGCCATGCTTTAATTACACGAAAAGGGGCTTTTGTGATATTCCAAGCCTCAAAAGCACAAGTCCCAGTACGTGATATCATTACCGTAGGCATATCATTACCACGAGCTGCGTTGGAATAGTGACGATCAGATAGATATAGACGAACAAAATAATGCGACTCTTCCTGGTCGACCCAATGTACAGAGCGAGCGCCAGTACACCGGGTAACGGGAGGAGAAGCATGGTGGTTCGTGGCAGATAAGCCGCGCTCAATGCCATCGCCAGAATACAAGTGACCATTGCGATGATAGATAGCTTGTGACTCTTGGTCCAGGGTATAGCATTCCACTCCTCGCCGGTTTCTCCGTTAGGAAGTAGTGGAGTAGTGTAGGAGATGGATCCTCCGCGCAGGTCTTTCATGATCCGTCGACGCAGGTTAGCTTCGGTGAACGCAGAGACGTCATCGCCCTCTTCCTTCGCGGGTTCACTGATCTGCTCTCGCATGGCAGCGGCAAGTTCGAAGACAGCTTTGTGTTCTCCTGCCACGTCTTCTTTTCCTCGCCCTCGCTTCTTCATGATCTTGTAGGCTCGCAGCCACATGATGTAGAGGCCAGAACTCCAGGTTATGTGGAGGATTATCATGATGAAGAGCTGGACATACGAGAATCCCCAGTTGTAGTCCTAAAAAGATTAGCCAAAGAGGCGTAGTTATTTACGGGATTCCCGTACCGACACAGCCTGGCAACTACCACTTCGTTCCAGATAATCTAAATTGTATGTGTGATTATCATATGCCCACACCAGTGCTGATGAATCCAAGGTCACGCGAAAGTCTTCGTTCCGGTAATCTCTGTTAGGCCTCCCAACCTTGTCGTCAAGTTTTATCAAAGAGAGGGCTGAGATGTTGAGGACTGGGGGCGGTAAAGAGAATCCCCGGAAGGTCGAGTTTGTCATATTCACCCCGTTGAGACCGAATTCTGCAGCGTCCATATATACGTCAACGACATTCGTACTGTTCCAGGTAGTGTAGCTTACACTTAGATACGCTGCGTACCATGTCACAGCGTTCACGGTCCCGGTCGATATCGTAGCACGCGCGAAACCTCTCACCAAGAGTGTATGTTGATGAGGTCATTGGCTCGTTGCCGAGGGATTCTGATCAAGGCGCGTTAGAACTCATGATCAAGCCGACGTCGAGTCTGGCTTACTTGCCTGTTACGAGATGATCGCCTTGTAGTTCGTCAATGCGCCAACCATCGTGAATGACGAAGTACGCAAAGCCAAACGAGCCAAAAGGCACGTACTCCCCAGCTGTGGAATTTATGAAGGCCTCAACATTTGCGCTATAACCAGTCATTGCGCTGGCGAGGGTTGGATATATGAATGTAAAAATCATGGTATATATCATGAAGATCATGGCTATCTTGGAATGTAAGCCGTGCCGCGTGACGAAGTCTCGTATCGTAGATAGAATGGCAAAAAACAAGCCACCGTTCGGTAGGAACACAGTTCGATATGTTCCAAAAGTGACAGGCGTAACTTCCATGGAGGTCGTGACATATTTGGCAATTATGCGCCATGAGATATACGCGATAAGTGCTTGACCACCGCGGCCAACGAGCTGCATAATAGTTAGCCGTCTCATGCTGAAATGTCCGCAACTACCCAACTCGAGGAAAAATGCAACTTACGATATCCCAGCTAACATCTATGGCCTTCACCTGCGTGAAGTTCATGCGGCCCGTCGCCATTGTGATCTGGAAAAAGCCCGAGCTGCTCAAGTATCGCCAATTTGAGGAATCCATCGCGAAGGAATCATCGGGTAAACAGGCGCCTGGTGAACCAAAGCCCACGGGCTCAGGAGATGATAACCAGATGAGACAAACCCATAGCATGGCGTTCCATGCTGCGATAAACAGCCAAAGTCCACAGCGTCGCCATCGTGCGCGGATGTCCCTAGCAGCTTGCCGGTGGCTTTCACACCATAGTGTCCCAAAGCGTGGTAGAGGTGTGATGAGGTTGGAAGAGATATGGGAGATTTTTGGCGGCACCGTGAGATCGTGAAGATAAGTCCTCATCATCCACGCACTACTGTATCGCAAATGTGCATGCGATGCAAATGACCAGTTTCCTAAAGCACTGGAGCGGAGACTTGGTAAATGAACAAGGAGACTGCGCGTTCGCGAGTACCCATGACTTTTGTGATAGACTGGGCGGAGTCGCGTAGTCGATCTTCTGCTGACTGCAGCACCGCCCCCCTCAAATTTGGGGGCGGGTTTCGAGGTTTAAGGCGTACCAGCGCCTATGAGGAATGCCAACCGAATATATCGATCGATAAGGCTAATGCATCATAGGCCGCCCTCAGTGATAAAACCCTGCTATGCCGCTGTGGCTGAGTGTCAGTGGTGTTATCGTGGTGGGCATGGTTGTTCTTGGAGTGGCGATCTGCGCGTCGCGTGCGACATGCTGGTAGAAGCCAGCCTTGCCAGGCAATTGACTCGAAAGGAAGTGCGTCGCAACGTATCTGTTCTACCGTAGTCAGCCGATGGGCTCGCAAAGCTGGGTGTGACGCGTGAATGGAGTTGGACGCGTCGCTTGGTAGAAGGAAAGAGCCGATGACGCGGTGGCACAGGCGCCACGATCGGCCCTTCCAAGATTACGAGCCATAACAAAACTAGAGATGAGAAAGATACAGCACTCGACTATGCTCGTCTCCAGTCGTCCATTATGATTGTCATTGAATGTCATGATAACTTCCCACCAGGCTCTCAACGCGCAACACACGTGCCTTTCGCTTCCAACCATCATCGCTCATCAAACAAAGGCCATCTCTGGCTTATGTCTCGCCACCTCTGCCTTCCGGATGTTGTGGTAGTCCATATCCCCAAGATCAGAGGTTGTGTTTACTGACACCAGCGGATCATCTTGCGATGCAGGTGGACTTTGCCTCTTACCACCCCAGATGAATGTTCTGACGGTATTCAATGTTCCTCCTAGCGGTCTCTGGGTGGCGATCCTCGGCGCGCTTGGATCCTCGTGCTTGCCATGGAGCGCGTCGCTTCGCTGGGGACTCCGCCCGCTGCTTCTTGAGGATCTGGAGAGCCTTAGCACCGACAGTATACGGTGCCCAAATCGCTGGAATACACTATCCTGCTTTCTTCGGTCATCATCGACAGGGTTGGTGATGAAGACTCCGCGGATAACAATGACGGACGCCATTATGAGCGCGACGCAGGATTCGACCATGAACCAATACGCAGCCCACACCGGTGCAGTTCCGAATGCTGCCGCCGTTGTTTCGGTCAACGAGCCTACGACCCGTATCAATGCGCAAACAACCATTACTGCCGAGAGACCCATCAAGGCCACGATTGATAGTTTCCGAGAAAATGACATCATCGACTGGTTTACGACGACAATAGGAACGGTAACAACTAGAAATAATGAGCTTTTGAACCGAGGTAATGAAGTTTCTAGCTGTATGACTTACTAAGAATATCGCCTATAATGTCAAGGACGCCAACGATGACGTTACCCGCGACACTTCTCTTATGCATCTGTGCATCGCCGCATTTAGCTGTATGAACTCAGTACTTCGGGTCTTAATAATGGACAAAACATTGACTGACCTGCGTCTGCACCAAAGTGTGCACATATGACGACAAAGTTGACTACGGCATAGATCCAAGCAATGACAAGAAAGCCTGCGGTGATCCAGAAAAATCGTACGACTCTGACCGACAGTCCAAGGGTCAGGCCATGGAAGAAGTACATGAAAGCAAATTTGACTAGATAAATGGAATTCCATCCGAAGATGGAGAATATGAACGCCCACTTGGGGATGTCCAAGATCGCAGGAATGTCCTCTCGGAATGGGATTGTCTTCCTTTGGTTTATGGCTTCGACGAGATAGAAAGGATTAAGAGCCTTGTGGACGCAGGCGAACGCCACTGCCAAACACAGCGACGATGCCAAGACGAGTCCGTCGTCCCATCGTATTTTCCGCCCTCCGAAGATGCGAATCGCGAAGCGCACGAATACGGAAAGAATGGCGAGCCCGAAAAGGAGTCCAGTTGTGATCTGATGTTTTTGTTAGTATTGAATCTATCGGCCAGCACGGGGAGTGCATACCACGAATGGTACTTTGTCGATTCTACCAGCATGCTCGATGGCATACTGTCTGCCAGGCACGTATTGCGCGGGTGGCAGCTTCGATGGATCAATCGACATGACCGGAGAGAAGCTTTGGTAGGATGAGATCTGAGTGAAAAGACTGAACGATATAGCTACAGACCTTCAGGCGGGACGTCGAGACATAATAAGCACATCGCAAGATGTGGGATCACAGGCGACTGCATAGAGGCTTGGGGCTGAGAAAACTTGGAAATAGTAATTGCATTCGGAACAGATAATTGCCTGCTCATCTCTTGCGCTAATCACTGGAGTCGCGGCTTCGTGTGCTGGATGGTGGTGACAGCCCGGAGCTGTTGCGTGTGGGGGCTATGACCGGTCGGCGTCGGGTAATGAAGCACGAATCACAACATCCCCAAAAAACCGACGACTCGGTAGCATGTTATTACCCGGCATGGGTAAAATCATTTCAGCTGTCGGGGTGCATGGCGTTGTAGTACAAGACTGCGGTGTTTGTGCTATAGATAGTGCTGACATGCATGATGCCCAAATAGGGCTAGCGCCCTACCCGTGCCGCCCCCAAGGCTACTTCCTCGTGCGCCTTGCACCTTCGGCGGCATTTCAACATCAACACTCGCGAAATCGAGCTCATCTACTCGTGCTTTTGTGCCGCCCTCGGCAATCTTTATTGCACGAAACGTGAGTAAGCATGACGCGGGTCAGCATGCCAGCCGTTATGGCTGTTGCCGCCGGAGCCTTGGTCATGTTTGTAGCCAGCTTAATGGCTAATCGGCAACACATCAAGAGGCTACAAAAGTCAGGTGCAGTAAGTCGACTCTTCGATATACCGCGGACGTACTTCTAATAATAGCCAGCCTATGCCAAAACACCATCCTCTGTTAGGTCATCTCATCGTGTTGAAAGAAACCATTCAGGACTTGCCTCGCAACACTGTAATGCATGTGGTAGTACGGCGGATAGCAGAGTCATTCCCCGGCGGCGTCTTCTATCTCAACCTATGGCCTTTCAACGCTCCTCTCATGGTGGTCGCAAACCCTTTTGTTGCATCGCAAGTAGAAGCTGCTTTCCTCAACAAGCCGCCCAACATAAATGCTACCTTGGAGGTCATCAATGGTGGTCCGTCTCTACTGACAATGGAGGGAAGCACGTGGAAGAAATGGCGAGCGCTCTTTAATCCAGGATTCGCTGCTGGCTACATCACAGGACTTTCACCTGCGATCGCCGAGGAAGTCTCAACTTTCTGCAAACTTCTCCAAGAACGCGCAAAGAAAAATGAAGTCTTTCCTTTGGAAGAGTATACTCTTCGGCTAACATTCGACATTATTGCACGTGTTACCCTGTAAGTTCACCATTCAGTACGCTTGCAACATGGGGCAACTGCTGAACATCGGACACAGTGGCTCACGTCTATACTACCAAACCCAAGGAAGCGCGCTCGCAGATTGTCTCCGAAGACAAGTCTACTGGACATCGTTCGGCACAACATTCAACCCGTTCCGTCGCTATCTCAATCCTCGCCCATTTGTTCAAAAGTACAACAATTACCGTATGAACCGATACCTCGATGAGGAAATCGACAAGCGCTTTGAAGAGTTGGCCAGCTCCCGCAAAGACTCATCTGGTGTTTCCCGCAAACAGTCGAGATCTATCATTGCGTTGGCCATGGACAAGTATCTCGAAGATGTAGAAGACAAAGATGAGATATCAGAATCGGTCTTCAAGCAGCTCGCGAAACCTCAACTTCGGTTGTTCCTTTACGCTGGTCATGATACTACGAGTAGCACACTACTGTACAGCTACATACTCCTCTCGCGTCACCCAGAGGCTTTATTCAAAGTCCGTGCAGAACATGACAAGGTGTTCGGATCAGACTTCTCACTCGACACCATCACTCGATCTATCGCGGACGACCCCTCACTACTGAATCAGCTACCTTATACCTTGGCCGTCATCAAAGAGGTTCTACGCATCTTCCCCCCCGCCGGTAGCATGCGCGATGGCCGTCCAGATGTCTTCCTATCAGATGAGCAAGGCCACCAATATCCCACAGACGGCTGTAACATCTGGACCCTCACCTTAGCCTTACATCATAACCCCGAAGTATTTGTGCAACCAGAAGACTTCATTCCTGATCGCTGGCTAGTCGACCCTGAAGACCCATTGTACCCGAAGAAAGCTTCGTGGAGAGCTTTTGAGTGGGGTCCCCGTGCATGCATCGGGCAGACGCTTGCGCAGTTGGAACTCAAGATCGCATTGGTCATGACTGTGAGGATGTTCGATATCACTCCGGCGTATGAGGAATGGGACAAATTGCATCCGAGGAAGGGTATCAAGACTGTTGATGGGAACCGAGCGTATCAGGCTGAGATGGGCGGTGGTGGAGCTCATCCGGTGGATGGGTTGCCGGTTAGGGTTACGCTGCGAGCATGAGCAATATTGTCGAAATTTCAGGCTATCTGGAAGAACATATTAGTCACTCTCTGTGATGCTAGGTAGAGAGAAGAGGTTTTACAGAAGCGCTCAGCGTTCTGGAGGCATGATGGAGAAATTCTGCCAAACTGCCACTTCTTTCACTCCAACTTTCACTTTCACCTTAATCTCTCGCTAAGCAGCGCTTCAATAGTGGGTCTTCTGGACCTCGCTTCTACTCAGTCACATCTTTGTCCATTACCTAATCTCGACACGACACCAGCAAAGACCGCAATGGCGACTTCATCGCCCCACGCGCATGTAGCGATGATGAAAGAGTAAGCGCATGTAATGTGCAGACTTAGGAAGGTGCGATGATGCTAATCTATGTATGTAGTTTGCGAACCTCGGGCAAATACTCCGACTTCACTATCACATGCGGCGGCGACACGCACCACGTCCACAAGAACATTGTCTGCTGCCGCTCTGGCTTCTTCGAGCGCGCGGAAAGGTTCCCTGCAGGTAGGGTAAGTGATTGTTCTCTCAGGCCGGCAAGAATGGGACTGATTCGGCAGTGCTGACACTGTATCAGGAAGCAGCTGAGAGCAAAGTTGATCTCCCCGAGGACGACCCAGCTATCGTGAAGCTACTCATCCAATTCCTCTACGAGAACGACTACGAAACCAAGGACTTGACAATCAAATCGGACACACGGGCCGCCAAAGCCCTACGTGCGAGTCGCTCGCCCAGCGACTTCGAGTTCCTTTTAGACTTCCCACATACGTGCAGTGGTGACTGCAGATATCCATTTCACGCCATCTGTCCACACCATTACTGTACTAATTGCAATGGCACTTGCGTCAACTTCGTGTGCGGGATCTGTGCCCCAATTCTTGAGGGGACCGAAATCAATCGTACTACGCTCCTTGTTCACTCAAAGATGTACGAGATTGCAGACAAGTACGACGTCAACGGCCTCAAAGATCTGGCGCGCACCAATTTCTCTGCACTCTGTGCGATATTTTGGGACAAGGATGTTTTTGCGCAAGCCGCGGAACATGCCCTCAGCAGCACTCCAGATAGCGACGATGGTCTACGCGAAGTAATCCGTCAGATTATCATTTCACATATCGAACTGCTCAACAAGTCAGACATTGCGGAATTGCTGAGCAAACACACCGACTTCGTGTTTAGCGTTCTCAGACGCGTGGCCGAAGAGAAAGCAGGCTTAAAGCCGAAGGCCAAGACGACCTCCTGAACGGGCTCGTGGTGATAAAAATCCCTAATTCGCAACATCAAGGCAAGCAGGCACATACGGCAGAGTAGTGAAGATTGGTGGAGGAAAGATAGATCCATTCCAGATATCTAACCTACCTCACATTGCGTTCCATATCAAGAGTAACGTACAGTACATCAACTTGTGTCCACTGAGATGGGAGACACATGCTCCATGTAGAAAACCAGACGCCGATACCGAACCCAACCCATTCCATATATCAGTAGACCCTCTTGGGTCATATTAACGATCATATCATGTCACATTTACTGGATAGCGACGCGCTCCTTAACCTTCTCGAACATAGACTCCATCTCCTCGGCGATGAAGTCCTCGATCTCTTGCTCAAGGTGCTGGAGCTTGCCTCCGGCGCGGTGAGCGGTGCGGCTGGCAGACTCCTTCGCGCTCTCGAAGTCACCCTCGATCTCGGAGAGAGAAGGGATGGTGATGGTGAACTCGGACTCCTCCTTCTCGGCAGCCTTCTTGACAGAGTAGCCACCCTTCTCAACAATCTCGGTGTAGTTGGAAGAGCCACCACCGTTCCAGGCGAGGACGTTCTTGGTGTTGCTTGGGACATCAGAGAGAGCACCGACGGTGGCGACGGAGATGAGATTCTCCTTGAGCTTCTTGGGGGTGATATCGGCGACAGCATAGGCAGAGTCCTTGCTAGGCTGAAGAGACAGCATGTAGGCGAGGAGACCAGCAATGTGGGGAGAGGCCATTGAGGTTCCAGAGATGGTGTTGGTGGCGTGCTCAGAGCCGATCCAGGTGGAGAGGATGTTGAGACCAGGGGCGAAGATGTCGTTGCACTTTCCGTAGTTGGAGAAGTAGGCACGCTCATCGAGGAGAGTGGAGGCACCGACGGTCACGGCCTTCTCAGCAGCGGCTGGGGAGTAGTTGCAGGAGTCGGCATTATCGTTACCGGCAGCGACGGCAAAGTGGATACCTGCGTCAACGGCAGCGTTGACAGCGAGGTCGAGGGTGGTGGACTTGCCACCTCCCAAGCTCATGTTGGCGGCGCTTCCCTTGAAGCCCTTCTTCTTGCCGTCCTTGGCGGCCTTGACGGTCTCAGAGTGAGACTTAGCAGCGTACTCAACACCCTTGACGACGTCGGACATGGTGCCGGAGCCGTTGGAGCGGAGGACCTTGACGGCGTAGACGTGCGCCTTCTTGGCAACACCGTACTTCTTACCGGCGACAGTGCCGGAGCAGTGGGTGCCGTGGCCGTTGCCATCCTCGTCGGCATCGCCGTTGGGGATGGTCTTGCCCCACTTAGCACGACCCTCAAAGTCAACGTGCTTGGTGTTTGTGCCGGTGTCGATGACGTAAACGTCAACGCCCTCACCACCGTCGGCGGCGTAGAGGTACTTGTTCCAGGTGCCGAAGCTCAGGGAGTCGCGGTGCGAGATACGGGCGAGACCCCAGGGGGAGTTCTTCTCGACTTCAGGTTCGTCGTGGCCGAGAGTGTGGACCTCTGAGTCGCGCTCGATGTAGTCGACCTATCAAGGTGTTAGCGCCAAGTCTTATGCAGGTACAAGTACCTAGATGGCGTCACGTGTGCTGATGCGGAGCCGGAGCTGCCTGCGGAGATGAGGCCGCCCAGGCAGCGCTCACTCTAGGCCACCAACGCGCTGACGCCATCTGGGATGATGCAAGCTGGTAACAGCTGGGGATAGAACTTACATCGGGGTGGTTCCTGATGGCCTCGATGGTCTCGTCGTCGAAGTGGCCAGAGTAGCCCTTCATGCCGGCCATCTCGTAGACGTGCTTGAGACCATCGAAGACCTCAGTGGTAACGGGGAACTGCGAGGAGCGCTTTCGCAGCTCCATGCGCTCCTCGTTGTTCTTGGTGTGGACGCTCTGGACCCAGTCGTGGTGCTTGGAGGCATCCTTGACGTGCTTCTTGAAGACGACCATGTAGCTGTTGGGCACCTCCTTGGCGGAGGTCGACGACAGCACTGGGGCGGCGTTCTTGTGAATGGTCTCTACGTTGAAGGTAGGCGACGCGGCGGCCAAAGCCGGTAGCGCGAAGACCAGGCTGTACTTCATGATGGCGGAGCTCGCACAGCGAGAACTAGAAACACAAGGGTAAAGGGGATGCAAGAAGCGTGATAGATGAAGGAAGGGGTGATGGGAGGGAGGAGAGTGTTGTGGAGGAGAGATGGGGATGCAGCTGGGGTAGCTCTGGCGATGGAGCTTCTTATCAGGACCTCGGTGCATGGCCCGGGCGCGCTAGGTGGATGACGCATGACCTATCCGCGCCCGCGCGAGTGAGGCTGGGGTGAGCTAGCGCACGCGCCATGAGTATCAGATGAATGATACACGGTTGGTATCAGGACACCCGAGTGCCCTGAGATGCAGAGGCTGGCTGTGTTGGTGGAGCATGGCTTCACATATGGGTTACTGGGAGCCAACGTTGCTCTGACATGTACTGAGGTAGTTATCGATATGCCAAAGCAGGTGTGCCAGCCACACCTGGGCAATGCGTGCTCACGTGAGAGGCAATAGTCAGGAGCGCACCATGCGGCCCGCGTGAGACAGAACGCGTGTTTATCATAACTATGTTGGTAGGCGATATGCACAGCTCCTAGTGCTGGTGCATTGTTTATCAGTACCTTGCTTTGCGGCGACTTGACGTTGCTCGGCGCGTGCAGCGTGGGAGCCTGGCTGAGCTCTGGACTGACAGGGATCAGCTTCGATGACCAGCTTAGCAGCAACCACGACGAGCGCGGAGCCCGCCCGCCGTAATCAGCCCTCATTGTGCGCCCGCCCACCACCAAACGACACGACTAGTATTCCCCGCAAGTCGAGGTCTCATGTGCGGGCTTGGGGCTCGGGAGACATGAAGGTGCTACCCGCGCAGCCATCACCTCCGCCCAAATTCCGCAGCAGCGGTCTCGCCTGAACATGGCGACGACGCGGCCGCACAGGTCCTCCACGGCCGCCTCACGACTGCCGCCGATGAATAACCAGATAGCCGAACTCCGAAGCCTAGCGGATGAGTTGATCAGGGCCTCCGAGACCACACCACCGACCTCCGACGTCCTCCACAACCAGAGCAACGCCCTCCGCCGCATGCGCCAGCTGCTGATCGAGTCCAACGACCAAACCCATACCAAAGACGCGTTCCGCCATGTCCGCGGCTTCGAGACCCTCCTTATTACCCTGCGCTCGCTCTCCGGCTTCTACAAACCCGCCGAGCTGCCCACGCCCGACCGCATCGACTTCTTCGAGGTGATCAAGGGCACACTCGATGTCCTGTCAGACGCGCTGAACGAGCATGCCGGTAACAGGCGCTTCTTCGCCAAGCGCGTCGAGCACGGCGGCTGGAGTGCTTTGGAACAGGCCCTGGCCAGCACTGGCATTTTTGGCGGACAGTCGCAGAGCAAACGTGACGATGCCGGCCAGGAGCAGCTTTTCGGCACCCTGTTCGCCTTTGCCTTGGGCGAGGAGACCATGACACGCATCTTCAGGGATATTGATAAGAAGGTCGAAGTCGCACAACCCAAGCAGGACGAGGACGCAGCAGCCAGCGGCGACTCGCAGCCTACTGTGATCGTAGTCTCTAGCCCGCGGTCCGTGTACAGCGATACCGATCTCGATCTTGACCCACTACGCAGCCAGGTGCGGGCTATATTCAGCGGCAATGAGATACTGCAGAATCCAGACATCATTCCGACCATCTTCCACTTCTGGCGGGGTCTTTCTGGTGAAGATGCCCCGGGCACGCGCTCCAAGGCTCTTTCCATATCGGTGCTGCTTGCCATACTGGAAATCACTTCCATCTCATCTTACAACAAAGCTGCGCTGCACGTCACTGGCGTCTTGAGCAGTGTCCTACCCCTGCTCTTTGAGAACAAGTGCGCTCCTATAGAAGCCAGCCTCTTGCAAGAGCTGGCCGACGACCTAATTCAGTACGGCATCAACAAGCTGGACGATGCATACTACCTCTTCCGCAAAGCAGCGTCTTCTGAATCAGCTGCTGAGTTTCTCTTGCGTGGTATGCGCTCCTCCCGCGACCCGCCCTTCATACAATTCGATCTATCCTTGCATGGCTTCAGCGCTGTTGAACTTCCAGACATTGGTCGTCCATTCCCACCCATGTCCCCAGGAGGCGGATATACGTTTGCTGCTTGGGTAAGGGTCGATAGGTTCGACGCCGACTGCCATACCACTCTCTTCGGCGCATACGACGATACACAAACGTGTTTCCTCATGGCATATCTGGAAAGGGATACACGTTGCTTTATCCTGCAGACTTACATGGGTCATTCTACTGGTGTCATACCCAGTGTCAGATTCAAGAAAGCTCCTCGTTTCGAAGCAGGCCGGTGGTATCACATCGCTGTGGTTCATCGAAGAGCCAAGACTATCGGTATCGGCGCTGCTAAGGCATCTCTTTTCGTCGATGGTGAGTTCACCGAGACTATGAAAGCCCACTACCCTTCGCATCCTCCGTTACTGGATAGCAGCCAGGATAGCTTTGCCTCCATGTCTTCTAGCGTGTCCAAACACCACATACTCGCGTTCTTGGGAACACCACGGAACTTGGCGCCTCGGCTGGGTAGAAACGTCATTACCTCCAAGCTCTCAGTCGCCTCCTTCCATCTATTCTCTGAACCGCTGTCAGATGAGCTGATCGCTGTATATCATAAACTTGGCCCGCGTTATTGTGGAAACTTCCAAGATAGGCTCGGGTCGTTTCAAACCTACCGTACCTCTGCTGAGCTTCATGTTCACAACGAGATATTACATCCTGGGAGAGAGGAACGATCCGACATCGTAGCAGCTATTCGGGCCAATGCAAGCCATCTCATGCCTGAATCGAAGATAATACTGAGCTTCTCTCCCAGTTCCGTAATGGACGACGATGACAGAAATGCCATCGATGAATCCCAACTAATCCGATCACTATCACGCGAATCAGCTAAAACTCTGCATAAGTATACCAGACTTCATAGTACTCCGATCATCATCAATGCTGCCGTACCTTCGGTCAATGATGCACTGTCTCAGCCACGAGGATTTGGACGTCTATCTGGTGACCCTGTCGTTGTCGTTCCACAATCACTCGACGATGCCATTTGGCGCATTGGCGGATGTGTGGCTGTCGGCTTGAAGCTGGTGCAATCCGCCCAGACTTTAGACAGCATGCTTCGCTCTGTCAACATTCTGCTTGAAGCTGTTGGGGGGAATTGGCGCAATTGTGAGGCCATGGAGCAGCGCAACGGGTTTGCTGTCTTGGCTGAGGTTCTGCGCCAGAAGATTGGATTCGCCATGGGGGGATTGGTGCCGCGCAACCCCTCCTCATTAGATGTGACACCAGAAGACTGCGAAGACTTCGTAATGCAGCTCTTGCGAATCATCCTCCGATTCGTTGGATACGATGAAAACGAGCCAACCGAGTCACTCATCATCAACCCACTTGCGTATAGAGTACTTCTGGTTGATCTGGAGATCTGGCGTAGAGCTACTTCGTTGGAAACGCAGAAGTTGTATTACTTGCAATTTGCGCACTTTGCCAAGGGCAGTAAGCACCATCACTACAACGCTAAGCGATTCCATAGGATACGTAAGTATGCCGACATGGCGCGTCAACTTTAGCTGACCCATTACAGGTGTTGTCAAGCGTCTCACAGATGCTCTCAAAGGTGAAAACTTCACTCCATCAACGTTCAAGCTGTTTCTCGCCGCCTTCAAAGCGCTACTTATCATCAATTTCAACGGGGAAAATGCGAGATCGCTATCTCTTTTCGTCACATATGCGCTGCACGACAGCCGCGCATCATATGCGAAACGAGCACTGCGACCGAGAGCGAGCATTGCTCGTCTTCGCAAAGGTACACCACCAACATTGACACCAGAGTCTACACCACGCTCGAACAGCCCGGCACAAAGCGGCGGCAGTTCGCCACCACTATCCCTACCAGATTTGGGCATCGCCATCCTCACTCTCCTGGCGGAACTTCTCTGCGATCCTCAGAACCCGCACGAAATCGTTCGTTTTGCGAAGAATGTCACTGGAAAGTGGCTGCTCTATCTCCTTGCCGAACCTGAACAGCGAGTCGTTGTTCTTGGGGCAAAGATCTTAGCTCGACTGCTAGTGATCAATGGTTCGCACTACGTCAAGAAGTTTGGGGATAAGACAGGAGGCTTCATCTTGATGAAGAACAGGTTGCGCCACTGGTGGAATACACCAGGCATCTGGACTATCTGTTTCGCGATCCTTTTTGGTCGCGATGTCGCAACCATTGACTTCGAGCGCGACTTTGACGTCTTCAATCTGGTCGACATTTTTATCGCGCATTCACCCCAGTCTCAGCTCAGGATTTGGTACCCCGAAATATTCCCAGTAATCACCGCGATGTTGGAGACTGGCCTGCGAGCGATTGTCCGCGACCGTGACCTCGCCCGAGCCGATGATGGCACACCAAAGCAAGAGACTGGCGAAGGCACAGTCACTCGAGGGCGTCGTAGAACAATGTCGCTAAATGCCAAGCAGCCAACAGTTGGTGAGTTAAGCTCAACCACCATGTAACAGCCGTGCTAATGATTCTAGATACCCGGGCTCCTCAGACAGATCGACTGAATGACTTTGCCGTTGTTCTGAACTCTGCTATTCAGTTCCTGTCTGAGCTACATTCACGATCGGAAGGATTTCGCGATTACACTCACTCTTCCAACTACGTTCAAGAACTGCTCTTCGTCCTCTATCCAGTCATTGTCACATCTGACAGTGTTAGCGCTGAGACGGAATTACTTTCAAGAGGGTCCGCACTGACCTTCGAGGGCCAAGACGTTGTGATCCGACCACTTTCCCGAGCCAACGGGCATGAAGCGCCTGTGGTTCGCACGACCAACGTTGACGTATCACCTTCGCCTGCGTCTCGACGCGTATTACCTTTCCGCAGAGCGTCATCATTTGTGCTCGTCTCGGCGGATAAGAAGAAGGTCGCTCAGCAACCTTCTCTCAATCCAATACTATCACCAAAGTACGCTGCTCCCTTGGCACTAAAGGTTGGTAGCTCCGTAGTGGAAGCGACTTTGGAAGTTGTTCTCGACGTGTTCAAGGACCAGATATTCACACGCAAAGAGTTTCCTGGCTTAGGTCTCTTCCTCAAGACGCCTCCCGGCTTTCAAGAACATCAAGCATACTTCGAGTCATACATTCTTCGGCAAACGCTCTCGTCCGTCAAGAATGCGCTTCAGTTTGATCAGCAATTATTACACGAACCGCGCGTTCTCCTCAATCTGCAACGCTTCGTGATCCACGTGTCCGAAGCGGTCTTCGAGGGATGGTTTCTTGAAGGCGCAGAGTCCTTGCTCGACTTCGCTGGCTTCCTCCTAGAATATCTCGAACGTCCGGATATTGCGACTATCAAGTCCGTCAGACTGTGCACGCAGCCTATCTCATCAATCCGTAACACCTTCTTGAGAGTTGCTCTGCTTCGTTTGGCGGAGTCAGATGAGTCAGAAAGTGGTGCAACTACCACGGCAGTTATCGAGAAGATGATGTATTGGCAGCCTATCATTCTTTCTTCTGTCAACAACGAAACATTTTCGTTGAAGATGATTTGCTATCTTCTCTACACACAGTTGTCGTCTGAACACACGGACGTGCGTCTTGCGGCGGCGAACTTCTGGAGGTCGCTCATGGTGCAAAAGCCTCACGAAACATCTATGATCTTGGCCGATGCCATCCACGGCGACACGAAAGATCTCTACGATGGCTTTCAGAAGCTTGTCGAACTTGATAATGAAACATTCCTAGAGTGGCTTGATAAAAACAAGACTGAGATGGACAAGTTCTTCTATGGCTCAATGACTAAATCTTGGGAAGACTTTGCCCAAAGCCAAAACAAGAAGACCGAAGAGACTTCTCAGAAGCGAATCGCCAAGCGCAAGGAGAAGCTGAAGCAGTGGCAATCTGATGAGCTTGCCGCGGATAATGTCTGGAATCACCACGAAAACTCCACAAACCACTGGAGATCCAACATACACGCTTCTGAACGCATCAAGCACCAGCGCGTCCTTCAAGACCAGCAGGATAATGCTACTTACATGGCAACAGTTTTGGCCAAGCTTGACCACCAACTGAAAGGCCCATGTGGTCTGTTCGAAGACAGTCCACCTGCCAGATGGCGGCTCGACGAAACCGAGGGTCGTGATCGAAAGCGTCTACGTATCGTTGTCGACAACACCAGTAGAGAGCAGTCGTATCAACCCAAACGCAAAGACACAGATCCACGAGAGCGACCCAGGTTGGATACCACTGTGCCAGCAATTTCGGCGAAGGAAGCTGTTGGTGCCATCCCTGTCAAGGCGCGATCGACTAGATCTGCCTCTTCCGTGAGTGCATCGGGTGATCCAACGGAAGAACCAGAATCTGCTAGCGACGACGACTTTGAGATGGTCGAAGCTATGTATGAAGATGAGGATGGCTTCGAAGACAAGAACCGCAAGGTCATGCGGAGCCTTAACCGCGGCGATCAGGTGCAATACGTGTGCAACATCTCTCGGGTAGTCGGACTAGAAGCAATAGAGGGCCTCCTCATCGTAGGCAAAGATTGTCTCTATTTGCTGGACGATTTCTTCCAAAGGTCAGACGGTGAGATCGTACGCGTGTGGCAGGCGCCGCCCGATGAGCGCGACCCCTACGTTCAAGTCATAGCTGGAAAAGAAGCTGTCACTACCCGTCGCCCACCACCAAGGAGCCAAGAAGACGCAGTGAGAAATTGGAAGTGGACTGAGGTTATCAGTATTTCCAAGCGGCGCTTCCTTCACCGCGATGTTGGAATTGAAGTCTTCTTTGATGATGGCCGTAGCTACCTTCTCACAGCTGTCTCTGCCCAGGCTCGAAACGACATCCATTCTCGGGTCCTACAGCGAGCTTCGCATGTCGCGAATCCGGACAAGCATGCCAACTCTGAGATATCCTGGCGCCTTGACTCCCTGCGCAACCCGGAGGAAGCACCACAGACATTTGGATCGCGCTTCGCATCAGCATTTGGTTCTGCTTCCGCTCATCCAGCGACCAAGAAATGGCTGAAAGGAGAGATGTCCAACTTCCATTACCTGATGTTCGTCAATACACTCGCAGGAAGGACGTTCAACGATCTGACCCAGTACCCGGTCTTCCCGTGGGTGCTGTCGAACTACCACAGCGAAGAATTGGATTTGAGCGACCCGAGCAACTTTCGAGACCTCCGCAAACCTATTGGTATTCAGGATCCTAAGCAAGAGCATCTCATTAGAGAGAGATTTAGCTCGTTTGCCGAGATGGGAGACGCTAGTCACGCCTTCCACTACGGAACTCATTATTCGTCCGCCATGACCGTCGCGTCGTATCTGATGCGACTTCAACCCTTCAGCGCGGCCTTCTTCCTCATTCAGGGTGGCACATGGGATCACGCTGACCGAATGTTCTACTCGATCCAAAATGTCTGGGACTCGGTGTCCGCGAAGAATATGGCCGACGTACGCGAGCTTACCCCAGAGTTCTACTTTCTCCCTGACTTCTTGACCAATGTCAATGGGTACAACTTTGGTCTGCGATCGGATGGCTCGAAGATCGATAACGTCCAATTACCTCCGTGGGCCAAGGGCGATCCAGCCATCTTCATAGCCAAACAGCGTGAGGCTCTGGAAAGTCCCTACGTCAGCCAGAACCTGCATCATTGGATCGACCTCATCTTCGGTTACAAGCAGCGAGGCGAAGCAGCAATCGAGGCAGCAAATGTCTTCCACTACATGACATACCAGGGTGCAATCGATCTCGATTCGATTACTGACGAGAAGGAGCGCGCACAGAAGATTAGTGTTATCAACAATTTTGGACAGACGCCTCCACAGGTTTTCCAGCGACCGCACCCACAGAAAGAAAACGTCACGAAACCTACCAAGCTCGACACGTCTGCAGAGAGCTTACATCGGGTTCCCGGCACGCTACTGGAGTCCAACGATCGCATCTCATCTCTCAACTACATCAGCAAGAGCGACAAGCTCCTTTGCTCAGCACCATTTCGGCACAACATACCGCCGCATCATGATCGTTACATGGAGTGGGGTTTCACGGATGGCAGCGTGCGCTTCTATGATTCACACTCCAAGAAGCTCATCGGGCTGTTCGAGCATTTACACTCTGGCCAGCTGACAACTTCCCTCTTCGTTGACGGTAGAACCCTCATCACTGCAGGAACAGACTGTACACTCGCAATTTGGAACATGAGCAAAGCTGAAAGAGGCCACATCGACCTGCAGAACGCCACAACGCTATTTGGCCACAAGTCATCCGTCATTACACTCGCCGCAAGCCGCGCCTTCTCTGCATTCCTATCCGCATCACTCGACGGACGTGTGTTCCTCTGGGACTTGAACCGAAATGAGTTCGTTCGCGAGCTCGATCTTGGTCCACGGCAAAAGCGAAACCCAGTACCGATTCAAGCGGCTAGGATCAATAGCGTCACAGGACACATTGTACTCGCTTGCGGAAGCCGACTCATCGTCACAACACTCAACGGCGCAGTGCTGCTTGACGAGGATATCTGCGACAGCGAAGACGACGCAGATGGCATCACGGCTGTCGCTGTGTATGAGGGCGTGGGCAACGAGTGGTGTGAGCGCGAACTCATTTTCACTGGACATCGTAGGGGTGTCGTCAAAATCTTCCATCTAACGCCAACACCCCCGACCATCACCACTCCAACCTCAGTACCCAGCACATGGTCTGCGAACCTCATCAATGTGCTCAATCACAGTGATCCAACGTCTCCCTCGTCTGCGGCACCCATCACGTGCATATTGCCGATGCCTCACCATGTCTATACCGGTGATGAAGAGGGCAGAGTGGTAAGTCAAGAACCTTCTCATCCTTCGTATGCACTTTCGCTAACATCTCTCTGCAGTACGAATGGGATTGCGTGCACCGACATCATTGATCCTCACTAAGCAAACTCACGAACATGTGAGTAAGTGGCTTTTGGTATAGACATGGCATGGTGTTTTGGATGCTTTTCGCATTGGCGTAAATAGCTTGATATGTGGCATTGAAAGGTGCATTGCGGGTACTGAATAGACAAGGTTTTCGATACACCCTCTTACCATTGTCGATGCAAGGCAGTCTTGTTCCATCCAACACACCATCTTGAGTCTAGCGGAACTATTTACGGCTTTCGGATAAAATCTCCGTTCGCTAGCCTGATGATTGATCAAATGATGCAGGTGCAGAGGCAGTACGCGTGTTGCGTTCGCTGGCGTGTCGTTTTGGTCTTGTGATCGTGCTTATCTGGCGTTTGCTTGGCGTTGCTTGTATGTTGGGTGTGAAGGGTTCAATGTTGAGGGCTCGTTGCAATGACGCCAAGTCATGCCAAGTCCTGGAGTATCACACTCTAGTTGAGCCGCAAACACTATAAGGGTCTCGTGCCCCTTCTAGATCACTGGAAATAAGCCAAATATCGTCTGCTTTGAGAGTTGGCCTTCCTTAATTGCGGGGTTCAGGGAAAGGGTATACATGAGCTAGGCCCGCAAACAGCTAGCTCGTGGGGGAATGCGATCCGCACCTGCCCGAACACAGCATGACCCCACTATTAGGCCGCGTGCTTTGAGCCAATCCCAACGGATTAGCACGTCATTTTTCGCCTTAAGTCTGGGTCGTCGTCGCGCCGCCGTCGCTCTTTCGCAACTCCAGAACGACGCGATATCCCGAGCGACAAACCGAACGATACATGGAGTCGCCGGAAACGCCCGCCGTCCCAGAGACTGCTGCTAAGAAGCGCAGAAGACCAGTCAACGGTACGCGACATGGCCTCTTTATATGGCGATAGGTGTACTAATAGAGTTTCGACAGCCTGCGCTACTTGCCGTGCGAGAAAGGTAGGATCTCATGGTCTCTTCTATACCATTTCTCTCTTTAGAGACCCATACCAAGGCAATGGGTATCCTACGAGGGACCACCAGGTTGTCGTGATGGTCATAGTTCTGGCGTCGGGGCCTAGGACATCCGGAAAACCATAAATCAGGGCCGAACGTAGCTGACAATCATCTAGGTTAAGTGCGATGAACGCCCAAACGGCTGTCTGAACTGCGAAAGGCTACAGCTAGACTGTGTGCAGAATGGCGGTGTTTCCACCGCTGCGAAGAGACCAAGCACGGCGTACGAGCCCGTTGTAGGCATCAAGCGTAAACGTACATTTCGATCCTGCATTCCCTGTCGAGACTCCAAAGTCAAATGCTCCGGCGAACGACCGAACTGCATAAGATGCCAGCAGCGCAGAACCTCATGTGTATACGATGCTGAGCAGGTGGAGCCAGCCTGGGTACAGAGCATTGCGACTCCTGCCTCAGACGCGCACGCCGATTCCGTAATGATACCGCCACACACTCCCCGGGATTCTCGAGAGCCTTCAAGGATACTCGGCTCACTGTCGAATAGCGAGCCTGCTGTAGCGGGATGTCCGCCGGGCCTACTATGGTATGCTTTACGAACTCACTGGCGTGCATCGGACTTACGAATATGCACAGGTTGTTTTCCCAGCAGCTGCCACCCAGAATCAAACTTCATGCGTTGTTAGATGCTTACTTCAACAACGTCCACCCCATCCGCGTATTTGCGTTCGAGCACAAGCCATCGTTCATTCGAATGCTAGACGAAGGACAGCTCGTAGATGCATCCGATCAAGCCCTCTTGCACATAATGTGTGCATTGGGTGCTCGATTCTACGCTCTCGACTACAGTGAGTCGTTCTCGCCCTTGACGAAAGATCTGATCCAGTCAGCCGGAAGCCAATGGGCTAAAGTCGCGGAAGAGATGTTTTTCGCTGATTACAGCACCATTTCAATCACAAAACTCAAGGTCTTGGTCTTGCTTCACGATCAAGAAGCTCGCAATGGCAACTATGCTGGGTCTTTTCTTCTTACCGGCCTTGTCATACGTATGGCGCATGCTTTACAGCTCAACAATGAAGTGTCACCAGATGTGCTTTGTAAGGAATTAGGAGGAAGTCCAAACGAGGTTTCTGTGCGAGAGTCGCGTAGAAGACTCATGTGGGCGTGCTATATGATTGATGTCTGGGCTGGTAGTGGCGTCGACCACCTCACTATACTCAATGAAAGAGACCTCAAGATTCAGCTCCCGTGCAACGAGCGTCAGTTCTCACTACAGATCCCGTGTATCACGGAGCGGCTCGAGAGGGGCACATTGTTGGAGCTCATGTCCCCAGAGGACATTCCAGAGAAGCCGGCGGATAACCTGGGTATGGCTGCGTACTATGTGCGCATCGTCAGTATCTGGCGACGTGTTCTTCGGTGAGTGTGGCTAGAATAAGCTCGCGAGTCTTGATCGCTAACTTGTATTAGGTTTGTGAAGCACATGGACGAAGAACAACCGCCGTGGCTTCCAGAGTCAGGATTCGCCGTCCTCATTGAGGATATACAGTCGTGGAAACAAAGTCTGCCATCCTGGCTAGACTTCTCCGCGGACAACATCTACATTCGGCGCGAGACACATCAGCTAGGTGCCCTCCTCCTCATCCACTGCATGTACCATCACGTTATGTGCGACGTCCACAGGATCGCTCTCCCTGACCTGTTCAAAAACCAAGAGCCGTTCGTCTTCCCTACTGATCGACAGGCGTTCGTAAGTCATCTGCAAGACGTCTGCTTTGAGCATGCGCAGCGTATGTCGGTCCTAGTTTCACACATACTCCAACACGGGGTCAAACACTTTGCGGACTCCATACTGCCGTCTTTTGTTTACAACAGTAGTCGCATCATGCTCTACTACATCGCTCGGATTCTGGACGTATCGAAGCCCGACGCAGGAACTGTCATTGGTCGTACAGTCGAGCTAGTGCAGTACAACAACCAGGCGTTGCGGGAGATGGCATTCATGTATCCACTTGCTGAATCGTTATGTATCACCTCCGAGCGCTGGTTGGAGACTGTACGCGACAGTCTGGCTCGTGGTCACTCTGCTGACTACATTGCGCCTCAGGATCCATCAGAAAACGAAGCACGGCGCATTGTCGGCGCGCCTGCACCGATGGCTGGCACTCCTAGGCAGCGAAATGCGGCCATCTCAGTTATTCCTCCTGTCGAGGAGATACTCTCGGCAACTTCACCCTCAACTCTTCGTACGGCTACTACTCGCTATCCTTTCTCAGCGCCTACCACTGGCCACGGTTCTTCTACCGTAACATCAGGCCAGGCCATGACAACACCATCCGAGAATGCAGTAGGGACCATGTACTCCTCCCCCAGCGCGCCAACTGCTTTCGAGCAGCCCATGTTCAACCTGGACGACCTCCAGAATTTCTTCGGATGGGAAGCAAGTGATGATGAGAACGCGCAGTCCACTGGGTTTGAGGGCTTTGGTCCCTTAGGGTGGGCAAATAATTTCTCCATCATGTAAGTGACTACTGTATTGTGAAAGTTACCTGCTGGGCGTTTGGGCACGGTCTTTCTAGAGTACGCCTCCTCTCTTCCGCTAGCATCGACGCCGTAGGTTCTCGGCCATTTTGGTTCGTTACTAGAATGATTCCTCTCTAGGAGCAATAGTAATCTTCTGAACGACTTTGACTGGCCATAGTGGGTAGCTAAACCAGTAACATCGTGATTCGAGCGGTAAGGTGCCGCTTATCCGCGCAACATGGTCCAACAGTGATGCAGCTAACGGACACCAACATGCATAGTAACAGCCAAGACCAAAAGCCGGGTATTTGGTACTTTGCCGCTTTACCAAGACTCTTGGTAAAAGCATTTATATGTATGAGACTCATCCTGACCACCTCGCACCACCACAGCCCGTACCTCAACATGAGCGACACAATACCATTAACTAGCGCATTGAGCGCAAGACAAGCTGCCCTCAACAAATTCGTACAACAAAACTGGTACTATTTGCGCTATCTTTACATACCCGGGACCTTCCTCTTCATGCTTGGTTCCCTCAGCCTTGCGTATGCGGTACATCTGGATCGAGCGCGCCCGCACGAACTCCCCAAACCTCGGAGGATATCCTCGTTCCTGTTCCACGTGCTGGGACATCAGCTACTACTATACGGTATTCTGATCTGTTCGTTCTGGTATATGCTCAAGGATGAGCGTCCTGGATCGGGGATCGCCCGCGCTGATGCCGACAAGAATGCCCTGGGATCGATTAAGCAGAACGACCGCGCCCTGGGTAATGGCCCCGACTATCTCTTGGAAAGACATGCAGTCCCGTCAAAAAGCGCTCGCCCTATCCCGCTCGTTAGGTCTGCTATCACTGTCGCAGCTTCGGCTTTGGGCGTCGTCGCCGTGGTGACCCGATATAACTGTCTAGACAGCGAGTGTCCATTTCAACGGAAATGCTACGTAGTGAGCATTGTATGCATTACAATCGCCTTTTCAAGGTATTTTTGGGGTTTTCTCGAGTACGTTCGCAAAATTCGGACATACATGAGGAACAACGCGGACTGGACCAGGGGGATGAATCCGAGCTAAGGGTGGGTTGAATAGGGCACCCGAAGGAAGGTACATGAAAAAGTGTTATGGTGTATCTGATACTTTATTCATTGAAACTTCATAATGTTACTTGCCCTGCAAGCCCATATACCAACCTTCGCGTAACGAGTGATCGGCTACCGAGAATATGTCCAACCATGCTTCGCTGCCCGTAGCCATGCCACGTCCGTATATATTTGTGTCATGGATGCTGTTCTGGACAACATTCGTTTTCGTCCAATAGGTGCAGGCGACATTTCCATCTGGCGATATGGCTTCTATCATGAGGATTTTGTTCTGCTCTTGTAGGACTGGAAACTCCGCTTGAAACCAAAGGCCTCCCTTGTTGACATTACCTGGAGTATCTGCGCCTGGTCCGATACTGGCGTCCATGACCGTTGCAAAAACTTCGCATAGCGACGCGAAGGCTTTGGACATGTTGGTGTAATACTGTGTTCGCCAGGTTTCGTTGTTCATGATGCAGCGCAATGGATTGGTTCTCGTGGCTTCGCTGTTGTAGTATTGTTTGGGCCAGACATCCTTGGCTTGATCAGCAGAATGCGGGGACTATGTAGCGAACATGCAAATACCCATATTGTTGTCATAGGAGACTCGCCATTCGGTCTCGTTTTCGCGTAACGCCGCGCCGTCTCGCTCAAGCCGCGCGTGTAGAACAGACAGAGGTTAGGTTCAGGTCGCAATGTTGCTTCCGCTTGGAATAACTCGACGGTGTATTTATCGACGGTATCCCAGGTCGCCTTTGAGCTGTGGGTTTGGGTGCAGTCATCGTCCTTACGCTCTAGCGGAGCAGCTCCGGTGACGAGGAAGAGTTGGTAGAATGCGATAACAAAGGAAATGAGCTTCATAGCGAAGTTGAAGTATAACGGATTGGGGTTGAAGTTTCTCATGCGGCAGGGTGGAGCTCTATCTAACATAGGTGTAAACGGCCCCCAACGCCTATCTATGGCGAGGCTGAGCGTCAGGCGTGCATGCTCGGCGCCTGCGCCCTGGCGTCAAGTTTGCGCATCTTGTCAGCTCAAACACCAAGGATACGTTCGCACCTCACACGACCAATTTCATCTCTTTGGTGATCTGGTATGCCTCCAATGCACACGGTTCAACAGCACCTAGATAGTCAAGGCTCACTCAGCTCACTCGGATCAATCGCGAACCGCGCAATACTCAGCCAGCGATTTTGCGAAGAACGGCATCTCAACGGTGTGCCATGCACACTTCACATGGAATCACGAGCAGATCGCGAATTGAAACATCTCGGCTACGGGAATGGGAAATGGTGGATGGTGGGTAGAAGACAATAGGTGGCAAATTGCGAGATGGTGGCTGGTAACCAAGCGCCCGCACAGCCCTGCCCAGACGCGATTTCGGGTGCGTTGGAATAGAGTTAGCTTGCCCCCGCATTTGTCCTAGTTGAGCATGAGCTCAGGGCCGCTCATGTAACCTGGGCCGAACGATCACAATGCCGACGTCTCACTTATGGCTGAAGTTCCAGGGCACGAAGGCAGCGATACCATCTTGCCTTCTTCTTATATGTGGGTATAGTACGACTAGCGACACTAGGACGGGAAATATGCCTGTGTCGCGTACTTGAGTGTTTACTATTGGCGTGTACAACAGGTGAAGAATGAGATGGAGGACACGTTCCAAGGTTATCAGTACAGATACATTGAGCCTGACGATCAAGTTCGTCCGCTTTTGACTCGGAGATCGCAGTTGTACCTTAGGTAGTAATGCAGTTTGGAAAGTCTGCTGTCCTCATATTAGGCGTCAGCCGCCGCGAAACTCACTAGCCACGACGATTTCGGAAATGTTCCTTCGCTTTACCAGAGGGACGACCCTGTTTTCGCTTACTTCCTACCCAATGTCCAGCCACGTCGCAAAAACCTTCTTCCAGAGCTAGAATTCTTGTGTTTCCAGCTAGCTCATCTGTACTCAATTTCCATGGTTGACCTCCTACATCTGAAGCAATTAATGGGTCCATCGGATCTATTTTCCACAAGAAGAAAATGTCCATCTCGATCCCGAGTGACTTTGCGTATATGATGTCTGCGGATCCGAACATCAGGTCTAGGCGGTACATGTAGTATATACTGATGAAGCGCAGATCTGGAAGAAAAGTGGTCGGGAGGACAGCGATGTCGTTCAGCAAGCGCTCCATAAACTGCGTAGTAAGATACGTACAGTCGACAATGGTCAAAGACTTGAGCGTCACCGGTAGTGCCGCGAAGAATAGTCCGTTCGTCCGCACAAATTCACTAGGTGGAAGCGCGGACTCGGGGATTATCAACGTCTGTAGATCATCAAAATGGTAGTATATGGGCGAGATTAGGTGAGCCCGAGAGATTGTTATGTCACTCCAAGAGCATGGCATCTCTAGCTTGGTGAGCCGCGAGTACTTGACTTCGAAGACCTGGGCAAGATACTTGTGCTCTCTTAGTTGTTGCGTCGAGGGGTCATTGGTCCAGTGACGTCGGCCATCGACCTGTGGGCTCATTGGTCCTTGCCATGGGTCTGCGTCTCTGAGCAACATTGGATAGTGAAACATGTGGCCGCCACCGAGAAATAGTTCCGCGAGATTTGGTAGTGCTAGGAGAAGCAGCGCAAGGAAAGCGTTGTTGTGAGCTGATCGGAGCGCGTTTGCCCACATCCGCTTGTTTCGGTTGCTAACGTCTGCAGCGTCCCGGATAGTATCCAGGCAATCGGTTCGGAAAGCGACTTCGGTCTCGATAGCGAACTGCCTCGACGGCATGCTCGACCGGCGTTGCGCATCCACGTATTGTAGGAGCCCAGCGCGCAAGCTGCGCCGAAGATGACGTTCTCGGGCACTACTCCAGGGTCTTCGCATACAGCCGTCTTCGTCGCCACCATAGTTCGCTTCCCGAGCCTCAGGAGACACATAATTTGTGATTTTAAGAGACTCGACTTTATCCGCCCAATCACTCGCGGGGAAATCCCGGAGTGTTCGAAATAAAGCGAACGCTTTCGGGAGTGGGACGGTAAGTGCTTTGAGCTTGTGAAACGTGGTTCGAATGACTTTGGGGAAGCGAGTGTTCGCGGTCGCGAGGGATGTTAGGTTTCCGTAGGCGCTCCGGTCGAAGCGCGGCTCGACTGCGAGATAGGGGATGATTTGAAGAAGTAGTTCATCGGGGAGGTCTGTGATACTCGCCCTGGGGATACTGCTGGCTGTGGATAATGACATGTTTAACGCTCGACAGTCTGCGGGCGGGTGTAGGAGACAGTATGCGAGAAGAAAGAGTCAATAGCAGTGATTATATAGAGAAAGCGAATAGTAAATGCATAGGCAGGTGTTAGTAGGCACCGGTCTCACCACATAAGTGCCCCTCTATCCGTTCAGTTAGGATAGAAATGGTAGAAGGTGCGGGGCAATGGGGTCAAAGGGTAACCAAACAAGGCGAGATAGGGAATGTTCAAGCAAGATTCCCTAGCCAACATGTGCTGTTGCCTGGAAGGAGGTTCAGTCTCGAGTGAAGTCAAATCCTGAAATGGTTGCATAACATGTCTCCATATAGAGGGTAACAAGTGCAATAGCCAAGAGCGACCTCCATTGAACAGTCTATAGGTAGGGACGTAGTGTACAGTAGAGAAGACTGTCGCCCACTCCAGTAGAGCCTTCGAGACATGTGGTAGAGTCGTTGAGAAACCGCGGGAGCTGCTATGTGCCTCTGTTGCACGCCACGAACAATTGTTGTGAGTATCTCCTTTCGTGGCTTGTCATTTGCGGGCAAATCCGGTCTGTCGCTGGTATCGAACCTGTCTCCAAGCTCAGTGCTGATTAGACGACAGACGAGTCTTGTGATGTGATCATCGAGTACACCGACACAACCGTAACAGTGACCGTACTTCGACCTCTTCGGGGGATGACATCAATGCAGCCCCGGCGTAACAGGGACTTGTATGTGGTGAAGTGGTAGAGGAGCAACCCCTGCGTGTATGAAACGGACGTCTACGTACTCGAAGGGCCTGATAGGGGGCGTCTTTCGTGGGACAGCTCTCTGACACTGCCGGTGTTCATATCCTGTCCAGTACGCAGTGTGACTGCACCTCGAGATACGGCATCGGACCGTGCAAGATTTAATGTGGTTCTGCGGCCAGCGCCCTTGCATTCATAAACGGTCCAGGGGCGGGAGGCTGCTGACTCGGACCGATTCGATCGCTGAAGTGATCGTCCACCAACGGTTTTCTCCGCAGTTCAAGGCACATGCTTTTCGTTGTTGTTACTGATGACAATTCTCAGGCAGAGCTTGCCGCGTGACATCGTCGGACAGGGCGAAAAGATACATAGTACAACTGCACCTAAAATCCGGTGAAAGACTAGCATAGTGACCTTGGGACTACCAATTCGATAGTCAGAAGACTTGAAGCTGAGGTTTGCGTGTAGCTCGACACGGGCACTCGATGTGGAGCAGGCACGTGGCGTGGAGACGCGTCGGGAAATTGCTGGTAGCCCAATTCGTTCAGACAGCGCTAATCCTCCACCAGTTTGGTAAAGCTAGGGTCAAGGCACGGGTAAAATCTCCAACGGCCGTCTCGTGGTTGTAGCGCGATGTCAACAAAAGGCTGCGTCATGGAAGGTCTACCGTGCGCGTTGTGAAGGCACTAGGCTGTATTGACCAACGCTACGCCGCTTGGGGAACATTCGGGCCGATCCAGGAAGGAGTGTGCCTGAGTGCTGGCTTCCGACGATCGGGCAAAGACACCACCGTACTTTCTGTAAAATCGCGACTCAGTAGTTTGCGCGACCATATCATGGACTGCAAGTTCAAGTGTACTTGAGTAACTGGAGATAATAAACTGCAGCTCATCCACACTAGAAGACGCGCATACGGGCCGATCGTTCACGTTGTAACGGTGAGATGTGGCTGAGCGGACTGCAACCAACTGACAAGGAACAAAGAGCCGCTCTGAGAACGACCAATGCAGCGACGATACCAGTGCGATGGCAGCCCTATCTAACCTTTTCTCACTGAATGGGTCACACCAATGAGTCGCAGGAGACGTCTACGATAGTCTGCATCGAAGCCGCGAGTTCCGCGCCCTGGCAGTTCTACCCCTGATGCCGATCCCAATCGACACCAACACGATGACCTGAAGCGCACAGGTTATGACTCGGGACTTTTAGAGGCACAGCAAAATAGGAAGAGCTTTGCGAACCTGAAAGCGGCGTCGCGTATGGCGCATGCCCTTGAAGGAATCTTGATTAAGGTTCCTCTTGGTAAGGCGAACTAAATGAATTCAGGGATGCATATCTGGAAAAGCCACGACCCACATTATCTATGCCAAGCTGCCAGCCTCAAGACAAGATACGGTGAGGCTGTCAAATCTGCTATACTCCAGCTAGAAATTACTCGAGCGGGGCAAAGGACCCGTGCTGGTGGTTTCCACCTTTATGGGGTCACCAACAGCGATCTACGCTCATGATACCACTTCATAATGGCCGAATGCATGGGTCTCTCCAGTGGATCAACTATGGGCACCCTGGAATCAGGCTTCGTCATGTCGATCGACATCCTACTGGTCTTCCTAATGCACACAACGGTGATATACCGGACATTACTGTGCTGCCACACTTGTACATGGTGTGGCGTTAGGAGAGAGACGTTGGAGTGGGTGAGTATATAAGTACTATCGGCTCCGACTTCAGTAGTAGTATCATCCAGCTACAGATCCACAGTCATTCCTTTTTTACGACACTCGCTTTTTGCTCCAACTATTTTACAGTCTTTCCAAGAACCCTAATTCTCCCAAGATGCGTTTCAACGTCCCCGCCATTCTTGCAGCCGCCGCTGTTGCGAACGCCGCTGTTATTCCCCAGATCCCCAAGGTTGATGGCGTCGTTGGCGGCGCCACATCTGGCGTCTCTTCCACCGTCAACGTGAGTACACTACAAGTCGTCTTATGATTACTCCACTGACAAGTTCAACAGAAGGTTGATGGTGTCGCAAGCCCCAAGATCAACGCCTCCATCGGTCGCCGTGTTAACGCAAAGGTCGGCACCAAGTTCGGCTCCGTAGACGCCTCCGTCGACCCCAAGAAGATCAACGCCAACGTTGGTGCCCACATCACCAGGCGCCAGGTCCCTGACGTCAAGCCCATCGTTGGTGGTGCTACCTCCGGCGTCACCTCCACTGTCAACGACGTCAAGAACGTCGGTGCTGACGCCAAGGTCGAGGCTCTCGACGACGTTGTCGAGGTTGAGGTTGGCAAGCGTCAGGAGCTCCCTGTCGCTGGTGGCCTCGTCAACGGTGCTACCTCCAAGGTCACCTCCACTATCGACGACGTCAAGAACATCGATGCTAAGGTCGATGCCCTCGGTGCCTCCATCGACGCATCCATCGGCAAGCGCCAGGGCCTGCCCGTTGTTGGCGACGTCCCCGTTGCTGGCGACGTTACCTCCAAGGTTGGATCTACTCTCGCCGACGTCCAGAACCTGGACGTCAACGGCATCGCTGAGGGAGTCACCGCCCCCGTTGCCCCCGTCGTTGACGGTGTTGAGTCTGCTCTCAAGCCTGTTGTCGACGGTGTCGAGCAGGCTGTTGCCCCTGTCACTGGCGCTGTCTCCGGCCTTGTTACCCCCATTGTCAACGACGTCAAGGACAGCGCTCTCGGTGCCGTCAACGGCGTTACCTCCAAGGTTGAGTCCACTGTTGGATCCACTGTTGACGACGTCAAGAACACCACTGGTTCCGCTTCCGCTCTTGGTCAGTCCGCTGATGCCGCTGTTGAGAAGCGTCAGGTTCCTGACGTCGCCCCCGTCGTTGGTGGTGCCACTGGTGCCGTCGAGCCTGTTGCCAACACTGCCACCGGTGCCGTTAAGCCCGCCGTCGACACCGTCAAGGGTGCCGTTGAGCCTGCCGTCAACACTGTCAAGGGTGCCGTTGAGCCTGCCGTCAACACTGTCAAGGGTGCCGTCGACCCTGCCGTTAACGCTGTCAAGGGTGCCGTTGAGCCCGTTGTCAACACTGTCTCCGGTGTTGTCTCACCTGTTGTCGATGACGTCAAGGGCGTAGCCGGATCTACCGTCAAGACCGCCACCGACAAGGTCGGCTCCACCGTCGACGATGTCAAGAACATTGACGTCTCCGCCGATGTCCTCGGCGCTGCTAAGGTCGACGCCTCCCTATAAAGGCGCTGCTAAGCTATGACGGTCATGCTTCGAGCGTTACGCAATCTTCCAGCGTCCATAGCGGGACGCGTTTGTACATATATCCTAATCTGTAGTAACATCTAATCAGAAATACCCCCCCTAACTTCACCCATTGCTCGTGAACATGATAATCCAAGAGTGACTTGTGATGCCTCTTTATAGACCGATACTTCGTACTGTGCTAATTACGCCCTATGAGCGGAAAATTGTCAATACATCGATGCCAACTGTATGCTATCCTTTATCGACACCAAATGACCACGTGAGGAAGAGCGCATCATTTCTGTCACCCACGCCAACCTAAGAAAAACTAAACAGCCTAGAGCCTACGTTAGCGCTAGGTTACTGCCTTTACAAAGTTTTAGCTTAATGTAGCTTGTAGACCTGTTTAGTTCTTTGCTTGTATGAGGTGCATCCATAGTTGGATGCGTAGCGCGGTCTTGCCTCGGCAGCGGAGATCTCCGGCACTACCGGCAGGCCACCCTGAGCTAGGTTTCAACTTTCCAATGTTTCCCCCTCGTCCATGAACTTGCGATTCCACCAGCCTGCCACTTTAACGACGTTACGACCCATTGACGACCATTTTGCATATCCCGCTCTCTTTTCTGTCTTTCCGAACTGTTAGAGATACTACGCGTGGCTCCCAATTAGCTCGGAACCGTCTGCGACCAGCCATACCTAGAACACACGCCCTCGCGCAATCAAGCCTCACCGCTCTCGACCTCAGCTACACAGCTCATACGACTTGATATCGCACTCGCTCTTTACGTCGAAACACCACACCCTCCTTACCTGCCCACCATGCCCGAAACAACCAAGGTCGTGCCCCTCACCTGCCACGGCCACTCGAGACCTGTGCCGCATATTCACTTCTCGTCCCTGGTCGACGAGGACCAGTACTACATTATATCAGCATGCAAGGATAACAACCCCATGCTCCGCGACGGAGTGACGGGTGACTGGATTGGCACCTTCCTGGGCCACAAGGGCGCCGTCTGGCAAGCGAGACTCTCCTCGGATGCCTCACTGGCAGCGACGGCCTCTGCAGATTTCTCTGCGTAAGTGCTTCCGATTACCGCGAGTGAAGATGGTACTAATACTGCACAGCAAAGTCTGGGACACGCACACCGGTGAAGCCCTACACACTCTATCGCACAACCACATCGTCCGCGCCGTCGCATTCCCCAATCAGCCACACCCCCAGATCCTCGCGACAGGTGGCATGGAGAAGAAGCTGCGCATATACGATCTATCACGTAGCGACGCGACGAGCTTCGAGATTGGCGCAGGTGTCCACACCGGAACCATCAAGTCGATCGTGTGGACATCGGATCCGAATGTCATAATCACAGCAGCTGAAGACAAGAAGGTGCGGTGGTGGGACTTGCGCCAAGAGTCTACAATCGGCGAGCACGCCGTCGAAGGCACTGTTGGCTCTTGCGAGTTGGATAACACCTCCTCGGAGGGCATTTTGAGCGTAGCTGCTGGAAACAGTGCTTACTTCTTCAACAGCCAGTCGCCCGGATCGCTCATCAAAAGCATCAAGACACCGTACGAGATTGCCAGTGTGGCCCTGCACAATGGCGAGCGGAAGTTTGTTACTGGTGGTAGCAACCAGAATGATACCTGGGTCAGGGTCTGGGACTTCAACGAGGAGAAGGAGCTCGAGACCAACAAGGGCCATCACGGGCCTATCTGGTCGGCAAGCTTCTCGCCTGACGGAAAGCTCTACGCGACAGGCAGTGAGGATGGAACAGTCAAGCTCTGGAAGTTCACATCCGGCCCGTACGGTCTGTGGAAATAGGATTTTGCATGACCGGCGCTGCTCCTTGCCACACCTATGGCCAGATGCAACATTCCAGCACCCCCATAGTAGCAAATACGAGACAAGTAGCATTTACCACTTTGGATAAGCTGTTACCATCGCGATTCTTAACAATGACATGTATGGAACAGGTGAGCAGAAGCGTTGCGAGACCATATCGTAATCGCAGCATTGGAGTTGACATTACATTCGCGCGCTATCTCAGGCTACTCCAACCAGGGTAACTGTACCCGCGGAATTATCCGATTCGACATGCCGAAGGATCAACAACACCAATGGCGTGCAGCAACATCATCCACCTGCATGTGCTACGGCCGGCCTAGGTAGCGATATGCAATGCTCAACACAACGATAAGACTGCCTTGGCAAGATAGCCGATAGCTACGTCCACGGCCGTTGCCAAGGGTGGGTGGCCTCAACTGGTGCACTTAAGTACAGATGTCATGACCTCGTTGTCTGCATTGTATCCCCGAACATTACTGTCGCCTGTGAGAAGTCGTTGCCAGGGTCTTCGGTTATCTCGCCTCTACACCTCTCAGGTCAATAGTTGCATCCGGACTTTAAGCACCAACAGCCGGTTCAGCAGCTGTACAGATTCAACATGGGAGAGAAAGAGGAGATATCGCCAGCGCGAGAGGCTAGCATCGATGAGGGGCAACTCGCTGCTGAGAAGCAGATGCGCGATATCGGTGCAGATCTGTATCTCGAAGTCCAACAATACTCAAGAGAAGAGCTGGAAGCAGAACGCAAAGTCGTCTTAAGAAAGATTGACTGGGTCATCATGCCAATGGTACGTTCTCTCGAAGCCATACACTAAACCATAAGACGGCATAGCTAAAGAATCACCCCAGATCTGCATAACCTACATGATCCAATTCCTCGACAAACTCTCCCTAAACTACGCAAACGCCTACACCCTGACCCCCGACCTGGGTCTCCAAGGCGACCGCTACGGCTGGGTCGCCGCCATCTTTAACTTCGGCTACCTCTTCTGGGCGCTCCCCGCAAACTACCTTATCCAGCGCCTCCCCGTCTCGAAATACACCGGCCTAATGATACTCCTCTGGTCCATCCTCCTCTGCTGCCACGTCGCAGCGAAAAATTACTCCGGCATGCTAGCCCTCCGCTTCTTCCTCGGCATGTTCGAAGCCAGTATCAGCCCGGCTATCATGAACATAGTCAGCATGTTCTACCGCCGCGACGAACAGCCCGTTCGCATGTGCGTGTTCCTTGCTTTCAACGGCATGGCGACCATGGTCGGTGCGCTTCTCGGGTACGGCCTCGGTCACGCGCATTCCGCCCATATCAAAACGTGGCAACTCATCTTCCTCGTCATCGGCCTGTTGAACTTCGTCTGGGCGTGGGTGTTCCTCTGGGTCATGCCTGATAGTCCGTCCACCGCCAAGTTCCTGAACCATAAGCAGCGGATTGTGGCGATTGATCGTATTGCGAGCAATATGATTGGCGTTAAGACGAAGCAGTTTCAGAAGCATCAGGCGCTGGAGGCCGTGCTAGATTTCAAGGTGCTTTGTATCAGTCTGATTGGGCTGTGCTGTGGGGTTATTAACGGCGGTGTTTCGAACTTTTCGTCGAGTCTTATCAGGGGATTCGGGTTTAGTGGTATCTATGCTACGTTGCTTCAGCTTCCGACTGGGGCTATTGAGTTTGTTGTTGTGCCGCTGTGTGGACTTGCAGCGGGTTACTTTAGGGATACAAGGTGTCTTATTCTAGCTCTGGTTTGTTTGCCGCCGCTGGCTGGGTTGTTGGGGATTCGACTCACGCCGCTATCGGAACGCTGGAGCCTTGTCGGATGTACCTGGCTGCAGTACATCATCGGCGCTCCGGTCATTCTCTCCTGGAATCTGCTTACGACAAACATTGCGGGTCACACGAAGCGTAGTACTGCGAACGGCATGTGGTTCGTTTTCTATGCGGCGGGCAATATTGCAGGAGCCAATATCTTCTTCGCGAGGGAGGCGCCACGTTATTTCTCGGCATTGACGGGGCTCATCGTTTGCTATTGCGCAATGGTGGTGATTGGAGGTGTACTGGCTCTATGGATGGGTTGGGAGAACAAGAGGAGGGATAGGATGTATGGTCAGGGCGAAGATGATCAGGCTATTCGGGATGGATTCAGCGATCTGACGGACAAGCAAGCGAAGCATTTCAGGTACGCGCTGTAGAGTTTGTGCACGATTCAATGGGAAGATATCCATCGTTACTACGTACTTGTCTCATGAAGAGATGTTCATGTTCTCTAGATCTTTCGCAATGCCATCCCCCGTCACATCATTCTTATCAACATTATGTGACAAGTATCCAATGCCTTTGCATCCGCCTTCATCATCAAATTCCACATCAATCATCTCCTTTGCTACCCATTGTGCAGTCTTGGCATGCAGACTGGGTTTCATCAGCACATCCTTCCTCTTTCCTCCATACACCTTGCTTCTTCCCTCAGCGAGTGCCTGGAACACTACCAACTGGTCCCGCAGGTACTCATCCACGCAGCCATCATGCTCGATCTCCGCCAACAGATCGTCGGACACCTTCTTCACGATGGTAGGGATGATCTGTTCGAGCTTTCCAGCCCGAACACCACGATCATATAGCCAGTCGCGGCCAAGCTTCATGCCGGTGGACGTGGTAGCTACTAGTAGGAGATAGTAACGTTTGTCGTGGTGTGAATCTTCAAAGGTAGTGTCAACCCTATCATCGTGGTCGCCCGCAAAGCCGAAGAACCGAGACTGGCGTTTCTCAAACATGACATCGAGTTCCTCGCGAAACTGCCGTTCAGTATCTCTGGGTGCGATGATGGTCGCCGTTACACTGATAATTTCTCCTCTGTCGAGTAATTGAAGTGCTGACAGTCTTTCTTTCATAGGCGAAATTGTGTACGTGACGCTGCCAACAGTGGCACTTCCCTGCGACCAGCCCCGCGAATGGATCTGAATTCCGATGTGTGGTATTCCAATAAGCTCCAACGTTGGTATAAGGACCTGGACAACGTAATCGATAGATGGAGAGTTGGAAACGTTGGTGCCTCCATCGATACGTATACGTATCGGCGTTTCAACTCCAGAGAAGATGATGTACGGTAGGATGGCTTGCAGCACCAGGTTGACACTTCCGGGGGTGCTCTGTTTGATGCGCACGTCGCCAGCATCGAGTACGCTGTTGAATCCTTCGACGATCTTGGATGGTATGAAGGTGATTTCCTTGCTCTTGAGATCTGCGCCGTTGATGTTGGCGTTGCTTGCTTGGCCTAGCCACTGCACGCAGGTCAAATGTTGAGCTTTGAGTCCTCCGCCTCCAGACCGCTTGCCTCGGATCTTGGTGATCCGGATTGGCCTTTTGGTCAGGCTCGAGAGACCAAGGGCTACCCGTAGGAGTTGGCCTCCGCCTTCGAGAGTCGTGCCGTCTAGACGAGTGGGTGTCTGGGTTTGAGGTGCGAACGCCATGGCTGCAGATAATGCTGCCGTACGACTGTGCAGTTTATCGATGAGTTATGTGCAAAATTAAAACATACTCTGAGATGCATCGCTGTTGGGCTGAGACATCTACTGATGCCTGGTGTATGAGTGAGGATGACTCAGGCGGTCGCACTTTCCATTCATGCTGCGAATGCGCCGTAAGACCACCCGTATGTAGCAGCTGTATACTGAGTCATATTTGCGCCTTCTTCGTTTGAGAGATTGAACTTCCTCTGTGGAAATCTTGTCGACTTGGTGTGGGGGTGAACAAGGAGATGACCTAGAGCGCTCAAAGCTGCAGCGTCCCGCGGCGATGACGTCGTGCGGTGACAAACATTCAGACAATAGACATCCATGAAAACACTGGGCATCTAGACCGTGATAATTGCAAAGACCCTTGAACGCGAGCGTGAAGTTGGTGGTGCCTTGCTTCAGGGACTCTCGGAGATCGAGCCGCGGCACGCAAGCGATCGACGCGGCGGTCCTGTCGTCATCAGCGAGGCGCCGAACTTTTGATTGACATGTCCGAAGTCGTCCACTCCCACGTCCGCACGTCCATGGCCATGTCGAATGCCTCAATAACGCCCCAATTCCATCTTCACGTCCGGTAGCTGCCTCGTCTACCCCCCGCCAGCCATGCGCGCCCCGCTGGCTTTCTCCGCAAAGGCCTGGCACGGCCCAGGCAACGGAGCCCTCTTTTCAAATATACAGTCGCGCATCTCGACGACAACACCCGCCATTTCGAGATCGTTCGCTACGACGCCGATACCGAAAGCTTCAATATCCAAGGCGTCACCAAACAGCTGCGCGCCGTCTCTCTTCGCCCCGTCATCAATCCTCCGATTCGCAGCCGCGGGCACCACACGCAACAATGGCCTACGCACACCAGCTCGCATGTTCACGACATCGCGACTGTTAGCGGAAGCCTCAAGCAATGCCAAGCCTGCAAAGCAACGCATATCATACAAAGAGGAAATCAAACAAAAGGGCATCGTAGACTTGGAAGAGCATGATGGCGAGCCCGAGAACGAGGAACAAGGCTTTGCAAAGTCCGAGAAGGCGGCGCAAGCAAAACAGGTCAACTTGAGCGCGAAACTCAGCAAAGACGGGTCTGGCTCTAGTGGTGCGCCAGGTGGCATGAAAGAGATCTGGAGACTGATCAAAATCGCCCGACCTGAGCTGGGTGTGCTCTCCTGGGCCTTCCTCTTCTTGCTCCTTGGTTCTGGCATTTCTCTCTCGGTACCCTTCTCAATCGGTAAAATCTTGGACGCCGCTACTTCGACTGAAAACACCAATGGTTTACTATTTGGCGTGTCGCCATCCATCTTCTACTTCGGACTGGCAGGTGTTTTGACGACCGGCGCTGCCTTCAACTTTGGACGTATCATCATCCTTCGAATCGTTGGAGAACGCATCGTCGCACGTCTTCGATCGCAGCTCTACCGCAAGACCTTCGTCCAAAACGCGGAATTCTTTGACGCCAACAGGGTTGGAGATCTCATCTCCCGTCTCGGTTCGGACACCATCATCGTTGGAAAGAGCATCACACAAAACTTGTCGGACGGTCTACGCGCACTCGTTAGCGGTGCAGCTGGTTTCGCCATGATGGGTTTCGTCAGTCTAAAGCTTACTGGTATTCTCGCCCTAATCGCCCCGCCTGTCGCCCTCGTCGCCTTTTTCTCCGGTCGATCGCTACGAAACCTCAGTCGTAAAATCCAGAAGAACTTGGGAACATTGACTAAGATCGCCGAAGAGCGGTTAGGGAACGTCAGAACAAGTCAAGCCTTCGCTGGAGAGGTTCAAGAAGCATCACGATACAACCGGCAGATCAAGAGGATATTCGCTCTAGGAAAGAAGGAAGCTGTGGTTGCCGCGAGCTTTTACGGAAGTACTGGGCTCATGGGCAACTTGACCATCATCTCCATCTTGTATGTTGGCAGTAACATGGTCAAGAACGGTGTCATCTCTATCGGCGAACTCTCCTCGTTCTTGATGTACACCGTCTATGCTGGCTCTAGTATGGTGGGTCTTTCTGGCTTCTACGGGGAGATGATGAAGGGTGTTGGAGCTGCCAGTCGTCTCTTTGAACTCCAGGATCGCAACCCAACAATATCGCCCACCAAGGGTCTACCAGTCAAGTCGGCCCGAGGCCCCATCGAATTCAAGAATGTCAACTTCAGCTACCCGACGAGACCAGCGGTAACCATCTTCAAGGACCTCAGCTTCAGGATTGAGCAGGGTACCAATGTGGCCATCGTTGCACCCAGTGGAGCTGGCAAGTCTACAGTCGCTAGTCTCCTACTACGTTTCTACGTCCCCAACTCTGGAACCGTAACCATCGACGGCCGAGACATCACCACCTTGAACGCAAAACAATTGAGGAGGAAGATCGGTTACGTCGGTCAAGAGCCCGTACTCTTCTCTGGCACAATCGCGGAGAACATTGCATATGGCGTACCCAACGCTACACGCGCTGAGATCGTGGCTGCTGCCCGAAAGGCCAACTGCCAGTTCATCAGCGATTTCGTATGTACAACCCCTATCTTATGAAAGCCCCGCTAACAAGTACAGCCCGATGGCCTTGAAACACACGCTGGCGCAAGAGGAACTCAACTCTCCGGAGGCCAGAAGCAACGTATTGCCATCGCACGAGCACTCATCAAGAAGCCCGACATCCTTATCCTCGACGAAGCCACGAGTGCTCTGGACGCCGAGTCTGAAACTCTTGTGAACCAAGCGCTAAACAAGCTTCTCCAAGAAAACAACACAACTATCAGCATCGCCCATCGTCTATCAACGATCAAACGGTCCGACCGTATTATCTGCATCGACTCTGAAGGTAGGGTAGCCGAGGAAGGCACCTACGAACAGCTCAGCTCGAACCCAGAGGGCGCATTCAACAAACTCATGGAATGGCAGATGAGCGGTGGTGACGTGCCTGCTAAGGACGTCAAGGCCCCAAAGCCTACGGAAGAAGAGGAAATCGAGCGAGAGCTTGATGAGGAGAAGGAAGAAGCTGCTGGCCGCAACCGCGTCTAGTGAAGCTGCATCTTTATTTGTATCATATTCGATGGCAGTCGTGGCGATTTTGCGCGACTCTCCTGCTTCTTCATGGAAGCAACGGTGGGCAAGCCCGCCCCCAACAATGAACCTCCACACAGCACCAGGGTTGCTGCACGCTTGGGTCCAGACGCGCATCCCAACAGCAAAATGCGTTCCGCAGGGAGACCAGAAAGTGGTCGCCCTCTCGCATGGCGCTATTTGAGTGGTACTATTTGATCAAACATGAAAACTTCTACGATCAAGCTCCTATATTGCCATAGCCTAGGAAATAGTTCACGTTCTGACGACCCAAGCCTGTGAGGCTTGCAGCTATAATCAAACAATCATTCTCCTCTCAACATCACTCTGTACTCTGCAGGACATGTCGGGACGCTCCGCTAGCTCCATTAGCACCCTGATCGCACCCTGCATCGTCATGTCATCACATAATCAGGTACGACACCACTCATAGCACGCACCACAACATGTTACATGAGAGGCTACCAATCAGGGCTCTACTGGACGCACTAGCGTACCGAAAAGGCAATCTCCCCGTACATCGTGAGGTAACGCGATGGTGACGTCATGCATACCACGCAGTCTAGACCCTCCACACCTAACGCGCGCTGACGCGATGTATACCGTGATGCAAAAGCAACGTGCCATATAATCCCCATCTCACTCGACCCTAAAAGCCATCCATCCCAAACCAATTCCTCCCTAATGCTCAACACCACATCCCGTCTCCTCCGCCTCTCCACATCCACACTCTCAAAGCGAAGCCCAGTCACCGTCACCAAATCCTTCAGCACAACCACCCCTCGCCTCTACGCCGCCAAAATGGACGCCTTCAAGAAAGTCGGAAACCGCGAGAACGCGCCCCCAAAACACGAAATGGTGCATTTCCCCGGTCTGATGAGCGAAAAGCGAAGCTTTGGCGACTTCCGCACAGTCCTACACACAGGCCTCTACTCCCAAATCGTCGCCATGGAAGTCCCCGTCAACGGCGAAATCGGTGATGAAGTCCATCTTGTCGACCAGATCCTGCTCTTCACATCCGGTAAAGGGCTGGCGACGGTGAATGGCAAGGACCAGGAGGTTAAGGCTGGTGATGTTGTTGTTGTGCCGGCGGGGACGCAGCATCAGTTCGTTACCAAGGGGGATCAGCCCTTAGAGTTGATTACGGTTTATGCGCCTGCGGAGCATTTGCCGAGTAGTGTGCATAAGACTAAGGAGGAGGGGGATAAGGCTGAGGAGGATGAGATTGATGAGGCGCCCGAGTGGGCGTTGAAGCCTAAGGCGGAGAATGAGAAGAATGGGTTGGTTAAGGAGAGTGGGAAGTATTAGACTAGGAAGGTTGTGTAGTCTTAATGATAAGTGTATTTCATGAGGCTGAAAGCTTATTTGTTGTTTGTTGGTGGTTTGTTGGTGAAGGAGATCGTGAGCCAGGGTACGTGCATGACTGGATATCGCGTAGGAGGTTAGACCTCAACCCATTCCGTAAGCTCTTCCTTGCGAACCTTGTGTCGCAAGAGCCTTTTCTCTTTCCCCTTCCCATCAAAGACGGCGGGTACGATTTGTATGTCAGACTCGCTGCCAAACTTCATCGTAACATCCCATGCCTTGCCTTGTTTGAGCTCCTCAATATCGTCCGCAATCTTGAGAGCCTTATACTGAACACCGTCACCCAAAGTATCGCCACAGTCCCGGCTTGATTGTGGGAGCTTGATGCGACCGCCTTCAATCTCATTTTCTGGATTGAAGTTACACACCAACCACGGCGCTCCTGCTCTTCCATTCTCCTCGATAGCGACGACGAGGACGAAGCCAGAGTCAGACCAGTATATCTGCCTTTCGTTCCTTTCGGCCCTTTGCTTGTTACTTTCCACGTGACAATCCTGAAGTTGAAACACCCGGCCCAGCTGCATAAACACAAAGCCCGTGGCGTCGTTGCCTCTGGACTCGTTCGTGAGACCAGATTGATCTAGTTCAATGCCCTTGGGCTGGACTCCTGCGGTCTCGGCATCGGATGCTGTCTTCCATATGTTGATACCAAGTATGTTTGTGAATTCCGGCCACTCGCGTTGATCGTCCCAGTCCACGTCTTCATCCTCGTACATCAGTTGGTCATAGCCATCGGGTACTAAGCAGAAGTGGTAGTCGCAATGCATTCCCAGTTTGAGTGCGCCATTCTCTATCCAACGCCGTATGTAATAGACCTTTTCGCGCGATTCTTCGTTAAGGAAGTCGATCTCTTGAATCGCTTTGATGAGTTCGGCGGCGGTTGGACGTGGTTGGTTTTGGCGAATACGTTCTGGTTCCTCTACCTCTTGCTCCATTTGCTTGAGCCTCCATTCGCGGTCTCTGTCTATGCTTGCTAAGTCGGGAAGGAGCTGTTCTATGTCTCGGGGCTGGTGGTGAGACGTGTCGTCGTTGGAGCTGGGATAGCCAGCTTTCGACATGCCGCTAGCCATAAGTTCTGCAGATATCCTCTCGCAATCGGCGTCGGTTAGAGATGACATGGTATCTTTACGTTTGTTTGTTTAGGTGTGAGCGAGAAAGAAAGAGTGAGAGAGAGGTCAAGTTCAACCTTGCTGTGTAGAAAGGGAACTTTGTCGCGTGAAAAAGCTCCTCGGGTGAACCATGGTACCATCAGTGAGTCACCTCATTTATGACCCAAACGTTTGCGTTTGGGGAACGGCCCGATACCTAAGATTCCGGCTTCTCTAACCACTGCGACTGACGTCGGGGACCTTCTGCCGAAAGATATCGCCCGTGGTGGAAGTTAGCTTGGAGAAAACCGCGGCGACGATCTGGGCCTCGGATTCCGTCCCGAACGACTTTGTCATACTCCACGGCTTCTTGTCCTTGAGATCGCTCATTCTCTCTCCAAGCTTCACAACCAAACGCTGAGTGTTGTCTCCTAGAAGAGTTCCCCAGAATCTACCTGTTCGCGGGATACGGACCCTGTCACCTTCGATCTCAGATTCAGGCTTGAAATTGAAGAGCAGCCATGGCGCGCCAGGCACTCCGTCCCGCTCGATAGCCACAACGAGGACGTAACCGGAATCGAACCAGGGCATCTGTACAGGGTGGTGGGACGATTTCCCGTATCTCTTTCTCGTCTCCTGTGAGACGTAATCAACCCTGCCCAGCTGCATGAACGTGAAACCGGTATCATCATTGCCAGTGGATGAATTGCTGGAAGCGGATTCGTCTGACTCGTTATTCTTGCGCCGGTTGTTACTCTGAGGGCTTGTCTTGGTCAGGTTGATACCGAGTATAGATCCAGGTAGGATGTCGCGCGGGTCCATCTGGTCGATGTCGTAATCTTCGGGGACTAGCTGTAAGAGATCCATCCTCAGACAGTAGTGATAGTCGAGATGCATTCCCAGGCCGACGTATGAGCGTAGGTCGGTACTCAACATGTCACAAAGAGTCGTACGGGAGTCCTCGGAGAGAAAGTTTGTCTTTTCAATGGTCTTGATGAGGTCGGCGGCGCTTCCAGGTTCAGGGAGTTGTCGATTGAGATTGCACTGCTTTTGGCTCCAGTCTTGAAATCTCCGTAGATTGTCCGGGCTGGGGAGTAACTGGCGCATGAGAAGCTGGCAATCTTCCTCGACATCTGGATTGTCCGTACGGAAAGAGCCGTCGTTGTTGTGGTAGCCGCTTGTCGAACGTTCTATCAGCCGTGCTGAAATCCTCTCGCAATCGGCGTCAGTGAGAAGTGACATGGTTAGATAGATCCCGGGAGTGAAGTTGAGTTGAGAAAGGTAGTCCAGGGTATCGTGGATGCGACTTGGGTATGCTTAGTCTGCCAGTTGTTCGCACAAATGCTCGCGGTGACGGGTGCTTCTGATGTTGCTAGTCTCTAGCAAACGCTTGGTAGCTAGCTAGACAAAATCACCAAGCGAGTGAGTGTGAGTCAACACGCAAACGACTTGGCCCAATCGTTCGGTAGCTAAACGCAATCAGCACACGCATAGCGCAAGCAGCAATCCCCGACCACGGTCTCTTCGGGGCCACAACCAGTTGTACAGAAGACCCTGTCAAGTGCGCTGCGCGGAGCAATCTTTTTTTTTTGAGTCGTGCTCAACGCTGAATGAACCCTAGAAGAAGGTACCAAGCCTGAGCTCGATTTCCCATTGGCGTGAGGCATTGGAAATGCGATCATGCATTCATTGCAGTCATTCTTCGCTACCGTGGGTGTAAATGGAGACAACCACTTTAGATGAACAGCCTAGCAAACCACCATTACTAGATGTTTATGTTCCAATGTACACAAGGTTCTTTTGCGAGAAGACCTCTTAGGCTTGAGCGCGAAAGATAGACAAGTGGAAATGCGGAAGTTCGGAAAGTGGGGGAGAGGTTTGAACACGCTGCTGGACACGCAGCGCGATCGTCAGCTCTACTCATCGGTATCGAAGGGATATGCGCTGCCCGTTGTGAATCGGTCATAAACTCACCGTGATATTCCATCGCGACTTTGCTTTCCGGGTGGTGTATGGGTTTTCGTCATAATGCAGCTGAGTTAGTCACGTATTACTACAAGCGGTAAGAAGGGTTCTCAGTGATCTCACAAACCTCCACATCAGAGTGACGAGTGGAACAGTGCCCGAATTCAGGGTCGTGACAGTTGCATCACAGATCTGCATTTGAGACTCGAGGCGTGTGGGGCCGCTAAGAGAGCGTTTTCAACGTTCTTCCACCATGGCGGAACACGATAGTGACGCGGACCCTGCGCGCGTTCGCGGTGGTGGGTGATGGTCTGTCAGCCTTGCCGTGGCGTAGAATGACATGTTTAGAGGCAGTCTAGATTAGAATACGGGTGTAAGTATCAGGCATATCCTGACATTGGGCGAACGCAAGTCTTGGTGCGGTAGGTTTTCGTGTGGCGTTGCAACGACGTAATAGCGCTGCAATGCCCCGATCGCGACATTTTCGCGAAGGTACTGGATGCGCTCAAGATGAGGGGAAACATGGCAGGATTAGTGTCTTCAGAGAGGAACAGCGGCCGGAGTCACGATAGGTAGCTCGCGGGGTCGGGCTCTGAGCCGAAGTTTGGTTATCAGATGCGATAACCGCCGAGAGACCGAGGACCGGGCGGCGTGACAATGGCATGTTACAGAATTTGTGCGACTATGTGCCGAGAAGGCCTGCGCTTCAGCTCATAGTGGTTGCGGTGAAGGCTGGTGGTGTAATATAACGCGTTCGGTGAGCACCATGATCAGGAGATTGGGCTGGTGCGGTGGGCGCAGCCAAGATGGTCGCAAGATGGTTTGATCTAGGTCTATGTCGGATAAAGTAGGACATGACAAGTGGGAATACGAGCGGTTTCGGCGATGGGGCGCTGACAAGCGTCATTCGGCAGAAGTGGGCGTTCGGGATGCTCATCTCAGCCTTGAAGGCGTCGTTGATCGGCAGTAGGAAAAGCGTCCGGGCGCGGCCTCTGTCGAACATTTGTCCATCACCACCAGGCCTCACCTCATGCCCACACCCTCTGCCACGGCTAGAATCCGCCCAATACGAATTTATTCACAGTCACTATCCATCGTGTCACCATTCTCGGGAATTCGCACGCGGCTGCCACTCGGTCGTGTTCGTTTGCCAGCCAGTCGAGGTGAGTGATGCCACGATCTGATAAGAAATTCGGTTGCATCAAAGCATCAGATAACCACCACCATCCCCCACATGCTCTGCGGTCGCACATCTCCGTCGTCCGCGGTTCAACAAGCAAGTGCGCCATGCACACCCGCACCGCGCCTTGCTGTTGCATTGAATTCCCCATGACCATACCAAGTCAGCTCTTGCTAATCATGGTTTGCGCTAGCAGTCCCCTTTGTCGCGTCCCCGGCAGCACGCCCATCGCTCCTTCACCTCACTCCACGCAGGCACATGGCAACCTCGACAGCCACCATGCCCAGCCCCATCCCTACCACGGCGACTTCACACCCTGACGACCCAATTCCTGCCGAGCCAAAGGATATCCCACAGCTCTCACTCCGGCCCTCGCCGGCACAGTCGCAGCCGGAGCAGACCTCCCCCAAATCTTCAGGCGAGTCCACACTATGGACCACCAGCAGCGATGAGTCTGAGGCGCCAATGACGCCAATGACGGAGCCCGATCAGGGTGTTGATGAAGTAGTCGATAAACTACAGGAACTGCCTACCTCGGCTGTCAATTTCTCTGGGCAGACGCGTCCTCGCCGCGCATCTACCACGCTCATTTCGGACAACCCAAACGACATCAGACGGATACTGGGCGAGGGTGAGACGGCCACCAAGCTCATCAGCCAGTGCTGCGGCGGAGGATGCTGTCTGCTCAAGACACTGGCCCCGGACTCATCGTCGCCCAACTTCATACCCGTCGTCGTCCCCGACAACCATGCCTTCCGGAGCCTCAACCTGCAACTGGGCCCGCTCGCCCTCGACAGTGAGCTCACCGACACAATTCCGCTCCCTCCCGCCAACATGTCCTTCGAGCCTCTGCCGTCCAAGGACACCAAGTACGTCTCGCAGGTGCACAAGACGCCGCCCAAGTACGTTCAGCCACACCCGCCCTACGAGGTCTACTCGGCGCCGCTCTACCACGCACGCGAGTTGACCAAGCCGGGCGCTGAGAAGAGAACCATCCACTTCGACATTGACGTTACCGACTACCCCGACGAGGGAGGCGTCGACTTCAAGGTTGGTGGTGCCGTTGGCATCTGCCCTCCCAACTCGCAGGAAATGGTCGATGAGCTGTTCGATCTCCTCTGCATCCCCAAGTTTGTCCGCGACAAGCCAGTCACAATCAAGACGCAGACTGGAAGATGGCCGACCATCTGGGGCGAAGACCAAGCGCGCGAACTTGTCACAACCAGACGCGAACTGCTGACCTGGTGTGCCGACATCCAGTCGCACCCGCCCACCAAGAACCTCCTTCGCGTGCTCGCCGAGTATGCCGAAGCCCCCAACGAGAAGAAGATCCTGACATACCTCTGCTCAGCCCAAGGACAAGCAGCCTTCTGCGATCTCCGTACTACTTCTCACTTCACAGTCTCACAGATGCTCAGCGCATTCCCTTCGTCGAAGCCGCCGCTACCGCACCTCCTCTCTGTCCTCACCCAGCTGATGCCTCGATTCTACTCCCTCTCGAACGATCCTCACATCTCGTCGGCGCGCCCCGGCCTACCCGGTACTCGCCGCCTCATCGAGATGGCCGTCACAATTCACGAAACACCCGATTGGCATGCTGAGGGTGCTACACGTACTGGTGTGGGCAGTGGCTTCATGGAGCGCATGGCACACGCTTTTATCACAGCCGAGAATGAAGGTGTCGATCCCCGCAGCATTCTCGATCTGCGCATCCCCATGTTCCGCGGACTCATGGCGAACCCTCTGTCAAAGCAATTTGGTGGTGAAGGCCCCATGGTGCTCATCGGAGCGGGAGTTGGCATGGCTCCTTTCCGTGGTTTCATCCTGAACCGCCTCAAGAACGCCAACTGCGCCAACAAGATCTGGCTCATCCAGGGTGTTCGAGACTCTATGCTCGATGAGCTCTACTCCGGTGAACTAGGCGACCATGAACGCGAAATCAAAAAGGTCGTCCAGAGCCGGAAGGTTAAGGTGGGAGGCTCCAACGAGGTCAAATACGTCCAAGACGAGGTGCGAGTACAGGCTGATATTGTCTGGTTCGTCATAAATGCTCTTGACGGACGTATCTTTGTCTGTGGCTCTAGTAAGGGCATGGGCGAAGGTGTCGAAGAGTCCCTGATCGATGTTGCGATGCAAAAGGGCCGCCTGAGCGAAGCGCAAGCGAAGGAGTTCTGGGCCAGGAAGAAGGAGGACGGACAGTACATTGCCGTAAGTACACTCTCCAATCATGCCTTCCTTGCACATACTAACGAACACGCAGGAAACATGGTGAACATGCCCTCTCTGAACATCTGTACATACAGTTACGGCTTCCGTTTCACGACCGCGTCTCTATCCTTATCGCTACCACATTGCCACGGCGTTCGAACAAAAGGTGCCCTTTACAAAACATATGGGCAGAACAAACATTGGTACGCACTTTCAGTCGAAGTTGGCTGTTCATGGCCTCTTCGTTTTCTGGGTTGGGATATTCGTCATTACATTAGAAGGACATGCGCGCAAGAGCATGGCGTTTGTCAAAGGCTGGGAACAGGCAATTTGTTTGCGTTATTACTATTGTCAAATCTATATCATCACATCACACATTGTTGATAGTGGGAAGAGAACGTAATGAAAGATGTTATTACAAGTTGTGGTCTTCTGGTGTCGAAAGGTTGGTGCTTGAGTAAAAGATGGTATCTTCCCAGTGCATTTGACAGTATTGATAGGGGTAGCTACCGTTTATGTCGCATCATATGAAGGAATTTCTCGAGGTAGAAGTATACGTTACTTCGTGAACTATCTACTCGTCAGAATTTAATACAACGTACGCCCCACGAGTCCTGGCCACCTCTAGTAACATACGCTTTAACGAACGTGCACTGTGCGCCAAATCACGCTTTGTCATGAATTTAATGAGTTGATAGAGCCTATCTACAATGCAACAATCTGGGCTGCGCATCACATGTTGATCGTAAGCCTTGGTTTCAATGTGTCTCAACCATGGTTCTCAACGTTCGCTACTCTACAGCGTTTTAGCATTGGGGTATAACGAGTTCAATCACTTACTTCGCATCTACCAAAACAGCATCGTTCCTCTATTCTTCCACTCTCCATAACGACTAGGAACTCTCATTCGATACGCGTTCCTAGGAAACATTATCCTCTAGCATGGCAAGCCAACTCCCAGACGAGGTCCTTCTCCAGATTTTGCACTACCTCCCCAAAAGTGTCAAGTACCCTAAGCCGCAAGCCGACTTACTCAATGCGCTCTCGACGTGCAAACAACTGGCACCACTTGTCCGAGAGGTTCTCTTCTGCGCACCAATACTGTACTCAAGCAAGGTCGACCAATTTCTCGCTTCACTCTTCCAGTACCCAGACCTGCGATACAAGATCCGCAGCTTGACCATCGAAACGGAAATCCGTGGGATGTGCATAGGACCGAACCCTATTCCAGCACTCGACTCGGAGCTATTATCGAAAGCCATCAGCCATATCAGCACATTAGACATCGATCCTCTGACGAAACAACACTTTACCGAATCCCTCCATGCCGGAAACGAATACGACGGGCCTAGCATCCTCCTCAGCCTCGTGCTGACCATGCTACCCAATCTACAGGAACTGTATCTCGGGGGCTCGATACTGTACAACTTTCCCTTCCTCCAACCCCTGCTCTACCATAGCAGCCTCTTTCCAGCCTACACCTCCGATCTAGGCCCTCTCCTCCCTCTCTTCAGCCACAAACTTACGGTCCTTGAATTACCCAACGACTTCCGCACCTCGCCTTCCAGCCGGTCCGATTATCGAGGCTCTGTGCATGGTATCCCGAAGTACTTCCCCGCGTTGCGCACGCTTGTGCTGCCGAGTGACAATGTTGTATATGCGTACTACAAAGAAGTCGTGCCGTCCAAGCTCGAACGGCTTATCTTGACCGACTGTCTCGGTAGGGAGGCAGAAAGGTGGGTGAAGCATGTAGCCAGGGCAAAGACAACGCTATTTCCCAATCTAGCGACAGTGAGTTTGTATCACTGCTGCCCCGGAAATGCCGCTAGAATGGCGTCACGCGAGCTTATGAAGGAGACGGGTATAGTGTGTAAGTTTTCCTCTCGATCAAAGTTTCGCGGTCGACGTTTTTCTAACAGTGTCCGGTAGTCTACCAGTATATTCCTGTCCTTTATCTCTGGAATACTAATGAATTCTTCCACCCTTGGATGTATAGTGGTAACGAGCTCGATCTTACAACGGTGGATATGAATGAAAGAGAACGTAGATGGGATAAGGTTGAAAGGGATGAGGAGAAGAAGCGAGAGGCTAGAAAAATTGCATGGGGCGGAGTTACAAGCGCGCGGAACCACACGGCATCGTAGGAAGGATATGCGCCTGAGTTCTTTTTTCGGTATCAGGACTTTATCATCAGTAAAGCAAACGTATCGTTAACGTAACGTTTCGTTAGTACACCCGCTATGAGCAGACTTTCCCAATTCTATCCGACACCAGGCCAACCTGTGCACAGTCAGTTTCCACATCCTTATATCAAATCTCTCATCCAATAACTTACTCCAAACCGTCGGCCCGTCATTAACCTTGGCAACATTAACCCGATCCCCCACCCTCCACACCTCCTCCCTGCCCTTCCCCCAAAACCCATATCGTCCAAACACCGGACTCCACTTCGCTCCCACATCAATCCTGCGATCCTTCTGCAATCTTTTCAGCACCTCTCCACTCGGTCCCTCCCCCGGTTTCCCCGTCTTGTAGTCAATATTGATACTCTTGCATCTTACACAGTTATGCGGAAGAAGGATCTCCGTTCCCCCTTTTACCGTAACTTTACCCCAATAATCTTCTTCGTACGGTTCATACGCGCCCTCCACCACGATATTAGGACGGAACTTTTCGATATCCATGCTCATTCCCTCTGGCAGTCGGGAGGTAACATCATCGAGACTCGTTTGCGAGCAGAAGAGATACGGAGCGCAGTCTGCGAAAGTGATCTTCCAGGATTCTTCTGCTGAGGGCTTATGCAGACCCATTGCTTTCTCGACGTACGAAGTAGTAAACGGGACGTATTTGGAGAGGAAACGGGTTAGTGGCGAGGGTTCAGTGGGTTGCATGTCTTGGAATTGGACGGTGCGTCGGTTGGCTCCTAAGTAGACGAAGATGACTGGGTAGCCGAAACAGGATGTGAACCAGTCGTTGTAATTTTGGGGCATTAGGAAGGCGGACGTGGGGCTGGAGTGCATGTCGATGTTGATGGGTGAGAGATTTTCTGTATCGGGTTCTAGCGGGATCTGGATGGATTTCGCTTTTGATGAGTCGCCATAGGCGATGTACTTGACGGTGATAGTGTCGTTGGACATTTCTTGGAGGAATTGCGTCATTTCGGGGTATTTGGCTACCGCCATGTTTTTATAGCCATCTTCGGTTTTTTGGAGTAGCATGAAGGAGCCTTGGTGATGTTAACATCGTGCCAGTGTAAAAAGGACGTGGGAAGCGTACGGTCGTGCTTGAAACCATGAGCGGTGGCAACGGCTTCGGTGACCTTGACGGCCCGTAGCGACTTGATGGGGTAGATGTATATCTAGCCGTGCTGTCATCAGCACACGATCTCAAACATCTCATAATCATCCAACATACCGCTGAGATCTTCATAGCCGTCAACCGCTGCATCAACGGGCTAAGAAGATTGAGAAGTTGATACATGCCGAAAGGCACTACACAAAGTGCCGTGATGATCCATATCGGCGACACCTTCTCCATATTGAAAGCATACTCTTCCTCCATACTGGGCAATCGATTCGTGAATATCGAGAGATGGAAGCGACGGTGGTCTTGGAAGGTGATGTGGTTGCGGTTGGAGATGCGCCTGACCCACGTGTACGCCTTACCAAGGCGCCAAGACATGTCAAACCTACTTAAGTAACCTCGGTCATCGGTCACCATCGAACCTTTAATGGCACGCAGTGGCGTCAGTATCATACGACAGTCGTAGGAAAGTTGCATTGGTAAACACATTGTTGAGTATTCAAGGCCGAGAGGGACCGCGGTACCTAGATGTTTGCAGTTCAAAGCAATGCCGGCTTTACTGTGTCAACTACACAGAAACGCTCTCAAATAGCCTGGATGAGTTTATTTGATCTTGATTCATCTAGCCACAGTCCTACTATCTGGACCCTTACACCCTCTTTCCGAAAACTCGGAACCGCTTCACACCTCCATCCGGGATAATCACCAACTTCGCATGGGTGTAGCCCCTGCCAGCCACCTCCTTCAACTCAGCCTTATACTCATGTTCCTTATCCGGACCCGTCTTTTGCGGCTCCAGAACCTCAAACCACTCCTTGTCATCATGAGCCGGATCCTTCTCAAAGCTTCCAGCAAAGACCTGCACCTTTTGCGGGAAGTTGCCTCTAAAGTGCGCAGTGTCGACAACAACGTGGTCGATCTCGCCCTTTGCGCCCAGCCTGACAATCGTCCAGTCGACGTGTTCGCCACGCGTGCGCTTCGTTTCCCAGCCGTCGCCCATGTCTTTTCCGCGACCTGGGAGGAGGAGATTGTCTTTTGTGCCGAAATGTTGGTCTGAGCATGATGTTGCGACGCCTCCCATGACTGTTGCTGAGAGCTCGAAGATGGCATCTGCGGATTGGGGGAACACGGGCACGGCGACACCGTAGAGGCGGAAACGCGCAATGCCACCGTCGGGGTACATGAGGAGCCGAACGTGGGTGTACGCCTTTTCCGTGATGTTTGCCAGCTTCCATCCGTGCCGTTGGCTAGGTCCACACTCCTGCTTTGACAGAATTGTCTCCCAACCCTGGTAGCTTGGCTTCTTCACCTCTTCTTCCTCTTTCTCGTCCGTGATAAAAGCACCCTCGACGGCAATTTCTGGTGCATGGTTTCCGTTGAAGTGTGCCGTGTCAATTTCTACACCTGCTACTTTTCCGCTGGCGGTACCAAGTCTCAGTACCACCCAGTCGGCAGGTTCGGTGTTGTGACGTCGGGTTTCCCAACCGTCATACCAAGCTCCCGTATGTACGAAGACACCAGGTTTACGGACTGCTGGAGTCGGTGTTATGAGATTCTCGGCTGCAGCGAAGTATTCATCACTGAAAGAGAGAACTTTGGAACCAAGTGGTGCAGATATGAGATCTTAATGCTTGTTAGATCTTCTGTCGAAATGCGAGGGTTATGGGCTTCTCACCAGTGTATTGGGACTTGAAAGTACTATCGATCTCATCAATTGGTATCGATTGCGCAGTGTTTGTGGCCACGCTTTTGACATCTTCTGGTGAAATGGTGCGAATCTCCATTTTGAGAGTGTGATATGCAAGAATGATGAGAAGATAAACGTAGTACGATGAAAAGAGAGAAAAGTAGGAAGTTTGTTTTGGGATTTGGCTGACTACCAAGAAGTTATGGCGGGGTGGTGGAGTGGTGGGGTAGCCAGACCCTGCGTGCCAACAGCTGCTGCTGCTATCGGAATCCGCCGATGCCTCCGCCGACTCGATGGATATTGACGGGCCGATCACGGAGTGATACCGATAACTAGATAGCTAATTTACATAAGACTCTCATTATCGACAGTCATTCCATGTATTGCTTGTGAAGTGTTTGACTCCTCTCGCTGTGAGATGGGCCGATGCTACAGTAAACGCGCTGTTTGCCCGGCGGGCCGCACGATAGGGAAAAATTGATGTTTCCGTAGTTGACGCGAAAGATTGAAGTAATGGTAAACAGATCTATGCATACCCTGATACTATGGTAATATCCAACTTGTGTGCTGTTGCACCCTCCACACCCCAACGGAATCAGCATCGTTCTTGCGGTTGCAGCCGAAACAGTATGTCTGCATCCTCAGATCTGGTTTGCGTGCCGTAGGGTAATTGATAGAGTGTTCCTCTTTGGACCGTTTGTCGGACCGGGTGCCACGTGTGTATCCAAATCATATGCGGCAATGCAACAAAGAACGCGACGGTCAGCAGCAACGAGATGTTGTAGTGCGGAACTTAAAAGAATCCGGTCTTCGTCTCAACCAAGCAGTGTGGACGCGACTATCAAAGTCTCAATTAGCAGGGTTCTCAATACTGCCGATCTTCATCTTCACCCATAGCTCGGATCGTTCCACTGCGTCTCTGAATAGTAGGAGCTTCCATTCTTATTGTTGCCTCCATTCAGGTCCAGCTTGGCCATAAACTCGGGGGGTACGGTGGGAATGTATTTCCGCTCTCGTTCTTTGTTAACACCTCCGAATCCGGCACCGTAGGTGATGAGCATGTCCGTTGACGTTGGAAGTGAAAATGGCAGCATGTACGACGGGTCTAAGAGAAGCTCGTCCGGTGGCTCGTCCTTCTCGTCTTCTTCCGACATGCGCGAAGGCGCAGGCGATGGTTCGACAGGTTTATCGGAAGTAGGCCTGACAGGCGTGGTTGGTACGGATTCCGATGCTGGCGGCGGATTGGGAGACTTTGTGCGTGCGGCTTTACGATCAGCGGCGGCTTTTTGCAGATGTACAATGTACTTAGAAGCGCTTTTCGGAAGGCCTTTCTCGCCCACTTCGGGCCGGTAATATTTCGCGGTGTGTAGTAGCTGTTGGGGCGACAGACGTGTAAGCTGTTGCAGAGTACCCACGAGCGACTCTAGGTCTTCCCCGAGTGAAGAGAAGCATTGAAGCCATTGCAGAAGTTGCACCAGAGGCTCGAGATGCCGTTTAGCAGCGTCCGCGGTGTTCTCGCCGGTAGAAGTCATGGAGCCGTTCTCGTAATGTTCGGGTTGCCGGTTGTTGGAACGAGCCCAGTCTTCGAGCGTCGAGACGTTCATGCGTATTTGCATAGCTTTTGTCCGTGCAAGATACTTCCGGTTCGACATTATGCGGTTGAAGACTTCGGCGGAAAGCCAGTAAATGAGCTGCGATAGCACCTGCGCAGCAATGACAGAGTGCACATCGTACAGATCAAGGACGAACAGGGTGGATGATAGGAGAGATGTGATGTTTCGCGGTGATGGCTGTGCTCTGCGCTTTGGAGATGGCGGTCGGAAGCGTTTCTCGAGGGGTTCTAATGGCTTTGCCTTGGGTTTGGAACGAAATATTTTCCATTCGTGTTGGAACTGTACGTCTTCGAAACCAGGCATAGGCTCATGGTCGAGCATTGCCTGGTCCAAGTTCTTGTCCATCCTTCGCTCAGCGTCACGGATGATCAAGATGAAAATCTCATTGATAAGTTCTGCCATCTGCAGTTGAAACTCAGTAGTCGCACTCGTGAGCCCGCCGTCTTTCTTGAGGTAATGTAAAAGCAGTGTCGCATTGGACATCCAGAAGGCCAGCACAGTCATATCCCACTGGTGCTTTTCTACAACGTCGTTTATCTTGTTCATGGCAGATACCAGCAGGGTCTCGAGAAGTTCCGGGTTCGCATGATAGTGTGCGTAGCGGGCACTCAGGAAGAGTATGTTTGCGGGAACTGGCTTTTGCGACGGAGAGCGCTGCGGCGTCATGTTTGTGATGATAATGTCCAGTATACGTTCGAGCTCGCTTTCTTGGAAGACAAACATCTGGTCGTTGAGACATCTGTCCCAGATGAACTCCTGCGCTTCTTCTTCTGGCTCTTCGGGTGACTCGGGCTGTTCGTCCAAGCCAAGGTTGCCGATATCAACCTCGAGATTGAAAGCACTCTCCATCATCATGCGCCGTTTTAAGTCGTTCTCCTGCATTTCTTGCTCGAAGCGGTCCTGAGAGAATCCAGAGCTGTAGAAGTCGTCGCCAACACCGACGTTGCCAATCGCGTATCCGCTCTCGTGTAGATACTCGGACAGCTCGGTGTTGGGCTCGACGAAATCGAAGGCGGTCCTTCCTCCAGAAGACTTGACATCTGTCGATGCGCCGTGGTCGAGCAGAAGTTTGACGATGGCCTTGTGCCGGTTTGTCATGGCCCACATGAGCGGCGTCCAGCGATTCTTGTCTTGCATATCAACAGTTGCGCCCTGCTCGAGAAGTGTAGCTGCCACGTCCTCGTGTCCAAAACAGCTTGCGTAGACTAGTGGCGGCGTGCCTTCGGCGTCGACGCCGTTGATGTTGATGTATTCGCGCGTTTTCCCATCTAGCAGCCGCTTTACTCTTTCCAGCTCGCCATTTGATGCGGCCAGTGTAAAAAGCCCCTGTAAAGCCTCTTTCTTTTCCTCGTGTGACAACTTGTCGTCGGCGACAACCTTGGCTTCGTCGCCTGCATTGTCGTTCTTGAGGCGCGCTTGGTGGGCCAGCATCTGCACTAGGCGACTATCGCTGTCCTCGAGTTGCTGCATGTCTTCGTCGCCAAACGTCGGGTCGTCGAGCGAGAGGTTGAAACTGAGCGGGCGGGCGGGCATGGGGGTGGTGAGAAATTGCGACTGCCCTAGGCGACGTCAGTTCCTCGTGGTTCATTGCGCCTTCCCTATCCGACACTTACCCTGCCAGGCGTCGTAGATCTCGGTTTCCTCATTCATGATGGTGACAGGTCGCCTGTCATTGAGGGAAGTGGGCAGGTCCGAGGGGAGTTGTCGTGGCCTCATAGGTTCCCCAAGGTCGCCTGAATAGGCATGCTCGTGGTCGGGCGAGTCCATTGTGTGACATTGAATAGGGTGGATGTGGAAGGATGTTGTTTGCTCTGACAGCGGCTACCTCTGCGGAAGATGCATGTGTCAAATGTCGAGGGATGCCCGGTCGCCTGTGGTGGGGCAGCTTCACTCTAACAGTGGCCGGCAGGCAGAGGGCGGTATGGGGGCGAAAGATGGTCGCAGTGGGAAATTGCGACTGGGCGTATTGCTGACCCGCCCGGCGGAGGTGGTAATAATGCAGTGTCGGTATGCAGATGATGCAGACGGCACTACTGGCCCTGAACCACGATGATGTCGCTACCAACGGCTCCAGCCCGAGGGCTAACGCGCCAGGCCGATCTTCCGCTATGCCAGATACAGCCGTCCCAACTTGCGCGGGGGGTGCTCCGCATGCCAGCCACACGTGGTCCACGTTGATATTCGCTGCGGATGCGTGCTTGGTTTTGGTTTCAGGGCGCGTTGGGCTGGGCAGGAAACGTTACTTTTGCGTGCGGTGCGTTGGGCGCAAACTTCCGCTACAGCGAGCCCATGTCGATTATGACGTCTAAGATACAAGCGCGAAGTCTGAGCGCATCTTCGCAGTCCGTCTGCTGTGGCTGGAATGCCATCAGTAAGCACTCCACATGCGCGTCTGCTCCCTCTAGAACACTGGCATCAACAGCCTACCGGACTCTCCTTTACGCCCCTCCCGTCGCTCCCAACACTCCCGACGACCGCGCTCTTGACATGGCAGTCGCGCCCCGCTGATGCTGTGATGGATAGATCGAGCGCCTGGCGACTTTACCCTACACATTGATATCCTGCATCCCACCCAGAGCATGTCTTAGATCCCCGGCGGTTGCGAACATCGGAAAGACACAATGACTCGATCCGAAGGAGGCGGGCGCACGCAGCACTTCTCGCACATCTTTGCGCGTCTGCAGGAGCTGCAGAACTATGGCTGGGACACGGACATTGAGCCCTTCCACTCAGTAAGAGGCGTCGCATAGCCCAGGTTGTCGCTGCACCCTGCTAACGTCGAATAGTCGTATGATAACTGGCATTTCTTCGGTTACGAGAAGCAAGCGCCCCGGCAGGATCGCCCTCAGTCAAGAGGAAGGAGCGCCGTAACCTCCCCCACCTCTTTCAAGCTGTCGCATTCACCCGACTCCCTGACCCGAAGCCGCCCAACCATAACACGCACTCACCGCAGTTCGGGCTCAGATGCGAGCGCCTCTACCGTACAAACACGTCGCACCAACACCACCGCCAAAGGTGTGGCAAGAGAAGGCCGGACCGTCGTATGCCGTGTCTCGCAGCAGACTCTGCGCCTCGAACGCGAGTTCCAGCTCGCCAAACTCGTCGTCAAGGAGTCGGATCCAGAGTGCAAGCACTTTGTTCGGCCCATAGAGTTTGTGAGGCTATCGACCAAAGCCGGCGAGGAGCCTCTTGTCGCCAGCATATTCGAAGCCCCGGGACCCAACTACCTCAACGACTTGGTCAACTTCGGCCCCAATTTCTGGAAGGTTGGCAGTCATGGACAGAGCGGTCAATCAGATGCTTCATTGCCCAACCGTGGAATACCTCTCCTTACCTTCCTCGACTTTGCCGTCGGATCAGTCGAGTGTCTGGAAATATTGCACCACGGTCACGAAATCGTCCATGGAGAAATTCGGGGCGATGCCTTTCATTTCGCTGAGAACGGGACAGTCAAGATGATCAATTTTGGATCGGGCGCACGATCTTTCGAGAACGGACTGACAAGCGCCGGTTGGAGTACCCTGTCAAAAGAGACTGGCATCGAATTGAAGTTGGCCTTCATATCCCCTGAACAGACTGGTAGAATGCCCGCTGAACCCGACACAAGAACCGACATCTACAGCCTTGGCATTCTCTTCTACACGATGCTCTGCGGGCAGACGCCATTCGAAGGCGCTACGGCTCTCGATGTCATGCAGAACGTCATTAGCAAGCGAATTCCTCCAATTTCTTCCCGACGACTAGACATCCCAGAGGCTCTGTCTGAGATCATCCAACGTATGACGCAGCGCAATATTGAGGAGAGATACCACTCTACTTCAGGCTTGAAATTCGATCTCTTTCGTATCCGCGAGCTTCTTTACGATGGAGATGTAGAAGGATTGAAGGCCTTCCATGTAGGCACCAAGGACATCAGTTGCTTCTTCAACTTGCCCCTCAAACTAATCGGGCGTGAGAAAGAACGCAAGACTATAGTGGACGTGATAGAGCGCGTAGCGAGGCATCGTTGGAGTAACGTCAAAGCGTTGCAGAGCCTGAGCTCAGGTTCCTCCTTTTCAGATCAACGACGAGACCTGCAATTTGACGACATCATTTCCGAAAGCACTAGCTCAAGAGGCTCCGACAGCAGGCTCAACAGCGTTTCGGTAGATGGTCCTGTATTCATGGAAAGCGCTCGGTCGATGCAACAGGCCTCCCAAGATAGTGTGGCACAATCAGAATCATCAACGGCTGAAGGAAGTGTGGACAGTCGGCCCCAACTGCAATCCGCGAGCCGAGGCCGTTCCAACAATAGCATTGAAAGCACCGGACTCTATTCTCGCAGCCACCAATCCAACGATGGCCTAAGAACTCTAGCCAGCACGCGAAAACTAAGGCGCAAGGCGCGATGTGAGGTGATAGCCATCGCCGGTGCCACCGGGTTGGGTAAATCTCGTCTCGTGCAGAGCGTACAGAGCACAGCAAGGAGCACTGGCTACTTCGCTATGGCTAAATTTGATCCCGCCAAGAAAGCACCATTTGACCCTATTCTTCGGCTGATGTCTTCTTTCTTCCGCCAAATATGGTAAGTCTCTTTGAGAACTACTCTCAATGCTCGCAATTGTACTAACGTCGGCCAGTATGTACAGTCATCTTAGACATTCCTGTTCCCCTACAGCAGCTACTAACTTACATCTCTCTGTCTAGTCAGTGAGGCGGATGTAACAACTGAATTTCACCAGAGATTGCGCCATTACCTCAGGAACAGTGGAGTTTGGGCGGTGCTACGAACCTACCTTGATCTACCGGAATGGCTCTTGAACACGAACGGAAAGAGTCCGCAACAGAAGGACATGGAGCCCATTAAGGATCTGACTCGACGGGCATCATCTCCTGCCGTTCACTGCGGATCAGCTGGACATACCGCCGAGGCTTGGCTACGAAGCGGAGGTGCTTCGAAATCTTCCAGATTCATGAATGTCTTCATAGATGTTCTACGACTCCTGGCAATGCACAAGCTCTGCACATGGAGTTTGGAAGATGTTCAGTATGCTGATCCCGAAAGCGCTGAGCTGATTCATCACATCGTGCAAGCCAAAATTCCGCTTGTTCTTATGCTCACGTACAGCGACGAAGAGACCCTACCCCGAGAACTCACCCCGCTACTGCGTCACGCCACCAGAGTACAGCTTCTTCCTTTTGTAGAGGCCCAGACGGCCGACTACGTGGCTGAGACGCTCCATCGGGACCATCAGTATATCCTTCCTCTAGTAGCGGTAATTCAGGAAAAGTCTCGAGGCAACCTCTTCTATATACGCGAGATACTAGACACTTGCTATCGGAAACGCTGCGTGTACTACGAGTGGCGGGAGAACACCTGGGTTTTCGACCTAGACAAAGTCTTCGCCGTTTTCGAGAGTCCAGATTATGGATCATCCGTTACGACTGACTTTATAGCAAAGCGGTTGACAGAATTACCATCTTCCAGTAGGAAGCTCTTGGCGTGGGCATCCCTCCTGGGTGGTACTTTCTCGTTCGAACTTCTGAAGAAGCTCCTTCAGCCTACAAACAAGCCCGCAGCTCATGGGAGGTTACCACTTTTCGAGAGAGACGAGAGTGCCGTCACAGCTCTCGATGCAGCATTGAAAGCCTACGTACTCATGCCTGCCGAACAAGATGCTCGATTCAGATTCAGTCACGATCGGTACCTTACAGCGGCTGTGAACTCCCTCGACAAGGAATGGGATACACAGTTGATGCACTTCACCATTGCCAAGATGATAACTTCCGGCGAGGAGTACAACGACGACTCAACTTCAGGTTCCAAGGCGTTGTACATGCAGAGTCGCCACATCTGTCTCGCTGCAGAACTGATCAAGACTAAGGAAACAGTGCGAGCTCCATTCCGTGATATGCTATATCAAGCTGGAGAAACTGCATGCGAGTCGGGTGCGCGATCAACTGGCATCTACTACTTCGCACATAGCCTCATGCTTCTGCAAGACGATCCATGGGACGACAATAGGCCGGACGTATCCTACCAAGAGACGTTGCAACTCTTTGTGCGCTCGGCAGAATGCTATTGGCACCAGGGCATGTTCGATGAGGCTCTTAGCTTGATCCGGACGACCTTCCAGCATGCCCGCGATCCCTGCGATATGGCTAGTTCGTTCATTCTACAGTCTAGGGTGTTCGCTATTCGCGGCGACAGTTTCGGGTAAGTAATGTTCCACATCCTTTCCGTGCATGCGCCTGGAGCAGGTTTCACTCTTGCAAGATAGCACGACCTTTGAAACTTGCATGTGTACCTGTCGCCTTTCATCACTGCAACTATCGCGGCAGTCAGCTAACGACATCACCATCTATAGTGCGTTCCAGGCTCTCAAAGACTGTTTGTCTTTGCTCAATTCCCCTATTCCTCCGACAACATGGGAGGCGTGCGATGCTCAATTTCAGCAGATACACGGCACGCTTCAGAACATCGATAAGGAAGAACTGCTCAAGCGGCGTCCGTCTCCTGATGACCGTGTCCTGATGACTATTGGGCCTGTCTTCATCGAACTCCTTAGTGCGGCGTTCTGGTCGAACAGCCTGCTTTTCTATCAGGCGACGCTGAAGCTTATCACCGTCCATCTCGAAAAGGGGACCATGTCACAGGTTGCCCTTGCATACGTGCATCTGGGCACTGTTGCGGGCGGTCGTTTCGGAATGACGAATTTCGCAGTCGACATGGGTGCGATTGCAAAGCGAATCTTTCAGATGGTAAGTTCTGGCTATACGAAGTGCACGTGAGATATATGCTGACTTCATACCTCTACCTCTGCAGTTTCCTGAAGACTACTACACCCTGGGACGAGGTCAAACTTTGCAGCCAATGTTTCTGGGTCACTTGGAAGCGCCTGTAGGCGATCTGATACCGAGCTTAGAAACAGCCTTGCAGGCTTCACTAACTGCTGGCGATCGCATCCTCACACTTCTAAATCTTGGTGTACAGGCTCACTTTAGGGTCATGGCTTCATACGACGTCGCAGAATTGGAAGCCTGGATTGAAGAAACACCGCTTGATATGCGAAACTGGCAGAAAGACATGCGTGGAGGAGTTTTTCTTATGGCTGCTCGTCAATATGCAAGAGCGCTCCAGGGAAAGACTGACTCAAGCAACGCTCTTTCCCTCCTCTCGGATGACGATCACAATGAGGTCGAGTACATTGAGTTCCTCGAAAACACGGCCAGCAATCCCAAGCGTCCCAAGTCTATATATCTTGCAACCAAACTTCCGTTGTTGGTACTCTATGGTCATCATTCGGATGCAGTGGCTCTTGGGGAGATGCTACTGCCAATGCTGAGCAGTCTCTGGTCAGAACGACTCAATTACTCGGTCCGATACTACTTATCGTTAGCATACATGGCTGTTCTTCGAGAGAAGCCCGCTCATAGCCGGAGAGACGAGATGGTAAAACACGTTCATGAGACCCTCAAATTGCTCGAGACATGTTGCACCACCACTGATGTCAACTACCGGGGCTGGATACATCTTCTCACTGCCGTCCTCGGGGATGTTAATGCCGATCCGCAATCCGCGCTGGAGAATTATGAGGCAGCCATGGAGCATAGCGAACGTTACGAGTTTGCATTGGACGAAGCGTTTGCTCTCGAGCTCTACACTGGATGGTTGGTAGACAAGAAGGCCTACAGGGCGGCCCGACACTCTTTGAAAGACTGCATCTCGGTATATCGGAGGATGTCAGCATACGGAAAAGCAAATCACTTCGCGAGTCGGTATGAGTGGCTAGTGCGTAGTGGCGCCTCGCTCACGACAGTGGACCAAGCTGTGCAAACCTCCCTCGTAGATACGGGTAACACGGCCTTCAGACTGGAGCAAAATGACCATGATCAATTTCTGGGCGCGGAGACTGCAGTCGATCGAACACAGAACTGGATTGTCCCGGAAACACGGCGCCAAGAGTCTGCTCCAGCTCTACACAACGGTCTCTCGGCTGTCGGTCTGGACATGCTAGACCTATCCTCAATCTTGGAGTCGAGTCAAGTCTTGTCTAGCGAGCTCGTCGTCGACAAGTTGATGGCGAAGATGAGTACCATTTTGCTCGAATCTACGGGCGGTACCTTGTGCGGCATAGTGATTGAAGACTCACAAATCGAATGGTCGATCGCATGCGTTGCCACCAACGAGCCTGACAACGACAGTGGGGTCTCTTCCGGCGTCACATCCTTCCCTGCTAGTCAACCTTTAGATACTGTGGACGATGTTGTTGCGCGGCAAGTGACGCTCTACACACTCCGCTTCCGAGAGATAGTCTTCGTCCAGAATCTACTAGAAGACGACCGCTTCTCCAACGTTTCTGACGCCTACCTTCAACGGAATCCCGAGGGGAAGGCAGTCATCTGCATCCCGATTCTACACAGCGATCACCTTCTTGGTTCAATATACGTCGAGGGCCCGCCGAATTCGTTTACCGAACGTAACACCCAGGTGCTTCGGTTACTGGTCAATCAAATTTCCATCTCCTTAGCCAATGCACTGCTTTTCAAAGAGGTGGAAAGAGTATCCGCAAGCAACGAAGCCATGCTTGAGATGCAGAAACGCGCTTTGTCACAGGCGCGGGCAGCAGAGATCAAGGCGAAAGAGGCTGAAGCCATAGCTGTGCGTAACATGAAGCTGAAAGAAGAAGCCGCGAAGGCAAAGAGTTTGTTCCTGGCCAACGTGTCGCACGAGTTGCGTACTCCCTTGAACGGCGTGATTGGTATGTCTGAGCTGTTGAAGGCTTCACCGCTAAACTCGGAACAAACCGGATACGCCGATTCAATTCGTGTCTGCGCCGATACGCTGCTCTCGATCATTAACGACCTTCTGGATTACTCCAAGCTCGAGGCTGGCAAAATGAATGTCTTGGAGATGCCCATTTCATTGAGCGAAACAATTGCGGAAGTAGTCCGCGCTTTGGCCTACACAAACGCCGAAAGAGGCCTCAAAACCATTGAGCAATTGCATCTGGATCCAGAGATGCTCGTTATGGGCGACCCTGTTCGATTGCATCAGATCCTCATGAACTTGCTGTCCAACAGCTACAAGTTCACGCCACGAGGATCTGTCACTGTTCGCGCTGTTGTTGACCAAGAGACAGACGACTGGGCAGATGTGACATGCAGCGTTATAGATACTGGCATCGGTATTCCAGATGAACAGAAGCAGAAATTGTTCCTTCCTTTTTCGCAGATAGAGTCCAGCTCTGCTAGGAGCTACGGCGGCACTGGCCTTGGTCTGAGTATTTGCAAAGCTCTCATAGAGAACGTTATGCATGGTACAGTACGTCTCGACAGCCAGCCAGGCCAAGGTACAACAGTCACCTTTTCGTTGCGATTCAAGAAGGTGCCGAAAGCGCAAGCAGGCAGTCAGCAGCAAAGGACACGAGAGCCAGACCCTATGGCTAGGTTCTCAAGTCAGGAAAACAATGGCCATGAGCAACTGTCGGGTTCCTGCATCGATCTTTCCACGATACCCAGACGAGAACTACGGGTCTGCATTGCGGAAGACAACTTGATCAACCAGCGCATCGCAATCAGCTTCGTGCAAAAGCTTGGCTTCAAATGCGACGCTTATCTCGACGGATACAAGACTATCGACGCTCTTGAGCGTGCTTCAGAGAATGGTCGCCCCTTCCATCTTATTCTCATGGATGTGCAAATGCCGCATTGTGATGGCTACGAAGGTGAGGATTGCTACTCGCGCCTTGGCTAGCACCTGAATACTGACTATGTATAGCTACGAAACTGATCCGCAAGCATCCCAATCCCGAGATTCGAAATGTACTCATCATTGCCATGACCGCTTCCGCTATACAAGGAGACCGCGAGAAGTGCCTGGAATCCGGTAAGTTCTGGCAGCTTACTTTACGTTTGAAACATACGCTGACCTAGTAGGTATGAACAATTACCTCGCGAAACCAGTTCGCGCGCAGACGCTCAAAGCGCTACTGGACTCGTACCTGAACAAGAACAAGGAGGTGGAGGAAATCCCCAATCTTGCGATCGAGGCGAAGAAGTTGGTCAAACAAGCATTGAACGAAGCTGAAGCGCTGCCTGATGTCACGAGTGGACACAAGGATCTCGAGGAAGACGTGCAGAATGGAAATGCTGCAGAAGACGGGAAGAAGCTGGAAAGGCCGTCCAGCGTTCGTATGAGCACCACCCAACACATATTACCCAACGGCAAGACGGAGCCTGTACCGCCTTCCGAGTAAACCGCATTTTCTTGGCCAATTTAAGGATTGACTGGTGGATGATTTGCGGCTTTTCGAGTTCCCGTTCGCGTTGTTATAGGCCGATCGTTCTTGCATCGCATGGCGTTATGCTCACTGAAGGAAACCATAGAGGACTTCCTTCGTGTTCCAGGTACATCGTAGCATTCTCGCCGGCAGCGCTTGATGATTGAATATTGCTGCAGTGCGAATTTGAATATATACCCGTTCGGTCGGTTCATCGTGTTGACTCAATCTTCTTCCTGTCAAAGCTTCACCGTGCGGGGTTACAATACGATGCAATGACGGCCCAGCACGCACACTCTCAGAACAGACATTTCGACGCGTAAGCTCGCAGCACGAGCAACCTCACGGCAGCATTGTGCTCGCCGGATCATCGGCCAAAGCACAACTTGGCGTCAGCTCCCTAGCCAGCGTGTCGTCGTCCCCACTTTAATTAACGCCGAAAAATGCCGCACACCCTGCGGCGCAGTGACTGAACCACGAAGTGGCTCATGAAGTGGCTCAACAAAGCGGTGGCACAGTCGCTGCCAATAGATCGTCACTAGAGTCAGCGTTCCGCGACACAACTTTTACACCTTATACAACGCCGGTGGTGAAGATGAGTCTGCCCTCGCAGATCTGCATGTCAGAAAAGGGCTTGCGTCACCCCCTTCCCCCTTCTCGGCTAACGGGATGTGCGTCAATTGGGCGTGGGCGTCTGGGTTAGCCGGCATCCACGGTTGAGTTTGTTGGCAGAGGGTTGAGTCTGTGGCCTTTCTTCCTGGTTTCTGTTTTTTCTCTTTCATGGGTTTCACTTCTTTCACCATACGTATGCTCTAGGAACTGAATATTCACAACGATACGCTTGATCTCACCTCTATTGTTCTATTTAGACTAATCCTTATCTTGACTACTCCGCGAAAAGACAACTGGGTTGAATATGGACACAGACACCATGACACGATCATCTCTAGAATCCAAGCGACATCACACCTTCGGCCTCCGTCGCAGCAGAAGCCACCTGTCCAGCAAACCATCCTCTTCACACCTCTTCGAAGGCACCGACGCTGTCCTCCAAAACCGCAAAGTTGCTCTCCAAAAAGTCATAGATACGCACCACGCTCTCGAACGGAAACACGGCCACGTCGCAACACCAACCAGTACCACCAGCGAACGACCGACTTCATCTTCCTCCTCCATCTCCTACGATCCCTTCACTACAGATTTCGGCGACCTATCTATACCCGACGCTGAAGTGCGCACGTTTCGATATCTTCTTCACAGATGGGAACCCAGGAACCCGGAGTGGGCTGACCCAGAATTCGAAAAGGCGATCGAGCGGCGAAGAGAAAGTTTCGAAGAGGCGGCCATCAAGCACTTCATCAGTCGAGTGGCTCTGTGGGATGCCAATGAGGCAGAAACGCAAACACAGTCACGAAGCGTATTCTCAATTTTCGGCAGGCGGAGGAGATCGAGGGCGAGGAGCGATGCGAGTAGAATGCTAAGCATCGTGGAAACGACGAAAGAGGATCCTGGCTTAGACGCGTTGAAGGAAGTTACTACGAGAGAGGGGCTGGCGCAACTACTATCGACGTTATTGAAGGACGATGGGCCAGCAACCGCGAGATTGAGAGAGGAGTGCAAGCAGGCGATGCATGAGTGGTATCAGATGAAGATTATTACAGATGGGTCGAGGGACAGTTGAGAGGAGGTGTCTTTTCATTGCCTGGTACGACGTCGTAAGAGCTGTGGCTATCATACATTCAGATCTACTGCATCGGTAATAAATCATGGCTTTCGGGTTAGAGAAACGTAAATTTGTGCAGATGCGACGAAGTTCAGTGTTCTTGTGCTTGCTGTACCCCAGTGATGTCATCAGCACTATCCGCATGGTTCCGCTTCCGATCGGAACCAGTCCCGTCACCCATCTCAAGCTGATGTGAAACGAACTCACAAACACGGCTACGTTCCATCCAACATGCCTTTCCTCCACGTCGGCTACAAACGCTTTCACTACACCGACTTGAAACCACAAGATGGCAAGACATGCGAAACACTCATCTTCATGCACGGGCTGGGCTCTTCGCAGAATTACTATCAACCAGTAACTCAGAGCTTGGTCGCGAATGGATTTCGCTGCATTACCTTTGACAACACAGGGGCTGGTCGATCGACGTACACATTTGTCGAGCAGAGTATTGAGACGCTAGGAGAAGATGTGATTGGGATTCTCGACGCGCTGAACGTCGACAAGGCTGTGTTCGTTGGGCACAGCATGGGAGGGTACGTCAGCAACGTCTCGGGCAGAAAGAAGCCTTGGAAGACGCGACTGCACGAACACGACAACTGACACGTTTCTAGCATCGTCGGCGCACACCTTGCGGCTGAGCGAAGTGACCGCATTGTTGCAGCTATTCTGATCGGCCCTGTATATCCCAACCCTGAGGCAGGCCCCCGCTTTCACGAACGGATAGAAACCGTTGCAAAAGACGGTATGCAACCCATGGCCGACAGCATCCCACATGCTGCAGTCGGGAAGAAAGCGTCTCCACTGGTCAAAGCGATGATCCGCGAGTTATTGCTATCGCAGGATCCAGCGGGTTATATTTCCAACTGTCGAGTCATTATCAATGCAAAGCCGCCTCAGTACAGCAAGATCAGCGTGCCCGTACTCATTCTCGCTGGTGAGCAGGACAGGAGCGCACCGCTTGAAGGATGCAAGAAGATGTTTGAAGAGATTGGTAGCAGCGAGAAGAAGTTGGAGGTTATGGAGGGAGTCGGGCATTGGCACTGTCTTGAGGCTTTTGACGAAGTTGCGAAATTGATTGAGGGGTTTTACCACGAGATACAATAAGCAATCCGTACAGGTTATTTCCGAACGACCCGCGGAACGGGGCACGCACTCACGGAACTGTAGGGTAGTGGAGAAGTTCTGCGTTCGTTTCATCGCACAGGCCCTCTTACTTGCGAGTCAAAAGGCAGAAGTGTACCTGCCAAGTCATACCGCCTTTCTGTGATGCCTCGCACTGAGTTCGCAGTGTGCGCATTGTGCCTGCGTGGTGGAGTGAAAGAGGGGTTCGTGAGGATACCACGTGCGAGCCGATCTTCCAGACGACCCTTGCGATGACTAGCTTAGCGACAAAAAAGCTGCAATGCAGACTCATCTCCGCGTGCGAGTAGAACGCCATTGGTGGTGTTGTGCTGCCGCATGACATAGCCATTGGCGGCGTCCCTGGCCCGATCAGCTGCATCATCTGCATTGGATGTGGCCTTGGCGCATGGGTTCCACCCTCCAAAGAGCGTTTGCAGCGGATAACTGTAAGCAGTAAGGCAGCGGGCCGCGCACCCACAAGACATACATGTGGGAGTAAAGACTTTTACAGCCTCCCATTCGTGAGAGAAAGGGCTGTGGGAGAAATGGATGTATTTTAGGGTGGTGGTTCAGGGTTCTGCGCCGGTACCCGCCGCAGCGGTTTGGTGTAATCTTCCCTGACGCCCCTCTCAGCAATGCCCACGACGCCATGCGCAGCGCTTCATTTGGCATCCTTTACTTTTCAGGCTCGACATTTCCGCGTGCGCTTGCCTGAGTCGAGCGTGGGTCATCTTGGCCCGATGTCGCTGGCCTGTCGTTCTTTGATTTGATTCGGTCCTTCCCGCCGTCCGTGCTGCACTCCCAAGGTTGTGCCGGATCGACTTGTCGGTAGACGAGGCTGCCACTCGCGTCTATTCGACATGGCCTCGCGCCCTCCTTCCCTTATCACGAGCCAACCCGAAGTGATCAGCGTCCGAAGCTGTGTGTGTGGCCTCTCACGCGCTACCACATCACCGCTGGCATGTGAAAGCCGACGACATCATACTTGAATGTTTCGTCCTCTGCCCCCCATGTGCGACTCTGATTGTGACATATTTAGTGCATCTGTCATGCTCCGTCTCGAACGCACGGAAGCTAGCGAAATCCTTCTCCAGTTTAATCGCGCCGCTAGTCTTTTCACGCGCCTAGTCTATTCAGGCCCCGGAAATCGAGTCCTGGGAGGCGGTGAACTCCCAACCCTTTTCGTAGAGGTGCCCACGCGCTCGGCTCAAACTCGTCAAGAGATCGTGCATGCCGTGCGTCTCGCTGCATGCTGGCAGGGTCTGGGCCAACCAACGGCCAAGATCGACATTTGGGACGTTTTGATCTCTTCTTTATATACTAGGCCCTAGTTTCCCTCCTACTGACCGCGGTTGATTCAATAGTCCTCCAGGCGGGTCCCGCGGTTCGTCACTTGACTGACCCAACAATTACTGGCGTCACATAGCCCGCCTGTGATTCCAGATTTCATTCTCTTATAACGCTTGTGTGTGCCGTTCGCGCGAGGAATCCAAATCTGTGTGTTTCGGTGTTGGCACTGGCTGCTGGTATGGGCTTTTACCCCTTGAGCACAGAACCTTCCTATTCCGATACTGATATCCGACCTAGACGAGTACCGAAATTATTCACCACTAAGACAATATTACCGACTCAATATCCTTTGACACACCTCACATCTACGTCACTCCCCGTTCTCGATCTTTGATAGATCGGCGATGAATCGAATTGATAGTGTTGCGGGTTCCTGTCTACCCAAGATACCCAGCCAAGAACCACTGTGCAACAACAACACTACTCAGCATAGCAAACATCACAGGAATAAAGTCGAATCGATCTCCTCTTTCCGGGTTGCAGACATGGAGCCACGACGACCAGTATCAGAGCAGCGCTCACGACCATTACGACAACAGTCAACCACATCATCAGAAAACTCAAACAGCAGATCGAAGAGCCGTGGCCATGGCTCAAAGCCCTCATCGCGACGCACTTCCTGTACTATCGTGGACCCCTCAAGACCTGCGCGCCACTACCGAGTGAAGAGTTTCCAAACACCCCCCGCCACCACAACCAGCCAAGATGTCGACGACGTTCTCGCTCTGCACTTTCGCAGCTGCAGCATCTTCTCAAATCCATCCTATCAGTCAAATTCCGGTCTTCCAAGTCCGGCAATGTCTCACGGCGACGCATTCGGTTTTCCCAGCGCAGCAACGCGTTTCAGTTCAGACAGTCTACGCGTAGTGGAAGAAACATCCATGCCCCGCCAAAGCGAAGACACAATCGACGCAGAGAAGACCAATACAACCATGCACTGGACATCACCGTGCACGCGCAAACGCGAATACGAAAGAATCGACAAAGCCAACAGCGGTCTACGAGGCTTCTTCCGCAAAGTAACACCACGATGTGTATCCGGCCCGCAAGAGAAGTTCTACGAGAAAGATCAGTCGGATGCTGGATCTGTGCGCCGCTATCGCATGGACGATTTGGATGACGCGCATATGAATGAGAAGGACAGTGCGCGGCCGCGGACGAGTCCTACACCCAGGCCAAACTCAAGACCGGGTGTTAAGAAGCGGTGGACCTGCTTTTAGATGAGAAGAGCAGAGATTGGGAGAGAGAACAAGAGTGACATTACGCAGCAACGATTTTGGCATATTTTCGCGCAGCATTGAAAACAGGCGTTTGCTATATCACGATACCCACGGCATGTTTGTTTTTGCGAGCTTATTGCTTTTGAATCAGAGAGAACGCATTATACCAATACGTCCATAGAGTAGATTTTTGTCGTAATTTATAGTTTTGCATTGATCTCGTGGTATTCTTGCTGGTGTAGTGAATGAACATGCAACAGGCGGTGAACATCGCGTCATGGCATCGCATTTCTTCATGGATTGGGTATTTGATGCGCGATATACAAGGAGACGTGCAACGCAAGTGAATTGAATGGTGATCATTGGTATAATTAATTGTGTATCTATAACTTGGACTCCTCCTTGACTGTGCCAATCTTGAGCTTAGGTGCGTACTTCTTCAATACGCTCTCGTTGTGGTACTGTGTCTTGGTCAGCATATCCAAACTTCATGTGCGATAAGGCACTTTCGATGATCAAATCAAGGGTCCAGTCTGCCATGATTCCGCTGGTACCGAGCACCGAGCACCGAGTACCATCAGCGCGGCGGTACCAAGACCAAACGCGCGACAGCAAATCCGGCCCTGGAAGACCGCGCGGAACGAATCGTCCCAGGCATTCTTTCCTTCTCGCCTTCTCTATGTGTTGGCTATAACGTACCTTCCAGAACTGCTTGCTAGCATCCTTTCCACCTACTCTCTTAAGGATCTTAGCGCCACCTGGGTGCTCATCCACGAACGAGTCCATCTTGTATACATCATTGTCGACTATTATGTACAGTCCCTTCTCGACTGTGTTGTGCTCGGCGACTTGCTTGGTGGTGAGAGACTCGGACATAGTGGGCTTGTGGACGCGTTTCGGCAGCGGCGGCGCGACGGCAACGGAGGAGAGGTACTTCGGCGTTTGAAATGTGAGAGGAGGTCGCGACGGTCGCGTTTAGTTTGGGGTTTTTGGAGGATTTGTCGGTGAGGGAGCAGGTGAGTATGGCTCTGGTGATGCGATAGAAGTGATCACGGGCGGAGTCTGGGGTTGATCTAGTAGTAGCTCAGGTTGCGGCTCGGTCGTGGAATGCTATAATGTGGAGGTATGCCGAGGTTGATGAATCGCGCTAAAGCTGCGCGTGGTAAGCTGGGTTGCGGAGATTGTGATTGGTGCTGACACGGCATTCCTCTCTCTCTCACCTAGGTATCGACCATCCATCTTCCAAGGCCGTTGTATCCTCCCTAGGCCTGGAAATCACCTGGGTAGACATCGCGGCGGCGGTGAGCCTCGCAGGTAGTACCCATGGATTTCGCAAACTCTATCGCCACATGCTGCACCGTCCGTCAAAGCAGCGAGTGCCTCAAGCTGAATTAGCACACGTCATGTTTTGAAGAAGGTTCTATTGCGCTTCGTCTGAAGGCGCAGTTTCTTCCTGCTCAACCTTGGTACTGATCGGACCAATACCAGTGGAATTGTATACTCGACACCATTCATTCGATCTCTACGCTTAGTCGCTTGGTCCACCACTACCACAACATGCGATTAACGGGGTACAGCGAATCACAGCGTATGAAGAGCAAAGCCGCAGAGTTCCTCTCATTTTCTCAGATGTAAAATGGGGACTAGGCAGAGGATGTGTCCGGAGTAAGGATTTTTCATACGCTTCTGCCTCTCTGAAGCTATTGGTATAATTTAAACCACATCACCTACCACTTACCTTTCCAAATAGCTTGTGTATCTCTCAGGCACGCGACAAGTCGACTGCACTATCCCTCAAAGAGTGTATTCCTCAGTCATACGACAAGATGTCAACGAAGCATACTGAAGCCCCTGTGCGCAACGCAGGGGTAGAATCACGCCTTCTTCAGCTACCCGGCGAGCTTCGCAACAAGATCTTCGAATACGCACTCACCATCGATGAGGGAATCTTCTATCGCGAGGACAAACTGGGTGTGGGTTGGTTGTGTCTCCATCCTCAAACATTTGAAGAACACGTAGAAAGACTTAGCGAAATCCCCGCACCAGTAGGTCGTGTTCAAGAGTCGGATGATGAAGCTCCCATGAGGAAGCGACGAAAAATTTCAGAGACGAATCTGACTACCAACAAGCCAGTGTCAGACACCAAGAAGACGATACACCAAGGGCCGGTCAGAGTGAATGGACATGTGGTCGCCAACCAGCTCCAGTTTGTCAACAAAAAGCTTCGAAACGAGACCAAAGCGTTGGTCATTCGCCACAACGATATACACATCCGGGGTCCGCCGAACAACCTCACCAGATTCTACAACAGCGTCGTGGGAAAGAGAAGACTATGGATCCAAAAGATCCACCAGCAAGTCACAGATTACCGCTTTGAGGATCTATATGGTCTCCAAATCGACACAGAAATGCATCCCCGCTTTCTGATAGAGTGTCATAGCAGGAGCACTGGAGGCTGGGCGGAATTTTATTCTCTCGCTACTCGTGCAGCAAGTGGGACGCCGAACATTGTCTTCAGTTGGTAGTACCAAGAGCGCTTTTGTACGGGCAGATTGCCAAGATCATCACAATGGACCCGCTACTAGCATGAGCTAGGCTGTTCTTCTAAGACTAAGATTTGGACAAGGTTGTGGTTCGGCCTCTTCGCGAAGAAGATGGCATTGAACGAAAGGAGTTGATGCCAGGTTTGCGAGATAGGGTCGAAGACTTGCTACCTGTGGCCAAAGACTGGTTTGAGCAGGGGTATTAGAGCCATGGAGATTGGACAACATGCTTGCAGCATACAAAGGCGGATGGAGGAATCGACAGCGCAGTGTTTTAGATCTAATAGCTCACGGACTACAATGATACGATTCCAGCTCGACAATGCTACGTTCCAAGTGCAAACTGCGACAATATATACATGTGTTCCGACTCTACAGTCACGAAGTAAAACGTGTTCATGCAGCGGGGCTAGCAACGGACGTTGTGAGCGGGCCGCTCTCAATGTAAGTCCCAGAGAAGAACCAGTCTTCGGCGCCCGTTCCATCGTTACCCTGGCGGGGCAGACGAAGGACACCAAGATGCCAGTCAGCACCATTGGAAGAAGTGCTGGTGGAGAAAGGTCCAGCAGTCTTGGTGAGCGTGCTGTTGCCGGTAGAGTGCCAGAAGGTGACTTGGTTCTAAGGGATGGTATTGAGAGTCAGTATGTGCTCAAGGTCACCTTGTAAATGATTGCGACTTACGGAGGAGAAGTTGATCTCGTAAGCGACGTTATGCCACTCGTCGGCCTTGAGTTCGACTTTCCACTTGCTTTGGCCACCCACCATCCATTGCCTGCGTTGGGGTTAGTATGAAACCCGTATTGAGTCCATACATGTGGATCGGCTCACAAGTTGGTGTTGCTAGTGCCAGACTCTCCGTTGACCCATCCATATTTCAGCTCGGTGAAATGGCTCTCGAAGAAACAGATTTGGTGTTCGTTCGTCGCACTCGGAACATTGGTCGTAGATCTCTTGATCGAAAAATGGTAGTAGACCGTGCCCTGGTTGATAGCAGCTTTCGTCTGGGGGATGAGCTCTGTCCTCCACATGTCGCTATTCCACTTGGCCGTGTTGTCGATCGTGATCTTAGCACCTTGCTTGCTGCCAGTGTCGCCAGAGTTCTTGTAGTTCGGTGACAGATTTACGTATTTGGTGGTCGCGCCTGAGCCGTGGATGTAGTACTGGTAGTCTGGCAGAGAAAGAGGCGAACGTCAGCTGTGTTCGCTGTGTAGCTTGACTGCAGCACTTACTGCCCACTTGGTTTGCCCAGGACCATTTGTCCAGATCAGAGGAAGTGGTCATGTCGTTGAAGCGACCATCCCACAGGATCGTGCCTATTTCTCGTCAATGGAATGTAACATGCAATGTGTGGGTTAGCAAACCCGCGGACACGGCGCTCACGAGCGCGTTGATGATAGCTGCCTTTCCGAACATGTTGACGACTGAAAGTGAAAGGGTCCTTGTTTGGAGAGACTGTGACAACTGGCAGTTGAGATACCGACAGCTGAGCTGTTCATGACGCTATATAAAGACCGCCTCAAGCCAATGCTTAAAGTATCTCGACCCGAATCTGGAGGCGAGGCGTCCATTTCGTGCTTAGAGCGCTGCACATCAATATCGGTGAAAAGGCACATGTCCGGCATTCTACATTGAGTATGTGCTCAATGTGCGCTGCGTGACCACTGTTCTCAATCAATCTATATGTTTTCGCCGCCTTTTCACATATAGTTGTGGACCTAGTAGCGGCCAAACGGTCCGGGACACATTGCGCCTTGTCTCAGCCAGACGCGGAAATGGCGACCCGGTTTTCGTCACCGCGTCCGCGGCACATGGTTCGATGCCGGCGAGTTAAGTCCATACAGGTACGAGATGATGGCGGGCTTGTTAATGGAGGAAGGCCGATCTGGCAGGGTGTCGAGATTAAGCTACATTAAGCCGAGGCCTACCCCACAACTAGTGCGAGCTAGAAAGCTTCGAATGGCGAGTCTGTCAGCAATTTCGCATGGTGACAGGAACTTAAGGCTGTCGCTAAGTGTAACTGTTTCTTGAAATATGTGAATGGATGCCTTTTGCATGACATTGGTTGCGGCGCGGGCGCACTTGCCGTGCCGCATCTTCCGAGATCTACCAAGGGGACCGAGAAGAAGAACGCCTCGATGCGTATCGCAGCAAGAAGTCTCACAAGAAGAGGCTGTCAACCACACCGAAAGAGCTTTCCAGTCTTTCAAATCTCTCACTCATATTCAGTTCCAAGGCTTTCCTACTAGGAGCCTCCCACCTGGGCACGATGCATCAACCGTCGATTATCGACATGCGTGCCTGACCTTACGCAGTTGCGGCAGTCTCAGGTTTCCTCACAGGCGAAGAATCTACCGCAGCTCCTGTCCCTTCGCACGGCCGAAATATGATGCAAGGAATTTCGCGCCAAATCAGTGGCGGGGTCACCTCTGTTTGCTGTGGACATACCTAGGTATTCTTGGTGGTCGGTGTGAAGTTATGACTTTGGCTGTAGGGTCAAATGTGTACCAAATTCTGAACGACTTGAGGGGGTCGAGGAGATAGTACACGGTAATAGCTGCAAGAAGTACCGCACCAGCTGCCACCCTGGGGTCCAGTACTCGGATATCTAGCCAACGGTGAAGCAACCTTGGAAGTGTCTGTTTCCTCGACTAGTAGTGGCATGACTCGCGCTGGTGAGTAACATATGACGACTGGTCCGTATGGTCTCGCAGCTGTAGACGTCGCATGGAGTGATTTAATCTGGTACCAGGCTTAAACCAAGTTGAGAGACTCGAGAAAGTATTGCGCGGCGATGGCCGCAAGGAGAACCGCAGCAGCTGCGACCCAGGTGCAAGCGGAGACGCGGCTTCCCGCTTGGGGAGAGGACGCTAAGGAAGTGGCGTTGTCTTTTCGAAGTTGATTTTCCGAGCTGCGCCTATGAGGGCTGGATGGAACGCGAGTCATGTCACCAGCTGTGGACACTTCGAGGGTTCGAGCAATATTCATCGCTCGAGAATCAACGAGACTTTACCTGGCGTTTGAAAAGCTTTTCAGAGTTGTTTGTAGCGCGAAGGGCTCTCTTTCATAGCACCGCTGTTGGTACTAGCCGCTCAGGGATTAGTGTCTGTTGGTCTCATGCCGTCGTGCACACGGTGGCCTCTTACACCCCACATGGAGTGAGGCACAGCAAAACTGCGCTACGATGGTTGTCGTTCCCAATCGCGCCATGAGGTTCCGCCCTTGCTGTCTCATGTTAACTGTTGATCATGAATGTCGAAAGATGCATCGCGCTACACAACGAGATTTTGCGGCACGGCTGGGTCGGCTCAGGTCGCAGTCTCGAGTCTCTCGAAGCCACTTGCAAGCCATGGTTCGAAACCTTTGGTGATGATGCCGAGGCTGTTCGTTCCCAGCTTTCACCTGATCTTGTTCGGTTTCTCCAAGAAGCTCGAGTTGTTAGTTTTCCTGAAGGTGTAGTCGATCTATCCTTCTTCTACTGGCTACAAAATCTCGCTTCGCCGAATTTCATGTTTGAGCAAGCGGAAGATTGGTCAAACGATGGAGAAGATGGTAATCTTTTGGTTCTCCACGAGATGAACAACTTCACTGGTCACTGGTGCGGACTGGTGTAAGTTAAATCAGACTGCCGAATACTGTTTTGATCTGGAATGTGCTAATCTTATCGTACAGATATGATCAAGAAGCGAACCTCTGTATCTTGAGCCCAAGCATCCATGACGCAGAAGAGGTCTTTGAACAGAAAGTGTGGTACCCATTGGAAACCGCTCTGGAGTTCTGGTTGGGTCAGATTCGGAAAGGGAAGATCGCTGCTGCGCCCAAAGCTATACACGAAAAATCTGGCAATAAGCGCTACGACCCTTGGAAGTTTATCCCGTACAGCAAATCCATGCTGGAAGAGAATGTTGAGGCTTTCAATCGTCTAGTAGAAACCATCGAAACTCGGATGCCTTCCACGGCCGAGCACGCAGAAATTGAACAAGTGGTACATGGGCTGGTCGAAGAGAGCATACTTCAAAGCATGAGTCTTCCCCATAACTTCACCTACGATTTCCTCCGACAGGCACGACGCCCACGCTTCCGAAACATAGCCCCAGGTCTCGAAGTAACTACCTCCATATTCTCCGATCAGCCATTCGGTTGTTATCTCTCGTCTACCTCCGACCGGCCTCCTATCCTTCTATTTCGCTTCAATCCCAACACTGTCAGTGGCGAAGAAATAGACAATCCATTCCCTGGATTCGACCGTATGAAAACCCATACTGCGGGCCTATACCTTCTCCCACATTGGGAGACGACAGCCGAGGACGAATGTAGGTTGATTTTACCTTTTGGTATTGGAGCAAATGGTTATGCAAGGAGGACTGATGGCAGCAAGTTTGGGGGAAACGAGGATGGTGAAGACAGCCATGTAGATATGTATCGTCCTGGATATCAGCCGCTTGAGGAGCCGCATGATCATAGTCTTGTCGATGTGTTGAAGAGCTGGACGGGTATGGTGGAGAGAGGCGATTGGCAAATTGATGAGAATGGAGTTGCAGGTGGAATGGATGTATGGAGAGAGGCGGATAGCAAGGAGAAATGGGCCGCGTATGTGATTCCGAGGGCTATACAGGGGGTAGAGAGGTAGATAGCTATGGTGAAGTATGAGAGCTTCCAGAGGTAGAGCAACTAAAGCAACACGAAGCTACAATCGCGCCCCGGAACTTTTCACCCTTCAAGCCTCAATTAATAAACGTCTACGAGATAGCAAGCTGTAGAGGGAAACGGAAGTTTAGACTATTTGGAAAAGCCTCATTGGTTACCTGTTTCTACTGGAAAAGGCTCTCGAGGTGGCGTCGCACCATTCTCAATTCTTTTTCTTCGTTCTCTACTCGATATCCCGGACCTTCCCGGCAACCAGGATTCCACCATGCATCTTCCCAGAGATCTATAGCATGCTGCCAGATGATCTCGAGGCGCTGTCCCTGAGACGATGCGCTCTTGCTAATGTCATCCAAATAGCCCCTGTCGAATTTAACCTGAGATGCCTTACAAACTCTCGGACCTCGCAAGATCTCGGTGTCTTGTCCATCTTGTGCAGGCTTCGGACGCCCAAGCTTAATCTTGAAGCTGTTGTACTTGAAGTCCAAGCCCGCAGTCTCCGAGTAAAGTTGCCTGTTCACATACTTGAGCATGTTGAACTCAACGTAGCGCTTGACAGGAGACGGTGTTCCGAGTGCACCGAGATTTTCCGAGTGCCGCACAACCTGCCGGGGTGCTTCCGGCGAGTGAAGGTAGAGCGGACTTGGTGAAGAGAGCGCGAGCTCGTATATTTCTGGAAAATCACAGTCAGCGCATGACCAGTGCATTAATCATCGTCGAAGGAGCAATGATAAATGACTCCAGAGCTCTGACTTACTGTTTCGTAATTCACCGGGGAGTTTGAGCAGGGGCGATTCCGTGGACATGTTGGTATATCCGTCTGCTTGTCTGATTGTACCGTACTTCTGCTGGGTAAATTAGAGCAACGTCTTCGAGTCGAAATTAAGTACCAGGCGCAGACTTCTGTAGAGAATGGGTGGGTTTAGATTCTGCTTGGAGAGGAGAGGAGCACTCGGGGGGTGGAAGTAGGATGCTTCAAAGGGATGAGCCACTAGAGACTCCAGGTGAAAAAGGTCACTGCATTCAACTCATTCACGATACTATCGAGTGAGTACTCTCTCGTAGATTGGGGCGCTCTGGATCGCGCTTTGCCTCTGTTGAAGTGGTATTGCCTCACGTTGACAACACTGTTGGGTCGGATCGTATCGATCGCGAGTTTCACTCACGAGCGTTCACTATTTGCAACCCTCTACTACATATACAAGGGCCTCCTTCCTTCTACATAACAACCAAATCACATCGCTTATTATTCCACAAGAACCCCCGGATCCACCAATCACTCAACCCATACCAACGTAATCTGCTCCCCAAATCTTCTACCAACGCGGAAAGCATGCCAATTAGGTCGAACATGTTTTCAGATTTCATCTGGTCGTTTATGTCGAAACCGGAAGCTGTAAAACCAGCGACCAAGGGACGCCTCTTCCTTCTTCCTCCCGAGCTCCGGAACGTTATCTACGAATACGTCCTAACCACACCAGACGCAACGCTAAAGTATACGACAAACGACACCTCCGGCCACAAACAGCTCAATCAGCTACAGTATGTCAATAAACAGCTACACCAGGAGTGCGCACACCTTGAGTTGAAGTTCAATACTACCATCACGATCTCTACCCGGGCCGAAGGCAAGACCACTGCCACCGAACAATTCTTTGCGCTTCTCGCATCTCTTCCAGAAGAGAAACACAAATGGCTCAGAACTGTGGCTCTGCAAAATACCGACGCTGATGTGAACGAGTACTTGACGCAAAGGAATAATCCAGGCAAAAAGGTCCTCACACAGATCGACAACCAAGCCAACATGTGTCGACTAGCGAAACTGTGCCGACAGATGCCATATATTACCGTGGAATTCAAATGGTCAATGTTCAGCGCCAAAGTTCTGAAGACAGCCTCTAATGGACCTGTCGTTCCTCTCATAGTAATCGCAATTGGGATTGCCCTTTCAGAGCTTCTCTTAGGTGACTCAAGGACCGAACTCTGGCCTATGGGACCGAACACCAGACCAGTCATAGAAAAAGGGTTGGAGATCGTAAGAGGATGGAACATGTTTGATATAAAGGGCGGGATGTCGCAACCATTCCATGAGAGTTTACGGGCGGATAATTTGCACTTCTTCCCCATGGAAGATATCCTCGAATCGGAGGAAGTCCCCGTACGCATAGGAACTCACTTCAACGATAAAGGGGAAGATCTTTCGCCGATATGGACAGCGGCGATTAGGAAATGGGTAGCGGAGGGACTTTAAGGGAGATTTCCGCTAGATCATGTCTACTTTGTATCGGAAACAACCCGCGAGAAAGTGCAGATCGATGAGCAATTATGTGCATTCATATACCTCATCCATGTAATTCGCATCGGTGATGCTGTCCTTTGAAGGTGACAACTGTAAACTCGCGATAGGCGTGCCGTTATAGCTGTTGATGTAGCCTCCACAGGGTCTTGTTTTTGTAGTAATATTTGACTTCTTCGCATGTGTAGGAGGTTAGGCGGCTGGTTTAAGATTCGTCGTTCACAATCCTTCTTTGTTTCATCAGCAGCTGTGATGTTTGTCGTGCGCAAGTGAATGAAAGAGGTGAACGAGATGAAAGCAGCCGCGGCCAGCGCACGGGCCCGCAGTTGCCTCGGTGACATCACAAACAAGCTGCGCAGACTTTCCCAAGTCTGCCTATCGCCCATCACAGCGACCACACGAGCCAACCCACGCCTGTCTTACGTCCGCCCTACAACTGTCTCAGTCGCCGGCCCCGCTCAACCGTAAACTTAATTCCGCGACAAAAAAGGACCCCACCACATCGACATGGCTGACGCGCGCGGAGAATACTGGTATTACGAAGATGGCGTCGACCCCAGCAAGATAACGGTCCCGGAACTGAGAAGCATCCTGCTGAGACATGGCGTCACATATCCGTCCTCGGCAAAGAAGCCCGCTCTGGTCGGCATGTTCGTCGACCTGGTCCTCCCTCAGAAGTCCAAAGTCCAGCGGATGCAGGCACACACGAAGCGATCGACGCGGGGCATCGTCGACGTCCCCTCCAGTTCAGCCAGTACGGTCGAGACAGACGACGCCGAGGACGAAACACTCATAGCACCTACGCCTGCGAAGACACGACGCACCACCCGACGAACAACGCGCGAGCCAACAGAGGAGGCAGAGGTGCCGGCACCACGCGCCAAGACACCCGCGCGCGCTGTCCCTGCCAAACACAGCAGAGCGCTTGAGCCCGAGGTGGACGAGCGGCCTGCGGCTAGACGCACACGCAAGAGCGTCACTCCTGCACCCAAAGAGCCCACGCCTGAGCCTGAAGCATGGCATCGCAACGACGCTGCCAGCCCCTTCACCCAGGAAAACCCGTTCCAAAGCGGAAGCTCTCCTGCAGTACCAGATACCATATTGCGCGACAGGCGTAGGAGAACTACTGGATTTGGCCAGCAGGAGCGGCGCAAGAGCGATGCGCACCGCCGGAGGACCGTCCAGCCCAAGACTGAACAACTGGACGAGGGCATCATGGTACCTACACGTGGAACGTTCGATGTGGCGGACCCGCGTACACAGCATCAGGAAGACGATCTTGCAGATGCCGGCGAGGAGTTCACTCCAGAAGAGCAACTTGAACTAGTGCGCGAGCGTGCGAAGGCTGGCGAGGTCGACATTCTGCCTCCACGCAGACGGAGGCAAAAGGGCAAAGCCACTGGTACGATCAAAGCAATGGCCGGGACTCTACTCCTCACAGCATCAGCCGCTTTTGCTGGCGTCTGGCGACAGGAAAAGATCGATGTTGGCTTTTGTGGCATCGGACGAGATGCTACTGGACTTGGTGGTATGGAGCTACCGAGCTGGGCAGATCAGCTCCTCCCGCAGTGTGAGCCCTGCCCACCACACGCGCAGTGTTTCCGCGGGTTGACTCTGAGGTGCGATCCCGATTTCATTATGAAAGACCATCCGCTGTCACTCGGTGGCCTGGTTCCTCTCCCTCCGACGTGTGAGCCAGACAGCGAGAAGACGCGGAAGGTGAATGGTATTGCGAACAAGGCAGTGGAGATTCTGCGACAACGCAAGGCCCAGTATGAGTGTGGGGAACCAGATGCGGCAGGGAATCCAGTGGAAAGCCCTGAAGTTAGCGAAGGAGATCTGAAGCAGCAGATGGCTTCTCAAAAGAGCAAGAGCTTGACAGATCAGGAGTTCAGTGAGCTGTTCGACAGAGCCTTTCCTGAATTGACCATGCGAGAGGAGATAGTCGAAAGCACCGATGGGTAAGTACTTCCTTTCCAGTTCTCCAACCACTTGTGCAACATATCTGACGTGGAATTGTACTAATCAGTTACTCTTCCTTGGAAACAGAACAACAGGCGGACGACGTCTCGCATCCACCTCCCTCGCCAAGCTCTCCCTCTCCTGCAGCGTCCGAAGATCCCTCCGAGAATCCTTTGAACGACATCTTCTCCAAATTGTAACGATGCTCATTCTGATTGCCACTGGATCGTACGGAAAGTACGCATACACCAGTAACCGAGCAATGGAAGTTCGCGCGAAGCAACTCGCAAGCGACGCATACGATAGACTCCAGGACCAGGCCGCGTTGAGCTACTATGACCCTGGCGCGGAGAAGGGTATCAGTATGACACAACTGCGAGATGACGTCTTGAGGACTGAGTTCAACGCATCTCGCCGACAGAAGTTATGGACAAGGGTGCAGGCGAAGGTCGAAAAGAACAGCAACATCCGTGCAGGTGTCCGAACCACCGCGAGCGGCGACGTCGCTCGCATGTGGGAATGGGTCGGCCCTGTGAAGCGCATCGACGACGGACGGAGCCCTGAGAAGCGCGAGAGTGGCAGGTTCAGTCTTGGCATGGGTAGCAGCCCACTCTCCGCATCTAAGGATACGAAGGAGGTCCAGAAGTGGGAGGAGGGACATCCGATTTACTAGTCGTTACGCTCGCAGCTTTCATTTGTTTCCCATCGCGGGTTCATGGGTCAAGGATGATATATGATTAGGGATCTGCACTTTATTTGGCACGCATGATACCACAATTCAATTCTTACTTCGACTGCACTTCAGCCTTTCAACACATTCAATGACTTGTAAATATGTCTGGGGATGGTCTGGTGCGTGCCCTCGACGCCTTGGCTGTGGCTGGTGAGTGGCGCAGATGACGGCTTACTAACCTAGCCGAAGCCCACACAACGCTAGCAATATCGGTCCAGCGCGACCACAACACCTCCAGCAACACCGCCAACTTTTCGCTCATACTAACCACAGAGCAAAATCCGTCAAAATGGTGAGTGACATTCTTGTTGCCAGAGACATTGCGAAGGACCACGACCGGTGCGACGAGCGAACGAATCCACGAATCTTCGATGACGATAGCGAGGCGAATTCTCCGACCCCGCGACATTCGACACGATGATACCCCATTAGAAGACCGAGATGTGGCGGAAGACATTTGATGCTGAGAGGGTTGGGATTGTACAATATCTCTTACAGAGGGCTGCTGGTGCGAAGGGACATGTGAGGACCTTGGCGTTGAAGAGGCGGCGACTCAACACGTACTCCATCACGGGCCCTTGGTATCGCGCCGCATCTGAACCCAGCTGTCGGGCGCAGTGTAGATGCTGGCATTTGATGGTGGCAACATCTCACCAGGATGATCTCAATCGCGACCTCCGCATCACCGCACATCCCTCGCCATCGCTTACGTCGGTCGCTCGCTTCGCATTCGTCGCCAGTACAGGAAATTGGGAATTTCAAAAGCATTGAGCCTGAATGCTGACTGTGACTTCCCAGGTCAACGTTCCCAAGACCCGCCGAACCTACTGCAAGGGCAAGAAGTGCATGAAGCACACCCAGCACAAGGTCACCCGTTAGTGATCCGCGTCCACACACTCGCATACCCGTATACTGAGACTGTGTAGAATACAAGGCAGGAAAGGCCTCTCTGTTCGCGCAGGGTAAGCGTCGTTATGACCGCAAGCAATCCGGTTACGGAGGTCAGACCAAGCCCGTCTTCCACAAGGTACGATCGCACGCATTCGAGCTCAAAAGATGAGTACTAACACCATGCAGAAAGCGAAGACCACCAAGAAGGTCGTTCTCCGTCTAGAGTGCACACAGTGCAAGACCAAGGCACAGGTAGGCTCCGCTCACATTCTTCCACCTCGCAATCGCTAACATACTCGTAGCTCGCCCTCAAGCGATGCAAGCACTTCGAGCTCGGTGGTGACAAGAAGACCAAGGGTGCCGCTCTCGTCTTCTAAGCGTGTACCTTCTTTCTCTCTCTTTTGCTGGGCTCTCGGCGTAGTCTTCGGGCGGATGGAATGGACGGCTCTACCTTCGACTCAAGCAATGCATCAATCATCAGTGCGATAAGAATGAAGGCGTGTGAGGCGGAAGATCTGGCGACAAAAGGTCACCAGCCACGAATTTACGGACTGTAACCTACATATGCATCAAATGGAGCTCGATTGAAGGGACCGCAAAACATTTCCACTTAACGCAGGTAGTGACAGCATAATCGGTGCCAAGTGATGACTTCTGGATGCAGCAGGTACAGCCGCGCGGATCGTTACTGACGGAGTCATTCCTAAGTAGTGGCTACCCCTCCACCCCACTAACGCGTCGCGTCCTATCTTGTCGATTGGGTCAGACGCTACTTCTCATGTGAGTCTCCATCATCCTCTGGATTCCCCTCACACAATGGCTGATACTAAGAAAAGTGTCCTCATTATTGGCGGCGGCGCAGTGGGTGCCATTGCAGCCGTCAACCTCGAAGTCGGCGGTCTCGCAACGGTGACCGTGGTGCTGCGATCTAACTACAACGTCGTCAAAGACAAAGGATACACAATCGAGAGCTGCGATCATGGAAAATTGGACGAATGGAGACCTAGCGTTGGTACGTTGTAAACCTTATGAGCGATTCAGCTGCCGATCCGCACCCAAAAAGCTAACACACCCAAGTCCGCAACACCATCCCCAACCTTACCGAAGAAGACATCCCACCATACGACTACGTCGTCCTCTGCACCAAAAACATCCCCGACGTCTCCCCCACCGCCGTCGACCTAATCACGCCAGCCCTGCCCAAAAACAGCAACAAAACCACTCTGATCCTCCTGCAAAATGGCCTCAACATCGAAAAGCCCTTCTTGCGCCCGCATCCCAACATCCCCATTCTCTCCGCTGTCTCCATGATCGGCAGCGCAGAACCCTCACCGGGCCACATCGTCCAAGACGAAGGCGATAAGCTGCTTATCGGCGCTTTTCCCACTTCCAACATTAATCCCGCTGTGCCGGAGCGTCGGGCTGAGGAGTTCGTGGCGTTGTATGGGAAAGGTGGGAAGACGGATTGTCAGTACTCGCCTAATGTTTTGCATGATAGGTGGAAGAAGCTGGTGTTCAATGCTTGTCTGAACCCCATCTGCGCGATTACGGGACTGGATGATGGACGCCTGAGACTTGCTGACGGGGCGTTGGATGGACTTGTTCGACCGGCTATGCGGGAGATTGTTGCGGCTGCGAAGGCGGTTTGTGGTGTGGAGTTGGCCGAGGATGTGGTCGAGGCGACTATTCAGGTTGATCCGCTGGAGAGCTATTTGAAGCCGAGTATGCAGCAGGATGTGGAGAAGGTGAGTTTAGTCCCTGGTTCTATTGCTTTACGTGACAAGAGCGGAGTGCTAATGCGGACAGGGCAACTTCATTGAGTTTGAGAATCTGCTGGGTGAGCCGTTGAGAGCGGGTAAGGATGCCGGTGTTGCTATGCCGACGTTGGAGGTGCTATATCAGCTTGCGAAAGCTATCCAGTGGCGGATGAAGGAGAGTAGGGGACTTGTCGAGGTGCCCAAGAAAAAGTAGCGCGGTTGAGCTTGCGGAGTGACTATTAGTACTCTACATGGTGTTAGCAGCTAAACATCTCCTATATCAAAGACGAATCATTAGATCGCGAGAGATTGTGGGCCGAACGTGAAAGGATGATCAGAGATTTGTAGTATTTTCTCCAACGCCTTTTATTCTGGTGCCACCTTATACAAGACAAAAACCGAACAGGTCTAAAAGGCTACATTAAGCCAAAACCTTACAAAGTAGGTGACCTAACGTTAATGTAGGCTCTAGGCTGTTTAGTTTATTCCTAGGTTGGCGTGGTGCTAGCATGCCGTCTGAAACAGAGAAAAGTCTCCAGTTCACCTCGTCCGATCGGCCATCAGCAGCGAGGTTCTTCTTCAAGTGGGAACCAACCTTGGAAAGGTCATGAGTTGTCATTGAGATACTGGGCATCGTGAGAAGGTCGAGACCGTATCCAGGTCATATCGCCTAGATTCGATTCCCTCTGGTTCACTCTCTAGATACCATGCTCCATCCACTCTCGCAAGTACTTATTGCCAATCCACTGCTCTGCCTCTAGAATAACCTCACCATCTTTCGCAACTCTGTGATTCGCCTTGATGACGGGTACTGTGAAGTTCGCAGGTAAGGTGGGGAAGTACCTTAAGTTCTCAGCCTGTAGTTGCGCTAAGTGTACTTTTGGGCCTTTATATGGCTCTCTCCATTTCTTTCCAGATTCTTTCAACATAGTATGTTCGGATTCGTCGAAAATAAGGTATTTGGTGGTTTCGCCACGGTATGCATAGTAAATGGATAGAGCCGCCATGAAGAAGAAAACAACGTCGTAGTGCCGGCAGTTGGCGTATGTCCAGAAAGGGTTATAACACTTGACTCTCATAGTGGGGATGTCGTTGCAGAGTCGGGCGAGGCGCGCGACAGCCTCCGCGCTCTCACTATCGAAGCACTTTGGGTCATACTTGTCGCATGTGATGCTGGTGGTCTTAATCCAGGACCTTTTGGCAATAGATATCGACGACACCCAGGCAGTAAGCATGTCGGACGGAGACTCATGTCCCGAACCCTCAGACAATGTGACGTCGTTGAACTTGAGCTCCAAACCAGCAGTCTCTGCATACAACTGCTTGTTAACATACTTGAGCTGGTTATATTCGACAAGCTTCTCGTCATCCCCCTGCTGGAAAGGTGCCTCGCGATGGTAGAGGTACGGCTTGTCTTCACCATCCTTAGGCATGCGGTAATGCAGCGGCTCTGAGTGGGTGAGAGCAAGTTGGTAGATCGTGTTGCGGAGCTCGGCCGGTAAGTCCAGAAGAAGCGAGGTGTTGGCCATCGTGGTGCGATAGTGGTTGAGACTTGTTTTCGGGAGATGAGGAAATTCAGTCGGGTTGGAGCTGTAATTGACACAAGAAATTGTGCTTGAGACATCTGGACCCTCGGTTGACTAGTGGCCGGTTGTCGTTCCAAGGTTCGCTCTGCGCCGCCTAAACTGGAAGGGGGTGCTTCCCTTCACCTACACTCCAGCAATACAGCAATACAGCTCGTCTCTCACCCAACAGGCCCGCACTCTTCGGGTGAATGCGTCATTACCTCCATGTTCCCCTACACGCCATTTACTTCTTGCACTCACTGGGGCTGACTTCGACTACATCTCCTTCACTTTGGGTTCAGTCCCGAAACTAAATCGTGTCATCTACTCGACCAGACTATGACCAACGTACCGGCTTATAACGCAGAGCTCATGTATGGGTACGTCGGTGTCGTGATCAGCAAGCTGACTTCTGTAACATCACGTGCAAACTCAAAAACCAACTACAGGGCTGCGTAAAGCGTGCCGTACGATTCCAAGATACGTAAAAGTGGTTAGAGTCCACAGCAGGTTTAGGGCTGAGTTGGTGTTGCGATATCTCGGCGAAATTCTTCAGCAGCCGATGGGGTGGAAGCATCCATATTGACGAGACGAGGCATTTCCACTCATCTCGATCAGGATGGGTTCGGCATGGCTATTCGATCGGAGAAGGCGACGCTGGTGGAAGCGTGACCATCCGAAGCAAGGCCGGAGGAGTTGGCGATTGGATAGTCATGGGTTCGCGTCGTGGGAGTGGAGGGGAGTTCCTGAAAGCAGAGCGGGCCATGGCCCTGCCGCTGCAAGGGCATGAAGATCTTTTATCGTAAAACCGGTAGTGGCGGAAGATCTTGGGCGCTGATAACGTCGCCATTGCAGGGTAAACCAGGTTTTAGTGGGCTGAGGAGCGGAACCGAGGTGGCGGTGCAGTTCGGCTCATGTCATGCTTGGCGAATGACGAGTGACGACGCTGTGAACCAACTGGGCTGCTGGCCACGACTGGCAAGAGTCAAGAATCTTCTTAACCTTCGCACGTGAACCACCCTACCCATCACCTGTCACTCCTGTGACTCTTCCCTACGCATCGCCCACCTCACCTGGCCACCGACCCTAACAACAACCATTCTTGAGCGCTTTCGAGCGCGCGCGCCTAGGCTTGGAATCCACTCAGCCACGCTTTGCTGCTTAGTATCACGACCAGATCAGCACTTTTCAGCCGCGAAATCAGCCCACCGACAACAGATAGCTTGATAACCTCAGGCATCAGCGCTTCCCCAGGCCTGACTCTATGCACACAAACGCGCCTCACCAGGCTGAACACCAACAACACCTCGGCACAGCCAGCGCATACCGTATACCGAAAATGGCGCTCAACGGAGTGCGCCGGAAAGACACGACCAAGGGGCCGCCGCTGCGCGTCCTGTCGTTAGGTATGTTGGTGATATGATGTAAGGCCTCAGTATGGCAGGTGCTAACCCATGTAACAGACGGCGGCGGTGTGCGGGGGTACTCCATGCTCATCATCCTCCAGGAATTGATGCACCGAACTTTTGTCGAGACCGAAGGCAGAGCCCCAAAACGGCACGAAGTACCCAAGCCATGCGAACACTTCGATCTCATTGTCGGCACCGGCACGGGAGGCTTGATCGCTATCATGCTGGGGCGGCTGAGAATGGACGTTGAGACCTGCAAGGACGTCTACGTGCGCATGACGAGGAGAGTCTTCGAGACTGACAAGACATTTGCCGGCATACCTTATCGGTCGACATTGTTCAAGGCTTCAAAGCTAGAGGAGGCTATCATGCAATGCGTGCGCGAACATACAATCTACGACGACGAGGGCAACGACAATCACAACGGGCAGGATGCACCGCCCATGACCCCCGGGAGCGCAATATCGGGCCGCATGCAAAGAAGCGCTAGTAATGCCAGCAACTACAGCCAGATTGGCATGACGCCCGTGAATATGCGCATAGCCGCCATGAAGTGGGGGAACCCTCACGCCCAGCTATACGACAACAGAGAAGAGCGCACGAAGACGTGAGTAGGCCGCATGTCGTTGATATGCCAATGCGCTAACTGTCTGCAGTGCCATCACAGCTGTCTACAAGGGCACCAAGAAGTCTGGCAATGGCCAGGTTCTCCTCCGCTCCTACGATTCCCGCAAAGAACCTCCAATCGAACCAAACGCCACGATATGGCAAGCCGGCCGAGCAACTTGCGCGACCGCCCTAGCATTCAAGCCAATCCAGATCGGCCAATCCGTCTTCCTCGATGAAGGCTCCGGCAAATACAACCCAGCGCCTATGGCTCTCGACGAAGCCGTTTGCAACGAATGGCCTGGGCGCGAAGTTGGCGTTTTCATAAGCATAGGCACCGGAAAGCGGCCAGAAGGCACAAACGCACAACAGCATCTGTGGTGGGAAGGCTTCGTTTCTGGCGGCATGGGCGACTTTGCAGAGGCGAGACGAAAATTGATCCAGAAGATCGAAGATTGCGAAAGGACACACAAGGAGATGAAGGACCACCTTGCGAAAAGACAAGTCAATCCTGAGAACTACTACCGTTTGAACGTCAACGTCGGTGTAGGAGAATTTGGAATGAACGAGTGGAATGCCCTCGCCGAAATTAGCACGAATACGCGCATGTATCTGGCAGACAAGGGAGTACAAGGTATGACGCTGGACTCGGCTGCGAAGATCGCAAGGATACACTTCGCAAAGGTGCGATGGGAGCGCGCCGCCAAGGGAGAGTCGCCATTCTCGCCAGGCGCTCAAGCGCCGAACAAGCCTCTTCCCACAGTCCCGGATCCAGCGCCCATGGCAGTGGAACTACCAGCCGAAGAGCTCGCGCCAGAATACTACACAAACATACATCCCGCCTTTCGCCCTCCGCCAGAACCGCGCCGGCCATCAGACAACGACAAGTTCCTGGTTGTGTCATCAGACGAATATCCGCAATCAGCAGCGAGTACAGATGGATTCAGCGACTTCCACCCCCGGCATTCAGGTGAACTAGTGTCGCCGGGACGTCGCTCGGATGAGCAATTTTCAGCGGGGCGTCCAGTATCCTGGATGAGCTCCGCGCCTAGCTGGGACGATCGTATGTCCAACGCTCCACCTAGACCACCTAAGACACCTTTGCAAGATGGACTTCACCCACCACCTCTATCCGGTACACGAACATCACCTCCTGCCGGGTCTTCCTTCGCAAGACCCCCTCCAGGTGCACCTCTACCGTACCCGGATACTGACGGTCCGCCACCAATTGTCAATAAGGCGACGAAGCCGGATTATACACGGTAAACGAGTGCGAGGTCGATCTTCTTTTTGCATATATGCTTGAACGGTGTGTGGAGTCTTGCATGGCCTATCTCTACGAAGGAGCGCCCATATCACGATGTTTCACGGCTGATAGTTTGTTGAGAGAATAGTTTAGATACCCATCGAAGTTTTCTTTGTTTCGCTCAATGTCATGAACTTTTGCATAACTACTCGTCTTTCCATGTCGCTTCTCATGTCTCGCAATGCTCAAAAGAATTGGAGCTGCCCATATGTGCTGACCAGAATACATGCATGATCGAATCGCTTCGCTGCATCAACGTCGCCAAGATGTCAATGACTGAAGCTCGCAAGGATCAACCGACCGTCCACTCAAATGTCTTCCTCAAGATCCTCCTCCTTAGGCTCAGGCTTAACGGGAGTGACTTCCTCTTCCTCGTCACCGACGACATCCTCAGAGACCTTCTTCTTGCGGCCACGCTTGGCAGGAGTGACTTCACCCTCTCCGTCAGCAGCAGCCTCGCCCTTCGCCTTGCGCTTTCGCGGAGTCGAAGTCTTCTTGGGGGTATCCTCCTCAATGGGGTTACCCGACATAAGAGCCTCCAACTCGTTCTTGAGGGTATCCTTGAGACGACCCATCATGCGTTGGCAGGCGATGACGGAACGGCCGGCGGGGCGGGGTGTGTTCTGTTTGTTGTGTTAGTTCGCACAGGTAAGAAGATGGGTTTTTAGATGGGGGTTACGCACGTTATAGTCGAACGTGATGTTGGATTTCTCGATGAGTGCGAAGAGATAGACGAGCTATTGTTCTTTGTCAGCATGTATAGTGTGCAGGGTAGGAGAAAGCATACGCGCTCCTTGTCTGTCCAGGCAGTGAGGGCCTTGCCGCTGTTGGCGCCTGACATGATGGAAAAGCTGGCGGACGGTGCTGGATTGTACTTAAATTTGTTGATGGTGTTGTGCTGTGCGGTAGACAGAAGATGGTATGAAGTGCGAGGCAGTAGAAAGGAAGGAAATGGAAGGTGGGAGACTGGTTTATGTGTGAAATTAGCGCTGTTGTGACGGTGAGGATGAGCTTGGCATTGGTGGCTACCAGGTGAAGGTGAGTTCTGGCACACGTGGGTCATTTGGGGTTGGGAGATTGCAACGCTTTGGTAAGTGAGGGATTTAATATGGTAGAACGTATCAAGCAGGTACGTGGTTTCAATACTGGTTTGATTTGTTCAAAATGCCTATGATGCATATGCCCTATGAAAGCTGACTATGCAGCTAAACAAGACCAGCGGAGCATTCAAAGTATGCCGTGAACCTATTCCGAACGCCAGACGCTGAGATGCGTTACAGAACGCTCAAGTTAATCGCCTCTTCTCCATGCCTGCAATGCCACAGTGATCGGGATGGATGTTCGGATATCCTCAGCCTCTTTCAGGATGTCGTCGTCATCATCGTCCTTGACCTCCTCCTTGACAGCCTCACTCTCCAGATCCTCCTCAACCTCAGGAGTAGGCTCCTTCTTCTTCTTCGGGCGACCGCGACCTTTCTTGGGAGTGACTTCTGCGTCATCACCGTCCTCGTCAGTCTTAACTTTTCGCTTGCGGGGTGTTGCGGCCTTCTTGGGTGTAACTTCGGACACAGGTACTCCCGCCTCCATAGCCTCCCACTCCGGCTTGAGAACGTTCTTGAGTGCGTTGATCTTCTGCTTGAAACCACTGGCGTTGCGACCGGCTGGGTAACAGCCCTCCTACGTCACGTTAGCGGGGAGTACTCTGTGCATTACAGAAGTCAGGATGGGGCTTACGTTGTAGTTGAAGACAGAGCCGTTCTTGTTGACGAGGTAGAGCAGACTGGAGAGCTAGTCAAGGTCAGCATCGCGCGATTGACAGAGTGCAGCTGCCATTAGGTACTCACCAAGTCACGGTCACTCCATCCGGTACCGGTGGCCTTCTTGGTATCCGACATGATGTGTTTGTCGTTTGAGTTGTTTTTGTTTACTGGATGGTTCGTAGTGCGGAGGAGTGTTGAAGAGAAGATGAACTGAGGGAGATGGAAGTTGGAGGAGAGGCGGCTCAGACTGATGTTTATATTCAAGGTGAGAGGACCGCCAAGCGTCCAGATTGACCGGAGCTTGAGCTCACCGTGAGTTCGTAAAGAGTAAACGCGGCACGTGGTGCATGGTGCAATATGCATCATACGTGGTGAAGGTGAGTCAGTTGCTCATGGCAACGCGATAGCCGCCTTATGGATCGTGTATGCTATGCCGATTCGATTCAATGGTTCTCAAACAAGGGAAAACTCCAAACTATACATTCTTCAAGCTATCACGATGTATTCTATAGGTATGCGACATGCTGCACTGATTAATTACCCTACTTTGATGGTCACCCGCCGTTGAGAGACGATAGCAAGGATCAGTCTCGATGAAAACCATCAAATATCGCAGATGCACTTACATGTTGTGCGATATCTTCTGAAATGGCCAGATGTAAATTGGAAGACAAAGTCGGAGTGAAAATGACAAAGTGACCAACGAAGATGCAGCCCAGGATAGCAGAATGTACAATATCTACCTGGACAGTGTCTAAGAAGCCATACCCGAGTGAGCTTCCCACCGTCGCAAAGAAATGTTTGCAAGTGCCGCATTTGCTATAAAAGCCATCTCCATCCACAATGTCGTTTTGAATGGTGCTTAATATGGAACTTTCTGTCTCGACATCAATTTTTGCGTCCAAGCACTCATACCATACACAACCTTGGAACGTCAAGGCTGCGATATCAGGTCGCATCATATCCAACAACATTGGGACCACCTATAAAAAGACGAGTTATCGCCCTGATCGAAAGCAAAAAAGCACCCCATACCCAAAACAGGCAGTCAAACACGGCCACACACTAGCAGCTGCCAGCCACCTCAACCACCAAGTCGTCCCGATTCGACCCGCTCCGACCATCTCGCATACGGCGATATGCGAACCATTGAATCAGTGCGTACCGGTGGATGTGGGTCCGGGGTAGAAGCGGGCCTTCCCGTGCGTCGATGAGCCACCGCATGCGGCACCGAGGCTGGCATGGGTCTGTGCCTACTATAGTTCGAGGGGGTTTGATAAGGGTTCGCGTGGTCTACGGGATTGGTCGGGTTGATAAGAGGAGGTGTTCGAGGCGTGCGGATCGTCTTATCGTCTTACTGTATCTTTCTGAGATCAGACGGCGGATGAGGGGTCGGACAGTGAGGGGGTCCGCGTCGGGGGGCTGTTGGGCGGTTTGGGTGTTCTCAACAGATACTCTCTCCTTGGGAGTTATGCTAGCTATCCGATGTGACACTAGGGTGAAGATAGAGGCATTGATCATGGCCGCTTGAGGTCACGGAAACGAAGTCAGGGAGATAGCAAATATTGTCCATAACATAATGTATTGTCATTCCAGTGCGCTCAGCTGCACCAGGTCGGAGGTATCTAGGTGTACTACAAGTTATCGTGAGAAGCGATTAAATGTAGTAGGGTATCGAAATCCGTCCAGCCATCCCACAGAAAAGGAAATTTTGTGACCCATTGCCCAGTCTAAATGATATCAAGACCGAAAGAAGAAAAAAGGTAAACCTAAGTGGCTAACCCTGACGCCAAAGAACATGACGAATTAGAAAGCTACAAGTGAGCAACACCGTTGGTGACCTCAGCGACACCGACGGTGGTGCCGTTCAACTTTTCGCTTGCGTAAAGTTGTTGAGAGACCTTCTTGTCGAAGTACTTGGGCTCGGTGTATGGGTCGTACATGTTCTTCTTGATGTAGGCGTCGAGTTGCTCGTCGGTAAGACCACGGAGCTCGGTAGCGCGGTCAACACCGTTCTTCTGAGCTGCACGGATGACACCGCGGGTTACGATGACGGAGACTTCGCGGATGCGGCGGATGTCGGGGTACAACCAGCCATCTGCGCGCTCTTGCTTGTTCAATGAAGTCGACAGTGATTCTGCAGAAGCGTAGATCATGTCTTGGGTGACGGAGACGGCCTTGGAGATAATGGCACCAAGTCCGATACCAGGGAAGACATACATGTTGTTTCCTTGGCCGGGCGTGAGCATCTTGCCGTCGAACTCCATTGAGGGGAAAGGAGAACCGGAAGCGAACAGGCAGCGTCCCTCAGTGGCGACGACAGCCTCCTCGAATGTGCACTCGGATTTGCTTGAAGGGTTGGAAAGAGGGAAGATGATGGGGTGGTTGTTGAGCTTGGCCATCTTCTCAAGGATGTCCTTGTTGAAGGCACCGCCGATGGTCGACAGACCCATCAGGATAGTGGGTTGTACGTAGTCGATGAGGCGGCTGAGCGACTGGTATTGGCGGCCGTTGTTGTCGTCACGAGCAAAGAAGACCTTGTGCTCGGCCAGCTTGTCGCCACGGTCCAGGGTAACGAGACCGTTTGAGTCGACGAACCAGAACTTGCGCTTGGCCTCGTCCTCTGTCAAGCCCTCCTTGATGAAGTACTCAACGATCTGCTTGGCAACACCAACACCAGCACTGCCAGCGCCGAGGAAAATAGCCTTGTGGTCCTTGGCGGGAACACCGGAAGCCTTGACGGCGTTGATGAATCCACCGACAATGACGGCGCCAGTTCCCTGGACGTCGTCGTTGAACATGGCGTATTGGTCTTGGTAGCGTTCTAGGGCGGGGAAGGGGTTCTTGAAGTCCTCGAATTGGATGACGATGCTGTCACACGATCAGTCTCCTGAAATGGATACGAATGCAAAGTACGTACCTGGGCCACTTGTCGGTAAGGGCAGCCATGAGCTCGTCGAGGAACTCCTTCTCTTGCTCAGGAGTAACCTTGGGCATCCTGGATCCCATATAGAGGGGATCGTCACGGAGAGCCTTGTTGCTGGTTCCGAGATCGAGAGTCAGGGGCAGGGTGCTGTCTGGCTTGATACCAGCGCAGGCGGTGTATAGAGCGAGCTTTCCAACGGGAATACCCATTCCGTTCACACCAAGGTCACCAAGACCCAAGATGCGGGATCCGTCTGTGAGAACGGTGATGTCGACCTGGTGTGGCCAGTTGTCGAGGATCTTGCGGAGGTTGCCGCGGTCGCTCCATGAGAGGTACATGCCCTCGGGTTGTGTCCAGATTTCGTGCCATCGTACGCAGGCCTCGCCGACGGTGGGGGTGTAGATGAGGGGAGTCAGTTCCTGGGTATGTTAGTTTATTGCCCTGGAAATCCTACTGAGTTCTCACATACCTTGATGTTCTCTCCGAGGAGACGGTAGAAAAGATGTGGGTTGGTGGCTTTGAGGTGGACGAGGTACTGGAACTTCTCAATGGGCGCCGTCTTCATGGCAAGGAGCCTGAGGCCTTGGTTGGGTTAGTAGTGATATTTGGATAGTCGGTGTTTGACATACATCGCTCGCTCTGGATGTCGTAGCTCTCGACGGCGGGGGGAGTGAGGCCGTATGTGCCCAGGGTCCTGCGGACGTCGGGCGTGTAGGACAGGTCGTAGTCACCGGAAGTGGTGCTCAGTTGGCGGGCCATGTTGGGGCGTGTAGCGGAGGGCATGGTGTCGTTTGCTATAGTGGCCATACAACGAACGAAGGAGGGTTTTTGGATTGAAGAACGGAGGCCTTGGGCGGGAGCCGTAACTTTTATAAGCGGTCTGAATCGCTGCATTGAAATGAGCTGAAACGACGCGTCGGCAATTGAAAAGGAATTAGGAAGACAGCCCGCCTGGGGCGCGGAGGATGGGGGGCTACATAACAAGCAGCCTATCGGAGGGGTCTAGGTTCCGCAACAGTCAGTCTGTGAGGAGATCCGTTCTCGCCGTCAAAGTGTGCCTGTAAAGGAAGCATGGACCAGCCCGTTGGTGACTTTTACGCGAGTCCCTTCCCCAAGTTTACTATCTTGCCGCGTGCACAACTGCAGCTTCACACACTACACGCAAAACAAACTCCATTGCATTTCCTAGCATTCTACTACCATTTCAGTCTGTCTGCAGTTTGCCTTCCAGAATTTTGCTCGAATCCTGAGGGATGCCGATGCTCGTCGTGTCACAGCCACAGCCACCGGGTAGCAGGGGTCATGACTGGACGTGCATACGAGTCGGGAGCAATCGGAACGCCCATATTTGCCTTGACGGAATGCCGTAGGATTCTTCCATGGGCTTCAATCTTCGTCCGCTCACCTTCTGTGCTATATTGCTTTTACCGGTACTCTGACCTAGCTGGAAAGTAGCCCGAACGGCTCCCGCCCGCGCCCTCGTCTGTGGTATACCGCTGTTTTCTTTTGGTCAACGACAGCATGCCCGTAGCCCAATATCGCGCTCGTTGCGAGGTCAGGCATCGAGGCATTTTATTTCCGTAGTCAATGCGCAGCGCCGCGTTGCAACAGCGTGCTTATTATTAATCGCGTTGATCTTACGGGAAATGTCTCATGGCCGTTCGCCACATGGGACCTTGAAGTGCTGTCGCGTTACTCAAGTCAATAGCGGCCCCGATTAGCCAGAAGCCATCACCGTCTACTCCTTCGCGGGTCCGCACCGGCTCCATGAAGGCACACCGCGACCCGACGAATTGCTAAGCACTATGAGCGGTGTGTCTTTGTACCGCAGACGGAGCCGCTGAGGGCAACTTTTTTACGCACACGGTACACCCCTGGCTATTCGCTAACGGACCGTTGGTGCCATGCCAGGGGAAGCGCATGCAGCATCCGATTGCTTTCGGCCCATGTCTGCGACAAGAAGAATGGGCGCCTCGACGAGTGGTTGACTGTCTATATCCGTGATATCCGGATCGCATCTCAGTATCGGACCTCCGATTCAATGCACGTTTGATCTCCTTTGCGATATGGACGAGGTCTCAGACCCTATACTTGCAGATGCGACAGTGGATCACCCGCGCGGTTGTGTGGGGAAAGCTTGATGGCTTGGGTAAGGTAGCCGCCCCAGGGCTCTGCGCCCAGTTCCTGCTCCTCCGAGAATTGGGGCACGCGACTCCACAGTCCACAGCACCACGGGAGGTTACGGACAACTTTATTGCAATTACCCGCATCCGACTTTCACATTCAAATCCGCGGAGGCTGGCTGACGCAAGCATCAATTATCGACAAAGTGGCTAATTATCGATGGATTGCCTCCCTTGCAGCAAACCTGCGACTGTCATGCAGCTGTCAAGTCTCACCGTCTCTTGACACCTGGAAAGCCATGGCGTGCGAGTCAGCATCGTACATATTAGATCTGATCCAGCGCACGCATGAAGCCCTATGGTCGGAGCAAACTAGCATGGGTAGCAAACTACTAGTCTCTGACAGTTTCTGATCTCTTAATATTTCTTCCAGAAATCAGCCTTCGTCGCATCTTGGGAATTAGACACCTGCCTGCCACCTACCCCACCTAGGCGTCTCGCGCTCCGCGGATTCCATGGACAGTCAAGAATTTTGCATACAATGGCGTGCACCTACTTACTTGATCTACCAAATTATTACAATACTACTGGCTTCTTACACAGACTGTTTATGATGGTCGTGTTCGCGAATCGCACGCGATGTCTAGTTGACAAACGTGGAAGGCTCTTATGGTCTTGGCAATACAAAGCTCGCTGGCAAACGACAATACGATCAGTCTACATAGAGCATATGCCAGACCAAAACCTGCTTTCAAAATTCTGAAGCCTGATCAAGAAACATTCTTGTTCATCTGTCAGCTGGCATCGAGGGTGCTTGCTATGACGCGGCGGTGCACGGAGCCACTTCCGCGGGGCTGTGATGGATCTGTGGTAGCTGTGAGCCTGTTCACGATAGCCTTAGTATTCGAGCTGCTATCAAAGCGGCTAGGTCTTTCAGCCGGAGTACGCTCCATCATTGTGAACCGGCTTCCGACGACTGCTTTTCTGTACCTTTTTTCGACTACATTCCAGAGCTAGAAAGTGGCTTACCTCGGCATCGGGTTGCTTTTGACCCCCATTGTATGAACGCAAGAACACATTCAGGAGAATCGCCGTGCTGGTAATTTACACGCTTGGGCGAAGTTTGCTCATATCGCAGAATATGGAACTCATCAAGGCCACGTGCTCAAGAGTGATGCGCGAACCATGGGTGCCATAGGTTGGGGAATGACACCCGCCCATGTAGCCTTGGCGCATATGTGGAGCCGCGGGATCGACGAACGGCATGACGTCAAGGCGCTAGCTTCCCTCGTCATCCTGATCAACGCGTCGTTTGGGAGCCTGGAACCTTGGTACAGCTTCAATGTAACCTCTGCCAGAGCTCTCTCCACTCTCTATCAACCACAATTGCACTCCACTCCACTCGAAAGTGACACCAACTATCGCAATGTCACTCTCATCATGCTTCGGGTCGCGCAAACGCGACGACGACCAGCGTCCTTTGTTGCCTCAGGTACGTCAGCTCAACTGTCTGCAACGCGACGCGTACTAACACCGAATGATAGTATCGCGATGATACAACGCTCCAGCGTGAGGTGCACCAGAAGCTCCACTCGTACCAGATGTTGAGGGCACTTTCCATGGGATTCATGCCGTCGAATGAACAAGTCATCATCAACCTCCGCAGCTTGCTGTCTGCAGACGTCCTGAACCCAGAGAACCCAGACTTGAGCGACTCAGGACGCCTGCTTGTCAAGTTTACGAAACAATGGCTTCATCAGTTCATCGACACGATGAACCACAAGAACAGCGAAGACCAGATTCAAGACTTCCTTTGGTACCTTTCCAAGTCTAGGATTTCTGTTGACGTAGAGGATATCGCGAGGCGGACGACAAGGTCAAAGGCGAAGGCGGATGCTACTGCAGGTGCGTACTCCCAGATGCGTCTATATCTCATTCACTAACACGGGAGCAGCATACCAGAGCCTCCAAACTGTTGGATCCCTCCTCCTTACCAATTCAGACTTCCGCATCTTCCTTTCTGATCTCCAAACCGTCGGACGCGAAGTCTTCAGAGACACCGCATTCACACTGTCGAACGTGTCCAAGAAGGCTGCGAAGAAGATTGAGCCCTCACAGGCAGAGTACAAGGCGCTTAAGGAGCCAGGCGCTGACGAGGGCCCTCCACCTTCGGCCGAGGATCTGGGTAACGATGTCGCCGAAGTAGCCCAGGTAGTTGGAAATGGTGTGGCCAAGGTTGCTAAGAGGGCAGACGTGAGTCTGGGACAAAAGCTACAGGGTGACGAGGGCGAATCTCTCATGTTCCGCCTGAAGAAGACGGTTACAAACCTGAGGCAGAAGAGGGACTACAACGACTCCGTCTCGGTGCTGGCACAGCTCCTGAAGCGCTACGCTTTAGTGTACTCTCGCACGGTCGAAGATGCCATGGGCACGCTCGAAACCGACATCGACACGAACCCAGCGATGGACAAGGCCGTCAGGAACTTCTGGACATTCATCAGCTCGTTCGGAGATAAACAGGAATGGAAGAAGCTCGAGGACGCCTTCCACCGGGTCTTGGATCACTCTCGCAAGGACCCAGAATTTGAGGATCTGCTGACCGACGTTGGCAACTCCCTCCAGAAGCTGCTCACCGACCCCGACTTCTTCGATCACGTCGACGAGAAGTTCCAGGAACTCCGGAAGAAGGCCCAGGGTGTTGGAAGCGAGTCTTCGCTCCGTCAGGATGTCGATGTGTTCTTTGAGCAAGCCCAGCGAACGTTCATGGCCGTGACGCAGGATGAAGACATTGCGAAGCTGATCAAAACAAGCACGAGGATCTGGAACATCTTGTCGCCCATGCACAACTCCACCAACAGCGAATTGGTTCAGGACGCCATCAACGTCTTCGTTCCTCTCGGAATCCAGGCTATCCAGTACATTCCTATCCCCCGTCTGGAGGTCTCCACGCCCGAGATCGACATGCTCCTCGAGAACCTGATTATCGAACCCGGAAAGACCGTCAACCACACCTCCTTCCTGCCTTTCCGCTTCAAGGTAGAAACATACAACGACTTCGAACTCCGCAAGGCCCGCTTCCGTGTGGCGTCAAAGGCTACTTCCAAGTTCACAATCAAGATTGACGGTCTCTCGTTCCGTGCAGATGAAGTCGGCTTCCTTCTTCGCGCACACTCTGGTCTCCTCCGTCTTGCCGATGAGGGTATCGCATCTTTCCAGCTCGACGAGCGCGGTATTGATATCCATCTCGACGTCGAGGTCGGCAAGGAGAAGCTAGAACAGATTCTCACCCTCAAAGCCGTGCGCGTCCACATCCACAAGCTCACCTATAAGCTTCGCAAATCCAAGTTCAGCATCCTCGGCTGGCTGTTCAAACCGCTCCTTCGCCCCATCGTCCGCAAGGTCATGGAGAGGCAGATGGCCAAGGGTATCGCCGACGGTATCCATGCTGCCAACCGCGAGCTCATCTTCGCCCGCGAGAGGCTCCGAGCTACGAGGATCTCGGACCCAGACGACCTCAAGACCTTCGTCAAAGCTGTCATCACTCGTCTCACACCCGCCGACGATCCAGACGTCTACACGAGGGTTGGTGTCGAGGCACCTGGCAAGGGTGTATTCGCTGGCAAGTATGCACCTGGTAGTGTTGTCAAGCTATGGGAAGAGGAGGGTCGTCGTGCAGCGGAGCGCATCGATGACTGGGATGAGGGCGGCTGGAGGAACGACGTTTTCGACCTACACGCCATGACAATGTCTTAGGCGTTTTTTGCTTCTCTCACGATCGGCTCAATTTGCAGAGTGTATTGTCCTTTTCGGCATCGGTTTCATGGGTTTATGATCATCTCAAGGCCAAAATGTTTTCTTAGCGGTAAGGGCACGATTTGCTTTTATGCGTGTATACGATATCCTAATGTAGTACATGATTCATTTGACAGTCTTGTTACAAAGGTGTCAAATCCTAATAGTGACTACAGGTCCGCTTTTAAGCAGACATCTAATTCATCAACGCCCGCTCAAACAGCGTTATCATACAGTGCACCAAACTCTGACCGCGAGTTCGATTTTTTCAAATGCTAGAGTGATGTTCTTTCCAAGATGGAAAAGCCTCTAGCCTTCTTACGTATCCCTTACAAATCAGGAATCCCAACCACTTTCATCTCGATTCACCTAGAAGGGAGGCAGGTAGAAGGGGTATCCGCCGTTCTTGATGCGGAAGACACTGAGCAGGAAGCTGTACATGCCGAACAGGACACCAGTCCACAGGAAAACGGCGAATGACTGTGCGCGCGGGTCTTTGATTCTGGGAACCTTGATGGCGAGAGAAATGGCAGCAAAAGCGAGGATGCCGTAGATGGCAGCAACAATCTGCGACTCGAGACCGTACTGGCTGCTGAAGCCTCCGGCGAAGTAGTTCATACCACCCTTGCCATCACCCACGACATACGGTGTTTTCCTAATGTGGTTGAACATGTGGCCACTGGTGAAGAGAAGCACGGCGATAAGGCTGACGGCGGCCCAGAGGTTACGGTTCTGGAGGATGGGAATGATGTACGGCCAGGCGACTGAGATGGCCGTGATACCTCCGAGGACGATGACGGTAGCGGAGATGTAGAAGACCCAGTCGATGGGGCGGGAGACGGAGGGCTTGGGCACGTCAGCGGGGAGCTGGCGCGCGATCCAGGCGTGGATCTGTTCGGCTTTCTGGGGGCCGGCGGTGAAGTCGAAGCGGACGGGTGCGGAGTCGACCTTTGCGTTTGCGCCGACGGTTGGGTGGAAGTAGAGGAGGACGGGTGCGGTTTGAAGCATCATCTATCGATTGTTAGTCCTGGAGAGCTGAAAGTAGAGGAACAGGGAGGTCTCACCGACTGGAAAGTGTTCTTTCCATCAACAAAGTCCAACGTGCCAAAGACCAGTTTCGTCTTCCCGTCTTTGTCACCCTTCATCCAGCTCTTGCCCAGCAAATCCCACTCGGGCTGAAAGTCCCTGCAGAGCATGCATCCAAACCTCGGCTCCAGGGCCGTCAAAAGCACAGCAACGCCATAATCTCTCGGAGACTTGGTCAATTGCGCATAACCGGCGTCGTCGAGCTTGAGCGGATGGCCCACGGAAAGCGACTTGGCGCGGGCGTCAGTGAAGCGGTCGCCGGTCGATTTCTTGGCAGCCAGAGCTGTAAAGGGCAGCAGCGAGGCCGTGAGGAGCTGTAACCACCGCATTGTGTCGTTTGGCGGGTGGAGAGTTGGTGTGCGGAGCTTTGGTGGGTTGGACTGGTGCTTGGGAACGTGGCCTCGAGCTCGGAGATGCGGCGTGCGTAATGCCAAGGCCGACACCTAGGCAGGGGTGCGCGACATGGGCGTTGGAGGTCAGCACTGCGGATTGTAAACCTCACAAGGACTGCTGGACTACTCAAGAGGCGATTCGTTCTTTAGTAGTGTTCGCGCGCTATCTTCACGTTTTCAGCGTCATTCTTCCACTTTGTTGTGTTGCTAGCTCCATGACGGCCATCTGCGCTCTGTTTGTTTACCCAGTCGCGTCTACCTAAAGCCCCACCACATTCTGTCCTACATCTACACCTAGCGACACGCTCGCGCATCATTGAGCAGATATTATACCATGGTCGCCGCTGTGGAGGCAGATATGGACATCAACTACGAGATGAAGGATGTGAGTAAAAGACGGCTGGACCCTGTTCGGCTGCCGTGTCTTAGACCTTCCACTGACCCTTTCAGCTCCAACATTCGCTGCGGAACGCGACGCTCGAACTCAGCCTCGAGCGGAGTAAGCATTCAGTCGAAGCGGTAGTCAAAGACGAGGAGATCCGGAAGTTGCGAGTCGCCCAGTGCCTCCTGCAAGACGAGAACAGCGACCTACACGAACAACTCGAGGAGGAGCAGGCGCGATCCGACGAGCTCGAGGCATCGCTCGAAGAGGCCCTTGCGCAGTTGGACGAGCAACGCGCAGAGGCAGAGGCAGCACAAAACACCATCCGCACCCAGGCGCGGGAAGTCGCGAATCTCAAGGTAAGCACGTCCGGCCTATCGATCATTGCGCTATTTGCTTACTTCTCTTAGGCCGAGCTCAAGGCTATGGAAAACGTCACATCCGACTCCAACAAGATACTATCAGACAAACTTGCCCTGTCCCGCGAAATCTCATCACTACGCCCCGAAGTCGAACACCTACGCGCCCAGGTCGAAGCAAACACCGGTCTACTTTCTGAGAAGCTCGCATTGCAACGCCAGATGACTACGCTACAAGTCGAACTCGAGAACGAGAAGCGGACCTCCGCCCGTACCATTGCGAAACAGGGGAAGAAGATGGAGCAGGACGAGGACCTCCGCAACGAGTTGGAGGAGGTGCGCAATGAGCTCGCAACGGAGAAGAAGGACCGGATGAAGGCTGAGGCTGGGCTTACAAAGGCTGAAAAGGCCATGGAGAAGGTGCAGGCCGATCTGGAGTCGCAACAACAGGCCACCGAAAGTCTGCAGGCCAAGGTCGAGAGCCTGTCCAAGAAGGAGGCCAACAAGGCTAGCAAGCGCAGTGAGGCCCAAGATGCCGCGATTGAGCAGCTCCGCGAAGAACTACAACAAGAAAAGGCTGCACGCCTTCAAGCCGAGAAAGCCCGCAAAGACACCGCCGCCCGCGATGCTGAGATCGAAGAGCTGCGACAGGAACTCGAACAAGAGAAGCGCGAGCGTCAGAAGGCAGAGAAGGCGTCGAGGAAGGGTTCACAACAACCCGACGATCAAGCCGAGGCTGCAAGGAAAGAGCTGGAAGAAGAGAAGCGCGAGCGCAAGAAGCAAGAGAAGGAATACAAGCAGACCTTGGCCGAACTCCAGGGCAAAAATGCGGTGCTCGACGACAAGCTGAGTGCCTTCCGCGAGAAGCTACGAACAACCAAGGAGAAGTTGAAGGAGAAGGAAGCCGAGCTTCAAAGGGTAGACCGGGCGCAGACCGCACCACCTGTTAAGAGCATCGCAGCTGCGTCTAGCAAGCCCGCAAAGACTGCTCGAAAACGCATGGCAGCTACTGCTGAGCCAGAGACCATGCTGGGTACGCCAGGAGACGGCTTCCCTGCGAAGAAGGCGAAGCGCGGCACTTCGGTCTCTGCCATGGGTGATACATCCACCTTCTCCCTAACGCCATTCCTGAACAAAGCGAGCAATATCGCACTTGACAGCCCTATCATTGAAGAAGAGGAGGAGGCCGAGCAACAAGTCGAAGAAGAAGTTGCTGAAGAGCAAGGTACTCCGACAGCGCCTCCCAAGAAAGCCCTCAAGAAGACTGCCCAACCCAAGGTCAAGGCCCTCGCGCCATCGGCATCGAGCAAGGCAAACGCAAAGCCATGCAAGAAGAACGCTGCCCCAGTCCTCGAAATGGTCTCAGAGGAAGCATCTGAGCTCTCGCACAACACATCCAAAGACGCATCCGAAAACGCGCCCGTATCCATCCCGACCAAAGACGACGATGGCCCATCCAAGAAGTCCAGCAAAGTCAAGCCTCGCAAGTCACTCATGTCCTTTGCCACATTCACCGAGGAACCCGCGGCAGAGAAGAAGAAGAAGCGCAAGCTTGGTGCAGGTGCCGGCAAGACACTCTTTGATTCTGAAGATGCCGAAGACGCTGCGCCCCTGAAGCCTGTCGGTCTCAGCAAAGGCCTGTTTGCGGCGAGGGCCCTGAGTAAGAACGTGTTGGGTAAGCAGGGACAGGGACGCCCCATTTCGGGCGGATTCAACATGATGAGTGAGGAGGCGTTCACCTTCTCGCCGCTCAAGAAGGATCGGAGAGGGGCGAGTATTCTGAAGTAGAAGAGGGGGCTTGGGGTGAGGAGGTGCTGTACAATATTCGTTCGGTGCATATTTGGCGTTTGGTCTCACATCACGTATTGGCATTCATTAGACTTCAGGTTATATGCAATACATACATTACAGTTGCATCCTACAACACATGAGCAGTTCAAGATTTAATATTTCATAGGTCTGTTTGAAGGATACATGGACAACTTTGTGGGATCTCTGACAGGCAGAAATCCTGTGAAGACCTCCTCGCTGTTGTATTGCAGCATTCTTCGGAACTTGAGAATGTGTTGTATGCAACACACTAGCATTCTAGGGGCCATATAATGGAACGTGTAGGTCTACAAGGAGCAGCAAGACAATCTCTCTCACCTCAACTCTCATGCCAAGCCTACGTGGTCACTGTGAGCCGAGCAGGTGAAGGCAGACAAATTTCCCGCGTTAAACCAAGCGCTACACTCTCTTATCCCAGTTACCTTTCGGTCCTCAGTCCTACTACAATATCTTCATTCTTCCTACCAACTTACCAACGCCGTTCATGAAGATGCAGCCCGACCGAGGAGCACACGACAAGAAGACGACGGTGCAGGAAAGTCTACCCGAAACCATGCAGTCAGAAGCCAATATCACAGTGAGCTATTCATAAATCTATTTCTAGAGGATTATGGTTAACACACAGTCTAGACCTCACACAATGGCGGCGACATGAACGAGAAGATCGAGAAGGTCACTGCCAAGCGTGAGAGCGACAGAACCCTCCATCCGGTGCAGATGCTAGAGAGCGAGCCATCCCTTCATCCCACCAATACCGAGAATGATCACACACCGGATGAGCAGAATGATGCCTCAGACAAAGACACAGCCAAGCCACTACAAAAGCCCTCACTCATCGTCACCCTCTCATGTCCGGAAATCGCTCGATTTGTTACGGAAGATACAGATAGCGATGAAGAACTCGCTGAACAGGATATGTATGGCGGTGAAGATAACGACGATGAGGGCCCAGAACCGCTTTCAGAGGCGCAGCTAGCTTACTTCTACGCCCACTTCGTCGACATGGATTGGGATGTGAAAGTAGATGCTTGATGTGCGGTTGAGGCTGCAATCTATGGTGGGAAGAATATTTCCTCAGGTGCAAGAGGAACGTGGAAATCGGGCCGCCATGGAGGATATCAAGGGCAAGCTTCATGAGATGACGATTATTTGCGATCGCCAGCGAACTCAGCTTCTGGGTCGGAGGCGGACTGGACAGGAAGGCACAGGAAATGAGGTTTAGATAAAATCTATTTTTCTTTACTAGTACTACTCGCAGGGTATATCTCAAGGGAGCTGATACCAGCATGAACGATAGCGATGCATGCAGCGAAATGAATTTTTGTGCGAAGAATACGCAACAGTCGTGCCATTCGAAAGGCATCCTGCACTTCGTGATCCTGTGTCATCATAGTAAGGAAGGTCTCAAAGTAGGTCCAAGTAGGCCAGTAAACAGCCCCTGGGCGCTTAAGTACCTGGAAAGCCATGTGCGGCGCGGAAACAGGACCATAGCGCCGGGGCGTAGTAGGCGCACAGTATATATAGGCCATACCAACTGTGCCTCTTCAAGGCGCGCAAACAACACGACCCCGAAACAGACCAACAACAAGGTCTTCCCCTGAGTAAGCTGTTTCGCGATGGGTCCACTGGGGTTGGAGTAAGACTTCAAAGAGGCATTGTCTAGTAGTCGAGGATCTGATTGGGCTGTGCATGATTCCCACACCACCACTCATCTCGAGATGAGGGATGAGGGAATTGATGCTCACCGGGGACCTGCAACGGAAATGCGCGAGGCAATACGGAAAATGCGCAGACTCTTCGTGAGGGAATTACAACTCGCTCACGGCGCGCCGAAATCGCTCGTGAGCGATATCTGACCGGTGCGGACCGGAGTACGAACTCATGAATGCGAGGACATGCACTTCGTACACGGTGTAGATAGTACCGCCGTGGCGCACCCCTTGTCCAGATGGCTGCAAGACGACTTAGACGCTGGAGCCATCCAGAAGGCAGAAGAGACAGCTCACAACTGTGCCGTAGAGAAGAATAGCCAACACCAACACAAGTGCGATGCCTCACGATGTTTTCCCGCGCCAGCGCGCTTACAAGTCGGAAATAACCCATCTACTGTCAAGCCAACTCACCAGCCCCCTCGGGCGTTGTTAGTCCCCTTTCAGATTTGGCCTAACATCCGCAGCCGAGCCTTCGCCACGAAGCCCACCTACAGGGCTGAATCCGATGGCCGGGGCACTTGTTGCCCGATCCACGAGGCGCGTGATAATGCCGAGATGGCTGAATTGGTGTGCTTATCGAATGGCCAGATCGCTGACGTCGGACATGTTTGAGCACGCCCTCTGTATGGCCCGTTTGCATATATCGAGTGTGCCTTGAGCGTATTTGCACGTCACGAGTAGACCCGAAGGGTGTGCTCTGGGCTTGGTTCCCGACTTAGCCGAGTGCGGGAGGCCTTGGAGGTGCGTGGATGTTGTGTGACGGGGATTCGATGGGTTTGTGTCAAACTGCAGAGGTGCGCGCTGGTATGTGTATAGGAAACCAAGGTCAATGTGTTTGTCGCTTCATCTCAAGGATCGCAGTGAGCCTTGCAGCAGGTAGTAATGGATGCGTATTCCACGCTGTCATCAAGAGTCCATTTGGTCGCATGCGATGGTAAGACAGATGCGCACAGCCCCAAGAAGTGGCCACATACTAGCGTGACAAGGGCAAGGGCACGAGCAGGGATCGAGCTAAGCTAGCTTCCCCGCTCAGCATGCATGGTGCTGTGAATGCAACTGCCTGGGTGCATATAAGCCAACGACACGCTGTTGTTGTCGAATAATGTCCCTCACATATCCTTCTACCATCGCCGAGTCTACGCATTCTTCTTCGAGACCCATTCTTCTTCGAGACCCATTCTTCACGATAACGATACCATCAACAATCAACGTACTACCGCGGCCATGAGCGACATCAACGGAAAAGCACCTGTCAATGGTGGCACTCAGTCACCTCGCACTGCCGAGCCGGTTATCAAGGTTCAACCACCGCGTCGAGAAGATCTTCAGCCTAGCTATGCGAGGGTTATCCAACCTGATGATGCCGATGCTGACACAAACGGCTGGTACGGTGGCATGGTATGTTTACATTGAATCCATGTCCCATGCGCCACTCTAATATCCATCTAGATCAACACCCTAGGAGGCTGCATCGGTACCCTCGGAGCCATCCCCTGCTGCATCGTCTGCCCCAACCCCTACAAGCCTGTCAACCAAGGAAACGTAGGTCTCGTCACAAAGTTCGGACGTTTCGCCCGCGCCGTCGACCCCGGTCTCGTCTACGTAAACCCACTGTCAGAGCAACTCGTCCAAGTCGACATCAAGATCCAGATCGTCGAAGTCCCCAAGCAGGTCTGCATGACAAAGGACAACGTCTCCCTCCAGTTGACTTCCGTCATCTACTACCGCATCACTTCGCCCCACAAGGCCGCTTTCTCTATCTCCAACATCCGCCAGGCGCTTGTAGAGCGTACGCAGACGACGCTGAGGCATGTTGTTGGTGCACGTGTGCTGCAGGATGTGATTGAGCGTCGTGAGGAGATTGCTCAGTCGATTCGTGAGATTATCGAGGAGACGGCGCTTGGTTGGGGTGTTGAGGTTGAGTCTATGCTCGTCAAGGATATTATCTTCAGCCAGGATCTTCAGGACTCGCTCTCTATGGCTGCGCAGAGCAAGCGTACCGGAGAAGCCAAGGTCATTGCTGCGAGGGCTGAAGTTGAGGCTGCCAAGCTTATGCGTCAAGCCGCCGACATTCTCAGCAGCGCTCCAGCTATGCAGATCAGATACCTGGAAGCCATGCAAGCCATGGCCAAGTCGGCAAACAGCAAAGTGATCTTCTTACCGGCAAGCGCTTTCCCTATACGTACTGCATCTGAGACAAATGCTAACTTCTTCCAGGCTCAGAACCAGACTGTCCAGAGCGCGCTCGCTCAAGCCGACTCCGTTGGCGAAGGACCCAGCTCCCACGGCGCCAGCCCAATGGGCGTGCAGAGCTCGGCAGCTCAGGAATACGGCGGCAACAGCCACGGCTTCCAGAGCGCCATCAACTCGCATGTCATTGAGAACATGTAAAGAACTGGCTTAACAATCAAGCTCTCATTCTTCACTGTATTCATGTTGCTTTTTGGTTTTTTGGTTTGGTAAGCGATGATTACGGATGGATGGATACGACGAGGCAGATTGATAAGAGTTTGATGATGGACTTGAGCATTTTGTTTTCGCGTTTCTTGATACCCTATTCCGGCAGCAGTATTATCGGTTCACTCGCTACTTGTTCTGATAGACACTTTTACGATAATGATAATGCCTGATTATACTCAACGAACTTAGTCTCATTAGCGATGAATGAAATCTTGCTCGATACTGATCTGTTGACAAGGAATTGCCGCATACGAGGGGATATTGAGAGATGGATAAGGGCGCGTGGCGCGCCTGGGAGGTAGTCACATCATCTGGCTAGGGCGATAGCAGGGTATACAAACTAATGTATTCGTTACACTGGACTATCCCTTCATCTATCGGTCCCCAAAAAGCTCACTTTCGTCATCAACCCCCGTGATGCCTTCCTCGACAGTCACCGCCAAACGACTGAAGCATGGCTCGCGCTGCGTGACCTCATCGGCGCCAACACAGAAACATGTTAGCGCCAGCCACCAAGCATATATAATCTCTGCCTTCTGACCTTTTCTCTTCTTCTCGACACCCTCAAATGCATGAGTCACTCTCCAAAAAGAGTTGTTCGTTCGTAAATGATCTTTGGAAAGTGAAGTGGTTGGCGATGACATGAACGTTTTGCGCCAAAAACAAGTTGGCTTGTGGCCATGTGGCGGACACGATGTAACTCTGGGTGACTCGAAAGCAACACTCGAAAGCCATGTCGAGTCCAAAAGTGAAGTTTCATATGTTCATTCATCTACTTCAGCGTACTGTACTTCTCCTCGACACTTTCCAAACCATCCGTTCACCAGGTTATGCCACCTTGTATACTCCAAAACGTCCAAGCTTACATGCCATGGTCGCTCACTCAAACGCACAATGCTTGGCTCCAACAGATGCTTTGATACAAAAGAAAATTTGAGATTTAAAAATGGAATAGTAATACGAGAAGCTCCAGCTCCCGCAAAATGATCAACAAGAATGGATGGAAGAATAAAAGGGTGTCTGACCAGAAACAAGGACTTATGAAGGGAGTACACTTTTGTCGGTCGTTCCATTCCCGTTCCCTAGTATTGGTCGGGCCTCCTTCTGTTGTGGTTCGCCATATGCCCACTTCGTTGCTGCGTTGACGATGTTTGCGCATACTGGGTCGACGTGCTTGACCCATAGTGCCGCGGTTCGGTATAGGATGTAGTAAAAGACCGCAATGGCGATAAGAATGTGTGTCGTTGATCCACGCTGGAGGTCCTGTTGCTCTCCCTTCTCGTTCCTCGGCGGGTTCATGGCGGAAGGTAGGTAGATCATCCAGGTAAGCACAGACTTGATAAAAGTGTTGTGCAGCAGGTATACAGGGAAACTGACGCGACCGAGGAAATTGAAGACAGGCGACGTAAGGAGTTTGCGTGCGTTCCTCGAAAAGAAGATCCCCAGCAGGACAAACGCGGCTCCCAGGTGGTCCCAGTATCTTCGAATATCCGTCTTATCGGCGGTCAGGCTGTGCATGATGGTGGCCATTGTGTGCGACCAGCGTGTGTTCTGGGCCGAGTCCTGGGGAAATCCAGCCATGAACATGCCGCAGATTATCATGATGGCGGGGATCGGGGCGGGTAGGACGGAGGTGGCAGCATCCTTGTAGTGGTTGTGCAACTCGGCTACAAACATGCCCGTGACGATGTTGAGACCCTTGATGGAGCCAACTGTGAGGTCTGCTCTAGTTAGCGATTGCCCAATTCGTTTGCTGGCCGGAACTATACACACCTTTGCCAACTTGCCAGAAATACATGTACATGATGCCATAGATGATGAACCGCGCTTTCGGTCGCACCAAAACTGTAGCAAGCATGGTTGTATAGACCATGAATGCGCCTTCCAAGAACATATGCAGTGTCCACTGTGTGCCATCGTACTCGTCCCAGCCGGTTGTCCACGTCTCTGTTTGCGCCCTGAACAGCGACTTGAAAGCCATCCACAGCGTAGGCTCCTGTCGGTGCCAACCCTGCCGTATCCACTGCGCATCGACGTGCTTCGTCATATGGTATGCGTTCGTATTCGCCATGAACCAGGTAACGATGGTCGCCGCCATGGTGGGGAGAATCAGCCTTCCTGAGCGCGCGAGCGCACTTCGTGCAATGCCGTGGAAGGCAGCATCGTGATTTCCCTGACGCGACTTGCTAATCGGCCCAATCGAATTGACGTATCCAGTTACGAGGAAGAAGAGGGCTACGGCGCTACGACCTCCGACGGCGAGGCGGAAGAAGGGGAGTTGGAAGAGGTGCGGCGCGGATTTTGCGTCTGCGGCGGGCTGGTGTAGCCATGGTACAAACGCAGTACATAGGTGACCGCATACGACCATAAAGGATGCTATGCCTCGGAGGCCCTATAGCACACTGTTAGCCCCAGTTACACGACTGTGCTTGTGACGGCGGGTACGACTTACATCTATCCAGTTGGCGTCGCGAGGAGGCATGGTGAGAAAATGTAGCGTGCAAGGCCAAAAGAAAGTCTACTATTCAAGGAAGGTGAGGATTTAAGAACTATAGTATGTGCTCAGGCGCATTGCCGTGGCTTCGAGACTTGCTGATGCGTGCCCAGGTGGCTTGGAAATTCCGCTGGTGCCGAATTCCGGGTACCAAGAAGGCGAAGAACAACGGCGCTCGCAATGATGGAACCGCTGCAGCAAAGATCAAAACGGACGGCAAAGAGGGGAGCAGAGGTCAAAAGGAAGTGTGAGTGTAAACCAGCGGTTTGGCCTTGAGAAGCCAATGCACCCTGGCCCTACCGGTGGGGGCTACATCTTTTCAGGAACGCGCACCCTGCAGTAGACGCGGCTCACTGGGCAGATGCTGGACAGTTGGATAATGCCAAGAGAGGCTATCGGGAAGGTCACTTTAGCACTCTCCTTTGGCACGCCATCAGTGGTTTGCGGGCGCGGCAAAAACCCCAGGTAATGCTTGAACTTGATGGCAAGACTCTACCACAGATCACCCCTGAGCCGCAATGAGGTTGGTGCTCATGTCGCGTGCCCGGGCAGATGAAGCATGGAGCATGATTATTGAGGGAAACGGCATCCCGCGCTAACAAGCTGCATCTGTGGCCTTTACAACTCCATCGCGTAGCGCTCTCCTGACGATGGTCCCTATATCTGGAACTCTCCGCTGGCGGATGTAACACAGCCATTGCAGCTGCACTTGGCCATGATCGTCCGGAACCGTTCCTTACTACAAGACCAAATTTAACGCATAGTTACGAACCACGAGGCGAACATTCAGCACTCCGCAAAGCCAACTACCCGCGTATCCGGATCACGATAGCGGTACCACTGCTCATCGGCGCATGGAGGCGTAAGCTAGTGCGACGCCTCGTAGAATCAAGCACACGGAAGAACGTTTCGTTGTCTTGGCGGGCTGACGTGGAGGGCCGCTTTAACCGAGACTGCAACCCCTGAGCCAAGTTAGGGGTCGCTGCAACGCATCGTCATTTGTCAGAGCGTCCGTCTCCGATAGAGTGCCGTTTCACACCTGAGCGGTAACAATGTCTTGCGTGTCTTGACAATCGCGCGGCAAACTTGCCAAGGCCTCACCGCGCATGCAGCTGGGTATACAGAAAGAACACGTCTTCTTACCCAGATGAATCTCTCCCTGTGTTCGCGCCCTTCTCGCGATAATCCGATTGCATTCTCATAAAATTGCAGGGCTACTTGGAAGAACGTATTTCCACTGTCACGATAAGTCAACTAATCATGAGTCAAAATTTGAGATACGCCTTCGACGCCTCTGTCATTGCACTCCACCCGCCTTGCCCATCGTAGCGTGTGGCAACTGCTCGAAGCCGCCACCGAGGACCGCAGGCAGCGTGCTTGCCGTACCTGGCGCTATCCTCGCCCACGATACCCCAATCGAGAAGCCGGACGCGTGCTCAGGAGCGATGACATTGTCATTGGCCTGACACGAGTTGGTTAGCAAATATCGGCATGCATGGCTGTTTGCCGGATCGAAGAGCCTTACGTCAACAAGCAACCAATGTAGCTTCTCCTGCAGATACGTTCCAGCAACATTCTCATCCATACTGCGCAGTTTCCCCATGCGCATCCGGTCTTTCAGCGCTGCTGTCAATGCGACCACGCCATTGGTCTGCATCTCTGTCTTCTCCTGGCCAACGGCATTCTGGAAACCTGCATAACCAACGAACCCAGGCTCAGACATCCATTTTTGAGTATTCGCAGGTCCGGCGTTGATGTTCATATCTGCGTCCAAGAAGACGCGGACCTTGGAAACACATCCAGGCCCCATGTGTTGTGCGCGTATGACGGCGGAGTACTGGTACTGGACATCGCTGTTCTGCGGAACGGCGACATGCTGTTCGGCGCGTGCGGTCTCCCACGAGAACCGTGACGTTGCATTCCCCCCGTACAGTGCGTTCACTCTGCCAACCAGTGTGTCGGTTGCGGAGAGCCCGAGGAACTCAGGATACGTGGAGCCGAAGACTGTGTGGTCGCGAACAGAGGCTGAGGTCCAGAAATCGCCTGCTGTATTGCGATGAAATGGATAAAGAGCTGTCGACGTCAACGTCATCAAACATCGAGTAAGCGGTCCGGGATGCACTCACGTGTATTTTCGTCCGCTTCTGAGTACGGCGCAGTCGCAAACGTCGGCCAAGGGTTGACGTGGCTTTCGACGAAACTATCGGGATGAAGGTCTTGCCAGATGGCAAGCAATCGGTCGACGTTGCTGCAATAGTCAACACTCCACTAGAGTAGGTTGCGCGGTACTTACGTATGAAGCAACCAGAAGATGGGATCGAATGCAGAATACGCTGCATCATACATATGACCTCCACGGCCAATGGCATTATGCAAAGTATCATGCACCGACTCCAGGCTGTTCGGAATTGCGCCTTCGGTACTCATTTCCACCATGCTGTTACTGACGTCGAGATAATTTGCTTGCATGCCCAGCATCTGGTAAGTCTGCTGCATGAGGTTCACCCGATTGCTGTCCAGAGACTCCGCTACAAGGTCGTTCTGGGATTTCGCACTTACGGCCATACTAGCCGGGTATCTCTTTGTTGAATTCCAGAGTATCCACGGTACACTCTTGAAGTCGTCAACTGGCAAAGGATGGAAGTGGTATGCGTACAGCGGATTTGAAACATGTATTGTGGTCGTCGAATCCCCACTTGGAACCTCAATCTCGACCGTCTCCTGTTGTACGATCGCGGGGAAGGAGCTCGTGTCCTTGGGCGGTACGGCAGCGGCGTCCCAATACGGCATTCGGAAGGTGCTTAGGGCATTGTACATTCTCTCTTTCGCTTCTCCCACCGGAAACTCCGAGATTGCTTGTTGAGCATTGGAGTAGAGCAGTTCCTTTTCAGAGTCAGTGAATCGGATAATTCGCAAGTCCCCTTCCATACTTCTATGAGGCCGAGATAGGGTCTGTGCCAGGTCGGAAACAGGTTGCTGCCATGAGCACAGTAGCCGTTGCTTCCGTTCGGATGTTTGCCAACGTCATCCCATGGTATGTAAGGCCGGCCGTGTATACCTTGTGTCGGTTAGCGTGTCGCTATCTGGTTACATGTTGCATATAATAGTGACAGAGCTTACCTGCGATCTGATAGTAAGAGAACTTGTCGTATTGACCTATACTCTGCAGCCGCTACAGTCCTAGCAGATAGACGTTCAACTGATCTTTGTCCCGCTCTAACTCTCGTATCTCTAATCGAGGATGTATAGTATCGACACCCAGTCCACGAACACCAAGAATAGGATGTATTGAATTCGTTTGTCGTGCTTCAACACCCTTACTTGGTACAGCAGTTGGGTTCGCTGGGGCATACAACATGGAAACGCAAATAAACAACCAGAGCGCTCTGGCGAGCATTCTGGAAGCCACCAGATATTGGCTAAGGTAAGAAGCAAATCGAGTTGTCGAGAGCGCGGACACTTTTGCGAGAGAGCAGCATCAAGTTCTGGGGGATTTGAGACCGGCACAAGACGGGCCTCCGAAAATGGCACAACGAAAACAATTGTGAGCTGATCCTACATTGACAGTATAAACGTTGCACGCGCTGCTCATCAGCTTATTCTCTATCGTGCATATGTAGCTAAGCGCGATATGCTTACACTGGTGATCAAGCCTGTGTAGTACTCGACGCGTAAGGACTAAGTCGCAGCGAAACGGCTGACTGGTACAGGCTCAAGAAGCACGCAAAGTGCTAAACATAGTATGTAATCTCGTGGATTGAATACTAGTACAGGGCAGTTTATAATAACACAAGCTCGGTGTGGGAATGAGAACGCACCGCATTGATGTGTCAAAATATTGGGCGTTCACTCATCTTGTTTTTTGTACACGGCATATATGGCAAGCGGCTTCGCGATTAGAATCTCTGCAATATGCTCGCAACTGGATAGCCAAACCAGACCTATCTACCTAGTTTGTTGATGCGCCGTTAAATGGCGGCGGGTTAGCTGTACACGACGCTAGTCGTGACCTCAACACCGCCATGTTGCGACACATTGCTGACGACCCAGACCACATTGGCCAAACACAACGTTGCACCTTCCTATTCAAGTTTCGGTGTGGCTTCAGCCATAAACTGAGTTGCAAACTTAGCAAGAGAATATCGCCTCTAGAATTGTGTATATGAAAACTTTCAAGCTGATAGTAAGCCATGGATATGCAAAGAGACGCCGTCGACTCCAAGTCATACAAAACGTAATAGTACAGCCACTAGAATAGTACTCAACACACCAGGACACCGGCTAGTCCAGCTTCAATCCATATTCGCGTACGCATACTATGCGTGGTCACCCTCGCCAGTCTCGTCGTGATGCATTTCAGTCCCATGAAAAGCATCGCCGAACGCCGAATCATCGACAAGGTCCAAGCCCAGGTTGTCATCGTGTCCATAGTCGGCCAGAGCGTCTCCAGCACTATCAATGTTGTCGAAGCTCCCAAAGTCGGCGGTGTCGAACATGCTGCCTGCATCAGCGTCGATGTTGGATTGAGGCATCCCGCCGACATTGTTCGGGCGCTGGTTGTTGCTCATATTTGGCTGTTGGACACCGCCGGCTGGCTGTTGGGCATTGCCTGACTGGTCGTTCATCGTCCAGTCATCAGTCTTGTCTCCTGCACCCGCCATGCCGGACATTTCTACATCCAGATCCAAAAGATCGGCTCCTACATCAAGGCTTGTATCCTGTTGATCGAATGCCGACGACTGGTTCATGTTGCCGTGTGGTACATTGGGTGTACCGGTAGCGGACTGCGATTGACTCGGTGGTTGCGATAGTCTAGGCAAGGACATGTTGCCGATAGGTGTGCCAGAAAGTGATCCCGACCCATATTGATCCAAAAGGTTCGCGGCAGAGTTATCTTCCATCGAGCCCTGGTTGTTCATGCCATTCGATGTGCCGTTCGCTTGCTGTTGGCCTCCGTTGCCGTTCATCTGCGCTTTTGGAGGTGAGGGCTGTTGTACTTCAATAAAACCACCCTTGTCTACACAGACAACCGCCTTCTTCTCATCAAACTTAACACCCAGCGACTTCTCCAAATCTTGTACAACTCCTTCGACCGGGTTTGCGTCATCACCGTCGCTCTCGGTGGAGCGAGATAGATCTCGTAGTCGGCGTTCGGCTTTGATGTAGGTCCTGGTGCGCTTCAACTGTGCCACCTTCTTCGCGTGCTCGGCCTTCATCTTGTCAATTTCAGCCTGCTCGTTCTTCGTGTACTCTGCTACGCGCTTCTCGAAGTCCTTGAGTTGGTCTGCGTCCAGCTTGTAGTAGTTTTTGATTTGGTAGTTGTCCTTTCCTGGCTCCACATTCTCAGCTCCTGGGACGTCCAAGATGCCAGCAGTAAGCGGAGCAAGCTCGCCCATGAGGCCTAGGCCTAGATCAATCGGCGCGATCTTTCCAACAGCGTACGGTGATGAGAAGATCTCCTCCATCCACTCGTGATGCTGCTTGTAGCGCGACAAGCTGATCTCGCGCGGAGTGAGGAAATCGAAAGCATCTTGTGTAGCGTTCTCCTCCTCTTCGAGCGTGTTGTCCGGCGCAAGCGCGCCTGCAGCGGGTTGACGGGGTTGAGGTTGTGTCGGCAAGCGCTGGCGTTTGGCTGGCGGAGGTTGCGCAGGATATTGCCTGCCTGGCTGCATGGGGTTGTAGGGGTAGGGCTGAGGGCCTCTCATCGCCTGTTGTCCAAACTCGACTTTTGGCCAATTCGCCTGGTCGACCAGCATGAATTCCTTGCGCATCAACGGTCCAGCTTGCTGTAGTTGAGCGCGCATCTGGAACTGGGCCTGGACCTCTCGTGGGACGGGTATTTGGGCGGCGGGCATTCTGCTTTGTGGATCTGCGGGCTTGTAGTGCACAAGCCAGAGATTGGGATCGATGTTTCCAGGGCCTGCGGCGATTCGATAGCGATGGCGCGCGTGCACGGCATATGGTTCGTGGGGGTAGTGGTAGCCACTGTTGTGGACGAGGACTTGGAGAGTCTATAGGGTGTTAGGCATTGCGCGCAAATGACGCCTTGGTATACACACGTATCCGCGCACGTTCATATCGTATGCGGTCTCAGCATCAGCCCACACCATGCCGTCCGAGGCGAACATGGTGCCCATGCGCGGGGGCTGCCATGTGAGGATGACAGTGCCATCTTGGGGAGGGGCTGCGAGGTAGGTCCACGCGACGGGCGACGTGTCGCGCACGATCTGCGGGCCTTTGATGAGGTACTCGAGGGCTTGCGGAGCTTGAAGGCCCGGGAGAGTAGGGAAGCGGTACGAGGATATCAGGTGCACATGGGGAAGGAGGTGATTCGGCACCTGCGCACTCGGGTCGGGGGCATGGTAGGCTTGGTTCATGCCGTACATGATGGCGGAGATACTGCGACGGGATTGCCGCGTCGGTCGGGTCGGTTTGGGTGGTGATGCAGCGGGCGCGAAAGCTGGGGTTGGTTGATGTCTGGAATCTTTGGCGCGTTGGGACCGCGCGACTGCCAAGATGTCGTCGTAAGCGGTTAGCGCGGTACTCGGCTGCTACGAACACATGTTCAATCACGATCATGGTGTACACAGAAGTGTTACTGTCCTGTGTGTTAGTGAAAGGTACATGCAAAGTATGGCGTGTATTTCAGTCAACATTTCGCTCCGTACGCACAAGCACAAGATAGCTTCTTCGAGGATGTTCTCCTTCTGCAGCCGGCCTGATCGACACATCCGTGCAAACCTGAAGGTTCCTGTATCTAAGCCGCCAGGTATCATCGGAGCACTGAAGTCGGCCTCATGTACTATGTCTCTTGTGATTGTGTTACATGATATACTCATGCTGACCTTTACCCAGGTACCCATTCTAAACAATTGTGGAAGGGTGGGGGTTTGAAGGTTTTCGACCAACACTGCAACTGACCAACTATTGGGCATTGATTACACGTCGATATAGATGAGGTAGCGCCACGGTGTGATCATATACAGCAAAGCCGGATGCAAGATAGTCAAGAAGGTCTTCTGTTGCGAAGCCGTTGCATCTTTCCCCCTCAACCTACCAATATCTGGACGTTGAACCTCTGCAATGAGCCTACCTACAACCAAATGTGATGTATCCGAGGATCACTCTGAGCTTCTCTTGTATGTGAGTAATTGTACATGGTTTTAGCAAAGCCAAACGCAGTAGCCCCATTAGTGATGAAAAGAACGAGTGGAATATTTGCGTGAATTAGCCATCCCAATGAAAGATGCAGCTTTGACTGGCGGCATAATTCGCGAGTCAGCCCCACGAACTTGCATGGTGTTTTCGGCGAGAACGGCTAAGTCGATTGAGTGGGGGCAAAATGTCACTGGCCCGTAACACGAATTTTAATCAGGCCTCGCTCACTCAGGGCGTCGAACCGCGGAATAACGATATAAATGTTACAATTTGGCGACTTTTCATCAATCACCGATCACCGATCACCGCCCGTTTGGGCGACGGTGAATTCGGCGGTCCTCTTGGCCAAAGAGCAAAACCGGGCTTGTGGTTTAGTGGTATAATACTCCCTTAGCATGGGAGTGGTCCAGGGTTCGATTCCCTGCAAGTCCATCTTTTTGCGCTGCTGTACCGTTCTTTAGACGGGGGAGAGTGTAGAGGTGTGGTGAAGGTTTGGGATTTTTTGCGTTTTTTGGTAAGATTGGCATCACGACTCGTCATTCTATGCAGGTGATGCAGGTTCTTTGCTCAAAACTCGCCCTATGCTCATTTCTACAGCCATCGTATGATGATGTCTTTATTTTGTAACCGTTTTGTCAGCCTCAGGCGTCTGGTGGTTGTGGGCGGCATCACAAAATCGCGCTTCTCCAACAACCCCGTGGTAAAAGATATGCGACACCAGCTGCATACTGACCAGCGTGATCGATCAGTGTAGCGCATCGGTTTGAGCACATGCAACAAGAGTGTGTGGACTTCAACATAATTACGACACTCCTACTTAGCAAATAACCCCATAGATCTAATTTTGAGTCTCTCCGCAGCTCCGAATCAGGGAAGATGTGATTGTACACACCCCTGTGCAACAAAGTACGATCTCGCAAAGACGGTCTTGGTTCACCCTTCGCTCGTAGCAATTGCTATCCCCATTCGACCCTATGTCTGGAGGCATTAATCGCTATATGATCTGACGAACCCAGTGACGGGTCCGTGTTCAAAGCTTTGTTAATGCTACGTACGCCGCTCAACGAAGGAGATGAAGACGCATCCTCAGCATCGCCAGCCGTAAGCGGACGAAATTAGTAAATTGGATCATAGTCGTACACACCAGAAGGTTCCTTGAAGAGGAAGTCAAGCATGCCACGATGCATCTCTGTCTTGATGTTAGCCAAAAGTCGGAGATTGCGCTTATGCAAGTTCATTTGCTATCTGCAACAACGCGCCGTCTCCCGATGCCGCATGCTTAAAACCAACTCCAAGCCGACTGCGAACTCCAACTCCTGTGCCCAAGAAACCTCTCGATCAGCTCCGGCCCATGCCTCTCCCTTCCAACATGGCGCAAAGTTTCCTCAACGAACGCATCCGGCCTCCACACATCTCCAACCGTGTAATACAATCGTCGGACCGTCGCCGTGTCTTCATCGCCCCCATCTAAACTCCAGTCCGCTTTCACGCCAGGCGCATAGTAGGATAGTTCGAAGAAGCCCACGTTATACCCGATTTCGCACTCGAGCATAAAGCTCTCGAGGACAGGCATTTGCTGCGTCGCTTTTGCAAAGGCGATGAGAAACGGGTCTAGCGTGTCTCGATTACCGTGTTGCATGTATTGAGTGTCCTCCTCGTCCCTCGGGGTGCCAACGAAGTACCAGGCACCAGAAGGCGCGACGGGGTTGAACGAGATCTTGAGCTTCTTGAGCGAGGGCCACGATGGCATGGCGCGCGATTCGTGGACAGAGGGCCAGAACAGCGTCGAGTCGACATAAGCGTCCAGAATGAAGGTTGTAAGATTCTGAGAGAAGACGCGTAGGGACGCGCTAAATGGATCGAAGAGTGTGCCTTGTGGAAGACTAGAGGACGTAGCTTCTCGGTGATCGAACGGCGCTTCCTGGTGGAAATTGCACATCGCTACTGAGCTAGCCGGAAGCTTCGTTCGCTCAAGTAACCTTGCGAAAGTTGATCTTCTCTCAACGCCGGCCGATTGTGCACCCTCTTCGTAAAATTCTGCGTAAATGTGCTTCAGGCCGGGCAGAACTGACATGAGCTGGGGCGCAACGGATGGCGATATCTTTCGGCTGTAATTGCCTTGCATCTGGAAATAGCTGATTCGCGAAACTGTAGGTATTTTGTCCACCTCGGACAGCGTGAGATAGGCAGTAGAATACCGAATCTCGGAATCGTAACAATCGCTCGGGGACTCCGGAGCTGCTAGGTTGAATCGCAACTCGGAACGGACACCTGCATCCTCCCATTGCTTCAAGGTCGAGAAAAGTTCAGCAATGCTATGGGTGAAGATGTCGTTGTTGGCCTCTTGCTCCTCACTGCTCTCCATGAGATTGCCCTGCTCTTCCGGATATTCTGGAAGCAGAATGCTGTACTTCAAGTTCCTCAAATATTTGCACCTATTGCGTGTTACGATGGTCCGCAGTTCGCCAAGATCTTCGCTTCTGATGTCTAGTCGATGGAATGTAATGAACTCAACAGCCTCCTTCCATTGCTTGGATATTGTAGCAAAAGGTGGCAGTGCTGACGACTTAACGACCAACCGTTGTTGTAAGATATTGGGAACCCCTTCTCGATCTGGATACCGATCGAGAAACGTCACCATCCGGTTGATGATCTCCTGAGGTAGGCGGTCCATTGTGACGAAGATGTCTTGAGCTTTAGTCGAATGACACTCAGGAACAATGGTCAAATCTGGATACTGAGTTGGTGTAAACAATCACTTCATTCAAGGAAACTGATACGCTCATCAGGCGCAATAGGCATGGGCTAGATTGTGCGTGCCGTGAGGTGAGTAACAAGCTCCACGATTTCTGCAGACACACATCCCTTGCGATGTAGAGCGACACTGCGCGACGAAGATGCATACGGCGTCAGTGCCCTGGCTCTCCGATTCATAGACTCACAACTACCGTCTTATGCACGTCGCGTCCGGAGATGCTCCCGAGGAACTCCAGTGATGGAACGTTTGGAGTCAGTAAGATAGTAATATGACCGACCGACCGAGATGAACGTGGTGTGATTCGGATTGCTATTTGGATAAAGAAGGATCAGGGTGGTTGATGAAGCTGAACGATAATTTGCTCACGCGCCAGACACGGAAGGGCTCTTCAATGTTGGATGCCAAGACGGGTTGAGAAGAGATGAGACGGACTGCGGAAATCGCTCAAATGATTGCGGGGTGAACATCAAATTAGCATGGCTTGGCGTCTTGGCCACCGCGCTAACACGTGCCTTTCGTGGGAGATCCCGAGGTCAGCGCCGAAGGTCCTGCGCGAATGTTTTAGGACAGCAAGAATGAATCAGACAGTGTGTACCAAAGCAGTGGGTATATTGAAGCAAAGACTGCTCTAGGGATAGCGAATGCCAAAACTACGAAGCCCAAGCTCTCCTATTCATGCGACATGAACTACTAATGAGTGAAGTCCAGTACTCTAAACAACGTGGCTCTGCTCGACATGGGGCTCCTTCTCATCACCGAAGTTGTTGAGGCGCTCCTTAGCAGCTTGTCTGGCGATGGCGTCCATGTCCACAGGAGCCACAGCGGCAGGGCCGTCGAAGATACGGGCAATCTCCTCAAGTGTAGGTCCCTATTGTACGAATTAGCAATGTTCTCCAAGTAGACTAGACATGTACGTACCTTGGTCTCGGGGTAGACGAAGTAGACAAAGACAAGCTCGACGGTGATCCAGAGAGTGTAGAAGAGAGCCAAGTTCCAGTGCTTGGGAAGGTTGTCCCATGCGACGGGGTTCGTCTGACCACCAACGGCGAGGATAGCCTGCACAGTGATGTTCATGATCATGAGACCCTTAGCACGGAGAGCGTAAGGCAGAATCTCGAGAGCGTAGGCAACGAGTAGACCAGACCAGGCGAAAGCGTAGAAAACACCGAAGATCCAGACGAACGGAATCTGAGCGTAACCGGCTGCGGAGTTGGTGTCGCCGGAGTTCTCATAGATGGCGCAGGTGATGGTCCAGCAGACGAATGAGACGACCATACCAGTGGTTGCGCCGAGGAAGAGCGGGCGACGACCAACCTTGTCGATCAGGGTAGCTGCGTAGACGGACACACAGAGAGCCAAGATACGTTCACCACCGGTAAGCTAATCCAAATGTTAGTGAGTGTTTTCATGCCACAATTCAGCGATACTTACACCCATCTTCTGGTTCTCGCTGGTAATACCAGCACCCTCGTAGACCAAGTTGATGTAGTTGGAGAAGAGCGCGTTGCCAGAGTACTGGGAGATGATACCGAGAGAGATGAGAATGGCCAACCTCCATCGGTTACCCTTGGTCTTGACAAAGTCGACGTAGCTGGAGTTCTTGTTGGCATCGGCTTCCAGACGAATGACCTCCCTCATCTCGACGTATTCGAACTGAACTGTGGCGTTGTTACGGTCACCTCCGGCATGGTAGTAGGCGAGAGTGTCCAGGGCCTCTTCGTAGCGCTCCTTGGAGATCAACCAACGTGGGCCTGGAAAGCAATGTCAGCGTATACTCGTTATGAAGTGCAAAGTTTGACTTACTCTCAGGAACCCACCAAAGGAAGCAGAGTTGGAGGAACGAAGGCAGAGCCTGAAGAAGAGTGATGGACCTCCAAGACCAGTGGTTGTCCGCCTGAGATGTACCCCATGCGATCCATGCGACGAAAAGAGCACCCAAGTTCCAGAGACAGTTGTATACGGCAGTGAAGATACCACGGTGCTGAGGATGGCAGATCTCGGTAAGAAGAATAGGCGAACACATCTGGGCGAAAGAGTTACCGAAACCAAGGATGAAACGGCCACCCATATAGATCTGCCAGTTCGTAGAGAAGGTCGAGACAAGGGCACCAGCAATCATGATGGAGCAGCCGACGGCGATTGGAATCTTACGCCCGGTCCACTGGGTCAGGAAGGGAACGAGGAAGAAGCTGACGATCGAACCGATGTTGTACATGTTGTTCATGAGACCCAGGCGGTTACCGGTAGGCTCATCAAAGTAGTCCTGCCATCTGCTCATCTGCTGCGAAGAGTTCATCATCATGCTGAAGATGGTCAGCAACTCCCGCTGCATTACTGGAAACCCCACTCACCCGTCATAACCAGTAGTGGCGGAGGCAATGCAAAGGACCGACGAGTGCCAGAACAGCTTTCGCATGTTTGGGTCCTTGTACCAAATGACCTTCTCGAACTCAGGCACATCCTCGCGGACGGCACTGTTGCCCTTGGCGGCTCCGACGTGCATACCGACCATCTTGAATAAAGAACGATGGAACTGTTGAGTGAAAGATTGACCGAAGTTCAGGACAAGTAGACTGTGCTACTGATGGGCGAAGTCCCTTGGGGTTGAGAATGACCCTCGTCCGGCGTCGAGTACTTATATTCGATCCACCTCCACTGCAAGCGACCCCACACCCCGGATGGGAGATACTCCCATGCTTGTTCCACCGCGGGTTGACGGACATGGGTACCGCACTTTGCAGGAAGACTGCCTGACAGCAACGGTGGGAAGGGCCAGTAAGATGATACCAAGAAATCCCCACCGAGCGATCTGTTGGCACCAGGCCCGTAGCGCCGTGGGACTAGACTTACAAGAACAGAGAAGTCCCGTCTTGTCATATCTAGGCATTGGCCGCCAACGGAGGTATCCAACGTCCGATGCAAATTGCTGTCTCCCCATGGGGTGTTCGGCTGCCTTCCAGAAGTCTATAACCTGGTGGCGCTAGAACGTGTGACCACATTTGACAATAGACCCAGACACGGGTTGCTGTCATTCATTGGCCCTCGAAAGCGCCTTGATATTGCTTCGTGATAGCCAGATAGGACAACAGCATGCTGCGTTTTGGAGACGCGACATGTGCAAAAGCGCCTGCTGGCGCGGTCTGGTGGTTCTATGCCTCGGTCTGCTTCAACTCATCAGATGAGATTCCTCCATCATGAGATGTCGAAGCCGATCTGCCGAGTGATTTTCGCCATCAGGCCATGCGTTCCCCGATTCTGTTGCTATTCCGCTGTGCCCAGCGTTGAGGCTTGAGACGCCCCCGGGCTTGATTGTAAGACGCCTCGATAGCTCTGGATCCCCATCTGAACAGGCGACTCGTCCCGCGGATAATTTTGCTTAGCATCCGGTATGCCTCTTGGTGTTCTGCACTCAAGGCTTGGACGAACCAACCAAGAGTCCGCTCACGGTAGGTCAAGCTTACCATGCGATGCCAGGACCAGCCAAGATGGATAAATGGGCCTGCGCGCCGGATCTGGAGCTCGGTGACTGGACTTTACAAAAGAATTGTACTGACGATGTCGTTTCATGGTTTTTCGCATTGGCAGACGTCGATAAGGCTCAGACGGCTTCGATGTACGCATGCGGATAGGGTGTGCAAATGGTTAGGGGGGGAGCCGCGCTGTGCATACGCGCAAGCGACGAGGCGGGACGGTGTCCAGGTGCACATCGGAGCTATGTTGCAGGCCACGTGCAGCCTTGGCGGCATGCACCGGCGGCAGCCATGGGAGTAATCAATTGCGAGGTCGGTGCTCGTACTGATGCGACACTTTCAATTTCCCGGGAGGCATATGTGTGTAGAGAGTTCCACGCGCCGAGCTGTTGGAGTCGACAGTATATTGTTCATGCGCAAGCGAATAGGCTAGTGGGGCCCCTCTTTCCATCGCAGAACGCCCCACCCCGGTCCTCTACACGCGTTGTATACTCATGTCGTGATTGATGGCGCTTAGAGACATGATACCAAGCCCTGCCCTGACAAAGACGGGGCCCCGGTCAGCCGGGACTGCGCAGCTCACTCGATAGCGGATCACACATTTAGCCGGCCACATCTGGTGGTGGCGTTGTGGTGGAATATTGCTAGACGCCAAGCATGCGATTATTTCTGGAGCGGAGAGCGGAAAGGCGGCACGGTGATGGATGAGACCTCTGTGTGAACATGATTTTAACACTACTCACAGCCTTTATCGACAAAGTGCGATGTGGCGCGGTGCGAAGACTGACCCAGCAGCAACGACGGGCCGGACTTTGAGCCTGTGCTCTTCAGGCCACCTCTGAGCTAATTCACGAGACGGCACAGCACCGTCGCCGCCTGTAATGGATGCGCGTTCTGATGGGAGATTTCTCGACAAGATGGCGGGCCACTATTCTGAACACGACACCGACGCAAGGCCTTACTTCGTCTCCGGTAACGAGTTTCCGCAACCGAACGAGAGAGGGACTTTTCTACCACCCTTCAGCAGCCTAGAATATGGCGGTTTCGATCAACAGAGTCCCAAGGAGTTGTCAAACTTTGTCGGATTCGAGATTCAGCGAAACATCTAAAAAGGCGGAAGATTAGCGAGCGTGACAACTTCACAGCCTCCTTCTTGTCGTCATAGACACACATACTCAGTGGACGGGGGCTATAAGAAGACATGGTGATGGGGTTGTGTCTTGTGCATGTCCCACAGCACCCGGTGAGGCAGACCAAACGAGATTTGAAGTTTCATAGAATGTATCGCCAGAAGATAAGAGACTTGACCATCAAAATCTAGGCTGATCAATTGCAAAGGGCTAATTCAGGCGCACTGTCCGTGAGCTCTACGTACCGCACGAGACCTTCCGTGATACTCTCTTGTCCACTCCAGTCATTCCATGCACTTCTGGTCCCGCTCGATTTCCTATCTGTGTACTTCATACACTCCAGCCAAAAGTGTTGTTTTCACGAAGTCTGGTCGGCTGACGAGTGTAGGCAAGCTTTACGATCTGCTTCGGGACTTTGCCTGCGAACTTCTGTTCTATGATTCTCCCCAAGCCCTCGGCCGCTTCCACGGCCATTCGACAGTAACACCCTGAGTGCTCAATGATGACTGCGTTGAGCGCGTCGCAGTCCAATATCCGAGCAAGCTTGTATTTGTTGAACAGCTCCTCACCCTCGGCAGGGTAACGGGTGAAATCGTCTTCGTAGTAGTCGTAGCCATCCTCGATTTCCAGCCTGATCAGATCGCTGCAGTGGAAGTTAAGCTTGATGGTACGCAGACCCTTGCATTCGAAAGCAAGTTCTAGATCAGCGTTCACACCGAACTCTTCCTTGAAGCGGCTGAAGAACCTGAAGTCCAAGTGACGAACGAGGTCAAAGCGGCTCGGCTCTGCGGCCAGGAACGCGCGTGCAAACTGGTTGTCGGCGTATGAGCAAATCATCATCTGCGAATTCCCGATGACGGTGGCGACCGTCTCGTCGAAGGTTCGTCGCGATGTATAGCAAAACTGGGGAAGAAACCCGGGTCGAGCGGGGTTATTGCCCCTCCTGACTGCCTTGCGCACTTCCATCACGTTCGTATCGACATCGAGGGTAAGTTTCCAGATCTCGAGGCGGAGTTCAGTAGGCAACTCAAGGAATCGGTGAAACTTCGGCTTGATGGCAGGGGCTTCGTAGACGTCTGCGACTGCATCGCTCTCTGGAATCCACGGCTCGCCTTTGATGTATCTGGGCACTGTATTTTGTAAGCATAGCTCGTGATTCCTTGCATCCCACAACGACCTACTCTTCTTCGACCCGGGTAGCACGCCATGCTTCACTACTTCAGCCCAAGTCTGAATATTCAGGTGCGAAGTACTGGAAGACGGGGTTGAAGTGATGGTTGAACCCTGAATATCGGGAAATGTCGCCGTGTCTAGTTGGAATGTCGCAGCATCATGCGCGACGTTCATGCCAAATCGACTGCCGGCTACTGAGAAGGGAATGAGGACGATGGGCATGTTTGCGATTTCCTGTCTTGTCAGGAAAGGTCTTCGTACTAGAAGAGATTTAACTTACAGTGCAAAGAGAAATGAATGTAAGAGCCGGAATGGGTGGAAATCGTGAGACCAGGTTCATCGATGAAGGCTCTACGTATACGGGAGGTAGTGAGTGGTAGACGAAGCAGCGGATAAGACTCCTGCCTCGCCCTTGTAGGAAAGTGTGCCCAGAATAATTTGCGATATTCCTCTTGGGAAAGCGTCTTTGTGCGTTCGAATTGTATGAAATGCGGCAGGTGTGGTTGGCTCGCCGTCTGTGGGCCATCGCAGTACCACGGAATGGAGGTGATGGAACCAATCTGCATCTCAGCCTTTCACACATTCGCATCTTGATGTGACCTCTCCTTTTACGCCTACGCAAGCAGACAATTCAGAATTTATGGGCGTGCTCTTGCACCACCTTTCCATCTTCGATGACACAGATGTCGACACCAGCAGTCACACGCAAACTCTCCATATCGAAGAGGTACTCTTCATCCTTCTTTATTACCTCCGAGTAAAAAGGATCCTCGTAAGCCTTCTCGAAATCTTCGTACTTCCGCACCCAGAAGTCCGCCATGCCGTCGTACGAAAGAGCAGGCATGCTTAGGCGCGCTTTGCGTTTAGATGTAGTATGATACTTGGAATGATCAGTACTTGTAGACGAATTATGCAGTATCAAGATGACGAGGGACTGCACAAGTAGGGAGAACTGATGGGAAAGCTAACTTGGACGTATTTGATGATGCCGTGACGCTGTAGCCATGATGTGATGAGAGGGCCATGTTTGTTCGCCCAATGGTCGTTGAACTCATCTTCAGAAAGTTTAGCATTGCGGTTCGCAAAAACAGTGATGCGTATCAATTCTTCGGTCGACATGGTTGCTATTGCTTGAGTTGTCGCGAATGTGGCTGGCGTCCATGGGTGGCTGGGATGAGGATGCCGCGTCGATGACGCATCACTGCCTGCAGGAACCCTGATCGGCATCCATCCAAACCTACCGCATGCACGATTTCAATGTGCTCTTTCATGACTGATTACCCCGGATCACTGATGCGATGCTCATTATCTTACCTGTCGCTGCGGACCACGTCGCCAGTTTACTTTTTGCTCATTACGCCCCGCCTTGACCCTGTAGAACGATAAGGATGGTGCTCCACCCCTCCGCCTCTCCACTCGACTCTGCGATCAATCACCAATCGCTGGCATGACCTTAGCTTCCAGACAACACATGAACAAAAGGGCCTTTTCACATACGGCTACCGGTAGCGCCCGCCATGGGGCGTTCGGTTACCCGTCGCCCCTCATTTAAAGGAACGGCGATGTTCGGTCGAGGCCGCGGAAGCTGTTATCCGACAGCCGCACAACAGAGTAGCGACGTTAACTACCAGAGCACTTCAGCTTCTGACAAACCTTGAAAAGGACTTATCACTTGCTGGAGTACAATACGATCGTTAAGTGTGGAGCCAACATGACATCCATCGATCAGCCGCTGAACGGCAAGATACTCCTCATTACAGGAGGTGCATCTGGTACTCAGAATACTATCGATGTCGGAAAGGTGTATGTCTAACATGGACAGGAATCGGCCTTTGTGTAACAAAGCAAGCACACGATCTCGGCGCACGCATCCTTGTCGCAGACCTCAAAACAACACCCGACTTCGATACCTTTGCTGCCAAGAAGTCGAACATTCTCTACGTGCAATCTGACGTGACGCGATGGGCCGACTTTGACAAACTTTTCGACGCGTGCGAAAAGCAATGGAACGACGTTCCCGATGCATACGCCATCTGTGCGGGACTGTTCGACCCACCGTTTTCCAACTTCTGGCAAGACCCCGAAGACCAAGGGTATAAGCAAGTGGAGGTCAACGTGAACCATCCAATCAAATTAACGAGATTGGCTATCAGGAAGAGTCTGGGGAAGGGCAAAAGGGCTAGTGTTTGTATCATCGTAAGTCATACCACATATCAGGGTCGACTTGAAGGGCCGTCACGTAGTCGATGGCACGTCTAACACCAGAATAGGCGTCAGTAGCCGGCATATCAGGCAACCTAGCAGCTCCGCTCTACTGCGCAACGAAACACGCTGTCGTGGGCTTCGTAAAGTCTCTTGGGCCATCTGAGCCACTCACAGGCGTCAAGATTACCACTCTCTGTCCTGGCGCCGTGGCGACACCGTTATTCGACGCCGCGAAACTCAAGCAATACTCTGTGACCACGGAGAAGGCATTGACACCAGATGCATGCGCGACTTCTTTGTTGGATCTGCTACAGAAGAAAGAGTACCCATGCGGCAGTGTACTGGAAATTACTCTTGGTGGGACAAGGCTTATCCCGGAGTGGGGTGTGGAGCCGCCGAAAGGTGTGGGCTCGGGACAAGACCTGGATGAGCAGTTCATGACGAACATGCTCCAGCCTATCAACGACAAGTTGAATGCGGAAAAGGCGAAGGCATGAGGACACATAGTGTAAGGGATGCGTGTGTGTTATGTGTGGTATTGAAATCTCGCTACCAGATCACACTGAACAACGAAAAGTCAAAATAGGTCTGCAGCATACATCAAGATGAAACCATGCAAAGGAGGTGACCCAACGTCAAAGTAGGCTCCAGGCTGATTAGGGTTTTGCAGTATACTTTCAGTATACTTCCCACATCCCTGACATCCCCGGCTTCCAATAGCCTCAACCCTCTAGCAACCCCACATACCCTCCTTGCAGTCCCCCAAATCCCTCTTCTGAACCACCACCTTCTCTGCCTTTGTCTCTTCAAACAGTTTGCCGTGAGTGTGCCTCCATTTGTCAGGGATGACAACTTCGTCATCGGCGTCGTTGTCGTTTGCTCGTGCGACAATGAAGTCGCTGGTGGTGATCAGGGGGAGAGTCCCCATGCCGCTTGGGATGTATGGGCGGGGGTTGGGGAACATGGGGAGGCTGAGCCCTAGGGTGATGAAGAGGGAGATGATGATAGTGTTGAAATGCATCTTGTTGGTTGTGGTGGGCAGGTTTTTGGTTGGTGTGTTGGGTTGGTTTTGGGTTGGTAGTAGTGGATGGTTTGTGGTATCCTCGGACTGTTTTGGCTTTATGTAAGATGTTTGTGTGGTGGTAAGAAAGCTAAGAGGGACAGCAGAAGCAGGGTGTTATATACTAATGGGCGAATGCGCAAATTCCATGGGATTTCAGTACCGTGGTACAGATGTGGTTGGAGTTCCGACTCAACCGTGCTCTCCAAACATGGCTCAGTGATTTCTCCAGCCATATAAACCGTCTCTGATTTGCATCACGCAGGGACTAGCCAAGGTCTTGTGGTAGCCGGGTAAACTTCACTTCGGCTGGTTATCGGGGTGCATTCACGAAGTTATGGTGCCGTGAAGTAGTCTAGCACTTTCCAATGTCCAGTCGCTTTTGCAGCATTTACAATCTCGCGCTAACCCTACACGTCTACCCACAGTTCGCGGGAAATGCTCCTCCAGTGCCTGCCTTCTGCATCGTCCTTTGATCAGCACGGACCCTGCGCACTGCATTCATGCCCTGCATCTCTAGATTGGTTCTGATGCCCGCATACCTCTTGCTCAGGAGCTATGCAGTCGGGCACGTGATATCATGTCGCTAATGCGATTTATCACGGCTCTTGCCCTGTCCGGATTCGAGCAGTGTAGTCACCAAAATGTCTACAGAAACTTCGAGATGCGCACAACCGGCCCTCGCGTCTGGATCACGACACGGTATCTAAATCTTGACACCATCTGAGGGTTGAGGTGTAGGATCCATGAATACCAGTCCCACATGTTTATGATGGTTTTCGACATTGTATGCAGCGAGCACAGCACACCCCCCAACAACCTTGACTGGGGCAATCACTCCAGTCTAACATCATAAAGCTCGTATTTGCAGATCAAAGACTGGAAATATATAGCTGCGCGTTGTTCTTCAAAGTACAGGAAAAATATGGGTTTGTTATGTTCTGTGTCTGCTCGCGCCTCACCTTCACTTCCACCTTCACCGCTGAATGATCTACTTAAACGGGGAGTAAGCGGCAGTACATCTTCACTAGCGTATCTTCTACAAATTGAGTCTCTTACGTCTACATCTGTTCCCTTTCTCCACGCCGCTCAACAAGATCATACGCAAACATGGCAGTTGGTACGCAAACCGAGGTCGTGGATGCCGTCAAAAGGCAAGTTATTGATGTAAACATTGAGGAACATTGCTAACCATTACTGCCGCAGCTGCCTCATTTCTGGAGAATACTCAGATCTCACTATCAAATGCGGAGATGACATATACAGAGTTCATAAAATGATCGTATGCATACGCGCCGGCTTCTTCGCTCGAGCTATCAAGTTTGGCGGAAAGGTATGTGGATTACCTTCGCATGTGGAATCAAGCTAAGGTTCACCAGGAAACTCAAGACAACGTCATCGATCTCCCTGAAGACGAGCCAAAAATGGTTGCCGCTCTCATACGATACCTGTACCTAGGCGTGTACGACGGCGAAACTTTCGACGATTCCCATCCTGAACATGCGGTATCGGTCGCTTCGCAGCTCAAGATCAAACGCTCCATTACTTATAGCGGTACTTACCTGCGCGATTTCACCTATGACTTCCCGCACACGTGTCCAGAGAGAGTGTGTACCAATTGGGTGCTGTGCCCTCATCACGCCTGCAATGTCAGCTGTCACTCGTCCTGCAAAGCCTTCATCTGTGAATATTGCTGCTCAGTCCTCCTCCCTGGATCGCCGACCCAGCTCCTCAGCCACTCAAAAATGTACTCGATCGCCGATAAATACGACGTTGTTGGGCTCAAAGAGCTAGCGTCAAAGAAGTTCAAGCTTGCTTATGAGGTGTTCTGGAATGAGGACGTTTTCCCCATCGCCGTCGACCATGTCTTCTCGACGACTGTTCCTGAGGATATCGGCATGAGAGACATCGTCATCCAGACCATCTCCAAGAACATGTCTGTTACACACAAGGCGGAGATGAAGATGATGGTGGCAAAGTACAACGACCTGGCCATTGGTATCATACTGAGCAAGGCGGGCTAGCTCGACCGGAGACGAAGGCGAGGTCATGGAAAGCGATGTCATCGACAGAGCTGGCGCAGATTTGGGAACACTTGATGAAAGCCGGGATGCCGAGACAAAGAATTGATGCTCTGTGCGCACGCTGCGAAGATGATGGATTGCCCACTCTTCGACGTCTTTATCATGACAGACTGCGTTTCTGAACAGAAGCTCAAGCAGGCGCTCAATGTTCAATATACAACACAAAACCAAACCCCATCTCTTCCAACGCCTAAACACCGTTACATATAGCATTACTGCGTGATAGCCCTTAATCCTTGTAATGTCAACCCAAACATAACACCCCTCGCAACCCTAGGTTCCTGGAGACAATCAAACACCTTACCCAACGCCTCTCCACTAGCAGCCTGACCCATGACACTCGTAAGCGCTTGCGGCATACCATTCTCCACAAGCAACTTCCTCGCTTTGACCCTCAACTTCTCTTTCTCTTCATCGCTCATCTCTTTTGGCCATCCTTTGAGTTCTTCTTCGGTTGGCAGACCATTCTCCCGGATTTTTCTGATGTGATAGGCTAGGCCGGCGTCGGACGCGTTCCCGTCAAGCACGGTGGTCTGAAGGAGTGATGTGATGGAGGAGAGTTGTGGGTTTCCTGGGCGTAAGAGGAAGGACTTCGCGGCGTTGAGGAGGGTGCGACGGAGGGTCCAGGCGGAGGAGAGGGTGTAGAGTTCGTTTATGACGGCGAAGAAGAGCTCGATGAGGACGGTGGTTTCGGGCTCGGATAGTGGCGTGTGGGTGGTTGCTGCGCGTGGCCTTGACAAGGGTTTGGCCGGAGATGAGGTTAGCGATGTGGCCGAGGGTCGACGGGGTAGTGAGGGCACGGAGTCTGTTGATGGCCGCGAAGGTTTCTGAGGTGGGGTTGGTTCTGGTTGATTGCGCATAGTGCTATAGTCGTCGGAGATCTCGCTAGGCATTGGCGGTAGATTGATTAGTTGATCACCTCCCATCATGGGGCTGAGATCTTCGATCTTCTCGCGCATGCTTGGTGCGCGACTGTTACTTCGGGAGCCATATCTGGAAGACCTCCCCGAACGCTTGCCGTCCCCGTCAGGGTTGTACGATGGACGGCGTTCCATAGGCGCCTCGCGCCCTGGCTGCTGGTCGATGACGGGTGAGTGAGGGTCGCGCACAGAGTCCATCGATGTACGCTTGGTCACTAGAGATAACGTGCTCGGCGATCGGATATGCGTGGGTAGTTCGGAAACGGTCGACTCGGCTCTACTTTGTCGTGTTTGGATCGGCGCCGTGTTGGACGATGTACGGCTTAGAGGACTTCCGGATGCGTTCGGAGTGGCGGCGTTGCTGATCGATTCGCGATTCTTCTTTCCTCCTAGTGGTGATGCTACACTGCCTAGCACCCCTGTCACACCACCGAACAGAGCCTTGCCGCCACCAGCAACCTCTTTAGGCGCCTTTGAAAGTACGCCCATCATCCCTTTGCCAACTGAGTCGAAGGTCTGGCCAGCCCAGCCGATTCCTGGGAAGCCACCACCAGGGGTCTTTCCTGATCCCAGTTCCTTGTCTAAGAAGCGCTTCATCCCTTCACTTTCAGCAAGCGGTTGGTACTTGACAGCATCGTTGAGATAGCGCTCCAGTTCTCCACGCAGAGACGCCTTGGTGTGACCTTTCCACGGCGGTAGTGTAGCGTGTGCTTCGTTGAAGCCGGAAGTTCCGGTGATAGCTGCTATCCGACGTATGACTTCGTGTAATGTCTCAAACTCAGCATACTTGCGTGCCGTCATCCACCCGGTATGGTGATTGGACTTTGGCTCGATCTGAATGAGATACTCTGCTGTCGGCTTGGCCTTGATCGTGCCCTTTTCTCCAGGCATGCTGTCATCGAAGATGGACATTGTGCTGTTGTGCAAGGTCAATGGTGGTGGTCTTTCCGCCGGTGGGTTATCCATAAGCGCAGTAGGCGGCTGGGGCATTACAAGCTGATCGAAGCTCGTGAAAGCCTTCTTGACCTCCTGAGCTGGTGGGTCCTCAGAACTCCTTGGCGGTGAAGCTGGTGTTGTCTCTGAGAACGACCGGCCGGAGAACCCTGAAATGGCTAAGTCTGAGTGCTCAACATCGCCGTGCGCTTCGCCCTCGGAAGACGAGGGAGTAACTATGCCCTGGGTGGTGCTCTCGGACTGGTCATCGTTCAGGGTCGATGTGGACGCGCTTTGCTTTTGTTGCTCCTTAAGTCGCTTTGCGTCTTCCTCGGCGATCATCTGGCTCAGGAGCTGCGCTTCTCGCATCGCATCGTCCATAGCTTCCTGCGCCTTGCTCATAACACGCTTGTGCTCCCTCTTTTCAGCGGGGGTTGCCGTTCCTGCACCACCTAACTCACTCTCCGCGTTCTCCTTGACACCTTGTAATTGTTCAGACGAGCCCTCGACGCCTGCGTCAATCGCATTGAGAAGCTCGGGCTCGCCCTCTTCCAGAAGATATACAATCCACCCGTTGATCCACTCTGGCTTGGAGCAGCTCACGACGATCATCTCGAGTATAAGCTTCGCGAGGATTTGATGCAGGAATAACCGTGCTGGCACGCAGTTGTCTATGGTAGGTGCGGTCAGCGTATGCGCATAATTGTATATATGAGTCACTTACAGGTCTTTGGCTCCAGATAGTTCTGTAGGATATCCTCAGCGGCCACACTGAACTGCTTTATCTGGTAGTCTGGGTCGAGGATGTTCGCTAGGGTGCTATCCCGCTTCATCTTGAGATATATATCGACCGCTTCGGTAGGCACGTCACCGGGAGAAGCTTGGATTGCGGCGGCAATCTCCTGCAGCAGTATGATCATGAAGGAGGATGAGCGCGTCACAAAGTCAAGGAAATTGTCGGCTGGTCGCTTTCGGGAGAGGTGTGCAGATATGGAAAGCACGAAGGCGGTCAGAGTCTGGCGGCACGAGTTCGGGAAAGTGTCTTCGGAAGGCAGTAGGGGTGAGTACCACCACCTGCGTTGTATTAGAACAGTATCTAGGCACTGCGCGGAGGACATACTTGACATAGTCACGAATGACTGCATCCGTCAACTCCGTCAGCGCAGCGGCAGTCTCGGGCTTGAAGTCTGAGTAGTCGAGCGTCTTGCCGGAGTACAGCTGCACATTGAAGTCGTAGCCGTCGTCTCCGGACTTGCCCTTGTCTGGTGTCTTGTCGTTCCGCCAGTCGAGCACGCGCTGGGCGATGTCGACGGCCAGCTCTCGCTTCCGCGCGTCGGCGCTCTTTCCCTCTGTCTCCTTGCTGTCGCCATGGTGCCCCTCCCACGTCGCGTGGAGGACTACGCCGCCTACAACGCCTATGAGGACCAGCCCGACGCGGCCGAGAATGAGATATGTGCCTGCGCCGAGGCCCGCGAGACAGGCGCCGAGCGTCTCATTGCTTGCATTCGCCAAGAAGTGTAAGGTGCGATCAGTGAGAGCTTTGAGGTCAAATGGAGGCGCGCCTGCCTCTGCCTTTGGTGCCTCCGGCGTCACGGCGGTGCTATCGCCGAGCGAGTCATGTTCGTGATCGAGTGCTGAGGGGGGCGGGCTCGGGGGTGGTGCTATGGGGTCGCTCATGGTGGCTGTATGTAGGCGAACATTGGGGTTTGAAGTATTGAGGGAAGTCGTGGCCTGCAGTGAAGCATGGTCCGGTGCGACAGACTGGCTATGTGGCGTCCCCGGCCGCTGACACTGGCGTACTGGCCGTTTCACAGCTGCCGCTTGTTGATCGCAGGGCGGCCGCTGAATAGTATCGCCGACCCCGCCGCGCGTTGCATCGCTATTTTCAATTGCCCCGTCATTCTGATCTTCACACCTCCACGCGTCACATCTCCCGCGTCCGCACCAGCCATGTCCAGCGACGCAGCCAACGACCCCGAGATCCTCGCTCATGTCCAGCAGTTCTGGGAGGGCCGCAAGCCTAGCAGCCCCATTTACCAGTTCCTGCTTGACGATATCAAGCTGACCTATGCCTCCAAAGGCATCGTGCGCGCGCAGCTGCCGCTTACCAAGAACCACGTGAACACACACGGAAGCATCCATGGCTCCGTCTCCGCGACACTGATAGACTGGGTCGGTGGCATCGCTATCGCAGCTTGGGATAATCGGAGCAAGGCAGGAGTGTCGACAGACATTCACATCTCGTATTTGAGCGGGGCTAAGAATGGTGACACCATTGAAATTGAGGGCAGGGCAGGAAAGGTTGGCGGAACCCTCGCTTTCACCACAGCGACCATCTGGAAGCTTGTCGATGGCAAGCCAGGTCCAATTGTAGCCACTGGATCACACACCAAGTTCATAAAGATATGAACCTTCATTTGACACGCCATCTTCTTTGAGATCTCGTCCTGCGCTCCATGGTCGATCGAGCTCACTCGGATCGCGAAGATTGATTGACCCTCTCGCTACCATTCCGCGCCTAGCGTTACAGCAACGACAGCATGGGTATGTGGGAGGGTCTTACATACTGTAGATGATCTAATATTATGAGTATTCAATCTGTTCGACAGGAGGCTTTTCTGCTTTCCCAATATTGAGTTTCAACCTTCGGACATTTTCTTTTACTTTGCCGAGGAATCCTATGGAATATGGATTTTGTTGGAGTAAAACTAATGCCCCAAGCTCATCTGAACAGGTTTAAGATTCCAACACCAGATATCGGTATCGCGAGAGAGGGACACGCGTCGCGTATATTGGCGCCACACTCACGAGCCACACTCGGCCCGTGCTGGCCAATCACAGCACGCTTGAGCCACACATCCAACGCGCCAAGCCTCTCGGTCTCCCAGGCAAGCCACAGACTATGCCACAAACACAAGCAAGAGGGGCTGCAATCTGCAGAGTGCAGCGACCCAAGGATCATGTATCTTGAAATCAAGTTCCCGGCGTATGTCATATGGTCAATGGACACTAGCTCTGACGTCGATGCAACCGTAAACAACGGTATAGACGTGGGAGAATGGACGTCTTATATCTATAAGGACCCCAGAGTCTGCGTAGTACATGCGACGAGACACCACTATTAGGATCTACCACTTACTCAAGACCAGCTCAATCTGAAGCTTCCACCCTATTCCCATCAGGCACATCACACTAAGCACACGCACTCGTAACTCAACACTGATTCCTCCTACAAGAGCGCTCTTGTCAACGAGCACAACCAAACCGATATCGACTGTATAGAGAAGGAACCTTCCTCCTAATCCAGCGCTCGACTCCACACACCACAAACTCAACATGGGCTGCGCATCCTCCCGCCCCCGCCGCTTCGACGGCAGAGGAACATCCTACGTCGACCATCCCCCCAGCAGACACGACATTGGCGGTATGGGAACAAAATACGGTCGACGGAACGGCAGCGTGGCCGGTCCTGGTACAATTGGGACATCTATGGGACACAGTGGCATCAGCGGCAAACATGGCGGTATGAGCAGTGGCACAGGTATGATCACTGGCACTAGCATGGGCCGATCAAGTCGAACAAGTGGAGGTATGAGTAGCGGCGTGGGTATGGGAAGGTCGAACCGGTCGGGGGGAGGTCTCGGGGGATTGGTGTCGGGGCTTGGGAGGAGCCGGAGATGTTAGTCAGTCGGGAGTGGCAGACTGTTTTGGCGGGGAAGCAGACGAAGCGGTTGGGAGGAGGGAGAAGGAGGGATGTGGAGTGAGTGGATATTGTACTCAGTGGTTTAGGTCACCTAGTTTGTACAGCGCCAATGTTCATCATGCTTCACATTTCTGATCGCTATAAAGCTACCTGGGTATTTACTAGACCCTATGCTGCGTGGACCTGGTCATCCGCGGCTATTGTTCGACCCTGTCACCACGCACAATACCATCTACATGGCGGTACTGAACTTGACCATAGCCCTCTGCTGCACGCCGCCCTTCGCAGGCCAAGCCTGAACGTCGAACCCATCCTCCGCTAGACTATCAACGAGATCACGACCAAAGCCCGTCAAGTCCAACATCAGCGTCTGGAAGAACTTCAAGCGCATGAGTTGGTTGATATGAGGCTTCAGCAGTTCGAGAACGGCCTGGCGCAACATGTCATTCCCATCTACAGTGTTGCGCCAGACGAGAACCAGAGAATCCAGGAAAGAGTTGAGAACCGACGAGACAGGGTCGGCATCGATGTGCTTGTGATCAAACTCGGGATTATGGGAGAAGTCCGTTGGGTCTTCGCCAGAGGGCAGGCCCATACTGAGGACCATTCCAACGATGTTGATGTACTCTCCGATAGCGTGGTCGCATAGCTTGGCGACGTCGTACTTGTTTCCGACAACGTACGCGTGCACGTGGAGGTCCAGAAGGGTGATGTTCTCGTACTCGTGTCGCATGTTGGGGTTGAAGATGTAGATGCCGTCTTGGATGTACTGGATCATGGCTGCGATGGCGTAGGGGAAGTCGTCGCGGACGCGGATGCAGCGTGTTTGACCTTCCTTTGGCGTTGTTAGCGTTCTAGAACATGCTGAGTGTGGAATGTGAACGTACAATGGATGGACCGTCTAGCATCGGTGCAAAGAAGCGCGACTCTGTACACAAGAGGTACTTGTTGAGCTTCATGACCTGCTTGCCCTTGTCGAAAGAGATCATGATGTCGTCCTTCTGAAACTCGGAGAAACAGCTTCGTTGTGTTAGTATTGTTTGCTCACAAATTTCTTGTATATGGTGGTTGCTTACTATTGAAGATCGGTCGACTGCATGGGGAAGACACTGGTACGGGCAGCATTGATATCGACAGCGGACTGCGACGTCAGATCTGGCCGATACCTGCGAGGCGGGTCTAGCAGTGAAAGAGTCTGGAAATGAAGCGCACTCGGAGTCAGCGGACCCACGCCTCCGACTGGGTCCTCGAAGACGATGGGGCCGGGCTCGTTGGAATAAGCACCCAATACCTGATCCAGTGGTGAACTCGAGCCTTGATCTATATCCATGTGGGGGGTGATATAGGTTTGTTCAAAGCCATGGCCGGCGACAGGCAAGTCCGATAGACCACGAAGAGATGAGGTACGTGGAGGAAGCTGAAGACGATGTCGGTAGCCATCGAAGGGCTTGGCAAACTTGTCCTGGGCCGGCAGATATAGTACCTCGTTCTCTTTGTCGGAACCGAACGAGAATGTAGGCGCGTAGAAGATTTGTGGTGTCGAAGCAGGAGACGAGGCGATGACACTGCGGAGGGCTTTGCGATGCGGATGACTCGAGAGATTTGAGGCACCTTGGAAAGCATTGCCGAAAGCACGTTTGCGATCTTGCTGGTTCATGTCGACGTGCTGTTAATATTGACTGCCGTTAAATCGAGTCGCCTGTGGAGGATAGGTAGCATGGAGATCCTCTCCGAAGAGATTTCCGGTATTTATACACCCATGGAAAGTGGAGTGCGTGAGAAACGAGGTGACCGCGTCGTCGTGAGTGAGAGATTTGATAGTAATCACCCCGGTTCGGTGGTGAACGTGAGCGTTTGTCGAATCCTTACACTCTATTGTTGGGCCAGTGAATTGAGGACAGTGGACGCATCTCCGAGTGAGAAGTGAAAAGTGTAGGCCCACGTAATATCGGAACTAGTCAACACTGGTAGCGCGCTTGCCTAGCTGTCGAAAGCGGGATACTGGCTCGTCTTCTTTCACTGTTACTGAGAGAGTCGCTACCGGTCGTACACTATTTCCAGCGCGTTGCCATCTCGTCGAATAGGTCCGCTCTGAAGTCCGGTAGCTCATCCATTGACTCGTATACAAGCGCCATGGTTCTGCCCGTACCATGTATGAAAGCTTGCACATGGTCAGCGCAGAGCTTAATCGCCACGCTCTTGAGACTCTCTGCATTAGCCGTTCGCTCAGGTGCGTAGATAGCGCGAATTGCATGCAGCAACTGCTCTTCCTGGCCATCGACTACCAAAACAATTGCCGCGAGGTCCTCGAATTTCTGGAGTGCGAGTGCCTTCAAGCCGGCTATCCCGTATCGCTCTGCAAGCATATATACGTCAACATGAGAGCGCAGAGTGACCTCCTCGGGTACGTCAAGGTCTGAGCCAGCTAATTGGTCCGTGTAATCCAGTTGGTAACAGTACTGCATCATGGCGGCGACGGCTGCTGGGTTGTCAGCGCTTAGATCAATGATGCCTTTCGGTGATTTCTGCTTGTGTCAGCGCGATCGAGACTGGTGAATTGACTGAACATACTGGCGACATGACAACTGCGCAGACTTTCGAAAACCACCGCGAATGATAGCACATGATTGACCTATCGACGTGGTAGACATCCTGCTTAGATCGCACCACTAGATCAGAGCACTGCCAATCCGCAGCAGGTGGTGAAGTTGAGGTAGCAACGGCCATAGGTGAAGATGGAGTAGGCGTTACGGGAGATGAAGTGGGCAGTGCTTCAGCTTGCTTTGGGGAAACTTCTTGAGGCTTGTTCCTCTGTAAGAAGAGTCGGGCTATTGAGCTGTTCGAAATGGTCTTGCGATGCTTAGGACGGCGATTTTGGTTGTTGATTGAAGGAGTGGAAGAGGCTGCAGTAGAGACTGATGCGTTGGAACTGGTGGAAGACGTCCGATGGAGACCGCCAAAGGATGCGTCGGAAGAAGCTATACTGTGTCTTTGCGAAAGTTCATTGCGAACTACGCTGCCTCGCTTGGAGCCATATATAGCAGAGGGATCCAGGCTAGACAAGTAAGCAATTGCGACATTGAACGTCAACATAAACACTCACACATGGCTACTAACGATGACAGGCGTTACAAACATCTCGGTAGTATTTGACAGTTGCAAGGATACCACGTAAAAGCTCGCGCTGCAAGTATCTCTTGAGGCTTACTTGGACTGTGCGGTTATTGCGGTAATGTAGGAGGTCGCAGATGAGACCACGTCCCTACCGCACCGCTGCTGTATATACGCATTTACAACACCGCCCTCTGGGCGCTCAGAACTCAAACAACTCATGACCACATGGACAGAAGGGTAAAGCGCAGGAAGAAAATCACCTAGCCTCCGGCACTGATGGGTGCAAAAGAAGCGTTCTGATATGAAACTCGTCAACTGCACCAATGGAAGATGGGGAATATATTAGCCGTAGCCCCAGATGGACCAGGATGATGAGGCTTATCGATAGTGTTTAATACCGGAGGTGCATACTCGTGGAACGAGAACAGCCGAGCGCTGGAGAACTGTGGGGTAGCCGCATGGCATTCTCCAAAGAAGTCAGCAGACTGTAGCTGAAACGGGTGCTCTTCTTTATTTCGCATGGCACCTATCCCAAAAAGACAGGTGCGTGGAAGTTTTTCCCACACGGAAGTGTCCAGCGAACGACGAAGGACCGACCGCGAAAGTTTTGATAAGAACTTTGCTCGATACTGCGACAAGGTGAGATCATTGTGAAGTTAAAGGATATGAAAGGACCAGGAAGCGTTTACGTCACTGTAGTTTTGTCGGATGCGTTCGCACAACACTCTGAGTAGGTTCGGGTGTCAGCGTCTGTCGCGCGCTGCCATGCGGATCTGTGGGCGCATTGTGCCCATGTGTGGCAGATCGCCCCGGTGACCGCTTCCGTCCGCAAATGAGCCTCATCTGGGCAGTGACCGTAGTGGCGACTCGATAACGAACACCATTTCGCCTCGTCAGAAATACACTTGCATTTGGAAATACACGTTAAGGTTCCGCATTTTCGATTGCCGATGTTCCCCAGTATTGCCATGGGAAACGAGGCCCACGTGCACGGGTTTTGGTGTCAGTGATGTCATTCCGCGACAAAAGGGCCGAACAGCAACAGGAAATTCCAATTGGCTCCACACGCTCTTTCGACTCCACAGCGCGTCACAGTTCGCGCGCTTTGTTACAGATACCTTCCCATTGGTAATGGCTTGCGTCTGGAAGCCGCTTACATCTACATCTGCAGATCGTGAAGAGATAGAACGAGGCACATCATAGCAGTGAGATGGGCCAATCACTATGAAGGCATTGTCACCGCCCTCGAGGTCGCCACCACCTTTGACGTCGCACTTCTCCCGATTTGCTATCAAGCAACGGGAGCTCTAACCTAACCCGCACCGGTTGGCATGTAGGCCTAGATTGACACCCTCTAAGCGTCATGGAGCGTACTACGCCTAGCTAGTCCGATGATGATGCGTTTTCAACATGGGATTTATGCGAAGCGGCTGGAGGCGTTATCAGTATCCCATATAAGAAGATTCTTCGGCGCCTCTGACGAAAGCTTAATTACACAAACATCTCTCTTCACATATCGATACCCAAGAAATCGTAATCATGGCTCCAAGCGCAACCAACGACAACCAGAATGGCAGCACTCAGCATGCTCCCACTGGCTCAAAGAACGGCGACCAGTTCCGCAGCTATGCCGACGACCGCAACGCCTCATCGGAGGATGTCATCTACACCACATCCAACGGTGTCCCATACCCTCACCCGTACGAGAGCCAAAGAGTAGGCGAGAACGGCCCTCTGCTGCTCCAAGACCACCACCTCGTCGACCTTTTATCACACTTCGACCGTGAGCGTATCCCAGAGCGAGTCGTTCACGCCAAGGGTGCCGGTGCCCATGGTACCTACACAACCACAGAGTCACTTGAGGACCTGTGTATGGCAGACATCTTTAAGCAAGGGAAGTCTTGCCCCGTCACCGTTCGATTCTCGACGGTTGGTGGCGAGTCTGGCTCGCACGACTGCGCCCGTGACCCTAGGGGTTTCAGTGTCAAGTTCCGTACCGACGAAGGCAACTGGGATGTGGTTGCGAACAACACTCCTGTCTTCTTCATTAGGGACCCTGCCAAGTTCCCTCACTTCATCGTAAGTTCCTCCGTGATAGTCGGGTACAAACAGACGCTAAAATTCAGGACAGCATACTCAAAAGCGTGATCCCGCAACCCATCTTACACATGCCGATGATGCGACAGCCTTCTGGGATTTTGCTTCTCAAAACCCGGAGTCCGCCCATCAGTTCATGATCCTCTTCGGTGACCGAGGTATTCCCGATGGCTACCGCAAGATGCATGGATACCACGGCCACACCCACAAGCTTCAGAATAAGAATGGTGACTGGGTATACTGCCAGGTAAGTTCTGACTGTACGAAGTGCATATGAGACATATACTGACTTCGTACCTCTACTACAGTTGCACTTCAAGAGCAAGCAAGGTACCGCTTTCATCACACAAGAAGACTCCTTCAACTACGGCCCTGACTACTCGACCAAGGACCTCTACCAGTCCATCGAGAAGGGTGACTTCCCTGGCTGGGACGTCATGTTCCAGACCATGACAGCCAAGGAGGCCGAGGAGGTCTGGGAGAAGCAGAAGATCAACGTGTTTGACATGACACACGTCTGGCCTCAAAGCCAGTTCCCGCTGCGCAAGGTTGGAGAATTCTTCTTGAACGAGAACGTGCAGAACTACTTCGCCGAGGTCGAGCAAGTCGCGTTCAACCCCGCACACTTGGTACCAGGTATCGAGCCCAGTGCGGACCCCCTCCTCCAGTCCCGTCTGTTTTCCTACCCCGACACCCACCGCCACCGTATCGGCGCCAACTACCAACAACTGCCGGTCAACTCTCCACGTGTCGCATACCGCATGGGTAACTTCCAGCGAGATGGCAACATGGCATTCTACAACCAGGGATCGAGGCCCAACTATCTCAGCAGCATTCAGCCCATCAGCTTCAAGGAGCGTACTGTCGACCTCGATAAGCTCCACGGCAACTTCACCGGCGAGGCGATTACCTTTTTGTCCGAGATCCGCCCAGAGGACTTCAACGCACCACGCACATTGTGGGAGAAGGTCTTCGACGATGCTGCCAAGGACCGCTGGGTCAACAACATCTCTGGCCACATGTCGACCGTGTCCAACAAGGAGATCATCAAGCGCCAGATCGCCATCTTCAGGGAAGTGTCTGAGGATATCGCCTCGCGTCTGGAGAAGGCCACTGGTGTCCAGGGCTACCCCGGTATCGCCAACCTGCGATTCAACGGAACACACAACGGCATGGCCAAGTCCAAGGACAACAAGGTTGCCAATGGTATGACTGGCATCAGCGCGAAGTACGCTGAGAAGAACAAGACCAACGGTGCTGCCAAGGCTGGTACGCACAAGGAGATCATTGAGGGCAAGGCTTAAGGCTTTCTGTGGATAGAAAGATATTTGTATATTTAGCGAATGAAGTTTAATACCCTTTCAAGATTGTTGATGTGTTGTCCCCGAGCTTGACTGATCCGCTCCTCTTGTGTTCTCAACTCATACAGCGAAAAAGCTGAAGAGGCCTGCAATCTACAATATGACAACAATGAGCGAATATGAACATGGGGCGTCGATATGCGCAGTTTCTCCCTTCAGTAAGGTGTTGTGACAGGCGCTCAAGCGGTAATGATGTGTTTCGCGTGAATCAAGGGCCAGTGGCAATGCAGGCAGGCGGTGGGACCCCTCGCGCGAAGCGAGCTAGCGCGACTGCCTCATCGGCAGCGGATCACTGGGCAACTTCTGAATCGAAACCTGCCAGCCAGCACCTTGTGCCCCTCACCGATATTCTCCCCAAAGCGCTCGACGTACCCAGATCAAAGTCGCAGATATTCCATCTCGCTCCCTTGTACGCTCCCAAAGTCGTCGACAGCCTCTACGCGCACGGATCCGCCATGCTGCTAGGGAAGCAAGGGTCGGATGAACCCACGTCACGTGACGCGGATTACGGTTGGCGTGTTGGTCCACCTGGGCAATGGGTTCCATTTCGCGTTCCGCCCGCTAGAGCGTGAGGAGTAAAATCGAGTCCTGGCAGCTCGGTCACTCCCACAGCATTGTCCCGGTCCAGCTCCCCAGACGCCCGCTCCAAGCCATATCATGTTCCTGTCGCACCTCGGCATTCTTTTCCAGTCGTCCATCCATTCCCTTGCCGCGCTCTGAAGCTCGTGGAGCTTTTGGCCCGCTGTCTCCGCACCTGCAGCGTCACCGTTGCGCTCCAGCAGACACCACTGTCGCCGACGAGAGCGTCGTCATTGCGCGATAGCGACGCCTCTGCCATTGACTTGCATCGCTTCCGTCACGTCACGGTCCACTACCGCGTCCTTCTAGTCCTTCCTCCCGCCTCTGACCTCGTTCGGCCGGCCACCCTCCCAAGCGCATCCAACACCACCCAGCTCGCCAGCATCGCCCTCGCTCATACACTGCTCAGCTATTGCATTTGCCGATAGCGACAGCTACAGGAACAATGTCGCCGCGACGGTCATCGCGGGCTCGCACCACCCAGCCCCCACCCAGCGTCGCAACGCACAGCAACTCCTCATCCTCCGTCTCATCAGCGCGTACCGATCGTGCATCCAGAGTCAATCCCAAACAGACATCGCCGCCAAAGTCGTCGACCCCACACTCGCTCTCCTCGGAAGAGCCCGAAGAACCGCCTCACGGCGTGCAGCCCGAGCCGCCTCTGACACGCCGACGAACACGCGAGCACGACAATGACGAGGATGAGTCGGCGAAGCTCGACGACGAGCTCGAAGACGACATCGCAGAGGAGGATGAGGTCACCCGATGCGTGTGTGGCTACCAGGAGTACCCGGGCCCGCCATCCGACACTCCCAAGTCCATGTCTGCTCTCGCGGACCCAGATGTGCAAGCCGATGAACTTGGCGGACTGTTCATTCAGTGCGACGTCTGCAAGGTCTGGCAACACGGAGGCTGTGTAGGCATCATGGACGAAGCTGCCAGCCCAGACGAGTACTTCTGCGAGGAGTGCAGGAAAGACCTCCACAAGGTCACAACAAGTCCCAAAGGGTACGTGCTTGTCTTTATCGGCGCTTTCATTTGAGCTTTGTACCCCGCTACGAGTTTCTCTGCCTTTGGTCTCGAGCCCTAGACTTCCTCCATCGCGCGACCACTACTTTACCATCTATGGAGAGCTGACGAGATTGCCATTTTAGTCAAAAGTACTCTCGATACCTCCCCGTCTACGACCAACAACACGGCAAGAACCGCAAATCTTCTGTTTCCAAGGAATCGGATGGACACCCAGGCAAAGACAAGGATCGCAACAATAGGGCGAGTGTAGATTCCTTTGGCAAGCGTCGGTCGACCATGAACAGTCGAGCTGCCTACGACGAAGACGAGGTGCTACGCAAGGTACTCGAAGAAAGCAAGCATGAGGGCGGTACAGCCTCAGAGAACGGCAATCGAAAGAAGCGGAGTCGCGACGACAGCGAAGAGTGAGTCTTGCTTGCTGCTCCATGTGCCACTAGAGACATGTAGCTGACAATCTGCAGGACAAAGCCAGAGATCAAACGACAGCGAACCGGCTCTCGCTCCCCTAGCAATTCGCCAGTGATAGAATCGGAAGATGATAGTACAAAGGCATCTGCTCCTAAGCAAAAGCCTCGCGGAGCTGCGGCAAAGAGTCAACGCGAAAAAGAACAGCGCGAGAAGGAGCGCGAAAGTCACCGAAACGAAGCCGCGAATCGACGGAAAGGCCGTGCAGAGCGAAGAAAGGGAGACGGTATGAATTGTGCTTAGTGAAGTAAGGCATTGGCTGACAGTCGCTAGATACAGAGGAACCCGAGCCCACACCTGCCCCTACCATCGAAGAGCCCGTTATGGCCCCAATCGCGACCGAAGCTACAATCCCCGATACCCCCGTCGCAGAACCCAAGCCTGCGCCTGCCCCACGGAGAGGTGGACGTCCACCACAGAAGGCTCGTGGTCGACTTGGGCGGAATCAGTACTCAAGAGACACCATGCCCGCGACCAACGGCACTTCACCCAAGAACGACATCGCACAGTCTCCGCAAACGAACATGACAAACGGAGCGAGCAATGGGCATGACAGCAGCGATGGCACAGCCGGACAAAAACCTACCAAGACAAAGAATTGGCGGTTGCAAAAACTTTCCTGGAACGATATACGAAGGCCAGCCGGAGCTATGCAGAGCTACATAGCTCAACGACAGGTCGAGATGGCTACAGGGGAGAAACATGGAAGCCTCGCTCCGGCAGTCCAACCGGCAAACGGCGAGCTGACCCAAGAGCAGCAGAAGGACGAGGATACAGACCTGGCGAAGTTCAAGAACTTGAGCACTACACAGATGATGGACTTCTTGAGTCGGGATCTGGTGCATTGGCAGCAGATGATCACTGAGCCAACGGATAAGTCGCCAAAGTGACACGAGGATCACACAGCTCTCGATCTCGGCGGCGGCGTACTGCTCACTTGATTTTCTTTTACAAACACGGCGCATTCATCACATGTTGCATGAGCACAATGGGTATGGCATACCAGCGGCATTTTCTTTACACATTGGCGTTTTCATCGGTCATTTACGGATACCCTCCACTTGGCTTTCGACGCCAGACTACCTCCTGGCGCACTCTCCTTTCACATGACTTCGACGCTATTTGTATCGAATCTTTTCTTATGTAGTATATATACTCCGGGTGTAACGAACCACGACTAGGCTAGAGCAATGCTCCCGTCGTCGCATCCTAATGTATACGAAAACAAGGTTCTCAAACAACTGCAGCGTCTTTGTCTCATCGTCACCAATTATCCTGTGATTTTGCGTCTTATCCTATCCTATTCTACTCTGAGCTACCGAGCTTTATCTCCAACACACCCATGACGGGGTTCGCCTTCAACAACTCCAGTATCGCCGGGAAGTTCTCATCCGTCACGACGGTATATTCGGGCCAGATCTTGCCATCCCGCGTCTTGGTATCCCAGTGTATTCTGAACTCTTGAATCGTCTCTTTGGGGCCGTCGGCGGCCTTGTGCTTCGCCATGACTGTGGTTTCATCGTTAGCGATAAGTCCCAAGCTGTCTGTCTGGCATGTGGTGTGGTCGGCTTCGACGTACATTCAGCGCAGTTGGGGCTCGAGGATATTGTAGTGGTGATCTGCGCGTTGAGCGACTTCAACGTGATCTTAGAGGACGTGTCGAGCAGGAGGAATTCATGGCGGTTCGAGGGTGGGAGCGTGAAGAGGAGGGGAAGAGACATTGTTGCCGCTGTTGTTGTGTTCTTGGTGTCAAGTCTGTTTGGATGCGCGTGTGTGCTTTAGAGAAGGACCTGGGAAGCTTCACAAGTCGTTATTACCACAAGACCTGCGCTTTGCAGATTTCAAAGACTTCCAAGGTTGGATGCGTGGTACATGGATCCCGATTTACGTCATCGGCATGGGTCGCGCTCTGCCGTTGGACGCGTTGCAGCGCGTGGCTGACAGGGGTGTGTGCCCCGCTCTTCATCGAATTCTCGTCGTGGGTCTGGATGCGAACTATTGGAATCCTGCAGACGAAAGAAGAACACGCTGCTTTCAACGAGCGTAGTATCGCGAAAGACTATCTTTGCTACTATGTACTGTGCAAGCACTCTCTTGGCCCCATCTATAGATCACGAATGATAATGCAAGTACTTCAATCCTCCATGCGAAATCTATCTACAGCCCCTTAATCTTCTCCTCTAATGCGCGTTTGATAGCTGAAGTCTTGTTAGCAAAATTCTGATCAACAATCAGGCCAAGAGATGACTTACCGTTGCAGCTCTCATTCGCATCGCCAAACAACATCTTCGTATTCTCCATGAAGAACATCGGATTGGGTACATCGGCGTATCCACTTGCCATCCCCCTCTTCATTATGACCACCTGCTTGCTCTTCCACGCATGCAGCACCGGCATACCCGCGATGGCACTACCAGGTTCCAGCGCAATGGGATTGACGGTATCGTTTGCTCCGATAACGAGAGTTACATCTGTCTCCGGGAAGTCGTCGTTGATCTCGTCCATCTCGAGGACGATGTCGTAGGGGACGGATGCTTCAGCGAGAAGGACGTTACATTGCCCTGGCATGCGGCCTGCGACTGGGTGAATGGCAAAGCGCACGTTGATGCCTTTCGCACGCAGGCTCTTGACGAAGTCAGCGAGCGCGTATTGTGCTTTAGACACGGCCATGCCGTAACCGACTACGATGATGACGTTTTCTGCATTGACGAGAGCTTCGGCTGTTTCTTCGGATGTGGTCTTCGTTATTTCGCCCTCGACCTTGGTCTGGGACTGGACTGTGGGAGCTATACCGCCGAAGAGGACGTTGGTGAGACTTCGGTTCATGGCAACGCACATAATATATGAGAGAATTGAGCCTGATACCCCGATGAGGGCGCCTGCAGAGAAAGAGGTACGAAGTCAGTATATGTCTCACATGCATTTCGTACAGCCAGGACTTACCAACACTTGTTAGGAGTGGGTTATCCAGCATGAAACCCTCGGCTACTAATGCGAACCCGGAATATGCGTTGAGTACTGTGATAACAACTGGCATATCTGCTCCGCCAATTGCAGCAGTGGTCGTGTAGCCTTTGACAAAGGACAGAGCCGCATTGCCAACGAGACATGCAGCGCCAATGAGAGGTGCGCCTGGCGCATAGGTCAAGAAGGCGCCCATGGTTGCTAAGTTTGCTCCAAGCAATGTGCTGTTGATGAGATGTCGGCCAGGCAGCGCCAGAGGTTTCGAACTCATCTTCGCAGCTAGCTTGAGAAAAGCGACAATCGATCCGGTAAATGTAACGCCGCCGATGAGAACACCAAGGTAAGCGGAAACCATATGAAGAGTTGAGATATCGCCAGAGTGGCCCAGGACGCTGCCGATACTTGTGAGTACAGCAGCGAGGCCGACGACCGAATGCAGTGCCGCGACGGTCTGGGGCAGCGATGTAGGCGTGATCCTTCGTCCGATCATCAATCCAGCAACAGTACCCACCGTAGCGAGACCAGCGAACTGGGTGAGAACATCAGACGAAAAGCCGACGGCAGCCAGGGATGCGAGAAAACCCGAGAAAACACCAAGTATGCCCAAGAAATTGCCGCGACGAGCTGCATAGTGGTACGAAGTCAGTAAACGTCTCACATGCACTTCGTACAGTCGTGACTTACCTGTTGTCTGCGACGCAAGTCCTGACAACGAGGTCACGCAGAGAACACTACTGACAAGGTAACCTGCTTGGACCAGACCTGCCATGCCAGTGGAAGCTGCTGCGATGAAACCGCCACCAAACAGAGCTGCGGGTACTGCATAAAGCCAGGGATACTCTTTGGGATCAGTAGGTCGTCTGAACATATCAAGCATACGCTTAGATATAACAAACCCGCCTGAGATGTTAACGAAAGCCAATAGAACCGACAAGGCTCCGAGGGTTTGCGGGATGGTCTCGGGCAGATAGCCGCCACCCATGGCGTACAAGCCGCCAACACCGATGATACCAGAGATGGCGTTCGTTACGCTCATAAGTGGAGAATGCAAGGCAGGTGCAACGCCCCAGACCACTGTAAGTTATTAGCATGAACAGTAAGATATCTTAGAACAGCCAAAGCGTAGTTCGAAAAATACATACTAGTAAGAAGTTAGCAAAATATTCTGAAAGCTATTCGTGGCGGCTACTTTACCCTCGGTATCCGATCAGACTGGCGAGAGAAAAAACGAAAGCTTGGGACATGAACAGTGGGCCCGTGAATTTACCTAGAGTCAGTGCAGCAGTCATACCAGCCGTCACGCTAGCTACCTGTCGAGACTGCGTTTGCCATGGTGTCAGAGCGACAGCGTTGGCAATTTGATCTGCCGGCGAAGGTGCGGGTTTGGCTTGAACTGGTGGAGGGGCTGGACGCGGAGCTGGTGGAAGGATCTTGCCATTGTATGTGACAATGGCTCCGCGAGTGACTTCGTCAGTGAGATCGACATCATAGTACTTCTCCTTCTTGTCTTTTGGGTTGAGCGAAAGCAGGAACTTGGTGACGTTGTTGGAGTACAGAGTTGACGACTGGGTGGGTAGACGGGATGGAAGATCGGTGTATCCTGCACTCGCGGTAAATATTGGATCACCTCAGGGAGTCACAAAAATATACCTATAACGGATACTCCTTTGTAGTCCACCAGCTTTCCCGGCTGCGTAGCTTCGCAGTTACCGCCAGCTTCAGCCGCTAGATCCACGATGACGGAGCCGGGTTTCATTGCGCCGAGCATGGCCTTGGTGATAAGCTTCGGTGCGGGCTTGCCTGGGATCAGGGCAGTGGTAATGACGATATCAACCTCTCGGCACTGGTCATAGAACAGTTTCATCTCCGCCTCGATGAACTCCTTGGACATTACTTTGGCATAACCGCCAGCTCCGGAGCCGTCCTCGGCGATATCGACTTCAATAAATTCCGCACCTAGAGATTGGACCTGCTCACGTGCTGCAGATCTAGTGTCGAAACCACGAACAATGGCACCCATACGTCGAGCCGTCGCGATTGCTGCAGAGATAGAGATACGAAGTCAGTATATGTCCCACATGCACTTCGTACAGTCAGAACTTACCACTCAGACCCGCGACACCGGCACCGATTACGAGGACCTTGCAAGGAGGGATCTAGCAACGTTTAGCAGGGGTCTAAACTGGATGAAGTGACGATCACCTTTCCAGCAGCAGTCACTTGGCCAGTCAAAAAGCGACCAAAGTGATTAGACGCTTCCAAAACGGCTTTGTAACCCGCAATGTTCGCCATTGACGACAGTGCATCGAAAACTTGCGCTCGTGAGATACGCGGAATCATGTCCATTGCGAATGCAGTGGCCTTGCGGGAAGCAATTCGATCAACGGTCGGCTTGTTCTGCATCGGGTACAGCATTGAGATGACGGTTGCGCCCTCTCGGATGGCATCCACTTCGCTGTCTTTTCCATCGATGCTAAGGGCCCGGACCTTGAGCAGGATATCACTCTCTGAGAAGACATTCCTGCGGTCGACTGTCTGCGCGCCAGCTTGCTCAAACGCTTCATCCGTAAACTGCGCAGCACTGCCAGCTCCACGCTCGATGAGAATGCGCGAGAAGCCTTTCTTGAGTAAAAGTTTCACGTTCTGCAAAATAAGGTTGTCAAGTAAGTACGTGTCTCAAAGACAGCGAATGCGAGAGGAGACTATACCTGTGGCGTAATCGCGACCCTTCGTTCGCCAGGATAGCTTTCCTTAGGTACTCCAATAGTGAGGTTGGAATAAGGACCTGCGGTGAACGGCGGGGTGCTAGGTAGCTCCTCGTCGTGCGGATCCGATGCCTGCCCGGATGCATACCGCGCGACAGCGGTAACCTGCGAGACATGGTGCTGCAGGGGCAGCGCGGGTGGGTGCGGGCGGCTAAGTCCCCGAAGGCTTGTTGTAGCCAAAGTATGTTTTGAAGAACGATCACCACGTTCCAGCAGAGGTGTTGCTTTCAGACCAGAGGTGACAGCACACTGCTTCAGAGTAGCAAGTAAGCTGCCCCGCTGCGGGCGAAGAGCAAGCGCCCTACGGCCAGCGAGACAGTTCAGAGAAGGACTCATGCTGTCTCGAATGAAAACGAGCAAAGGGTGAAGCTGGGAACCCGCATCTGTTGGCGATTTCCAAAGTTGTTCCGAAAGAAGGCACGACTAGCAGCTGAAAGAAGGCCAGAATGCAGTGTGAGTGAGCACCACAAGTGCCACGGGTTGCGAGACATGGTGGTACAATAAGGCGGTACCTTTGGGCCGCGTTTCCCTTTCTCGTGTTTGTGTTCTGCCGAATTAAACACGACCGCGCAGCGCTTCCCCGCACTCCTCCACTCTGCCCTGCATGAACCCAGCCCAGGGTTCGCGAGCCCAAGAGACATATTATAACGCACTCCTCTCCTCCTCATGCAATCACGACGGTTTCCATGCGAAAAGAGGTGCGTCTTGATCGCTTGAAAATAAAGTTTGCAATCCAGAACGTTACGGGTGTTTACTCAAAACGTTGTCTCCTCACGGAAGATGGGTGAAGGTTCCCCGCTCGTGCCAGGCGATCACGCGCTGTGGGGCACAGACCCAACCGTTTGGTATATCTTCCGTTCGAAGCGCGCTTGGTGTCTTAGGTTCCGTCCACCGACTCATGCTGTTAGCACCTCGTTCAAGAAAATTCGATACCCTGGAGCCTATGTGGACTTCATATTATTAACTTTGCATGTATGCATCTTGATGTATGCTGCAGACCTGTTCATGTGTTTTGTTGTATGAGGTGTTATAGACATCGCAGCGAATGTAGTGAATCACACAGTCGATCGACGCGCACACGTGGAGGGGTCTTCGAATACACAGGGCTGACTGTTCAAGCATCATCGTCAAAATCGTCGTACGATCGATTGGGATCTTTTGAGCTAGGCTAGCAGATGAGTTGGTTCATTCAGGACGGTGCTGAGATGGGCAGAGGAAGGCAAATTCAAAGAGCACATATTGTTACATTACAACTACCAAGATGCTAAAATCATACTAAGGAGTGACTATGCGACGAGCTAATGCTCAATGTAAAGCCAAAGAGTTATTTACAGAAACGAAGGAGAGTATTAGTCATGATATCCACCGTCAACCATCACCATCTCGAATTTTGGTGCGCCCATGCGATGCAGACATAAGTCGTTGTTGTTGTCGGAAGAGCAGCGAGCGTTTACTCGTCGCGCTTGTTCTTGAAGTAAGACCAGCCACCCCAGTTGAAGCTGGCGTTGACATCGACGTCCCAGGTGAAGGACTTCTGGCAGCCCCACTTGGAGGTACCACCGACGCTGATGTCGAGGTTGGCCTGGGTGGCAAGGAACTTCTTGGTGAAGAGACGGCAGTGGGTACCGAAACCCTTGCCGTCCTTCTCGAGGTAAGCAGCCTGGAACTGGACGCAGCCACCCTTGTTCATGCCGAACATGGAGAGCCATGCGCCAATGATGCCGTGCTTGCGGTTGACCTCGTTCTGCTTCTGGGCGTAGGCAGCGCAGAGAGAAGGATCGAAAGGACCGGGGAAAGTAGTCTGACCCATGCAGTAGGGCTGCTGGTTGTGGAGCTTGTGGCCGCAAGATTGGGGCTTGCTGCAAGAAGGAGGAGTGGGAGGGTTGTAGGTACCCTTGTTGTAACCATTGGAACCGACGATGACGACCTGTTAGAGATAAAGTCAGTATATGTCTCACATGCACTTCGTACAGTCAGAACTTACCTCGAATCCATCCTGGCCCTGGCCGACGTTGGTAGCAGACTCCTTCTTGACATCCTGTCCCCAAAGAGTGCACTTGAAGCGTGTAACAGAGTCGGGCTTGTCGCAAGAGCACTGGCGCGGGTTCCACTTGGGGTCACGCTCGATGTACAGGTTGAAACCAGTGCAGGTGGAGGTAGAGTCGCACTTGGCGGCGCAAGCAGCAGTGTCGTAGCTGGTAAGCTCGTAGTATCCGAGGTAACCGCTGCCCTCAACGGAAGCGCTGAGGTCAACGAAAGAAGAGGTGTAGCCAGATGGCGACTTAGCACTAGTAGCCATCTTGTGGTAGACCTCGTTGTTCTTGAAAGCATCGGCAGTGTCGGGGGTGGTAGGTGGGCCGTAGGCGTTGGGCTGAGCAGCACATGGGTCATCGGGGTTGATGAATCCACAGTAGGTGCCGACCTCGATCTGAGTAGCACAAGCGGGATCGGCAGTGAACGCGAAGGTGTTGGTCCAGCTAACCGGGGTGCACGAAGATGGTGCAAGGTTGGTAGAGGACGGGTTGCCCTCAGGTGCGGCAGTGGGGGCAGGAGCAGGAGCCTTGGTAGGAGCGGGAGCAGGAGGGTTGTTCTGCTGGTTCCAGTTCCACCAGAAAGTAGGGTCGCGTGCCTCAAGCTGGGCACCAACGGTCCTCTTTGCCTGCTGAGCAGTGGCAGCGCCGGTAGCAGCAGCGGCGGCAACGTCCTGAGCCTTGGCCTGGTTGTAGGCCTGCTCACTGACGATGCCTGCCTTGGGGCCCTGAGCGAGGTTGTTGGTCATGGAATCGAATTGGTTGACATCGAATGCCTGAGGAGCAGGAGAAGCGGCCACGAGGGCAGCAGCCCCGAGGAAGAGAGAGTAACGCATATCGAAAGATCGAATAGAAGAGTAGCGAAAGTAGTGTAGGAGATTGTAGTAGTGAAGGACCGATGCTGATGAGCTGATGATGAGTTACTGCCCAGTGTGCCAGAGGGTCTTATATACATAAGATGCACATAGTCATGCCCTGTCGACCTCGGTGGTTGACTACTGATTTGAGATCGATGTCATGGGTGGAGACGAAAACATGGCCGGTAAGTTCGACCTGTCTTCCTGAAAGAGTTGGCGGCAGTGCCTGGAAACAATAGTCCACCAAACTTTAGCCTAGCTCCGGGTGAACTGTCGTGGTCGCCAACGCCAGGAACGTGCAGCACGCATGCAGGTACCGAGGCCGCCACCAATGAGAGCCCAATGGCAGGCTGAGTCTGGACCTGATAGGTGCAAGTCTTATCAGCTCAGCTCGTCGCGAAATGACGAGGTCAAAGGCTTTGCTGTATCTCCCAAGGCCATGGTGTTGCGATGCGATGCTATACAAATCTTTAGGACAGTACTACAGCAAAGATCGACACACCAGAAATGATGCCGCTGCAGGTATCGACGACCCGAGGCTTTGCATCACGGTCAAAGCGAATCGCTAAGCGAAAGCTTAGTTTATTTTTGATCCCGACGTCGTCCCGAAGGGTTCTAAAGGCCCACCTATTCGGTTAGCTTAGAGACTACTGTTGGACATACCAATAGTCCGCCTCCAGGGAAGCAGACTTGCGCGCGCAGAAGTCCCGATCAGCTCATCAGGGGTAGACTGTATGCGTGAACGTTTCAGCGGTGTTGATCTTTTCAGCCTTGCCTAAAGCGACTTCTTTGTTCGTACCGTCGTTTACTCCCGTTGGGTGATCCTCCGCGATGGATTTCCTCAGATCTTGTGCTAAGCATTGGTACTTGCATCGATTTGCACATGGATGGCACATTGCGAGTAAAGACGCGATCGCTCCGTAATTGCTGAGATGCCACCATTACTATGCTTCTCTGCCCCCGCGGCGATGCGAGGCACGTGAGCGCAGTCGGAATCTGAGTTTCTTCGGCCAGGAGCTAGATGGCTGAGCTAGCCATCTTCATTCTCTGGAGATGTGACGATGTGGATGCTCGCGTAAAGATGCTGTCGATGGACGTCGCAGAGGTCATGCAGGGAGTCGCTGCGTACCATGGGACTCTCAGGGGCCCGAATCCCCTACCCTCTCTTGGCTGGTGCCCGGCAGATCTCGCGTACCCGCTCGTACACCGGTGTATACGCTGCTCGGCCATCCTTCTGGGCCGGAGACCGAATATGACGGTATACGGCGAGTATCCTCATACTGGATCCCTTGTCGTCTTCGCAGTCTGATGTTGCGGCCTTGCTGTTCATCTGCCTGATCAACACTGGGGATGGCGTTCGTGCGTCTCTACACTATCGATAGTTGCTAGACGGGAGTTGTTCCCAGGGTCACCCCACGATGCACTGCTGTGCGCTGGCGGGATAATCGACGATCTAGCACAACTGTTGCTAATCCTGTGGTGATAGATTCCAGGAGACAATGAAAATCCGGTGTGGATCGCTCCGGAACACACGGAGTGGAGACTGCCTAAACGGCTCGGTCGATCTCGCTAGCGCCCTAAGGTTTGGCTAGGCCCTGGCATTGCTCAGCCTCACCACGCTTCTACTCCTACCGCGACTGAGCGTCAACGGCTGCCCTGCCACCATCTCTTAACTAAGTCCGTCTACGTTTCTCAGCTGTCTTGCCAATGCTCTGGCCCCTCAGTGTCGTCTGTGGCTGGACGTCAGGCATGTCCCGCCATCTTGGCTTGCGCCTCCGCCACGACTTTGTCATCGAATACGTCGGATTAATCGCGGGGTACCAAACACATGCTCACAAATAACTCAGCGACTCATGCTGTAGGCCTGCTCGTTTGTTCAGCTGGATCTAGGTTTCTGCAGAGTCTGAATCAAAAACGCCACCGCAAATAGACCAACTCACTCTCGGTATCGCGAATGCGAAACGTAAACAAGCCGAGCGCATGAGCCACTTAGGCCTCCTGAGCCACACCTCGGCCGGAGGCATCTCTATACGGTGTCGCTGCCGAGATCCGCCTAGCCCACTGATGACGGCGAAGGGGTTTTCTTCGGAGTTAACCAACCGTAGCGGCCATTGCTCAGCGCAATAGCGAAGATGTACCCTCTCTTCCATGCGTGATGATCGACGCCCCGGAGCGCATTGTCGTCATCTTTTTGGTAGATGAGATCGCAGGATCTGGGTATTGGGTACTAGCGAAAGACATAAGCTCTCACACATTGGGGCCTTTTCTCGGGTTCCAGAGTTGGGTTGCAAACGGTTGCCTCGTCGTCTCGTTCATCTCATCTCAGTAGGTGTACATGCGCAAGGGCTTGTTGCAATTTCCGACTTCGACCGAGTATAGCAAAGACAAAGCTTACCAAGGAGGTAGTGTGGACTACACTACAACGATCCTCTCAGCTTGCGCCTTTCGTGTTCCATGGAGACAACTTACTTGTTCTCCGACCTTGAAAAGCTGGCACGTGGATGTACGACAGTGTCTGCATACAGGGCCGATCATTCTCTTGGTCACTCCGGCACTTTTGTATCTCCGGCACTTCTGTATCTCCGGCACTTTTGTATCTCCTGGTGTGGCAAGCCGGCTATGATCTATGAAGAGCGTACTACAATCGACTACAAAGCTTCGTGGACGATCTAGACCTCCAACATGTCGTTTTGTTCTGTGAGGATGAGCCAATTGATCATCACGGCGTGGAGTTGTCTTCGCGAGACTCTACCAAACACATGAGCTGAACGGGACGGCAGCATCGACAAGTCTTGTGATTCCGTATATCGAATTATCCAGAGGCGAGAACGTTGCCCGAACCGAGACTTGAGGCGAACGGAACCCCCCGACGGATCGATTAATGTACATTCATATGCGAGGAAATTGAGAGAAGTCAAAACGAGTGGAGAAGGTTTTACTCTACTTGTCTATACATTTCTTCTTGAAGCCTCAAGCTTAGATCACCGTATGGCTGATGATCCCGGGTAAACCCTGCATATTGATCGGAAGAGACGAGCGAGGATTTACCAGATCGCATATTACCCAATTAAGCGACCCGTTTACCGAGCAAACATATTGCGCGTTAAATTACGGAGTACCAGTCGAGACCAAGCTCTGTAAGCACGATACCCCAGGAATTCGGGACCTGGATATGGCTATACTATCCGAGCTTGTCGGTTTGGCTGCCGGTCACGCATCACCTGATCTTCAACTCCACCCCAGGTACGGCGATATTGCCTCACCGATGCTGGAGACTATTTTAAGCGCGTCAATCCGCGGCAGAGTACTATCATGCAAGTCCAGAGCCTCGCTGCACGCAACATGGTAATTAAGGATTCACGCAAGCCTTTCGTATTCTCACTATAATGCTTTTTTGTCCTCTTGGATCATGGTGCCACGCCACCACTGAAAGGCCGCCGAGTGCAACAGACCTCTGACTGCAACGCAGATCACTGCCTTTGTAACTTGCTAGCCTCTATTTATCTTCAGTTGCTCTTGGTCATAGGCTCGTATTTCTCATATCGTCAAGGTCCCGATTTCGGCGGTACCAGATCACTCAATCTAAGGAGCATCTCAACTACCCTGGCTCAGTGGTTAGATACCGTTGTCTTAATACCGAATTACTTCTCCCGAAGCTAAATTTGGGAGCTGGACTAGCTGTTTCCAGGCCACATTGTCTCCAGACTACGGCAACAACCATGTCGGAACATATTCGAGGCCGCATAGCGAGGCACTGCACGGCGTAATGGTCTAAAGCCGCGAAAAGTTGTAGTGTATAAAGCAAGTCTTCGTGCCTGGTTGTTGAAACCCATCGCAGATCCACAGCCTTCACTACCAACACTCACTTCAACGCCCACCGCCACCAACGGTCTTTGTCTCCGCACAAGCAAACATGCACGCCAAAATCGCTGCTCTCCTCCTCCCGGTCCTCGCCGCGGCCAACCCTCTGCCCCAGACTACTTCCGAGGATGCTCCTCCCGCAGAGCAGATTACTATCGTTGACACGTCGTACTCTGGTAATGGATGTCCTCAAGGCTCCGTATCTACCAGTACCTCGACCGACAAGACCGTAAGAATAATCCCAACACTTCCCATCTGGGCTTAGTGGACGGATGTAGTCTTACTTCCGCGATCCTTATCACTACATACCTCCAAATGGCTGGAGAGTCGGCATGGTAAGAAATCCAGCTTACAATACAACCAGGTCATCACTTATGGATTCGATCAATTCCAGACCTACATCGGTCCCGGCACGGTACCAGCAGGTAGGATTGAACCTACATCCCTCAAGGGAAACAAAATACTAACAATCCTCCTCCAGACCGCAGCAAGAACTGCCAGCTCCACCTGAACTTGAAGTACCCCGGCGGCTTCCAGTACGCCGTCGTAGACGCCACCTACCACGGCTGGGCGCGCCTCGACGAAGGCGTAACCGGATCCTTCATCACGACCTACTACTTCTCGCAAGACGCCGGCAAGACGCAAACCACGCGCATGTCCGCCGTCGGCGGCGGCGCTCTCCTGACCGGTCAAGTCTACACCAAGCAAGACAGCGTTGAGACCACCGCCACCATCTGGTCGCCGTGTGGCCAAAACGGCATCCTCAACATCAACAACAGAATCTCACTTACGAACAAGAAGTCCGATCAGGCGGGTGAGATGAGCAATGATGATGCTACTGTTGCTTTTACCCAGCAGCTTCATGTTGCATGGAGGAAGTGCACGCCGACTGGATCGGGTGGCGGAAGTGGTAGTGTTATTGGCATTGGAAACCCCAGCGCGGATATCGACTTTGAGTAGAGATTATTGGAGTGAGAGATAAGGCAGTGGGTAGTGGAGTAGATGTGGTCAAGCAAGGACCATGATGGGTTTGGACTTGTAAATAGTCGGTTGCGGTGTTTCTGTTTAGTCATGAATGTCAAAGTTGCTGCTCTCTGAATAGGCCACCCGGTGACGTGATTGAGAAGACTTATGTCTGCCCCTTCATATTGTAGTGGTCGCAGAAATATGAGAGCGCTCGTGCTGCAGATACTTCTTTCTTGGAGAGGACCTGATTGGATGGGCGCACATGGATTTTGGAAATTCGGAAGCATGAGAGATTGATTATGGTGCCTCCTTTACCTCCAATTGAGGCATGCATACACAGCTAATGATATCATGCATCTAAAACGAAGAAAGATAGCAACGTTTCCCTCATCGAGCCTGCGAAACTCTGCAGCCCGATTGACACTAAGCTCAGACCTCAGTCACACCAACCTCGTAGTCTCACGATATGGCCGTTCCATATGCAACCAAAACACTTGCTTCCCCATAAATCATCACGATCCCCAGAAGAACCCCACTAGTCGTACAAGATGCCACCCAACATAAGACCGAAACGTAGCACTACCGCGAGATGCGCCGATCCTGGATGGAACGCAGAACCTCGAGCCAACCACCATCGTCAACATCGCCGTCCCCTATGTATGCGACAAGAAAATATCAGGAAACTGAAGAAAATCAATAGGTTGCCACTAGATACTTACCATTGTATGCAGCCATGTTTGACGAGGATCCACCCCCATTAACCACGATTGGGTTGCTATCGACAACATGCACTGCCAAGCCGTTGCCTGCAGACGTGACTGGTGGGTCGGTAGCAGAGCTACGAATTCGGATGAGCGTGATCCGTATCCGATAGGTACCAGCCTGGCGAATGACGAGCTCGGGAAAGCGCATGTAGCCTACGCCATTGGGGTCGGCCATATCCATAGAGGCAATCGATCCGTCTGCTTCATCGTCGTTGAACGGATGAATAGAATCGAAGACACGCCCCGTTAGCAGCGTATTGAGAGCATTTGTGTCCACAGATGCTGGGGTGTTTGGACCAGGTACCAGGGCGGCGACAGCAACCAGATTAGTCGAGTCCGCAACGGCTTCATCTGTGTCCGCATTGGTGGTTCGTAATCGCACGACGATGGATCCAGGCAAAGTCTGACCAACCCGAGCAGTTCGTGGTGGCTGCACCACGATGTCCATGGCGTACCGGATCTCTTCCGGAGACAAGGAATGCTGGTCTGACCTTGATCTTCCTGAAGTGCGGGCGTTTCCGGAGTGATGTCTTGAACGAACGGACCTGCTTCCTAGCGCCCTTGGTCTTGCGACGTCAGCCATCGAGGATGTGGCGTTGGCTAGCTGATGATCAGTCTCGCCGTTGAGTAATCCTGCGATACGAGCGGAGCGTCTTAGTGACGCGTGGCTGCGGCTGTTTCCGACGGTAGTGTGTCGCGAAGTAGTTCTGGAATTGGATGCTGATGGAGGGTTTGACGTATCTCGCCGAGAAGATGCGCCGCGGGTGGGATGTTGGTTTCTACCTCGTCCACGTCGTGGGCCCCTTCGCATCTGAAGAAGGCTGAACCTGTTTCTCTTAGTAAAGTTTCATTAAAGACTGTGAGTCAGACAGATGATAGCTCTGCTGCTATGTTGTGGAGTGCTGTCTTTTGTTGTTGAGGCGGCCGGGAAATGATGTGGGAAAAGCAAGGAAAGTAACAAATTGTTGGTGTCCAAGTTGACTGAAAAGACTGTGAAGAGACTCCAACATATGACGAGGCCTTATATCAACGATAGGCGGTGTTGGATAGTAAAGATATAGGAAATGAAGTCAAGCCACGAGTCAGACCTCTCATCTAAACTCGCTTGGTGAACATGGGGCCGCCCCTCCATTAGGATGACGATGGATCGTTCGGTGCAGTTGAACCCAATACTAGGGCCCTTTAATCTCATAGCCGCCTAGCAGAGAGCAAAAGTGCAGCAGCAAGCGATATTTCGACGGATATAGGCAGAGGTTGAGGTTTGGAAGTCGCTCGCCAGCCCGCTTAGGCCCCCGGTACTGCCCCACATCCCGGCGGCCCTCCAGTGGAGAGACTGCCCTTTGCGCCTGCCTCTGCGCTGTTAATGCAGCGATGCGGCTAAAAGGCGGGCAGCTATCCATGCGCGGAGGTCGGAGAGACGCGTACAACAGCGGACAACAGACGACCAGAGAAGGAAAAGGCAGCGCGGAGTGTGTGGTAGAGATGCAGCAGATGGTGTTGCAGGGAAATTGACGAATGTGATGCGTCACAGGAACCCGGCCGGCCATGTGGCAACAGGGATGTAGGATAAGGACAGGATGAACGAGCAACCAAGCGAAATGAACTGCTCACCTTCTGGCCTGTCACTCCCGCCCGCCTGTTCCTGAGCGTGTGCGGGATATTATTACGCCGTTTGCTGGTGGCGTGGTACGATGACGCTGCACTTCTTGCTGTGCGAGTCGTGCCTGGCGTGACTTGACAAGGTGATGCCAACAGCGGCTGTGCCTCTATCTCACCGTTGCAGCGTCGATATCGGCTGGGCAGGGGCTTCTTTGGGGCCTCTAGAAGGCGCCGGCTTTGTCAGAGTCCTGGGACGTTCTATGCTGCTGTTGTATATTAGCCATGCTTTGCCCACACAGCCAGACATGTCTTCTCTCATCCAACACCATTGCTGCTTTGCATTGACGACAGAACCGCCAATGGGGCGCCATTTTTCCAGGACCACACCCTCTGCAATCAATGGAGCACTTCCGACGTACCTCTCCTTGGCTGCCGTGTTCGACGTCAAGCACTATTCTATGCACACGGCTGGAGACTGGAGACAAGCCTGAAAGCGGCTTCGGGACGTCGTGGACCGTCGTCGATGGCGGAGGAGATGAAGATTGTCTCACTTGATGAAGGAGTCTGGAGCCAATGCCTTGGACTTCTGGGCGGCAGTCTGCTTCCTGTAGTCAACCGACCAGCTCAGAGACGGTGAGTACGCCGTCTTATACAGACTCCTCGGACTTCCAGCATTTAGAAGACTTTTACCTGTTGCAGTGGGCTGCAGGTCTCTCGTGGCTTGCCGCCCTGCGCTATTGGTCTGAGCTGAGTGTCGCCCAGTTCCAAAACGCGTCCGCCTGCTTCCATCTTTTCTAGCATGGTGATTGACGCCGCCCCTGTGCGTGTTGCGCATCGGCTTAGCGTTGCCGCCAGCATCATGTCGCCCATGGAGCTCTGGAGTATGGCGTTCTTGATGTGCATCTCCCAGCCAGTAGCGCCGGTCCGCCCTACGGCTAGCATCGCACGATTGCCGATCCGAGGCACGACCACGGACCAACGTCATGGTATAGCTGCGTGGCCTCTGCCAGACCACCAATTACCGGCCCATCGCCCTGGCATAAGCCTGCGTGACACGCGCCGCTGTACTTTGCGGCATCGCCATCAGCTTGGCGAAAAAGACAAGTTCTTACCTCAAGCCTCAGCAAGGATATTGTCCGTGCGCGCCTGCCCTTTTGGCAGCCACCTCCAGCTACCAGGAACATCACTTCCTCAAACCCCTTCCGAAGAACTCGATGCAACTCTCGGTGCCATCGCCAACGTGCTCCGAAGTCCTCCGCGAGTCGATGCGTGCCAGTATAGCAATACTCGGAAGCTGATCCTCGTGTTACGAACGGCTACGTGCAGCTCTCACATGGCATCTTAGACATCTGTCAGCTTCATGGAGAGCTGTTTACCCAGCTTTACCGGATCGCGTAACACGCCCTACCTCGATTTTGCCGTCCTCCCGGTCTGTCTTCCGAACGTTGTTACGCAAACCGGTTCTGCAGGGTTCCAAAAGGAATTTGCCGCACCCCCATCATGTGTGGCCTTGTGTACAAGATCTGCTCACACGAGATTTTCATCATAGCCGATATTTGGCTTCGAGTTAACACTATGTTTGTCACTCGTATATTCTTGAGCTCTGGATCATCGATAACTTCGAGACATCTTACTTCTTAAGACCCTGGTCTGTGGTCTAGCATTCCCTCCAGGCTTTGAGGTTTTCCAGCACGACCGGTCGTTTGACAGGGCGCCCCTGTCCCCTATCTCGTCCCGCCTCCTAGTGGCCGCATCCGATTTGCGCAACATACGTGAGAGCTTAGGAAGGAAGGACGGTAAGGACTGCTCACTTTAGCGCCGTATGCGGTCTACTAAAGACTTGATTTGTCGGACCTTGGAGGCTGAAAATGATGTGGTGCTTTCGCGGAAGCGGATTACAGCAACCGGAGCCAGATGACTGGACAGGCTCTTTCCTATCACGAGATCCGACAATCTGGGACCTACTCGTCAACTTGACCGCTAGATGCAAAACCTCGCCGAAGTTTTGTCCAGGTCCCACTCCATCAATCCTCTTTCAGACGCTTGCGCTTCCCTTACTCCATTTCGCTATTACAAAGTTACACGTTCATAACAGCCACTTATCGATTACCTTGTTGACCACTCGATCGCTGCGTCCGCGTCATGCGTAAAGTTCAATGCATGGTCATTCTCTCACGACTGAAGTTCATAGCTATCGAGTGGCTCATCAGCAATTTGTTCTCGAATCTACCTCATCAGAAGCGATACTCGGGATGTACTGCTCATATCTGTTATCGACTCCGTCGACCCCAACGCATGCGTGATCAAACCATAGCCATGTGAGTTGATCGCATGGCGTGCCGCTCCCTTCCCGAGGAGAAGCAAACATGGAACTTCCACATCGGGATGTTCGTCTCAGATGACTTCCAGATTACACGATTCCATCTGCATCAGATCTGTCTGCAAACCCAGGCATTCCGTTGACCATACTGTTGGGAGCGCCCCGAAGCCACTTCAGAGTCGCCTGGATCCCCATGCGAGTACGTCTCAAAACATCCAGAGGTGCGGAGATTAAAATCCTGTACGACGTTGCGCACATCGCCGCTCTTCCAGGTACACTGCGACCCTGCGCATGCAAGAATAGTACCTGGGTTCGAGATCGTACAGGCTCATGGAATTCCTAGCGCCTTCAGAATCTGCCACCGGCTTTTTACATAGGCAATGAGCAGAGATTGCGAGCCACGCCCACACAGCAGCCAGTTCCACTGTCCGCGGACGCAACCCTAGTAGCCAGACCCTTTGGATCTACCCAAACACCTACACGAGTTCAGCCGCTAGCATGAGCGACGTCAGACTGTGAGAAGACCGCACCCATATCTTCACGCTGGTGTGTTCATACAATCAAAACACATCGCCTCATTCAGTCAAGGTCAAGGCGGGCTCCAGAGAACTCGAATTAAAGGCATTTGAGCCCCGGCCTCATCACTCCATCCGGAATACTACCTACGAGCCCCTGACGGCGCATCATGCGCGCCTGTGGAGGGAATTTCGCGTCACCCGAGTGCTCCTGTACCCTGCCGGAAGTTTTGACATCAAGTGGTCAGTACGTCCGCAATCTCAGTCGCTTCAGATTGCGCGTCAACCAGTCTTGGAGAGAAGCTTTATCATGTCGCTAATTAGGCAGAGTCTAACATCAACTCTACTGCAAACAGCTATACGGTCACGCTGGCAAGCACCAAGGCCGTTGATGTTGCGGGCATCGAACAAGGCAACATCTTTGGAATCGCGACTCATGAGAACGCCTCAGTCGGATACCGCACCCACGACCCCATGCGACTACCCGAACTTCTTCTTTGCATCAAAACGTGTAGGAACATTTATTGAGAGGCGTTTGACGGCTTATGGGTACCACGTAAGACGTGAGATCGCGGTACGCGACACAGAACTCCGACTCTACGGGTCCATCGTGCCTACGTCAGTGAAAGCGCCAGTCATAGCTTGGTAAGACCAAGGGCGCGCGTGCTAGGTACTACAGTACAAGACGGGACTTCTCGTTGATATTCGTCTCTACAGCTACTGCCACAGTATTCATCGTCCTCTTCTTAGTGCGCATTCAGCGGTCGGAGTCAGCATCGACGCGTGCGTCCACGGGAGCGAGTTTTACAGTCTGTGGTGTTTGAAAATACGCCAAGGAGTAGGAGTCGCAATGACTTGCTGTTGAAGTCTGGGATCGGAAGCGAAGAACTGGTCCGTCCCAATCAACGTGTCCGTTCAACGTTTAATGCGCTCTTCACGGTACTTATAGCTATGTCGTGAGTCGATTATATCCATGTGTAGAACAGTTAATACAATAGTACGACAAGTATACGGCTGTATAAACATTGCGACGCGCACGCAATTCTCACGACACTGCAACAAATTTGAGGCGTAAATGGATTTTACAGAGCAGAAAACGGCTCCTTCTCGGGGCTGCTGGCTGCTTGCGTCATGCGGCAGTCGCGTCGTTTGGTTGGGACGGACCTGCCTTTACCCAGCAGAACGCAAGGGCCGCCCCTTAACCTCGTCTTACACGTACCTGCCAGAACATGAGGTGAAAGCTCTCGTTGTAAGTGGCGTAGCCTATCGCAAACTTTTCTTTTGTTTGTTGTTTTGGCACTTACCTACGTCACTGCTACAACCTGCCACTCGATAGACCTACATCAACATGTTCCAGCGATGCGCGCGATTCATCGGCTTTCGCAATGCCATCGCCCTTACGGCTGGCTTGGGTGTCCTGCTTCTCTGTAATAGCGTCTTGTTGCTGTGGCAATTCCGCTCGCCTTCACAACCCGCACATCGCGACAAGCTGATCCATCATGGTCCAAGCACGCAGCAAATGCACCCCATCGATGAGCTCATGGTAGACGCGCAACGCAAATTTGGAGAGCTCATCTCAGAACGAACATACGACCTAAATTCGGCAGCTGAAGCATACCGACAAAGGCGCGGTCGTAATCCACCACCTTACTTTGACGCCTGGTTTGAGTATGCGCAAAAACACGATGCGGTCATTGTCGAAGGACTGTTCGATCAGATCTACCGTGATCTAAGACCTTTTTGGGGTGTGTCTGCAAAGAGTATGCGTGGCTTTGCACAACACTATGAACATCGCATCTCAGTAAGAAACGGAACCGCCACCAGGACGGAAAACCAGGGTCCAGGCACGCCGACGGACCGTATGTTCGCGTGGTGGGACATGGTCAGGCGCATGGAAGGCTTGCTACCTGATCTCGACATCGCCGTCAACCTTATGGATGAGAGTCGAGTCATCGTACCGTGGGAGGAGATGAGCAATTACACCGAGATTGAGACCCTGACGAGGAAAATACTGCCCGGTGACGAGACCATCTCTGAGTACGGCAGCTTCCAAACCTTGGATGAGACGTTCGGAGAGCCGCCTCAGGTGAACTGGATGGGACCGGGCGAGCCATATTGGGAGTTGGCGCGGAAAGCATGTCCACCCGATTCACCTGGCCGGAACCAAGTCGCCGCCACGAACCTTGCTGGACCTCCTCCTTTTCCTCGGGGCTATCCAGAGCACTCGTATAAAGGCTACGTGCAGAACTGGGACTTGGTGAGAGATGCTTGCCAACAAAAGCATCTACAAGAGTCCCATGGAACATTCATCGAACCGGTTTCGATATCAACGACTCACGCTCTAGTGCCAATCTTCGGTGAGACGAAATTGCAGCAAAATTCGGACATTCTTATCCCTCCCGCCGCCTATCTCTCTGAGGCGTTTGCAGGCGGTGACTACTCAGGCACAAATCCCGATGGCAAGAATTGGTCAGAGAAAACAGCAAGCGCTGTATGGCGGGGTGTCGCCAGTGGAGGTCGTAACAAGGCAGAGAACTGGACGCGCTTCCATCGGCACCGCTTCGTTTCCATGTTAAATGGGACATATGTGCACAACCTTGAGATGGACTCAAAGGCAGCGGAAGGAGGCCAAACATACAGCCCGCAGTCATACACGACGTATCATCTAGAAGCGACGAGACACATGAACATGGGTACTTGGCTCGACCGGATTGCGAATGTCGGCTTCACGGACCTTTTGTGCTTCCCACAGTCTGGCAAGCGGACTTGCGACTACAACGAGCAGTGGTTCGGGACTGTAAAAAAGGTCCCCATGTCCAAACAGTTCGACTACAAGCTCCTCCCTGATATCGATGGCAATTCCTTCTCTGGGCGTTATCTCTCCTTCCTACGTTCGACGTCCGTTCCCATCAAGGCGACGATCTACTCCGAATGGCACGATGACCGACTAATACCATGGCTGCACTTTGTGCCAATGGACAACTCGTTTGTCGACATGCACGCTATCTTGGACTATTTCCTAGGCACTGGAGACGACCATGTGGCGGTGCTGTATGGTGCCCACGACAAAGCAGCGGAGAAGATCGCATTCAGCGGCCAGGAGTGGGCGAATAGGGTTTTACGCAAAGAAGATATGGATCTTTACACTCTGCGGTTATTGCTCGAATACGCCAGGCTTTGCGACGATAACCGAGAGCAGCTGGGCTTCGCTGGACACGTAACCAAAGGCAGCTCAGGAGACAAAGCATGAGAGCGCAACAAGAGACGTAAGCCTGTCGTTGCGTGAGAGTACACATGACATGTGAGCCCGACTCGTCCTTCTGCATTGACGGGCCTGCATCTGACTCGACCTGTATACGAGCCATGCATGGCGCATGTAGTACCTGGCTGGCCGCGGCGACGCGCAGGAACATCAGCACGCATATGTGCCGCCCTGTAGGTTATGCGCATGTCAGAATCTGGAGGCACAAGATCCGAATCGTGCGAGGCGTGCGTATACGAGCCTCATGTCGACGCCGTGGCACCTTTGTTGCGCGAAATCGGCGATGGCACAGATTGGTCTGGACTTTCGAGGCACTTAGGTTTTGTAATTAGAGTTTTTTCTTGGATGAGCTGACTCGAGGTGATGCTATGTGATGATGAGTGATGAGTAGGGTGGCTGCGACGATGGCAGGCTGGGGGCTCAGGCCATGTTCAGCCTCACGTCGGTGCCCCTCCTAAATTTTATACTAGCGCGATTGCTCGCATCTCTCGCGAACCATTGACGCATCGCAGCTACCCCACATCTGGCATGCAGCAAAGCCTGGCAAATATTTGTCGCGCCAGACTTTTCCCCTCTAGCAACGCTTGTCTGACGAGGCCGCTGGCGACTCTCTCCTTTCCTTTGACTCAGAGACGCAGCCGTAATCCAGTCATACTGACACAGCCTGCCCTTAAGCCCACCACCCCGCGCGCGTCCACCCTCCACACACTCTCCTCCCCGCTGCGACCGCACACACGTCCACGATATTGTATACACAACCAGCCCATCTCACACGGGCACAACAGTCTCAGAGTCGCACCTGCCTCAACACTACTGCGAGACTACTTCCAGTTCGACGCTACTTCCCTCAATCCCCTCCGAAACCTCGACGCGTCGGCGCGCCCACCAGTCAGCATGGAGGACCTCACCAACACACTCGCCACGCTCGGCCTCGACAAGGTCCCGCAACAGCCCAACACATACCCCGCCCTCAACCCCTTCGACATCTACCGGAGCCACATCACCGAGCTGCTCTCGTCCGTCTCAGGCGTCGACAAGCAAATAATATACCCCACACTAGCATGGACGGCCAAGCCAGAGCATGGAGACTTGCAATTGGCCGTGCCCGCGCTCCGCCAGAAGAAGAAGGACATGAAGGCCTTCGCACAGGAGCTGGCAGACGCCTTCCCCGAGTCGCCGCTGGTTAAGAAGCCAATTGTCACAAACACATCCATTGGTTTCTTCTTCAAGCCAGAGACGCTCACTTCGCTCGTCCTGCCCATGGTCCTCAAGTCCAAGGAGGCATATGGTTTCAACAAGAATCTCGGTCTCAAGAACCCGCTCGACCCTTCCTCCGGCGCGAAGAAGATGATTGTAGAGTTCAGTTCGCCCAACATCGCGAAGCCCTTCCACGCCGGTCATTTGCGAAGCACAATCATTGGTGGTTTCCTGGCGAACCTATACGAGGGCGCCGGCTGGGACGTCGTTCGCATGAACTACCTCGGAGACTGGGGAAAGCAATACGGTGTATTGGCTATTGGTTTCGATCTCTACGGAAACGAGGAGGAACTCGTCAAGAACCCCATTGGACACTTGTATGACATCTACGTCAGGGTCAGCAACGTACAACACGAAGAGGCGGAGAAGATGAAGGCTCTCAAGGCCGAGGCTGCGAAGCTTAAGGAAGAGGGCAAGGATGCGTCGGCGCAGGAGGCTGAGGTCAAGAAGATTGAAGCCGAGGGTATCGACGAGCAGGCTAGGAAATATTTCAAGGGCATGGTGGACGGCGAGCCTAAGGCGCTCGGCATCTGGAAGCGCTTCAGGGTGAGTGGACTGATCACAAGGAAAGTGTACCAAATACTGACCTGCGCAGGACCTGTCTATCGAGAAGTACAAGCAAACGTATGCCCGACTGAACATTCACTACGACGACTACAGCGGAGAGTCCCAAGTCAAGGACGAGAGCATGGACCTTGCTGCGAAGATCATGTGGGAGAAGAAGGTCTGCGAGGACTCAGAAGGCGCTGTCATCGTCGACCTCACAAAGCACTCCAAGAAGCTGGGCAAGGCCGTCGTGAAGAAGAAGGACGGTACATCGTTGTACCTGACCCGAGACATTGGCGCTGCGATTGAGCGTGTCGAGAAGTACCACTTTGAGTATGCCAGCCCGTTCCTACAATTTCCTACCCCTTGCTAACTGCGTCACAGCCGTATGATCTACGTCGTCGCATCACAACAAGACCTGCACTTGGCCCAACTCTTCAAGATCGAAGAGCTCATGGGCAGGAAAGACATCTCAGACAAGTGCCAACACATCAACTTCGGCATGGTCCTTGGTATGACCTCCTTCCCATCTCTTACACTCTATCAGGTCACTAACAACGACAGGTATGTCGACCCGAAAAGGCACAGCCAAGTTCCTCGACGACATCCTCCGCGACGTCGGCGACAAGATGCACGAAGTAATGAAGACAAACGAAACAAAATACGCCCAAGTCAAAGACCCGGAGCAAACCGCCGACACACTGGGTATCTCTGCCGTCATGGTCCAAGACATGAAGGGCAAGCGCATCAACAACTACACCTTCGACATGGACCGCATGTGCTCCTTCGAAGGCGACACAGGCCCATACCTACAATACGCACACGCCCGTCTCTGCTCCATATACCGCAAAGCCTGCGACGCGGACCCCAGCCTCGCTGACCTCAACCTCACATCCGCTGATCTGAGTTTGCTGAAGGAAGACAAGGCTGTTGAGCTGGTCCGCCAATTGGCGTCGTGGCCGGACACTTTCCTCAACACGCTCAAGACGCAGGAGCCCACTACGGTGCTCACTTACTTGTTTAAGATGGCACATGCGCTCAGCAGTAGTTACGATCACTTGCAGGTTGTGGGCTCAGAGAAGAACGTTATGATTGCTAGGTTGGCGTTGTATGTTGCTGCTAGGCAGGTCTTGTACAATGGTATGAGGGTGCTTGGACTCAGCCCTGTCGAGAGGATGTAGAACTTTGTATAGCAAGAAGCTGCATTTATAGCATGGATATGAGACATGAGGAATGAAAGTTTGTTTAAATCACGATGCGGGGCAAGATAGCATCGCGAAGCATAGTGATGTAGCGCAGTTCAAAGAGCATAGCGGGATCGGATGGAAGTTTGATCGATTGCTTGTTGCTACTTACAATGAACTCTCTAGCTAGTAGCTACCAACTTGTATACTATGTAACATGACAATATGTTGACAGACAGTCGGCCAATAATGTCAGACAACGAACGGACTAGTTGTCTAACTTGAACCGTCATCCGATGGTGTAAGGTTTCCTCCAAAGACTGCCGGCGGGATATGTACAGTACAATACAGTCCGTCTCAGTGCTGGAGTTGGGAGTTTGTTCATTTGAGTGGAGTTTATGTATGGTTATATGTTCATGATATGTCGTAAAGGTAAGGGGGTCGGGAGCGAGTCGTGATTGGGTGGTGTCAAATTGGAAACAACCAACGGTTCAATGACTCCGGGAAAGTGCTGGGAAACAATGCTGGAAGACGACGCTAGAACGCTGCAAACAAAATGAAACAGTGTGCCTCAGTAGAGGGTTGCTGAGTATGCTCGGTAAGGTGTCAGGCCACGGGCGGGGGAAAGCGTGGTTGATCGAATGCGCTAGCCCCCTGTCATCTCGAAGATGCGTTTGACACCGCGTCTAGACACCCGAGCAACAGCTGCAACAACTCCGACCATGAAGGCAGCACGGAAAGACAGTACAAGAAGACTTAATGCAAGAACACAGACGGCCCACCCCGTCTCGTCCGGTTGCTAGATGCCATTGGCAACAGGCGGCCCTCCCACCCGAGGGTCCCCAGGAGGCAAGCCCGGGACTTTGTGCGGGTGTGGATGCGGAGGATGCGGGTGGTGCTGGCAACCATGTGGACAAGTAGCTATCGGTTCGTCGTAATCGTCGTCGTAGTACTCGTCCTGTGGATCCAGCGACCCTTCATCGTCGCGTCGGTCGTAGCCGCCAGGCGGAGGGTTTTGGTTGTGCTGAGCGTTGTTGGCATTGTTCTGTGCCTTCTTGCTCGCTTTCTTGCCCTTGCGTCCCTTCATCCTGGCCTTCTCCAACAGCCGCCGCTTCTCTGCCAGACGTTTGCGCTCCTTCCTGTCCTTGATCTCATACTGCCGGATCAGAGCCATGGGAGGATGGCCAAATATGTCCTCGTATTCGCAGAATTCGCATATCCACGGCTGACTTGGCGGGTTGTGGAAGTTGGCGTACTCTTGCTGAATGCGACGCTTGCGGGCAGCATACTCGTACAGCTTTGAGGCGCTACGTCGTGGCTTTCGAGGCGGCGGTGCCTGTTGTGGTGGTGGAGGTCCGGTCGGACGTCGTGCAGTCCCATTAGGCAGGGGCGGTGGGGGGTATGCACCTGCTCCGTTCATGTTGGGGCTGGTCTGAGTGCCCTGGGTAGACACCATGGGCGCATCGGGGCGCACGGGGGGCCGTGAGCGGGTGGCTTGGGGGTGGGGTGAAGGAGAGGCAGCGGCATTGGGGTATGCGCCAGGCGGTTGGGGGTACTGGCCGTTTTCCTGGCCCGGCCAGACCATCTTGTTGGCCGAGTCGGAGCCGCAGGTGAAAGTGAATTGCGTCTTGCTGGCAGTATGCTTGGCGGCTTCCTGCTGCAGAAGGCTCACGTTTTCGTTGCCCGGGGGTGGCGGGGTCGCGTTTGCGTTGGCAATGGCAGTGGAGATGATGCCGCTTTGCTCCGGAGGTCCTAGAAAACAAATCGTTAGCGCACGGACTCTTTTAGTAGTAAAGACGTATCAATTCCCGAGGTGACACCGTACGTTTGCTGTTCCCTTTGGCGTTGGCGAGATTGGTCGAACTAGCCAACACTCGCCTTTCTGACCGTCCCGAGCCAGATCGGCCGAAACGCCCTCTGCCTGCGCCTGAGATGCCGGTTCCAGAACTTGTCGCATGTTGGGGTGTCGAGGGCGCCGAGCCGTAGTAACGCGCGATGCCGTCCCCGTCGTCCATGGCGCCTGCCTCGTGGACTGGTGCGACACCCATGCCAGTCAGATCCGCGGAGAGGCTCGCGTGGTGTGACCCGTTGCTACCCATGTTGGGGATTTTGCGCTTCTTCTTGTTGTTCGTGTTCTCGAATGACTCGTAGCCATCTACCGAAGACGCAGGCGAACCTGGTTTGCGATAGGCACCACTCGCACCCGCTGCCGGCTTGCCTGACGCTTGTCTGCTGTACTGATAGCTCGGAGACGATGGCAGCGGTCCGTTTCGATCGTCCTCTTCCTCCTCGCTCTCGACCTCGGAATGGGTATGGCCACAATGGCAGGCGTGGTGGTCGTTGGCCCCAGTCCTGTGAGGTCTGACGCGCTCATCGGCCGTGTATGGCGGGTAGTTGAAGAGCGGCCCTGTAGAGGGCGGGTTGTGCGGGTACACGATCGTCTCGGCCTGCTCGGGGGACAAGCGGGCGCGTAGAGAACGGGCGGGCAGAGGGCGAATGGGCCGGTCGGGGTACATGGAGGATGATGTGTCGGGCGAGGAGCGCAGCGGCGAAGAGCGGTTCCACTCGTAGCCTGCGAAAGGGAGAAGCGATGTCAGATATCTGGAGAGACCGGGGAGGAGGCTCAGACGAGGCATGTTGGTGCATCATGGTGGCAGAAGGAAATGGTGAAGAGCGTTGCAGGCTGCCCGCAACGACTTCCTTTACTTACCCGCAGTCGCCGCTGCCATGGTGGCAATCCTTCCTCAACGTCCGATCACCAAGACTGTGGGGCGGACGTGACTCCCAGCAGTCCTACTATATCCAAGTCGGTCCCTCTCGTGCTGTATTGCCTATGTTAGCAATCATCTACGCGCAGTCTGTATCGCCGGTGCACAGCCGCCTGGGGAACACAGGGTCTCTCCCAAACAACGTCGAGACGGGGTGTGGCGGTTCTGGAGCTCTACGCACCTTTTTCGAGGGGTTTGTGTGAGAGACGGTACTGGTGGCCAGTTAGCGGAGAACCCCTCTATTGCTCGGCGATGCTAACACTGACAGTATACAGCTGACAACAGCTCCAAAAGAACCAACAGCGACCAGATCCCGGGGGAAAGATTGTGTCTCGAAGGTGGTTGGAACGAGTGATAGCGTTGATGATGCGTCAATGCCGAAGACGTGGGATTGGGGTTCGCCCGCCGCCAAGCCAACACAGGCACTTGGGCTCAACTGATGTGGCCTCGGGCTCGCCAAAGCAGGGTCCGTACTAGTGTATATCGCGATGAATCGAGTGACAAGGTCGCAGAGCAGATGCGACGTGTTCAGCGACGACGACAAGAAACAACAGAGCAGTGTATAGGTGTATGCACAGCTGTCGGAGGATGGCGACGTAGGCTTGCATGCAGGCTGTCTTGCAGTGACCGTGCTGGTGGCGCTAGGGCGAGCAGGGGATTGATCATTGGGGATTGTACCTGGCCGTCCGACAAATGATAGCCATGCCTGCCCTTCTCGCCTCTTTCCTCGGAATTCTTTGCTTTCTAATCGTCTCGAGAATTATCCAAATGCCGTTGCGCTTACGTCTCAACCCCCTTGTGCTGCCCGACTCGGAACACGTCCACGGTATTGGAGTCTGCCGAGACGTCCGCCCGCACTGTCACCGCCCATGCTTCGTAGTGAGGAGCAAAGGCCACACGCACAAGACTTGGTGCACCATGTTCCATCTCTTGCAAATAGGAGTACATCCGATATCTCGTCATCTTCGGCGGCTCAACAGCTGTAATTGCGAAAGGCTCTGTATCAGTAGAGACATGACTTAACTAACATATGTACACATTCATGGATATGTAGCGACGTGATTAGTAGCAAGGATCATCTGTAATCAGGTCAACCCCGAGCGTCGTTGTACAGGTAACTTCCTCTCCGGATATGCGTGTTGCCTCGCACTCAGCCATGATATATCAGACTGCGGCGAGTAGATGCACAGGAAGGATAAGTTATTCAAAGGGATCGGGAACTAAGTCGCTCTCAGTCATATGCTTGGTATCGGATTTGTTCCGGCACCCCGTCGTACCTGCATCCGTGAGCTGACCCCGCAGGCACATGGCAAAGCCCAACACCAACCCAAGTCACGTTCACGCTCCATGACACTCCACAATGTCCATGGATCACAGTCGGGACCCTTGCCCTTGGGTTGCGCTTAGTGATTTTGGCGGAGCGTTCTGCATGGGGGCAAGTCCTATCGATTGCTTGCAGCTGGCTACGTCATCCTTGGTTTCAAAGCTAACAACTCCTAGGCCATCGGAGGGGCGGTTTGGCATGGCATAAAGGGGTTCCGGTACTTACTTCACCACCACGTCGTATGGCCAAATGGTGCTCACAGCTTCGACAGCAATTCTCCGCATGGCGAGCGACGCGTCGGTGCCATTGTGGCCTTGAAAACGCGCGCCCCTGTCCTTGGTGGCAACTTTGGAGTATGGGGTGGCCTCTTTAGCAGCTTCGATTGCGCTGTGAAAGGCATCAGGTGCGGAGGCTCCTCTCTGGCCAACGAGGAACTCAAATTGCGACGAACAACCAGACACGTACTAATTGATACCTTTGTAGGAAAAAGGAAGATCCGTGGAATGCCATCATCGGAGGCTTCTTCACTGGAGGCGCGCTGGCAGTCCGAGGCGGGGCCAAAGCCATGCGCAATAATGCTATCGGTTACACCGTCCTCCTGGCTGTCATCGAAGGTGTCGGCATCGCATTCAGTAGAATGTTGGCTGAGAACACCCGGCTCGAAGCACCACCACCACCTATCTGAAAAATAGCTGTCGCCGCGGACCAGTACAACTGACACCCATTGGATGTCACTTATTCGCGTTGCTGTCACTTGATCTTATCACTGTATTGGCGTTTACGGAAAAGGTCATGAATCGATACCCGGTAACTTTCTTCAAGTCATGATTTAGGAATTGTACTGGAATCAAGCACGGCGTTGTATCTCTGGGCAACAATGGGTCGTCTTTGCGCATGTAAGCCAGGAACATGGCTATGTTTGCCTTTTCAGGAGTGGTATACATTTTCTGATGAAACCACCGCCGCATTGACCCTCCAGCTGTAGCTTAGGTACGTCCTTCAGTCCTGGTCACTGATGCCCTTTGCAGGTTCTCAAGTCAGCTTTGCTTTGCTTCGCTGTTCACGCAAATGCTCACTGGTGACGCACGAAGACAGGCCTGTTGATGGCTAGCAAGATAAGCTGAGATAGCTAACATTCGCTCGGGACCAACCGCATCATCTTTACCAACATTGCAGCTCTACGCTACGACCAGAAGAGGAAGTGTACGAAGATGAGGTCAGTGCACACATACAATGTGAGACCGCTTTTTGCTTTTGAGCCACGTGCAGCGCTGGGTGGAAAGCTTGACACTCCAAAAGAAAGGACGTTTCTATGCAATCAGCGGTAAGTCAATAGTCCGCAGTCTGTTCTTGTCGCAGTGTCCAATCGCACATTTCGTCCTGCAACGCGCGGCAGGTCCCTGTAACCATAACGGCCGGTAACAAAAAGTGTCCGCTTTGTAGCCTGTATTGTAATTGGTGGTTGTACTGTTGGGTCGTACTGGCGAACCGGGCCTCAGTACCATGGTCGCACTGATGCGTACAATTTCCTAGGCGAGAAGGTCATCACACCGGTACTTATATCGTCGCTCCATCCGCAGCCTTGCGAGCTGGTGTTGTGGCGCTTCGTCCTCTTTCACTCGTTCTTCCCACTCCAGCGCAATCGCGCGTTCCTCTCGCTCACCGCGACTGCCCTGGTGGTCAGCTTCCCTCACCTCCCTCGTCCCTGCCTACAACACTCGGGACCCCGCTTACGTTCCACTCTTTTGCTTGACGCATCCTCTCACTAGCTTGCCTGGGTACCTGATACTCACCTTCTCGTTTCCAAGGTTGATACCGCCTTTTCCTTGCCTTGGCGACCCTCAACCACAGGGTATAGTTTCGACTGCCGCATTACAATCTTTCCCTTTCCCTACTCACCCCCACGGATTACCGAGGCGAATACGCCTTCAACTTCGCCCAAGATGATACTCGGCTATGACGGGCCTTGCTACCACATATCAGAGGCATGCCCAAAAGAGTATGCTTACTGGGGCTATCAACCTTCCTTGGCCACCAACATCGCCTTCGCTGCGCTGTTCGGTATCTCGACTATCGCCTACCTTTTGCAGGGCATCATGGGAAAGAGATGGCTTGGCTTCACTGTCGCAATGGGAACGGGTTGCGCGATTGAAGTCGTCGGTTACATTGGGCGCATCCTAGCACATGCAGATCAGTTCGCTGAGGTACGTCTGTGGATTATATTCCTCGATCCCAGAACTGACACACCGCAGAACCCTTTCCTCATCCAGATCATTTGCCTGACCATCGCACCTGCCTTCCTCGCTGCGGGCATCTACCTCTGCCTCTCGCGCATCGTCACCACTGTCGGCCCACAACACTCACGAATCAAGCCCCTCTCATACCCCAAGATCTTCATCCCCTGCGACTTCATCTCACTTGTGCTTCAGGCCGCTGGCGGAGGTATGGCTAGCGTCGCGACACACAACGGCGAGGACCCGGAGAAGGGCAACCACATCATGGTCGCCGGTCTAGCCTTCCAAGTCGCAACCATGCTCCTCTTCATTCTGCTGGCCCTTGACTTTGCATGGCGCACATACCAAGGAAGAACATCTCTAGGCCAGATATCTCCGGATCAACAGCCAGCTATCATCCGCCGTTCATGGCCATTCAAAGCTTTCCTTGTGGCTTTGTCGCTGTCTACCCTCTGCATCTTCACAAGGTGCGTTTTTCGCGTTGCGGAATTGAGTGAGGGCTGGGAGGGCCACATTGCCAACACCCAAAAGTACTTCATCGGATTGGAGGGCAGTGTGATCATTGCGGCAGTCCTGCTCTTGAACTTGTGCCATCCGACTCACTGCTTCAAGGATGTAGATGACGTACGAGGAGTGCAGTTGCAACGTCTCCCTGACGGAAGCACTACGGAGTTTCCAGGACTTAACCAGCTCAGCGGTATGCAGCAAGCACAGAAGTGGATGTGAGGTCTCTGCGGAGGTACCATTCGACCTCCTCGGATGGTGTTATGAGCAAGGCCTAGTGCCAAGTGGGCTCTGATTCCCTTCTTGTACGATATATTTAACCCCATGAATCTGTAATTGATTTCACTTTCGGATCAACACGATCAAGCTCGCACAATTTATATTATCGCCATGTGAAGGGAAGCAGTGCCACACGACATTCGTTCATGCACTCATACGAGCAAAGACTTCGGCGTTCTGAGTTGGCCTTTAGCTTCGTGTAGGTCTTCAGAGATCTGTGTGTATATGCGGTGAGGAAATGGCAGATATGCACGATAGCTTCTACATACGTTTTGCCCTAGGTTTCATCAAAGCGTGTTCCTATATGCCTGACTATAGAGATCACCTACTGGTATTCCAAGGTCCCAGGAGAAAACACAACTACTCCTGACTGCTCTAGTTTTAATTTGCCATCTATGAAGATGCTCTCGCGCACGTAAATCTGTAGTACAGTGTGTGGGTCTTTGGCTGTTGCGCGCAGTATGCATATGCGTTGAGGTATCCAGGTTTTCAAAAATACCAGATGGCTTACAACCTACGTCGCTCCTAGGATTTCACAAGTTGAACGAAGATTTCGGTTCTGGTGGCTTCATCGACTCGTTTGCGCTCCGTTTGACGTACGTACGGGCACCTGTGGACCTTCAGAGAACCCAGCCTCTCTCACTCTTGCGACTATCGGAGGGCCTGGTCCACCTCGTCACACTGCGCTCGGGCTCTACTACCTGCCTACCTTTACCTTGGGGAATACCACGCGAGCGGTCGGCCGCTAGCAGAAGGCTCCCAGCACTTCCCTATATAATATCTCCACCTGTCTGCTCCAACACTCCTCCACACTCTCCACTCTGCAAACATTTGGGTCACCTGGTAACTGACAACAGTACTTTCCTTGCATAACCAGTCCCCTTGCTTGTCGCCTCCAGCCTTCGGCACTCTTCCATTGCTGTGAGCATTGTCATCATAAGCCTTTGGTAACCGACAACACCCCACCACTCAACATGAACCAAGCAGAAGATGTCGAAGTTGTCCTCGGTCATGAGCGTCGCTACAAGTTCCACTCGGGTACTTTGGCGCGTAACTCAACCCTCCTCGCCGACTTATTGACCGAGTGTAACGCCGTCAAGTTGAACACTCGCGCCAGGAACGCAGGTATCAAGACGCGCTGGATGATCGAACTCAAGGACCTGCCTTCCGAGCAACATCCTGCCGGTCGTCTTGATCTCGTGGTATGAAACTCTAACCCCTGTTCTATCCTCAAGTTACCGATAACAGTCACTAACAACAATGTCTTCAGGAACTCACACCAACTGCCGAGCGAGCCGACGGTCGCAGCGGCCTAATCGTCAACGAAAATGGACGTATCCCCCAAGCCGTTAAGACCTTCCAGCACTATGAAAGCATCTTTTATGCCTTCTACAACAAAGAGCTCAAGATTGCTGACACCGACATGTCCGCCGCCCTTCATGATTGCTACCAGCTTCTCAAGATCGCCGACTACCTAGGCTGCACCATACTTATCTCCAAGCCCATCGAGATCGCCCTCCTGAAACATGGCCAGGATCTCTTCCGCGCCATCCAGAAGAAGCCGCACGCCTGGATCGAGATGTCGTATCGAATCCGCAGCGAACTCATCTTCCGCGAATGTATCGTTCATCTAGTCGGCAACTGGAGGGTCTTGAAGGCTTCACGCAGCACCCTGGATTACCTGCGCGAAGTCCCTGGTCTGCGCGGCTTGCTCGAGAAGTACCACCGCGCAATGCTCGGCCAGTGCAAGGCCGTCGAGTTAGCTGTCATGTCCCTCTACCCCGGCACCATGCGCCTCCCCGTCGAAGACCTCCCCATCAAGCGCGAAGCCTACGCCAAAGACATCCTCGTCTGGATAGCACTCACCTTCTTCCGCCACTGGATCGGCCAGCGCCTCATCATGGACAAAGGCCGCCACGCTTCCGACTGCGGTTTCGAACTCTACAAGGCGATCGGCACAGCAGGAGATTCCTACATGGACAAGTCCGTCATCAACCAGTTCCACACCAAATTTCCCATGACGAAGAAAGCCATGAACGTCCTGGAGAACCATCTGCTCGAGATCAAGGAGTGTATGAAGACCGTCGTCGACCAGCACAAGATCCTCAAGTCAACCTGCCAGTTGGATATTCATCGCTTCCCCGTTGAGTATCTGACTTGCACTGAGTTCGACAAGGGCGATTACCCGTGGGACAAGGACAGCGAGGGCCCTAGGGTGCTTCCGGCGAAGAGGGCGTACAAGCCTGGCGGCAATGACATTGCTCGCAAGAACTTGGATACCGCGAGAATGCATCAGGAGAGGAGTATGAGTATGGAGGGTGAGGAGGAGGAAGATTCGGTCGAGTTTGAGAGTGATGATGATGAGGAGGATACCAGGGGTAAGCGGGCTAAGATTGATTAAGTTTTGGATCAAGGTATCCGCCAGGCGGTACTTTTGGGTTGGTTTTGAGCTTCATAGGATGCCGTGAGGACCTCTTGGGCGTTGTGTGATTTTTCAAAAGTGAGGGTTAGGTAGGTATGTTGGCGTCAAACGGATCTATGGCTGGACGGAAATGCGGTATTGGGTTGCTTGTAGTCGGCAAAAGGGTCTATGAGAGCATGGAAATTTCTTGATAATGGCTCGACTACCTCCACGGTTAGACAAAAAATGATGATTCTTGATTGTATTCTTATGGTGCAATGAAGTGAAAGGGAATATTCTGACTTGATATCTCCTTGAATCCGAGTGAAAGCTTCATTCCCGTTATCTCCTCCATCTCCCCTGATATCCTCTACTCGTCATCGAAGCCCGTCGGTCTCGGCCGTTGTCCCTTTGGTACTATAACAAATCAGTAAACCGTCTTCTTTCTCCATGTTTCCCTCTCCTCGGTCCAACAATTGTCTGAGCAACCATGATTCGCCATCCGCCACGTACCTGGGTATGTCATAGGGATCTTGGGGATCTGCTCCTCGCCCATATATCTCCGGATCGGGGGAACGGTAACGACCATTATGGGACCAGCGCATCCGACCATGATGGAGTAGAAGTATGCCGGCTTGTTGATAGAGGCCCATTTCATGTAGCGTATCGGCTGCTGGAAGAAGCGCGGGGAGGGGGGAATGCCGGACATGGTCGCTGTATTGCTGCTGGTATGTGAGCGCGCGTTTCGGAGTCGCAAGGCAAGTATGCGCGTACGTAGACTATCCCTTGTCGTGCGTCGGTAGATCCGGTAATCAGCAGGCTCAATGCCTCAGTCTGGTGTCGCAATCGCAAGTTGTCGGCGCGGGTCTGGTGTTCGTGAGGTCGCAGCCCGTAGCTCACTCACCTCCGCACTCCAATCGGCGTGCAGCGATTTTCCGGGACCGATGGGCTTGGCAAAAGCATACGTATCTCCGTTACAGCTCTCCACACGCCGGCGCATCTCGACAAGTCCACTCTTCGATCAACCACAAGATGAGGTGGTTAGTTTCTTTTACCGTCGCCTTCGTTTGGTCGGTGGTGGTGCAGGCCAAGAGTTTCACTGGCAACCGCTTGCTGGTTGTGTTGGAGGAGCAGGTCGAGAGGGAGAAGTACAGCGTGTTCCTGGAAGACTTGACGTGTAAGTTATGAGTTAGTTTAATCTTGTCCGGAGATGTCGTAGTGTCTTCAATTCGCGCAAGTTGCGATGCAAATACGAGGCATTGGCAAAGCTCCGTAGCCATCGAACTTGCAACTTGGCCTTGCGCAGCAGATGACGCTGAATCGAATCCGCTGATAGTGAGCCAATGCTGACACGACTGTATAGCCCGGGGATATACCACATCTGTCGAATCACCAAAAGAGAGCAAGCTCTCATTACTGAAGCACGGCGAACGAGCATACGACCATGTCCTCCTCCTCCCCGGCAAGTCGAAAGGCCTCGGCCCTGCTCTCACAGCGAACAATCTCCTCGAGTTCATGAAGAAGGATGGAAACATTCTGGTTGCCCTCTCGAGCGAATACGCTATCCCTACCGCCGTCCAGGCCATGCTTCTCGAAGTCGATATCAACATCCCAGCGGACAAGGGCGCATTGGTCGTCGACCACTTCAACTACGATGCGTCATCGGCAAAGGAAGAGCACGACGTACTGCTCCTGCCGTTCCCCAAGTCGCTCAGGCCAGATGTCAAGAACTACTTCGCTGGCGAGGGATACATTGCCGTGCCACGCGCTGTCGGCCAGGCTCTTGGAAACGAATCGCCTCTTACCTCGCCTATCCTCCGCGCTCCCAGCACCGCCTACAGCTACAACCCCAAGGACGAAGCTGACGGTGTTGAGGACCCCTTCGCGGTTGGTGAGCAGCTGAACGTCGTCTCTGCGATGCAGGCGAACAACGCGGCGCGTCTGGCAGTTGTCGGCTCAGCCGAGATGCTCCAGAACAAGTGGTTCGCTGAGAAGGCCAAGCTAGGCGACAAGGCTATCACGACTGGCAACCGCGAGTTCGCGCAGAAGCTTTCTGAGTGGACCTTCAAGGAGACGGGTGTGCTGAAAATTGGCAAGCTCCTCCACTACCAGGACGAGGGTGCCAGCAAGAAGTTGAACACCAGCACTGCCATTCCTGAGAACAACCCTGGCATCTACCGTATCAAGACCGACGTCGTAAGTTTATGTTGAATCGCGTTTACGACCAAGGTGCTAACAGACACAGCACTTCCAAGTCGAGATCTCCGAATACACGAACGATCACCTCGCTCCCTTCGTCCCCTCGCCCAAGGATAACATCCAGCTTGAGTTCAGCATGCTCTCGCCCTTCCAACGCCTGAACCTCTCTCCCATCGCACAGACCGCGAACGCAACCATCTTCGGCGTCGCGTTCAGAACACCCGATCAACACGGCATTTTCAACTTCCGCGTCAACTACCGCCGCCCATTTGTCACCAACATCGACGAGAAGAGGCAGGTCACCGTCAGGCACTTTGCGCACGACGAGTACCCGAGGAGTTTTGAGATCAGCGGTGCGTGGGTCTGGATTGGCGGTATCTGGGTCACCGTTTTGGGCTGGTTGGCATTTGTGGCCGTTTGGCTGTACAGTGCGCCCAGCGAGAAGAGCACAAAGAAGACGCAGTAGATGGACTACAAGCTTTTGGATGGGAATTTGGACCGGTTATGTGTGTGTAAACAAAATACTCCGTCGGCGATGCGCGGTATGTATATTATGGATAAAGGGCAAGAATGACCCAAAATTTCGTTGCGAATGCAATACCAAAGAATACCACAGTCTGCTTCCAGTTCCCTTTTCTCGTTCTCCCTAGTATCCTCGGAAGCTTTGACTGTCTGTTCCACCCCGCCCTTTCCTCAAAGCTTACTCTGTTCCTCCAAGACCCGCGGATGCGCTACCTTGCCAGGCTTCAACTTACTCCAATCCTTCTCATACCCCTCTTCCACGTCCGGATACGGTCCCAAAGGCGTGATACTAAGAGGGTTGATATCACCATGACTCTTCGTATACTGTGCGCGCAATCAAGGTCAGCCATCACAGCACCCTGCATGAACCCGAGCAATTCCACTTACATTCTCCTTGATATGCTTGAAATCCGTACTCTCCTTGAACCCCTCGACATTGTGATACAGGTTCTTCAGCCAATTGTTCAAAACAGGGTAGTCATGCCGTATCGAACCCAGATTCGTCTTGAAATGCTGCGAGTATACCGTGTCGAAACGGACGATCGTCGGGTACGCCAGGAGATCCAACTCAGTCAGTCTGTCGCCCAGGATATACGGACCGTCATTCTTGTGCACAAGTTCTTCCAGTCGATTCAGCGCAGCAAAGAGCGGAACAACACCCTTCTCGTAGCCTTCTTGAGTCGGCGCGAAGCCCGCCTTGTACACCCCCGCGCAAATCAGCGACTGCAACCACGAACTAATCTCATCAATCCTCTGCCTCAATTCCTCCGGATAGAAATTAATGCCCACAAGCTTTCCCTCGCTCTCCAACACAGAATCAAAAGCTCTTGGTAACCACTTCAACATCTCAGCACTCTCATTATTCACTATGCGACCGCCTTTCTTGTCCCAGAGAAGGGGCACGCTGTATTTCCCCTTGTAGGCCGGGTCGTCGCGGAAGTAGATCTGGTGCATGAATTGGCTGTTGAAGAGGTGGTCAGGTGTTGCGTTGGGGTAGCTGGCGTCGAAGCGCCAGCCGGGTTCGCCCTTTGGGTAGGGTCGGACGATGGAGACGGGGAGGTAGGGTTGAAGGCGGTTGAGATGACGGACTAGGTTTGGGCGGTGGGCGAAGGGGCAGAAGAGACCTGTGTGATACGTTGGTGTGAGTGTTGCTTTGGTATGGTGTTATGGTTCTGTGTGGGCTTACCGATGTAGAGGTGGTATCTGGCTTTCTCGGGTGGGAATTCACCTCCTTCTTGGATGACGCCGTGCCAGCCATCGTCGGTGCCGTACTTGTGGATTTCTTTGGTTGACATTTCGTGTTGATGGGATGGATGGATGAGATGGAAGATAGGAGAAGTCAAGAGAAAGTGGTTCTATTAGAAGAGTCTGTAGCTATCTGTTCATGTATCGTTCGTTATGCTGACTGCTGTGTACAGTGAAGCTGAAGCTCAGCCAGGATGCTCATAGTGGGGTATCTGAACGCCTCCTCGTCAGCTTATGCAGGGACTGCGGAACTGATTCCGAAATCGAGCTACTTCGGAACTCAAGTGCAGCACTTCAACTCTTCGCAAGTTACACCACAAGGCACTCCGCACGTCTCGGTACTCGTTCGTGCTGTTTGCGTTGAACTTGTGACGCCTTCGGCTGTTTCTCTGCCTCCAGCTTCAACCTCATGGATCCTGTCCGAAGCGGATGCCAGCTCAGGTTGAAGTGTTGCCGAGTGAATGCCGTACGCATGCAGACATTCAGAGAAAATCTTGGCTTTGCTCATGAAGCTCGCGATATCAGGGTCGCTGACCACAATATGTGCTGATGCGACAGCTTTCTTCTGATCCAGACGCCAGACATGCAGTTCGTGCACACTAAGCACACCAGGAATGGCCTCCAGATCGTGTTTGACGTCCTCGATTTTGACGCCCAGGGGTGCAGACTGAAGCAGAATCTTTCCGCTACGCTTCGTGAGGGGAATTGCAGTGAGAAGTATCATGATGGCGATCCACATACTAACTGCTGGGTCGGCATAATAACGATTAGGCGACTTGACGAACCATATGATAACGGCGGAGATGATCACACCGATGTTGTTGATCGCGTCGCCGATGACGTGGATGAGAACCCCGAGTATACCCAGATCCATGCCGTGCTTCTTTGGTTTGGCGGATATGTGCAGGTGATTGGCATGTATGGGTGTAAGTGACATGCTCTCTTCGTCGCCGTTGCTACCAGGGCCATGGTCGTGGTCATGTTCGTGTAGGAATAAAGCACTGATAATGTTGAGAGCTAGGCCGACACAGCCCACGATCAGGACTAGCTTGGGGTTCTCGACGCGCTCGATGCGGATGAAGCGTTCGATGGATTGTAGGGTGATGCTGACGCCTAGGGCGAGAAGGAAAGAGCCGTTGAAGAAGGCGCCGAGGAGTGAGGCCCGCGCCCAACCGAAGGAGAGATCTGGAGGTGAGGTCTTGCGCTCTGTCACCTGCACAGCTACCAAGGCCACTATGAAGCCGATGAGGTCGTTGAGCTAGACAGAACGTCAGTGACTTGGAGCAAGGAAGGTACGATGCAGGTATGTGGGAGATTGCGGGACGCACATAGTGGAAGGCATCAGCCACCAGAGCAAGTGATGATGTATAGAAGCCTACGGAGATTTCGGCCGCGAAGAAGCAGAAAGATATGGCTATCACGGCTCTGAGGCGGGTCTTTCGACTAACTTGGAAGCGGCCATGCTTTTGCCCATGCGCATGATGGCCTGGCTCGTGGTGGTTGTGGCTGTGGGCCATGGTGTAGAGGAAATGTTGATTTTAGGTGATAAGAAAGGGTTGAAGAAGAGCTCATGGTATTGAGGGAGAATAGAAAGTAGCAAACGAGGATGCAGACCGAGTACCTGCCTGGCTTTATGGACGTTTGTACCATGTTCAGGAAAAAGGTGTGAAACACAGGGACCTAGTGACGGTGCGAAATTCGAATCAAGAAATGACAACGGTTAGATACCTAGTTGAACTTCGAAGACATACTACCTGTACTATCAGAATCCTCCAAGTTCATGTAGTACTTGTACGTACGGGTTAGTCACAGACTACTAGATTGCGACTGCCTGCAGATTGCGATAGCCATGTAGTTACTGACGGTAAGGACGGGAGCCATCGCGTAGGTGTGGTTCTCGATCTGTCATCGCGATATGTTATCATGTAGTTCTGCCAAACGGTATGTCATTACCCAGCTCCCGAGGTCGCGTCCAGGGATAAAACGTGAAGCGTGTGGAAAGCTGCCGCGCGTCACAATGTGTAGCCCAGTAATTTGCTACCGCGCGATGGAAGTGTTAAGTATCCGACAGATGCTCTTGGGGACGTGACTCGCCACAATTTCAGAGCGGCAGTAGATTGTGCCTAAGTGGTAGCGTGAAAGATAGATTCACATGATAGCGCGGAGGACCTAACCTGATGTCGCTTAACGCCGGAAGTGCCAACACCGCCTTTCAACCAAACGGCCTGGACCCTCCCCGCCGTCGCAAATAATCTCGCAGAACCACCAGCCTTCACACAAATAAATCCTCGGACTTTGATCGCTCTCGACATATATCTCCACTCACACTCAGCGACTGACTATCAGCAAACTACAAGATGGGTAACGGAGCAAAGTAAGCCACTTTACATATATCCAGCAGCCCTGGAACGCTCGCTAACATTCTTCGAAGAGCGCAGCAGAAACGCGACAGGAAGGGTTAGCATCCCACCATAGGAGCCGCCTGTGAGACAGACACTAACTTCGTACTCGATATCTACAGGCGATGCCGGTCCCAAGGAAGCAAAGAGCCAACTGAAAGCCGTACGTAACCCCGCTCCCTCGCGCGATCCTGCAACGTCGCGGTCCCGCATCCATATCACAGTTACAAGTCGCACTGCTAACACAATGCCAGAACGCCGCCGCCCAGACCATCAAGTGCAAAACCTGCTTCCAAACGTTCCAGGGCACCACGAGCCGCAAGATGCTTACCGATCACGCAACCAACAAGCACAGCAAGGAGTTCGACGTCTGCTTCAACGCCGACGAGGGTGTTGTGAAATAAGCGGTCACACTTCCGAGCGAGTACATGAAGACAACCGACGAGACGACAAAGTTTGCTATTTACACGAGCATGAGATACCACGGGCGGGGAGTGAGGAGTTGAAAGGGGACGGCCATGTATGGCGATTTGACGAGGCATGATACACAGGCGTAGGGATCGATATATCACGAATCAGACTATTGGCTACCAAACGCCTTCTTTCTCATACTACTACAGAAGGGCGGCCCTCTCTTTGATTGACTGATGGTGGTGATTTAGTGTTGAGGAACCTAAGACTGATGTCGTTCCAGGGGCACAGATATAGGTTGTTGGACCAGCGTAAGCGGAAGACGACGCGTGTAACAAGTACCCGGCCGGGATACTGAGTATCTATAGCAGACACGTGCTGTTGGCCGATTCGACAAGGACTTGGGAAATGGATGGACGCGTTGCCACTCACTCCTGTGGAACCACCTGTCGATGCATTCCAAAAGACAGATTTCCCCTGATTCGAGCAAGTCAACTTGAAGATGGCACCTAAGCGTAGCCTATGGTGCGACTCCATTCTGGTATTGCAACACTTCACTTCAACATCGTTATCCCCGTGTTCGTGTATGCTAAGCGCGCATATCTCGCGTCTTACTTGATTAGGTGATCCGCACAGTAGAGTCAAACTTGCAGTCCTGGTGTGCAGCGCGCATACCTATACAAGAAAACCCCGTCCCGAAAACAGACAAACCGAGGTGCAACGTACAACAGTAATGAGTACAGTGTTCCTACATTGCCAATCACCATCATCCCTAGTTCCCGTCCCAGGCCTGGTCAAGTCTAGCCCGCGGTGCAAACCCCACTTCCACCCCACCAACGTACTTCATCACCACGCAGGGTTTTGATTTCGCCACAACAGATGACTTTTTGATCTTTCCCCGATCTTGGCCTTCACTTTTATGGACTGCGCCGTGAAATTTGGGATATTAGGGTTATGCTTTTCATTTTCTCCATCAATTCCCTATCACAATCGTCTCCTTAGCTCAATTGGGAGAGCGCCAGACTGAAGTCTCAGTCACTAAATCTGGAGGTATCGTGTTCGATCCACGAAGGGGACAACGTGCTCGAGCTTGCTCGGGATTCTTCGAACCATTCTTTTTGCGGATGTAGGTAACATGGCGGGTGCGCCTGGCATGTATCCTTTTTGCTGGTGTTGGGGGTTTGTGAGAACACCAGGAGTACTCTGACGAGTACTATCACTTTTGCGCATAGTGAGAGGTGCACCTGACAGACGTTGTAAGCTTATAGACTGTAGGGCTTGACCAAGCGCACTGAAAGGCTGGCCCTGAAGTGCTTTTATTTTGAGCACCTGTATGTCATAAGGGTGATACTAATCATTACACCAAGATCCTGATCCTTCCTCTCTTCTTGGACAGCTTTTTTGCGCACTTCGCGTGCTAAACTCCAAGCCCTCCTTGTACAAACTGAAAGCATGGTATTGTTCCCCGGGAAACAATCTCTGTCACAACCCTCATATCGCCAACCTGTTGTTGTCCGTCCATCCCACCCACACCCCACCAATCTCCCTCGCGATATCCTCCGCAGTCCTCCCATTCGCATCCCTCAGACTCCTGATATCAATCTTGTCTTCTGTGAGCCCCCTCATGATACCCATGGCCTCCGCCTCCTGGAAAACCTGCGTAGGGAAGTCGAGCAGCGGATAGTTACTCGCCAGCAGCAGTAACAACCACGCGACCTCTCTGCTCTGCGCATGCACTGCCGCATGTAGCCCCGACTGCATGTCCCCAATCGGATCTTGGTATCTCAACATCCTATCGATGCCCACCTCCTTCTCAGGATGATCCGTTGTGCTCATTTCGACATCGCCCTCGTCGTCCTCGCTGTCATCGTCATCGTTCAGCAGCAGCTCGACAACAGCCTTGTAATCGCCTTCGCGACAGAACTCGAGGAAGGCGCGCGCTTTCCTGTCTTCCGGGTACGCTTTCAGGTATGATTCTTCGGTGAGGAGGGGCAGGATATCGAGGTTCTCTTGGATTCCGCCTTCGTTGTTGAGTCGGCAGAGGACCTTTTGTTGGCCGTCGCCTGTGCTGGAGATTTCTTTGCCGCAGTGGGGACACGAGGTTATTTCGTAGGCGGAGAGGAGACAGTCCCTGCACGTGGCGTGTTAGCGATAGTATGCGATTGCGCGGAAGGGGCTTTGCGTACCAGTGGAAGTGGCATCCGCAGGTTAGCTGGACGTCATCGGGATATGTTTCTGGTGCCGCCGCGGGTCCTTTGCCGGAGGACGATGCGCCGCCCTCGTACTCTTCGTCCTCGTCGCGCTCGACTTCTACCTCCAAGGGCTTGTCGCAGATGACACAGGTAGACATTTTGGTGCTTATGCTATGTGCTCAAAAGATGTGACGGTGTTGGTGTTATGGGCGGGGCTATAGCGGGGGTTGTACTTTTTTTGTCGCTAAAACGGGAGGGCGTTCACGCGTCACGCGTCAGAGTTTACACGGACGTCATCGACCTCGCGACAGCGTCAATGACTTGGAAGGGTCTTGCTCCTTATGAATCTATTATCTCCTTGTATTAATTGGGTATTAATGTCCCTATTATCGCAACCTTTGATAGCTCGGGTTCGTCCACATTAAAGGGACGCGTGCGAGCGCGATCCTTTCCCGCCCTGTTCCCCTCGGCCTGCCTTCACCCACACGACTTCTAATGGCGTCTCTCACAACCCTTAGACCATTGCTGAACCGTGTGCCGATCTCGTGAGCTGTCGAGTTCGCTGCCACCGGACTGTGATTGGTTCGAGATACTCGCTGCATGGTACGGTTGGGCGGCAAGTCTTCGTCCTGTCCATATTCCTGTTCTGCGAAAGCTGCTGACCTCTCCTGGTTCTTCGTCTTCAATTGCTTGAAATAGCTATCGTAAAGCTGACCCCAATCCACTAGAATGACTCCTTCTTCCATGTTCCAGTACCGGATCGATTTGTTCGATACCCCAAGTGTCCAGTGCTGTCCGACACTCATCGTCACATTGCATCTGGATCGCGACGCGGAAAAAAGTCGGGCCCATCCGTAGCAGCCTCGGCGGTCTTCATCTCGCCATACGCTTGAGATCGGTGCTTCTTGTTCGACGGAGAATACGGCGACAGTTGGATCCTCCACCAGGAATCGATTGAATTGCAACCGGAAGGTATGATTCCGGCAGCCAAGATTGGAATTGATTATCGTGTGCGGTAGATGGGCTACTGGGCCTCGATTTGACATGGCCGGTCTTGAAGTGCAGGTATTCGGATTCCGTGGCGAGATCAAATCGGTGGCGCGTCGACACATATTGCAGGAATGATCTGAGAACTCGTGGTCGGTCTTATTGGAACTGAACATGTTTAAAAGCGGAAGGCAGAGCATACTGAAAGCAAATGCGAAAGTGTGCGTAGAATAGGCAGTGTTGACGGGAAATGAACAGCATGCCAACACGTTCAAGGTGGTGCAAACAATGCCATGCAGGCTTTGCTTGTTTCCGTGGGCGATCAAGTCCTCTTCCAAATACCAATTCCGGCACCCTGTTTCTGCCGCCGTAGCCAGGTACGTGCCGGACTACTCCTCACCGTACCATGGTAATGTCGTTGCGTGGCCCTTTTCATCGGTCGCGCTCCGCAGACTAAGGCAGGGAGGGGGACTCACCAGGCCGGCAAGTGAGGAAAAACAGCATGAGCCTTTGCTTTTTTGGAATACCAGAGCTAGCGCACGCCCGTTCTCTCGAAGGAGCACAAGCTCCGTCTCACCGTCATCTCGCCAGCGAATGCTTGCTGCGGAGGAGAAAAAGCACTGCGATTATCTATGGAACAACAATGTACATATGCATGGCGTACGAGCGAATTGTAGAAATTGGTCGCTCGTAAACTCCACAAAACAACGTACGACACCAAGACCTTACACACCACTTCAGTCATCCTTCAACGTGCTTGGCAGAACTGGCTGCCTTGTTGACCGCCATGGGCAACTTCAGAATGCCATGCTTGGGCCAACGTGGTAGGCGCCATTGCCATATCAAATCTCCGGCGCCTACGACATCCTCAACAAACCAATTCCAACTGCCGTTTACTTTTGACATATCGTAGAAGCATCGAAGCTTCCACGGGCTGTGCGATTGTGGCCCGTGAATCAGTGTAATTACCGTCGAGCATTCGCAATGTGGCGTTTTTGGTGACGGAATGAGACGGACTTGACTTCCTGAACGCCAGGGAGTTGCGCATCGAATGCAAGTTGGTTTGCGATGCCTAAATGACCACGAAGTTAGCATGACAATACTTCGATGTTGCTGAACCACCCAGGTAGGCGCTTTACTTACCGTTCCATTCCTCATCTGCCCTCCTGTCTTCCTCAGCCATCTCTTCGATGCTCTGAATGCTCCTCATCTGGGGCTGCTGCCTCTTCTCCAACTCCATCTTCGCAGTCATCTGCTCCATTATGGCTTGCTCGGCGTCTAGTCGTTGTATGCTATCTTTGCTCCGCAGTAGAAGACGGTGTGACGCTGACTTCCAGATCGCTCTCGAATCTCCGATGCGTTGCTGAAGAGGCCTTTCCCAATCTTGTTCCCAGCCCCGCGCTGGCTCCTTACCTGTTGCAGGTAAAGCGGTTTGAGAATGGAATGCTGGTGCGTGGAGAACTCGGGCATTGGCAGTCGGTTTGGGTTGGATGGGTACGGCGGTTGATCTTCCTAATCCAGAAGGAGAGTATGGCTTCTGGACTTGATGCTTTCGGACGTTGAGGGGTCGGATCGTTACGTCGACCGCAGAATCGTATCTGTTCGAGGGAGGTGGAGGCAGTTCTCTCCTGAGTGTTCGTTGCAGCTCAAATGACTCTTGCCATGAGAGCACGGATCGTGGGCCTTCTAATAGGCCTGGCACAGTTGCGTTTTGTTTCTGGGGCTCGCCAACAGCTCGCTTGGTCACCCTTCCAGCAAACATCGGTGTTTGCGAACCCAGTCGCCCTCCCACAAGTGAGTTCACACTCGGGTTTACAAGCCGAATAGTCTCGTCTGTCGGAGTTTCTTGCGGTGTAGCCTTCCGAAGGCTTCCTGCTGAAGGTAACGCCCATTTAGTTTGTTCATCCCATGCTTTGGTGCCGCCGTTGTGTACCTTTTTCGAAGGCTGCTCTCTTCGACCGATGAGCCCTTTGCGTGGCGTGTGCCGGACATCGGGGCGACGTACAGGCGACGATGCCGTCTTACTCATGTCCACATAGCTAGCGGATTTGTACTTGCGGTGCGGATGGTGATTTCGTAGACAACTGCCAAGCTTCCTAGCCCAGCGCCGGAGACGAGATTCGCGTTTGTGGACGGTCATGATCGTAATATCAAAGTCAGTGTAGTTGTTTCCGGCGTTTTGGGGTGAATTATTGCGTCAAAATTGTATAACGTGGCTGCTTGTGAGAACATTCGTGGAGATGCTCTCGCGACCAGATAAACCGTCACAATGTTATCTAACGTTCTCATAGCAACGTTGTTCTACTCCACTCTTCAAGCGGGGCCGATGATGATGTTCCTGCCCTGCTTATCCATCCGGGTCCCTGAGTAACGCTGACGCCTGTTGCGGATGCCCGTTGGGTGGCTGCTTGGGAAGGGACAGCAGTTCCATGTTTCCAGTCATCTAGCCGACCAACGCACCCAACCGTTTACCGTTTGGCCGAATAGATACCTAGGGAATATCCTTGGATTCTCGAGCCACGAAGTGTTTGCGCTGGTAGTTGTGGTCGCGCAGTCGGTTCGTCGCTCCGCTGTTCAGTCTCGAGTGAACCTATCTGGTATACAAGCTTCCACTAGCCTGTCCAGGAGACTCCATAGGCCCTGGGCTAGTCTGCACGCTTCCCAGATAGCACCACCGACAACTAGGACAGACAACGCGGTGGCCACGATGACAACGCCCACCACAATGAAGCCTAGCACGTGCGTAACTGACAGAAGAGGCTCTGTGATCCGCCATTCCACTTTCTTCTTTCCTACTCGTGCGAAGTAGAACGCCAGGAAGCCATATCGGCGCACCTGTATATCACGATCGAGACGTCCCACATATTCCAACCACTCTGCAGCGGTCATTGTGACCTCTTCCCCTCCTCCAACAGAAACACTGATCTTCTGCTCGAACCTCGCGATGCGATTGCACAGTCCTCCGAAAGCCAGCTTGGCAAGCAAAGCTTGGTCACTGATGCATGCTATGCGCAGCTTTTGCTTGTCACTAAAAAGTGGCGTGATGGTTCGCAAGACTGTTTCGATGGGGGAGTGTCCAAGGCTGCACCAGAAGCAGCACCGAGAGAAGTGAACTTGCTCTTCGTGGAAGCATTTCTGTACTAGTACTTCTTTGGCGCAGCTGTAGAGTTGACGAGAAGTGGGGCGCGCGCTGAACCAGAGTTCTGATGGGGATAGGTAACTGCAGATGTTTAGGACGAGTTCGTTTGGCAGGCTATCCATCGAGGCTGTCGGCGGGGGTGAAGTTCTGGAAGGTTTGGAAGACCGCAGAGAGACGCGCTGTGTCGCATTGCGTCCTGAAAGTCCAGTCTTGCCTCCAGTGCAGTATAGTAACATCCTCGTGAAGCGCGTAGCGAGTGACAGAGCGGGATCCGACGATAGGAACCTTGCGGCATTAATACCCATCATTTTGTTGATTTCTGATAATGAGTAATGGTCGTATGAGCTTAGCTTGCTGTACCTTGTCTTTACGAGGGGGTAAAGCAGGGCATCATACTCGGACTTTGTACCGGCTCAAGGCTTTGGTTGAGGGGTGCTTGGTGCTGGTCTCACACCGATGGGTGGCTCACAATTGGGTAAGAAGGCGTGAGGCTGAGGAAGCTGATGATTCTGGGCCGCATGGCATCAGGCGCAACGTCGAATCGCAACTGTTGATGCAGTCATACCAGTTTCCCAAAAGGGTAAGAGGCTGCATATGCCTTTACACTGGCCTTAGGCGAAACGGGTTCTTATACAACTGACAGGGGAGTGTGCCTCGCATAGCGACAGCGGAAATCCACCGACAGGCGCGGATTGCGACGGGTAGGTGTATCGAAAAGGGAGCCAGGGAGCCCTGTGGCGTCGTAAGACTGAGCGTTCCCAAGGAAGTGGAAACGATACGATCTGATCTTGGCACACGGTACATTGTACTGTAGATGCTGAAGGACCCTTAAGGCCCCACCCGTCTCTTTCCTGGTGGTGTGATTCACTGCTGACGCAGAGAAACTTACACTTTTTGCGACATGAGTTGCGCCACGCTGACTGCGAGCAACAGCTGCGTGCTCACCATCGTGGTATTATCATCAGCGCCTGGGCAGCAGTCCTGATACTATACGCAATGCCATTTCTCGAATAGACCAATGGATCGCATGTGCTGGGAGACGGATCGGCATCTACGGGGTTCATCTTGGTCAGGATCCATGAATCAGCCTTCCTGCAGGTGCACCTGAACCTTCTGAGATGCTCCATCTTGGTCGCAGCCGCTCGAGACAGTATGTGTGGCGATATTGATGCAACAAAGCTTCAGCGTATTCTGATATCTAGTGGGTGGGTTCATCAGTCTCTTCTTCGTCGCGTGAGTAATCCGCCGAAGGCAGGGCGGTAGGTTGCTCCGAGGACGGGAGCAGCACGGACCCTGACACGCCTGATTGCGGCCTCAGCCGCTTCCAATCCAGATGACGTCGCACGCGAACTCCGCTCTCTGACAGCCTGACGCTACCAGCTTTCACGTCGCAAGTAACTTTAGGTCGCCAAACGACCAGCGAGAACGCACATATCGAATGAGAACGAGGCATGCTCCCATGGAGAAATATCTGCAAAAACTCGGAGGATTCAGAATCTCGCCGCGTCTTGGGGAACGGGCCGAAACTGCGCACACGCCCATGGCCCAAATGAACCGAGGTGCTTAGCAGTCGAGGCCTCCCCTATATTTTGGAATCAGTACTAGTCCCCCGCCGAACCTCGTCCGCGATCAGTAACCGGTTCAATCTTCACACCGAAGGGGTGTGTATTGCACCGCAGCTTCTAGAAGAGAAGTATATGTATATTAGCACGCGCGAGCTGGAGAATAGCAGAATAGCATCATCGTTACCAAAAACATAACCGTCAAAACTGCGCGAGGGCATAAAACCAGCGTTAAGGCTAACCAGACACCTACACAACATTTGGAGTTCAATAACACACCATTCGGCACTAACCCACACAAAAATCAATAACCAGGTTCCAAGATGCAGAATAATCGCCAACTAAGGGATCCGGTGACATTGCCATCCGGTCTTGTGTTCAAGAACAGGCTACTCAAGGTGGACAACGACGAAAACAAACGCAGTGCGACCATGTCCCTAACACATCATAGGCAGCGATGGCAGAAACCATGTCAAAGTCTCACGACCCAACAGATACCCTTATGGCGGCCTACAAAGCATGGGGAAAGGGAGGATGGGGCGGAATCATAACGGGTACAGAACAGCTCTCACCAACTGATCTTTTTCAAGACTAACATGCAAAGGCAACGTGATGATCGATGAGCGCTGGCTCGGAAACGCCCTCGATGTCTCTCTCACACCCAGCACTAACCCCGAACTCATTGCTCAATGGCGCAGATATGCAGAAGCATGCCGTGTCGAAGGTACCCCAGCGATCGTCCAGCTTAACCATCCCGGCCGCCAAAGTCCCCTTGGAGCAGGTTCAAAGGGGCTATTCGAGAAGAACATCGCACCAAGCCCTATCGCACTACAGTTCGAAGACAACATCTGGGCGAAGACGGCGCAAAAACTCATCTTCGGCACCCCGCGAGAGATGACAGTCGCAGAAATCGAAGACGTCGTGAAAAGACATGCCGACGCAGCCAAGTTCCTCAGCGAAGCAGGTTTCGACGGCGTAGAACTGCACGCCGCACACGGATACCTACTCAACATCTTCATGTCCCCGAAGACAAACCACCGGCAAGACAACTACGGCGGCTCAGCGTTCAACCGCGCCCGCATCGTTCTCGACATCATCAATGCTATCCGCGCTGTCGTTCCATCTACATTTACAGTCGGCATCAAGCTCAACTCCGCTGACGTCCAACATTCCAGCGATATGGAGGACGTTATGCAACAGATCGGTTTCCTCAAGGATACCGGTATCGACTTCCTCGAGATCAGCGGTGGATCGTACGAGAACCCTAGGATGATGAAGGGCGACGAGCCACAGTCTGGCGAGAAGCCGGTGTCTGAGCGTACCGCGAAGCGCGAGGCTTTCTTCCTTGATTTTGCGAGGGTGGTTAGGCAGAAGTTCCCAGATGTGGTCTTGATGGTTACGGGCGGTTTCCGCAGCTTGACGGGTATGCGTGCCGCGCTGGAGGAGAATGCTTGTGATCTGATCGGTTTGGCGCGACCAGCTGCTGTGGACTCGAGTTTTGCGAAGAAAGTCTTGGAGGCAGAGGCTGCGGGTGGTGATGTCAGTCTGAGGTTGGATGCTGTGAAGCCGAGCTGGTTGGTCAGCAAGATTCCGGTCAAGGCTCTAGGTGCTGGTGCGGAGAGTGTAAGTCTGGCCCCCGAGAAGTGAAAATGTGGATGCTAACGAATTATCAGGCTTTCTACGGCGCTCAGATTGAGCGAATCGGTAAGGGGCTACCAACAAAGACACCTCCTACCACAGCATGAGACGAATCTGGAAGATCTGGGTCGCTTTTATAATATCTTAAACTCTCTAATATCGTCAGCCATCATTTTATACTCAGGAGTTCAACAATAGATTTCCGGGCATTAGACCATTCCAATCAAGCTTCTACACATTGTAAACTATATCCTGGGATTTCTGTAGATGGCCAATTTCCATACTGTAGATGATGTTTTGCGTTCACCAGAAGACTAGTCAATTGTCACCACGCGGCTAAATGGAAAGTGATGTAGACTGTTTACAGCACGTATGTTTTTGTGTCAAAATCTTCACCACTTTGTGCGTCAAGCAAAACGCGGCGACCTCTCTTCCACTTCATGAAGATGAGAAAGCAGCCCAAGGTGCCCGACTGTGCCGCCTCATCCCAGCCTTGAGATTCACCAATCAACGCCTCGCATTAGGTACAGGTTTCCAGTAAATCGTGCGTTCGACGGAGATCTCCAAACCTGCCGGATGCGGTATACTGAACTTGGCCAATGAACGGTTTCCTTTTGGTACCAGTTTCCAGTAATGGGCCGCCTGTTGCAGTATTCGACGGATTTCAGGTCCTGCCTGATGGAGGAGGTTGACAATAGCCAATGGGCTTGCAGTTTGGAGGGCCGAGTTGCTTCCATGCCGTCTTCAATGGATTTCAAAAGCTGCCTTATTCGGATGACTGCGCTCAGCCCGTGAGAATGCGTTTTATGTACCTAGTTTAAGGTTTTTGGCCGCTGTGCACTTGGAGAGTGCTCCAGCTTTCGATGGTTGTTGAAAACTTCCGAATGCGGTAGGTTGAGCTCGGACCACCACTGAGCCGCGGCGATCCCAAAAGATTTGGGACTTGCACGGCGGGCTGCATCATCGTGTCATTCACGTCTGCTGTGCTTTTTACAACTCGCTGCTTTTTTGCGGCGCCTCCGTCCATGTCTATATGCTCTAATTCGGTGCGAGCATTGTCGCGCTCTCGAGTTTCGCCAAGCAAAACGCTCCTTCCGTTCCTGTACCAGACACCCACGATCCAGCAATGGCAGTCCGCCACACGACCAGTTGCTCGCCGCAATATTCGCATCCCTTCGCGCCCGTACGTTAGCGAGGACATTCCCTTCGAAGACGATGCAGATCTACCGCCTGTTGTCGATCAACAGCCTCCCCGAAAGACTACTATATCTCGCACCGAGCGGGCCGTGTTCCAGAAGTTGTACAGGAAGTTTGATAATGAAGGGCGCCAACAGAAGAAGAAAGACCCTTTGGTAGATGTCGACGAGGTGTTCGAAGAGTTCCAGAAAAATACAGAAGATATCCCGAGTACAGAAGATATCCCGAGACCCTCGCTAGACAAGGTTTTCGACGAAGTGCTGAGAGGCGACCCGCGATTGCGCGCATTATGTACACAGAGAACGAGGGCTCGATCTAACAAGCAAGATGCCGCTGGTGCAGAAGTGGGCAAAACGCAGAGTAGCAAGAAGAAGGGCTCGAGTGTGGAGGCAGCAAAGCTCAGAGAATTGCGTCTAGCGGAACAAGAACGGATCGATAGCCTCATACGCAACGCACCCACCGATCGCGCCCTCTGGCAAACCCTCGAGCGCGAAGTCTTTGCCAAAGTACGCGACCTCGATCTCGACAACGCCAGCGGCAGCCCCACGAAAGAGCCAACCGCCAAACCCAGCAACAACGCATCGAAGAAGTCATCAGAAGCAAAAGCCGCTTACAAACCCTCCCCACCCTCCACCGACGCACGCATCCTCTTCCACAACTACCCATACCACCTCATCACCGCCGTCACCACGCTACGCACCGAATTCCCCTCCTCCCCCCTCCCCTTCTCCATCCTGCCCACGATCAAAAAGCTCGGCCGCTCCTCGCACGCCCTCGGCGCAACAACAACGCTCTACAAGCACCTGATCCGGACGGCATGGATCCAGCAAGCCTCCTACATAACCATAAACATGCTGCTCAAAGAAATGGACGACAACGCCATCGACTTCGACGCCGACATCCTCGGCCTCCTCGACGCAATAATCAAGGAACACAACCAGGCGAGGAGTGGTGGGCTAGGCAAAGAGATGGCCATGTTGTATGGCATGGAGATGTTTGCTGATGGCCTTACGAAGATTAATACGTGGAGGAAGGTGGTGGCGGAGAGATTGGGTTTGAAGAGTGAGGAGAAGAGGGCGAGTAGCTCGCTTGTTAGGAAGACGATGGGGTCGGATGATCCGAACTGGAAGGGGCGGAGTGGGTGGTGGATGAAGGACGGTAGTGCACAGGGGCCTGGGCCACGCGAGAAGACTGGCGCGCAGGAGTATATGCCGCTTGTTGAAGGCGTTAATCCGGGCGTTGATGGGTCTCTCCCGGAGACGGCGTCTGCAAAGGGCGGCGAGCAGGTCGTTCCGTCTGAAGATGCGGTTCCAGCGAGTGAGGAGACCGCTGCTGAACTGTCAAAGGAAGACGAGCCCACCGATGATAAACGTGCAGAAGTCTTAGTATAGCGTCGTCATGTATAATACACGGTATTGTCACCCCAGACCCAAATATTCATTCCGCAGACAGGACGTATTCCTAACTTTCCATAACGACCCAGGCCACCATAAATCATTTCAACAGGGTCTGTAATTATAGCTACACTCCACGCCAATTCGACATGTACACCGACGAAGTTTCCAATATCTACATGGGATTGGTCCAAACGGGCCTGTTGTTGGTCCAGTCAGCCTGCAGGGCATCAATCTTCTCAATAAGCCCCTTGAGAATAAGTGCATCAGGTGTCCCCCTCTCCGCTGCCTCTCTCTGCGCAACCGAGGTATATCCATCCACCAGCTTGTCCAGGTACAGATCTACCAATCTGAAGCTGTTTGTAATAGCCGCCGCATTCTGAGTACGCATATACGTATTCCACTTTGTCTGCAGATCCAGACTTCGCCACGTGACCTGCCGACCGTTGATGGTCTTTGTAATTTGCGGCAGGTAAATCGTTTCGAGGTCGTTGAACATTTGGCCGACCCGGTCTTTCTGGGCAACCAGCGTTTGGCTGATGAAAGGATCAATGTGGTAGCGGATGGCAGCGATGGTATCTTTGACGTATTTGAAGAGCTTTGTACCGTCGCCCGTATATGTATCGAGCGTGTCGGAATTGCGTGCGTCACTGACGCCCCAAAGACCTTCTTTGAGGTTGTTGACCTCACCGTCGAGAAGAACGAGCTCGTTACTCCATTGGTTGGTATGGCTGGGGAAGACAGCGCCAACCCAATCGATGGCGGACTTGGTCACACCGTTGATAGTTATTCTTTCTGCAACTCTGATGTCGTACCAGAAGCTTTGAACGCACTTGCAAAAGTTGGTACTTGCTTGTGGGTTGTAACAGTTGACCTTGGTCAAAGCACTAGACTTTGTCGGCTTGGCGTATTTTTCGAAGAAGTTTTTGACCATTTGGAATTCCAAGATATGCTCTGTGGCGAAGCGTCCTGTGTTACCGGCAGTGGGCGTTGCAATCTGACCGAAACCCATGTCAAGACAGTCGTTGTAGTTGTTGTAGCCATATGTCGGTATATTTGGGAGTACCTGTGCAGGTGCACGTCAGCGAGGTCAACTTGTAATTGCAAAGGTTCGCCAGGGAAGTATAGCCTACAAAGCCCAACCTTGAAGACTCATGTAAGGTGACTTACGGTCAATATGGTACCAGAGGTGTGGAAGTCAGCGCTAACGATGACCATCTTGCCACCGAGTTTATCGGCGCAGAACTCCTGGGTTTTGCGATCTAAACTTCGTGAAAAGACATGATTGAGGGTCACATCGCCAGATGCACGCTTTGCCAGAGAGCTACTACCGTCCACCACATGTGAAAGCTCTGAACACTCAGAACCTTGGTTATCGGGGCTTCCTCCAGGGCTGGGGCACAGCAGGTCCTGTAGGGGAATGTGGAATGGGGGACCCCAGGGTGTGACGCGTTTGCCAAATCGATGTACCGCTGTGGCATTGTTCGCAATTCCCGAGTGCTCATAAGGGTGGTAAAGAGGATGAGTACCGTCGATCGACGTGAAACCACGCTTAGTAGGCGCGCCTGATTGAAGGTCGGGACATTGGCCACCCTCAGGAAGACCGACCTCACCAGATCCTGGGAGATCCCACGTCTTGGTTCCCCAACCGAATGCTGGCGGAGTACTGACCTGCGCATATAACTTTGCGCCCACGTAGAAGCCATATGTCCACGGACATGAAGCTTCGGTGCTCTTACCAGCTCCAACCTCCATGCGAACATAGCCGTCAGCAACAACTCCGGCTGTTGCGGCCCCAACCTTCCAGCTGTCATCAAAGCGAATACCAAACTCTGCGATGGCCTTGAGATGGGCTTCAGCCTGGCCTGAAGCTAGAACAGAAGCGTAGAATTGAGGTTCCAACAGGCCGTTTTTGTCGCCCGTCTCTCCAGAATCCAGTTCCTTGTCAGCCTGAGGCTCGTATTCCTCAGAGGCGGCTGGATAAGTTTGCCGGACGTCCCATTCCGCAAGATCGATCTTGGTTTCTATCTCGGCAGATAGTGTGAGGCCAGCGTTGAACTCGCCAACCACGCGGACAGAGGGACCGATAGTGACAATGCCAGGGACTCGGAATGTTGCGCCTGGGAAGGGAAGGGTAAGAATTGTCTTCTCTCCCGACTCGTACGAAACCTTGATCATGGCTTCGAGAGTGAACACCGCAGTGACCTTACCACTGTTGCTGAATGTAAGGTACGACTGGCTCAGGTCAAGAGAGCCGCCTGGATTATCGAAATTGAGCTTCGTGATGAGGGTGAAGCCAAAACTGGTGGAGATTTCGACATCTGTGAGAGCCTGAACCAAGACATGAGCATTGAATTTGGCCGGTCCTGTGCCACACTCGACTTTGTCGTCAATGATTTTGGCGATGAATTGCTCATTCACGTCATGTGTGAACTCTTTCTCGATCTTGGGGCTGACCAAGTTGGTGAGCCAGGCAAGCACGTCGGATCCGAACCATCGCTTGTGAAGCTCTTCATGACTAAGAGCACCACCGTGATAGTCGTCTCGCCACTCCTCTTCGAGCCATCTCTTATGATTGCCGTCAAAGTCAGACAAGGAGCGTTTAGATTTACGCTTTGTGCTCGCAGCTGCGACAACGTTGTCCCAGTAGTCGTTCTTGTTGGAAAAGTCTATCCTCATCTGGGTATCACCAGAATCTCGGGGAACGCGCCTGAAGTTGTAGTCGAAAGTCAGATCGTAGACCATTGGCATATGTGACGCTCGCTTCCGAAGATGGTGTGGAATTGTTTGATTGACAGCAGGGACCATATGTTTCGCGACGGCATAGCGACCGGCTCCACAGCCAGCTGGCATTTCCAGGATGGTACCGGGTACGCCGTGTCCAAGTCCGATGTTTTGACAATTGTTGTTCTCTGAGCCGTCAATGCAAAACATCTGGATGGTTTGCTCCTCTTCACTCGGCCCGCCTTGGCAGTTGAACAGTTCCCAATGAGAGCCATCGCGTTTATCGAGAGAATGTTGCAATTCTTTAGGCGATGCAAGTACAACGAATTGAAATGCAGCATTGGAAGGGTCATCGTCGGTCTTGTCGCCCTGTCCACCAAAGGTGTCGTCCACATTGAGCTCGAAGTCCGTATCGACGTCGTCTCCAGTCGGGGGATCGCTGAATAGCCGATCGAGTGGTACCGGAAGGAATAGCTGTTTACCATCGGTTGGGTCGCAGCAGTAGACTCTGTTTCTTTCCAGTCGAGGGAAGCAGGATTGCCCAAAACCATACGGGCTGTCCGTGAGTTGCACTTGCTTTCCGACCGGGCAATGGTTGTCGAAGCAAGATCCGGGCTCTCCGTACCACCGGCAGTTCTTCCAGTTCTTGGCGTCTTTCTTTGGGCAGCAGTATCGTTTCTGCATGTCAACGTCAACTGCTTCGAGCCAATCAACCAGAGCATTATCGATCAAAGTCATCGCGTCTGCAATGTCGGCGATTGTGCTCAGAAATGTGCCTGAAAAGGTCATCGTCGTGTCGTCGCCGTTGCAATCCTTGCCGACGCCTGCCCAGTAGCAGTCATGACCCTTAGCTGCAGGTGACTCGCAGCAATATGCTTTGTTTCCGTCTTCACAGTATTTCCCATCACCCCACTTGTTCATCTGCAACAGTACCTCATTGTCATGGCAACGGCCATTACATGGAGGTGCTTCGCCGCGCCAGTGGCACTTGTCGGGATCTGGTGCACTGGAAACTGGACAGCACAGCTGGCTGTCCTTGCCTTTGGACCTGCGCGTGACAGGCTTCGCGCCACCGCATGGTTGCTGTTCGATTTTGAAGAAACCAGCCTTACAAGTACCGCCACAGTCAGTGACATAGCAATCCGGTACAGTCGCATCGTCCCAAAAGGAAGCGTCATCGGCAGTCATCGCGAGGGCTTTGACAGATTTTGGAGACACGACGGCGTTGAGAGCATCCAAATCATCCGTGTCTTGATCAATGGCCCAGATGAGTAGTCCGCCGAGGCCTAGCTTGTTGGCAAAGTCGATCTTCGCCTTGAATGTGTCTTTGTCATCATACGACACCCATTGATCTTGGTTCCAGGTGATGTACTTGACTTGAGCCTCCTTGTCTAAAAGCACAAAAGGCGATTAGCCTATCTATCACATGTGCTGGTTCCGTCGTGGCTGCTTACCATAGTAAGGACTGATCTTGTGCTGTTTGATCACTTGTTGAATCTCTTTGTATGTCAAAGTTCCTGAGTTGTCGGAACAGGGACCAGGAGATGCTCCGCCCTTGAAATTGCAGCCAGGTCGGTAGCAAGAGGGGTCTGATAGCTGGAAACTGCGACCATAGAACCCCAGCCCGAGATTGAGCTTCTCTGGTTTGATGTCGTTGCGCCAAAAAAGATCCAAGGCTAACTTGATCTCGGTTAAGTTCGAATGCCCATATATATGATTACCGATCGGGTTCGTTGAGTCCCAGATCTAGACACATATGTTAGCGCTTGCTCGAAATAAGATGTTCACATCATCGCTGCATCCGACACCCAGACCAGCTTACAAGCAGCTTGTGGGAAGGGCAATCCCGCAAAGGTGTGTCACCTCTTCATCTCGGCGTCTGACCTTCCGACATACACGAGTGTAGAAGCGGGAGGCAAATATTTGGCTTGACTTACTCCATGAAGATCATAGCTCATGACGTTGACGAAGTCGACGTAATCCACAGCTTTCAGATCAAAATGCCTCAGATACCAGAAGCTAGTAGGAACAGTGAAGGAGACAACATAATGCATGAGCTGCTTGTCGTTCTCCTCGTTAAGTTCCTTCAAGAACGTGACAAAGTTTCTGCCGTCTTCAGGCTTACCCCCTCGATCGGTTGCTCCGGGATACTCCCAGTCGAAGTCCACACCGTCAAATGCGTACTGTCTCATAAAAGCAAATAACTTTTTAATGAACAAGGCGCGATTAGCAGCAGTGCTAACCATGTCGCTGAAGACCGGCTGAGTTGCGGTGCCGTTATCGTTGAAGGTCCAACCGCCAAGAGCAATGACTGTCTTCAAGCCGGGGTTCGACTTCTTGACATCTGTGAACTGCGAGAATAGATCGGGGCTAAGGTCGTCCATCGGAACCAGATCAAAAGTACCGGGCGAAATGTAACCGAAGGAAAAGTAGAGATGAGTAAGTGCGCCTGTTGGGATATTCTTGAAGTCCTACGAATAAGATAAGTATGTTGCACTCGCTCTTGGCTGGTCTGACGTACCATGCCTTGACATTTCCTGTCATGTGCCCAAGCTTCATAGTAACCGATCACTATCTTCTGAACATCGCCGCCAGAGCCACCAGACCCTGGCTGCTCACAATTGCTTTGGCATTTTGGTTCGTCTTCGGTACCTTTGTCGCAAAACTTCTCCGTCATGCCGCAAAAGCTGTGGGGTGTTAGCTGGTATCATTGAGAATCTTTTGACTAGCATACCCAAATTCTGAACAACAAACATTGAGCGGACATTTGGCACCAGGTATCTTAGCGTCTTTGCCACATTCTGCTTTGGCATCGCAATTTGACCAGCAAACATCGTTGGGACTTTGACCGTTTGTGCCGCAATATTCTTCACCATAGTTACAATATCCGGTAGCCTTTGGGCAGCAGGCTCCGTTCTTGCATGGCTTAGACTCAGAGCATGAATAGTCTTCTTCAGCTCTTGGCTGTAGAGCCCGTGGGGCCAGATGCGGACAAACAGGCGCACGTTCTGTATGCTTTTCTTTCGCAGAATAGTCAAACGGACTGGACTGAAGTTAGCTACGAATGCACCGCTTCTAACAATGTTCATCTACATACTGGATTGGATTGACGCAAGTTGGTGGCGCGTGAGATCTCTTGTGGTGAAATCGTGCATGCGACTGATGCGCTGTAGCAGTGATGAGCAGCACACAGAAGACAACGGCCCACCGTGCGAACGCGGAAGTCAATCTGGACATCTCGGCGTCTAATTCCACTGAAAACAGTAGGAAAGAAACCAAGATCAAGGACTGGAAAAGAGCGTTCTCAGAAGCTCCGTGGGAAAATGGACTCTGTCTATCTTACCGGTACCCACAGCTTAGGTACGTTGGCATCAAGGTTTCCATTTGGACCTGCCGTGGATCCAATGGACGCCTGAATAACAGCGATCATCGTGGCGGCGAGTAGTAGGCGTGCAATTCGCGCCCCTGCATGCATGGCCAGGCCAACGGACTGAAATTTCCAGATCTGTACTGGGAGAGATGCCGCGGGAAGTTTACCATGCGGCCCAGATATGACATCCCATCTAAATTTGCGCTCTTCCGCATTGGCGCCTTCGGGGTCGCTCGCTAAGACATCAAGAAATGATATCAGCTTCTACCTAGGCATTACCTAAGTAGGAAGGACATAAGTCACGCTGACTGGGTGCCAGTTGCCGTCCGGAGGTCCCGACTGTAAGGTTTAGTGAGCTATCTTGTCTTCAGGTACTTCCGGTATGGCAGCAATCTTCAGCGCGCAGTGCTGAAATGTAGAGGCGGTTCTCAGCGCTGGCCGAACTCGGGAGTCTGTCCTTTTTGCCACGGGAGCGACGCTCAGATAAGAATTGCCCAGGGCTGAAGCGCGGTCGTACTATCAAAGCAACCATGACAGTCTTGGGCCGGAGAACAAAATCGAAGCGGTGGAGATGACATGACATTACCCCTAAACTAATGCTGAACGTCTGCCGGGCGTAAATAATTGGCACCTCACTGCAGGTGATCTTCCGGCTCCGAGTGGTGCCAAGCTTCATAGTTCGTGCTTGGCATCAGGCCTTCCGTCCGGATTCGGGCCGCGCCCGCCGCATCTTCAGGACCCGCTTTTTAGCCTGTTACTGAACTGATTTGGGGTCTAACATGTTGCCAATACTCCGCGAGACTTACACGACCCACACCGGCGCCAGATGGATGATGAGAATGGACCCTTGGGATGCAGGTGCCGAGCGATTAGGTGCCCCATGCAGTGCGGCTGGCTGTACATGCTTTCTTGCCTCGGTGTAGAATGCAGTTGAAGCATCCTGCATCGTCGCTCTTGGTTGCAGTCATTCCTGTGAGTACGTCTTTCGTGGACCGTCGCAGACCTCCCACAGGGCGATACTGACTCTTACACAAGAATGCGTTCGCATAGTCCCAGGATGTTGCTGCGGCTTTTGCTACCCCTTTGGTATCTCCCATCGACAATTGCGATACCCTTCTTCAGTAACAATACTATCCCATCCAATCTGACCAGTGATTGTGCGACGGCCCTTCTTACAGACGTTGAACAATGTCCTCCTACCGTTGCTACCTTTGCTATTGGATATTACTACCCCCCCTCCGTGCTGGAAAAAGCATGCACAACCGCCTGCGTTACTGCCCTTGAGCAGTACGAAGCAAGAATTGCCACAGCTTGTACCGGGCAAACTTGGACGGCATACGATGAGATTGACGGTGCACCACTGGACATAATTGCCAATGTTATGCGATTCAACCACGATCTTGTTTGCCTCAAGGACGCGGGTCGCTGGTGTAATGTAGTTGCGGTTGCTGCAGCCATGCAAGCAGATCCAGGACGTAGGTAAACCGATACTCCAATCCCAACATTATGCTAACCAGACCAGAGAGCCCAATAGGCTGGGACACCGAGCCACCAAGCGGCGTGCAAGCCTCCGGACCCTGCGATTTGTGTTTCATCAAGAATCTGCAGAAGCAGGCTGGCAGTCCGTACTACGACGGACCTCAGATTCGAGAGAGTTCCTTGTACGAGTCAAAGACATCAAGCTGTGGTGTGACGGGCTACCCATTGTCTATCTCGTCTTTGCCCTTCCCGCAGTGAGCATACATATATATATGTTCGCAGCTCCACACTAACTCTTTACAGGCTTCCAGTCGCTAGTCCCACACCGACATCGACGGTCTGCAGTGGCAAGGAATACGATATCCAGACCGGCGATGACTGCTACAAGATATCCAAGTCCCAAGGCATAGGGACTGCCTGGCTGCTTTCAGACAATTCTCTCACTGCCTACTGCGCCAATTTTCCACAAAATGGCAAACTGTGCATCAATAACACGTGCAAAGTCTATACAGTACAGCCTGCCGATACCTGCGAGATCATGGCTAGCTCCAATAATATCACCATCGCGCAGTTGAAGGCCTGGAATCCGGTAGGTGCACAGTGCGCAGATCTCGCTTCTTTACCATTATTCTGACACTCTCAGATCATTAACGCTGGCTGTCATAACTTATACAAGATGAACGGGACTTCTATTTGCGTGTCCAATCCTGGCGTAGCATATGTCACGCCCCCAGCTATGCCTCCTCTGGCACCAAGCACAGCCGTCAGCGCAGCACCCGTGCCTACCAATGCGAAGGACGAATCGAACCGACAATGTGGGCAGTGGTACAATGTTGAGGGCGGAGACTATTGCAACCTCGTGACACTGAGGTATGCGATAGCACTGGCTGATTTCGTATTCCTGAACCCATCCATCAACGCGAATTGCACCAATCTGCTGCTAGATATCAGCTATTGTGTAGCGCCAGTAGGAGACAGTGAGTATATTGATACGCTAGATAATCGAAGTTTGCGGCTGACCAGCCAAAGTTAACACCTACTTTGGACGACCTGGCTACCATACTCCCGGTCCTTCGGGAGTACCATGTAAGTACTTCACTTTGCACTTTGTGCGCCGCATACTGATTGTGACTCACCAGTTACCAAAGTCACGTTTACGCCCACTAAGCCCGCTACGACAACACCCTCGCCCATGCAGCTGAGCCTTGCGCTTGATACAAGAGACGATTGTTACCAGTATTTCGATGCATCACAGATGGAAAGCGACATAACAGGAACTCTTTATCGTCACAAGTGCGATTTGGCTGCAGATGTCTATGGTGTGGAGATGTCCGAACTGCTCACCTGGAACCCCTCACTCGGTAACGATACCGAAGCGCCTACCTGCAGCTTCGAGCCTGGAGTCCGCTATTGTGGAAGGTTCTACTTCGAGCCGCCAAAGGCCGAGCCCGAAGTAGGCCCATCGCTGGAATTTCCGATCAGAGAAGGGTATGATACGAACTGCACTGAGTTCAGGGACGTGTCTGAGGATTTCACTTGCGAGGATGTTCTGGCTTTGTTCGATCTCACCTTGGCTCAATTCTTTAAGATGAATCCGGCTGTAGGCTCAACGTGTGCGAATCTTTGGACCGAAACGGCATATTGCGTCAAGTCGCCCAATGCCCCACCGCCCGCTACGAGCGTTACTTCGGCCTCCGTTGCCCCAAGCAGTACAGTTCCACCGGGACCTGGGGCACCAACGCACACTGGACAGCCTGCAAACTGTGTTCGATGGCACATCGTCGAGAAAGGGGATGATTGCTCGATTCTTGCAAACAAATACTTCATCACCTTGGAGCAATTCTATGCCTGGAATCCCGCCGTGTCGAATGATTGCCGCGACAACTTCTGGCAGGGATCGGCATACTGTGTGGGCACTTCGGATTCGATCAGCGTGAGCAGATCGGCTCCCCCGCCGTCGCCTACTCCCAGTCCTTTCGTCATACCAACGCCAAATCAAGCAAACAACGCGATCAAAGAATGCAACAAGGCTGCTCAGGCGCAGGAAGGAGACTGGTGTGCTGTAAGTCCACGATATCCGGTTCTGCGTCGCTTCTAGACTGACTCTTATCATAGCTGTTTGCTGAACGAAACGGAGTATCCGACGCGCAACTATATGCGTGGAATGCAGTCTTGGATAATGGCAATGCTTGTGGCACTTCATTTTGGAAGGATTACTGGTACTGTGTCGGTGTAGCCGCATGAACAAACACGTACAAAAGCGACATGCTACACCCGTCTCTTGTAATGTTGTTCTTGCGGCAACATTTAGCTATCTGCGCAGACAACGCGCTTCTTGGTAGCCAGAGGTCATACCTCATTACGCCTTCCCTATATATTGGAAGTGCTGGTGCCGCAACTGAAGCCTCCCTTTTCCATATTTTGATTTGCTCGGAAAGTTGAAAATGACGGTGTTGTGCTGGTGTCAGACGATTCTCGTCGGCCATCGCTTGTTCAGAAATAACTATCGCACTGGACTGTTGTATATGAAGCCTCGTCTTCTTGACTTGGAATGCATGTGCCCTGTGACTATCTTTGGAGACCTACACGTTAGCATCTTTGGAAACACCCGCCGGGCTTGCGCAACAAGACCTTGCATCAGCATAGCTCGGTGTGATTCCGCTGCAGCGAACGGGCAGACCGTTAGTCTGTTCCAAGGTTTACCTAGGTAGAACCCCTGCTAGCGCCTCGGTACTCCCGCGTACTTATGTACTCAACAGCGTTCCCGCAACAATGGTGCGCTCTGTCCCCTACCCCATTCACGCCATGGACAAACTACCACAAGAGCTGATCAACCGTATTGTGTGTTTTGCAGAGCGGTATCCAGACCAGGAACAGCGGGCTTCCGCGATAGGACAATCTTTCGAGCCCGATGGTTCGCCATCTCAATTTCCTTGCCTCGCGATCCTCAATCGCACTTGGAAGGAAGCAGTCGAGACCATTACATTTCACCGTCTAGGCATCAAAAGCGATGAGCTGGAATCGCTTCAGTCGATCGTAACAGGAAATCGCCGCAACTACCTTTCCTGGATTAGTTTCGAAGCGGTATTGCCAACATATCCGGAAGAAGCATACGAACAGAAGGAGTCACGACTTGATCAACATGCCAACAACGAGGCATTTACAAAAGCTATAAGCGATCTTTTCACGGTGCTGCGAACCTGGGAAGACAACGGTGTGAAGAATGGAGTGCGGCTTATAATTGTGGGAGCTACGTCCCCGACCGACGCCCGGGAAGTGGATGAGTTCGAGATTGAGCATGGCCTCAGCAGAGATATCCAATCCGCTCGTTGGGCAGAGTCATACCTGCGCCTTGTTGAACCCGGCAATCTGCCTACGTTGTCTAATCTGCAGCACCTCACTATCGAGCGTACGGGCGTGCGAAGCCTTGCGCCAAGCGTTGCACCAGATCTAGCGGTGACAATGCCAGAGCTCAGGACAGTGGACTGGGAGTTTCCAGACTACGAGGCTGGTTCTGACGCGGGGTCAGATCAGGACTCGTTGGATTCAGACTATGATCCAGAGTGGGAACCGGCGACATCTCCCAAGGCGCGCGGTGAGGCGCGCGCTGAATTTGCTAATAAGCTCTCGCCGGCACATTTCCGCTCACTCCATTCTGCCGATATTGTCTTTGTACACTCCACTCCTTCAGATCAGAGGTATACAGTTCCGAGCATTGTGCCAGAAGGCTACACATACGACCCGTTCAGTTCATCAATCCGAACCTTCTCACAATGTCTTACCACCCTTACCCTGAGTGCGCACGTCGACCCTACGCTATTCTGGCCATCAGACGAAAACGCGACGCCACCGTCTTGGCCACACTTGAAGTCCTTCGACATCACGTTTGACATGGTCGCTCCATCAGGCAAATGGTACTTCACTGGTCCAACACCGGCCGACGACCCCCACGACGACCCCGTGCGCGGCGTTGTTGGGAGTGTCGATACGCGCGAGTTCAGCTGGCAAGACTTCCGGCAACACCCCGACCCAGAAACCTTTGATCCTTTTCTCGGCGCGCTCGCAAAAGCTGTTGCTTACATGCCCGTTCTCGAGTCCTTCATGCTTACGTCTGAGATGACGGGTAAGACGGGGAAACTGCACATTTCATATCACGCACCGGGCCAGAAAGCGGAGTGGGGTGATGAAGGACCGGAGGATGAACAGCACAGGAGAATTTACTACGCGTGTGAGACGGGAGTATGGGTACCAGAGCCAAAGACGTCTGAAGGGCTGAAACGCGCAGGGATGCAAAAGTATGGCGGGGAGGCCATCGAGCGATACGTAGGCAGTCAATACTATTGAAAGGGATTAGACTGAAATCGCACGAAAGAACATACACCCCATTCAAGGGGGACATCATACACCTATGTCTACAAAGCCCAATTATTGAAGAGGCTGAGGAGGCCACATTACCTTGACAACCCATAGAGTGAAGATCTTATGGTGCTGTAGGCTTCAGGGTATCTGTTCAACTTTTCTGTTGAACGAGATGTGTGTGTAAACGCGGTTATGGGTTTTCCATGCGGTGTGAAGTTTACGTCAAGTATATTATTCATTTCTTTTCTCATCCCGTCACATACGACCATAGGACACTGAGAATTAGGCTTCCCGTCCGCTCAGCCAGATACAAGCAGTGTACCGGCTGGCTAGTAGCTTCGTGGGTGACCAGAAGCGAATCCCCGCTGTTGTATGTTTTTGTTCTTTTTTGCCAAAAATCTGAAATGGCGGCTCTCGAACTCATGGCCCTCTTTTTGCTTCAATGCGGTAGGCGGTATGCGTGGTGCGGAAGATCACGGTCGGTCAAAGCACACTAATGGACTTGCGAGTCGAATAAGCTGCGCAGTTGATTTGAGTTTCTTGTGTACTATATGATACATGTTAACTAAGGTTGTGACAAAGTCCTAACGGTGGGTGTGTAGGGCTCGTTTCAACTACATGCGTAGATAGCGCTGTAGGCTGCAGCAAATATGGCAGTAGTGAAGAGCTTTGTTGCGATATATGCCCAAGCCAAACGTTGTTTGTAATTGAGGTCGACGTACGCTCGGGCGGCATGTCGTCGCTGTATAGTCGTGGGTTTGAAGACGTCTGCCGTCACGTCCGCACCACCAACGCGCGGGTGTCGTGGAATCGCTAACTCATGCTAGAGAATCAGCTGTCTCGGCTTGGGAATTTGTGTGGCTATCCATAGAGTAGCTCTTGCTGCATGTGTCCTCAGGTCTCTCCCTTCTTCTCTCCCTGCGCATCAAAGCCGAGGCCTTCTAATTGGCGTATGAGCTCGTTGATCTTGATGACCTTCTCGAACTGCTCCGGTAGCAGCTTGTCGCCCTTGTCCTTCTTGTCCTTCAAATCCCTGGCCTGCCTCAGCTTCTTGGTAAGCTTCTTCGCTTCCTTCTCCTTCTCAACCTCGGGGTCGACAACCTTTTCAGGCTCGGGCTTCGTAGTCTCCTTCTCTTGACTCTCAGCCGGTTTGCACGCATCTTTAGGCTCAGCGGAAGCTTCCTTGTCCTCATCTTTCCCATCGCCCGCAGCGGCTGCTGCCTTCTTTCTAGCTTCCCTCCGCTTGGCGTTCTTATTCGCAGCTGGACTCGATATGCTAATAGGCTCCTCACTCTTCACTGCCTCGGCACCTGGCACACCCGCCTTTCCTCTGTTGCGGAAGCCCTCAGCAGTGCGATTCTTGTAGAGTTCGACATCTTCGGGTGGGCGGTAGCCTGGGCGGACTCGGATTTCTTTGCGCAGGGTGCCGTCGGGACGGACGGATGCGGGGATATGGCGTTCGCCGGATGCGGAGGTAGTGATGCCGGCTTTGGAGATTGCGGGAGTCTCTACTGAAGGCATTGTGTCGGTCGCGCCTGCGGTGAGGTGGAGTGGAGGTAGGGTGCGCCAGAGGATGTCAGGCAGTCGCAACGGGCCGGAGCACACCAATCGTCCTGGTGAGACCTCGCCAGGTCTTTTCAGGCGTCTGCGAGGAGATTTAAGGAGTTATCGGTGCGTGTCGCAGAGGTTGAGCTGGTAGCGGTGGTGGGGTTGGAAACAAAGTTCACGTCAAAGCGGAAGGCACGACGGGCCAATTAGCGCAGCGCAAATCCCCGTGACGCGAGAGCTTGAATCTTGTCGACGAACCTCAGCCTTTGACATCGCCAGTGAAGCACCACCACATCCCTCTCCGCAGTCAACCCAGCCCTCTCGACACCTCCAAAATGTCTGGCGTAAGTGAATTGATCGGATAACGACTTTGAATGTCCGCTAATGGTCCCGCGCAGATGATCGGCACCGTCTACAAGCAAGTCACTCCTCGCGCACACTTTCGATCGAACGAGACTAACCATCGCCTGCAGCGCGGTCCTCCGCAGCAACACCACCATGTTGTTCGCCGTCTTCGGCTCCGCCTTCGGTCTCCAACTGTAAGCCACGGCATCCGGAAGAGGAACCTGGGGAAAGGAGAGAGGCTGATAGCAGTGCAGGGCGTTCGACACAGGCTCAGAAAAGATCTGGGACGGTCTCAACCGCGGCGTACGTCAGACTGTTATCGGGGGCATGGCATTCGCTAATACAAGTCACAGCGCCAATGGAAGGACATCAAGCAGCGATACATGGAGGCAGCCGAGGACGACGAGTAGCACTTCAGCCATACCTCAGTTCGAACATGAAATAGACACTTTCTTACGGTTCTTTGGAGCGGACACTGTACATTGTGGTGTATACTACAGCATGCGAAATACCAAGGCGCGATGTGACCTACATCCCATACATGAAGCCCCGTCAACATGATTGCGTTTGATGGTGTGTTATGGAAGTTCTGGCTCGTGACAAGAGATTGGTACGTGTCGAATAGATGATTCTAGCATACAAACAAATCAGGGCTGCATCAAACAGACCATGTGCTGCTACTAGTACGTGGAGGACCATGATCAGGCTGTCTCGAACAAGGAACAGAATGAACTTGTGCATTGAATAACTCATGTCTTTCCATGTAACAGCAAGTGACAGAAGACTCAAAGACATTGATTGCCTTTGTCGACCCGCGGGGTTTGCAGTCGGCTGCTTGGTGGCGTCGCGCGTGCCTCGGGGGTCCGCGCTGTTTCACGAGATGATGCTCGCAATGACATAGTAGCGCGCATCTTACACCTGCACCTGCTGCTTTCTCCTACCACACCGAGCCTTCCACCAACCCAAGACTCACCCCGGTGGCTGGCCCACAAAACCAGCACTTCGTACTACAAACAACCTCACCGTTGGAGTTTCGTTATTCCCTCCGCCCACCACTCGCGTCCCCCACCATCCCGCCGCGAAAGCTGCACCATGTATATGTCCTTGCACGAGCAAGAACTATGCCGACACCTGCGCGAACTCCCACGACGACACAACTACCGCTTCGAACTCGCCGCTGATCGAGAGCTGCGCGAGATTCTCTTCCGCTCTCTTGCTGGCCGCCCCGAATTCCTAGCGCACTTCTTCCCTAATGGGCTTCCGACGGATGCGGAGAAGCCCTGGAGTCTGCGCGACGCCCAGGGTGCCGTAGAAGGCGCCGAATACACAGCAGCCGCGAGAGGAAAGCCATGCGGGCATATATTCAAAAATGGCGAGGCTACATACCGGTGTAAGACATGCAGCGCCGACGACACCTGCGTGCTGTGCGCCCGCTGCTTTGACGCTTCCGACCATGAGGGGCACCAGGTCTTTGTCAGCGTGTCGCCCGGCAACTCTGGCTGCTGCGACTGCGGAGATGACGAGGCCTGGATACGGCCGGTGCACTGCAACATACACTCGATAGACCCCGAGCGCGAGTCCAAGGCTGCAGGCAAGGCGAGAGAAGGGTCTATGCTACCAGACGAACTCGCAGAGACCATTCGCACCACCATTGCACGGACCCTCGACTACCTCATCGACGTCTTCTCCTGCTCCCCGGAGCAACTGCGCCACCCCAAGTCTGAAGAGTCGATCCTCGACGACGAGCGCAAGTCGCGTCTTACCTCACGATGGTACGACCTGGGCGACGAGACAGAGGAATGCGACGAGTTCTGCCTAGTGCTGTGGAACGATGAGAAACACACGGTCAACGACGTCAGAGACCAGGTCGCTCGTGCGTGCAAACAGAAGCTGGCGTTCGGCCTGGCCAAGGCCTATGAGATCAACGACGTCGGCCGCAGTGCCATAGTCTACAGGACCGACCTGAAAGACCTCCTTCGCATGGCCAAGATTATCGAGGAAATCAAGCTCACCGTCACCATCCGATCCGCGAGAGACACATTCCGAGAGCAGATGGGTGGTGTACTCATTGAGTGGATACAGGATATTGCAGGCTGCAGTGTCGGCGAGGACAACCAGATACTCCGCCGCACCGTCTGTGAGGAGCTCCTCAAGCCATGGCGGATTGGCAGCGAAGCATCAAACCAGAGTATTGGCAAGAACGGTCTGGATGATCACGAGATGGAAGACAAGGAAGCTGAAATGGATGGCTTCTTCAACGGCATGCTATTACAGCGACGAGCTCGTATCATCCGGGTCCAACGACAGCGAACCACCGATACCAACGACGACACTACAGCCTCTGACGACGACGATGACGACGATGGCGGGCCTGCAGCAGATACCCAAGATGATATGGACATTGATGAGGTCGGCGCTCAGGATAACGATGGCGACGTGGAGATGGAGGCATACGAAAGCGCAGACGAGGCGCTTGAAGTGTCTGAAGCCACAATGGCAGGCTACCCTGCTCCCCCACCACCGCCACCACCACCTGCACACCCGCAGCGTGCTCAACTCGAGCAGAGTGTCACGCCGGCCGAGTCAGATAGTGAGCCTATGGTTGGCGCACCGTCTCTCAGCCATGCCGAGCCGATACTGCCGGTTCCAGAGACACCTCATACCCGGTCACTGCCACTACGGCCAGCGCGGCCAGCCAAATACTGGTTAGAACGGCCTGAAAGCTACGGTAAGAAGCCTGGAACGCCACCTCACGAAGACCTCTGGCAACGCCTGAGGCTTGATCACTTGATATTGTATGATTTGCGCATGTGGAAGCAATTGCGCATCGGTATCCGCGATGTCTTCATCAGCACCGTCGTCACCATTCCCGAGTTCAAGCGTCTCTTAGGTCTACGCTTTGCTGGCGTCTATACTGCTCTTGCACAACTTTACCTCATTGCCGACCGTGAGCCTGACCACTCCATCATCAACCTTTCTCTGCAGATGTTGACAACTCCGTCTATTACGTCCGAGGTTGTCGAACGTGGCAACTTCCTTACAAACCTCATGGCTATTCTTTACACCTTCTTGACTACCCGTCAGGTCGGCTACCCTTCAAATGTCGACCCCAAAGCAACACTAGCTTTCGAGCAGGGGGCTGTGACTAACCGGCGAATGTATCACTTCTTCCTCGATATGAAGTATCTTTTGGGTTCCGAGTTCGTCCAGGAGCGAATTCGCGAAGAGCCGCGGTACCTCTTACAGTTCTTAGACCTCGTAAAGCTTCACCAAGGTATCTGTCCTAATGTTCGCCAAGTGGGCGAGCATCTTGAGTTTGAGTCGGAAGCGTGGATCAGCGCTTCTCTCATCACCCGAGAAATCAACAAGTTGTGTAGACACTTTGCCGAATCATTTGCCTGGAGCCGCGGTCAGGACCCATCCAACATCCAGCGTGCTATTCGTGCAGCTGCCAAGGTAGCCATCATCAATTCGCTAGGCGCTGAACGTAGACGCTTTGACCAGACCGAGCTCAAAGAAGAGACCAGGTTCAAGACGTTGGAGGTCTTTGAATTTGACGCCGAACCCTCTACCTTCTATGGGCCATCGTACAAGGTTGTCGATTACGTTGTCGCGACACAGCCCATGAGCTTCCATCACGCACTTCATTACACTCTATCATGGCTCATTGATCGAGCGCGGAGCATGGATCGGAACGACATCTTGCGCTTGCTTCTATTCTCACCCAGCGAACTGCAGATGGACTTCAACCCGGCGATGGTGTCCATTCCTGTACATCAACCTGAGGAATACCTATTAGCCATGTTCGACTTTCCCCTCCGAGTGTGCTCATGGCTAGCTCAGATGCGTGCAGGCATTTGGGTCAGGAACGGCATCACATTGCGACATCAGATGACGCAGTATCGAAGTGTGTCACAGAGAGACGTGTCGCACCAGCGAGATATCTTCCTCCTACAGTCTGCACTCGTCCTTTGCGATCCGTCGGTCTTCCTAGCGTCAATAATCGACCGATTCGGACTAAACGGATGGATGACTGGCAAGTACGAAGCCAGTCACCATGGGTTCGAGGACAGCCAAGCTATTGACGTGGTCGAGGACTTTGTGCATCTGCTCATCATCATTCTCAGCGAGCGCACATCGTTGATACCTGCGGAGGACAACGATGAGTCTCAATTAGCGTCTATGCGCAAAGACATTGCTCATGTACTGTGCTTCAAGCCACTCTCTTTCTCTGACATGACCGCACGACTGTCAGATCGGATCCAGAATATGGACGAGTTCCCCGCTGTCTTGTCTGAAATGACTAGATTCCGAGCTCCAGAGGGATTATCTGATAGCGGGACTTTCGAACTGAAGGAGGAGTACATCGATTTGGTAGATCCTTACCTTCATCAGTACAACCGCAACCAGAGAGAGGAAGCAGAGAATACATACAAGGCCTACATGGCCAAGAAGACTGGAAAACAAGCTAGCGACATCGTCTATGAGCCGAAGCTCCGCCCGATTCCTTCAGGTCTGTTCCAAGACCTGTCGGCTTTCACCAGAACGCCGTTGTTTACGCAGATCATATACTACCTACTGGCATATGGGTTGAGGGCAGGATCGGCTACACCGAGCATACCAGCCACTCGCGTGGAAACATACATTCAGTTTGTCTTACAGCTTCTCCTTGTTGCTATCCTCGAGGACAAGAGTGGAGAGCATGGGTGGTCCGAGAAGATGCCTGACTCTTTTGTCACGTCAGTGTTGACCAAGAACGCAAATGTGGGCGTCAAAGACCACCCCACTGTTCTATCGATCCTGAAGACCCTGCAAGACAACGAAGCCTTCAAGGCATGCGAGCCGAAGATAAGCCTGATTCTTCATAGGCTCAAGCAACGCCAACAAGAATCTTTCATCATTGCAGCGGCAGCAATCAACATGCCAGCCGACAGGATGGATACTGCCTCACCCGCACCTCAGGACAAGGAACACAAAGAGCTCAAGAAGAAGCAAGCACTCGACCGACAGGCGAAAGTTATGGCAGCCTTCAAAGAGCAACAGGGCAAGTTCTTGGCCAACCAGGAGTTCGACTGGGGTGAAGATGACTTTAGCGACTTGGAAGATGAGACCGGCGGGCTCGTTGAGCAAGAGAAGACCCTGAAATACCCCTCCGGTACATGCATCTTGTGTCAGGAAGACTGCAACGAGCAGAGACTCTACGGTTCTTTTGGATATATTTCTGAGAGCAGAATCATGCGGCAAACTCCTCTCGAGGATGAAGAGTGGGTGGACGAAGTCGTGCAGACGCCGGCCAGTCTCGATCGATCTGCTGAGGACCTGCGCCCATTCGGTGTGGCCGGCAAGAACCGGCGTACGGTAGAGAAAGTCACTGCTTCAGGTGAGCGCGTTACCAGCGAAAGACAAGAACTAGGAAAAGGATTCCCTCCTCTTTCGGTTACACCTGGTCCAGTCACTACTGGCTGCGGACACATCATGCATTTCGCATGCTTTGAGGTATACCTGAATGCTACGCAGAGACGTCATGTCAGCCAGATTGCGCGCAATCACCCCGAGCGGCCTGAGCTAAAGGAGTTTATGTGTCCCCTGTGCAAAGCCCTTGGAAATATCTTTTTGCCAATCATCTGGAAAGCAAAGAAGGTGTCTAGCACGGGTGTTCTTGAGACTGAGGAGCCGTTCGATACCTGGCTGGAATCACAACTGGTTGCAACCCACAAGAGTCTGGAGAAGGGTCTGAAGGTTCCAGCAGACTTGTCGCACGATCAAAAGATGTTGTATGAATACGCAGAACGGGACTTCATCCAGCCAATATCGAGTCGCTTGCCTGATCTGCTGAAGCCACCGCTACCTTCGACTGGCCTTGCTCTGTCACAATCAGGACAACTTGCACCTCGGTTCCAGGTCCCAGCGTTCCTGGGTGTGCAGCCTCCTGAGGCCGCCGAAGCTGGCTTAGGATCTTCTCAGAGCAGTCCAGCTCTCACACAGGACGTTCCGATGGGAGAACTGATCAAGATCTACCATAGGCTGAGAGAGACATTGAAAGTCAACAACGTTCACTCCTCGTTCGCATATCCGCATACACCCGCAGTTACGAACGACTTCACGCATACCGACGCGCTTGCACAAGCTCTTGGGTATTCTATCGCCGCCGCCGAGATTGCTCAGCGAGGCGTGCAGTCCGAATCGGTACGTGGGACGTTGATCGACAAGATCTCTCCGCAAGCGATCACCCATCTCCGGGTATTCTCTGAGACTGTCTCGTCGTACATCGCAATCGGAAGCCTTCGTGGTCAGGGACCGACCAAGACCACGGATGAGTTCTCGGAAAACCAACGTCGTCAGTTCCGCCAGCTATTGGTCGGACATCCAGGCATCTCTGACCCAGACGTGTTGAGCTTCGATCTAAAGAGCATTGCGCCGCTGCTATGCCAAGATCCGTTCATCTTCCTCTCAGAGTGCGCGGTGGGCGTCGTTCCGGCAACCAATCTCGACATCCACCACATAATGCGGCTGTGTTACCTTGCTGAGATCGTGCGGGTAGTCTTTGTTTTCGCACTAGGGGTGAAGAATCAGGCTGCCGAGGAGATGGCACTGCATCCAGAACCCTTCGTGTCGTCCCCCGAGCGGTTTATCAGTGAGGAGAAAGTCAGTAGTGGGTTCATGTCGTCGCCTGACCAGATGAACAATCTGCTCTTCTTTGTCTGTGTCGTATTCAACGTCGTCAACACGGGCGATTCACCCACCTCATTGGACACAGACAACATGTCCATTCCATCACAGTTCAAAGAACCCAACTTCCTCGGCTTCATACAAACCATGGTTTCAACCTACGCTCTGCCTTTCGTCCGTAAAGCGGCTATCCTCATGCACGTACGCTACGGCATCGACCTCCCACTCGTCCCCGCCGAAAGCGCAGACGAGCCCGAACTCGCACGTCTTTCCTCCATCCTCCGGTTACCGTCCCTCGACGAGATATTTGCTTCCTTCGCTAGCGGTACATCAGCAGCCCACACAACCCGCTCCATCGTAGGAGGTTGGCTCCGCCATCTCCTCTGGGCGCAAGCAGGCAACAACCCGCTCAAGCCTGTAGTTTCCCTCTCCCACCCCGCCATCTTCGAACTCGTCGGCCTACCGAAGAACTACGACACCCTTACCGACGAAGCGATACGCCGCCGCTGCCCCACAACCGGCAAAGAACTGACAGATCCCGCACTCTGCCTCTTCTGCGGTGAGATAATGTGCAGCCAAGCCGTATGCTGCATGACGAATAAGAACCGTGGAGGCTGTAACCAGCATTTAGCAAAGTACGTCCTCCCCCACAGCCCCTACATCATTCAAGAAGATTCCCTACTAACGCATCAACCCCACAGATGCGGCGGCCAAATCGGCCTCTTCATACACATCCGCAAATGCATGATTCTCTTCCTCAATCTCGACCACGGGACCTGGCACGTCGCGCCTTACCTCGACAAGCACGGCGAAGTCGACCCCGCGCTGCGCCGTCACCACCAGCTTTTCCTAAACCAGAAGCGGTATGATGCGTTGCTGAGGAAGGTTTGGCTGGAAGGTGGAGTGCAGAGTCTTATCGCGAGGAGGCTGGAGGGCGATGTTAACAACGGGGGGTGGGAGAGTTTGTAGATTTCGGGGTTTCATTGTTATGATTGTTCAAGTGTAGCGTTTGTAGTAAGCGTTTTGCAATTGATTATATTGTATGTGGCATGCCTTGAAGATGAATGCTGTTGTCACGTTGAATGGTGTTCATGTAGAACATACCTCATACTTCCCGAGAGCAAACTGAGCTTTTGTGTTTGAGTGAAGATACATCGTGTTATAAATGATGGGGCACCCGCGTTATCGAATCGACCAAGAATTTGTCCAAAAATATAAAGCGGTGATTCAGCCCTCGGAGTTCTTCGAGGACTTCGACGATCGCAACGCGTTACATGCCTTTCGTCATCAAAATAGTCCCAGCCAGCTGACAGCCATTGGCGGGATGACCATATTCATGCCGGGCTGCACGAGCATACGGCTTACCTTCGACTTCTTGTATATGTTCATTTCTAAGAAGTCCGCCTTTTTATGTTGCCAGTTCATCAGTTCATCGTGGGAGGTACGTCGAACTAGTATACCCTCCGGGAGTTCGCGTTTTACCAATTCCGAATACCAGTTCTCCGTGCAAATCTTATCGATGTCTTCCGCGCGTAGATACCGGAGGTGGTCTTGTGTGCCGTACGTCATGTTCAGTTCGTCGACGACGGGGAGGTCGGTGAGAAGCACGATCGCGGGGGCTGGGATTGGAGTTCAACTAAACCAGACATAGAACTTTATGCGAATTAGTATTCGTCGTAGTTGCCACAGTGTTTACTTACTGCTTCTTTGTTGCTGTAAAGCGTGCTTGCGAGTACGTTTCCGGGTCCGTCCAGCCGTTGGATCAGCCTGTATCGAAGCGCAGAAGTGTCATACACCAACTTCGCACACCATTGTCTTGCGCAAGAGCTTGTCTGCTCATGAAGTTTTCTCGATCCAGGAAGTCGGCTTCGGGAAGCGGTTACCCAAAAGCGGCAGCTGCTGGTTTGTTACATGCTGATTGTTAGTCATTGGTCGCTCCGCCGAAATTCACACCTAACGACATGGAGGCTTTCTGAACAAAGAGACAGTGACGTCGGTCTTTTCATCGCGTTGTGGCCAAATTGATGGTGTCGCTCGTGCGTTGGTGATGTCGTTATCTAAGGATTGAGCCAGAAGACGCGTCGACCCGTGGACGCGTCAGAGCTCCCGAGGTCCGCGCGCCAAGACTACCTAGCCTGCTTCCAAACACCTGACAGCTGCGCCAGCTTGGGGTACATTCGTTAACATGGCACTCCTGCAAGAATACGCATTTCGCATGAATTAACTAGATAGTTTCACCATCGCAAGCGCACACTCTGTATTGCGATTAGCAGACAACGGAGCCCAGCCTGAACAGCAAGCCACAGCGCGCAGAGAGAAGCTCGACTGCATGAACAACACTTGGGTAAACGATTAAGTTTAATAATTGTTAATCTACAGAGCTTGAGAAAAAGAGTCCAGACTTGGAAACAGCGAACCTCAGTCTCGGTCTACTCATCCCAATTATGATAAGCAACGGGTGAGATATCCTGTCCACCATACGCGGTACCACCAAAGTCAAGGTACCCTTGCGCCCCCGAGTAAGGAATGCGCGCGATATCCTCATAATCGCCCATAACCCACACACTCTGCATACCCATAATCATATGCTGCAGCACATGGCAATGCAGCATCCAGCAACCCGGGTCCAACACCCTCAGTCTCCAGCAGCGCCATCCGCCTTCCTCTCCTGCAGTACCCTTGGTACGGTAGCGGTACAGGTTCGTAGTGTCGCGCCTGACAGGGTTGTAGTTCTCAAGCTTCTTCTCATTCTCAACAGGATCGAAAGTGCCGTTTCCGCTGCCGCAGTCGTAGAAGTGCGCGCCGTGGAGATGGAAAGGGTGATAGTCGAAGCCGCCGTTGTTATCGACGAGAGAGCCTGTGTTTTCTAGGATAATCTCGATAACTTCGCCGAGTTTGGCGGGCCAGGTCAGCGTGTATGGGTCCCAACCGCCGTTGGCCATGGCGGCGGTGTAGTTCGGCATAGCTGCAGGGCCGTTCTTGTAGATGTCGACGAGGTAGGGCGGGCTGTTGGCGGTGGTCTCTTCGGTCCAGTTTAGGCCATCAAGTTGCCAGATTGTGGTGGATTGCTTGAGTTGCACGTTGTTGATGTGGACGCGGCGGGTTATCTCCGAGGCTTTGGGGAAGTTGTTAGAGACGAGAGGCTCGAGAGCGTACTCGAGGAAGTCGTAGGTGGCGTTGGTGAAGGTTAGAGGGGCGATCGTGGGTGCCTTGGTGGTCTTGGGTCCTGAGCTTGGGTAGCGCAGGATACCGAAGCCGGTGTAGATTGCAGGTCGGTCTTTGGTCTCCCATTGCATGATGTATTCGGTTTGGTTGCCGAGCTCCTCTGCTGTCTTTGTGCTGAAGAGGGCGTCGAAACGTTGGCCGGATGAAAGCATCATGTGGTCTGTAGTGTGGGGTTGCGTGTAGCCACCATCGGCTTCGATAACGTCGAACTTGGAATGGCCCTCGATACCGAACGATACCATCGATATGGCTGTTGCACCTACAAAGCGCATGCGGTAGGTCTTGCCCGGTTCGACTTCGATAACTGGTAGCTCACAGGTGCCCTCGCCAGCAGTTTCACCAATGGCAACACCGACACCATTAAGAAGCACTGCGTTGACCTCACCTGTCCACTTGAATGGCGTCGCAACGAGACCATCTTCCATTACCTCATCAGTCTTATTGTAGTAGTCTTGGAGGAAGACGATGCGCTCTTCATCGTACTCAAACGGAGGAGGACCAAAGTCTTCGATGATGAGCGGCCCTGCTGCAGAGATGGCCTGGAAGCCGATGTGAGAGTGGTAGAAGTAGGTTCCGGCATCCTCAACTTCAGGATGAATCTCATAGTCGAAGCATCTGTGAGGTGCGATCGGCCATTGGCTGACGGGTGAGCCATCACTGAAAGGTGCAGTACGTTGACTGAGGCCATGCCAATGCTGGAGCGTGTTAGTCATATGTTTGTGCCATAGTCTAGTTTCTCCATACCATTGTTGTGTTGTACTCTTCCATGTCATTGCAGACTCGCACCCAACTCGTCTTCCCGGCTGGGAGACGTAGTTCGGGTCCAGGGGATGTACCGTTTACCAACGCAGACATGCGAGTCTGGCATGCTACAGTGTGGTTCTCGTATGTAACCGAAAGGTAGAAGTCCGGGGTGAACCCTCCATCATGAGTGTGGAGACAGGAGTCGTTGTTTCCTGTGGGGTAAGAACCGTTCGTTCCTGTCGGGTAGGGTGCATTCGACTCTTCGCCCACGACTGAACGCGCCGCTCCCAGAAGCAAACCAAAGACCAAAGGGGTGAACATCTTGGACTAGATGCGATGAACTGAAGTGAGGTATCGAGTAAGCACTGCCCAGCCTTATAAGCAGACCTCCTAATATAAGACGTTAAGGTGGCGCGCTTCCTCTGGCGGTGCACAATCTGACACAGCTAGTTTACCATCTACGAACCGTGATCTACGTCAGCATCGCTGACGGCAGGGTTGGGCCGGTAGTACAGCCCAACACTTCCTGGAGAAGGCCCGAGATCTCGCCGAACGCGAAAGCGTGTTGTCTAGATGGCAATTAGTTTGCGACCCTGCGCCCGTCCACAACATCGCGAAACATATTCTCCATGCTGAGCAGGGCGTCAGTACGTTGTATACAAAAATACTTGCGGCTGTCAAAATAGAGTTGCCATCGTCGCGTGGAGTTTAGGTTTCCTGCTAACGCACCGTAAGCCCCCTATCAGACTTGGATGCGGACCGAATGGCGGTTCTTACTCGCCATTGCAATTACCGGATCGTCCGGGAGGTACTGTAGAACAAATGGAAGTCGACTAGAAGCACAGAAGTGATGAATAGCCTGAATGGTGATGAAGACAGTCTCGCCGGGCCCCTGATCATCAAACCTTGAGAAGCACCGACTATAAGTACAACTTTGTACCATCTGCAGCCTTACCCAACGGCAGTTCTCCCTCTATATATACATCGGCCCTCCTCTTCTGAAACCGCGTCGCATCGTCAACGTCATCGATATCATGTTCGCCCAATTCGTCTTACCGTTCCTTGCGATGCAGATGCTCGCATCAGCAACTCCGCATCAACACCGAAGAGCCAACGGCGTCGAGATTACGAGTCTGACAAAAAATGTCACATCGACTAGCGGAATCGGCAATGTCGCTGCGGCGGGTAACCTTTCACCATTCGGCGACATTGGTGTAGGCTGCGGCATCAACTGGCAAGCCGATGTGTCGTACGGAGGTATGTATCCCAATTGCTATGCGGCCGGTTTTAACTAACGCACGCGATACAGGCGGACTTCAGGCTGGATCCAGCGACTTTGGTCTGGGAAGCGGCTTCAACATGACCCCGGAAGCCATCATTATCGGCGCTGGAATCGGCATGAATGCGGCGAATGCGAGCGCGAACATCCAGTTTCATGGGTCGAAGAACGGAAGCGTCGAGCTAGTATTCGAGAGTTCCGCACCGATCGTGTGCACGCCAGGGTTCAAGGATGGAAAGTCGACTGTTTCATGCAAGACAGTGTCTGTGTAGATGGTGGCAAATTAGGACAGTTCGATCGATACCAGATGCACCGTGTGGAGAATACGAAGAAGTTGGGAGGGACGAGGAGTGGGAAGAGAAAGAGCTGAGAGGAAATGGCCCGTGCGACTAGCGTTGCGCGAGGGCTACGGGGAAGCTCATCTACGTCTTCAGCCCCAGAAATATTCTGGATCTTGATATCAATCTAATCGACTACTTAAGACGGTGCATGTCTTTCTATATACGCCGTCAGACATTTGAACCTCCCGCGACCCCCATACTTTCTACGTATCCTGACCCGATCGATGCGATTGATTGCCCCATCTTCATGTACAGTGTCCTCGATCGCGCTTTCAGCCGGAACCTGTGCTGTGCTTCTTGAGGATGAAGCCGAAGTAGTGGAAGGTTCCCCCTCCTCCACCCAGGACTTCCATGTCAAGATCCCACTCATCATGCGAATTAAGAATTGGCTTGACGAAGTGGGGCTGACGGTATGTGACGTAAAGAAAGACGCCGTCATCTTTCAAGACCCTCCAGACCTGTTTGTAGTTAGCAGTTATTCGAATAGACATGTCTGCACTTCTTTTCTTTACTCACTTCTCTGAGATACATTCTGCTGTTCTCGAGGACCTCTTTGGGTGGACTCCATGGGCTGCCGTAGGACATACAATCTAGTGTGCATTTGTCAAAGACAACATCCACGGAGTTGCACGCGATTCCGTTCATGTTTCGCACGTCGCCGACTTGCCATGCTACTTGGGGCTTATCGGCATGTCGAGACTTCATCAGATTGGCTACTACTGTAGAGAAATCGATGCAGAGTTGATTCCTATATCCCCGGTCTAGAAGGTCGTATGGCACACTCTGGTGATATGTCAGTTTGTTACTCTCAAGGAACGCAGGTAAAGCCAAAGATATGTAGAGCTTTTCAATTGAAGATGGCAACGAGACAAGCTTGTGGAGAAGGGAAAAGCTGCTTACACTATTCCCGCTTCCCAAATGCAGAATCCTCGTATCCTTCGACTTGTTTCGGAAGAGATGATTCTGGAAGAATGACTCCAGCTGACTAAAACTGCGATGCCATTCATGCGTCGGTTTGTCCCCAGTTGCTGTCGCATACTGCTCGTCCCAGTAATCCGAGTAACTAAGGATCTGCTCTGTGTCCTGGTGCGATAGCATGGCGTCGGTCTGTAATATCTTGGTTCGAGGTTTGGTTTTTGATTATTGGGCCAAGGAGTGATATCGAGGCACGTACTTGGGTGAGGATGTTGGAAGAGTGCAATATCCGTGAAATAGACCCCCCATGACTCTCTGCTTCCTACACTCATGCAGCGCGAGTCTTCTTCCATGACTCTGCGAGTCTTCAGAGCACCCCGACTTCATAGTAGATTTTGAGTAGACGCGATGACAACTTGGAGATCCGTGCCTTTGGCTGCGACTCACAGCGTGACATCGAGACCGCGATAGTCACTCTGAAGAATTCTGACCAACAATAGCTCTACAGAAATCGCAAGCCTAAGTATGACCAAGCTGGTAAGGGCAAGACTTTCGGAAAGTATTGTCGAGCTAAGCAAATGATGCGATAGCTACTGTTGCAAAAGGACATGACCAATAGGCGAGCGCTACCCATGTATGTTTAGCTGCGCAAAGCAAATAAGGTCATGCGTTAGTGACCAAAGAAAGGATTCGGAGATGGCCATCCTTATGATGCGACCGTAGTGTGTAATTTGGAAGCGACCCCATACGGTCGGCTGGACAAGTTATGATCCATCGGGGCTAAGAGCGATCGCGCCTTCGAGAGGCCCGCGGGCGGTCCCGAGGTCCCGCAATGATAGCGGCAGGTCGTACCGTGTCGGGATCCGACATTGTGATGGGAGGAGCTACCGGGTCACACGAGAAGCGCAATACTGACCCTTTCGTCGTCGCTGAAGGCGTTCTGCCAATATTTGGTGGCGCGCAATACGGATCTGGTGACGTCGAGACTCACTCGCAAGGTCCATAGTATCGTACTCGATCCCCTGGCAAGACCAAAGAAAACTCGTTCTACTCGGACAAAGAGTAGATACTGTGGGTGCTGCAACTGTGCCGCAGAGTTGCATGCCATGTCACGTCGGCTGCACGGCGTGCGAAATTGAATCCTTGCATGCGCGTGCCTTCGCCCGTTCATGATTAGCGCGGGTAAGGGGAACACAGCTGCGGAAACGATACGTACATTTCCCCCCGCTCTTCGGTCTCAGCTTATTTTCACACTTGCCTTACGGATAGCAGTCTAACTACTGCTGAATGAGACGATGAGATGGTTACTAAAACAATTATCCGAAAATACCGCGAGCTTCGGAAGCCTAAGTCGCTAGCGCCCGACAGTTCCAGCCAGAACCAGGTTAGTTCAGATGGATGCTGTGGTCCATGAGGCACGATCGAGACTCAACGTTGACAACCAAATAGCCATCTCAGCCAAACTATAACATTCAGTCGGTTCCTTGCGCGCCAAGCTCTGCTCCTTCCATCGCAACCTCGACTGCTACAAAGCCCAAACGTAATAAGAGTCCCACCTCCAAAAGTCGCTATGGTCTCAATGTTGAATATGACGGCACACACATCACCGACGGTCCGCAAGACCAAGGAGTTGACATAGTGGCCATTCACGGGCTTAATGGCAAGTCTGACTTGACGTGGACCCACGAGAAAACAGGCAAGTCATGGCTTAAGGACCTTCTACCGATTGACCTGCCACGCGCGCGCATCTTCACGTATGGTTACGCAGCCGAGATTTTGCTCAGCAAGAACGTGAGTACAATAACCGACTACTCACTTGGACTCCTTGCGGAGTTACGCCGCCAACTGGATCAATCGTCCGAAGCTACTGTAAGAAAACATGGGAGCACTTGACTATCTCCGCTGATTTTACGCTCCACAGCCTCCGCGCCCAATCATCTTCATTTGTCATAGTCTAGGTGGACTTGTGTGTAAGCGGGTACATATGATCCAACTTTTGAGAGACTTTGTGCTGTTGACTGACTGCAGCCTCAAAGGCACTGCTTCTAGCTCAAGAACACAGCCACTATGAAGACATCCTGGCCTCTACCACCGCCATCGTCTTTTTTGGTACTCCTCACCGCGGCTCAGCAATAGCAGACCTAGGAGTGGCTATCGGTGATATAGCAAATGCCTTCTTCCTAATTCCAGCCGTCCGCAGTGATCTTATCAAGGCGTTGAGCTTGGGATCCGAAGAACTAGCCGTCCTTTTCGAATCATTTTGCAAACAATTGGACTTCCTCAAGATTGTTACCTTTTATGAACGGCACATCCTGCCTCCCTTCAACAAAGTGGTAAGTGCTCCTATAACTCGTGTGGTTCATGCTAACATCGTCACCGTTGACCAGGTCGTCGATCGCCCCTCGGCCGTTATGGGGATCCGCGGCGAGATGGTCATTCCCTTGAATGCTGACCACAGGGCTATGTGTCGCTTCGAGTCGAGGAGCAACAATGATTATTCCATGGTCGTCAGTCAACTCAAACGACTGTGTCAGGAAGCGAAGTCAAATAGGCATTCGGCGAACATGTGTACGTATCGCTAAAACATTTTCTCGCTCTCGCTAATAGAAGTCACTAGCTCTGCAATCAAATGAGAAGCGCTGTATGAGCCTGCTCTACTCCACAGGTCTCGAAGACTATCGAAATCAACTACCTAAACCTGTGGAGGGCACTTGCAGCTGGATTCTTAACGATCCACAGTATATGTCTTGGCTCACATCTAACGAGACGGGCTTATTGTGGGTCACAGGTGAACCAGGTTGCGGAAAGACGATGCTTTCTTTGTACCTCACCGAGCACCTGGCGATCGAGTCTCCATCTTCATCCGGACCAGAAGTCTTCTACTTCTTTTGTGACGACAAAGTAGGTACGCAGAGGGATGCAAAAGAAATAATGAAGAGCATCCTACACCAGATCCTGCTACGACACCGAAGTCTCATCAAATACATGAAGTCGAGATGGGAAGCCACAGGCCATCATCTTGTGGATTCATTTCACGCTCTATGGGAGATCTTCGTTCGTATTGTGAAAGAAGCGAGGCTAGGTTCATTCGGTATTATCGTCGATGCGATCGACGAATGCGAACCAAACACTCGGCGGCTGTTCCTCCAGGCAATCAAGCAGCTGGTGCAGGAAGCGCGTCGTGCGACCCGTCGCTCACGAAGTTTTGTCAAGTTCCTGTTCACTAGTCGACCTTCACCGCAAGACCTCAGCGTTCTTGAAGAAACCCAGAACACTGTCCTGCCACTAGATGGAAACCAAGCCAGAATCAGCGAAGAGATTCGACTCGTTATTCGCAATAAGCTTGGGCGGATCGCCAGCAAGCTGGGCTGCTCGGCCGAGACCATTGCTGAATTGGAAGCGCTGCTCACGGAAAAGGCGGAAAAGTCATTCCTGTGGCTAAACATCGTACTCAAGTCACTTGAGGATAGTCCTTCTACGTCGAAGAGAGATCTCAAGCGAATTATCAACGACTTCCCCCGTGAGCTACAAGCGACGTATGCGGAGTTTCTCTACCGTATACCCGATAGTAGGAAAATCATCGCCTCCACCGTCTTACGCCTCTTGCTGGGAAGTTCGAGGCATCTGTCGTTAGACGAAATGAACATAGCCTACACCATTGATGGCAGCCTGGAGGGCTATCAGACTGTTGCCGAGGTGATGGAAGACCGTCAGACCGCGCTCGAGCAGATGTTACAACTTGTTGTGGGCCCTTTCGTTCGTATCGAGGCGCAGAAGGTGTCTCTTATCCATCAGTCTGTGAAAGACTTTCTGACCGGACATGCACTGTCATCGCCAGACAGTACAGTTCAAGAATTTGGTACTTCGACTCCGACGGCAGCGCTCCATATGGCTTCCACATGTATTCGATACCTTTCTCTTGAGGAATTCGCGACCGATATCTTCATACTCCCGACCCTTCCGTGGGATGAGGACGACACAATTGCTGGTGTGCAAGAAGACACCGATTCAGAATCTTTATTCGACTTGGGTTTCGACATGAAAGGAGATACCATCATGGATACCGGTGACGGATCCGATGAAAGAACCCGCGTGTCTATCGCTGAGCGATACCAGTTTTACGACTATGCTGCAATGCACTGGGCTAGACATTATGCACAATGCGAGACCGTTGTCGACAGATCTACCCAGGAAGCTTTTCGCAGTTTGACACAACCCGGGAGTGGCATGCTCACAAATTGGCTCAAATACTATTGGTTTGAGACGGATATGGAGTATGTGCTACCAGACTATTTCGACACTGTCATGGTGGCTGCGTTCTTTGACTGTGCAGTCATGCTCAACGATTGCTTGCGCATGCCAACCGAACAGCTCAGCAAAGATCGTGCTCTATTTTGGGCCGCGAGGATGGGAAGTGCAAAATCGGTGGAGGTGCTGCTTCAGCATAGTGCAAACCCTAATTCGCGCGTAGTTGAACTACACACTCCATTAACTATAGCTTCTCATCATGGCCACGTTGAGGTTGTAAGAACTCTCCTGCATGATACACGTACCAGTATCAATGCCGAAGGACCGTCCGGTCGTTCTGCCTTATCGTACGCGGCTGGAAACAGTCACCAGGAAATCTTTCAGATGCTGTTTAACCGGCATGATTGCCGGCCTGAACACCAGGATAACAACGGATGGACAGCTCTTTTCTGGGCCATGGAAAGAGACCACACGGTGATTGGGCGTGCTCTGCTTGCCCACAAAGCTGTGGATGTCAACCATGTCGACCGCCAGGGCCGCTCAATACTGTCTTGGGCTGCAGGCGAAGGCTTTCTACAGGCCTTGAAGATGCTACTCAAGCAACCGGGTGTGGACACAAATCTCAAAGACAAGAAGGGCCGGACACCATTGCTATGGGCTGCCAACAACGGCCAAGGAGAGGCCATTGATGTCCTTATGAGGGATGACTACAACATCGACAGGCAAAGCAAAGACAATGACGGTAGAAGTGCTCTTTCTCTAGCCTGTGGCGGCGGCCACACAGATTGCGTAAGAGCCTTGATCAAATATCGGTGTGGAGATGAGAACGAAGAAGATGTGAGCGGATGGACACCACTTGCTTGGGCTCTGGACCGCCAGTCCCCTCCAACAGTGGGCGCTTTACTAGCGGGTCGGGAGGTGAAGCTTGACCATCAGGATCAGAGCAAGAAGACTGCTTTGATATGGGCAGCAGAATACGGCTATTATGACGTGGTGGAGATGTTGCTGCAGCAAGGTGCCGATTCTCGTATAACTAGTACAAATGGTCGAACCGCTCTAGACATGGCAGAGTTGTATGGGCGTACAGAGATCGCAGCTTTGCTCAGACAGGTAATGTCGATGGAGGAGAACACTGTTTGGTGATATCGCTCGGTTGGAGTTTATTAAAGTATCTTTGGTAACGGAACGAATTGACGTCCCCTCTGTCTTTAGTACCACAAAGTAATGATGACACGACAAACACTGAAGTATGAAGAAGCTGACCGGGATGATGGTCGTCGGATATGATGAGATGCCATACCTTCTTTGATCGTAACATTCTCAGCAATGAGCAATGTATCGTAACCCACGATGCCTAACATAATACCTAATCTGTATCTCTCAACGCTCAACCTCCAGCAACCACAGCCAAGCCCTCATAAATCTGCCTCCTGACCCTAGAGAACGTCGCAGCATCATTATTCCTAGGATCCAGATGACCATAAGCCCCTCCATCAATCTCAATCTGGCCAGTAGCTGTCTTCCTCACAGCTACTGTCCCATTGATGACCAACACACCCTCGCCTCTAAACTCCGCTTGCATGCCATTAGCATTCATGAGCTTCCTCAGATCGGCAAGACGAAGATCGCCGACATGGAAAGGTTGTGCGACGGATCGAACGGCGGTGGCCATGTTTGTGGGAACGACATCGAGAATGGGTGTATCGTCATTCTTGTCGCTAGATACGGGAACGGCAGGCGCGTCGAGTCGAGCCTTCTTCTTCGCGGGCGTATCTGCCTCTTCCTTGACTTCGGGCTCCAAGCTTGCAGCTGCGAGGCGACCGGTGATGGCCACGACACCCATGCCGCGGACATTCTGCCAACGGAGGTTGCGCACCATGCTGCGGCTGAGCTTAACACTCCAGGCGTTCGTATCGACACTGGCGTCGATCATCACGCCGACTGTGGGTGTGAAGACATCGATGGCGTTGGCAGAATCGGTGTTTGCGTTCAGCGCTATGCGACTGATCTCTGCGAGTTCTAGAGTCTCGCCTTCCTCGCCACCTACAAAGATCAGCTTGCGAGGCTTGATCAGTGGGATAAGCTGTTGAATCGTGCGGCGGTCGTGTAGGCCTGAAAAGTCGACAAAGGCAATGCGACACCGGATTTCCAGGGATTCCGACTCAATGACGACTTTCGATGGGCCTTCCACTTTGTCTGGATCGTCTTCTGGTTCGCTGTCTGATTCTCCGTCCTCGCCTTCTCGAGCCTCTTTGTCTTTCCGTCGTTTTTGATTGGCGTTAGCCTTGTTAGTGTCGGTGTTGTTCAGTAGGTCGTCCCACCTCCTCTTCTGGCCAACAGCGTTCTCCTTCTTGGTTCCCTCCCCACGAAGAGCTTCCCCAGCAGTGTTGTCTTCCTCTTCCGCGCGCGCAAAATCTTCGGGTCGGATCAGATCACCAAAGTCGTCCGCTCGACGCTTCTTGGCCTGGAACGGGAACATCTTCTCTTTTCCTTTCTTTCCTTGCACTTCATAGTCGTGGACGTTCTTGCGGCGTAAGAGTACGTTGACACCCAACTCCGCGTCTGTCATGACAAGCTTGTTTCGTGCATGTTGAAGGGCGACGGTCGCGTTGAGGGCTTTTCCTCGGTATCCATCACCCGAGCCTTCCGAACTCTCTGACTCGGTGGATGATCGGTCGTCGACAACATCAGCGGATGTTTCGAGCATTGCTGCATTATCACCGCCCATGGTAGTTTGCCGTTGTCTCTGGCCGGCAAGGAACTGCTGGTAAAGCGGAACCTCGTCTCCCTGGAGTGCGACTGTCCGTACAGTATTGAGCGGCGCTTGGTCGCCCGCGGCGTCGATTATGGTTGTAGAAGGGGCGTCCTGCCCTGGCGATGCATTGCGCTGGTTCCACAGTTCCCAGAGATATCGGCCGAGACCCTTCTTTTGAGCGCCCAGTTGACCAGCTCTCTCTGTGAGAATGACTAAATTCTTCTCGTCGGCCGCCAGACTTCGAATGGCATCTTTTGAGAATCCCCACTCAAGCGTCGCGTCGCTTGCCAGTATCACTCGCGGCCCATTGGCGCCTAGCATCCTAGCTACGCGGGTCTTGCGCTCAACCAGTGTGATATGTTTGAAGTCGAACGGGACCCTGGCGCGGTCTTCCTCTTTGCCGCTTTTGTTCCTCCGATCTTGATCCGCAGCGCTGGCTTCAAACTCCTTCACGATGCCCTCCTCCATCCATTCCAACATACTGCGTACGTATCGCATTGTTGCACCCCCCGTTCGACTCGCAAGATAGACTTTTGCGCTTTGTAGTGAGCCGCCCCCTTCCGCGTTTGTTGCCTCCCGCTCCCATGTTTCTTCGAGAAGATATGCCAGTTCCAGTATCCGAGCACTTGAGTCTGAGGGGATCAAGACGGTTCCACCCTTGGCCACTGTGTCTTGAATCATCTCGAGGAGGGCTTCATCTCGCTTGTTGGGCGATCTAGCCACCTTGACCATACTGGTGTTTTTGCTGCTGCAGATCAAGGCAGTTGGACGACGCAACTGCTCCAGAACTTCCGAGCCACCAGTGCCAGGCCCTCCGAGCCACGCAGCTCCGGAGAGGACATGTTCCCTAGCTTGGTTCCAGTCGACGGCATATACGACCGACTCCATCCCATGCTGTATATGCCATATTGAACCTCCCAACGTGTGTCCAGCGCTGTATGCGGTAATGGTGAGACCATTGAGCGGAGGCGAATGCGGCGAAGGGATGGGCTGATGCGGTTGAGAATATCGAAGGGGATTGATACGGGCGAAGTAATCGGCAATCTCTTGCGATGTAGGCGCCTGGAGAAGAATGTTGGGATTCTTTCCACCCGTGAGCGCCGAGGAGAAGGAGTATGCGGACTCACTGAGAGCTTCGGCGGGGATGATGGACGAGGCGAGCGGCGTGGATTCGTACAAGTCTTGTAGCAGCGTTCGGCCGAGCGATATGACGGGGTTTGTCGCGTAGACGGGGATTCGCGTGAACAGAGGGAAGTTCTTGCAGCAGTGGACGTAGGCTCCGAGATGCGCAGTAGTCGCGTGAGTAAGCAGGATGAATGAGAGGGTGGGGACATGTCTGCAGTATCTGAATTAGTCATCGTGTATGTATGGTGCATTGCTATATAGCGACTTTGCTACCCGCTGCCAGTGCTTCCCAGGCGCGTGTAGCATATATGAACAGCCCATACTTCAGCTGTGCTCCACATCGCGTTCGCGGCGAGATCAAGGACCTACCTCTCTATCTCTTTGAGCTTCTCTACACTGAAATCTTCATCCCAGCCAACATCGATCAAAATTTGTATGCCTCCATCGAACTCCAGCAATGACTGCGACGCGGGTGAGGAGCTCTGTGCGCCCAGTAGGGGCGTGAAGTTGAACATAGTTGCAGCCGCTACTCAGTGTGATTTAGGCGACTCTAAGTCTCTGTACGCATGGTGCTCGCACGCTGGTTGATATGGTGAGGCGGTGATGTTGTCTCGTTAGTTGATGCTTGAGCAGTGACAACATGGCCGAACGCGTCTAAGCGCGTCGGAGCTCGGGGACCAATTGATCCGCGCGTCTGATCCCAGATCACGTGAACATTACCACCCTGCTGTCCGTACCACGAAAAGGCACCACGAGCGACGTATCGCCTACCTCATAACAATTTGCAACGTGGGCGATACAAGCTGCTGTTTTTGGAGCTACGACACAATACCTGCTGCGGCAGAGCTCGTCAATCACCTAGGTAAGCCCGAAACACATCCACCCAACCCTCGCAGCACCACCTGCCGTTAGAAGCATTTCTACACCCACATCGTTTCCGTCTACTGGGTTTGTTTTGGTGTGGTTCATTAGCTCCTGCCTATGTATGTATGCAACTTTTACTGCAGGTCAACCCTAGAAGAGTCAAGCAGGCCCCGCCGCATACGTGTTCGCAGACAGCGGCAACAAACAGTCCCGTACTTTTCGAATTTAGTCGATCACCCGCCCGCGCCTGCATCCGCTGGGAAATCTAGGGAGCCGTGGGTTCCTTATGGTAAGCAAACATGCACTGTATCGGCCAGGTAGAAGTCTTGTGACGGCGTTACGAGGCACACCGAACACTATCAGGATATAATTGTGAGTAGCAACTCGGAATCTTCGTATGAGGCTGCAAATGAAGTCGCGTTAGCACCCAAGGCGGAACTTCGGAACGAGACCGGCATGCAAAGCACTCAGCCCGCGCCACAAACATGCAGGAGTCGCACTGCGCATTCAACAAACCTCATCCTGGCTCATGTACAGCAGACACGGGTGGCCTCCAGGGCAAGAACACGTCTGATCATCTCCTGATATTGTACCCACGCAAGTACCGGACAAGACGTCATGACAGATGTCAAACGGAATGGTCGGTGGTTTTCACGAACCGTTCATGGAACCCTTGATACTACTACTGCGAGTCGCCCAACTCCAGACCAGACCTGTCTTGATCATGGCTCAACACTTGCTGCATATGCAGCCGTCTGCACCTGTTGTCTGCGTCAACAGTGTTGGCGAATGGGACGGGAAGTGACCCCGCAGCCAAAGCACGCAGCTAAGGTCCTTATGCAAGTCATTCGCCTGTCCCCTTCGGCTGCATACGTCCGTCATTTTCGTTACGCAAAAACGGGCTAATCACGGTCAGCCATCGGGGCGCCGCTATCACCACGCAGGGACAATTGTCTGACCCATCTTTCTTGAGTTCATCTGATCTCTGTGTCGGTTGTCAGAATACTGTGCAACGAGTCGTGTGCTACGTCATGCACTCGTCGAGACGGGCATTTACTTTAGAGAAGACCACTGCTGATTCCAAATTGGGGACGGTAAGATCGAGAATGGAAACTAGGCTCCACCTTGCGATGAGACGGCGGGTCCGAGACATGATACTTTTCATCGAATCATGCCAAATGAGGAGCTTCGACAACTTGATTCACGGTCATCTGCCGGTGATGGGTCTAGGCACTTGCGAGCGGTTGTCGAAGAACGCCGTAGCATGCTGCCCAAATCACATTTCGACGCGACTCAAGACTGCAAAAACCTTGGTCCTTCAGAGCATGCCTGACCATCTCGTCACGCAAGGAGAGGCGGCTTGTTATCGGGCTCTGCACTCGAGTCCGTCAAAGCTTTCGGCTGGGACCGAAGTCAGGGTACTGCGGAAACCCGCCCTGGAGCCAGCTTTGGGAGCGTGCCTTTGTGCCCGTCGTCCCGCTCCGGCCGCAAAGTAACCAGATCCTCAGCACGCAGGGAAGTCCACCGTGCGACACCACGGTTTCGAAAGCACGAAGTTCAAAAAGCGGAAGCCCTTGCTTGAAAATTGACATCTATACTGCTTGCGAAAAAAATGCCCAACCCAACGACAAAATATTGCAGTGCTCTGATCGCGACCTGCTGATAGGCTTACCAATTGCGGGGAGGGTGTATGCGAGCTTATGACATCTCAAACAAACTTTGGCCGGCCGTTAATCGCTGGACCTACCAGACGCTGCTGTCATTATTGTGATGATCTCCAGGCCTCGCAATCCCTGACGTGCCAGGTGTGGCTTGATGCTGGAAACACTCGATGCGGCCTGGTCGGGATGTCAGCATGTTAAGATCGTCTTGCCGGCTGCGCTCAATAACTCTCTATAACCAGATGACAAGGTCCGATTCGACCGGATCGCAAAGGTGGAGAAGTAGTGTCGTCAGGTCACACACACAAGACATCGCGGAGATGTAGCACGATGGGCTGGGCATCCTAGCGTGGGGCTGATTATCGGCTAGGGGCGCCTCAAGTATCGCGTACCGACTAGCCATTTGCGTGCGCGGCCGTGAAATGATGGCGTTTGTGTGGTGATGATGGATAGCACATGGAGCAATTCAAATACATGGCGAACCGAATCTGATTGTCAGCGATTGAGCGATCAAAGTAGTGCATCGCCGGGAAAGGTGTCCTACGGCGTTTGCACAAGACCTGCTGCTGATCCTGAATTGTCCGCCTTGAGCTGAAGACGGTGCAGCCAACGAGATCTGAGGAGTGGCTAGGCCTGCGAACCAAGATATGAAGCCGCTCGAAAGCGATTCATGCACCATTCGATACATACACTAGGAACATCACGTTTCAATGCTCCACGAGGTTTACAGCCTCCAGACGACTTAGCGCTCACACCGGCGACTGTTCACGAAGCCAACTGCAGCCCTCGCTACGTCTTGGGTTGTCGTCAACACTGTCCTTCGCCTGCCCGGTGCTTCAAATCGAGCGTCGGCCTACTCACTGTTTTAAGTCGACGGCGGCCCAGGGCGATGGTTACAGCGGGACCAGTGGACTCGTTCTAGGATTATCCTCCATTACCATCATTAGAGGCGAATTGGTGTCGTCGCTGCGACGCTACTTGAACACACTATATCCTCTCGCCTTTACCTTGCTGCGCAACCCGGTTCGAAGCTATCCACGCTGCACTTAATACCTAGCGACAAATCCCACTCGTTCAAGCAGATCTCCTCTCACACACTTTCTGTCGCTTCTCCGCAAGCCCACGCTACTCACAACCCCCCTGGGTGTACGACATCGACATCGACCGCTTACCCTGTTGCAATTCCAACATAACTGGCTTTCGCCCACCCCTGCTCTCGCACCGGGTCTGTGTTCAGCTCAGCCGTTCATCTCGGAACGACGCAGTTTTGCCGTTAGTTCCACCCAGATCCTATTGGACGTTCCGCGGACGCCCACGACTCGCTAAAGACGCATTCCCCCGCTCTCACGCAACCTACCGTGCGATCGCTCGAGGCATCAGGAGCGGACCGCTTGGACCCCTCTGCGACACTCTGCTCTACTCTCGTTGGAACAGCTGCTGCGTCGTTCTACCACTTGTACTATTCTGCTTAGCATTGAACGGCAGAAGTACAAGACACCCCCTGGTTGCCACTCGTTGCTTTGAATCGTGCTCGGCTCCGACGCATCTAGAGGAACATCACTCTTTCGTGTTACCACTCGCGCGCAGAACGGACTGGACATCCAATGCGCGCTTCTTCCCACCAGTAGTCCAACAACCTTCCCAACTCTGGCTCGAATGATCTCGACCGTTTCCTTCGGCCCTTCGCCGCCAGGCGCTCGCAACCGCTTGAGCACAAGCTCATCGCCCCAGCCCTCCATGTCGTCCGCTAGCGACTCCCCGTTTACCACTCCCAACTTCGATTCGAACATATTTAGCCCGTCGGAATCACAATCAGAGGAGCGATCAGATGTACGAACGGGTTCCCTCGAAGTAGTGCCCAAGGTGGAAGAGACGGAACTTCAGTTGGCCGATGTCAAGGAAGAGGCGTCTCCGGAAGACACGCCCATCTCCCCAACCGAACCTGTACGGATTCGCCGCGCCCGCGGCCGACCCAGGATACACCCTCCTCGCTCACCTACCACTCTTGCTAAGCAAGCAAAAGCCCGATCGAAGACGGGGTGCACGACATGTCGGAAAAGGAAGAAGAAGTGCGACGAGACCAAGCCATTCTGTAATTGTGCCCCGGCATCGTGGTCATGAAATAGGTACTAATGCTGTCCAGGCTTGTCGTGTCAGAAGAACAACATCCATTGCGAAGGCTACAAGCCCGTCGAAATATGGAAGAGCGGCAAGGAACGGGCCGCAGAAGGTATGTGATCTTGCTTGTTTGCTTTTTGGTAGTGGGCCAAGCTAACCATCCAACAGCTCGGAAGCGAAGTTCGGATGTCAAGTTCGACCTCCCGCCTCTCATGGAAGGTGTCGAGAATGATCTTGACCGTCAGCTTTTGCAACATTTCTCCAGCAGAGCGAGTGCTGTTCTAACGTTACACGGGGACAAGTCGTCGAACCCCTTCACCAAGATCCTCCTGCCTATGGCGCTCCAACACGAAGGCCTGATGCACTCCGTGCTGTGCCTTTCGGCTTCCCACATGTACTCGGTCACTCCATTACAGGAGTACGAGGACAGACAGGTCTTTCACCGGGGCAAGGCTTTGCAGCTTCTCAAGCACGACATCGAACGGCAAAAAGCTGGTGAAGGTGGTGTCATGGTCTATGAGGACTCTAACGTTGCTCAGATATTACTGCACCTTCTGCATTCCATCTGCGATGGTAACACCTCCGGCGAATACCGGATGCACATGATTGCAGCAAAACAGATCGCGATGACACAGAAGTCTTCTAACCCGGAGTTCCAGACACTGTTCGACGAGTTTTTCTACTACCACTGGATCGCCAGTCAGATCACATCCCTTGACGGCACCGAGGTCCCCATGATGGACGACTTCAACCTCCCTTTCAAGATCAGCCCGGAGACCGCGGGATTGATCGGTGTTTCTGACGGACTCTTCGGCTTCATATCCAAGATCAGCAACCTGCGACGAAAAATACGCAGTCGCATTGATGACAAAGAGGAGCCTGTCATGGACTACGAGGCATTGCTCGCCGCCCACGCCATCGACGCCGGCCTTCGCGGATGGGTATGCCCCCATCCACCCGGATCTCCGCGCTACACCATCTCGATGCTCTATCGCCAGGCAACATGGGTCTATCTCTACCGCACAACGAAAGACTCGAAACCACATCCATTCATCAAGAGCGCTGTCGACGACGGCATCCGATACATCAACGAACTGCCAGCGGAAGGGTGGGTTCAAAGTAACGTTTTACTTCCCCTGTTCTTAATCGGGTGCGCGGCATTCGAGGAAGAGCAACGTGTGGAGATCAACCGGGCGTTCAACGGCCTCATTGCTTGCACAGGCCTAGGCAACATCGGCTTCGCGAAAGAAGTCGTCGACCAGGTCTGGGAGCTGATGTCATCCCCCGACCCAGAGGTGCAAAAGGAGAGCTGGGATTGGGAGAGGCTGATAAAACTCCGGGGCTGGGACTTTCTCGCTACGTGAGCCCTGCAGGACGCACGAAAGAGTTTTTCTTTGCCAACACTCGGATTGTGAACGTTCCGCATGGGATCTTCACTCACCAATTTCGGCTCATCACCATAGGAGAGTCGTTATCACGTCGCTTGTTGGCTTGGTCGGCGTGGGACTCGGGTCCTTGCGCACGGCTCTCATGGCGATGCCACAACGTCGGCATGTGGAGGTACAACACGACCTTTGAGGTTCAGACTTGGCATTTAGGGTTCCTTATTCAATCGGTGTTTCTACGGGCGCAAAAAGGAGTCATGATATCTGGTGGGTCGTCGGAGGGCGGTTTACAAGGCTCGGACCGGCAACGACGCACTACGGCCTTACGATTAGGTTGCATTGGCTGGGTGTGCTCCCGACGGTATTGTGTTATTGGTATGGGAAAACGGCACTGCATGTCTTCGCATTTACTTCGGATTGGATTTTTCATGGGGCACAGTTTTGTTCTTGGCAATGTTTTGTCTCGCACACAGCCCGTGTGTTCAGCCGGGCGGCGTTTGGCTTTGGGCGGTGCATGTCAGATCGCGATGCACTCAACCCTGCATGGGCTAGGCATGCTCGTACACATGGCATTGCAGCACTTGTTGAAATAGGTCCGATAGCAGGCCGGCATTCTCTTATTTCTCAGTACGATGACGACACGTATATATGCAGGTAGCCTCACGGCACAGAAATGCACGCTGGTACCCACTCCGCTCACAGAGCTCTCATGGCAACGTCGCAGGGAACGCATGGCTTAATGGGCGATCACGATCTGCCTCGGTGATAAGGTGAGGAGCTATAGTGCGGCGCTGGTGCACACGGTAACCGTAAGCACCAACCGTGCCACAGCATCTAGATTCCTGCGGGCACGTTCTTCCTCCAATCCGCTTACCAGCAATCAAACGCTTTGGCGAGCTTCCTCCGCGACCTCGTTGGAGCGAACTCGTCGCCTGGCGTTGCTGTGGGATTCATGACTCGAGCGCGCAGCATGCAGCCGCAACTCAGAAAGTCCATGTGCATGTAACCGGGCGATGATTATCAACATCTTTTCAGAAGCGAGTAAAGTAAGCATCCACAATAAGAAGAGTAATCCTTCATCGCACTGCCGGAGCCCACTGTAAAGCGACACAAGCCGTTAGGCAGATCGGCCCAGGGTACTAGGTTCAAAAAACGGCATGCGTGGGGTGTTGTCGCACATCTCTGTTTCGCGGCTTGGGAGGGCGGTTACGGTTACGTTCGTCTGGCCCAAACCCGCATCCGATGGGACCGGTACACTTTCCCCAGCGGCGCAATGACGAACGTTGATACCAGCTATGCGGATTCAACAGCGACAAAGCAGGAAAGCCACGGCACGCCATCGGTCCTTCTGACCTGGACGATCTGGAATGCAACCCCCCACGCTTCTTAGGCAGAGTTGGGGGGTATAATCCGAAAGGCCCGGTGGAAGGGTCTGAATATATAGCCTGATTCGAGGGAACGCGCCGTCGGTACCTGACACTAGGTCTCAATGGATGGACGAGAGGAGCAGAGAGCTTGGTCCTGAGACGATGCCGATTTCTTTTCATGGTTCAGTGTAGGACCGATGTCGTGAAATCTTGCGCGACGTTGCGCACATGGCCTGACACCCAACCGCGTGGGTTACTCAACGTCACAGATCGAGGGTATACGTAGTCACACACGCAAGGCGAATATCGAGAGGGCAATTTCTGACACCTTCCGTCATCTATTCCAGCCTGACCCGATGTCCCCTACAACCACATGACCCCAGCGATAAGCCCGGGGACGACAATAGGGTTACAGCAGCTACCCGTTGACTCCAGAATTCAGAGTCTAGAGCCATCAGACCGTTCGCATCTGAGTCGTAAATAGGTCTCTGATTATTTCCGAGGCCACCCACCGATCTACCTTCCACTTACTCACTTGGTGATGTACTGTATTCATCTTACCGGTACATACCGGATCTGGGAACGTACTTCGCATATAGCTGTCGTCTGAACATGGATATAAGTCCGACCCTGAGGGATACATGCGCGACTCGCGATGCAACACAAAAGCCATGAACCACTACTCGTACGATGGTGCCTGCATATGCAACCTGCATGGAACGTCCTTCATCCTGATAATGCCGGTGAAAATGCCAGATTTCGGGGTGCATCACTGGTTTCGTGGGATGTAGACGTCAAACCCTACACCGTTATTCGCGAAGAATCTCACACCGATGTCAGCGCAGCTAGCTGGACCCAGTCCACGAGGCAGGACGCGCGTGGCGGTTGACGCAAGCCATCAATATTCCCAGTCTAGTCGGCGTAGGATAACGTGATTGCTTGTCCATGCGAACTAGATGTCCGGATAGGGTCATATGCAGCCTTGTTGGCTGACGTCCTTCAACGGACCTGCAGCTGACACGAAGAGCGAGGTTGTGTCAGCATTCCACGGCATCGCGTGGCTTTCGGCCATCAAAGCCGCCCATGGCGAGTGTCAGATAGAAAGTAGGGCATTCACTAGGATGCAGCTTGTTGTCGTGAATCGGAAAGCGGCAGGGTGCCAGGTGGTGATGGGTGTAAGATATCCACTATGCAAAAGCTGGTTAATGGCCAAGGGCGTGATATGTGCCTCATGGCGATCATATGAGCCGCAAAACCGTTGCGACAAGCGACGGCGTCGTAAGTGAAGGCTGTCAATAATCGTGGAATGGAGGTGGTGGCGTGCCAGTGACAGGCTTGGAAGCAACGTCCGGCGCGCCAAAACTTTAGGATTCAAATCTTTCTGCCCAACGCGCTGCCTATACGGATTCGACATTTGACAATATTGTGGCTGTCCAAAAAGCGAAATATCCTCAGAACGCACCCATAAAGCTCAAGACATCATTGGTGATCCTACGTATGTAGAGATTCGGCATTAGAAGCCGTAGTCTCGGTCTTAGTACACATTGGAGAAGCAAGATGGTACATCTCCCGCTGTCTTCGCACCTGCATTCCATCAAGACGACAAGATCTGGGACTAGCCGGTCCGTTGGCGCATCTCCGCGCATTGCAAACTTGGAAACGACAGCGGATTTATTTACCGTCCGCAAATCAGGCCTTCAAGATCGATGTGAATAATGGGTTGGTGGAACTTCCTTGGAATGCAACTCGGAAAGTTGGCCCTGCCCAATAGGACGCCGCATCGAGCGAAATACAAAAGGGTGTTCCGACGCAAGACACAGGGGGCAGCTGTCAATTGCAGACTCCCGAGGCTGTTCTGCTTTCTTTATCCAGGTGGATACCATTCTTTCTGGAGATCGAACAATCCTCCCGCTGCCGCTACTGATTCCGCAAACTTTGTTGCTGGCCCACTCGTCGCCGAAAGCTAGATATGAGATTTCGGAAGCGATGTGGAGTTCACTCGTAATCGGGCCGTGAGACGCAGCCCCTCGCTCAGGTAGGGAGGCCGTCCCGAATCTTTATCGTGTGAAGAGTCTCGCGTAAGGCGTGGTACGTATCGAGGTACGTACTGTCGGTAAGTGAACAGTGGCTCTCAGCGTCTCACGCGTATACTATCGAAGTCTATCGTTCACACTGAATCGGGTTTTGCTCGGTAATCACTCTTTTGGCCCTGGCTCTATATCTCATACGGGGTTCCACATGTTCAAGGCCGTCCGCGTTTTAGATCACCTGCATCCTCGATGTCTTCTAATGCGGGGTGGTTGGCATCACCGGGCCCTCCGAAGCAGACGCGCACTATCGAGAGGTCCTCCGAGGAGCCAGCACCACGCAATGCAACGAACTGTAGAACAGAGAGGAGGCCTAACCAACACAAACCCTGAGCAATCGCCTCGGAGTCTATATTTGTACCCTTTCTACTGGATGTTCGAAGGTTTGATTGGCAGCGTCGTTTATTTTGCTTGCTCAAATTCCATTTGCATAAGGATGCATCTCGCGCAGGATTCCGCTACCCAAGATTGGCAAGTTAGCTGGAACGCTGCTCATCCGAACTGGGGTTTTGCCCGCCCCCGGTCTGAACAGCTCTGCGAGGTTGAACCCTCTTCCATGCTGTCAGCCGTAGCCATGCTCGTCGAACAACACCACTTCTTCGCGATGTGAGTTGCTAACATACTGCAAGCCATCGAATTGGTTTTGCAAGTGAAAAAGAAGGAGCTGCGAACTATAGAAAAGTAAGAATGAGACCTGTAGGAGAAGCGTCCGGCCAAGCCCCTGCATGCAGGTCGGCTGGCAAGCGAGGCGGGCGTGTTTGAACAACGTCGTATCGCGCCAAAGAATCTCCGTCTTGACATGTGAGCGGCGACTGAAGAAATCCATGCGCGCTGCGCGCTTCATCCTTTGCGTCTGCATCATCATGAACATTTAACCAAACCCCAGGTATGGAGTCACTAGAGACGATGGAGCCAGGGCCTATGCAGGGAAACGAGGAAGGGCGACCCTCGGCGTCAGCTGGCGCTCCGCCCGGCCCCAAAGAAGAAGCGGCACCTGCAACAGCACTCCGCGGAGACTCCACAAGTACCGATCTCAGCGACAACCACGGCATCTCATTGCGCGCAGTTGACCCAGTTTCTGTGCGATTGGAACACCTCACAGTTTCAGTCGATGAATCGCCGACTGCTCTCGCTCGCGCCTTCTCCAAGAAGAAGGCGTCACCAGAGACCAACCATGTCAAGACTATACTTGACGACATTTCGGCGGACATGCCGAGTGGAAGCCTCACAGCCATAATAGGCGGAAGCGGAAGCGGAAAGACATCGTTACTCAACTCCATGAGTGGACGTTTGGCAGTAGGAAACCGACTTGCCACTTCAGGAAGGACCCTATTCAACGGTAGCGAGGATGTATCCGGCATCAGGAGCGCATATGTTATACAGCAAGATATCCTTCTGCCGACGTTGACTGTCCGAGAGACTCTGACGTATGCTGCCCAACTGCGACTACCCTCTTCTGTTGACGCAAAAGAGAGGAAGCAGCTGGTTGAAGAAGTCATCTTGGAGCTGAGCTTGAAAGAAGCTGCAGACACCAGGATCGGTAACAACGCGCACAAGGGCTGCAGTGGTGGAGAGAAGAGGAGGACGAGTATTGGCGTCCAGCTCTTATCAAATCCTTCGCTTTTGTGGCTGGATGAGCCGACCACTGGATTAGACTCAACAAGCGCCCACCAGGTGGTGAAAACCCTCCAGACTCTTGCTCGAAAAGGACGGACCATCATCGTCACCATCCATCAACCGCGTTCTGAGATCTGGGATCTTTTCGACAATGTCATCCTCCTATCACGGGGCAGTCCTGCGTATGCTGGCAGCGCAAAAGACTGCCTTCCGTATTTTGCTAAGCTTGGTCATGAAATGCCTCCGTTTACAAATCCAGCGGAGTATCTCATCGACGTTGTCAGTGTCGACAATCGGAGTGTGGAAGCAGAGAAGGCGGCTCAGGATCGAGTCGGTCGCGTGATAGAAGCATGGAGGTCTCATTGCAGCAGTAGCCTTCAAGAGAAGCCTGAAGCACCAGCTCCGGCCACTACGATGACGCACGACCAACGAAAGAAGCAACGTGCCAGTAAAACATCACTCATGCAGCAGACTCGCGTACTGACCGCACGAACTTGGACTGTGACGATTCGTGACCCAATGGGTAAGACGTTCAATATGAGCTCTATAGATCGAACGCACGCTGACTTGGTTGATCCTAGGCTTGTTTGGAAGTCTTGTCGAAGCCATCGGTATGGCGGTTATCACAGGGTGGATCTTCTTACAGCTCGATGGCTCACTATCTGGTATACGATCCCGACAAGGAGCATTGTACAATGCAGCGGCGCTGCAGGGCTATCTAATCTTGCTCTACGAGACATATCGACTTACGACCGACATCCAACTCTTCGACGAAGAGGCACGACAAGGTGTCGTCAGCATACCAGCCTTTCTCATCTCCAGACGACTAGCCAGAATTCTGCTCGAGGATGTACCAGTGCCTCTCATCTTCTCATTGATCTACTACTTCTTCTGCGGATTTCGCGCGGACGGAGGCCAGTTTCTCACGTTCTTCGGTATCATACTATTACACCAGTATATTGCCGTATGCTTCGCTATGACCTGTGTCGCGTGCTCAAGACACTTCGCTGGAGCGAGTTTGGTGGCTAATCTAGCCTATACCTTGCAGTCTATGGCTTGCGGTTACTTTATCCAGTCGAACACGATCCCCATCTATGTACGCTGGACGAAGTGGACAGCCTATGTCTTCTACGCTTTTGGAGCATTATGCGCCAACGAATTCTCAGGCTCTTTCTACGATTGTCCATACGAGGGCGGACGGTCAAACCCAGCCTGCAAAGAGTACGACGGAGAGTTCATCATGGACTCTCTTGGCTTCCCAAATAACTGGGTTTGGAGGCCTATACTTGCTCTTCTCGGGTTCGCCATCGCCTTCTATGTTGGAGCGGGAGTTTTGCTCAAGTTCTGGAACGCCGAGATCGCCATGGCTCGTGCCAGGCCGTCAAACATGGACGCCTCTGCTGGCAAAGAAAAGATGAGCGAGCGTGTGGCAGATAATGTCCGGACGATCGACATCCGTTTAGAGGGCTATGGAATGGACGTGGAGAAACGGTCACTACGGAAGCGCTGGACCAAGAATATCATCAAGCCTCTTACCGCCGACTTCTTCCCTGGATCGCTGAACGTCATCATGGGACCTTCGGGCAGCGGGAAGACTTCTCTGCTAAACAGCATGGCGATGAGACTCAAAGACAACACATCCACGCGGTACAAGCAGTACGGTACCATGAGCTACAACGGCCTCATCCCGGCTAAAGAGGTCGTCCACTCCATCTGTTCTTTCGTGACCCAGGATGACGACGCACTGCTGGCGTCGCTGACAGTGCGCGAGACGCTTCGTTATGCAGCCGGTCTACGACTTCCGAAGTGGATGTCGAAAGAGCAAAAGATCCAGAAAGCTGAGGAGATCTTGCTGAAGATGGGCCTCAAAGACTGTGCGGACAATCTCATAGGCAACGATCTTGTCAAAGGCATCAGTGGTGGCGAGAAGCGCCGAGTGACGATCGCTGTGCAGGTACTCACAGAACCTAGAGTACTGTTGCTTGATGAGCCTTTGTCGGGATTGGATGCGTTCACGGCACTGTCCATCGTGGACGTACTTCGTGGTCTAGCACAAGAAGGTCGCACACTCATCGTCACCATCCACCAACCTCGTAGCGATCTTTTCGCGCATTTTGGTAACATTCTGCTCCTGGCCCGTGGCGGACATCCCATCTATGCCGGCCCTGCCGACAACATGTTAGGCCATTTCGCCAACTTGGGCTACGAATGTCCTCGTCACGTCAACCCAGCGGATTTTGCTCTCGATTTGATCACTGTTGACCTTCAGCATGAGAGACGTGAGGCCGCCAGTCGGAAGAAGGTACGCAAGTTGGTCGAGTCGTGGAACGCTGATGTCTACCCTGTCGCTCGAACTGGGTCAATAACTACGCCGGCTGAGCTGGGAAGTATGGCACGAGAACCATCGTCTTTCGCCGCAGCATATTCGATTCTGATCCGGCGTGCGACGAAGAACATGTTCCGGCAGCCAGACATTCTGATCGCGCGCGTCATGCAAGTTGTCGGATTGGGTATCGTGCTTGCGCTCTACTTCGCACCGTTGAAGACCGACTACGAATACGTGCAAAATAGGATGGGATTCCTTGTTGAGATCGCCCCGCTCTACTTCGTCGGCAGTATGTAGCCTTCCTTCCCATATCCTCTTACCATGCTAACCTCAGTCAGTGCTCAACAACATCGCCGTCTACCCAATCGAGAGAGACGTCTTCTACCGCGACTACGACGACCGCATCTACGGCGTCGAAGCCTTCTTCCTGACCTACATCTCCATCACCACGCCCTTCGAAATCATAAGCTGCCTCGTCTTCTCCGTCCTCGCTGTGTTTGCCGTTGGTCTAGAACGCAACGCGCAAACGTACTTCATCATCACCTTCAACGCCTTCTGCATCACCAGCTGCGGCGAGAGTCTCGGTATCGCTTTCAACACGCTCTTCACCCATACTGGCTTCTCAGTGAACTGCATGTCGGTTTTCCTGAGTGTTGCGCAGGTCATGGGTGGTGTGTTGTCGCTCGACGTTCCAGACTTTTTGCAGGCATGGAATCATCTTTCGCCTGTGAAGTGGGCTGTTGGCAATATGGCGCCGTATACGCTACGTGGCCTGGAGTTCACGTGTGAAGACTGGCAGAAGGTGAATGGGCAGTGTCCGATCCAAACTGGAGAGCAGGTGCTGGACTTGTACAAACTGAACAAGAACCCGGAGATGAACCTCATGGCTCTGGGGATTTGCGCTATCGTTTATCGGTTTCTTGCCTATGTGGTTCTGAAGATGGTGAAGGAACGCTGGATAAACAAGCTATGGAGAAAGTTGGGTGGCGGTAAGAAGGAGCAGGCGAATCCGGCACCGTCGTCAGCATAGTTGATGTGCGCTTATGCATTACGACATTAAAAAGTGGCTCGAGAATTGATTCACCAAGATTTATAAACATGTTCATACACCGTTCACTCATTCGTTGTTAAAGATAGTTAAAGTGATGCAGTATGATCAACATCATCCAGTAACAACAAATAAACCCAGCGCCTATCATGCATGCAAAAGAACACTAGACTATCACAAGCCGCAATTCATGCCAGCAGCGAGAAAACCACAAGGACTGCCAAGTCTAGAAGACTTCTTCGGCACCATACAAAACACCCAATCAGCGTCTAGAGACGGTGGCCCCAAAGATGAAGGCTGTTACCGTTCCCCCTGTTTCTCGTATTGTCCCAACCAGCATCCTTCATGGTCAAAACCCTAGAAACAGCATCGTTATACTTGAAAGTCTGACCCTTCTCCCACAAACCGTTACCCAACTCAATACACTCCGTAACCGCACAGTGCTCCAACTCGTCTTCCGGCGTGCCATCGTTGCAGATCTGGATGAGGCGGTTGAGGCCGGTGGTACTAGCCGCAGCAAGCGGTTCCAACGGCAGTGTTGAGCCAGGAGAAAGCCAAGGGCAGAGATTGCCCGTGATGCGATAGAAGATTGTGTGTTCGGCCGACTCGACGAGCATGACTCCAGGGGGGATGCCGCCAGCGATCTGGCCGACGTCTTGCTGCGCAGGCTGGTTTGGGTGTCCGTGGTTTCCGTCATGGAACATGGGTGCGGGGCGGAAGTGCTGGGCGCCTGCCATACCAGGAGCCACCATGCCAGGCATCATACCGCCGCCCATCATCATACCAGGCATGACTCCACCAACAACCCCACCCATGGCAGGTACATTACCGAAAGCGAGACCGCCTCCCGCCCATAGAGGCGCTGCTGGAGCGAATGGAGGCACGACGCCGGCGATAGCGCCTGGAGGAGGCGGTGGGAACGGTACACCGCCCGCGTGTAATCCAAAGCCTATACCGTGATGAGCACCTGGAAGAAAGTTGCCCGCACTGATAGGAGCAAGTGGACCGCCAGCAGGTCCCATGTATCCGCCCATCATGCCGCCCATCATAAAGGGGTCCATGACGCCGACAGGTGGGAAGACGGGTGGAAACGCACCTATACCGACACCACCGAATGGTGGAGGGACGCCGTATGCTGGTCCGCCGATGCCGATGCCGATTCCGAGGGGTGGGCCGTAGACGGGGGCGTGTTGCTGTTCTACGACGACTTGAGCGCCACCTGCGGGTACGCCGGGATGGTGAGCTGGTGGTGCAGGACCGGCGTTATAAGGAGGAGGAGGTGGTTCGCGGTTGATGTTGGGGTTGTTACCGACGTTGGCGAGCCAGGGTTGACCTACGGGAGGGCCAGCAGCCATCGGTGAGCAAGACTACTGTGTGAAATAGAGAGCGGAGGGTGGCAGCTGGTGTCAGGATGAGCTGGCAGATGTGATGGCTCTGATTTGAGACACCTAAGAGATATAGCAACAGAGAGAGGAAGCGAGAGGATGAGGGAAAGAACAGAAATGTATACAAGCCTGGGTCTTCCATTTATATGTATATGTGTAGTGTTGAGGCTGCGTTCGATGGTCTGGAGATGCGTGAAGTTGGGAGTGTTGGATGTTACGAACAGCGGAGGGTTCACATAGTATTGCGGTAGTTCAATGTGCCCATCAATGGGGGCGGTCGCCGGGTGTGATGAGGAGGGAGGTATGTTTGAGTGGCGAACACGTCAATACATCGCCATTGACCATCTTGCGCAAACAAGTCAGCGACCTACGCAGACACTCTTCAAGACAGCTGCGCGCATGATGATAAAGGAAACACTGTGAATCTCAGCGAAAGCTGTGATGTGACCTGGAGTTCGCAGTGGACGCCGATGGAAAAGCAACATGGAAGGGGTGAACAGGAGAAACGGAGAATCGTGATAAGTTCCTCTCGCCCTGAAGCAAGCCGGCGCTTGTCTATTTACATGGCAGCGAGGGAGTGATAGCGCTGAGGTTAGAGCTGCGACACAATCTCAAGGTCGCGAGCGGCATCATGGCGGCCAAAGAACGCTAGCATCGGACATCGGCGTCCACGGGTACCGAGCGGCCGTCGGCACGTGACCTTCGGCTCCAAGTGCGCTCCCCCATGGCAGCCCAGCGCCAGCTTCCCGGCGTCCGCAATGCCTCCCACCTTTGCGCTCAACTATGCTGCTTGTTCCAGCTATATCCATCACCTGCGTCCTATGATCAGACATGCGACACATCCATCCGCCCTAGACCGAATAGCTCGCGATCGCCTAGCGAAATGACACCGTCCGTGAACCTACCGATACCACCGAGCTGTGGCGGCCGACATCGAACACGACGCGAGCTCGTATGGTGAAACTTTCAACAAACATGATCAGTATATGATACGAAGCGATGAAATGCTGGTACCGAAGTAAACGAGAGTTATGGGAGACATCTGCTGCCGCATGTCGGATTAGCTGATCCAGTACCACATTTTCGGGCAGGAGGACACTGGCATTCAATGTCGACCACCGGCGTCTAACCAGCTACGCTAATGTCAGGCCCACTACACGAGCCATTAGGCGATAACAAGAGGCCGGCTCAGATAATCTGATCATTTCTAGAGATAGAGTAGTGCTTCAAAATATTACTGGTCGATTTTATCAGCATCGGCATTCATTCAGACTAACCCTCACGATACCGGTATCTCGGCTTCTCTATCGGCCTGCTAACATATCCCAGGAACAAACTGCGGAGTGCGGAGTAATCATACCAATATCTCCGCAAAACCCACTAACACCTAGGGCACACGTAGGTACCTTGTCTACTTAATCATTAACTCTGGCTATCTTCAAGTCTACCACATTCGATCGAGGGACGATTATTTCACCGCAAGATGTATGTCTCCATCACGGTCTGGACAGGCTTGCTATACACCTTGACGCAGGTACATGCATCATCACAGACCCTGGCGAATCGGCCATGGCTAGATCCAACACTGCCAAACGAACAGCGATTGCAACTTTTCCTCGACCAGTTGAGCAACACCCAGAAATATGCTATGGTACAAGGCGATACCGAGCTCGATGACAACGGAACTGGAGTCAACCCTTGCATAGGACACATCTCTGGCAATGAGACTCTCGGGGTACCCTCAATTTGCATGGGAGATGGCCCAGCTGGGGTTGGAAACAACTTAAACAACGTCACCGCCTTCCCTGCCCCAATTGCCGCCGCGGCTTCGTGGAATACTACCCTCGAGTACGCTTACGGACAAGCATTAGCCCAAGAGCATATGGCAAAGGGCCGCAATGTCGTTCTCTCACCGACTATCAACATCCTCCGGTCGCCACTATGGGCCCGCGCAGCCGAGACCTTCTCAGAAGATCCATGGTTGACCTCTCGAATGGCCGTGGCGGGTGTCCTCGGCGTCCAGAGTCAAGGAGCTTTAGCTTGTCCCAAGCATCTTGCTGGGTACAATCAAGACACTAATAGATTCGGAGTGGGTCCTGATTGGGATACCATTGACGTCCACATCGACGAGCGGGTTCTGCACGAGCTTTACCTGCCTGCTTTCAAGGCGTCTGTTCAAGAGGCAGATGCCGCTTCTATAATGTGTTCCTACAACAAGCTGAATGGATTTTTCGCTTGCGAAAACGACTGGCTTCTGAACACTACATTGAGACAAGAGTGGGGGTTTCAAGGTTTCGTTGTCGCTGATTGGTACTTCTCCACACGAAGCACGGTTGGCGCCGTAATGGCTGGCTTAGATATCAGCATGCCTGGAGGTTCTCTCGAGGATTCATACGGATTCCCAGCCTACTACGGTGACCTTCTGGTCGAGGCTGTCGAGAACGGAACCATACCAGCCTCGCGCATCGACGATATGGTTGCAAGAACGTGGCGATATATGTTCAAGCTTGGAATGGTCGACAATCCAGTTACTGGAGATGCGGAGTCGGTGGCAAGAACACAATCCCACCTTGATCTGGCTCAGAAGATGGCAGAGGATGGCTCCGTCCTTCTCAAGAATGATAACTACACGCTACCTCTTTCACGACAGAAGTACAGGCATGTTGCCGTCTATGGTGTTGACGGGACCAACCAAAGCCAGGTCACGGAGAACCACGGAGGCTTCGTGATCGACACGACAATGGTAGTGCAGTCGCCTTTCGACGCATTGAAGCAGCGAGCTGGCAAAGAAGGCAACATGACAGTCACTTATGCTGAGGCCTATCCTGGTACCGGGCAATTTCCGACGGTGCCTTCTAGCATGTTCGTTGACGGTGGTCTGAATGTCACATACTACACGACTACAGACTTCTCTGGACCTATCAACCAAACCGACTTTGTACCTAACATCACCTCAGCCTCATTCCCCAAGGAGCTCTGGGTATCATGGCCCCAGGTGTTTTCCTGCGTCTATGAAGGCACTTTCAAAGCTAACACAACCGGGATGTACCATTTCTCCCTAACCGGCCAAGGAGATGCCATACTTTACATCAACGGACAAGTCATCGCCAACATGTCGAAAGCGAACTTTGGAAACACCATCCAAGGTATCGCAAACTTGACAGCAGGAGATGAGGTTTCTTTGGCCCTTAACTATTCCATGGGCTACTCGCTGTCCACCGGCGCATACGGCATCACACTGGGAGTCGATGTAGGCAACGAAGCAAGAGACGAAGAAGCAACTTCACTTGCAGAAAAGGCTGATATCAGCATTATCTTCGCGTCCGATAGGCATTCCGAAGGTGTTGATAGCAACATTGGTCTTTCTCTCCCCGGCGACCAGGACGCAGTCATCTCTCGGATCGCCAAACGTTCGAAGAAGACAGTGGTAATCCTCAACACCAACTCGGCCATTCTCATGCCCTGGATCGATGAGGTCGATGCCGTGATGCAGTCCTGGTATGGAGGCCAGCAGATTGGCCCGGCGCTTGAAAGACTGCTGTTTGGGGATGTCAGTCCGAGCGGCAAAATACCGGTGACGTTCCCCAAGACACTGGATGACGCTATCAAGATCACGTCAGACCTGATCGTACCCTATGAAGAGGGGCTGAACGTTGGATACAGGTGGTACGACGAGCACAAAGTCGATCCGCTATTTCCATTCGGCCATGGACTCACATACTCGACGTTTGAGCTTGGCAGTCTCGCTGTGCATCTCGCAAACTCTACTGCCACATCTGGCTCTGAGCGCATCATTTGTACTGCGACTTTGACAAACACTGGCGCCGTCTCTGCGTCGGAAGTGGTTCAGCTTTACGTGTCCTATCCGGAGGCAGCGCGTGAGCCTCCCAAGCTGCTCAAAGCATTTGCTAAAGTGCACCTCGGGGCAGGTCAGAGTACAGATGTTCTTCTGGAGGTGCTTATGGATGATTTGAGGATCTGGTCCGAGCAGAAGAAAGACTGGGATTTTGTACATGGCGAGTATGGCTTCCTTGTCGGATTCTCGGCGAGCGATATCAAGCTAGAGGGAAAGATGGTTCTTTAAATAGGCTATGATCAATAGTGTTCAAATATACAGTAGTGTCGCAAACTATTGATTACGAGATGATACCAGCGGCATTCAGGTTTGTGACAAGAATGCGCCCTGGCCAATATTAAACCCAGCGTTGGCGAATAGGAAGGCCCAGGCTTCGTCGTCTACAAAGTCAATATTAAAGGTTGACGCGTCTTCAGACGCAGAATCAAAGGTGGTCTGATCATTGTACGCTGGAGTGATATCAGGCCTCTGCGTAGTCTGCGCATGGGTGGGCGCAGGTTGGTGGGTCGTAGGGTTCGCGGCTGCGGCGTGCGTTGCGGGTATGGCAGGTATGTGCGAAAGCGAAGATGTATGGCGCGCCTGCATTGCTTCGTGCTGAGTGGAAACATTGCGCAAAAACGCTGCTTGCAATGCGCAGCTTGTGCTGGTAGGCGCTTGAAGTTTCTCGAATACTGTCGCAGCATTGCGAATGCTATCCAGCGCTGGCATTTCCATCTCGGACCGGATATATGATGGTGCTGAAAGTAAGAGCTATATTCGACGTAAGTAGTTGGCTTTACTAAGGTGAGTTATTAAATACCTTGATGAGGAATACTGCGGCATAGGCGATCATGACATGCACACTGTCCTGAGCGAAGTACAGTAGTTGAGATGCCGAAGTTTCAGAAACGAGTTTAAGCATGTCAAGCGCGCTTGAGTAGCTGTTCCAGATAGCTTCTGTATCGACAGAAGTCACAATATCCTTCAGTTTGATGGATGCGCGTAGTGAGGAAGTGTATAAGAGTAGCCGCGCGTAGCTGCCGTAGAACGGGATCAGAAATGACTAAGAAATGGTGGGCGAAGTCAGTACGCTTCTCGCATCAGTTCGTGCATGGATATTACTTACATGACAGTCCTCGCCTCGCTCAGATACTTTCCCAGTCCACCTCTTTTGCCAATTCACAATTTCTGCATCAACCATACGTAGCGTAGACCGATAGCGCGACGCTTCATGCCGTTGCTGTTGAGCATATTGTGTCGTCATCATCTCGAAGTGGGTGGAGGTGATAACGCGAAGCGATACAAATGCGCAAAGTAGCCGGTCGTTGGCCATTTCAAGAGGATGTAGATACCAGCTGCTTACTGACTCTAGATAGTTGCTCCTTTCGATCATCCATGGCTTGCCGGTCTGCAAACTGATGCTGTACACATGTCAGTATCATGTGATAAGATCGATACCACCCTATTCCTACCTTCGGTCATAGACAAACAGCACCAGCCATGTTCTTTCTATGTTTCTAAATTGCATCGCCCGGTGATCAGACATGTTCTCTGGAGGTCTCATACCGTCACTCCCCAGGTGATGCCAACCAAGCTCGATGGCCATCCTGATGGCGTAGCCTACATTTAACCATGCACGATTATCGCGGGGCTCTTTCCAATATGTCAGGATCAATATGGCTTGGACCGTCTCAACAGATTTTGCACCACAGCGAAAGCTCTCTAGAAAAAGCTCTTCAGCGTGAGAAAGCAAATCCTTACGCAGCGCAGGATGTAAAAGCTTTGCCGCTGCCGCCAGAACGGCGGTGAATAGGAACGATGACTTCTCCCGGACGTACTGAAAGGTATGCAGCGAAGGGTCCAGTTGACTAATGAAGGGGTTGAGGTGCTTCATGAATCCAGCGAATAGCTCCATAGCAAAATGAAGGTTGACTACTCCTTTGACAACCGGATCACTGTCTGAGGTGTCTTCTGTGCATTCTTCTGACGCATGCCCGTGTTCAGTACTTAGCACATTCTGCAACGAGAAATCTCCTCTTGTGATCTGTCGGTTGAGAATATCAGAAAGTCGAAAGCCTCTGCTTTCTGTCCAAAAATCTTGGCTTGAACGCTGGGCTGACTGGGGTTGAGAACGCAGTCTAGAAGCTGGTATTTGAGCGCAATGTGTGCCTGTCAATGTATCCGCATCACCCGCTACAACACCGTCATGGTCAACATGTTGAGCTTCGCCGTTCCATGATGTCGTCGCAGCATTATCTTGACCCGTTGAGCTTGGTTTCTGCAATCTACAAATCACATCAGCCATTTTCTGTCGTATGGAAAAAGTAGGATTGACAAACTTGAAGCCGTGCTTTCGACCGCGCCGGTGGCCAAGAAAGTCACACTGCAACGATTTACGCGTACACCTCACGCACCGCGTATCTTGCGCCGTCTTGTGGCACTTCATCTTGACCTTGCGACATTGCAAGCAGGCATGTGGTCTTAGAAGAGATCAGTCGCGTAACTGCAGTCAACCCGGAGCGAACTCACGCGGCTTTCGAAGGCTCGCGACTTGGCGTTTCATCAGCCTCTGTCATCGTGAATGTGTGTATAAGACATTAAGGTCAGATCGGGCTCGAATGGACATACAGTGATAGGTAGCATCTGGATAGTGTGGTGTCAAAACGGGCAAGGTATCGAGGTGTCTTATCGCTATCTTCATACGCTAACCGCTTTGGAAGCCTTCCCGAGGTCCTTTCTGACACGATACCTGCTCCATCATTTTCCCTCCACGGCATTCAAGGAGAAAGCTCGACGCCCACTTCCGAAGCTCTTGCAGCGATACGAACATATCGGAACCGCTGACCCCGCACGGCTCTCTCATATCGGACTCAGCACTATGCTGCGACTTCGGTCCACTTTCATCGTTCGTGCAGATCGCCGGTGTTCTAATGTAGATTGAGTCGCCGGCCATATGGTACGTGCCCTGATGAGCTTATGCATCCATGCACCATACCATCGCATGGGGTTTTCCTCGATACCTAGGTAGTTCAAGTCAACATCAACTCAACGCACATCTGGATACTACGCAACTATCAACATGACGCAAATACCACGGTCGAAGGCCAAGACGGCGCACGTCAACATGATGACCGATACCATCATAGCAAATCTACCGGCAGATGCACTTCGAAGTGTGATCAGAGTCATCTTGACAACGGAGCCATCAGTTACAAGCATCCTAGAAGAACAGACGCGAATTTATCTCAAGAAAATCGCCAATCAGCCCGTCGATCAGCTCTTCCAATCGACGGCCGAGGGAGTTACCTCAACCTTGAACTTCACACGGGCCCAGCAGCGCCTACGTTGCGCCATAGGATGCGGATTGGTTCTCGACAGCTTCCCAATACTCAACAAGGTTGTAGACGAATCCGTCAGCCTTGTCGACGAGCACACCGTGCCTCGGTCGACAGAACTCAACCACAGTTTAGCCTCTGTCGACGGTGATATCGTGCAGGCGTTGACTGCAATACAAAAGCGCTTGTTGTCCGATAGTGGCAGCAGAGACCTCAACGAAGAGGAGAGACCGGTGATGGACTCGCTCTTCACTTCATTGCTACGATGTTACCAAAGATGGCTTGCATCTGCGCAAGACTTCCCTTTCGAACGAAGCACTGCAGTTCTTGCGACTATGCTTGGCCGCGAAAGCGGTATACCGACACTGGCCCATCAGAATAGCTCTTGCCAAAGTCAAATCATCGGACGGAAGACATCGACCTCTATCGAGACTTTCAAAGTCAAGGGTATCGAGCTGCCGAAGCTGTTCGCGGGCCTCTGGCAACTGTCTAGTCCATCATGGGGTACTGCGTCACAAACACAGATGTTCAAGCAATTTGCAGAGTACATTGCAGGTGGCTTCACTGCCTTCGACATGGCTGACCATTACGGCGATGCTGAGGTTATATTTGGACGACTGAGAGCCTCGCTAGCTGACCCTGAGGCCGTTTTCGGTGCCACAAAGTACTGTGTTTTCCACAAGATTACTGTAACCCCCGAAGTCATCCGCGCCAACGTCACAGAGCGGTGTCAGCGCATGAGCGCCAGCAAGGTTGATCTTCTGCAATTTCATTGGCAAGATTACAATGACCATCAGTATATCGAAGCGCTGCGACTGTTGCAGCAAGACGAACGAGTTCGACATCTGGGCCTTTGCAACTTCGACACAGCGCGTCTCCAAGAAGTCATTGACAGTAAGATCGATGTCGTCACCAATCAGGTCCAATTTTCCCTTATCGATGCACGGCCACGGTTCAGGATGGGCGAGATTTGCGCACAACACAATGTCAAACTCCTCACGTATGGCACTCTTTGTGGAGGCTTCCTGGCTGAGAAATGGCTCGGTAAACCTGAACCACAGCTGTTTGGTCCTGACACGACACCATCGCAGCGGAAGTACTTCGAGATGATCCAGACATGGGGTGATTGGGATCTGTTCCAGACCTTGCTGCAGACTTTGAAGGCTATCGCGACCAAGCACAACGTCTCTATCTCGAACGTCGCGACGAGATGGGTTCTCGACTTCCCCTACGTGGGGGCAGTCATCATTGGGGCGCGCATGGGTGTTAGTGAGCATACGGAGGAGAATTTGAAGACGTATGGATGGAAGCTTGATGAAGAAGATCAGCGGAGTATTGAAGATGTGCTGGAGAAGAGCAGGAGGGAGGAAGTGTTCAAGGTCATGGGCGATTGCGGGAGTGAATACAGGTAACAGACAATTGTTAGATTAATTGCCTAGCTTGTAAATTATACGGTTTTTGAGAAGGTTTTGAAATGTCTGGTAAACCTTCGTGAGCAATTTGGGTTGGTTGCGATCCTGGGCGCGTCGCGTCATTGCAGCCCGCCCGTGCACTCGCCTCGTCTTCCTGTGCCAGCTCTGTACGATCTCTCCCTGTAACCCACCACGCGAACGCCTTGCATGCTCATGCCGACCCAGTCATTTCCTATATGGACGACTTGCGGGTTTCAAGATATCCGTAACTGGCATACGCTTATGTGCTCCTACCTCGGCTGACGTCCCCGCCAAACACGCGCATCATGCCGCACCACCTGGGCACGCTTCTGTCCCTTCGATCGCCTCAGCGTCCATCGTCGCACCACCAATCCCTAACTTCCGCGACCCAGGCTATCGAGCTACTACACGCGTGTTACTTCCATGTCCTGGATATACCGCGAGATGCAAACATCGTCGCGCGATTGAAGGCATGGTGGCTGGCGCACCAGCTCCTGGCATAACGATCGAGATGATGATGATGGGTACGGTGATCATACTGGTGACATTGATTGGAACTACCTGGAGAGCTGTCCGCAGTCTCTGGTGACGCGGCGACGCTTCAAAAGCTGGATATATCGATATCGCGACTGTGTTGAGCGCAACAACACGTCTACGAACATATGCTCGGTGTGCGCTTGAAGCCCTTACGCCTACAAATTTGTCCCCGCCAAGGCTCCTAACACCATCTCGTGATAGTCGATGCGCCGAGTCAAGCACGGAAAACGGATGTGTCATGCGTATATCTCACTCCAAAGCTCAGGAGTTTCCTTCCAGACCAACCACCGTGGTGTCCGCATGACTGAAGGTCCGCAACCCGGTTCGTATGATCTTGAGCTGAGATTTACAATTCGGATCCGGACATGCGATTAATGCATCCGTGGACATCCAGTCATGCGCGTGAGTTGGTCGTTGCTTGGCCGCTAGTAGAGGCAGTACTGCTGCTGAAATGCCAACCTTATCAGCTCTTGAAGTGTACAGCATTTGTGCTTAAAACTCACCTAAGCTGTAGAAGCTTATGCCCTGTCCTTCGGGAAGACGAAGCATCTCTCCTTGAACAGTAAAGTAGTCTCCTTCTTTGGCTCCACACAAGATGCGCTCGCCAGGCGGACAAACCACCTCAACCCGCAAGTCGTACAATTGAAAAGAGTCGTCCTTGGCCGATGACATTCTGTTGCCTTTGGAAAGTTGCGTTGCTGATGTTTTGCACGCTCATCCCGTCTCTTCTTGGATTCTATTGACTCCCCGTTTGGAGAAGGGTGGGGCCACCGGCGTTCTAAGCATGACAGATAGCAGCCGGCATTTCATGACACCCCAGCACGATCGCCGGTTTTCGGGCGCCCTGACCAGCCCCTATCAGAAACTAGAACCCCGCTATCAACGGTTACGGAGTCACTGAATCCCCCGTAGATGCCGAACTGCTAAGTGAGATAAGCTTCCCGCTTCGGCTTGGTACTTGTAAGAACCGTTGCGCGCTCCCATGCTGAGAGAGCATCATCATGGATCTATCAAAGAAGGATGCTACGCAAGTTGCGCAAACTTCTGCGTCGAACTCAGACGTCGAACATGGAGCCGTCGGTACGACTTATGAGGTCAAACGCGATCTCGGGCGTCGCCATATCAACATGATTGCCATAGCTGGCATGATCGTATGTAAAACCACTCCAAAGCATTCTTGCAGTCTCTATACTCATGCACCAACTTTAGGGTACCGGACTTTTTCTAGCATCCGGCCAGGCCATCGCTACCGCAGGACCAGTTGGCGCTCTCTTCGGATATCTGTGCATGGGCTTAATTGCATGCGGTGTCGCCCTGTCTGCAGGAGAGATGTCGGCGTTCATGCCTGTCACTGGAGGATTTGTTCGCCATGCTACGAAGTTCGTGCAACCTGCACTCGGCATCGCAACCGGATGGAACTTTTGGTACACTATGGCAATTACAGCGCCAGCTGAGCTCGCCGCTGCGGCAACCTTGATCAACTTCTGGGATAACAGTATTAACCCTGCTGTTTGGTACTCGGTGTTCATCGTGATCATCGTGGTCATCAACTTCTGCGGGGTGAAGGTTTATGGCGAGGTGAGTCCTGACGCAACCTACTTTTGGCTCATGTATCTGACAATTCAAAGAGCGAAGTCTTCTTCGCAGCTCTCAAGATCCTCCTCATCATAGGTCTCATCATCGCCGGCCTAGTCGTAGACCTTGGAGGATCCCCCAGTGGAGATCGAATCGGCTTTCGGTACTGGAAGAACCCCGGTCCTTTCAACGAATACATCGTCCCTGGCAACACTGGCAAGTTCCTCGGGTTCTGGAGCTCCTTGATCTCGGCAGCCTACAGCTACGCGAACATCCAGGTGGTCGCCATCGCTGGCGCTGAGACAAGGAATCCAAGAGTCATCATCCCGAACGCTATTCGAATGACGTTCTGGAGAGTTCTCATCTTCTATGTTGTCAGCATCTTTATCGTTGGCATGCTTGTACCATTCAACGACCCGAATCTTGGCATCTCTACTGGTGATGCTCAGCAGAGTCCTTTCGTCATTGCCTTCCAGCGCGCTGGTATTAAAGTCCTGCCATCAATCATCAACGCCATAGTATGCACTTCGGCCTTTAGTTGCGGCTCTGCATGCGTCTTCCTTGCATCACGTACGCTGTACGGGCTGGCAGAGGATGGACAAGCTCCCCGTGTCTTGCTTCGTACGAACCGATTCGGAACACCATATCTGGCAATAGGAGCTTCTCTCATCTTCATGCCACTTGTATATCTTAGTCTGGGGAGCAATTCTTCGGTGGTTTTTGGGTGGTTTGTCAACATTACAACGATTGCTGGACTGATTGGGTGGCTTGTAATCGAGATCACTTACCTAAGGTTCTACTACGCATTGAAGGTCCAAGGTATCAGCCGAGACCGCAAGTTCACCACCGTTCGCTCAACAGAAGACGATGCTAATGTTATCAGGTCTCGCATACAAGAGCCCATTGCAGCCATACCTCGCCTGGGTCACTGGGGGCGCGCTCGTCCTTGTCATCTTGTTCTCAGGATATAGCGTTTTCTTCCCCGGTCGCTGGAGCGTGGGCACCTTTCTCACATATTACGTCGATATAGCCATCTTCATTTTCCTGTGGGTCGCTGGCTTCTGCTACGCGAGATCGGGAATCATTGCTTTGCAGGACGTTGACCTGTCGGAGATTGCGGATGTTGACCGCGAGAAAGCGGAGATCCTGCACTCGGTGGAAGAAAATCTTTTGTGGTGGAGGAAGTGGGTTATTTAATTTACGGAGGATATCCTTAATGTCTACAACGGAAAAAGTTCACATTGTCCACAGACCCAGGCCTCGATGATTTCTGTTGAAGTGACACATGACCAACATACACAGTAGCAAAGGACAAGCTAGATCAGGGAATTGCAACAATATGTGCAGAATTGATGCTATAGGTATATACATAGAAGTAGAATGAAGCCCATCAAGCTTCAATGTGATTGCGAGAAGACGATCCTAGCGCCCAATCCATCGCATATCCAGACCTACCTACGTCTAGTAGGTGGCGACCTTGGGACCGGGAACAGTGTAGGAGTTGAAGTTGGCGTAGATGTTCGCGGTGTAGCCGGAGTCGGTGCTCTTGACATGGCCGGGGATCTTGGTAGTGGGAGAGGGCTTTCCGCTGCCTCCTCCAGTGACCTTGATCTGAGCGCAGGAGATGTAGAACTGGGGCGGGCTGCCGGGGTTGTGGATGCCGAGCTGCTCGATACGGAGGAGGTACTCTCCAGCGGGGATCTGGGAGGGAATGGTGGTGGAGTAGGTGGCTAGGATAGTGTTAGATAGAATCCGGTACGGTGTTGTAGTTTGTGACTTACCACTCATGTCCCACTTGGCCTGGCCACCGGAGAAGGTGGGTCCAATCTCCTTGATCTTGAACCAGTCGGTAGAGCCATCTGCGGCGGCGGCAGAGTCGACCTTGGTCATGTAGAAGGTAACGGGACCTTGGTGGTAGACGGCCTGGTCGGCAGTGAAGGAGACGGTGGAGCCAGCAGCGACCGAGACAGTGGTGGTGCCGCTGCCCGAGTTACCGCCAGCATTGCATCGCAGGTTCTTGTCCGCAAGGTCGGTGACGGGACTGTTGTTGGGAACGGGCCTGATGTTCTGGAAGTTGGCACCCTTCACACCGTTGGCGGTGAGCTGTTGGAAGATGTCTTGTACCTGTTAGTATATGCTGGTGCAGAATGAGTGGTGAAGTGCCATACAGTGACCCGAGGCAACGTTGGCAAAGGCCGCAACGGCGGTAGCGATAGCAACACACTTCATGATGCGAGGTTGGTAAGTGAGAGACTGATGAGGATAGCGAATGAACTTGAAGGTGCTGATGATCTTGGTAGAGAATACGAGAGCAAAGTCCCCGGTTCTTATATATGTTCTTCCTCACAGATACAACGCCTCGAATGGATACCACTCCATATTGCAGCACGCAGGACATGACCAGAGAGGGTAAACGTCAAGCCATGATTGGCCCAAGCATGAAACTCGAAATGAAGAAACGTCACAGGACAGGCACGATGGGTACCGCAGGGCGGCAAAGAACCCGGGACGTGAGGTGGAGTGTGGATACTCATTGCCGGTGGCAGTTCGTAGAATTTTCCTTCTGGAACGACCTTGTGACAGCCTTCGACGAGGCGAACAAGTGATGGTATGGCAGGTAATATCGCGAGTATGGGGGCTTGACATGCAGGACTGCAGGTCATTGGTCATGCATGCACGAAATGTGCAGACCCGACGAATAGGAAAAGCGCATGTGCCGGCGACGGTGGGTTCTATCCGTCGGAGCTAGAGACTGGCGCATCTGCTGGAACTGTACAACACTGGACGCCTAGGATAGATTAATATCTGGGGTAATATGTTTTTAATCACCATGGTCCAAGCTAGGGCGGAACTTGAGGCGAGGTGAAGAAAAAGGAAACAAGACCGATCCACAATGTCCACCCAAACTGGTTGTCGCACATGCACACCGGTGTACTACGGCAAAATATGAGTCTTGTCTGAACGTCTGAGGTGTTGTTGTTTGTGCGAACGACTCGCAACGGCGTAGATGTTTCATGCCGAGTCATGCAATCGACGCAACCGGATGCCGAACGACAAACGAGGTGATGATTGCCACAACCTCTATCGCTTGAAACAGGCACCTGAGAACTTGTATATTAAACTTGCTGAAAGGTTTTTTGTGCAAGGTCTTGCATATGCAGGCGCCATCGTCTCGTCGAGGTCGATCGAGCAACCGATGTGGCGGGTGGCTGGTCAATTTCCCATCTCTTGTCGCGAACTTGGACAAAAGCAACTCTGGAAATCAAAGGGTTGCTCGCTTGCCCTGTGGATCTGGAGTAAGGCCCGCTCTTCCTGTGCCAGGTTGGCAGCGTGGATGTGAGTTCTCTAAGAGTGGGTTCCAAGGTTTGCTATCACACACTCTCTGTTCCTTCCGTTGCGAGAATGGCAGATCCCCGGCATTTTGATGTTTGTGGTGCTGAAGAGATCGCAGGTGATGGCGCGTCACCGGAGCAGTCAAGCAGGCGCGTTTGGTGAGGCCAGCCCCCTGCGAATATCACTCTGTCGCGCAAGCCAAGTACGAAATCTCGCTGCGCCGTACAGGCTATATCAGAAGCGCTGGAATAGGATTTGTACCCTTATGTATCAAGCAAGGTAACGCATCAGCTTCGAAATATCTTGGAGATACGCGCCTGTGGTTCCTAGGTTTACCTGGCTTCCGCGACAGCGCTAGATACCTTGGTAGAGCTTCATTCAACATACTCGCCTGGAATGTCGTTATCGGACCAAGTAAAATCGCATGAGGCCCGGATCGCACAGCTGGAGAGTATTTGCTGGAAGCTTGCCACGTTGAGTGGGAGCATGGGGGCAACCTTCCTGCTTCCAAAGCTGGAAGGTTGGGACCTCGGGAAGCGGGGTACGACACGTGATCCCGTTGCACGTCGCGTCGCCATCGACATACGCCTAGTACTGACCCGGAAAGTCCATGCGAAAACTGTACGAAGATACGCCAGGTCCACAGTCTTATCACATCGAATGCTGTGTTAGGGCAACAGCGTTGGGCGGTAGTTCGAGCGTTATAATCCCTCCCTCCGGACTCAACTTCTTCTACTGTCCATCTTTCAACTCTTCGTCAATTTCGTGTTTTCCAATTGTTCGTTGCGAGAAAATGTCTGCAGAAGTCGCCACGGATCCTAGTCCGCGGAGCGAGAAATCGGTATCTGCTCATCCATTCTCCCCGCTATCGGCATCAGAACTCCAAGATGCTGCGGCAATCATCAAAGCTTCATGGCCAGCGCACACAGACCTGCATTTCAAGGTCGTGACGCTGCAGGAACCACCAAAAGTCGAGGCACTGAAATATCTGGAGGCTGAGCATAGCGGCAAGCCACTTCCATCAATCGCGAGAAAAGCTTTTGTCAATTACTACATCCGGAACACTGTATGTGCAAAGATGTTGGAAGTATGACTCGCGGCTAATTAGTCGGCAGAACAAATTCCACGAGGCTGTCGTGGACTTGACCTCACGTCGCGTAGATCGCAACGTCCTTCTAGGGCCCTTTGTCCATGCCAACGCGGATGGCGATGAAATCGTCGCTATCGAGAAACTTGTCCTGACCGATGAGAAAGTACAAGCGGAGATTGCCAAGCTCGAGCTCCCCCAAGGCACAGTAGTAATCAGCGACCCATGGATCTACGGGTCCGACGGAGTTGGAGACGAAGATAGGCTGTGGCAATGCTTCCTATACCTCAGGGACCCGATGAACTCATCAGAAGCCGACTCCAACCACTACGCAATGCCACTTCCTATCTCGCCCGTGGTGAGCACAGAGAAGATGGAGGTCATTCGCGTTGATATACTACCGACTGGTGCAGACAACACCATCAAGCCGGTTGAAAAGTACAAGATCCAACCGCCCAACGAGTACATACCCGAGGCCCAACAACTGCGCACCGATCTCAAGCCGCTTAATGTTGTCCAACCGGAAGGTGCTAGCTTCCAAGTCGAACAGCAAGGCACATCAAATGTCATCTCATGGCAGAAATGGAACTTCCGCGTTGGTTTCAATCAGCGCGAAGGTATGGTACTGTATGACGTCCGTTACGACAACCGTAGCCTGTTCTACCGAATGAGCTTGTCGGATATGAACATTCCCTATGCGGACCCCCGCCATCCCTACCACAAGAAGAGCGCGTTCGACTTGGGCGATGTTGGTGCTGGTATCATGGCGAACAACCTCAAGCTGGGCTGCGATTGTCTGGGTTCTATCTACTATCTCTCAGCCGTACTCGCCGACAATCACGGTGGGTCTGTGGAGATGCCCAACGTTGTATGCGTCCACGAGCAAGATGCTGGAATCGGTTTCAAACACACCAACTACCGCACCGGCCGCGCAGTTGTCGCTCGAAACCGGGAGTTGGTGCTCCAGAGCATCATCACTGTAGCCAACTACGAATACATCCTAGCCTTCATCTTCAACCAGGCCGGAGAAGTCGATTACGAAATCAGGGCTACTGGCATCCTGAGCACGCAGCCTATCGACGAAGGTGTCGAGGTGCCCTTCGGTACAGTCGTACACCCCGGTGTACTTGCCGTCCATCATCAACATATATTCTCATTGCGCGTCGACCCTATGATAGACGGGTATGACAACAGACTCGTGTACGACGAGGCGTTCCCGATGCCGCGCTCAGACTTCAACCCCCACGGTACTGGCTACTACGTTCAAGAGACGGTTGTAGACAAGTCTGGCGGCTACGACATCGCATACGAGAACAACCGCACCTTCAAAATCCAAAACCCGAACGTGCGAAACCCCGTCAACGGAAAGCCAGTCGCATACAAGATCCAAGCGCCGCCCTTCCAGAAGATCCTTTCCGACAAGGACTCTTTCAACTACAAACGCGCCGAATTCTCCGACCACAACATCTACGTCGTGAAGCACAAGGATGGCGAATTATACGCAGGCGGTACCTACACCAACCAGAGTCGTGGTGGAACTGGAGTGCGGAGCTGGGCGGAGAGGAACGACAACGTCAAAGACACGGACTTTGTCGTCTATATCCAAGCGGGCATCAACCACGTGCCTCGTATTGAGGACTTCCCCGTTATGCCTTGCGAGATCATCAAGATCCACATGAAGCCGGTCAACTTCTTCGATAAGAACCCTGCGCTGGATGTACCACCGAGTGAGCAGGCGTTCAACAAGAGCAGCTTGTTGAGTGAGCAGCACCAGCAGCCTAGTGTTACTGCGACGATTGGTGAAGATGGTACATGTTGTGCGCCGTCGGCGGCAAAGCTGTAGAGTTGTAGTATTCACGAATTGAACATCATCACGAAGACATGCGGAAATTATTTGTGAGATACCTTGTGATCATCCAAAGTCGAGATTGATCTTGATGCAAAGCTAGGAGCACCAAGAAGAATATGAGTATAGTAAGATGCGCTCAAATTGTATACGACCCATGTTCAACCTTGGAAGGGAAGAGTTGGTCGTGTGCCTGCAAAGCAGGTAAGACGCGCCAAGCCCAGAGTCGCGCTAGTGACGGTCCAAAGCTCATGCCTCGCGGAACCTTCGAAGCCTCAAAGAAACACTCACTCGATCTCCCGCGATATCCCGACCCTCTTTCACCGTGTACCTCCCAGCGATCTCTTCATCAATATCGAGCTGCACAGCGATGGCGCCCAACGACAAAGCGGGCAGAGTTGTTTTCATCGGCAACATTCCCTACGGTATGCGACTGCTCACCCTGGAGCCTACATTGACGCCAGATTTTCTCAATCTGCGTCTTTAACACTACTGTATCCCTAAACTGAGCTAACAAACCCAGGCGGCACTGAAGAGCTCATCATCGAAACCCTCGGGCGCGTCGGACAGGTCCTCAACTTTCGCTTGGTGTACGACAAGGAAACCGGGCGCCCCAAGGGCTTTGGGTTCGCAGAGTTCGCCGACGCTGACGCCGCAGCCTCCGCCGTGCGCAACCTCAACGACTACGATTTGATGGGCAGGAAGCTGAGGGTCGACTGGTCCAACGAGAGCGGCTCCGGCGACAACGCGCCTTCCAATCGCGACCAGACTACACAGCCAGCCATGAACGGCCAACAACCAGCAGCACCAGCACCGGCGCAACCGTCGAGCGCGCTGGGGCCTCTTCCCCCAGGCGTCGAGCTGCCGCCCAACCTCACCTGCCCCGATGCCATCTCGCGCACGCTCTCTACACTCCCTCCCGATCAGCTCCTCGATATCCTCTCACAGATGAAAGGTCTCGTCATGACGGATCCTGCCAAGGCGACGGAGCTGCTGCGACAAGCGCCTCAGCTGGCTTATGCCATCTTTCAGTCGCTACTGCTCCTCCAGCTGGTCGACCCACAAATCCTGACCTCGCTTGTGGAGACATCGGCCGCGCCTGCCCCAGTTGCGCAGGCTCCACCTGTTCAGCAAGTACAGCAGCCACCACCGCAAGTTGCGCGACCGCCTGTGAACTACCCCGGATACCCACCACAAGTCGCGCCTACACCTCCCCAACCTCAAGCTCCCGTCGCACAGCCGTACGCGCAGCCTCCACAGCAACAACAACCACAAGCGCCTGGGATGGACCAGCAGGCGCTGTACGCCCAAGTCATGGCGCTGTCGCAGCAGCAGATTGACCAGTTGGCACCAGAGCACCGCGCGCAAATCCTGCAAATACGGCAGATGTTGATGGCTGGCGGGCGGCCCTAGTTACGCCGAGACTTCCAGCAGCTTCATAAGGAGCGGAAAGTTGGCCTTGGTCTTGCTATGAAAGACCGCTTGTTCCACGAGCGGGGTGCGGAGGTCCTTTGGTGCATACTACGCGACGTAGGACAGAGCACAACACAACCTGATCTCATCGCGAGGAGCTTACTGGAAATCATGGAATACCCCGATCGCTGCTCCAGGGCGCAGTGCTTAAAAGAAGCGATGTTCTCATATGGCTTGTACAGCATGAAAACTTTCCCAGAAGAAAGCGAGACCTGGGAAATGATGAGTCGTGATTTGGATGGATCATCAGACTCTGGATTCGAATCGGATGACTCAGGCTATGCAGATGATGATGGATTGGACGTGCAGAAACGTGAAGGAACATGTGGAGTGTAATGAGTGGCTCCTCAGAAGGGCTGCATAGCACAGTCGCGAATAGATGTACACAGGTCGCACAAGCCTGATTAATGCAAAAATGGACTCAATGTCACACGCGCGCCTTGTTTTTGTTGTAATCCTTGTCGATGCGACTGGGTGATGTTTGACTATCAACGATCGGGTTTAAAGATTTCGGCGGCCTAACCAACATTGAACATGCAAGATAACTACACTGATGGCCTCGGAAATCTCCGCGCGCCTTGACTGTGTCCGATGAAGGTCATGGGAGGAGCTCGCAACACGTAGCAAGGACTACAGCTGACTACTAGAACTACCAGACTAGATTTCCGCGCCCCAGCCTGCACAGTTCACTTTGATCAACATGTTCTCGATGACAGCGAGAACAGCCCCGGAAGAAGCCCCGGTAAAGATCCGCAGAAGAAGCGTTTGCCATCGGGCAGCTATTGGCCCAGCCTCGCCTCCATCCCGTGTGGATCGAGCTAACCCTTGCCGCCAACTCACTCGGTTGCTGGGGCTTACGTCCCAAGCCGAGCACTTCAGCTGCTCTGCACCACACCAATCTTTGCGATTAGTACCGCGAGAGGCTGCTTTGGTTGTCCTTGGGCATTGCGCGCATACTTTCCTAGCCATTCTGCATCGGAAACCTGTACTATATCATCACGACATGACGATTTGAACGATTCTCTCTCACTTGCGACTGTCTGCAGCGATATACCCAGCATATCCCACCAAGAGACTCATCTCATTTGCGCCCGACCCATTGCCAGCACCACTTTGTAATAACAACGCATCTGCGCCCCCGCGATCCTGACTGCAGTCCTGCGCCATCATGTGGAGCAGATTGACCGGTAGCTCTGCTGCCTCCAACAGCAACAAGGACGAGGAAAGTCGCCGCCGCCGTACTAGCGACTCCACGCGTTCCAAGCGCGACCCAGACGCCCGCTCCGTCGTGTCATCGTCGACGACGCGCAAGCCATCGACATCGACCTCATCTAAACGTGACACTGCGCCTTCCGCGTCCTCGATTGCCTCCTTCACGACTGCCTTCGACGAGATGCCGCGCTCACGGGCCACAACAAACAACACGAGCGGTCCCTACGACGACGACAACATGCGTCGCGACGATCGCCGCAGCAGCTATGCCGAGTCGTCCAGCTCGACACTGCGCGACGACAAGGACCGCAAGACGGGTAAGGCCAAGGACAAGAAGCTCGAGAAGCGCCGCTCGACGCGCTCAGTGCGGTCCGGCAGCACGTCGCAAACTGGCGCCGGCTACAGGGGCGAGATTGTTGACAGTCCCAAGTCGGTCCAGCGCAGCTTCAGCGGCCAGATTGGCAGCGACGGCTTCTCGCAGTTCCCAGGACAGGCAGGAGCGCCCATGATGTCGGGCGCTCTGCCAGTAGGAAGCCACCCACCACATCCCGACGACATGGACGATCACGTGCAGAGCCAGTTCCCCGGCCAGGACCCTCTACAATACACCTCGAGCGCGCTCCCTGGCGGCCATCCATTTGGAGCGGCTGCCGACTTCTACAACGACCAGGGCCAGTCGGTGCACCAGCAGCCTGGCGTGAGGCCCCAGCCGCCCTCTGTCATCATAGGACAGGATACCCCCCATCTCATGTCTGCCTCCGCGCAGCCCAACCCGGTTGCCGACACCGGATCGGGCGCCGCTGCAGACTTCTACGGGCCCAGCACAAATGGCTCTTCATCCAGACCTCCACGACCATCGAGCTCGTCCATGCCCGGTGCCTTCGTCGACGACACCCCGACGCCCCAGAAGCCACCGCGACCCGCATCTTCATCGAGACCCAACAAGTCGAGCACCTTCGGCCCAGCTGCTACTGCGGCCGGCGGAGCTGCCCTGGGATATGCCATGGGCCACAGCTCTTCTAATCATGAACACACCACGAGCTACAGCTCATCGAACGTTCGCCCTTCTACATCATACTCTTCTTATACTAATAATACCCCCCCGGCTGCTCCGGCTTCCACGTACAACATGTACGGCCCGGGATCTAATGCTTCTAATACCGCTGCCAACGACGGCAGCTACCTCCCACCCTACGCTGCAGCCGCCGCCTACGGCGTGGAAGGCGCGCCTCCTCCAAAGCCACCTCGGCCAAGCAAGCCAGAGAAGCACTCGTCTGGCAGCATGGCTGGACTGTACGCTGCTGGCGCCGCAGGACTGGCGGCTTATGGCTTAAACCAACATAATTCACATTCACACACCCACTCCAACACCCACACCCACTCGCATAGCACACACCATCATCCTTCGACGCACGGCCCCAACGGACACCATCAGAATGGCCTTACACCCAGTCCATACATCTCAGGCGGCATGGCTCACCAGCATCAGCACACTGGGCCTGTTTCCAAGTTTGTCGACTGGTGGAAAGACTACGAAGACGTGCAGAAGATGGAAGAGTACACCGAGTACATTGGAGTTTGCAAGGGTTGTTTTGACCCCCGCTCTTCCGTTCTGGACGCCCCACGGAAGCACCACTACTACAAACGGCGATCCAATGAGTTTATGCGACCCACTGGTGGCATTGAGAAGCAATCTCGATACTCGCTCAAGGAGAAGAAGTCTTGGGGCTCAATCTCTTCGGGCGAGGAGCGTCGCAAGAACAAGAGCAGCGCCGCGGGCTGGGTAGCTGCAGGCCTGGGCGGTATGGGCCTTGCCAAGGCTGGAAAGGCTGTCTTCAGCGCGGGTCGCGACGACTTTGACGACACATACAGCATCAAGTCCGGTCGGTCAAGGGTCTCACGACACAGCCGCAGCAGATCAGGGGATCGCAAGAGTTACAGCTATGGTAGCTCTGGCATCCGCCACCGGAGCAATTCTGCCGACCGCATTTCCGTCATGTCCGTAGGCGTTACGAGCGACAAAAAGGATCGTAAAGATCACAAGGTCGTTCGCCGTCAGTCTCGGTCGCGCCGTTCTCGATCAAGCTCAACTTCAAGCTCCAACTCAGGACGCGGCAAGACAGGCCTGATCGGCACTGCCATTGGTGCAGGTCTTGCAGGAGTCGCCCTTGGAGCGGCCACAAAGAAGAAGCAGCACAGCCGATCCAGATCCCCGAAGAGGGTTCAAGTGGTTCATCACCGCAGAGACAGCAGTGACGATGAGCGTCGTAGGAGAAGATCGCATTCACTCCGACACAAAGCATCTCGAAGCTCAACATCCGGAGCCTCTGTCATCGAGATTGGCCAGACTCACGAGTCCCAGGGTGGCTTCCTTGGAGGCTTCTTCTCTGCACCTCCACCAAAGGAGAAGCGTGTGAAGACAGCCAATAGCCTGAAGAAGAAGAAGAAGGGCTTCTTCAGCTTCAGCAACGCTTCAACGTCTTCATCTGACTCCGAGATGGCATTCGGCACCGGCTACGTAAGGAGGACGCGCAGACGATCGTCGCCGAAGAGACGAAACTCGGATGAGCGACTGAAAGCTTCGCTACTTGGTCTTGGCGCTACGGCTGCTGCTATCACAGCCGCGAAGGCTGGCAAGGGCAAACGCCACAACGAGGTCGTTGCTGTTAAGGAGAACCGTCTTGGTCGCAAGACCAGTCAAACTTCTTCGCGGCCCGCCTCCCGTTATGGAGACGACGAGTGGGAGGACTTGCCAGACGATGGTACTTCCGACTCTTCGAGTGATGGCGGTCTCGTATACGGCGATTACTCCCTGAAGAAGACCAAGAGCAATGAGTCTATCGGATCCAACCACTCAGGTACGAACAAGTGGGGCTGGCGATGGGGCTTTGGCAAGAAGAGAAGGTCTTCCAACAACCTATACGACAACATCGCTAGTACATCGCTCATTGGGCCCGCCGCAGCTGGCGCAGCAGGTGCCTTGACCGGCGCAGCTGTTGGAGCTGCCCATGGACATCACGACAGTGAGTCTAGCAGCGCCCAAACATTGCAGTCGGTCTATCCAGTTGCACCCCATGACCCCAATGCGTCGTTCGACGCACGCCGTACAAGCTCTATCGTCACCAATCAGCCTATTGTCACCTCAGGACCTGGTCCCATCCCCATTCAACACCCTCAGCCAGTGCAGCAAGTCCCTGGCGCCATCTACTCAACACAAGCACCATCGCAATCTGGGTACACCACAGCAGGTCCTTCAGACTTCCCACCGGCACCTTACCCACCTCCTTATCCCATGCAGTCTCAAGTTCAGAACATTATCATTCAAAGTCCTCAGCATCCTCAATTCCGTCGGGCAAACTCTTCTCCTATCCAAAGCTCGTCATGGAAGCGAGATGCATCTATCGCTGGACTTGCAGCGACTGCCGGATTTGCAGCAGTTTCTGCAATGAAACACCCCGACCGACCTCCGAGCCGACCGCCGTCCGCGTCTAGCAATGTTCGCTTCAACCTGACACAAGAGCAGGCAGAGAAGGACCTCCGTGAGCGACGCAAGGAGCAGGAGAGACTCGACGAGGAGGCCGAGCGGCGCCGAGAACAACAGAGACGCGAGGACGAGGCGCGTCGGGAAGAGGAAGACCGAGTGCGCCGAGAACAGCTGCGACAAGAGGAAGAGGCCCGGCGAGCGGCACTTGCGCTCCGTGAGGAAGAGGATCGCCTGCGCAGAGAGCGGCAGCTACAAGAGGATGAGGCTCGACGGATTGAAGAAGACCGCCGGCAAACCTTGCTCCGCTTGGAGGAAACGACGCGCCAAGAAGAAGCGCGACGCCGAGACGAAGACGAGCGACGTCGCCTAGAGCTGCAACGGCAGCAGGAGGAGGCCCGCAAGTTCATGGACATCGAACGCTTGGCGAGGCTCGAGAACGAACGCCGTCGCGAACAGCAAGAGGTCCAGGCACGCCTCGCTCGGGAAGCCGAAGACCGCGAACGTCATCAACGGATGTCCGAAATGGAGCGCCAGCGTCAGCTCGCCATCGAGGCTGCGGAGGCTGAGCGCAAACGGAGAGAGCGTCGTGAATCTCAACAACAAGAAGCTGAGCGTATCGATGCCGCGAGACGCGAAGCTGAGATTCAAGAAGACATGGAGCGCCGACGCAGGGAACGCGAAGCTCAGGACTACACCGACCGATACGAGAGCGACCGGGCTCGGAAGCTCGAACAGCAGCCAACAGGAGATTCAATGGCTTCGACTGCCACTGTTGTACAACGCAAGGAGCAGGAGCTGCAAGACCGCGAACGCGAGGCTTTCAAGTCTGACAAGAAGTCTTCCGTTGCTGGCGCAGTAGCTGCTGGTGCAGCAGCAGCAATCGCAACTGCCGCGATCAAGGACTACAAGGACAACAAGGACAAGGAGAAGGAGAGGGAGCGCGAGAAGAAGCGCGACAGCAAGTCTTCGTCTTCAACGAAGAGCAGCAAGAGCGAATCCTCCTCGTGGAAGCGCAGCAAGAACGATTCTTCTTCGTCCAAGAGCAGCAAGAGTGAATCTTCATCCTCGAAAAGCAGCAAGAAGCGGGAGCCAACCAGCGTCAAGACTATCGAGCCCAGCAAAGTCAAGCAGGACATCTTTGACGAGGACATCTTCAATCCCGATATGTTCAAACAGAAGGACACTTCACGCCAGGACGCTCGCGAAGTCCTTCAAGATTGGGAACAGAGATACTATGCAAAGCCAATATCCCAAGCTGAATTCTTCGCACCGGAAGAGCTCTTGGCCAACGACAACCTGCCCAAGGTCCGCCCAGTAGACCCGAACGAGGGTGCTCCAGATCTGCCCATCTACCAGTCCTGGGAAGACTATCCTGTCAGCCAGCCCAAGGTCCCGCCTTATCCTCCATCGTACGCTTTCACCGCCACCAGAAATGGTCGGTCCTCTCAACCACAACCGCTACCTCAAGTTCCATCGCTGAACCTCATCTTGCCTACTCCTCCCGGTAGTCGCACACCTTCTGTGCGCAGTGCATCTGCCCCTCCATCGCCCGCTATGGAACCCATCAGGGAGACTAGAGAGACTAGACGTGAGCCAAGAGATGACGAATCGAACCGAGCAAGGTCTAGGGTAAGCTGGGGCGAGAACCAGTTCCACCACTTTGACGTACCTACTCCGGAATCTTACCGCGAGCAATTTGTCTCAGATGGCGATCTCAGGTCGCGTGAAGCCACCGTCGAGCGCGAGCCGCCCAAGCCCGAACAGACGACGTCCACCTACACACCCTACCGCCCCGAGATGTCAAGAGTCCCCGAGAGCAAGGAGACTGCACCAAGCACGCAATACGTTCGGGACGAGAAGGACTCCAACTGGGACAGTGTCGTGGATGCTGCTTCCAAGAAGAGCAACAAGAAGGAGAAGAAGTCAGCTGCAGCGGCGGCAGCAGCAGCACTGACGACTGCAGCGGTTCTTTCCCGAGATCAACGAGATCAAGAGGACGAGCGTAGCTACAGACGCGACAATCCGACTGCATCTGCCCTGAGCAACCCAACTGCATCGAACCTTAGCAGTGCGACCTCCTACGATTTCAGCGATCCAACTGCGTCTACCGTCAGCACTATCGTCAGCAATGCAACTGCAGCTGGGTTCAGCAATCCGACTGCTTCTTCCTTGAGCAACCCGTTTTCCGATGGAAACAGGGCCCCATCCACTATCGCTCCATCGATCATCTCAGCTGCACCATCTTCCACAGTCACTCCCTCCATCATCTCAGCTGTGCCATCTACGAGCAGCGTTCAGACAGCATACTGGCAGCCTGAGTCAGAGCGCGACGCGTGGAGGGCGCCCCAACAGACTACAGTGGGACCTGGCTTTGTTGAAGGCGAGATTCCTACACCGCCAGTGTCTATGCACATGCCCGGCGGCTGGGACGACATACCGGAATCTGAGGTGCTTGCAGAGGAGCCGCCGACATCGTCTGCGAAGAAGGACACAAAGGGTAAGAACAAGACTAATGATACTGACGAAGTTGTAGCTATGCAGAATGTTTCTCGGCGTGGAGAGCCAACATCTGCGGTGAAAGAGAGGGAAGCTGAGCCAGAGGTCAAGCTCAGCAAGAAGGAGAAGAAGGACAAGAAGAAGAAGTCCAAGTCATCGAAGCGAGCCAGTGTGGACACTTGGGAGATGAGTGATCCCAGTCCGCCATCAAGCCCGATCATGGAGCGCGATCCCAGGGACATTGAGCCCTCCCGAGATCCCAGGGATATTGAACCTTCTCGATCTGCTGAAACCTCACGTTTCGCCGACTCTTCTCGCTCAACTGAGCCATCTCGATCTGCCGAACCACCACGTCTAGGAGAAGCATTCCAAGAGTCCCCTAGTCCCCCGAAGAAGCCTGCGCGACAAAGTGAAAGCAGCGGCGGTAAAGCCTCCACCGCTGCCATGGCCGGTGGTTTCGCTGCTCTAATGGGCATGACCATGAACCAGGATCAAAACAGGATGGCCTCGGATGCCGAGCGTGCCAGGAAGGATCTTGAGTCCACAGAGAAGCACCATTCACGCGACTCGCCTGTATCTCCACCGAATGGCGCACGTGCACTCGAACGGAATGAGAAGAATGTGACAATCCCAAGCTACGCATTCGAGGGCGTTGAGGAGCTGGCCGATAAGACACCAAGGCCGAAAGTCCAGAAAAGACACAGCAGCGGCAAATGGTCACCTAGCATCAGTTCTCCTCTCAGGACCGAGACGACGTATGACGACTACATAAACGCCCGCACCATTCCCGATCCTTCCAGATACCAAACAATGGTCGAGGCCCCAAAGGTTCCCACTGCAGCGCCGTTCACGATGGCGCATGATCCAGTCACCGCTCGTAACGTAACCGACTCTGAGTACTATGCTCCCGACGACGTGCCGAGCCGGGCGGGCAACGACAAAGAATCGAATGGATTCTATCCCGCAGACTTCAACGAGGAGGCAAAGGACAGGCACTCACGAAACGATCGCGACCAGGATGTCGATGACAGATACGATGATGACTTCGACGACAGACCACGCAGGTACGATGATGACGATGTGGGCTCAATCGCTTCTCTTAGCTACAAGTACGACGACCCCGATCGCGAGGAGAGACGCCGCAGACGTCGCGAAGCCAAGTCCGAGACACGTGAGAAGAGCCACGACCGCGGTTACGATCTTGAAGAGAGTGGAGAACGGAGGCGAAGACATCGCCATCATGAGGCTGATGAGGGTGCTGACGACTGGGACACGAAATCCGCCATCTCCGAGACTGGCGAGCGTCGACGCAAGCACAGGAGAAGGGATGGCGACAGAGACGCATCACCCGAGACCAAGACTAGATCACGCTCGTCAGCAGCTTCCGAACTCGGCGACCACGATGATGATCGCAAGTCCTCCCGGAGACGATCCAAACGAGATGATGACATGGTTTCCGTCGTATCCTCAATCCCAGATCTAGACGAGGATCGCAGCTCAAGGAGGGAGAAGGAGAAGCGTCCAAGTGGCTTCCTGGGCCTTTTCGGCAGCAAGTCGAGGGAGAACTTGAAAGAAGCTTCAAGCAAGTCCTCGAAATCTAAGGACGACGACGATGAAGAACGCAAACATCGTAGACGGAAGCATCGGTCGGATCGCGGTTCCACCTACGGCGGCTCAGACGATGATGACATGCGCTCCACGATCTCGACCAGTAGTCGACGCGAAAAGAGGAGCAGCCGCAGTCGTAGCGAGAGAGGAGACGGAGACAGGACGGATGCTTATGATGACAAGGTACATCGCTCTTCTCATGTGCGATAGCACCGTTGTTCGCAATGTATTTAGAATGAATGTTGATGTCGTGTTTATAGGATCTCTTACAACCTCGAACCCCGCCCTCGCATGCCGATGAACAACAACAACCACAACAGCAGTCTTTTTTAGGCGATCGGGCAGTGACCACAGCCACTCCAAGTCCACTGCCCGTAAGTGAGCCTGTCGATCAGGCCCACGAGGGTAGTGGCATGATCCTTGGAGATCGGGCCGAGTTTCCTCTTTCGACCTCGGATGATGCCCAACGCTTCACCGCCTCTGGAGACAACGACCTACCGCCCGAACTATCGTTCGAAGACAGCCGCGCGCTTCTAACTCGCCTTACAGGCCTTCAGCCTTGGCAGCTGGAAGCTTTCCCCGATGAGCTACCTCCGCTGCCGCTGTCTAGGCCAGGTTCGCCAACACGTTCGCCAGACGTCACACGTCCTTCGACCGCGATTTCTCAACGTCGACTATCATCAACGGCAGTTCCAATACGCTTCCGCAAGCCCGTCATACCCTCTACCGTTGACCCTAGCTTAGCAGCTGATCCTCTTCCTGGCCCTTCACCAACCCGTTCTCGCCATGGCAAGACGCACTCCACAGAGTTTAGGAACTCTCGAGAGTTCCGACCTTTGTATCTGGTGGAGCGCAACCGCAAGTCCAATGAGATCGATGAGGTGTTGCCAGCGCTTCCACCCAGTAGTGCCTCTTCAGTAGTCTCTGGCGCGGATTCAGAAGAAGAGTTTGAGTCTGCTCAAGAGTCGCCTTACGAGAGCGCTGGACAGTCATCTTATGACTCATTTTTCGATCCTTTGAGTACCGTAGCGGACCTCATTGCGCCCAGCCATGGACCGGAGCTTCAGCATCCCGAGCTTGCCCATCGCGAGATTGAAGAAGTCGAGGAATCCGGCCAAGCTACCCCCAAGGCCTCTGACTACTTCACAGGTGCCCAGGAAGCGTCAGCACCGTCTAGCGGTCCCAACTATGAATCGCTTACTGCGGCACTGGAGCATGCCAGAGCACAGGAACAGGATTCGTCCACCGACGATTTCATGTCGACTTTGACCTCCCCACAGGCGGAGACTCCTCTTGAGACAAGCGCGCCGCTCGACGACAAGATGATGCGCGACGTTCCCAAATCCCGCGACACTACTTCTGCCCCATCGAGTAGTTCATCAAGACTCCAAGACGCTGCTCTTAGCGCAGTAGTGGGAGGATTGACAGCAGCTGCTTTGCGAAAACGCTCTCCTTCACCAACTCGATCTCAGCGCGATGACACCAAAGACAAGGCTTCGTCAGCTGCTGAGCCAGAGCAACCCGAGCCCGAAACCATCGAACCTGTTGTCGAACCATCGCCAAAGGGCAAGGGTAAGGCCAAGAAGACCAAGAAAAGTAAGAAGGGTAAGGAGCCCGTCGCCGCCGAGTCTCCCGTAGCCCCGTCGCCTGTTATCCCATCGCCCGTAGCTCAATCACCCGAGGAGATGATGAAGCCATCGCCCTCCTTCAGCTTCGCCACTACCTTCGTTGACAACGAGGAAGATTGGGCCAAGAACAGGACTGAGTCCGTCGTTACGGACGATGCTACGCTTGTTGGTGAGCCTGTCGGAACGCCCAAGGATACCAAGGCCTTTCAACAGAAGGTATTGGACACTACTGCACCAAAAGAGGACGAATCCACCGAGGTCAGACGCGCTGTCTTTGATAATATCCCTCAAGAAACTGCGAGATCAGTCGAACCTGTCGAAGAGGCAAAGCAGGGTCTTGGGATCACCACCGAACCGGCTGCTACAACTGTCGAAGTTTCACAAGACGCCCCTGTTGAGCCTAGCTCTTCCAAGTCTGTTGAACCCGCAATTCCTGAGCCGATCGTCGAGGAGGAAGTTGCGACTACACCCAAGTCCAAGAAGGCGAAGAAGAACAAGAAGGGTAAACGCGGCAACAAGCAAGCTGAGGCTGAGGCCGAGCCGGCAACCCTCCCAGAGGTTCCTACTCAAGATGATCAGATCTTGCCTTCGTCCGAGTCGCAGCAAGACACTATTGAACGCGATATCCTCGAGCCATCTTTCGAACAGGATGAGCCCAAGGACAATGTTGATGTCATGGATTTCTTGGTTCAAGAAGAGGCACCAGTCACTCCGACCGATGAAGCAATTCCGCAAGAGGCAGCTCCGCAAGAGACAGTGCCTGTATCTACTACCCCGGCAAACCCCGAAGAGCCCAAGTCGGAAGTTTCAGCTGGGCCTGCCACACCAGAGGTTCCAGCTCGGCCTAGCACAGCAGATGGCGCCGAACAAGCCAAGAGCACTCCCGTCGAAGAAAACCGCCGAGCTTCCGGGATCGAAGGACAATCGGCAGGTTCAGGCTGGGGTTCCGGCCTGTGGGGTGCTATCGGATGGGGCAAGAAGAAGGCCCCACCGCCGCCAACATCTGAGCCTCCGTCTTCTCCGAAGCCCCAATCTGCCGTCCTCGCCGCACTAGCTGCAGCCAGAGAAGAGGCCAAGCGCAAGTCACAACCATCCTCACCAACTGTGTCTGAGAGGAAGAGCTCCAAGTCTGAGAAGAGGCCTTCTATCTCCCGAGTGAAGACGCAGGATGAGACGTCAAAGCCGGAGTTGCTGCAGAAGATCGAGTCTAGGAGATCATCTGTTCCTACACAGAGGCCTACTGAGGCCACGACCCGCGAAATTGTCAAGGAAGAGGCCAGCTCGAGCGTTGCTCCTCCTACGGCGGTCTTCACTGATGATGGAAAACCTTCCTTCGCATTCCCTCAGCCATCAGCGGCTCCTCAGGAACTATCTATCGAGACTCCCAAGGAAGCTCCTGTCGTCGAAGAGAAGGCTACGAAGCAATCTGAGGATGCCACGCCATCTACTGCCTTCTTTACCGACGACGGCAAACCGTCTTTTACATTCCCGCCGGTATCTTCCACGCCTGCAGCTGAACCAACGACAAAGTCCAACGAGGCGGTTGTTGCCAAGGAGGAAAAGAGCCCTGCGTTCGTGTCCCCGCGTACCGCATTCTTTACCGACAATGGGAAGCCATCTTTCACCTTCCCCACGATGCCATCCGCCCCTGCGGTCGAGCCAAGCGTCGCATCGAGGGAAAGACCTCTCGCAGAGGAGACACCGGCTCCTGTTGACGTCTCGCCACGGAATGCGTTCTTCACAGATGACGGCAAGCCTTCGTTCTCGTTCCCTTCGGTGCCGTCTGCGACCATCGAGCAAGCGCCTTCGGTCGCGAAGGAAGCAGAGGTTGTGGAAGAGCAGAAGAAGCCTGCGTTTGTCGCGCCCCGAAGCAGCTTTTTCACTGATGATGGAAGACCTTCATTTGCATTCCCATCAGTGCCAAAGTCTGCTGAGCAAACAGCCTCAACTGCCGATGAAAAGGCCCCTGCGAAGACCCAAGAACCAGCCACCTTTATTGCACCTCAGACCAGCTTCTTCACCGATAATGGAAAGCCTTCATTCACCTTCCCATCAGCGGCAGCACCCGCCCAGCCCTCGGCAACGATCAGCAAAGACACCATCTTTGAAGAGAAGCCTGCTGAGCAATTGTCTCTTGGCCGAAGTGGTTTGTTCACTGATGCTGGAAAGCCTACCAGCACGATCTCTGACTTCGTCCCAACCGAGTCTGGCGGTTCCGCTTACGATCGTATCTCGGTTGAACCCAGCTCGTCAAAGAAGAAGATCATCAAGACCAAGAAGGAGAAGAAGGCAAAGAAGAGCAGCGTACCGATTCCCGATTTCGATGAGCCTGCAGCCGACGCTGCCAAGTCTGCCGATGCTCCAATTGACACGGTGACAAAAGATCTGGGCGACCAGGTGACCGCTGAGCCTGTTAAGCCTGACCCTGAAGCAGCCAAACCTGCTGAGACTCCTTTGGAATCTGCAATCGAAGCTTGGGGCGAACAGCTAGTATCTGAGCCAACTCCTCTGACTGAAGAGCCGCCTATCGTTGATTCTGCCGAACGTACCGTCAAGCGCGAGCAACCAGCTACTACAGAGCCATTTACCATCGACGAAGATGAAGTCACGTCACCTGTCAGCAAGAAGAAGGCTAAGAAGAGCAAGAAGAGTAAGAAGGCTGAACTCGAAAGCACTGAGGTTGAGACCGCAGCCCCAACAACTCCGATCGAACCTGCTGCTCAACGTTCGCTGGATGCTCCTGCAAGCGAATCTGCACCTGTCACCGAGACTGTTGCTGAACCGGTATCCGCAGAGGTTGTGCAAGAGAAGATCGCGCCCTCTAACACGGAGGCTGCAGAGCTTGTATCCGAGCTCGCACCGACTGTTGAAGAGCCTGCCCGTGAAGAACCCTCTCTACCTGTTGATGTGGCCACACCCGCAGAGCGTGAAGCACCAGCTGAGTCCGTGCCTTCTGCTCGAGAAGATGCGCCAAAGACAAAGAAGAGCAAGAATAGTAAGAAGAAGAGCGGTATCTCCACGCCTCAGGAGGAGCCTATGACTGCTACCGAGCCATCTTCTGTGACAGCTTCTGAGGCTATTGCCGACCAGCCGACTTCCGTTCCGGACGTTATCCAACCTTCTATTGTCGAGGCCGCTGACATTCCTTTGCCTGCGCCGCAACCCGATGAAGACCTCACACAGCCTCTCGAAGAGGCACTCCCCAGAGATGCCCCTGCCGAGCAGGAGCCAATTCCCGAGCCCTCTTCTGCACCTGTAGAAGCCGATCCCCCTGCTACATCCAAGACCAAGAAGACCAAGAAGAGTAAGCGGAAGAGCGGCACTGTGACACCCCAGCCTGAGGCCGAAGTTGTACCTGAGCAGACCGAGGCACCCCTCGAGACATCTGCCCCGATCAGCGAACCAGTCGCAACTCCAAGCGAAGTAGTTGATCGGTCCCGCAACATCGAGCTACCTTCATCGGCCGAGCAAGCTGCCGATGTAGAGACCTCTCTACTCGAGCAGAAGCGTGACGACGGAGCTGATGCCGCGACTGTCCCTTTCCCGACGGAGAGCTTTGATGAAGATCTCTCAACACCATTGGAGCAGTCGAAGTCTATGGACGAGGTTACTCCTTCTGTTGAGCAGACAGTGGAAGATGCTCCATCGACACCTGCTTCGAAGAAAGACAAAAAGAAGAAGGGGAAGAAGAGCAAGGCTGTTGAGACACCTGTGGAGGAGGTTGTGGTTCAAGAGGAGGAGAGCAAGAGCAGGCAGATTGGTCAAGGGGAGGGACTCTTCGGTGCGGAGACATCAGTCATGGAGAATGTTGATGTGAAGGATACGGCTACCGAGGAGACTGGATCGGCCCTTCCCAGAGAGCAGCTGCAGTCAGACGTTGCAGAGCGTGCGAACGAGATCTTTGCGCCAGCTGAACCAACTCGACTTGAGCCCCTGTCTGAGGCTCCTATCGTCCCGACAGAAGATGCACCGATCGCCGAGCCAAGCCAGCCTGCGGATCTAGCGGTCGATGATGTTGCTGAAGCACCATCTTCTTCTAAGAAAGACAAGAAAAAGAAGAAGAGCAAGAAGACGAAGACCGATGAGGAGACTCTGGCTCCCCCGACCACCGATGTCCAGCGCGAAATGGAGCCTACTCTACAGACTCCTGAAGCTCAGCCCATCACTGAAGCTCTGCCTGAACAGCAACATCCTGAACCTGTTCAAGAAGTATCGGTCGATGTTATTCCGGAATCCAGCGCGGTTGTTGAAGACACTGCCGAAACCGCCGCAAGGCAGACTTCCATGGACGTTTTGACTCCTGCACGAGAAGCCCCAGTCGAAGAGCCCACACGACCTGCCACGCCATTGGAGGAAGAGCCTTCGACGCCATCAAAGAAGTCTAAGAAGAAGAAGGCCAAGAAGGGTAAATCCGTCGAGATTGAACCCACTTCTGCAGATCCAGCCGATGTGCAGACGGAGACCCAACCTTCTATGGAAGCCGCTGGACCTGAATCTCAGTCAATCGTGGATGCCGCACTCGCCGGATCTTCCAAACCAATCCAGGAGGCCCAGGTCGAGACTGAAGCAATCGCAGCAGACCGAGCGATCGAAGTCGCGCCTGAGGTTCCTGTAGAGTCAGTCGCCGGAGCAGAGGCGGTGCCTCTTCCTGAGACGCCGGCCCGCGAGATCGATGAGCCCATCGCGGAGGTTTCTCAGTCCTCGGTGCCTGCCGAAGATGTTCCATCAAAGCCATTGCAAGAGGCTTCAACCACCGAGGCAGAAGCAGTACCTCTTCCAGAGACGCCAGCCCGAGAGATCGACGACCCGATCGCGGATGATCTGCCAGCAACCCCATCGAAGAAGAGCAAGAAGAAGAAGGCGAAGAAGGGAAAGTTAGCTGACACCGAGCTAAGCACCCCTGTCGCTGAAGCTGCCAGTTCTCAGCAAGACCCGTTCATTGAATCTGCGCAACCCAAGGCACCCGCAGTTGAGGCTACCCCATCAGTACCAGTCGAGGAAATCAAGTCAGAGCGGGATGCATCACCGGCTGAGCTTGTAGCTCTTCCGGAGACTGATGACCAGGATCTGGAGGAGCCGACAATCCCTCAGGCTGAAGCTGCGAAGTCACAAGAAGAAGCATCACCAGCTGAGCTCGTAGCTCTTCCTGAAACCGACGACAAAGATCTCGACGAGCCCGCAATTCCCCAAGTCGAGGCTGCGGAGAACGTTCCTGCTGTTCCCGAAGTCGTTGCCGACATCTCTGATAAGGTCGACATCGCACAGCCAGGACCCACTCAAGATTTCACCGTTCCAGCGGCTCCTACCGAGCCTGTTGCCGAGGCCGAACCAGCTGAGCCAATCTCGAAGAAGAGCAAGAAGAAGAAGGGTAAGAAAGGCAAATCCATCGACACTACTGAGCCCAGCACACCGGTTACTGAGGAGCCAGCACCACAGTTCGACGTTCCTCCTGAGCCTGTTCAAGAGGAAAAAAGTGTTGCAGATACCGCGGCGCCTTCGCAGGGAACGACTCGTACAGTTGTTGACACCGATGAGCCTGCACTTGTCCGGGAGAGCGTCACGGACGTTTCACCCGCGCAGCAGGATGCGCCCATTGAGGAAGCTTTGGTTGCGCCTACCCCTTCTAGTCAAGCTATTGAGGACGAAAGCGCCGAGCCTGTCTCGAAGAAGAGTAAGAAGAAGGCAAAGAAGGAGAAAGCCAACCAAGAGGCTGAGGTTGAGCAAATCCCAGCGACGCCTCTGCCTAAGCCTGTTACGGAAGATACTGCTGCCGATGCCAAGCTTGATGTCAACCTTGAGGCAGCTGCACCCGAGACTACTGAGCAGCAGCAGACCATGGAACGATCAGAGCTCGAGCCCACAACTGGTGAGGCGTCTTTTGACAGGCCGGTCGAATCTGCCGCCGATGTTGCTACCCCGGCAACTCCTCTTGAGAGTACGGACCACCCACGCGACGTACCATCAACGGAGAGGTCACTGCCCGAGACTTCACAAGTTCAAGACCAGGCAGAGGCCGAAGATGCTCCCAGTACACCCAAGAAGAGCAAGAAGAAGAAGAAGGGCAAGAAGGGAGAGTTGGTCTCCGAACCTCAGACTCCCGTTACCGAGTCTGAGCCAGTCTTCCCGGAGACCACTGTCCAAGAAGCGCTTCCATCTACCGCTGAGACCACCGAACAACCGGTTAGTCGGGATGTTGCATCCGAGTCTACTTTCGATGTTCTGCCTACGCCTGTTGAGACCTCTACCACTGAGCAAGACGTTCCCGCTCCTACAGAGCCAGCGCAGGTTGAGGAAGTGGTTCAGGCGATCGATCTTGAGCCAGCACGTGATGAACCCGTCCCAGAGCAAGCCACCGAGGAAGCGACACCACTCTCAAAGAAAGACAAGAAGAAGGCCAAGAAATCCAAGAAGGCTGAACTTGAGAGTGAGATGCCTGAGGTATCTTCTGCGCCAGTCGAGACCGTCTCGAAGACCATTGATGAGCCAGCTCGCGAGGAACAAGTTCCGGCGACTATCCAGGAGACACGCATTGAAGAGCCCGTCGTCGAGACACAGACCGTTCCCGAGGCTACATCTCCCAAGTCGATACCAGTGGTTACCGCAGGTCAAGATGATGTACTTCCAAGTACTCCGCTAGCTGGAGACGTCGCTGTTACCACTTCGGCCGATACCGCGCCTGCAACTGAAGCGCAAGATGAAGTCACAGTAGTCGAGAACGAGGACGTTGCGCCTGCGACTGAACAGCATGAGGAGGAGTCTACTTCCAAGAAGAGCAAGAAGAAGGCCAAGAAGGCTAAGCGTGCTTCCATCGCCGAAGAGCCTACTGTTCCTTCTGTTTCTGAAGCGACAATCGAGAAGGACACTATCCAACCTGAGCAAGCAGCGACTGTACCCGAACCTGCTGCGGACTCGACACCTGTGCCTACCATCGTTTCTGATACCCTCCCTGAGACCGCCACAACCGAGGAGCTTACTTCTGACACTACACCCGCGCCGGAAGTGTCTGTGGAGCGCGAAGCGACTGTCGATAGCACAGCCCCGTCCGTTCCTGAAGCCTCGGTCCGACAGAAAGAGGAAGCATCAGTTCCCAAGGAGCCGATAGTTGAGTCCAAGCCGACTGAGAAGACGCTGGCTGCCGATACACCCGTGCCCGAGGTCACTGAGGAAGCCGCCGCTCCACTCTCGAAGAAGGACAAGAAGAAGGCAAAGAAGGCGAAGCGCGTTTCGATCGCCGAGGAGCCCACTTCTATTCCGTCAACCCCTGTCAAAGAGAAAACTGAGCCAGTCTCGGAAGAACCTACGTCCTCGGCTACGGAGGCACCCGCCTCGGAAATCTCCGTTGTGGAAGAGGTGCCAAGCACTTTGTCCGACGTTACCGAAGACACTTCATCTCACCTTACGCCTGCCGAAGACCTCATTCCCACACCTGAGCCTGCATCTGAGGAACTCAGTCAAGTTGAGGCTGTACCTGAGATCACCAGCCCTGTCTCGAAGAAGGACAAGAAGAAGTCCAAGAAGTCAAAGCGCGAATCCATTGCTGAGGCGGAGACGGAGACTCAAGTCGAAACGCCAGCAGAGAGGTCATTAGAGCGCGCTCTTGACGCTGCTGACATTGCTGCTCCAGTTCTCGAGCAGCAGCCCGCCCAAGCCACATCAAGGGAGCCTACTGCAACTCCCGTGGTTGCTGAGGAGCCAAGCAAGAGCGAAGTGCCTTCTGCCGTCCCAGTTGAAGATGAGCGACTTCCCGCAACCACAGTTGCAGAACAGCTCCCATCTGAGGTAGTGGCTTCCGAGCCAGTCTCTGCCACCGTTTCGACCGAGACTTTGTCAGAAGAGCCCGTAGCGACATCTTCGACCATCGATGAGCCAACCACACCTTCCAAGAAAGACAAGAAGAAGGCGAAGAAGAGCAAGCGCGGATCAGTTGCAGAGGTCGAGCCATCTCTGCCTTCCACTCCGGTTGATGAACCCACTAGAGAGCTTACGGAAACAGTCAAAGATATTCCCACTGTTGAACAGGAGCCTGTAGTATCAACCATCGAGCCGAAAGAGCAGTCAGACGTTGTTCCTACCGTTTCTGAGGATACAACAGCCTCCACTCCTGCGGTTGAGCAGATCGTCACGGAACCCACGGAAGAAGAGGACACAGCGTCACAGTCGAAGAAAGACAAGAAGAAGGCGAAGAAAACAGCCAAGAAGGCCGAGGCGGAGTCTTCTGAGCCTATCGTCTCCGCTCAGCCTTCGACCGAAACAGCTGAAACCACTTTGACAGAGCAGCCTTCATCGGTGGTGCCTGAGACGACAACTACGACCACCACCATCGACGAGGTCCCGCGCACGAACGTTGATGATTCGACCGCTCCAGTCACAGTCGCCACTGAGGACCACGAAGGCAAGGAGCCAGCTACCAGCCGCGATGTGAACGACTCTACCAAGAACGAACAGCTCAGCATTGCGCCTACAGCTGACAACGCGGTTGAGACCACCACATCAGACGCACAGACTATTCCCAGCACCACTGCCGCCTCTACAGATGTCCAGCCGGACGACGAGCAAGAACCAGAGGAATGGGCTGGGCTATCGAAGTCGCAAAAGAAGAAGCTGAAGAAAGCCAAACGCGCGTCCGTTGCTGAGGTAGAACCATCCCGGTCAGCCACACCTGCAGAGGATTCGTCAAAGGTTCTATCTGCCGAGCCTCAGTCATCTGTTCCTGAAGTGGTCAAGGAGACCACTACTGAGCAATTACCCCAAGCGGATGAACCCAGTCCCCTACCAGTCGCGGGACCTACTAGCGACGCAAAGGAGGCTGAAGCATACCTGGAGCAGCCCACTGCGATTTCGGAGCCAACAACCATCTCCACCCCAGCTGAAGACCCTGCGCCAACCACCGCTGCACCAGACCCGTCACCAGGCGATCCCAAGCCGCCAGACAGAGAGCTCGAAGCGCCTTCGTCCCCTTCCTCCTCCAAGAAGGACAAGAAGAAGGCTAAGAAGCAAGCTAAGAAGGCAACACCTGCGGAGCCTTTTTTAGCAGATGAGACGCCTGAGGCAGCCAACTCTGATACTCAGCCGTCTCTGTCGATTCCTACACTTTCGGAGACCCAACTATCTTTCTCGGGGATACCGACACAATATCCCCAATCTTTTACGAATAACGAGCTTGTTGATGATTTTGATGATAAGAAGGAGGTGGAGATTGATGATGCCGCTGAGGAGAGGGGACGTGAGGAGGAAAAGAAAGATGAGGAAAAGGAGGATGTTCACAGGGAGGATGTGGAGATGAGAGATGAGGAAGAACAGGAGAAGAAGGTGGAGGAGGTGGTTGCCCAAGCTGAACAACGTGGAGAGCCTTCGGTCGTAGTCGAAGAGTTGCCAGAGCAGACTGCAACGGAGGCTGTCGCTGCTGAAGAGAAGCCAACGGAAGTGGAACAGTCTGTCGAATCGACCGTGGCGCAAGAGCCTACAACTGCCAATGCAGACGTTGCCGAGAAGGACATCAAGGAACAAGCACCTATTGTGGAAGACCTTGCGTCTGAGACAATCGTTCCAGTCGATACTAGCGTCACTGAGCCATCCTCGGCTCCAGCTGTCGACTCAGCGCCCACACTGGAAGACCCAATCCCGGTGGAGACGCCTCAAGAGCCCACATCTACTTCGATGGTCGTTGAAGAAGATCAACCGACTGCTCTGCAGCAACAAGACGAGATCAAAGAAGTTGTGCAGCAAGCTTCTCAGACACCAGCAATACAACCGCCCGCTTCACTCGGCGGAGGTGATGAGGACTCGACCGCCCCTTCTAAGAAGAAAAAGAAGAACAAAAAGGGCAAGCGCGCGTCCACAGTGGAGGAACAAGAGCCAGCCGTCAGCGTTTCTGAGCCTGAGCGCGATACCGCGGACAAGCCAAATGAAGACATTACGGTTGCAGAACCCAAGGAACCAGTCGCTTCTATAGCTGAGGATGTCAAGCCCCTAGAGGATGTCGCAATCGATCGAGACATTGAGGTTGCGCGTCCTTCCGAGCCTCAAGCGGATACAACGCCCGTTGTCGAAGAAGCCGCCCTGGCCAAGGACGAACACGCTACGTCTGATGTCCAGGAGCCTGTACCTGTTCCGATCGCGACAGAGGAGCGCGAGGATACCATCGCGCAGCCCGAAACCGCCACGTCTTTGCCTGAAGTGGGTGAAGAAACGACTATCGCAGAGCCTGTCCCTCAAGATATTGACCATACTGCTAAGAGCATCGAAGAACCCGCCATTGCAGTCCCAAAGGTTGATCAGGCTCAGGAGTCGATCTCAACGCCAACGTTCGAGGAGCCTACCTCATCAAAGAAGAACAAGAAGAAGAGCAAGAAGGCCAAGCAGGCGACGGCGCCTATTGTGACTGTTCCCGAAGCTCAGTCTTCTCAGCCAGAGGAGCCATCGTTCATGCAAGCTGAACCAGCCCCGCTGGCGTCTGAGCCAATTAACGAGCCGGAAGTGTCACGCGAGTTCCCGGCTCCTGAGCAGGTCGAGGATGTTCAACCAGCTGTTCCGACCATAGAAGAGACACCAACAGACGACAAGACGATCGCCCCAGAAGAGCCGATATTGAATCCTGGCGATGAGACGCACCAGCCTACGCTACCAAACACCGAACGTGAGGCGCCTGCTGAGGTTCAAGAATCCGTCCCCGAGCCTCCAACGACGGCACAGTTTGAGCCAGCGACTTCTGATGCCCTTCAGCTACCTACCGATGAGCTTCCTGTGCCTTCGCCTTCGAAGAAAGACAAGAAGAAGAGCAAGAAGGCTAAGAAGCAGTCCCAAGCGGAAGAAGCAGTGGAGGAGACCACTTCTGATGTACCTCGAGATGTTACTACCGAAGCCGCGCCTACTCCTGTCATTGAAGAGGTTGCCGAGGCGGTCGTCGAGCCAATTGCTGAGCCGGTCGTGGAATCAGTGGCTGAGCGAACCATTGACCCAGCCATCGAGACAACGCCGATCATTGAGTCCACACCAATTGAAGACGCATCCGCACCAAAGCCTGAGCACATGCCATTCGTTTCAGAGACTACCGTCAATGAGCCGACAACGTCTGACGATGCGCCAGTGCCTGTCACCGAAGACACCCTCGAGTTCTCAGAGCTTGCGACATCAAAGCTTGAGCCGGAAGTGATCTCCAAGCCAATAGAAGACGCCCCTCAGGTACCCTTGCCCGAGGATCGCATCATCAGCCCACCAGTCGAGACTTCCAGGGAGGAGTTTGTTGGCCCAATCCAGCCTGAGATCACATCAGATGCCAAAGACGAGCAACTTCCGACCCCAATCGTAGAGCCAGAGGCTCCACTCGAGATCGTTGATGCCGCACCGCTGTCCAAGAAGGACAAGAAGAAGGCCAAGAAGGCGAAATCGAAGGCTTCCGACGCTGTCACGCCTGTCAACGAAGTCGCAGTACAGCCCGAGGTCGCAATTGTCCAAGATGTTGGCACTAGCAGCGATGAGCCAGCGACTCGGGATGTGCCACTTTCTTTGCCTCACGAAGATGCTGTGGTTGAGACAACTAACCCTACGATTGGGCAAGAACCTTTACTGGACGACCGCGCACTTTCCATGCCCCAAATGGAGGAGATCAAAGAGGAAACCAAGAAGTCCGACCTTACACCGCCTCTCGTAGACGCTATTTCAACGCCCTTGCCTGATACTGTTCAAAAGCCTATCATTGAGCGACCGATCGAAGAGGTGTCAGCCATCGATGCGCCAGTCATTGCGGCGCAAGAGACTCCTGTTACACAGGAAATCGCAACCGAGAATCAAATCGAGGAGACAGTCAGCCAAAATGTGCCAGACACCACTGTCACTCCAGCGATCGTTGAAGAGCGACCTTCCAATGTACAAACGATGGACGTTGAGCCTCAAGTCGAAGAGCCAGCATCCCCATCAGTCTCCAAGAAGAAGAGTAAGAAGAAGGACAAGAAGTCAGATGTCACAACGCCAGCTCCCGAAGCCTTGCCTACAGCAGACTCCGACAGCGTTACTTCTACGATCGAGGACATCGCGTTGCCTACAGCCGAAGTACAAGACACCATCGCATCAGTTCCAGATGAGCAGCCGAAGGCCGAGGCTCCGATCCAACCAGAGACTACCGTATTGCCACAGACCGTCAGTGAAGCACCTGTCACCGAGACTGCATCTACAGTCAACGAACCATTCTCGGTACCAGAGACGACCGTCGTCGAGGAAGTCAAGAATGAGACCGTTACGCAGGAGCCCGTTCTTGAGCGTAAGCTGAGCAAGAAGGAGAGGAAGAAGGCCCAGAAACAGGCTGCTGCTCTGGTCGAGGAACCCATTGTTGAGAAGGAGCCCGTCGTGGAGCCAGCCACGGAGCCAGCCACGGAACCCACTGTCGAGCCTGTTGTCGAGTCTACCGCCGAGCCTATCGTCGAGCCTATCGTCGAGCCCACGATCAAGCCAGCGACGGTAGAACCAGCGCCTGCAGTCGATACCACTACGGTTGAGCGTGTTCAAGAGACTTACCCAGTGGTACATGAACTCGTTGTTGAGTCTTCATCTTGGCGCGAGGTACCAGAATCGACGATCGAGCTATTGCCTCAAGAAGCAACAGTGGAGGACACAATTGTTTCTACTCCAAAGAAGAGCAAGAAGGCGAAGAAGGACAAGAAAAGCAAGACGCAAGCTGCTGTTTCTGATCTTCCCGAGGAGCTTGTCAAAGAAACATCAAATCTTCCTGAGCAAGTACAAGCAACGGAAACGTTCGAGACTGAGCCCGCCGCCACCGAGCGACTACAGCCTATCAGCCTACGGGATCAGGACACAACGATCCCGGAGACTGAGCCAGCGACTTCGACGACCGCTCAGATCGAGGAGACAACAACGGAGTCTGTGAATACGGAAGAGCCTGTTGTCCATGCCCACATTACTCCCGAAGTAATCGAACAGCCTCAAGAGCCGGCTTTCTCACAAGAGATGGATGTTGACAAGCTACCGGAAGATGTCTCAACAGGCACCACTGATGTTCAGGACCGTTCTATCCCCGAAGTTGATGTGGTCGTTCCCACTGTCGCACCACCGATCTTTGAAGACTTCGAGCAACAATCCTCTCTAGAGCTGATGCCAGACGCCTCAGTCGAAGCGTCAGCGGAGCAAACCACCGTAGTGGAGGAGGCCAAGAGCGTCCCAGAAGCACAATCTGGGAGCATTGAAGCCCAGCCAGCCATCCTTGAACCGTCCATTCCGGAGGTACCTCTTGCATCATCTTCAATCGCTAGAGAGCTGCCATCGGAGATGCAATCCGAGCCTGCAACGGAAACAATCGAGTTGAGCAACGAGCAGACACTACCTGAGCCAGTGGAGGAAAGTTCCCTTTCGCGCTCAATGTCGAAGAAGACGAAGAAGGCCAAAAAGGGCCGGAAGTCTCTTGCCGACAACGAGACTTCTGGACCCGCTACGATTGCCAGTGAAGCCCCTTCAGAAATCGTCACCGAGACACCCGTTGAGCAGGTCGTCCATCAGCCAACTATCACCGAGACCGCGAAAGAGTTGGTACGGTCTCCCACGCCAGCAGAAGAGAACGCGCCGGTCGTTCCAGTAGTCGAGGAGACCCCAGTACCTGCCGTCGCCGAAGCTATTCCAGAAGACAACTACCAGAGCCTTGAGGAGCACCAGCCTATCGAGCCTATCGAGTCCACCACGACGCACGAAGAAGCTCGTCAAGTCACTCATGACGACTCTGTTCCAGCAAGCGAGCTCTCCCCTTCTCTTAGGGCAATCCAAGACGAAGCTGCCGATCTGCGACTCCGTGCAGAAGCACTCGATGCTGAGCTCGCCACACGAGACGACGCTGATGAGCCCTCCACCATCGAGCCCGCTTCCATGTTCGATATCGTCAACAAGCTCACGAAGAAGGACAAGAAGAAGGCGAGAAAGAGTAAGGGCGACACTGACGCTATGCCGACGACTCCTGCGGCCGAACCTGAGGCTGCGGTTGAGACGAAGGAAGTCGTCGAGACGCCCGCATTCGTATCTGCGCCGACCTTGACAGAAGAGCAAGTTGTCGATAAGGGAGAGGTTGTCGAGACACCCGCGCTGACAGAGGATACCATTGCGACCGATGGGCCTTCTCGCAAACTGAGCAAGAAGGAGAAGAAAAAGAAGGGCAAGCAGCCTGCAGTCGATACAGTCGAATCTTCCGAGACAGCAACGCAGTCGAGCGCGCCGATCGTTGAGTACCCAGAGCCAATCGCCAAGCAGCCAACAGAGTCACCACCAGTCGTCACTGAGTCTGCAGCAGACGCTGTCGCGCCAGAGAAAACCCACCAGGCTTCCCGTTCCATCGATACTGAGCGAGTAGTACTTGATGAGCCAGCTGCAGCCGACATCCCGGCCTCATCTACCGTCACCCAAGATCTTCAACAAACACTTGTGGAAGAGAAACTAGTGCCGTCAAGGAAGCTTAGCAAGAAAGACAAGAAAAGGGCTAAGCAAGTTGCCGCGCTAGAGGATGCAACAATCTCTCTATCTGAGGATGTTCCGTTCTCTACTTCGACTGAGTCTCGGGAAGTAGCTTTGCCTGACTATGAGGTAGCTACGTCAGTGCCTGCACCTTCCAGTGAGGGTTTTCCTGCGACGATTGTCGAGGCTTCCAAGGAGGCAGCTATTGAGGAAGTCCCGGCTATGACGCCGAGCCAACGTGAGGTGGAGACACAGGTCGATACCTCAATCGTTACACCAGCAGAGGCAACCACGGACAGTCGGCCACCACCCGTCGTCGAGCAACAAGAGCCAATTATCGAGGAGCCATCTATTCCATCTCCTAAGCTCAGCAAGAAGGGCAAAAAGAGAGCCAAGCAGGATACCCTCCCCGCGCAGGAACCCGAGGCGCCCGTTACGGTAGACGCACCGTTTCCCGAGACCAGTGAGCCCATCGTTACGAAGATACCGCACACAACCCAAGAGGTATCCAGGGACACTATCTCTAGTGGACTAGCGACCGTCGAACTTCCAATCGCGACGAACGTCACGGAAGAGGCACCTCGGTTAGAGCCATCTACTGTGCCACGATTTGACCCAGAGCCAGAGGTTAAAGTCACCGAAGTCCAGCCTGAACCGACTTCCATCGACCTTGCCTTCAAGACCTCCATTACGGAAAGCACCGAGCCGCCTCGCGGATTCCCTGCTGTGCGTGAATCAGAACCAGAGTCTGCGATTGCCCCGACTCTCATACGCAAAGAGAGTAAGAAAGACAAGAAGGGCAAGAAGCAAGACGTGCTTGCTGAACAGCTTCTCACATCGAGAACCGACGATGTAGTGGTCTCTGAAGGCGTCCGAACCGAAGAGCGGCCTGTTGACTCGTCAAAGCCCATGGACCAGCAAGTCACGGCTCCCATGGACATCCCAACTGAGCCCACACAAGACACGTCAATTGCGCCAGTCCTGGAGAAGCAGCCCCAAGAGATCATTCCGCCAAGGAATCTTTCAGAAGAGCGTGTGACCGTTGACGCTCCAGCGACCGAAGCCACCCCCGAGGCCGAGACGACTCCCACCAAGAGTAAGAAGCAAAAGCGCAAGTCAAAGTCTCCGAGGACGTCAAGAGTGCCCGCTAGCGTTGCGCCCATCGTTCCGGTCGAGGAGACAGCCCCTGAACCGACTGTTGCGCGTCAGATTGTGTACGACACCCGCCAAGATACGATCCGAGAACGCAGCCTTTCTCCCAGGAAAAGGCCTACAACGCCTTCAACGCCCGGGTCGCCAGTAATTGGAGCAATTCTCAGCCAGCCGAAGAGGGAACACGTCAGGTCGATGTCCAACGTCTCTATTCCTGATCTCCACTTCAGAGCCAGCGAATCCGATAGCACTGCTCAGCACCCTTTACTACACAAGAAGTCGTCCAAGAAACACAAGTTGGCGGCTTTGTTTGAGCGCGGCAAATCACCGGATGGTGCTCCTGTGGAACGAGGTCTGCGAAAGGAAGGATCTGGCAGTGTCAGAAACCTCGCCGAACAGTACGAAAGTCAATCACGATCTGTTACGCCCATTCTACCCCCATCCCCCGAGAAGCGATACCTGTCTCGATCTCCTTCGCCTGAGAAGCGTCAGCTCCATTCTCGAGTTGCATCTCGTAGTCAACTTGGCTTGGCATCACCAGTGCGATCAGATTCGAAGTCGCCCGCAAGAGACATAGACTTCGCAGCTACTGTCGCCGCCAGTTTGCAAGAGTCTGGTTTTGATCCTGGATATGTCATCAACGATAGAGCTTTCCATCGCTCGAACTCCATATCAGGTGCTCGCGATATCACGCCTGATGATGACATTGCCGCTGCAAAGGAAAGAGCCGGCAGATCACGACTTGGTAGCTTGAGTCGCTCATCATCGGTCTCCGGCTCGCCAAAACTACGACCACTCCAGCCTAGCGGACCCGATGTTCTGCCACCCATCGAAGTAGCAATGGCAACGACTGACACTGCATCGTTCGACCCACTGGATGTGCTCAACGACCCCGCTTTTGCAACGCGAAAGTCGCCTCCTGGTGTTCTTGAAGAAGCCGACCCTGATGAGTTGGCCGGGTCGTCAAGTCTGAGAAGGAACAAGAGCAATAAGAAGCGTTATCCGATACCAGAAACTCTAGTGGAATCTGAACACACTCGCGAAGAAGCAGACGCTTCAGTTGCGCCGATTGTTCGAGGCAAGAAGTCAAAGAAGGACGAAGAAGGAGCTCCACGTCTGCAAGACCGTGTTGAGTATGCAGCTGCAGAGACTCCAGCGATCGAGGCTCATCGAGATGTGCCTCTCGCTGTTGAGACTCCAGCTGACTCCACAGTCCGCGGAATTGAGCCTGCTCAGTCCGTGCCTCGCGCGCCAACCTCCACCGATGTTCTTCCGGAGGTGACGACGCAAACGACAGGATTGGAATTCAAGTCTATCGACGTCAAAGAGAAAGATTCCAACAGACAAGACACGATGACGAGGAAGGAGAGGCCCAAGAAGTCAGTGAAGAACGCCAAACCTGCAGTCACTGAGGATGTGCCCGTACTGCCCGTGACATTCGATCAGGAAGCCCGTTCACTGACCGCTGGAGAGCCGAAGGAATATCCATTTCCACAGGTGACGCAAGAGAAGGAGATCGAGAGGAAGAAGGAGGAGACACGCAGGCGAGAGTTGGAGAAAGAGAGGGATATGGATGCATGGGCTCCATCGCCAAAAAAGAAGAGCAAAAAGAGCAGGAAGACTGAAGAGAGGATTGAGGGAGAGTCGAGCACCGCGTTGAGGGACGCACCACCAGCCGAGACACCAGCTGCCGTTCCTGAAGTTCACAAGCGCAGGACACATCCTGTATCTTTTGACGATGAGCAGCCGGATGAGAAGCGCCTACATACATTGGAGTCCACTCAAGAGCCTCAATTCATCACTGAGAGAACAGCATCACCAGCGCATGTTGTCGCATCAGAACGCTCACACTCCGACAAGCGCTCCAAAGAAGCCAAATCATCAACGCATGGTGCAGCACCAGCCAACGAGCCATCATGGTCATTCGCCGAAGTTCAAGACGACAGCAGTCAGAACCCCGCCACTGCACAGTCAGCACAGCCAGTCGAGAACGCAACACGTACGCTGAGACGGTCGAAGGAACCGAAGACTCCTCTGAGTGCATCAAAACGCTCAATTGCAACTGATCAAGATGCCGAAGACAGCCCTGCTTTGCCAACACACCCAGTGATTTCTGGCGCGACAACTCCAGGCACCGACTTTGCGACGAAGGAGCGAACCTCCTATCTGTTCGATTCCTCTCCATCAACACGCGCCTATGGCACTTCACCAGCAATTGGGCCGCAAACGCCTGCTCATGATCCTCAGAGAGTCGATGATACTCCGTCAAAAAGCAAAGGCAAGAAACCACGCACGGAGTCGCAGCACGGTCGGACATCGCCTACGAAGGAGATTGTACAGAAGGAGTCATACAAATCCTTGTTTGGAGATCCAAACGAGAAGAAGGGTGAGGCCCTTTCCACGCCTGTCGCAAAGTCCGAACGCACGCCAGGCACCAAGCAACTCGAGTCCATTGAGGAAGTCAGCCCGGATGACACCAAGCACAAGAAGTCACGATCCATCGCTGATGTCGGCGCGCCAGAGCGAGGACTCAAGTCAGCTCGTCGCACCGAGAGTCTCAGGCAACTTTCTGATCGCCTGAGATCACCTCCGCCCAGCACGCCAACGCCCACGGGTCGTCGCAGTGTGGCATCCATGGCAGACAACTCGGGTGGAAGAGATTCACCATGGTCACAGGTCAACGACAGCGTTGACCGAACCATGACCCTCAGCCCCGCACGCCGCATGCCTCGCTCATCTCCGAGCGCAGACCCGTTGAAGCAGTACATTGCTGAGCAGCGGTCGCCCAGTGTCCAAAGTCAGCGTTCTCTGAGCAACATCGCGAGGCTTAGGTCTCCGGATCAGGAACGTCCTATGAGCTCTATGAGCAACATCAGCACGCGTTCGGATCGGTCGTTGAGAAGAGTGGACCGGCAAACGTCAGGTGACCTTAGATCAGCCTCGAGGCTTGGCGAGGCCAGTGCGCAAGACGCCAAGAGCGCGCAACCCAATCTCTCCAGCACGGCGCTCGCGGCTGGAGCAGCAGCCATCGCAGGTATCGCCGCCCCACCGGTTTACGACCCAGTCCGGGGTACAGGTAGAGGTCGCCGTACCAGTATGGCCGAAACCTTTGTAAGTAATTCGCAGTTGTTGCGCACGTCGCTTCTGATTACTGACTGTGTTTTGCAGGAAGCATGGGGTGAAGCCCAAAGGTCGCCTAGCTCGCCCTCACGTCCACCAAGCGTGCGCAAACGTCAAAGCATGCAAATCATGGACCTCCAGACGCAACTTGACCAGCTAGCTGCGCAAAACTCAGCTGTCGAGACCGCTAAGGCCAAGGCTGAGGAGGCTTTACAAGCTGCACAACATCAGCGCCAAGTTGACGAGCAACTGGTACTTGAAGAAGTAGAAGCACGTGACCGTCAGATTCACCAAAGGGATATCGACATTGCGCAACTCAAGGATACGCTTCAGCGACTACAAGAAGAGATTGCGCGCCTGAATCAACTCAACAACGCACTAACAGACGCCAATCGCAACCTGACCAACGATGCCAATGAACGATATGGCCAACTCCAGTCCGAGGGACAGATGGTGCATGAGCAATGGCAGGCATCACAACGAGAGCTAGAGAGCCTTCGCAGTCAATACGCTCAGCTTCAGGCTGAAGGCCAGGCCATGCAACAGCAATGGCAAACATCACAACGAGACTTGGAGGAACTTCGTCGTCAGCATACCCAGATGCAGCGAGGTCTCGCAGATGCCGTCCGCGATGAAGTTGGCGAAGCACTAGATGAGCGCAACGCCGAAATCGACCGTCTAACCGCAGAGCTGGCGACTGCACGCGAACAGATCAAGAACCTTCAAAAGCAGATCTTGGCTTCGAAGAAGCCTAGTGAGAGCTTCCTCACTGTTCGCGATGAAGACTACTTTGACAGCGCCTGTCAACAACTGTGTCAACATGTACAGCAGTGGGTGCTGCGCTTCTCCAAGTTCTCTGATACTCGCGCATGCCGCCTTTCATCAGAGGTCGCAGCTGATACACGACTGGATGCATCAACGCGTCAGAAAATCGACACTCGCCTTGACAATGCCATTCTCGATGGCTCAGATGTCGATTCACTCTTAGCGGACCGTGTCAAGCGCCGAGACGTCTTCATGTCCGTGGTTATGACCATGATCTGGGAGTACGTCTTCACCAGGTACCTATTCGGTATGGACCGAGAACAGCGCCAGAAACTCAAGGCGCTGGAGAAGACGCTTTCAGAAGTGGGCCCACCACGCGCTGTGGCACAATGGCGAGCTATCACACTTACCCTTCTTGCGAGAAGAGAGCCTTTCATGCAGCAGCGCGCTCAGGACACTGAAGCTGTGGTGCACGAGATCTACAGCACACTCTCGACACTTCTTCCGCCACCATCGCATCTGCAGCGCCAGATCCAGGAGTCGTTGCGCAACGTGATGCGCTTGGCAGTGGAGCTATCAATTGAGATGCGCACGCAACGCGCAGAATACATCATGCTGCCGCCGCTACAACCCGAGTACGATACCAAGGGCGATCTCGTCGCCAAGGTTACTTTCAACGCCTCTCTAATGAACGAACGGTCAGGCGAGACGACGTCGAACGACGAACTCCAAGCCCGTGGGTCGGTGGTCAAGATTGTACTGTTCCCCCTAGTCGTCAAGAAGGGCGATGACTTCGGCGAAGGCGAGGACGAGATTGTCGTCTGCCCAGCCCAGGTCCTGGTCGCCGGAACCAAGAGCAGGAAGGTAGTGAGGGTCATGAGTGGAGCGATGTCGATCAATCGTCCCGACTCACGAGCAAGCCGTATCAGTCGGGTAACGAGCGTCGCGCCCCCTGAGAGCACGATCATGGACTACGAGCAACCCGGTAGCAACATGATCTAGATGGACGGCCGTTTGGATTACGAATTTCTTCTCATCTTACCTTGATAGCGTGGGCGGGTTTTGTGTTTGGCGTTTGGGATATCATTTTACCACTTTACGAGATTTCCTTTGTTTTAGTATTAGCAGTAGTTACATAGCATCACTTGCAGCGCGTTTAGCACGATTGTATATTAGTCACGACAGCACGACAGCTGTAAATAATAATCATTTTACGATCCTGACAATAATCCCTTTCAATCCCTGAATCCCTTCCGATCTCTTGGCAAATCTCATTTGCACATGGCGACAGGGAAATCGCGATAGACAGCGCCAGATCCTCGGTTGTGGGCTCCATTAGGATTGCGCCAGCCTTGTTTTGGGGCGACCCCGCTCTCTCCCTGGTGGGCGTGGCACAGCTGCACGACGAAGGAGTACCACAGCCGGTCCGTTTAAAGAGTCGCGACGCGCGAAATGTAAACGCTATCCGTTTGTGCTAGTTGCGGCTTTCCACGCGCTATCCCGACCACTACCACTCTTTCCGACATCCAACCACCCAAGACACTGTCGCGATGCCGATTCGAAGCGACTGGACCCTTGCGCGGGAAGGTAAGCACCGAGCCATTGCCGCCCCCACCGTCACAATGGCGATGATATCGAGTAGGACGCTTTTCTAACGTGACCAGGCGTGACTGGCGACACTATCAGCCGCCTCATCAGGTACACGGCCTTCAACCCTGCCCTCACGCTGCCCCTCATTCTCCTTGCGCGCTACACGCACCAAGGCAACGCCATCGCCGAAGACCATGCCGCAGCATTCAAGGGCTTGAAGACGCTGCTGGGCTTGGGTGCGCTGAGTACCGTCAACGCCTGGCTCAACAGCGGCGTGACCAACAACTGGAGCGGCGACGCCTATGTCTGGAGTCGCGAGGTGGTCGTTGTAACCGGAGGCAGCGATGGCATTGGCAAGATTGTGGTGCAGTTGCTCGCCGAGAAGGGTATCAAGGTCGCCGTCCTGGATGTTCAGGACTTGACGTATGAGGGTATGTCTGCAATTGAGCCTTAGTCGCATTGACGGGTTACTGACACTCACCAGCACCATCATCCGTCCGCTTCTTCAAATGCGATCTCACCGACCCCGAGGCCATCGCCTCCGCCGCCTCGTCCATCCGCTCCACACTCGGTAACCCCACGGTCCTGATCAACAACGCTGGAGTCGCACGCGGCAAAACGATCCTCGAGTCGACAGAGAAGGACATCAACCTCACCTTCAAGGTCAACGCCTTCAGCCACTACTATTTGACGCAGCAATTCCTGCCCGCCATGATCGCCGCCAACCACGGCATGATCGTTACCGTCGCCTCCGTAGCCGGCTACCTCTCCGCGCCCTCGATGGTCGACTACGCATCCTCCAAAGCCGCCGCCCTCTCTTTCCACGAAGGCCTCGCCGCCGAACTCACAGCCCGCTACAACGCACCCAAGATAAGGACTGTGCTCATGGCCCAGAGCTACACCCGCACTGCCCTGTTCGAAGGCTTCGATTCAAAGGGCGTTCTTTACCCGGAGACGGTTGCGGAGAGCATTGTCAAGGCTGTGCTAAGCGGCAAGAGTCAGCATGTTGTTCTGCCTGAAACTAGTGGGCTGTTCATTCCAGCGATAAGGACTTGGCCGTACTGGATGCAGTATGGGCTGAGGAAGAGGCTGGGTAAGCTTATGGCGGGGTGGAAGGGCAGGCAGGTTGTCCAGCCTAGTTTGGCGGGGGAGGAGAAGAAGGTCGAGGATAGTACTGTGCTTGTTGATAAGGAGTAGGGGGTGGATTATGCGTGTTTGCTTGTGGTACTGTCAGCGATTTGCACATCATCTCGAGTGATGTGTGTTGGGGTTGTAGATGCTGAGCTGTTCATATTTCTTTTGATGTGTTACATAATCTTGCAGTATACCTTTGATATAATTGAGCGATATCACCAGCACATACTCAATTGAAGTAAAGTGACTCTGGCTACGGATGGTCTTAAGATAAGCATCGCTCTCGGGGATGTGAGTTGTGATAGAAGTAGACTGTTAAGAAATGACGTAAGCGTACACGTGGTATGCATCAACATCGTAGCATGGCAAGTGTACATCACAAAGCCTCCTGTAACCCATCCCGATATCCTAGATACTTTGCTATTTTCATATTTTCCAAATCGTCGTACGAAACATGGCCCATCTAACACGGGAAGAAGTCCTCAAGTCGGGTGAGGTGTCCGAAATATACAGAAAGGTAGGTACCTAGGTACCATAAGCCCACCAGTCACTTCCTATACCACTTCATCACCATTCCTTCAAACCCCCAGCCCCCTGACCCCTACCCCCAAACTCACACCCCACCCAAGGCCTTTACAGCCCGCCCATTCCAAACAACAGGCCCAGACTTCTTCGCCCACCGCGCCTCCCGCGCAGCCCACCTCTCGCAGCTCCGCCACCTCTACCCCATCCCCGGTCCCATCCCAGAGCATGTGACAGAAAGCCTCCACGACGTGCCAACCCGAGATGGAGCCTCCATCCGCGTCAAAGTGTACCAGCCTGTTGCGGGTCCGCCGGAGGATGGCAGTCCACTGATTATGATGTACCACGAAGGAGGCTGGAGTATGGGTGATTTAACGGACGAAGACATGAATTGTCGGATGTTTACGAGGGAGTTGGGGGCTGTTTGTGTTAATGTTGAGTACCGGTAAGGATGCACCCCGGTTTCCCATCTCAGACCTCTATCATCCCATGCTATTTACTTTTTCTCCTCGTCTTCCCTTCTCCCTCTCCTGTCCATCAAAACCCACCTATTCACACGTACCACCCCAGTCTAGCACCCGAGCACAAATTCCCAACCGGCGTCCACGACTGCCACGACGCCCTCCTCTGGGCCATCAAAAACAGCGACTTACTCAACGCAACACCCACCCGCGGCGTCCTCGTAGGCGGCGCTTCAGCCGGCGGCAACATCGCCGCTGTCCTTGCCCTTCTCGCCCGAGACACAGCTTTAACTCCACCCATAACAGGCCAGTACCTCTGCGTCCCCGCCCTCCTCCCCCACACAAACGTTCCTGCCCACCTACTTCCCCTCTACCAATCCCGCACTTCCAATACTTCCGACCCCGTCCTCAAAGACATGGCACCAGGATTCATCGAATCCATCTACGAACCCCAGGAAAAGTCCCCGCTTTGGGACCCGTACAACCATCCAGATGGACATATGGGTGTCGCGAGGGCGTTTTTCCAGGTTGGCGGCTTGGATCCGTTGAGAGATGAGGCGGTGCTTTACGACAGGAAACTGAGGGAGAGTGGGGTCCTGACGCGGTTTGAGCTGTACAAAGGGTTTGGACATATGTTCTGGACGAACTATCCCGAGTTGGAGGAGAGTAAGGAGTTTAGCAAGGACACGTTGGAGGGGGTCAGGTGGTTGTTGGAGAGGTAGGTGGGCGTTGTGTTTGTGTATGTGTTTGATTGATTTCATGTGAATACGATACACTATGAGCATGCCAACCTACACGTCTCCTCACACACACACACACACGTAACCACCTCAGCATCTCGCAAATCAGCGATACCGACCAGTAGCATCACCCCACTGATACCCGTTCCTCCAACCCCACTGCCCTCTTCTCTCATTCCAATACCCCTGCATCCCCGGTGGATTACCCATATGTCTCCAATGTCCCCAGTTGAAGTGCCCGTGAGGCACTTGAGCGAGGTTGTCTGCTGTGATGCGATCTGGGCGGCGGTAGTCGGCCCAACGGACGCCTCGACCTGTCATACTGGGAATGGTGCAAGGGTGGGTTACTGTGTAATTAGTTTGCTTGTGGGGTTTGTGGGTTACTTAGTTAAGCTGGTCAGGCTTTTGGGGGGGAGTAGTATAGTTAGATGACTGAGGAAAAAGACCTCCGAGGTACGCATATAATGGAGGAATGTGCTGGCATGAGTGTTAAATTGGGACTTGAAGGATGTGATGCGTAGCTTCGGTCATGAACAGATATGAAAAGATTCGACCGAGAAAATATTGTACATGCTTCACGCCCATGTAGATGGCGAAGGCACTAGCAGCAGATACAGTAGAACAACTCAGAAAGCACGTGGTGAGGGAACAGCAATCTGGAACGTGAAAGCTTGTATTGGGTACGGAAATACACTGTGGGTATAAAGCCATGCTAATGACGACCGTGAACCTGTAAGAAAGCCTTTGCTATCGAGAGCGTCGAATAAAGTTGTATAAAACGCAGATGCCTGGAAGTGGAAGATGCTGGCAAAGAAACAAGAACCAGATCATGAACCACCCCTTGGACTGCCCGAGGGCGCCTTGTTGACCAAACTGGAGAAGAAAGATCTCAGCTTCTCGTTGTCGTTGATGTTGGTATCCTGCGTTTTGGGAGGTGGTGTTTCAGGCTCGTCTGATCGGTTGGCTTGACGGTCCTGGAATGAAGTTAGTAAATGTTCTATATCTCTCCAGGAGGGATGGACTTGTGCTTGACGTACCTGTAGCCTCTTGACCATTTCATCGGCATTGACTTGAATTCCACCCATGTTGAATTGTACAGGTCCAATATGCTCTTCAACAACTCCTGATGCGTCGTCGGTGTAAGTCCTAGAGATTGATGGGTCTTGCTCTTTGCGCGCAGCCTTCATGGCAGCTTCATTCTCATCCTCCCGCCGCAGATTCTCAAGAACGTTGACTTGATCGGCGAGGAAGGTCTGTGGATCTTTGCTTGATACTTCGAGCCCGTTGGCTTGTTTCGACAAGCTGGAAAGTGCGTAGTCTGACTCGGGGTTGCGAATCGTCTCTTCGTAGATTGAGGTCGCCGACGGGCCTTCCTCTTCCTCTTCCGCTGGCGCAACCTGTGTCTCTTCGCCGTTCGGTTGAGCTTCTCCGTCGACGGGTGCAGGTACTTGGCCGTTGGTCGGCCGCATGTGCTGGGGGATGTCGATGTCAACACTCCATCTCTCGCTGATGCCCTCCACATCGAAACCTTCTCGTAATATACGAATCTTCGCCCAGGAGTCCCAGTTGGGTGGAACCAGTACGCGATCGCGATCCGTCACATTGTGCCTAAGTTGCTCTTGTTTTAGCAGGGACTTGATGCCGAGTGTGGAGTGAATGAGCGTTCGCAAAGACCCCGGCGCCGTGGGCATTGTGTATACCAAGCTTGAGCCGTGCTTGAGAAGAATGGTGCGCATGTACTGGAGTATGAAGTCGAATTCCTCCTCTTTCCAGCCCCGCTCCTTCTCAAGGGTTTCGATCTTGTCCGCGTTCTGGCATACCACACATAGCGGTATGCCGAGCGGCTCATCCCATTCTCCCGGGCCTAGTGGTATCTTCACGTTCTCCATGCTGCTACCTTCGGATAGGAGGTTGCGGCCCTTGTCTTGTAGGGTTTGGATGTTCTCCTCCAGAACTACCTTTGAGTTGTCATCGAGCGAGACGATAAGCGAGCGCAGTACTCTGATCCAGTCGCGCAGTTGTCGTATCCACAGCCATGGGTGGTTCCAGTCCAGGAGTATGACGATAAGCATGTGCGGGAGGGTTCGTGGGTTGAGGTACGGCTTGATCAAGGGCGTGAACGACGGCGATGGATTGGCGAGGAGGTAGAGCGAGAGGCGCGCAAGAGTATCTGGCTTTGTTAGCGATATATGTTGTTATGACCAGTGCCACTACACACCCTCGTGATCCGTGTCCAGTACATCTTGGTACGTGTAGCCCAGGGCGAATTGATTGGCGATGGGCGGCTTCCTGCCCCGGTCTGGCGGTCGCCTATTGTTTGCAGAGTCTGTGGATACTGATTCAAGGAACTCTCGCTGCGTCTCTGGTGTTCCGCCTGGGATCGAGTATTAGCTGGATCCCCTATTCTGCGTGTCGTGGCCCTCACCCAGGACGAGTAGACTCTTTTCCGGCAGTCGCTTTCCACTCGAGATGTTGTCGAGCATGGGCTTCCATATTTCCTCTTTGTCCGTGTCTCTGCTGCCCGGCCGGTCGTGGCTGCCGGGGACGCGTGTGGGGAAGTTGGAGGTCCGACGCGCGCTCGCCATTGCGGAGGTGCTGCGGAGCTTGGTCGCTGGTGAAACGTGACGTGCCCGGCTGAGCGATGCTGCGTAGATGATGTACACAAAGTATGAGACGGATGCGGAAGGGCTAAGGCGGCACGGGGTGAATGTCTAGTGGGGTTGCGGTGTGCTTGTTTGGCCGCATGTTCGCTGGTACCTTTTCTGCAGGGATGCGGCTGCTGGCCAAGCCCGAGCTTCAAAAGTTCCAGCGGACTTGCCTGCCCTCCGACACGACGTCTAGAATACTGCGCCAACATTTTTCCGAGTCGCAGCGACATACAAGAGGGATTCGAAGACCCACGATCCATGTCTGAACAGCCATCACAGCGCTAGTGGATCAGGAAGCGACGCCAAATCCACCCGCCGAACGCGCCTTCCTCACTTCTCTCACCTCACCACCACGTACACACCACGCCCACGATGAACTCGGTGCGCGCGATCCAGCAGCTCAACAAGCGCGAGCTCGAAGCGGGCATCAACCCAGAAGGTTCATGGCACACCGATTACCGCGACACAGCCTTCATTAACATTGGCGGCCTACCCTTCGAACTTTCAGAGGGTGACATCATCACCATATTCTCTCAGTATGGCGAGCCGGTATGGGTCAAGCTTGCGCGCGACAAGGAGACGGGAAAGTCACGAGGCTTTGCCTGGATCAAGTACGAAGATCAGAGGAGCTGCGACTTGGCTGTGGACAACCTAGGTGGAGCAACCATTATGGACCGAGTCATCAGGGTCGACCATGCGCGGTACAAGCCCAAGGACGACGAAGATATGAGGGACAACACTATGGGGGAGGTCGACCTCGACGCGGGCAATGAGTCCGATGGCGGCAGAAGGAAGCGGAGAAAGACGGAAAGCGAAAGCGACTCGGACGACGACCGACCACTACTACCAGAGGAGATTGAGCTTGGCCGGCTTATGGAGAAGCTGGACGAGGACGATCCGATGCGCGATTCCATGATCAAGCGCCAACAAGAGAAAGTGGACTATGCTCTTAAGAAGCTGAAGAAGCTGAAGCGCAAAGAAAAGGAGCGGGCAAAGCGCAAGGATAGGCATAGTCGGAGAGACAGGTCGAGAGACCGAGATAGGAGCAGGGACAGAAGAAGGATCAAGGAAGCGGGAGAAGGCGATGTGCGTGAGAAGCACTCGCGTCGGAGGAGCAGAAGCCGTGACAGGAGTCCGCGCGACGACCATAGGCATCGGAAGTCAAGACCACGAGATGACTCGGAGGACAGACATCGTCGCCACCGGTCAGAACGGACTCGAGATCGGAGCGAGAATTCCAGAGAGAGACGCGATCGGCATCGAAAGCGTGAGCGAAGGCGCTCAGGTTCCGACGGCGACGATGCAGGGCCCTTACGGCGAAAACCTTCGCACTCACCATTACCATATCGCGCTCGTTCTCCCTAGTCGCCGGCTATACCCCTATGATTGTCGGCACATGCTCTGTCACTGTCTCAGTACTGTAGTATTATACATGAATATTCATCTATCGCTACGAAGTCAAGTAGCTGGTTATCCCAAGCACTACGTTCCAACCAACAGCCTCCTGGCTACCATCTCAAGCTGCAATTCTACAGCCCCACCTCTCCCTGCCGCTTCAAAGCCTTCGGTGACTATCTCCGTCAAACGCGTCAATCCACCCTGCTGTTCAAAGCGTTTTCCTCGGGACCAGGGCACAACCACCTCGATCTTCAGCTTCCTCAAACTGGATAGCTGGTAGACTGGCTCAAGTCTCAACCGCTTCTTTACCTCCTTCTTTGGAGCCAGCTTCACCGGCGCTGGCGCACGCGCAAGATCCGTTAGCCAGAAATAGTCCAACTCGAAGATTAGACTGCGGAGTCCAGTGCACTTGGCAGCTAGATCTTCACCCGTGGTTATGTACACCCTCTGGTGTTTCAGGCCGTAGGCGAGGAGATCGCCATAACAGAGCATGCGCACGTGTTTGAAGCCGTCGACAGCGGAAAGAAAATTCATCAGAGGAACCACATGCGTTATGCTGCTTTTCAAGACCGTGAAACGTGTGCGGCGGATCCAGACAGCGCGTCCTTCCTTGTGTAATTGCTTGCTAGCAAAACATAGATTTGGAAGTGTAGCTGGCGCTACGGTCAGGGGCGAAATGTCCTTGTACGCCTGGACAAAGTATCGTGTTGAGAGGCCGTCATTGCGTAATGATAGACCTTCTCACGTATCTCGAGCGGAAGCTGGAGAAAGCGTGGGAAGTAGTCTGGCACGTACTCTTCGCATTCCTCGGTCTTGGTAACGATGTCAGAGCGCGATGGCAGCACTTGAGGCTTGCGGGGTCGAGGTTGATGGCGCACTTTGCGCTCGCTGTGTCTGGGTACATGGAAGATGTATCTTGGCTTCCTGGGTATCTTGTGATTGCTTCTCCCCTGAGGACTAGACGCAAAGGCGAAACCGGAACCGAAACGCTTCGCAGCGCGAATAGCGGCTGTCAGCAAATAGATGAGGTAGAAAAGTCGTCCTACAAGAGCCGCGGTGATGATTGCGAGAGCGACTCTAAAATTGAACTCCATTGCTTGTTCAACCAGAGTTGCCGAATCCGTTGAAAGGAAAGTTGAAGGTAGAGGGAGAGAAAGGAGTAATTTATCATCCTGGAAATTGTTTTTCGGATGGGTGAACTGGTATCACGAGTGCCCAAAGCGCGAGGCGCGCGTGGCACCAACGGTTTGCTTCCCGCCTTGTGATATAATATGCGCATACAGTATTGTTTCAGGAGGATTTTGCAGCAGGGAAAGGTCTATCATGAAGAAGAGTACTAGTAGCGACCTGCGAGAAAGCAGGTATAGAAAACATTAAATACTGTATTGTGTACCGAGAGGTTCTCATCTACTAGCTAGTAAGATGTTGCGTCGAGGAGCACAAGAACGATTAGGAGATAAATCAAGAGCAATGCTCTGTCGTAACTATTTAAGGAAAGCCCGCCAACTACCGCTTACAAAGGAAAGACAAAAGTAGAACGCTCGTTAGAGAACGTACCGAAACAGAGTTTCAACCGGAGAGCTTTGCAACGCTATCTATCTGACTCTATTATCGCTCTTCCCATGTAGTGAATGTCGAACTTTCACCTTCCTGTCAATGCTGTAGGTCCCCGGTCCCCTCTGTCTCTGTCTCTCATCGATTGCTCGCGCTGTGGCGCGGTGGACGTTGGTCTCCCGGTAGCTCCCAGACCGGCTGGCTCTGGCTTGGCAGCTCTGTATACGGCTCCTCAATTGGCGTTTCGCGCATTGCCTTATTACCAGATTCAGTTGCAGCGACTGGAAGCTCGTTGGACCAACGATGCGAAACGCGTCTCTTGTGGCGTCTGATGAAGAATATGAGCAGTGCAATCAGGAGACATCCTCCTAGGGCCCCGCCAACTCCAGCACCGATTGCTGTCGTTTTGTTGTCGCCGTTATTCGAAGTGTCGGCTGGAGGACTCCGGGAGCTCTGTGGCCCAGACCCAGTACGCGATGGAGTCGGCGAAGGCGTGGTACCCGCATTCAAAGTAGCGGATGAACTCAACAACAGCGACGAAGTACTGGCAATGCCTGTGTATGGGCCTATAGTGGCACTTTCCAATGTAAACACCGCCGTGTCCGTTGAACAGCACCTCAGGTACTCTAAGTCTGATTCGCAGCAGTACGCTGCTTCCTTTCCGTATCCCTGTGAGCCACATTGCCATACCTGTACCCCGCCGGATCGGAAATCGTAAGCGCTGGAGTTGTTCGGTGTGTCTTGGTTGAGTTGACACATCTGTGGACAGAGCGGGCTGGACCAGCTTCTATCCGTACAAGTGCCGCGGTCGTAATCTATGCCCAACTCATCGTTACCACTCTCTGCGACACAAAGTCCATTCGTGAGACAGGCTGAGAGCGACCCGCAGCATGTCGAAAATTCCGCATCGAGGTCGCATGGGACGTCTGTGGGGTGTGTGTCGCCATTGGGCCAGTAGCATATGTTTTGTGGTGATGCGAAGCGTAGTAGGGAAAACGCGAGAAAGAGAGTATGGTAACGCATGGTGAGGATTTAGTATGTGTACGAAAAAGAGATACGGGGGTAGCAAGAAGCGAATTTCTGGCAGGCTGTTATGGCCCCCATATGCAATGTCACACTGCATGTTGGGCGCCCGACATCTGACGGCATGGCTGTGCTGTCAATCGAATAGACGACAGCCAAGCTCTCTCCGCAGAACGGGGCGCAAGCTGACAATGCGTAGAATCACTATCCAATCATATTTATTCGGGTATATTTACCAACGCCGCCCCCATCCCTCCTTTCGCCATATCTACGCAGCCTGTTTCTGGCCAGTGACAGGGCATACAGCCCCATCCGCCACACCCTCTACGCTCGGGTGCGTAGCGACCTTGTCCTTGTGGTGTCCAACTGTCGCCTTTGTGACTGGGCAGATGTCGCCGGCGTTCGCCTTGAGCATGTCTGGGTGGTCGGGAGGAAGTACGGTTGTGGCTGTGCCTACGATCGGGCAGAGAGCATCGTCCATCTCCTGGGCCTTGGTCGTCTTTACGTTCTTCTTGAGCGCCGGGCACGATGTAGCCTCGCTGCCTTGGGTGGGGACGGGAGGGTGTGCGGAGAGGTTGTGGTGGTGGTCGCTGGTTGCGCCTACGACTGGGCACTATGGGTTGTATGTTAGCGATGTGCAACGATGCCCAGTGTGTCCTTGAGTACGTACAACCTGACCATCCTTCGCTAGGTCGATAGAGGGGTGGTTGGGAGGAAGCACATCGTTTGTGGTACCGATCACGGGGCAAGACATGTTGATGAAAGTGTAGTTGTTGGTGTTGTATTACAAAGGTTCGATGTCAAAGTCGTAAGAGTTGTAGATCAACAAGAAGTGAAGAGGGGTATCAGAGCGGTGTATATGGGCTTGCTAGCAAGCGCCAGACTCTTGCTGCACCTTGTATGGCCGCCTCGAAGCTACCCCAGATTTGCAGGGATCGCGTCGCTAGCGCCTTTGTCATGGCCATCACGTCACCGCTGATTGGTTGAATGGCTTAAGCTCGAGCTCCACAACGCGCGCCTACCGAAGTTTCGAATAACAGTTAACCTTCTGCCTTGTTTCTGCTTCCGGACTATCTCGTCGCCAGTAGGTCTATCGGTCCTTGAGGCTCGGTGACGATTGCTTTTCGCGTATGAACACATCATTCAAACTTCTAAGGTTGTGTTTGTTGATCATCGACGCAAAATACACAGGTGATCAACAGTGGCACAGGTGAGAGCCGGTAAGCACCAAACTTAGAAGCTCAACAAATATCTAGACCATTGTGACAGCGGCATTCACATGACAAGAACCAACTCAAGGTCCATTCGCGAGAGCTTCATGTCCAATGGTGTTTTGCTAAATATTACTAAGTACACTAAAAGCACCCCTCTAGGTGAATATGTCAGGCTCAGGTAGAGCGAGAGCCTTCACACACTCGCTCTCGATCTCAATGCGCGCTTTCACCTCTACCATGTCTTGTTCATTCAACTCAATCATCGTCCCACGTACACGTCCCCTCCAACATCCCCATCGGCGAACCAGCTCGACTTGGATACCGCGCTCCGGATTCCGCCGAACGAGGAAGCTCTTCGTCATCCACTTGCTGACGTCCTCGAGCACATCAAGATCCTTCTCCTCGCCGCCTCGAGACGGCCGCATGTAGATGCCGTCGATGTACACTTCCTCCAAACGAGGGCAGTATAATAGCGTCCCCAGCTTGAAGCGGTCAATGACTTTAGCAAGAGGAAGTGCCTGGCGCTTCCAGTCAGTATCCTCATTGCTGATAGTCACCTTGTCGACATGGAAAGTCATATCCAGCTTGCGAAGATTCTTGCAAGCGACAGCCAAATCCAAGCTCGGATTCGTAAGTGCTTTATTAAAGATGCGCTGGTGGTTGAACCAATGCATGTGCGGGAAGTTGAGATGCTTCACCGCGTTCTCGCCGCCGCCGCCAGGAATCGCCTTTATGAACTTGGTAAACCAAGTCGCGATCTTGAAGTTAGTGTTTCGGAACATGTACTTCAAATCGAATCGCTTGGTCCTCTGCAGCATCAAGACGAGAACTTCCTCGTGCATCTTGTGGCTCACGAAAGCGAGGTTTGGTAGCCAACCCTTTGGGCAACGGCCTGTGCTAGCGTTCGGAAACACCTTGCGGTTCTGATTGTCGCAAGCGATGAGCACGTTGGGATACTCCCACTTGCAGCACGGATTGCTGAATTCGTCGTAGTGCTGATGCTCGCTCAGGCGACCAGCATCACACTCCATCAAAGCATACTCGTGCATGATGGACTCGCGGAGCTCTCCAGGTAAGTAGAGGAACTTCTGGAACCAGTCCGGACAGACGTAGGTTGTGTATTCAACTACCTCGGAAAACTCGCGGAATGCGGCGATTTCCGGGTCGTTCCAGTTGTCGAAGTCGTTGGTGTACTCCAAATACGAGCCGCATGTTGTACGAAGATCGGAGAAGATGAACCCCAGAATGTTTTCAAACACGTCTTCGAACCTATCCATGTAGGTTATGGCTGTTGGGAAAACGCGCCACTCCTCTATGCCTGTTATATACGCAGTCTCGTCCACGCAATAGTCACACCAACACTGGCATTCCCATTCATCCCAGTAATCCTCATCCGAGTCATCCAAATCTCTCGCTCTGTTATAGCAATGGTCATAGCGGTTGCCCCATGCACTCCAGAAACAAGTTTTCTCGTATGAAAGAACGAGATCGGAGAAGATGGCATCTTCGATCGGTGTGTATCCCATGTGACGGTACACAGTCAATAGGGAGTCCGGCAGGGGTGGGTAGGAGAGCATGTCTCGCGGCGGAGGGTCGTAGGCATGCTTCATACATTGCATACCAGCTCTTGCCAATTTGGAGAATTCGCCATCGGCCAAAGTTCTCTGATGATACACCGTGCATATACTGATCATGTCTTGGAACACATTGTTCTCTGTGGTAGAAGGATCGTTCCAGTCTTCCACGGAGTCGTGCTCGTTACTGTATTCGATATAGCCTTCGGCAGTCAACGTAAGATCATGAAATGCCTCAAGCAAGACGGGATCCGGATCCTCGGTGGGGTATCTAGGAGTGAAGCTCTCCTCAACTGTCTTTACGAAAGACGTGTAGGACTTTTGGATGTCCTCCTAGTAATTATAAGTATAGCCAGCGGTAGCAATGAGTTCAAGAGACTTACCGACACGGGGTATTCAATCAGTTTAACCATGATTGCTCTGGATATAGTTGGTATGTGAACCCTTTGGAAAGATTCAAGACTTTGGAGTTGAGTGGAGTGATCAGTTGGGAAATAGCAATGCCCCCAAAGAGCTGGGCCTGATATAGAACAAGGAGAGAGTGCTAGGCAGAAGGAGGCCCTCTAGCAGAAGCAGGGGCGTTTTGCATTCACTGCATCGTATATTAGTCTGTGCATTCTTGCCCCTTCGCAGAACAGGCACGAAGACCGTGGTTCTCTAGGGCGGGGGCAAAAGCACTCAGGGATATGCTGCGAATCGGCCTCGACCAGCTTGATGTTGACAAACTGAATAGATGGCTTGTATCGTGACCGCGCACAAACGATTGCTTGGAACATGACACATCAAGTCGTAGTTCGATCTGCGTGCTTCGGAAGTTGTCGTAACACAGTTCGCCGGAGTTGTTAGGTCAATAATTCAGCGAGTGAACAGAGGTGGAACAACCACGCAGAGAAAACACACATGTTCCTAGCTGTGCCTTAAGATCGAGCATTTTCATAAGGAGGGTACGGGGATGTCACTGTTTCATCACTTCACAAGACTGCGGGACTGCAAGAATTATAATGATGAAGGTCGTAAGTATAGACATTACTGAATCATCTTCCTAGCCTACTCGATTACTATCTCGCCCTCTTGCTTCATATCACGGCTGCTTGCTCCAATCCAAACCGCATATCGGCCCCTCTGGAGCTCCCAAGCCTGAGCAGTAACGTTCCAGACACTCAGATCGCGTCGGTCTAATGTGAACTCGACCTCTCGGCTTTCGCCAGGCTGCAACAAGCCAACGCGTTCGAAACCTCTCAGCTGCTTCGCCGGCGCATTTGGTACGCCCAAGTATAGCTGCGCTACTTCGTAGCCAGCGACCTTGCCGGTGTTGGTAATGGTGACTGTGGCGCGGTACAGGACTTGCCATAGCCAAGGGTGACCTCCTTGTACAATGGGTACAGACGCTGACGGGAAAGCAGCGAGACTTGCGTTCGCAACAGGCTCAACTGTCATGTTCGCATAGCCGAATGTCGTGTACGAAAGTCCGTAACCGAACTCATACTGCGGCGTGATATTCTGCGCGTCAAAAGCGCGGTAGTCGATGTACAAGCCCTCGGTGAAATCTGACTGCAAAAATGCCGGGATGGAAGGGTCGAGAGTCGAATTGAGAAGGTGGCCGTAATCGGACTCTTGCTTTGCGACAGTGTACGGCAAACGTCCGGATGGGTTCACATCGCCGTAAAGAACGTCGGCGATGGCGTTACCGCTTTCCTGGCCTGGAACACCCGCGAAAAGGACGGCGGTGACGTTGGGGTGGTCAATCCATGCGTCAACGGTGCGGATGCCGGCGGAGTGCAGTACAACAACAGTGTTTGAGCAGTTGGTCGCAACGTTGTTGACAAGCTGGTCGCTGAACTCGTCTGTAAGAGAAGTGCGATCGAAACTTTCCGAAGCGTATGCGTTGATGAAGACGAGGCATGCGTCAGCATTTGCGTACACGGTCGGGTTCACGCCAAAGAAGTCCCATCGTACAGTTCCACGATCCGCAATTACGCGATTCTGGATGGCGTTGAACGGGCTGATAACATAAGGTGGGGTGCTGGAGCCCGATCCACCTGCCGTAATGAGGGTGCCGTTGAGCGTGTTCCAGCCGAAATTCTCTTCATAGCCACCACCGAACCGGGATGGATTGTTCCATGGCTGAGACTTTACTTCAGCATCGTAGCCGTAGATGTTCAAGAAGCGGGGGTGTTGAAGTGGTAAAGTGTTGTTGACGTTCTTGACTAGCACGGTTCCGGCAGCTCCGATCTCTCGGATGAGAGATGCGTGATCTTCGCGCACGTCAACGATTTCGTGTTCGACGTTGTATGGGTAGACGGCGTTTTCAGGGAAACTATCATCTTGGTTGAGATAGAACCAGGCTGCGAGTAGTCTTGTGTTCATGTCATCGAGCCTCTCTGTGGTGACTGATCCGTTGTTCACCGCATCGGTAAGGTTCTCGCCCCAGAATTTGGCAACAGGCATCACTACGTCAAGACCAGCATTCGCTGATGCGACACCGGCGTGTTGCGCATCCCAGTCAGATACCACGAAACCTTCGAAACCTAGCTCTTCCTTCAAGATTCCGTTCATAAGCTTGCTGTTCTGGCATCCGTATGAGTTGTCGATTCGCTGGTATGAGCACATCAGCGAACCGGCTCCTTCACGCAGGGCATCCATGAATGGCCAAGCATAAAGCTCGTGCAGTGTGCGATCGTCCACATTCGAAGAGACGGCCTCGCCTTCGTCACCAGGGCGTCGCCTGTACTCTTGTTCTTGCGCAAGCCAATGCTATTGATACGATCAGCCTAGACTCTCATCGTATTTACGATATCGCCTACCTTTGGTGTAGCAATCACGCCTTCTTTTTGTGTGCCTCTGGTGATGAGACCACCGCCAATACCAGCAAGATACGGGTCGGCACCAAGACCTTCCCAGTTCCTGCCACCTCTCGCGACTCGTCCAATAGGGCCGATAAATGGGCCGAGAGCAACGTGAATGCCCTTCCCTCTGTACTCTCTACCGAGAGCATGGCCATATCTGAGCATGAGATCTCGATCGAACGTAGCTCCAAGATGAATGCCAGCGGGGAATGACGAGACAAACTCTTGTCCTCGCACGCCGGCAGGTGCATCCGCGAAACATAGCTCTGGGATCTGAAGACGAGGTACAGCTCCCGTTTGGCCTACGCAAGGACCGGAGACGCCATGTGTGAGGTTCGACTTCTCCTCTAGCGTCAATTGTGCCACGAGGTCTCTCGCTCGAGCATATGCGGATGCCCAAGAAGACGAGGTTGTTCCATTACCGACAGCTGTCTATTGTTAGTCCTTTGACTTTCGATCATGACCAAAACACTCACGGGTCGGGTATACTGGCGGACTAAGTCCATATAATGGAACCTCCGACTCATTGGTGTATCCTTGTGAGACCGCTAGATTTGGCAGTAGAGCAAAGCTCACCGCAACTGCGCTGGAGTATCTCATCTTGCGAAACTGTCGTCTGCAACACGATGATCGCAGTCCTTGGATTCACGGGTAGCTAAATACTTCCGAAAATTTTGCATGCATCTCGCGATCTACCCACGTCATTCGGGATTCCACCGGAATACCGTATGGGCCTCGTGACGAGCCATCCGCAATGCTACCGTTCTCCTCAACCGTTCTCCGCATTTTGCCTTGGCGGAGAGGGGAGAGCGGATACAAGTGTCGATGGTTGCTTGATGGAGGATGGTCGGCACGACTGCAAGTGCAGGTGGCTGTTGCCGACAGGCTAGCTTCGCCGACGATTACCCAGATGCTTCTTCGCATCGCCCCGCTCTGTATATTCCATGAAAGTACAACATCTTCATCTCAAAGGTCTTGCTCATTGTAGCCCTGCGATTCACAGTCGTCCTAATTCACAACGGAGCAGACCTTGTTCGATAAGACGAGATTATTTGCAGAGCCGGCTTTCACACAAACTAACCTGTTCATCGTGCCGTGGGTCTGAATCAAATTCACGGTCGAAGCATCGCGATGCTTGGCCTGGCCATGATGCTTCAACGTTAGCACTGCTAAGACCCTGTCATCCATCTTTTCCAGGCTCTCGCTGTCGGAAGTCGGGAGTCGGCTCATGAAGTAGCCCCGGATAACAATCGCCCGAACCCCGGAGCGATTTAGTGCGTCGTGCTTAGGCCGTGCAGATATTCCAAGGTTGCGACCTCAGCCAAATGTTGGCGGCATCATAGCGGCACGGCCGTTACTTATGGAGCAGCCTGGCTATATGATGACGGAACCTTCCGGAAAGCGTTGATGGCGTTGCTACAGTTCTCGGGTCTGACGCCCGTTTCAGCCTGACAACGGCGACGCCTTGGTGCCTCAGGTTCTGTCTCAAGACCGCCAACACGTGGAGAGACATGCATCACCCCAGCCGTTCCTCATTATCGGGACGTCACAACTGTCAATGCACGTGGACGCATCTCTCTTATGGCGGATCACAACATTCCGTGGGAAATCCTCGGGTTTGCTGGCCAATTGCTAAGCTGCGATGGCATGAACGCTTGAACAATGAGCTGTGAGGCGAGCAGCATGGGTACAGACAGAGACCAGTGCTCCAGAAGATTCTTCTGCCTTATGCTCAGATACGGGTCGGGACTAGAGCTCCGCGTGGGTAAAGTGGTGGCGCGTTGACATCGCGGGTCTTGAATCAGGTCTGCCTGCACGCTCAGGCACAACCAGCCACCCTGCACCACGAATGTTTCCACCCCCACTCGAGCTGCACAAGGCATCACATCAAAGCACCCGGCTCCTGAGGCTCCGAACTTTATTGACAATGTGGCGTTTGCCTCAATAGCGATACTGCATCCGCTCGTGGAAACGGGTTTTCTTTTCGTGCCTACCACTCACTCGTTTAGACACCACTTACTTTCAACTTAGCGCTCTGCGAGCAGCTGCCAGCTGGACTGTGCTTATACGATACATTCATTTCATCTTGTATTTTTCCATCAATTTCTTGTACGAGAATGGGATATGGCAAATCGATACTGCTGTCAATAAGGGTCCTAGCCCTGATCGTGGCAATGGGAGTGCTGGGGCTAGGTGCTTGGTGTAAGTATTGATTTCTCAATCGAGAATATAGAAACATGGTAGTAACGATCTCAATTAGCCCAGTTCATCATTCGCGATATGAAGAGCCGTGGTGCCGAGATCATGGACGCGGTTAAGCCAGAGGCTCAAATGGCGGAGTATTGGAAAGAATACTTTGCTACGGTCTACAAAGGCGCCATCAAGATCTGGATCTCAGTCGCGGCTGTACGTTCAACAGTCATCGATCAATACCGTTGTACTAACATGCAGGCAGGCCGGCTTTGCTTCGCTTGCGGGCATTGTAATCGTCTTGACAGCCATCATCCAACGCCTGCGCATACCCTCAGCGGTCCTTATCCCCGTCGAATGCCTGTGCATGTGCGCCATGGCAGTCGCTCTCGGCGTTTCTCTCAGCTTCAACATGAGTCTCGAGACCTTTAGCGAAACGCGTCTTGACACGGCGGCGAACCCAAACCTCATGATGTTCGCGATTCTGGTCGATCTTAGCCGTGGTTACACCATCGCAGCCGGAGCGGGATGGTTCCTTTTCTTGATCACTTTCATCACCGCAACGATCGATGCGTGTCGTCGCGCCCGAGAAAAGGAGAGCTGTTCATTCGAACCTACTGCATCAGCACTCGGCATGGGTTTCCACGGATACGACGCTGTCGTCCCACCTCCTTCCCGCAGTCGCGTCCCCACCATGTACGACCCACGCGTGCCCTCAATTCTGATCGACCCAAATGCACGCGGAAGGGCGTCAGTAGCCAAAGATGTCGAGATGGGACGCGCAGACTCTGTTCTCAGCCACGAGGGCAGGATTTCGCAGGAGTTTGAGAAGGAAATCTCTGGACCGCTGAGTTTGGAAAGGCCACAAAGGGTGCAGCAGATGCGACCTTCACGACCATGGAGCGAAGTACATAGGGCACCGAAGGCGGATGAAGTGATACACGCCATTTAGACATTACAGGCTCACGACCACAGTAGATAGATTAGTCAAGTCGACGCTCGCTTACATAGAAGAATGAAGTATACGAGACAAAGAGTGTCATGACGAGAACTACCTTGAAAGAGGAGAAGACCATTCAAGCTCGAGGGCAAGAGCTACACGACGGCCAAAAGGGAGCAAGTTGCGTCGCCTAGTCACCTGACCACGTCTCTAGCGCGTTTCCTTAGCGCGACACGCCCGCCCCTGCGTCATCGCCGCGAGGAGTACCATCCGAACTTCCGACTGCCATTTTTGCATCTTTCACGTCACAATACACCCCTTCCAACACACAATGGCAGGCTTTACAAAACGCGGCGGCGCCCGAGGCGGCAGTACCTACAAAAAGACCTTCACAAAGAAACGATCCTCCCCAGACGCCGACGACGACAACGCGCCGCGCGCAAGCAAGAAGACCAAATCCGGAGACGACGACGAGGAATCGGTACCAGTGGTCCCAGAGCTGAAGACGGATGATAACGGCGATGCATATGTTGGTGTGAGTAGCCACGGCCAGAGGAAACCGAGGACAGTGGGCAGAAGAGTGCTGACGAAAACGCCAGCTCAACGCCAGCGGCAAACGACGCGTCACAGTTAGCGATTTCAACAAGAGTACGCTTATTAGCATACGGGAGTACTACGTCACTGATTCTGGAGAGACGAGGCCGGGGAAGAAGGTGTGTACATTCTACTTCTCCTGTATGGTCCTTTACATGGTTGGGTTGCTAACACGGGTTTCTCATACAGGGCATCTCGCTTACAGTCGATCAATACAACGCTTTACTCGCATCGGCACCGCTTATCGAATCAGCGCTCGCGAAGAAGGATATACAGGTCGTGCGGCCGGATTACGAGGCTGATCTGAATGCGAAAACCGAGGATAAGATGGAGGCAACTGAGGACGAGGATGAGGAAAAAGAAGACGAGACCGCGAAGAAGGCAGACGAGGAAGGGGATGACGACGAGTAATAATCCGACGTCTCAAGCAGCAATTCCTGGACTAGTATCCAGATGTACAATAAGGGACAAGTTAGAGTTCTGGGTGATGATGATCAGACTTTATCACGGCAATGGGCGAACAAGTGAAGGCGATCGTTTCATTACGCTCATGGAAGAGCTCGCGTATCGGCTAAAGTTATAAACAAGAACAAGTATGTAAACAGCAATGTGACTCCACCGAGTTAACCAAACAAACGCCAGACCCAGAGACCCAAATGCGTACATCCGCCGATTCCTATCCAAACACCCGATAACCAACGCCGAAGGAACATCTCAAAGCTCGTCATACCGTTCGTTCCTCGTGAACCTGCATCCCAACAACATCAATGCCATCCAAATTTCGTCATGCCGTGACACGTACACATAAGCCGTCAATCATGCATTGCGACTTCGAAGAACATGTCGTGGTCAAGCTCGACATATCAAGCGGCGATGCCAACTCTAGAACCCTCACAGGGCGAGTCGAAGCTTCAAACCGGGAGTTACGGAGCGAGACGCAGGAGCGTGTTCGTATCAGCAGTCGTCAATAGATTTCGTAGATGTGGATCTAGCCGACAGTGCTTGCCTCTTCCTCAGCCGCTCGCCGGAAGTAATCGGCGTCCATTTCGGACTCGTTGAAGGCAGCAGTAGGCAGATCAGTCCCAACACCCGAGTCGCTGGGTGGGGCATAGTTCTCCTTCATCTCTTCCTTCACGGCGTCGACAGCACGGACGATTTCCGACTGTGTTGGCAGCTCGACGTCGTTCTCGGTAGTGGCTGTCGAGATCTCGGAGCCAGTGACGTCGGATGGGTTGATAGTGGCAGTGGGCTCGTCGTCGTCTTCGTCGTCGGAGTATACAGAGCCTTCCTCATCGATGCGCTCTTCACCGGGAGCAGCAGAGCGAGTTGACTGAGCACCATATGAGGTGCGGCGGTCGATGTCGCTACCGGTCATGTACGAGGAACCGGAGGCGTATGTGTACTCGCTGCCTGTGCCGCCAAAGCTGGAGCGACCGTCATAGCCTGGCGTCTCACCCTCGGCGTAGTCGCGGCTGTCGAGGCTGTAGCGACGCTCAGTGCCGGTCTCGCTCTGTGCATCCTCCTCGATGATTTCGTGAGAAATTGGCGCCGACTCGTGCTCATCCTCCTCAGGCAGAACATCATTCTCCTTGTTGGCAATGACGGCGCTAGGGCGGCCGCCCCAAGAGCCCTTGCGAGAGTAGTTGCTGGTCTTGACAGAGTGGCTGCGCTTCAGTCCGGCATTGCTATCAACCGAAGCTTTGGTTGTCGGGTAAGCTTGAGCTCCGGTAGGGGCATTACCGCTGATCTGACTAAGAGACAGGATGCGGCGTTGTGCTGGGTTGGCAGGCGCACCGTTACGACGGATAGCAGGGCGGGGCTTCAGCGCGAGAGAAAGACCATTCGCTGCAGTGCTGGGAGGTGGCATGGCCCTGGTGTCCTCATTGGCAGCGTCTGCGTTCATGCGCTTCTTGAGTTTCGAAGCGTTCTTCGAGCCGCCCTTGGTCATCATTAGAGCACGGGAGTGGTCCATGATGCCGTTCAGGATGCGACGCTCGAGTGCGTCAGCCTTGGTGTCCATGAAGTGCAGCTCCTCTCGTCGAATGTCGAGCGCAGTGTGCAGAGAAGAGACTTCACCGGTAAGGCGAACCTTCTGGTTGGCGAGGTTCTCGCGCTCCGCTTGCAGACTGGCAACGGCAGCAAGAAGCGAATCTTTCTCTTCCTTGAGCTCAGCCATAGTGCGATCCTTCTCTTCTTGAAGCTCGGCCATGACACGCTCCTTCTCCTCCTTGAGCTCTTGTACGACGCGATCCTTCTCAGCCTTCATCTCCTGGATGTCTGCGAAGAGCTGCTCCTTCTGGGTAGCCTTCTCAGCTCGCAGACTTTCCAGGTCGACTTCCAGCTGCTCCTTCTGGGTTATCCTGCGCTCAATGAGTAGAGCAAGCTCCTCAGCTTCACGTTCCTTGGACTCGTTGCCATCGGTGATGAACTGCGTCTGCTTGGCGACGAAGTCGCTCAGCTCTACGGCAGTCATCTTGACTTGAGCGTGAATCTCGTCCAACTTCTCCAAGTTGCCTGCAGCTTTGCTTGCATCATCAGCATGGCCAATGAGCTTGTCGAGCTTTTCGTGTACTGCTCCATCGTTATAGCTTGGCGCCGGCTCGATCGCCAGCAGCTTGTCGAGCTTCTCTTGCACAGGTGCATCGTCGTACTTCTCGGGAAGCTCGATAGACGGCGTAGGGGCTGGGAGTAGTTTGGGCAGATTGGCAAAGTGCGTCTGCAACTCTTCTGAGCGAGCCTTGGCTTCTTCGTTCCAAGCACGAACGTTCTCGTCTGCCTCCTCCTTGGTCTTCTGTGCGTGCTCGTAGTGAGCCTTGACAAGAGCCTCGATCTCGTGCAAGGCAACCATGAACTTGGGGTGATACTCCGTAATGTTATCCTGGAGGTTGGTGAAGATGTTCTCGACGTTCTTGATCTCATCACGGGTGTGGGAGTGCTCCGTCTTGTCGTCGAGCTTCTGTTCTTCAAACTTGGCAATGGTGTCGTTCTTCTGCTCTTCGAGCTTGGCGATGGTCTCGCTCTTCTGCTCTTCAAGCTTGGCGATAGTCTCAAGCTTCTGCTCCTCAAGCTTCTCCATCATCGCAAGCTTCTGCTCTTCGTACTTGGCGAGTGTCTCCTCTACCTTTCCAATCATGGAAGCAGAGTCGGTTGACCATTGGGTGGTGGTGCCTTCCATTCGGTCGTTCATTCCAGCGATGGTGGCGCCAAGAGTGTCAATGGTCAGACGAAGCTCGTCAGCCGTTTCCCTGTTGCTTTCAAGGATCTTCTCTTGCTCCTCGGACTTCTCCTTCATGACCTTGGCAAGTTCGTCCGCCAAGAGTTGAGCATCATCGTACTTGGCCATGAGAGTGTTGAACTTGTCCTCTAGGCTTTCCGTGAAGCCCGCGATGATCGCGGCTTTGACTTCGTCGTGCTTCTCGAGGTGAAGCGCAGATTTCTCAGCTTGGTCATTCTGGAGTCCCTCGATAGATCCATGGGCACGTTCGAACTCTCTGGTAAGAATCTCCATGAGCTCTTTGACGTCAGCGGTGACGTTGTTGGCACCGAGGGTCTCTTCCAACGTCTTGAATGAAGCCTGAAGACCCTCGATGGGACCGCCTTCGATGAGGGTTGTCTTGATCTCCTCCCGCATCTCGTCCAATGCAGTCTTGACGCCGGTGATGTCCTCCACGAGTTGGGCAGCTTCAGCGCGACGTTCGTCAAAGTTAGTCGCGGTCTTCATGATATCTTCCTCGTAGGTGTCCTTCATCTTGTCGTGGCTGTCGCGGAAGTCGTGGATCAGACCTGTGAGCTGTTCCAAGTCGGCCTTGGATGGGAGTTCCTCAGGATCTGGGATCTTCATGTCGTCAATCTTGACCTTGAGATCATCCACAAGCAGAGTGACGGCATCGATATCTGCCTTGGTCGCTTGAGGGTTGGCCTCGTCGTCAGCCTTAGCAGCCTTCATCTCGTCTAGGGCAACCTTGATATCGTCTGCGATGACCTGAATGACTGTCACGTCTGCTTTGGTGGCACCCTCCTCCTCGAACTTCTTAGCAAGTGCCTCCAAGGCCTCAGACGTTGTACGGACAACGATCTCGACATCCTCCAGGTTCTCCTTGGTAATGGCAGTCGCAGGGTCAGGTAGAACGAGCTCTTCAATCTTGGCCTTGGTGTTCGCAAGAAGAGTCTCGATGGCGTCGGTGTCTTCTTTTCTAGCGATGCCTTCAAGTGTAGGGGGTGGCGTTTCGCGATCTTGCATAAGAAGAACGGCGGCTTGCACATCTTTCAGAAGCTCCTCGATGCCGACCAGATCCTCCTTCATGGCAGATCCAGCCACGGCAGCTGCAGGCTCGGATTCCGGCAACGGGTTCGCCCTGGCGGCGTCCATCGCTTCGACCTTCTCCTGGATCTGAACAAGCATGTACTCCATGTTCGCCAAGTCGGCGGTTTGCGGAGATAGCTTTGGTGACGGTGGTAGCTCCGCCTGTGTCGCTTCCTCAACGATCTCACGCGACATTGATTCTCCCGCAGCGTCGTTCGCGAGAGCGATCTCGTTGCCAGCTGGAGGAAGAGGGACATACTCTTCAGCATAAGATTCTTGCCTTACGCCCTTGAGCATGTCGATGTCGTCACGCAACGCGTTCAGGCCGTCCTTGAGCGTGTCCAAGATCTCGTATGATATGCTCATGTCGATGGGCTTCTCAGCGATCTTAGAAACATCCGCCCTGAGACCATCTAGACCCTCGTTCATTGCATCCATGATATCGCTGGTAGCGGATGCGTTGCGGTCGGGGGTATCCAGCTTCTTGTCCAGATGCGATTGAAGGTCATCAAGACCCAGCTTGAGAGCTTCCAGGACTTCCTCAGTGTCGGCCCGGGCGTGTTGTCGGGTCACGTTGTCAGACTGACGAAGAAGTTCTAGCTCTCCACGGAAAGCCTCCAGAAGCTCCTCATTGACACCCGCAGACTTGAGGTTGGCCTTGATGTCATCCAGAGCAGCCTTCACAACCATCAACATCTCTGCCTTGTCATTGTCGCCAGATGGGACAAGTGCGTTGCCAAGCGACTCCTTCAAGGCCTCTAACTCGCCACGGATGAGCGCGATGTTGTCCTTTGACGTAGTCTCCTGAGAGGTGTGCAGACCGTCAATGAGCTCACGAACAGCGTCGACGATGTCGTCCTTTTCGCCTGCGCCGCCAGACTTCACCAGTGAGCCACCCAATGTTTCGCGGAGATGCTCAAACTCCTCCTTCAAAGTAGCCAGCATGTCGTCGTTGGATGTAGTCGCAGTCGGCTTCTCGCCCATAAGAGTATGGAGTCCCTCAAAGCCTGCCTGAAGCTTCTCTAGGATATCGTTCTTGTTGCTGGACGTGTCGCCAAGAAGGACTTCCTTGAGTTCATCGAATTCGTGCTTGATCGCTTCGTTGATGTCGTCGTTCGAGTCAGTATCATCCTCAGATCGAAGGGCGACCTGTGACTTCATCTCGTCAAAGCCGGCGTTAAGAGCGGCGAGAATCTCCTCGTTGTTGTTGGAGGAGGGAGCCAACTGAGTAGTGAGCTTTTCATGGAGATTCTCAAACTCAGATTTGAGGTATGAAACCATGTCGCCACGGCTCCAAGCCTGATCTCCACGTGGACCTTCGGCAACGTAGCCCTGAACGTCTTCGCGTAGCTTGTCGAGTTCCGCTTTGATGTGGTCGATCATCTCGCCGTCCTGAGTGATCTCTCGGGGCTGATTGCCGGAGCCCTGAAGGTCGGCACGAAGACTGTCAAGTCCTTCTCGAAGGGCCTGGAGGACTTGCTCGGTATCACGCCCGTTGGCAGCGGTGACACCTTCGAATTCGGTGTGAACTTCATCCAGCATCGCCTGTAGACGTTGCATGACAGCCTCGTTGTGAGGTTGTGAAGCGGTCTGGACAGCCTCTGAGATGGATTCCTGAGGAAGGTCGAGTTCCATTGCTCCGGGTTGGTGCTCCGCGAGCGCCTGGCGAATGACTTCCTCGAGCACTTCCCGAGACAAAGCATCCGTCGACGGTTGCTGGGCTGCAAGGGCCGGCTTCAACTCTTCCAACGACTCGCGCACGGCCATCAGAACCTCCTCGCGGATCTCGTGTACTTCGTTGACAGGTGGAGGCAGCTGGATCTGCTGTAGTGATTCCTGCAGCATAGTCTCAATCTCCTCCTTGGTGACGGCACCAGACCCATTGAAGTCTTGGAGACCTTCGCGCAGACACTGAAGAATCTCGTCGCTGCCCAATCCGACTTGCTGCACTTCGTGGCTCGGGTTCATCTCAACACCATCGAAGGCCTCTCGGACAGCGCTGATGATCGACTCCTTGTCCACTGCAGCAGCTTGAGGTGTTGGCTGATCGAGACCACGCTCTGCAAGCGCTTGCTTGACAACATCGTAGACCTCGTTGTTGTCGACGGTGGTGCGGGTGACGACGGATGACATGGATTGCCGCCTTCGCTCACGCATGACTTTGTCCATGTGGTCCTTGAGGTTGGCAAGACCCTCTTGGACAATGGCGTTGATGTCTTCGGTGGATGGGGGTGAGCCAGATCCGGCTTCGGCTTCCCTGGCTTGTTCTGCCTCCTCCACCTTGCGAGCAAGCTCCCGTCCCATTCCTAGAACCTCCCCACGGAGATCTTGGATGAGCGACTTGGTGGCCATCGTAACGCATCCGGACTCAGCGACACTGTCCTTGATCTTACGGAGGAACTTGAGCATCTCCTCGCTCACGAAATCGGCAGCCTTTGGACTGGAATAGGCCTTGCTGTCGGCCGATATCGTTCGAGTCAAGGCGCCAGATCCGGGGGATGGCTGGAACGAGGCCGAGCCAGCAGCTGCGGGGTTGAAGAGACCGCCGGTTGAACCTTGCTTGACAAACTCGGCCAACTCAGTGACCTTCTTAGCAGTCTCTCCAGTAGCCTTGTCGACCAGCTTCTGTAGACTTGCGACCAGTCGCTCCTGACCATCCTTCGTCACCATTTCGCGTATGATCTTCTCCAGCATTGCGACACTAGCGGCACCCTCGACAGAGTATGGGTTGGGGCTACCTATACGCTCATCTGTCCAGGGGCTGGTGGACGCCATACGCGGGAATGTGAATTGCTTCGTCGGTGTCATGTGAGGATCTTGCAGGTTGAGACTGCTAGAGCGAGAGGTGTCTCCGTTCATGGCAGCTGCCGCTTGAGCTTGCTGCTTTTGCGACATGGTAGACAGAAGATCCTTCAGAGACTTGCGAATGTCCTCGTCGCGTGTGTTCGTGGCTTCCTTGAGGCTGATGAGATCCGTCGCATTGTCTTTGCTCCGCCGGCTCAACTGCGACATGTCTTTTTGCAAGCTGGAGACGATGTTGTTGATGCTCATGAGCTGGCTGGAGATGTTATCGAAAGACTGTGGCGGTGATGGACCGTGTACGGGTCCCGGTGCCGGCGCTGCCGCTGGTGTAGCCGCTGGTGAAGAGTGAGCCGACCGGTTTGTGATGTTCGATAATGGGGGATCGAGCATGTGTTGGGGTATGGTCATGCTCTGCAACGCCTGCATGGTGGCCGATGGTGGTGTGTTCTCTCCCAGGATCGCCCTCTGGCTGGGCCGTAGGGCGGGTGTGTCTTTGATCTCGAATCGTGATGCTGGTGTAGGTGTGAGTTGCCGCATAGGGCTCACATCGGCATCCTTTCCAAAGTAGTCCCTCTCGTAGTCCCTTGAGATGGGTCGGCCTCCCCTGCTCGATGGTCGCTCGCGTTCGGGTGACCGCTCTGGCGACCGGGTATCGAGGAAGGGCCGCTCAGGTGAGCGGTTGTCAAGGTAGCTTCGTAGGTCACGAACGCTGCCCGGCTGTAATGACTGCATGCGCTTGTGCTGTGTGCCTTTTATCAGAGAGCGCTCGGACGAGGGCAGCTTCTGTGGCATGGGGTTAGTAGTGTATGAGCTCGCAGGTAAACTCTCTCGCGCCTTCTCTTCCAGCGCCTTGGCCGCCTTCATGATGGCTGCAGATGTGTTGGGGCGGGTGGTGAGAGTGGGCGAGCCAGGATTGAGAGGCAGTGGCGGCGGTGCACGATCCGGGTCAGCACTATCCCACCTGAAGCGCAGTGTTAGTATATCGCGAAAGGCTACATGGCGGTGAGGAAGACGAACATGGGAATCATCCTGTCCGACGAGAACGAATGTGAGTGTCTGACGAGTTCCCGGTCGCGGGAGACCTCTCTGTCTGAAGAAGGCATTGTGATGTGTCGTCTGGTGTGTATTCAACCAAATATAGTGGTGGTGAGGCGGAGAGTGGGAGCGAGTATGATATGGAGCGCGTGAGTTTCAATTGGGGTATACAGCGGAGGGATTGATCGTGAAAAGCTATCAGCGATCCAGCGCAGGGTATATAATAGTTCGTGATATCGTGGAGGGTGGGAGTGTGGGAAAGTGGACTGCAGGTGCAGGGCGGGCGGTGTGTTGATCAATAGCTTGGGGTTTGTTTACGTGCACTGGCCAATAGGCGATGACGATGGAGGCGCGACTGCCAACTCAGCCGTCGCTGGGGCAGCAACGGCGGCAATGGATGTCCCCGGCTGCGATGGTGCGCCAATTGCATGCATAGAGCGGGATAGATTGTGCAAGCCAATATTGGGGCGAACGTATTCAGGAAATGTCGCGGTCCCTTGCTGTAGCGTGTTGTTGACCGAACTGCGGTTGCCATGTGCCCTGCACCGCTGTGGCGCTGGAGTGTGGCGTCGCCCCAATCGGAATTACGTACCGCCTAACCACCGACCGCCGCATCTCCAGGTGAGCTTGTGAGCTCAACACCGCCAAACAGTTCATCTCCGCCACCCCATCGCCCGCTCCACCTCACGACTCGTGCACTTCAATCACCTTAAGTCACCGCGTATACCCTCACAACCTGCCCACCCACCATGGCTGTCCCGGAAACGAGCTCGCGGATAGCGGAGGCGCAGAAGCTGGCCAAGTCGGATCCCTCCAAGGCCGAGCAGATCTTCAAAGACGTCCTATCGCAAGACCCCGGCTCGAACGAGACGGCCATCAAGAACTATGAGAGCGCTCTGATCGGGCTCGGTGAGCTGTACCGCGACCAGAAGCGGGTGGACGCGCTGGCAGAGCTCGTGAAGCAGGCGCGGTCGATAATGTCGTCCTTTGCGAAGGCGAAGACATCCAAGCTGGGTAAGAAAGCGAATTCGGACTCTAGTTCAATCGCACATGGCTAATTCTCGCAGTCCGACAACTACTCGATCTATTCACCGCCATCCCCAACACCGCCGATATCCAGATCGATGTCACCAGGTCGTGCATAGAGTGGGCCGTCTCAGAGCGGAGAGGTTTCCTGCGACAGAACCTAGAAACCCGACTCGTCTCTCTGTACATGCAGAAGCAATCCTACTACGAAGCCCTCACACTCATCAACAGCCTGCTGAAGGAGTTGAAGCGCCTGGACGACAAGCTGGTCTTGGTGGAGGTTCAGCTGCTCGAATCAAGGGTCTACCACGCGCTGGGCAACATACCAAAGGGTCGCGCTGCCCTCACGTCCGCACGAACATCGGCTGCTTCGGTCTACACTCCGCCTCTGCTACAGGCTGGTCTCGATATGCAGAGTGGCATGCTGCACGCAGAGGACGGCGACTTTAACACCTCCTTCTCCTACTTCATCGAAGCCATGGAGGGGTACCACTCACAGGATGAAGAGCAGAAGGCTACTTCGGCACTCCAGTACATGTTGCTCTGCAAGATCATGCTCAACCTCGGAGACGACGTCACCTCGCTCATGGCCTCCAAGCACGCTGTCAAGTACGCAGGCAAGCGGTTAGAAGCCATGAAGGCCGTAGCGCGCGCACATACCAACCGCAGTCTCGAAGAGTACGAAACCGCCTTAACCGACTTCCGCCAGCAGCTAGGCAGCGATCGATTCATCACCTCCCACCTCCGACGCCTGTACGACAACATGCTCGAGCAGAACCTGATCAAGGTCATCGAGCCTTTCAGCAGGGTAGAGATTGACCACGTCGCCAAGATGGTCGGTCTCGACACAATACAGGTAGAGCGCAAGCTCTCGCAGATGATTCTCGACAAGGTCATCATCGGAGTTCTGGACCAGGGTGCCGGATGTCTGATCGTATACGACGAATCGGAGCGAGACCAGGGCTACGACGCGGCGTTGAGTACTCTTGAGAAGCTGAGCAACGTGGTTGATGTACTTTACACCAACCAGGCTTCTCTGTTGGAGTAAGACGTGGAAGGGGGAACTTTGACAGCTCCCGAAGCTATGTACAATAAAAGCATAGATGTTAGGTATGCTACACGTCCAATGCGACTAGCTAATAACGATGACACATGACATGGCAAATCTCCTAGGGCAATTGTGCGCGCTGAAGTGGTGTTAACCTCGGTTTGCCCAAGTACAGCAGCATAACAACGCGCAGCATTCGTGTTGTCAACCGGCTATACATCGGCAAACTACCATGTCACCCTTGCTTCTTTTTCTCGAATAAATTGTCGTGTACTATCCGGCATAGCAAGGGCAGCCTTACCGAGCCGACACTATACACATCCCCGTCTCATTCGCCCATCCTTGGCGATCTACACCCACCTCCCATAGCAGCTCCACACAAGAACCACATAGCATCCCCAGATAAATTGGCACGCACGACAACGAACGGGGATTTGATTTGGAATCACGGAGATAGGGGGGTGCAGGACGAAAATATGCAGAAATGAATGATAGCAATGGGATTTCGATACGTATAAAGTACCATGGCCCATCGCACGAACCTTGAACATCCAAGCAGGTCAATTCCATCGTCAAATCTCCTTACTTCGTCCCTACACCCATCTTCATCATGTACTTCACCGCCGCCGCCGCAACCATCCTCCTCTCCCTCCTCCCCACGGCCCTCTCCCACGGCCTCATCACCTCCCCACCCTCGCGTCCCACCGGCCCAGAACTAACCTCCCACTGCGGCCCCGCCATAACCCGCACCATAAACGGCGACAACACCTCGCACGTCGAAGGCCTCCCCGAGCTCCTCCTTCCCCCCTACACCGCCTCAAGCTGCAACCTCTGGCTCTGCAAAGGCCTCCAATTCGCCGACAACCCGTCCAACAACACGCAGGTATGGAGCGCGGGCCAGGTCGTGCCCATGAAAGTGTGGATCCGCATTCCGCACGAGGGCTCCGCGAACGTGAGTATTGTGGATACGAAGAAGAATGAGGTTGTGGGCGAGATGCTGAAGGTGTGGGAGGAGGGGTATGCGCCGGGGAAGAGTGAGGCGGATGTACCGGCCGGGCAGAAGGAGTTTAGTGTTAAGGTGCCGGAGGGATTGGAGGAGAGGTGTGCGATGGCGGGTGATTGTGTAAGTTTCCATGGGTGAGGTGATCTGCGCGAGATGCTAACGCGGTGTAGGTGCTGCAGTGGTGGTGGTATGGTGTGGCGGCTAAGCAGACATACGAGTCTTGTGTCGACTTCAGGATCGCGAAGACGAGTGCTAAGAGGGACTCTTTCGGTCGTGCATTCAGGGGATGAGGTTTAACGCCTGTGGACAGCGGTTTGTAGTCCAGGTTACGTGAGGGATTGGATGTTTAGATTTAGATAGTCATGATTTGCTCAACTGCATAGTCAACCTATCCATAATTGACTACATGCCATTCCTTTAATCCTGAGCCCTTCTCTTTCTCGCTTGCATATTAACAACCGCAATACCCAACAACGTACCGCAGAAGAAACACATCATGATTGTCGCTGCGACCATGGTACAACAGTAACGTTCACTTTCTCGCCTGCGTTTTGCTTCTGTCTGCACCTGGTTGTCGCAGACCTCGCAATGCGTGTGTGGCTCCGAACTCGGTCGAAGAAAATTAGTGATGGTCTGAGCCAACGTCTCAGGGTTTGATGTTGATGAAGATGCGTTGCCGGAAGAGAAAGTGTGGTTATGGGGTTCAGCGTGGAGTTCTATATCGTGGTCGTCGGTTTGGGGAACGGTCGTGTACTGTGAATCGATCGATGGGTTAGCAAGATTGGAGGCTTCTGAGACAATGTGGTAGGAGGGCTTACGCCTGATGCTGGTCCAGAGGGCGCGTATCGGTTCACGGGATGGTCTTGCAATGCCTCTTCGTAGGCGGGTGCTGCTTCTTGTGGAGTGGTGGGGATGCCCATTTTCTTTCTCGATTCAATAACCGTATCTATGTTGTGGGAAGTAGATATGCCCTGAGAAAGTAAGGAATATGGAATAAGTAGTTAATTGTAAGATCAAATGTGCGACAGCATCATTGTTATGTTCATCAGCCAGCTGCTGCCGCTTTGTCGGCCATCCACAATCTGGCAACTGGATGTTGGATGCCTGATGGAATGATAGGATGCTACGAGGGGCTGTAGTGGCTGTGCTGTCAGCCGACCAATGGGATCGGTGCATGTCCATAAATTTGCGGGGCTGTGTCAGCTTGCAAGCCACCGTTAAGGTTTGATCGAAGATAAGCAGCGTAACATTGTTGCTTGAATTTGATTATGACCAATAACGGCGCCGTAACACCCATGCACTGAACTGCGCCTTTTGCTTGGCCACAAATTTGACTCTTTTTGGAAATGTCCACGCAGATCATGAGATGATTGAAACTGGGGTTTAATAGATGTCAAAACAATTTGATGAGTCTCCTTACTGCGCAACCTTGATAACGATCTTGCCCGAAAACTTGCCCGAAAGCAGCAGATCAAATGCCTTCTTTGCGTCCTCAAACCCAAACGTCTTGTCAAGCATGACATCAAACTTGACCTTCTTGTCGTCAATGAACGCATTCATGTCCTCGAAATCCTTCTTCGATCCTACAGCGATACCCTTGAGCTTGGCACCCTTACCCATCAGGGCCATCAGCTGAGCTGGCTTCCAATCCGCCTCCCAGCCGGCGAGGAAGCCGACTAGCGAGACAGTGCCGCCGCGAGCGCAAAGGTAAGAGATGTCATCGATGAGGGAGCCGACGCCAGTGTTGTTGACTACGAAATCGACGCCGCGGCCGTTGGTAAGTTCCTTGATCTTGGAAGCTTGGTCGTCGGTCTTGTAGTTGATACCGCGGACTTTGTCGCTGATCCGCTCTTGAATGGCCTTGATCTTGTCGTTTGAGGACGAAGTAATAATTGGTGTGATGCCGCCGGCGAGACAAAGCAGTAAGGAGAACATGGAAACACCGCCGGTGCCTGGAAGGTATGAGTAAGAGAGTGGGGAATCAGCGATCTTGCCTCACCTTGCAATAGAGCACTAGAGTGCTCTTGTACCGTCTCCAACGAATCCAGGGCATTCCAAGCAGTGACACCTGCACACGGTAACATTGCGCCCTTTTCGTGTATTAGCCCAACGCATTTGCAGATGTTTTCTGAACAACTCACCTCCTCCCACGACAAATGCTTCGGCAAGTGCACCAAGTGCTTCTCCTGGTACATGGCATACTCCCTCAGTACACCCGCGCCATTCGCACCGATAGCCACCGAGATGCTGTCATCCGTAGGATGAAAGTCGCCTTGGTTGCAGATCGGAGCAACAATGTCTCCCACTTTGAAGTTTTTGACTGCAGATCCCAGCCCAACGACCTCGGCGGAGGCATCCGAGCATGGAATGCCTTGTTCAGTGTTAGGCACAGGGTATTCTGCCATCAGCATAGCAACGTCGCGGTAGTTGAGCGATACAGCGTGAATCTTGATAACCACATCGTTGGGACCGAGTTCCTCCTCCTTAGGTAGAGTTTCTTGGGTTCGCTCAAGAGTGAGAGGGTTTTGACGAGAGGCCTTCTCTTGACCTGCGCTGCGACGGTAGGCCGTGTAGGTAGATGGGTAGGTCATGGCGGGAGTTGGATTGGGGAAAATGTGCTTTGGACGATTGCGCGAATGGACCTGATGGATTGAATGTCGGTGTCGCACGGCTTCGCAGTTAATAAATAAGAAAAGTTGCGCCTCTTCCTACAAGCAATGTAAAGTTGCTGATCAATCATGATGGGCTGCTCGATTCGTCCGATGGAGTTCAGGTGTTCGTCATTTCTGCAGGTTGTCGCTAGGTGCGATCCAAATTGGAACCTTGGAACGTCGCGACGCGGAAGGGACGCTACGCTCAAGCGCGAACGCGTTCCAGATGTCGACCATCAAGCCTGCGAACTCGTCCTCCTAAATCCGCAAAGACTGCATCGGGCCTTTTGGTACACAATGCGACATCCACGAGCTGCAACAGCATCATGTTGTGGCCATGCAGGTCTAGCTTTGGTTCCAGGCGGGGCCAGCGGAGTGGAACTTCACTCCGCTTCCGATATTTTTAGTCAGCCTCAACAACCCTCCACTCACGAAGACCTATCCATGCGCCCTATGTTTGACATCGCATACCATCAACGATCTTATTTTGCGGCAAGATTAACGGCTGCGTAGATCTAAGACCCATCGCGTCTCTTTGTCGAAGCTGCGTCGATCCTCGCCCTCCAGGCTACTTAGCCCGACTTCTCGCAAGTCTCCGAGTATCTCGACAGCCTTACTGAAACTCTCATTCGACGCATAGCCCTCATCAGTCAAAATACCTTGTAGCTCTTTCCAGAGTTCCTGGCTCTTGTTGAAAGTCCCCGCCTCTTCGTCGTGTTGCCGTAACTCCTCTGCTGAGAAATGGTACGGACACGGTTCGTTCGTACCAAAGTGACTCCACTCTGTAGAACAGAGAGGAGTGTAGAATGTATATTGATGTTCTATGTACGAAGGAGTGTGCCCCTGTTTATATAGGGAGAAGGAAGCGCTAGTGAGTACGCTAGTGAGTGAATCACGTGAGAGGATGCCTAACTAACACACTCCCTGCGACAATGGTCAGCCAGGAAACTTGATGGCAAACAGATCGACATACCTCTCAACGCGGATCAAACATTCTTCAAAGGGGAAGAGACAGTTGTCCCATGTAGAGCCAACAAAAGCTTCTAATTGCTTGAGGGTCTGGCCATGAGGATGATGCATAACCTTGTACATCAGAGGATTCTTCCCCACCGTAGTCTCTTCATACGTGTGGATTAAAATAGACTGAGACACTTGGTATTTGAGCTTATATTTTGTAGCATCGTCGAGTGCTTTGAAGTTTTCAGGGAGCTTCATCAACATGTCAATCCCATAGTCTAGAAGCAATGGGGGATTGGCACCGATGAACACCGGGGTAACCCAGGCTCCCTGCCAGTCAATGATGCATGATATTCGGTCTTGGGCGTCGATATAGACGTTACCAGGATGGAAGTCTGGGTGCCAAAGTCTGGGAGAGACGAGCTCTGGGTCCTTGGGAGTGATATATGTGATTGCGGCTAAGAATTTCTCCAATAGGACTGTGTGAGCCTCTGGAGACTTCTGCTGTGGACTCGTGTACTGCCATGGAGTTTTATTCGGCTCCTGTGGGTTCGCATGGGCATTGATCCATTCGATCTCACGGCAAGCGACAGACTTTAGGTATTCTGCAGAAGATGTCCCTACACTTATCGTAAGTCTAGATTCGAGTTCACAGACATCCAGAAACTTACAGGGACCATGAGATTGCATTTCACTGCGTTGCTTCTCCCAGAACTCCCTTCGAGTGATGGGCCCAATGCAGTAAGTTGATTCGATGTGACCAACGACATCTTGTGGACCACTTGTAACGATAGCCGGCTCGCATCCTGCGATACCACTATCCTTAAAATACAATGATCCCAATCTGGCAGTGTGTGTAAGTTGGGCTGGCCGCAAACTCTCTGTTGGAGCAAGTTGAATCTTACTTTTCAAAGGAGACCGAGAGTAGTTTCCTTTCAACGTCTACAAACTCACGAACAATGTCACACTTCCTCCGCAGTGAAAGATCCTGCCAAACCTCGTGGAGTTGGGAGCCACTCGCTTCTTCCATGATGATATATTCTGCTTGGACAGAGTTTTGGTCGGTAGCACTCCAAGCGAGAACTCGTGGGACAGGTAAGTTCAAAACAGTCCGGGCAAACTCCATAGTTGCCACTTCCGATGCAGTGGTATGGACTCGTGGGCCAGCATTGGGGTGTGGGACTTTTGCGATGATCTTCTGGCCGTCTTCCATCTCAAGGCGATATGCCTTGTTGTAGTTGCCTTCGCCGATCTTCTTGAAAGATATACATTCGTTTGCACCGACAGCTTGGCAAGCCGCTTGTTGGAGACTCGACACATCAAAGCGTCGGTATCGGGCTTCCAGTTGCTCGCGCTCATTCCATAACCATCGCCCGCTCGTGTAGCAAAACAAAGGATTCGTGTCAGATTGAGGATGTGAGGGCATTGCGCGGCTACCGTCCAAAGTGTGTAGTAAGCGAGGGTAGTGTCGCTTTGCGATAATTGACCAGCTTCGACCAAGCGCCATTGCTAAAAACTTGCAAAAAGGCCGTGATATAAATAGTGAGACGAAGTTGATGTTGAGACCATGAGACGCGCCGCCAAGCCTGCAGCCTTTGTGGGCTTCTCAAGTAAGATACTACTGGCGCTGAGCCTACTTTTTCCGCGAGCGTTGTTCGTCGCGATGGACGAGCGTGGAGACGGGGACATTGCTGTGTGCGGATCAAGCGGCGTATGTACCAGGCGCGTGATTATCAGGCCCGCATGCAAATAGAGCTTGCATCAGCGCTCGGCTGGCTGGTTCCATATTGACGGGTGTGGTGGGAGGGTGAGCTCGGGCAAGAAGCCAGCAACCGCGACGCATGTTCGGACAAGCTTCGGGACGCATGCGCCACGGCTTGAGCTATCTCGGCGTATTGACAGAACATCCGGGAACCTACACTAACGTTAGGTCTCCTACCTTGCATGTTTCAGTTTCATGTAGTCGCTAAGATTTTGTCCAGGCATGCGGAGGCTTGCCTGCCTCTGCAGATAAATGCGAAAGATGTGTTAGTAGAGGCTGCACGTCTCCAAAACTCACGAACATCGTTCTAGACTGATTATCTACAATCTCATACCTCTGAAATAATGATCGTCGTAGTTGTCGACGGAAGAGTAGGGGTGCGTCTTCGCTATTGCTTCTAACGCCACAGACGGAATTCCAGAAGACACAGTCGAAGTTGTTATCATTTGAGTTTTACTAAAGTACCTAGGTACTCCACAGTGTAGCACGATGAAAGAATAGAGTGCGCCTTTGACTCAGACTGCGGTCTGGTCCTACAACCTAAGTTTTAGCAGACATCACTTTCGCAGGAAAGATTCGAAGATATGCAAAGATCATGATGTTCTCATTCCCATCGATCTAAATAAGTACTGTCGGTACTCGTGTTACTTACTTCAAAGTACGCCGCCGCCGTCGTGACTTTTAAAACTAAATGTTAGTATGAATCATGAAAATACAAAACCTCGACCGCAACTCCGCGCTAGTATTACAACCATCAAAGGAATCAAATCGCCAACTCGTCAGATCATCTCATCATAAACACCATACTCGGCCACGACAGGCTTACGAACTGCCCCACCGGCCACCGCCCCCATCCCCAACACACAACTCTCCTCACCCAGTATCTCCGACAACTCAACATCGCCCTCTGCCAAACCCTGAACCGCCCGAACCAAGTCCTTCTCGACAAAGTTTTGGAAACGGTCGCGAGCAGTGTCTACACCAGGACGATGGAAGAAGAACTTGACCGCGGTGCCAAAGGCAAACCACTGATCAACCATGAAAAGCATGGCCTCTTCTAGTTCACTATTCTCGTAGATGTCCTGGAGGCATGGGCGGAGGAGCGAGCGAACACAGAGATGGATTTCCTGGAGTGGGTTCTGGCCTTGGTTTTGGAAGTTGAGGAGGATGTCATGGAGGGGTGAGGGTGGTAGATTCTCGAGAGAGAGGTAGACACGAACTACGTGAATGTCGCCGTCTAGAATGGTGGCGGGGTCTTGGATCTTCTTGGTCGTCTGCTTGCCTGTCGCGTCGGTGGCGACAAAGGCGAAGACGAGGCCGGTGGGCGGGGATACGGCGGGCAGCTTTTGGACTGCGGGAGCGGTGGCTGTGGGACTGGGGAGCTTTGCGCCTAGCGATAGAGAACTTGAATCGAATACAGGTGATGTCGGGGATTTGTTTGAAGAGGCAGGCGCAGGTGGACCCATACCGCCCTGCAGTGTAGGGCCGAAGCCCCAAGTTGGGGAAGTGTTTGTGTTAGTAGTAGTGGAAGAGCCAAAGCCGAAGCGTGGCGGAGTAAGAAAAGAAGGCATTCTGTTGGTTAGTAGAGTCGATTGTCCTGTAGTTGAGGGAGTTGCAAGTGTTGCGATTGCTGTTGTTGGAACTGTTTGTCGCTGGGTGTGGGGGACCACGTACTTTTATACCTGCAGGGCGGGGACGCGCACAGACAATGTGCGTTTGCGAAAAGTGGTGAAAAGGCGAGAGTGAGTGAGTCAAGAGGGCGAGATCGGCGTTGTGAGAAGGTCCATGGTAGCGATGATCGCGACCAAAGTGTCGCCGCAAGTGAGCGAATCATCAGTGTTAACTTGGGAAGATGGATTAGGCTGCACACTCAACTGAGGGTCAGTGGTGGTATGAGCAATGATAGTAGAAGACATCTGTACTTGATCCGTATGAAAAGAGAGTATGTACGGAAAGAATGGTAGTAAAATGAGTGTAAGTCCCATCGCCAATCCCAGGGCATTCCAAGCACCCATGTGCTCTTCCAAAGTCCCAAATCCCACATTCCACCTATCCCATCGAAACCAATCAACAAGCGGCGATATCCGCAGGCGTATAAATGCAAGCCGAGCTAGGTCCCTCGCTGATCTGCTTAGGTTCAGCACCCGTATCGTTACCCTCGAACTCCTCGCAAATAGCCTTTGTGCCTGTGACGCAGGAGTTGGTAATGGTAGCAGTATCGCCGTAGTTGGAGTTAATACCAACGAAAGTCGCTGTTCCGCCTGTAGCCTTGACCTTGTCGATCTTGACGTGGCGCTCACCCATGGTCTTGCAGTTTCCACATGATCGGTAGAGCTTGCCAAAGGTTGAGACTGTGAAGCCTGAGATTGAAATGGTACCCGCGCCGTTGTGTTGGATGACTTTGTCAGATGCGCCCATCGCTCCGCCACCGGTGACTGTGCCGTCGCCGTCCTTCTTGAAGGTGAGAGCGTCTTCACATACATCTTCCCACCAGACATTCTCGATGGTGCAGGCTCCTTGGCAGTGTACTCCCTCGATCTGGTCGGCTCCGATGATGACGTTGCGGAGAGTGCCGCCGTTGGCAATAGAGAATACAGCATCGCTGTCTCCTCCTTCTGATTGACCGGTGCAAGACACTCCACGGCCGAAACGCTTCATGCCGCCATCGAATTCGCCGGTTACCATCATTGTCTTGGAGAGAGTAGACTCGCCAGCTGCTGCGGGCATGGTACCGCTTGCTGCACTACCGCCTGAGCTAGGCATAGTGGAGTTGCCTGATCCAGAGCCCGATCCAGTTTGAGTTCCCCAACCGGAGGAAGATCCACCACCTGAAGAAGAGCCACTGCCTGAGGATGAACCACCACCTGAAGACGAGCCACTTCCTGAGGATGAGTCGCTGCCCGAAGACGAGTCGCTGCCTGAGGATGAGTCGCTTCCCGAAGATGAGCCTCCGCCTGAGGATGAGTCGCTTTCTGAGGATGATCCGCTGCCTTTTCCGCTACCGCTGCTGGAGTCCGAACCTGATCCCGAACTTGAACCGCTATCTCCACCAGAGCTTGAACCGGAGTCGCCAGTCGCATCCTCAGTGCTGTCGCTAGCGTCATCGGAAGACTTGCCCTTGCCACTGGAAGATCCCTCACTGCTGTCAGAAGAGCCCGAAGAGCCCTTCGATTTGTCTTTCTTGTCATCCTTGGAGTCGGAAGCACCGTCCTTAGAGTTAGACGAATCCTCTGCAGAGTCCTTGGAATTAGAGGCGTCCTTCGAGTCCTCATCCGTGGCTCTCCAAACCAAACCGAAGGGTGAACGCTTCGTAACAACAGGTTCGGACTCAACAGATCTACGCTCGTAGTCGTTGCCGGGGGTAAACGTAGGAGCACCCGTCATCTGAGGGTCGGATGGCTGGCCGCCAAAACCTGGGAAGCCGCCGGTGGGAGCAGCGCCACCGCCAGGGAAGTAACCGGGGTCACCGCCATTGCGTTGGCCACCTCGTCCTGGGCCACCGCCCATTCCCATTCCAGAGCCGATGGAATCAGAGCCAGGACCGCTGGACTCGGTGCCGTTGCGTTGACCGCCGCCGTGTTTGCCGCGATGGCCACCACGATGGCCATGAGCCTTTGTAGGAGCGGGACCTCGAGCCGAAAGTTCCGTCGGCTTAGCTGGGGCGGGAGCAGGTGCCGCGGAGACAGAGACGATCAGGGCCGCAGCCGCGATGGTAGTCAGAGAGAAACGCATGTTTTGTTGGTTTTCTGGGTGATTTGAAGTGAAAGTAGGGGAATGAAGGTATTGCACAGCAAAGATGACACAGTCAAGAAAAGAAGGGTGACCGGCACTGAGCTGGAGAAGAGAATGTGGAAAAGGGAAGGTGTTGGAAGCAAGGAAGAGATCGTTGGTCCTGATGAGGATGAGGATCTTGCAGTGGGCGAGTTGCCGATGTCTTTATAGCCATTGTGTTAGGAATGCGTACAGTTGGTTTACTGAACATGCGTGTCGGTGGTATACGACGACTTCCCACACCACCTGAACTCCAAACCTCCAAGCGCATCATGCCTATCGTCGGTTGAACAGTGGGTAGGGCGCAATCAATGCGATGACTGAGTAGGCCCGAACACACGTGCAGTCGTGAATCGAGGAAACGTGGAAACAGGCCTGGTATCCTGGAAAAAGACTGTGTTTGGTTTGCGCGTTCCGTTGACGAAACCGATCGTCCGACAGCTGACAATCTATGAGAGGGATGTGTCAGGTTTCATGTTGAGGATTTCGGTCTTGGCAGCAGTGACAGCCATGTAGGGTGAAGCTACTAGTGAAGATGCAGAAACGTCCCGCTTGTCAGTTGGTAGTCTAGAAGTTCCGGAAGTTTGGAGTTTCGTGTCGCGCGTTTCACTTACTCGACGGAACGAATGCAGGTTGGATGGACTGACCACCAAGAATGTAGTATTCGCTATCATGCAGCGCAATACAAATTAATGAAATAAGTGACATTTAGCGAGGTCTGCATCGCCTACATTCGCGCTGCTTTCTTAGGGTCTGGCCTTGTCCCTATAACGATCTCGCTTTCCTAACCCAATCTTTGCGAATATCTTCCAATCTAAGGAACCGAGTGCGCAGTATATGCGAGGTGGCTCGGGTTCTCCAGTACTATCTACCACGGTGGCCAAGTTGTCTTTCATGTACACTCGAAGTTCGTCCTTGAGACGCGAGGGTGTAAGCCGTGAGTAGTATATCGTGCTCAGACCTTGAGCTTGCATGCGCGGGATATGATCATGTAGTCGGTTAGCGCTGTGAACATGTGGATTGCATGTTTCGATCTGCAAGATCTGGACTGCCCTTGAATACGGGTCGTTTGAAACTCCAAAACGTTCCCACAAGTCGATCAGCTGGAATGGCTCGACAGCATAACCGGTAGCGAATCGTAGCTTCAGGGCCAGCTCAACATCCATAGCGTGTTCGCCGGCGTTACCGGTTCCGATCATGGTTCTCGGGGTAGCGTCACCTCCGAGGACTTCCAGAAGGCGGTTCATCCATTCGTTCACGACACGCGAGGAGCGTCCAAACTCGTCAAACTCGAGCTCACCGTTCCTAACTTTTGGCTTCGACTTCCATTTGATACGCACCATCGCATGCTCATCTTGTTTGGTACGCTTGTTGTGATACAATGCGTAATGCAACCCAGCGGCGTATACTTTACAGTACTCGAGGACGGATCCGGGAATCTGGTTGTCTGCATCAATGAAACCGACGAACTTACGTCCAACAAGCTTCGTGATGATCACACCGAGTATCATAGCCTCTCCTTTTCCGTTGTTCATGCGTGGAACATGGGTTCTCCCCTCGGGCGTACTTGTTCCTGAGTGTTGCAACAGCTCTGGCATTCCGGCTTCCTTGAAGGCGCGGGCGAAGGTTGACTCACCTTGATGATGTACCATAACAGATCGACTTGCAACCCTTCCGAATTTGAGCAGCGACTCGCACTCCGCCTTATAATTTGTCTGGTTGCTGTTCGAGATGAAGATGACAGAACAATGATGTGGAATACCACGAAGAAGGCCTTCGAGAACTGTGATATCTTCATCCATGCGGGGAACTACGATTGCTAGATTGCGCTCGATGCTTTCGATTGAATCTGGAGTGATGACAATGTTCTCCTGATCGACAGAGGTGTTAGCCGTGCCATCACCCGATGTGTCTTGACCGCCTGCGTCCAGTTCCGAGACAGAAGACATCTCGCGTAGCTGCACGTTCCCGACCCGGGTGATTTCTGGGCGGATGCTCAATCTCATGATGAAGATAAGCTGATGATCGAAGTGGACTCAGTCTTGCAACGGTTCTGATGACGGAGTAAGGGTGTATGAAAAAAAAAAGTATATTCTCACAAAACCCATGGGTCTTATAAAGAGATTCTTGCGGTCTGCTCGATGCTGCTCTTGACTGCATTGTTAGACGTTTGACTCTATGTGATTGACGAGCTATTCGTAGCTGTTAGTACAATCTCTCGTGCGGAGCTAATTGCAGTGTGAATCCGAGGAAGGCTAGGATTTGATAGCCGATGTCGGCGTATGTCAATGTTGCTAGACACGCTGTAGCAGAGGTGGGTCCAGGATAACGTTGCATTGTGTCGGGCTCTGCAGCGATTCGACCATCGAGTATATCGGGTACTGAGGGTGGCGGTGCTTGTTTGGCACTGACGCGTTGTTGACATTGTCAAGTGCCGCAATTGACAATCACAGTACTGGTGACCCTTCCTCAGGAAGATGTCCCTTTACCGGGAAAATGGAGTGGATGAATTGGATCGGGTTACGTTGCGGTGATGATGCATTGCATGTAGCCAGTGTATGAAACGATGGAGGTCTTTCTCTCAAGCGAGTCTTTCCACGTCAAACACGACCGGCCGTGGTTGCTCTCGGAGGATACTTTGAACTGCGATCAATACCCCGAAGAGTTCTCGCAGTCCCTTTGAGTGCTCCTGTCTTTATAAATGTGTATTCACGCGCCGTCGCGCCCTCCCACAATGGATGCGGCATGGTGGTGTCGTTTCGTCTGACGCGCTGTCGGTACCGTCGCGGCGCGCGCGTTTTTCAACGAGGCAGACAGACAACATCTCAACACGAGAGACTCATCCGGTCTTCTGCGAGGCTTGGGGCGACTGCATTGGGCGAGGGCTAGTGTTGGCGCGAGTGGTGTTGTTAGTGGAAGGCAGTTGCACCAGCGAAGTTTGTCCAGTGGAAGCTCGGCTATCCGCTGGAGCTCTGGCCTCGCCCGAACGCCTCCATGACGTCTGCAGCTGGTGACACCAGAAGCGCTATGCGGACCCGGAGACTGAGAGCTTTCCCCGCGTTTGCGATGCTTTTGTACTATTTCCTGGATCCTTCTTAAGTCGTCATTTCCCCGGATTCCCTGCGATGGCTTCCAACGATAATCCCGACAAGATGAGCTACATCTACAACTCGCAGCTCGTGAGCGCCCCTGACATGTGAAGATGGACACTGGCTGACATTGATCGTTAGGATGCCTTCACCCTTTACCATATCTCGCACGAAAAGGAAGAACATAGCTCGGTCGGCCCTGTACTTCCCGCCCTCGGCCATGCTTCGTCGGGTGCTCTAGGAACCGTTGTGTCGAAACTCCTAACATACCCTCTCGATGTCGTTATCACGCGCCTCCAAGTTCAGCGACAGCTACATCACGGCGACGCGCACCCACACTACAATGGCTTTCTCGACGCCATCGAGAAGATATACGAGAGGGAGGGCGGACCAAAGGCCTTCTACAGCGGTGTAGTGCCCGAGGTTGTGAAGGGTGTTGCCGACAGCTTTTTGTTCTTCCTAGCGTATTCATATGCGCGACAGAAGAGGCTCGAAGCGCGAGGTACTGGACACAGCTTGCCGGCGCTCGAAGAGATCGGCGTCGGCGTTGTCGCAGGCGCTTTCTCCAAGTTCTTCACCACACCCATTCAGCAGATTGTCACGCGGAAGCAGACGGCGGCGATGATGCGACAAGAATCGTCGACTACTATACCTCCACTGTCCAGTACCAAAGATATAGCACACGAGATTATGCGCGAGAAGGGCATACAAGGCTTCTGGTCTGGCTACTCTGCCAGCTTGATCCTCACCCTGAACCCTTCCATCACTATGCTTCTGCACAAGGCTCTCCTGCGATTGGTGGTACCCAGGGCAAATCGAGACGACCCCGGCGCCCGCATGACGTTCCTTCTCGCCGCCATAAGCAAGGTCCTCGCCTCAACTGCTACCTACCCGTTCTCTCTCGCGAAAACACGCGCCCAAGTGTCCTCACAAAAGCCCTCTTCCGGTATTGGTGAGACCTCGGACAAGGAGAAGTCGGACGAGCCGCTCGAGTCGAGAGCACTCCAAGCTAGACAGCGGACAGTGTTCAGCACCATCTTGCGCATCGCCCAGACTGAGGGAATATGGGGCTTGTACCAGGGTCTGGGCGCGGAAGTGCTCAAAGGTTTTTTCTCTCACGGCATCACCATGTTGATGAAGGACCGCATCCATGCTGTCATCATCAGCCTGTACTACACTGTGCAGGGCGCGTTGAAGAAGTACCCCAGCCCAAGTGAAGTCGCACAGTCAGCATCGAACAGCGTTCAGAGTGCTTATGAGCAAGGCAAGGAGCAGGCTAGCGATGCGTATGCGAAGGGCGCCGAGGTCGTCGGCAACGCAACGGAATCGGCAAAGCACGCCGTTTCACAGGGCTCACAGCAGGCGCAAGACCTTGTTGAAAAAGGCAGAGATGCTGTTAGCGAGGCCGCAAGCAGCGCCTACGATCAGGGCAAGAACGTGCTAGACAAAGGACAGGATGCTGCCACCAACGCCACTCAGCAAACTGGTGAAGCGCTTGAGCATGGCAAGAGGGCCGCAAGCGAGGCATCGCAGCAGGCCAAAGATGCTGTTCTGGACGCCGACATCAAGGACATCAATGGCCCTGATACGGGCATCAAAGAGTGAGCTATGCAGCAGATGATTTCCTCAACTCCTTCAGACTGTACATATACCCGATTGATTTTGTATCTCTTTGTTTAAAGGCATGTCTGTGGATGGAGGATGTATGTTTTTGGTATGGTTCGGCGTCAAAAGCGTGCCTGACTTTCGTAATGCATAATGAGCAAATAATTGCCGGGTGAACTGTCCATCTACCTTGGGCGATCTGAAACGTCAGGGTGTCAGTATCCACTGCCACGCTTCGAGTAGCTGGTATGTCCATGTACCTAGGTACCGGACGTAAGCGTTCCAATGAGATTGAGCCTGTGTCCAAAGTAACTGCAATGGAAATCGTGTTCACGCCAGAATAGTACCAGCGTGTCGACTGGAAGCAGGATTTTCCAGCCTTGCGGGCTTTGTTGTCTCTGCTGCGCTGGCTATTGTGGGGATGGCTGGTCACGGTACGCCGCATGTGTCATGCCGGTGGCTGGTTGCAGCGGTTGCCCTGGAGGCCAATGCGCTAACCACCTGGCTCCGCCCGCAGCGCCTCCATCATCAACAACGACGCCTGGCGACACATTCGACTGCATGCCGCAGTTGAGCGGCGACTAACTACTAACCTGCACAGGAACAGGACAACTATTGTTTGCGCGACAGTGCGAGCGCGAAGAACCGACTCGAAGTTTCCGATAGTCGGCGGCGCATGACTGGCGACTCACAGCACGGCCATTGGACAAAAGCGGAATCGTCAACATCCCGGACACCAAGAGGGCAGCCGCAACCCACGCGCACACCACCAGCTGCGGCTTCCTATGTCGTAGACGCCGGTGACGACATAGACCGCGACCGATCAGCTGTGTGTTGACGTCTCGTCACTGCACCCCGCCCAGCTCATTCCCCTGATCACCGCACGCTGTTGGCAGTCGCAGCCCAACCCCCACCGCCATCATGACGACCACCGGAGCGCAGTCTTCGCCGAGCCGGGGAGGATGGAGCAGCCTCGAGGAGGAGCTGGCTTACTACAAGTCTCAGTACGAGACGCTGGAGATGGAGCTGCAGGAGTTTCAGGCATCAAGCAAGGAACTAGAGGCCGAGCTCGAGCGCGACGTCGAGGAGAGCGAGAAGCGGGAGCGCAAGCTGCAGGAAAAGGCAGAGAAGCTGGGTTTCGAGGTTGAGGAGTGGAAGGTGCGTCGTCTCCGACACAGTTGGGGCGGATGTATGCCCAACAGACAGTCACTAACAAGACACCACAGACAAAGTACAAGCAAAGCAAGGCCGAGGCCAACAATGCGCAGAACACCCTTCAGAAGGAGATCACCACGATGCGCGAGAGCCAACGCGCCCTCCAGATGCGACTCCGCGACATCGAAGTACAAAGCGACGATTTCGAGCGCCAGGCACGCCATCAGACATCATCACTCGAGGATGTGGAATCCAAGTACAACGTAGCCATCGAGCGCAGCGTCATGCTGGAAGAAGAGATCAAGATCGGAGAGCAGGAGCGAGAAGCACTGCGGATAGAAACACAGCGCCTTAGGGACGAACTGTCAGACCTGCGGGTAGAGGCGGAAATCACGCAGGAGAAGCTGCGCATCGCCGAGGAGACGATTGAGAACCACCACGTGCGTAAGGTATCCAACCATCTCTCTGGCGATGCCCTCAGGCCACGCTCGCCGGTCTCAGAAGCATCGACCACAGCAACCACCGTCTCCTCGCCTACGGCTGCTTCGACCCCACCACACTCGAAAGCAGATGGCCTACACACGGACGCGACTCCTCCTTCGCCGCCGCTGTCCGACGCACCCATCACGACTAGATACGTACCCTCGACGCCCATGCCCAAGCGAAAGAACTCGTATGCGCCGCTGGACCCAGGTGCAACCCCTCGCGCCGGCTTGTATCAGCGAGTCCCAAGGCACTCGCGAGGGCCCAGCATGTCAGCATCGCGCCCAAGTACAAGTGCCAGTGGGCGGGCGACACCCTCTATACGAACAACTACACCCGCATCGCGAGCGCCTAGACCAAGCTTTGGAAGTGCTGCACCGCCGCCAAGTTTGCCTAGGTCAGGCTCGCTCGTTCAGGTTCGAGGGCTGATTGGTAAGATGCAGAAGCTCGAAGAACGGGTACACGCAGCGCGATCCAAGCTCCCTGCGCCAACTACGACCCCACCGCGAGCCAGCCCCCGAAACGGCAGTGCCATGGGACACCACGTGCCAAGTACCGTCACATTGAGGAGCGGCAGAAAGCGCAGCTCCCACGCATCAGCGGGCTCGTCAGTCCCTGGCGCCTACGAGTCGGGTGTAAGCCGGCTGTCATTCGGCATGTCGACCTCGTCGCGCGAACCCCCCAGCAGCAGCAGACCCGCCAGCCGAGCATCCATGTCGTCGCAGTCAGCAATACAGCGGCCGGCAAGCAGAAGCAGCACCCGAACGCCACTCGGACATTATTCGTCTTCGTCTATCAGCGGAACGGAGCCTCGAATGCCAAGGCCAAGGAGCTCTATGAGCGGTCATGGCCATTCGCATTCGTTGTCAATGTCGCGGCGGGACACAGACGCCAACAGCGACGGAAGCGGCGTCTCAACCCCAATGGGCAGGCGACTCACACTGGAGAAGACAGGCATACCCACACCAAGCGGTATACCAAGGCGTCAAAGTGCAGGACGCAGGGCAAGCAACAACATGGACAACGGAGACATGGCCCCTCCTGCTCGGCCACGAAAGATGTCGACGCAGGCGGAGGAAGAATCATACTAGGAAGGAACGGCGCATTGGTAGGAAGTCAAAGGACCCGCAGAACCACGTGTGTACCTCTGGATCGATCAATCTCTGGTGCATGATTTTCACGGCACTATACCTCATGCATTCTGGAGTCGGGTGTGCGATGCATATGTGCTAGAGTTTGGGACATGGGATACGGACGGGGTGTTTGGTGCAGGTTGGTCAGGCATGGTTGCACATAGGGAAGATGAAGAAACTCGAGAGGTCCCCAGCTCCTTTGAGGGCAGTTACATATTACTTTTACATTCAGATTTCCTTTGTTCGAAACCAATATACCCCGAATTCCATTCACCGCTAGGCTCGCCGTTGTTTCTGTGCACATCAGCTCTTCTGTTTGTTTCACATCTTAATCTCAAAATACTACTACTACTACATATCTCACGTGCTCTCCTTACTTCAAACGGAGTAGACTGCTCGTTCTGGACGAAAATCTGGGGTAAAGTTGCATGCATGCGCAGCCGCATTGGCGTTGGTGGTCGCGTAGTCGAAAATCGTACGATTCTGATGTCAAACGGCGGCCTGTCCCGCCGCGTTGACCCAAGCAGGAACCAGCACCAACTACTCGCGCAAGACCCTGGATCTTCGGAACGCGCCTTCGGAATCTAGCTTGCTTTATCTGGATAGGCATCCTGGCTTGCTTTATCTCGCAGATGTCGCTACCAGACTAGCAGTCGTTATTGTAAAGATGCGGGCGGCAGTACTACGGGGCTTTGGCCGGCTGCCCTGCGGCGGTACCTGAGCACAACGTTTGCGACCTATGCTCTGCGGGACATGTTTTCTTTATTAATTCTACCCGGCTTCTCACGCCGTCGTAGACTACTAGACTGCTGTATGGAAGCCGGTACTTTTTGTTTCAGCGTCATCTACGGTGTGCTAAATTGAGCGTGTGCTTGATGTTTGTTCCGAGAGCGGCCGCTTTGGGCGCTGATTGGGTGGCTGCGATCGGAGTCCGGTGGGAGGTGTCGGGGGAGGAGACCCGAGCATTACTCTTGATGTTGCTCTGGCGTGGTTTGGCAACTGTGAGACGGGTTTTTGGTTATTTTGGGAGATGGGTGTATGGTGGTGTGAGGGCTTAGTGGAGTGGGGAGGCGGCGGTGGTGAAGAGGTGAGATGGGAGATGTTGAGACGATATCTAGGTGGGCAGCTACGTGTTGGGAGAGGGGTAAAGTTTGAAGTGGCGGTGATAGCTATCAACTCAACCCTGAACAGTCAGCGGATCAACGGCAGACGGGAGGCTTGACCAGCTGTTGGTGAGAGATAGCCAGGGCTCAACACATGGGCATGCAGGTACTCGTGCTCGGGTTGGGTCTCGCAACAAGCAACTAATGCGGAAATGCTCCCAACAGACCTAGAACAGATGCCGCCATGGCGAGCAAACTCTCAACATGCTGTACCCATCGATCGTGAAAAAACGCGTCAATCTTGACTTGATCCAGATAGCTGGCTAGTCAGTCAGCGTAGCTAAGTAGTGAATTGGCCCGTAGACCAGCCGTCGTGTGTACATAATCGGGTTCCGAAGGGCTTCCGAGTCGTCTACCGTGGCTTCGAGAGGGATGGACAGGGGCGTTATGGGGGACGTGGTGCAGGGCCTTGCCGTCTTCGGCATCGCTGGCGATGCGATAGCTCAACAGTGCTTCGGGAAGTGCATTGGGGTGTTCCGCTATGGCTCTAAAAATTTAATACATACGTGAGCTGCTCCCGGACGCTTGCGACTATTTCCCCTCGTCTTGCTCTGCTGTATTCACCTCCCTCCCACATACTATATACCTCGTTGTGCTGTACTGCTCCTCGTACGCACTACTAGTCCCTCCTTCGCTCAACTCCACGCGTTCGTTGTTGGTGCTTCCTCCCGGCGCCGCATAGAATTCCTGGCATTGAAGATTGCTTTTGGGTCTTCCACACCGACACTACGACTGTCCACTACTAATAGTCTGCTCGGGCCCTCCCACCGACAGAATCGTTAGAGACGCACACGTCGATTGCAGAGCATCGTCGTTTTCGGGTCAATCAGATCTACATTCGACACTAGAGGCCGAGCTCCAGCTTGCCCTTACCAGTGGAAAATTGACCGGACCCTCACCGAACCGCAACCCAACTTCGCCTTCGCTCCTTCCTCCCCACATCCCAATTCTTCGGTGCATGGGATTGCCTTCACACATCATGGCCGGAGCTGCACAGAACGGAGTCAACGGGGATGCTAATGGCGCCCCGAGCTCCTACGCCGCCAAGTTCGATCTTGCTCCGCACTTCATCGGCGGGAACAACCTCAAGGTAGCGTCGCCGGGCAAAGTCAAGGACTTTGTGGCGGCGCACGACGGACACACGGTCATTACCAATGTGAGCGATACCCTCTGCGGAGAGCAGTGAGAAAAGTGGTGGTGTTGAGAACGGACGCGCTGACCAGTGGCTTCCCCGCAGGTGCTCATTGCAAACAACGGTATCGCCGCAGTCAAGGAAATCCGCTCGGTGCGGAAATGGGCGTACGAGACATTCGGCGATGAGCGGGCGATCCAGTTCACCGTCATGGCGACGCCCGAGGATCTGCAGGCCAACGCTGAGTACATCCGCATGGCAGACCAATACGTCGAGGTACGTGCTCCCCCAGACAGCGGCGACGAGCGATGCGTGGCTAACGGCGACTATGCAGGTACCCGGCGGTACCAACAACAACAACTACGCCAACGTCGAGCTAATTGTCGATGTGGCCGAGCGCATGAACGTGCACGCCGTCTGGGCCGGATGGTGCGTATACAGCCCAGCACCCGTCGGATGAGGGCTCATGGCTGACTTTTTGCGTCTAGGGGACACGCCTCGGAGAACCCCAAGCTGCCCGAATCGCTCGCCGCCTCGCCCAAGAAGATTGTCTTCATCGGCCCTCCCGGGTCGGCCATGCGCTCGCTCGGTGACAAGATCTCGTCCACAATCGTCGCACAACACGCCAAGGTGCCGTGTATCCCCTGGTCGGGAACCGGCGTCGACGAGGTCCAGGTCGACCAGCACGGCATCGTCACAGTCGAGGACCACGTCTACGACAAGGGCTGCACAAAGTCATGGGAAGAGGGTCTGGAGAAGGCCAAGGCCATTGGCTTCCCCGTTATGGTCAAGGCCTCGGAGGGTGGTGGCGGTAAGGGTATCCGAAAGGTCGAGCGCGAGGAGGACTTTGAGCAGCTGTACAAGGCGGCTGCCTCTGAAATCCCCGGATCGCCCATCTTCATCATGAAGCTGGCGGGCAGCGCGCGCCACTTGGAAGTCCAGCTGCTGGCTGACCAGTACGGCAACAACATCTCACTGTTCGGACGTGACTGTTCGGTGCAGCGACGTCACCAGAAGATCATTGAGGAGGCACCGGTAACAGTTGCTGGCTCAAAGACCTTCCAGGAGATGGAGAAGGCTGCCGTCTCGCTCGGACGCCTCGTCGGATACGTCTCTGCAGGTACCGTTGAGTACCTCTACTCGCACTCGGACGACAAGTTCTACTTCCTCGAGCTGAACCCCCGTCTCCAGGTCGAGCATCCTACCACGGAAATGGTAACGGGCGTGAACCTCCCAGCTGCCCAGCTCCAGATTGCCATGGGTCTCCCACTGCACCGTGTCCGTGACATTCGTCTCTTGTACGGTGCGGACCCGCACGCGAGCTCTACCATCGACTTTGACTTCTCCAGCGAAGGCAGTGCCAAGAGCCAGCGTCGCCCCACTCCCAAGGGCCACTGCACGGCCTGCCGTATCACCTCTGAGGACCCAGACGAGGGCTTCAAGCCTTCCGGTGGTACTATTCACGACCTCAACTTCAGGAGTAGCTCCAACGTCTGGGGTTACTTCTCCGTCAGCTCCGCTGGTGGTATTCACAGCTTCTCCGACTCGCAATTCGGTCACATCTTCGCTTATGGCGAGAACCGACAGGCCTCGCGGAAGCACATGGTTGTTGCGCTCAAGGAATTGAGCATTCGTGGTGACTTCCGCACGACTGTTGAGTATCTCATCAAGTTGCTTGAGACTCCTGCTTTCGAGGATAACACCATTACAACTGGCTGGCTCGACGAGCTCATCTCTAAGAAGCTGACTGCTGAGCGTCCTGACACCATGATCGCTGTCATTTGCGGTGCTGTCACCAAGGCCCATGTTGCAAGTGAAGCGTGCGTCAACGAGTACAAGACCAGCTTGGAGAAGGGTCAGGTGCCCTCCAAGGACGTCTTGAAGACGGTCTTCCCTGTAGACTTCATCTACGAGGGCTACCGCTACAAGTTCACTGCGACCAAATCCACCATTGACAGCTTCACCTTGTTCGTCAACGGCACCAAATGCTCAGTCGGCGTCAGGGCACTTGCTGATGGCGGTCTCTTGATTCTGCTCAGTGGAAAGTCTCACAACGTCTACTGGAAGGAGGAGGTCGGCGCCACCCGTCTCTCCGTTGACGGCAAGACCTGCCTTCTCGAGCAGGAGAACGACCCCACCCAGCTGCGCACACCATCGCCCGGTAAGCTCGTCAGGTTCCTCGTTGAGAACGGCGAGCATGTTGGCCAGGGCCAGCCTTTCGCTGAAGTTGAGGTCATGAAGATGTACATGCCTCTCATCGCCCAAGAGGCTGGTATGGTCAACCTCATCAAGCAGCCAGGAGCCGTTCTTGAGGCTGGTGACATTCTCGGTGTCCTAGCTCTTGATGACCCTTCCAAGGTCAAGTCGGCCCAGAACTTCACCGGCCAGCTTCCCGAGTTGGGTGCTCCTCAAGTGCCAGGAGCCAAGCCACCGCAGCGATTCGTCTACCTGTACTACATCCTGCAAAACATCTTCCAGGGTTTCGACAACCAGGTCATCATGCAGAGCACTCTGAAGGAGCTGGTCGATGTCCTCCGCGACCCCGAGCTGCCATATGGCGAGTGGAACGCACAGGCCTCCGCTCTCCACGCCCGTATGCCTCAGAAGCTCGATGCTACCTTCTCGCAGATCGTTGAGAAGGCCCACAGCCGCAACCTCGAGTTCCCTGGCAAGGCCCTCAACAAGGCCTTCCAGAAGTTCGTTGAAGAGAACGTCGCCAAGGGTGATGTTGCGCTTCTGAAGGCCGCATTGGAGCCTCTTTCTGATGTCATCACTCGCTACTCTGAAGGCCTCAAGGCGCACGAGTACAGTGTCATGATCAAGCTCCTGGAGATGTACTGGTCTGTTGAGTCGCTTTTCTCGTCTCGCACATCGCGTGATGAGGAAGTCATCCTCAAGCTCCGTGACGAGAACCGCGACAACATCATGAGTGTCGTACAGACTGTTCTCTCTCACGCCAAGGTTGGCGCGAAGAACAACCTTGTCCTCGCCATTCTGGACTTCTACCGACCCAACAAGCCCGGTGTCGGCAACATTGCCAAATACTTCAAGGACACCCTTAAGAAGCTCACCGAGCTTGAGTCGAGGCAGACGGCCAAGGTCTCCCTCAAGGCGCGTGAGGTGCTCATTCAGTGCGCTATGCCTTCGCTTGAGGAGCGTACTTCGCAGATGGAGCACATCTTGCGCTCTTCCGTCGTTGAGTCCCGTTACGGCGAGAGCGGTTGGGACCACCGCGAGCCCAACTTCGAAGTCATCAAGGAGGTTGTTGACTCCAGGTACACTGTGTTCGACGTTCTGACCCAGTTCTTCGTTCACTCAGACCCATATGTCGCTCTTGCTGCGCTTGAGGTATACACTCGCCGAGCTTACCGCGCGTACCAACTCCAGAACATCAACTACCACAACGAAGGCGAGCAGCAATGCTTCCTGTCCTGGGACTTCATCCTGCGCAAGGTTGGTGAGGCTGAATACGGTCTCGCCGTTGAGCCTTCTGAGCCTGGTACTCCCAGCACACCAGGATTCGAGCGTCCTCCTCGCATTCAGTCACTCAGCGATATGACTGCTTGGCAAAACCGATTCGAGGGCGAGCCCACCCGAAAGGGTGTCGTCGTCCCAGTTGAGTACCTCGATGACGCGGACGAGCTCATCAGCAAGGCGCTCGACATCTTCCCCAACCTCGGCAAGGAGAAGAAGGGCGGTATTGGCCTGAGGGAGGGTCTTACCCTGAAGCGCACTCCTACGACTGGAGTAAACGAGCCCAAGCACACTGACGAGCTTACTGGTGTTCTGAACATTGCTGTCCGCGACATTGAAGGCAGTGATGACAAGGAGATCCTCGAGCGCATTCTGCCCATTGTCGACGACTTCAAGCAGGAGCTTCTGTCCCGCCGCATCCGCCGCATCTCATTCATCTGCGGTCACAAGGACGGAACTTACCCCGGCTACTACACATTCCGTGGACCCACATACGAGGAAGACGCCAGTATTCGTCACGTCGAGCCTGCTCTTGCCTTCCAGCTTGAGCTTGGCAGACTCTCCAAGTTCGACATCAAACCTGTGTTCACCGAGAACCGCAACATTCACATCTACGAGGCTGTTGGCAAGGGCGCCGAGAGCGACAAGCGCTACTTCTTGAGGGCTGTCGTCCGATCTGGCCGTCTTCGCGAGGAGATCCCCACCGCGGAGTACATGGTCTCCGAGACTGACAGGTTGATGACTGACATTTTGGATGCTTTGGAGATTGTTGGCACTTCGCAGGCTGACATGAACCACATCTTCATCAACTTCTCGCACGTCTTCCCTCTTAACCCCACGGAGGTTGAGGAGGCTATTGGCGGTTTCTTGGAGCGCTTCGGTCGACGACTCTGGCGTCTCCGTGTCACGGGTGCTGAGATCCGCATCATTGTCACCGACCCCGCCACTGGCATTCCTTATCCTCTTCGTGTCATCATCACCAACACCTCCGGATACGTCATCCAGGTTGAGATGTACGCTGAGCGCAAGTCCGAGAAGGCTGGCAAATGGCTCTTCCACAGCATTGGCGGAACCACCAAGATTGGTGCTCTTCACCTCCAGCCCGTCTCGACTCCTTACCCCACCAAGGGAGCGCTGCAGCCCAAGAGGTACAAGGCTCATCTCATGGGTACTCAGTACGTGTACGACTTCCCTGAGCTCTTCCGCCAGGCGACCGAGAACAGCTGGATCGAGGCTATCAAGAAGCACTCGTTCCTCCGTGACAGGCAGCCGGCGAAGGGAGAGTGCCTCGAGTACTACGAGTTGGTGCTTGACGACACTGACAACCTGGCTGAGGTCAACCGTGACCCTGGCCACAACACTATTGGTATGGTCGGATGGATGGTCACCGCAAAGACACCTGAGTACCCCCGTGGTCGTCGCTTCATCATCATCGCCAACGACATCACCTTCAAGATCGGTTCCTTCGGTCCAGCGGAAGACAACTTCTTCCACAAGTGCTCTGAGCTTGCACGCAAGCTTGGCATTCCGCGAATCTACCTTTCTGCCAACTCTGGTGCTCGTATCGGTCTTGCTGAGGAGCTCATTCCTCACTTCTCTGTTGCATGGAAGGACGCCGACAAGCCCGAGGCTGGTTTCGACTACCTCTACCTGACACCTGAGAAGTACGAGCACTTCGTTGATGGCAAGCGCAATGATGTCATCTGCGAGAAGGTTGAGGTCGATGGCGAGAACCGCTACAAGATCACTACTGTCATTGGTGCTGAGGATGGTCTTGGTGTTGAGTCGCTCCGTGGTTCTGGTCTCATCGCTGGTGAGACATCGAGGGCGTACGAGGACATCTTCACCATCACTTTGGTGACTTGCCGCTCAGTTGGTATGTATCTTCTTCACGATGTCCAAATTCGTCTACTAACGCTAAATAGGTATTGGTGCTTACCTCGTCCGCCTTGGTCAGCGTGCCATCCAGATTGAAGGACAGCCAATCATCCTCACCGGTGCACAGGCCATCAACAAGCTGCTTGGTCGTGAAGTTTACACCTCGAACCTCCAGCTTGGTGGTACCCAGATCATGTACAGAAACGGTGTCTCACACTCGACTGCCGATGATGACTTCGAGGGTGTCTCCAAGATCGTCCAATGGCTGTCATACGTACCCGACAAGAAGGGCAGCCCCGTCCCGATCTCGCCATCTGCCGACAACTGGGACCGCGACATCACCTACTACCCACCTGGCAAGTCAGCCTACGATGTCAGGCATCTCATCGCCGGAAAGGAGGACGAAGACGGTTTCCAGTCTGGTCTTTTCGATCGCGGCTCGTTCGTTGAGACTCTTGGTGGTTGGGCTAAGACGGTTGTCGTCGGTCGTGCTCGCCTCGGTGGCATTCCTATTGGTGTCATCGGTGTTGAGACACGCTCGGTCGAGAACGTTACACCTGCTGATCCCGCCAACCCTGACTCCATCGAACAGGTCACATCCGAGGCTGGTGGTGTCTGGTACCCCAACTCCGCCTTCAAGACTGCTCAGGCTATCAAGGACTTCAACAACGGTGAGCAACTGCCGTTGATGATTCTTGCCAACTGGCGTGGTTTCTCCGGTGGTCAGCGCGACATGTACAACGAGGTCCTCAAGTACGGTTCTTACATTGTCGATGCCCTCGTCAAGTTCGAACAGCCCATCTTCGTCTACATTCCTCCGTACGGCGAGCTTCGTGGTGGATCTTGGGTCGTCGTTGATCCCACTATCAACCCTCAATTCATGGAGATGTACGCTGACGAGGACTCGCGTGGTGGTGTGCTCGAACCCGAAGGTATCGTCGGTATCAAGTACCGTCGGGAACGTCAACTCGACACTATGGCCCGCAACGACCCTACCTACGGTGCTCTCAAGCGCAAGCTGAACGACAAGGCAACACCGGAGTCCGAGCTCAGCGAAATCAAGGCCCAAATGACCGAGCGCGAGAAGAAGCTTCTACCTGTCTACGGTCAAATCGCCCTTCAATTCGCCGATCTGCACGACCGCTCCGGCCGCATGCAAGCCAAGGGTGTCATCCGACAAGCCCTGCGATGGCAAAACGCCCGCCGCTTCTTCTACTGGCGCCTCCGCCGCCGTCTCAACGAGGAGTACATCCTGAAGAAGTTCGCTGCTGCCGCCTCGCCCACACACGACAACCCCATGGCCAACCCGCTCACCCGCAGCCGCGGCTTCGAGATGTTGAAGCACCTGTCCAACATCCCCAACTGGGAGCAAGACGACATGGCCGTCGCGACCTGGTACGAAGAGAACAGGCCCCTCGTCAGCGACAAGATTGAGCAACTCAAGACGGATGGCATTGCGCTCGAAATCGCGCAGCTCATGCGCAAGGACCGCGAGGGCGGTCTCAAGGGTGTCATGAGCTTGCTCAGCACCCTGCCCACGAGCGAGAAGGAGGAGGTGCTCAAGATGCTCAGCAGGGCATAGTAGTACCCATGTTTTCGATTATCATTCGCTTTAACGGCATGGCATAGCATATGGGGTGGTGTTTTTTTCCAAATTTTCTGGGTGGAATTGGGAATGGTGATGATGGTGTAACTTTAGCGTTGCTACGGTGCGACTGCGTTGTCTTTTCGCAAATTCCCCCCTTCTTTAGCTTATCAGTTTAGTTACGACATAGATGAGGGAGAATGGGGCGGGGTGTTGGGAGGCACCCTTGTTCTTGTTTTCCCTCGTTGTTTAGATGTGTAATTGATCTTCAAGTTCAAAAAATCTTGGTTGCTGTGCTTAGTGTGCTGGTGGTGGTGCTTCCATCCCGTGTCCCACGTCCCCACGTGGCTACGCGTTATCGTCGGCCTTACATCCCGCGCCTACGAAGACACTCATTGTGCTCCTTCCCTTGCTTTTTGGGGATGTTGCGGCTGCGCGCTCCTTCCGTTCCTTGGTGTTGCTTGTAGCGTGGGAAGGAAGGCATGCAGATCGGCCGAACTCCACTTTCAGCTGCGGGGTTCCGTCGCGGTGATACGTCACTAGGCCGCAAAAACAGCATCACCGATGCAGAAAAATCTACTGTTGTTTGTCGCGACGTTTAAATCTTCTTCTCTTTTCTCTGTCATACGGTCCCATTCTGGTACTCAACTACGTACGCAAACTCCATTTTCCAAGCGAAGCGAAAAGCTTGATCGCCAGTGTCCACACCAACACAGCAACACAACGAACGAGAAAGGAACAAGAGAAGCCAAAATGGTCTACACAATCGTCGTTCACCTCCTCGCCAAGGAAGACCAGGAGAGCATCAGCAAGCTGAGTGCTAAGCTTGTGGAAGCGAGTCAGGTGTACAGCAAGGATAAGGAGACGCTGAGTTGGTTCGTTATGCAGGATACGGTGGATAAGAGGAAGTTTACTATTGTTGAGCGGTACTTGAAGGAATCTGTAAGTTTGATCTTCTTTTTGGTTCGCTTCATGATAATGGACGGGGGGGGCTTTTATTGGTTTGCGTATGAGCAGATGTTGGAGGAGGATGTTTTGGCGCATGCCTCCAACTCCGAAGATGATGCACGCTCACTCACGATCCGAGAAAAGACCGTCTATCGATCCCGTGACAAACTAACGCTCGCGGCAGTCCCAGCAATACCACCTTAACAACCCTTACTGGAAGACTTTCGATCCTTACGTCATTCCGCTTTTGGCTGCGCCTATGGATTTGAGGCGTCTGGAAGAATTGGACACTACGGTTACCTCGGCGGGTTCGCATTATCATGAGGATGCTGTTAAGTCTGAGACGAGCGTGGGCAACATGTTCCAGGGTACTGATGCTTAGACTCGGAACTCACGGCCGGCGCGCTAGGCCAAAGAAATACGAAAAGACCAAGTTTACCATCGCCGTCCAACGTGAATGCCATCCCATTTCCTGCTGCAGCGCCTTTTCTCCGTGGCAAGTCCTCAGCACAGCATCTAGAGACCACCCTCCTCAAAAGTAGAAAGCGCGACTACGACGTGTATCTGCCGCCACAAGTAACGAGTATCAATGTCCATTGATGAGGCGCCGGTGGTCTTTGGAGACATGGGCGTCGCTTGTGTTGCGGGAGTTGTTATTGGCTCATCATCTACATGTCATCGCATTACTCATCAAAGTACCGTGGTATTGCCAGGGTAATACCAAGGTTTAGTTTCTGCGCGACTATTCAACAGTCAGACTTGAAGTCTGATGCAATTTTACTTATGACGAAGTGAAAGGAGAAAGTTACGCCTGCTTCCTTCACACTCAACTTTGACCTGCTATCTGAGCTGCGATCTCCGTTCCATCTCCGACCTGTCCCCACCATCAACTCAACTTCGCAATCGATACTGCCGTTTCGAAGCACGATCATGGCTCAGCTTAAGAGCCTACCTGACGAGCTCCTGCTCGATATCGCGCTACGCCTTCAGCCACCCGATCTCAAAGACCTAGCTCTAACCGCACGCCAGTTCCGCGACATCCCGCAAGAAGCTCTTCACACTTCCATTAGTCTCAGGACGCATTACCAGTCTCTTCCGGAACTCCTCAGAACCTTAGTAAAAAGGCCAGATCTCGCTAAGAAGGTCCGCTCTTTACAAATAACGGGATATCGTGGTCCTCAGCACGTTTACAGATCGGCTGTAGGCTATGATGACTCCTGGGACCAGGTCGTCACACACGCAATAAAGTCGACACATTCTTGGCCTATCGATCAGATGAAGTGGGCTAGCAGAGTCAAAGACGGCGATCTTTATGCTTGCATTGGCCTATTGCTGGTGTTGACAGATCAGCTGCAGAATCTCACGTTCTGTTCTGGAGATAACCAGGATTTCATGACGCCGCCGAGCCTGAGTCTGACGTTCCCTGGCATAGCCGAAAGGCATGCTGTTACTGCTCCTGGTACTTTGCTTCTTCCACACCTCCGACGGCTATCTGTTGCTTGGGGAGAAATGGACAGGTCTTGGTCTACTTTTCCAAAACTGCTACACTTGGAACTCGACTGTACAGGGCCCATAGCATGGGACAAAGAACCAGTTATCCTACTCCATGGTATCACTACCTTGACTCTACATCGCCCAATACTTTACGAATACCAGGCAGCCAATACACAAGACCTCTCGCCTTTCTTCCAACGGCTCCCCGCCCTGAGGTCTTTGCACTTATGTTTTACCAATTGGATAGAACATTATAACAACATGAGTGGTGGTATTGGGTTTTCTTACGGCTATTATGAGTACGACAACCTATATTACGCCACCTACAATCGGGAACGCATATGCTATCCTGGGCAAGGATTTACGAGTTCCATCATCATCGATCCGCTGATCCCTGCCTCACATCTTCTGGAAGAGCTGGATCTAAAGTGCTCTGACACCGGAGATTCTAAACAGATCGACTACCTCCGACCATCGCGATCGTTGCAACGTTTCACTCTAATAAAGCGCCTATCCATTCCGCAAAGTGTTCTCATCAACTCAACCCCCTACGAATGTTCCCCTCTCCATCCGTTCGAGGCGCTGCCGCCGAATGTAGAGTACCTTAATGTGGCTGATCCGACTACCGCTGTGATAGAGTGGATCTCGGGAGTTCTGGATGACCGCAGCAAGCTGCGCAGCTTGAAAAGAATATCTCTCGATTTCGATAACGACCCGAAGCAGCGAGTAAAGGACTACAAAGAGGCTGGAGTGCAGATTTTTGGTCGGCTGCTGGAGGCAGGCATATCCGTGCACTTCGAAAACGTACGTTCAGTCTGTCTTGAAGCTTGCTGCAAAGAGTGAGATGATTTCCTGGATATATTACTTGCGTAGTTGGAGACTAGGAGGTATATGTCTAGAACATAGGTAGCGTTGCTTGCGTCCATTGGAGGCCTTGTTTCCAATACATGAGATGGCACTGTAGACATCGAATTATGATGTATTCAGCGTGAGCTAAACTTCTCAAAACTCCGAATAGAACAATAAACCCTAACATCGTTTGATGCGGTCGAAATCTGTATCGAAGTTGCTGTGTCACAGATAGTCGTTGCCTAGCACCCAGGCGGAGAACTCTTGGTGACTGGAGGATGGACTGTCGCCTTCACCTCACTTACTTGAAAATTAAAACCTTCCGTCTTTTGCTATTGTGACGCAAGGACAATAAGAGCGACTAAAATCAAGACTATTAAGAAAAGCAGCTACCAGACTTATTACCATATCCAACAATCGCTGAACCGTCTTCTACCACCTAACACCCATCTTCAACTAACTCTTCGCCTCAACAAATTCACCAAAACTCACCATACCTAGGCGATCATGCTGGAAGCAAGCAACACCGAGCCAATTACTGGTGTTCGCAAGGCATTTTTCTAAGGTACTTCACTACACTATCTTGTAACGCTCTTAACTAACTTCTTGAAGACCTCCGATAGAACAACGTCCCCCAATTCCTATTCCGCACTTGGAGCAGCAAAAGTGGCGGAGGACCAGAACTCGCGACTAACAGCATCAAGGAAATCATTCCGCACGGCTTCATGAAGGAAGCGCCAGAAAGGACGTTCTACGAGAAGCCAGAAAGTGAGCTTTACAGAATGGTGGCAACGCATTATGGCAACGATAAAAGGCCTTGGCTCAGCTCCGAGTTCAGCTCATGGACTGGGTCCATTCATCTAGCGCTCTACTATGCTAAGTCCATAGACGCAAAGCACGACCCCCACGTCGCTGTCATCGACACACGGCAGCTGGATGGAGAGGTCCTCGTATGGCATGTTCCGCACCTATATTACGAGGGTGGGCTTCATGAGTACATGGCCCATGGCTCCATCAGAGGCATTGGATACAAGGCAGTATCGTACAAGACGTTGATGTCGGCTGGTCTGGCGAATGTTTTTCCCGAGCTAGGGGTAGTGGAGGGGGATGAACTCGACTTCGGCATTGACTTACGCAAACAGATGTTCAACGAGCCTCCAATTCCTTTTCCAGAAGACGAGCTGGAAAACTCTGACGAGATCAAGCAGATACGAAACATCGCGGATCTTTACGATCATCTTTCACTACCGGTAGCGACTAGCTTGATATGTCTGAGGCCGAGACCGTGGGTACGCTCGCAGCCTGAGGGTTGGGCCGCATTGGAACAGGCCGCGAAGCTGTTCGCGGGCGCGGAGCTGCTCAGAGATTTTGAAAGGGGGAATTGGCTTCGCGAAGGAGTGGTACTGACTGAGTCTCCCATGGATTCAATGACCTTTCCTGACGTCCGACAGTGGATCGAGCTCCTCCGAGCTATCTGTGAACGCGCAGAATGAAAATGGATTCACGGGTAGGGGACGACAAAAACGGGAGTTGAGCACGTGGGCTTCTTGATAGGGAAGGCTGGAGGATACAAGCATGTATTGACACTGTACAGATAACGGTTAAAGTCAACGTCGACTCTTCGGTCCTTTCTCGTATCTCAAGATATCGCGTTACGCTCTCTCGTCTTCTGTTTAGGCTGATACACGGATGCGTATACTGCATGCCTGGGCAGATGTATCCGGCACAATACATCCAGCAATAATGTGTACATAGGTGTTCCTACGATATGACTAGTATGCATTTGCATGTGCTGCTCTATGTCTAACCCATGTCAGCAACGGACTTCATTAGTATCTGAGAAATGATCTGTCAGGATCTGTAGCCATTCTCACATCATTATTACACATACATTCATAATCATGCATCGATTCAAGGCCGAGAAGCTGCACGTAGGCCAAGCGATGCTATTGCAGAGGCTAGATTGCTCTCTTTCAAGATCAACGATGTAAAAGATACGTACAAGTCACATAATACAAGCCGAGGCTTGTAGCCAGACTCCTCATCACGATCGCCTTTACAAGCAGTATTGATTCTAGAATCCAGAGTTTGTTCACAGATGATTAGAAGAGGTACTTAACGCTACCAAGAGCTACGGCTAAACTAGTGCATCGAGACTTGGGCCGCGAGAGAAGGCCCGGGGTGAATGAATGGCTTTCCGCTCCGTATGTACACTTAATAAAGAATCGATATCACATCTCTGAAACAAATCAATCGCGCTAATATACAAGTCGCACTACCCCATGGTGTCGGTCGACCACGTGCGGGCACTGTACCCGCCTGAAGCGTTTACTCATCAAACGACGTCAAGTGTTGTTCTAATGCTGTAATGCATAGTTGCGAATAGTGGCATCCAAAACTCGTGGGGTTTGGATCATGCACACAGCCCCCTCTGCAAACGACGCCGGAGATGCAGTCGAAGAGATCACCACCTAGAGATCGAAAAAGGAAGCAAGAAAGGTGGCTCTGGACTTGAAAGTAGAGCACCACACCCTCAGCCGGCGATGCTCGCCTGAACGCATACGCCTTAATTGCAGCAGCTATACGCAGCTGAACGCCTTTACCTAAAAGCTCTCCCTTTCTTTGTACCGAGGCGTTGCGGAGGCATCTCCGCCAGGCTTGGCCGGACTCGCGTGCCCAGAAAGACAGAGAAGCAACTCTTGATCTACACTGCACAGCCAACGGTACGGGAGAAGCAAAAAAGAGCGACAGATGTCACGCCTAAAACCTTGTGATGTATCGCGCAACTCCGCCATTACATGCTGTCAGTACGCTGTCGGCCGGGGGTGGCGATGTGGATTGATGGTGGGTTCTTTTCGAGCGAGGCGCACGAATGAGGTGCGCCGGAGCAATGAGCGTTTCTGCTCAGCCCGGTGTTTACCCTTTTGCGGCATGCAACAGGATACACAGTTACATTGCGAATTTTCAATTCTGATGTACCGCGATAGGCGAGGTTTCCGAGACCCGTTGACAGTGACGGCGGGGGACGTTGCGCTGAGATCTCGCTAGATGAAGAGCGTGGTTTCGATCTCGTATACTCGTATGGATGCCTGACGTCATTTCTCACAAGCCGTGGGTGTTGTTCGTCATTTGTGGTTGCAGACACTCTCCCTCCCTAGACATCTAGGATACGATGTCGACACCTGCATAGTAAAGGAGAGCCGATAGTAAGGTTCTTCATCTACAACGATTGTCGTTGTTCGAAATGTTTGAAGTGTAGCGGGGGTCTACCTTGTGACCAGGAGAGGTAGGTCCTGCCAGGCCTGGCTGGAATTAAGGTTGGCGTTAGAGCACCTAGTGATCCGTTTCGACACATCTGACGTACCAAGGTGTGAGAAAATGCCCCGAAACGGAGCCTGTCGGAACCCTGTGCTAACTACACCATTTCCCGCTATCACATCATTCCGCGAAGGTGTTCCGAACGAGCCACGTGTTAGCGTTGAAGCCACTGCAGGTAATTTGGTTGCGAAACGGAGACGGCACCGACCATCCTTACATCCCGAGCCAGTGCTTCGAGGCTGGCCAGGTCTGGAATAGAGAGACGACGGTACCATGCACACGACTTGCACTCAAATTGCAGCCATCATGCACCAACAAGATATAGTAGTGATATCTCGTGCACCCCTGGAGCTTGTGGTTAGAGGATGACAAGCGTAGAGCTCACCGGCCGGTGACGGTGGGGACAGAGTCCCAGACGATGGATGCAGGTGCGCTGTCACGCAGGTCCAAATGCAGAAGGCCATCGTCGTTAGTTTGCGCCGACAGGGTGTAGTTTTGTCGCGTAAAACAGGTCTGCAATACTCGTAGCGAAAATTTGCTCGGTGCTTGATCTTCGGGTACGCGATGCAACTGAAGAAGGGATGCCAGGCGGCATTGTGGCTGTGTCTACGGTCTACCGAGTTGTCAACGACTTCTGTGGGGCGCTCTCCCAGGAAACAGACGATCAGGATCAGCACCGACTGCGGCTGATGGCAACCGAAGGCCGGATCGGCGTTAGACTCTTGTTCCCGTGCCAAGAGATCTTGATTGTCCCGGGTTCTCTTTCGCATGCTGATCCGCGTATATGGCCACGAGCGATGTTCTCCGAGCCGATGGCGCTTGGCAGCATTAGTTGACGGGAAGTAGATGATCCATCTAGACGGGAGCTGTCAGGATGTCACTTTGTGATGTTGACTGTTGAATAGTGATGTTAGAGAGTGATGTCGGAGTGCGAATTCGTCGATTTCTGAGAATACTGCACGACTGCGTCATGCTGTGCTACAGTCAGGGCAAGTCGTAGCGGTCGCATCGCCTACCCTGGCCGTCCGAAATATTGATTTTGCGGCGCGAGTGGCAGCAGATGTGTGCGAAGGGCAGGTGAAGCCGATCTCAGCTGGGAAAGAAGGGTCAAAGGTGGCTGAGCCGGCGATCTGCGGCTCGCGCAGCTTAGTCACATGCAGGAACCAGTCCTAATTGGCAACCGTCAGCTGCCGAGGTCGCAACAGAGACATCACTCGACTGAAAGCGAACGTGCACTTAGCGCGTAAGAGACAGTGGGAAATTGTCCGCTCAACATGGGGAAGTGACAAATTTACAGCGGACTCTACCTAGATTACCATGGTCGCGAATCTGCATATCAACGCGAATGCGAAACACGTGCGACGCACTAAGCTGTCATAAACAATAACCTCCCATGCAAGCAACGATGGTGCCTTTGAAATGTTCAAACATGACCCTTACACTACACGGCGACAATTCCGCTGAGGGCTGGATTCGCTTGTCGCGTGCGGAAGATGATGTTAGTCCTAGCGATGTATCTAGTGCACGTTGGAGCGAGATTGTAGGGCTTCGATCTACAAAGAGATCTCTGATCCAGGTCCGTGGGTCTCCGATAGTATCTTCAGCTAGTGGGCCAGGAATGTGGGATCTTGATGACGCCCCCAAACTGTAGCTGTTCTGGTTAGCATCTTGCCATTGAGCCTCGGACAGATAAAGGCGACGCACGCTAAGCATCAGCGGAGCGATACCGATTCGCTGCATTCCCCAAAGTGTATTGAGATTATGACAGCCATAGCAGCGTGTAGTAAACCAGTACACGGCGATATGGTGCCAGGTAAAACAACGCACTTGTCTCCCAATAGCATAGTGAAGGCTATCACGATGCAAGTGCGCCATCCAGAAAAGCGTCTGACACTCTCCAGATCGACCATTTCTGGCTTCAAGGCGTCCAGCTTCCGCATAGCTGACAGCTTTGACTTGAAGTGTCTGCTGCCTATCGTTTCATGTTGTTAGCGCAAATCTAGGATACTGCAACGATCTAAAGCTACGGACAATGGGGAAGTATTATCCTCGGACCCCTTACACGACCTCTGGCAACGTCATTCCCTGCAACAAAACTTCACCACACATCACATCAACGCTAGAACAGTGAGGGTTGGGACAAGGGATTTCTCCGCATCTGAAGCCAAACGCGCGTGCGTTCAACAAGCACGATCTTGGTCGATGACTACTAGCAGTGCGTATATTGCACATTTTGCCTGAAGACACTTCGGCCTGCAAGCACAAGTGCGCACTGCTGATGAAAGAATCCCAGATACCGGGTAAATGACCCTGCAGTGATTGTTGAAGATAGAACATCAGTTCACTGGGCGAGATACTGGTATACCGGAAGGAAGAGTGGGGCATGAGACGCATGCACGCCACCATGTGTTGTGGAACTGTTTTGTGCAGACCCCTCTTTCTGAATCAAGTCTTTTGCATGACTTAACGTCCGCTGCGGACAGTCAGTACATCAATTGCAGGTACAGTATTCGTTGGTATGGGGATGGAAGTTCCGTGATTCCGGACACGGATCTGTATCTATAGCGAGAGGCGAGCCTGGTACGGGTGCTACAAATGCCACCCGCCCACTTGTTTAGTTATCGTCATGCTACTGGGCTCCAATCTCTTTCTTCCGATGAGGTTGTTCAGACCCAAATCAGACCGGTTGCACGTCAATTGCCGATTGAGCGGTGAGCATGATGATAGCTAGGCGACGTAGTAGGCCAACATGATTAACGAGTACAAGATGTCGAGTGTTGCAATTATCGGAAGCATTGATACCGGTCTCGGAGTCCGCGGACTACGTCTCGTCGTCTTACAAATCCGAAGAGCCTCAACGTAACTTTGAATATGGAGCGCCGGGCAAACACTAGCATGCGGTTGTCGTGTGGACAGCTCGATTGGTAATCTCGGTTGTTGAAGACGCAAATGTTGAGGTACAGCGTGCGTGGAGTATTTGGAAACCTGGTTCGAGGTCTGTCCGCGCAGCAGATGGCGCTCGTGGCTTCCGTCTGGTGCAACGGCGCCAGTCACGGCAGCTGCATTTCATCAAGACAGAACCGCGACCTTGAATGCAAGGGCTTCCCCGCCCCAGATGATCGCCAGCAAGGGGCGGCGGCGCCATCTCCACACGAGGTGCAAAGACAGTTGTGGATGTAGGGCATATTTGATATGACTGATGATCCAGATCGGAAGGCGCCCTGTACTAGTTATTAGTATCGAAGCGGTGCTACACTGCAGCAGTTTGACAGCCCCCTGGGCCAGAGCACAGAGACGGTGGGCGACACAATAACGAACCGCAGCCGCCTGAAGTAAAGTTGACGGACTGTCAGGCGGTCAACTGCTGCCGTGTGACGATGGCTGACGGCGATGGAAGCGCAGCGGAGCTTGTGCGAGCGTCCCTGGCCACCACTCTAGGGGGTCGAAAACGACACGAGCCCGAGCAGGAGGTTTACCCTCTTGCTGGGATGGTGAGTGCGGACAGCGGCCAAGATGGTGGGAGCAGGCACGAGCCGACAAGCGGTCAGGACAGTTGACGCAGGTGTGCAAGCAGTTCACAAGGTTGGCAGCTCGTCGGCGTGGCGCCGAAGCATAATGGCAACGCTGCAGTTCGGCATCGTTGCCGAACCCAATGACGGTGCAGCAAAGGCAAGATTAGAGCCTTGCGAGCATCGACGTCAATTTGGAAGCGCGAAACACGACGCGAGAGGGTTGGTATGGTGGGGCGCGACAAAGTTTCGTAGATTTCGATAGACGCAGTTAGGGCAGCGCAGAGTTTGCCGTGGTGTCGCGTCGAGTTGCAGGACGGCGAGTGCAAACCGCGACAGCGTGGAGAAGGTCTCAGTTGACGGCAGCGACCCGGCACGCGAGACGGCGGATGTTGAATGTCGAGGGCTGGCGTCCAGGTCTGATCGGCCGGCTAGCGGGAAGCGATCAGCGAATCGGGCAGGCGCGACCCCGAGAGCGGGAAGGTGCCAGTCATCCCTGTGCCAATCATGGCGGCGCAGACAAGGTCGCACCTCTTCGCACGATGCCACCGTCAGAGGTCTGCATGAGCCTGACATCTGTCATCCGCCCGCACTGCGAGGGGCTCTCCACCATGACAGCCAGCTCTCACGGCGACGGCTGCGTGCGTGTAGTAGATGCTCACAGACAGCACGCCGACTGCAGACGGCACACGCGACTTGTTTCGCGGACACTCGCCAACTGATTCAGGGTCTGCAGGCGACGGCTCCCCAATTAGTCGTGCCTGGCACATGGTGGAGAATCGAACGCCGTGCATCATCTCCCGCGCTCCTACGTCGTCGCTCTAGCTGCTATTCCTGTCCCACCGGACGAACGCCTCTTTCTCCCTTCCCAAAGCTCGCTGCTGCAGCACTAGCTGCTTCTGTACCCCGTCACGACACCAAGGCTTCCCGCTCCTGGATGCTGGAAAAGCTCCGTTGCACAAGTGTCCACCACGGTCAGCCACCGACCTGGTTCTGTCCTGCGGCAGCTGTCTGCCGGGTATCGTACCTTGTGCTGGGTGACATACACGCCGTCAGCGTGGCTCTGGGGTGCACCGCAGCCCTCATAACGTCGGATTACACTCCGCTCTCGACTGAAGTGCAACCCGCGGCCATGTCCTGGATGCTGCTGCGCTGCACCTACCCCACTTGCCCTAGATGCTGTGCTGCTTCTGTCGATTCAGATATCTCCGACAAAAGCAACCATAAGGGTACCGTGCCACCGGTGCCCGGGAGAGTTCAAGTCAGGTCCAGCAGCAGTGAGAGTGAGTAGCGTGTGCTGGCTGCTAGCTTGGACGCAATTACCACTATGGTTTGCTGCTGGCGGGCGCAAGGCTTGGGATGGGGGTAGGCGGTAGCGACCTATGGCGAGGCTGGTGTCGATGAACTACTGCTTGTGGTTGCTGGCCGACCGCGAGGCGCCAGACCACAACGAAATCTGGACAGCGTCGGCCAATGCTTGGCCACAGGCGGCTACCGCCGCGATGGCACGTTGTGAGGTTGCTGCGGCATCCAGTGTGTGGGAGGGCGGATGAGGTAATCGACGGGCAGGGTGCGACGAAATGGGCGAGAGGCATTTGGCACCCCTGCGCCTGCCTGCGGCGAGTCAGAAGCAGCGAGATCTGCGACGATGCGAGCAGTGGAGACACCGGCCGACGCTCAATGGCGTCTGCAGCAGATGGCGCGACTCCAGCACCGACGGGCTCGTGCCTCGAAATCTGCGGCGTAGACTGAGCGTCTCTTGTTTCCTGCGCTCGGCCTGCGTCCGGCCAGAGCCTGCATTGTCACGCTCGGAGAATATAGACCAAACTTTAACCCTCACCTGTCAAGTCCACAGACGTGGTGCTAAACACGCTTGTGTGTCCTTCATTGGCCCCAACTGGCATCACCCCTGACGCGCTTTCTGGTGCTGCAAGATCGCAGGGCATGCTTGATGTACGGCCCGTTGCAGTCCCTCCTAGCCTAGAAACGCCTCCTTCGCTCACGGTGCTGCTGCTTCTTAAACGCCTCGGACCCGTCATCACGACCCCATCACGCCCAACTATCTTCTTGCGAATCGCTGAGTGCTTGCGCCGGCTCCCTTGTCACCACTCGTCCACGACACCTATCCTACGACTAATCCCTCGCACGCCCTCACCACTCATATATCTGCGATATAGAATCTGTGGTTCGGTAGTCCTGCAGCGGACCCTTGGTCGCCCTTTCGAGTTAATTGTTACATCACTACCATAATACCTGGGTGAGTAATGCCGCCCAACTGCCTATCGTCCTATGGGACCCCGCTCGTGGGTGATGGCATTCAACGGTGCCAGCCAAAGAGCGGTACCAAGCTGTCAGTACTTTGGGAGAGCAAGACAGTCCGCCCACTCAGCATGGAGACGTTGATACACAAGTGACTATTTGCTAACGCGTGCATGCTAGAGTATTTAAGCAGTGTTGCCGTTGCACATATGGAATATCTTACTCTCCAAGATATTCCGCACCGTCACTGTGAACCGCTGCACTCGCGCAAGATGACTTCTGCACATCCTGCCGAACGGCCGCTGGCTAACATGGTCGCTGCGGTAAGTCAAGAACCAGAGTCTCCTTCTTCTTTACACGAGCCCACTCCCATCCCTCCGCGATTTCTCGAGCCCGCGTTGCATGATCCCTTCCGTGTCCACGGGCAGGAGAGTGCAACTTTGAGGGCAAGAGCATCCGAGCCCTTCGCCTGCCCCCGCGCACCTGCCCAGTACTATGGCCATCCCCACTTTGCGGACGCACTTGGCGAGAACGCCCGTTCACTGGCCTTGCCGCGCTCCTATTCTTTGCCCACACGCCGCCGATCGCATTCACCAGAGCCGAGAATGCTGCCCGGCTCACGCCTGCCTACGACTACTCCAGACACAGTCGATGGCGACGAACTACGACCGTCGAGCACCACTCTGACAGAATCACAGAACCACCACATGCGCAGCTCACCGCCCATCCAGCCCGGAGAGCAAAACTTCCCTGGCAAACTTCCTTCGTTTTCTGAGGTATGTCTCCCTCCAGCCGATTTATGCCATCCGCAGGCGATTGACTCCTCCAGTTTCTCCACACTACGCGGACCACCACACCCCCGCGGACGCCTCAGCGTCGAAATGACTCTGCTGAAAGCTCTCCCCACGTGCAACCTCAGTTTGAAGATGTATCTTGGTCAGACAGCAAGAGAAGGCGCGTCGACACGCTCGGCGATATCTACGAGCCGCCTATGCAGGGCCGTCGAATGAGCAGTGCTATTGACCCTGCCCTTTCTGGCTACTCGCCCCGCATCGCCCAGCAACACGCAGTGCAACCCGTCGGACCTGGCATGCTCCATCGTCCAAGTCATTCATACGCGGCACCCCAGCAGCAGCCAATGCCTATGAACCCGCACATGCGACATCAGTCGTCACCAGCACCCCAGGGCCACATGTCTTACGCACCACCATCTCTCCAGCAGCCCATCGGGCAGAGCCCTTTCCAGCAGCCCATGGTTCAGCAAGGTGGCATGTACGAGCCACGACCCAGCTACTACCACGAACCCCAAGCTGCTGTCTACGGTGGCTACGAGCGACAGAATGAATCCTTCTTTACTCGACCTGGCTATCCAAGTTACGACTCCCAGTATGGCGACATCCGATTCCAGCAGCACGTAGGCCTTGATCACAACGCATTCAACAGGAAGCGCCGAGGAAACCTACCCAAAGAAGCTACCAACTTGCTGAAAGATTGGTTCGCCGCCAACCGAACATCGCCTTATCCCACTGAAGACCAGAAGATGGAGCTCTGCAACCGGACTGGATTGAGTCTCAATCAGGTACGTGACTTGTCCCAGCACCAACGTTATTTTTTGACACCCTCACTACATCTGCCATTCCTGTCCTTCAGTGTCACATCCTCTAGACTACAGCGTGCTGTCGGTCCTTTTGCTACCCTCGCAAATCCTTTCTAGCATGCACACGAGTTTACATCTGTGTACCGAACAACGTGCTGACATCCACTAGGTATCTAACTGGTTTATCAACGCTCGTCGTCGTGCTCCACAAAAGGAACAGCGAGAGCGTGAAGCCAATGGCCCAGAGGCGTAGTGTCTCACGCAAACGGGGCCCGCCCAAGGAAAGCGCGACCAACCAGTAGGCGCTGGGACGCACCGGAATCTTCCATTCAACCTTCATCATGACGAGTTTAATCGCGCACATCATTTACTCTCTCTTCCGCTTTCGGCATTCTGGTGGAGCCAGAAGCATCTGGATACTTTTGTTTCTTGGGCAGCCTGTATCATTACAGCCTTCTGCGGGCAATGTCGGATATTGCGACCTTGACCAGGCGCATGGATGATCTGGCCATTTTCTTTCAGTCGAATACCCTGGGACCCAAAACGGAGTATACATCAGCGTTTTGGGAAATGGAGTTAGGGCGCATATTGCGCTAAGAACGCAGCATACTGGAACTGCTACAGCGTTGTTTTCCATCGGCCTCGGCCTCGAAGATTGTTTCCTACATAGCCTAATTACAATGCGATCTTCTCACCAAAGCTCTACGAGACTCACAGACACTGTCCTAACCCGCTTCGTGTGAGAATCGTGAACCCTCCGCAACCACTGAAAGAGACTTTACAGGCAGTATCATGGTGAAACCCGGAGAGCGCTACATGTGTATGCCGCCGCTCTCCAGACTATTGATTGCCTAGTGCAGTCTCCAGTCGTCCTCATCGCGAATGGCCAGATTTGGTCTCACGGCCCACACACTGCCGAATGCGGAAGTTCAAACGGACATCCCCCTGGTGTCCGCGGGTACCGATCTAGCGTCTACGCTTCAAACGCCATCGACAGCTCCGGTGTTTCAAAACCCCAGAGTTAAAACATGACACACAACGGTGGTGCTTGAGAGGCAACACCAGCCGTTTGGCAGAGGGCTCGTGCTTTCGGGAAGTAACGACCCCGGCAACATGTATGAACAAGTTGAGCCATGACATGTTTCGTGATATCGAATCTCAACACATCAAAACTCCACCGACTTCAATCGGCCGACTCCTCCAGATGTGAAGGATCAAACAGGCCGGGGCGCCACTCACACTAACTTCACTCGCACTCCACTTGGCCTAAGAACTCGATAACCAGCCTTTCAGCCGGAGAGACTCCACATAGTCCGGTGAATGAAGTCGCATTAGACCCTTGCTATGATCTTCTTCTGGGATTGACCCCTCACTATTGGGATGCGGGAAACACTGCACATCATTGGGGGATCGGAGTCAGGGTTTGCCCTGCGAATCTCGCTCCACCATCTCTCCCGAAAACCAAGGACCGTGACCAAAATCACTGCTGACAGGGATACCATGGAGCGGCCCGTACTGTAAGGGGATCACACCTGTCGGCATTCAGAGCAAGTTTAAAGGTGTGACACCGGAACAGCCGTCGCGCACTTTATTGACAGTGACACTCACGTCTTGATTGATAGGAGGCTTCCGTGGCGAGTGGAGAAGAACTCAAAAGTTCAGCTGACTCTTCACTTTAACCAGCTGCTCGCGTGAACTACCCAACTTGTAAACACCTCATTACGGATTGGGCGGCCTGACGCACGTTCAAGGCAAACACGGAAGGACTAGGTCCAAGCTCTCGCCTTTTCAGACGCAGCCGTATAGTCTGCGGGAAGCATGTCTCCATTTATAGTACCATGGTAGACTGAAACGTTCTTGGAGGAAATCACGATCACCGTTGTCCGGAAACCGGCAGCCTCACAGGCGGCGCATGGGGCATCAGGCAAACATGATGGCTGTCATTGTTTCAGCTGCCAAAGTCGTAGTACAAAACGTCACTTTTCAGTCCCTGTCCCAGGAGCTGATAGTCGCGTTACATTGATGAGATGAGGATGAGCATCTCCACGTCGTTGCGCAAATCTCGATGCGAAGCGAAGCGCGAGATAGTTTCCCGGGGTTGACTGCGACGGATGAAATGAGGATCTTCATCCTTCGTATCACCCACGGTCGGTATCGCGGTAAGTCCCGAGCTATACCGTGGTCGATCATAGCTGCGCGCAAAGAGTCAAGATTACCGTTTGACTCGAGATGCTGGCGGTACTGCAGCCTAGCTGGACGTCACACACCCACAGATAACCAGCGCGGCTAGGACCACATAGATAGTAGATCCCGCCATGGGAATACGAGTAGAGCAAAATGGCCAGATAGACGACGAGCCCATAACAATGACTGCAACTCGCGGTCACTCTTCCACTTGGATTATAGGAAGAACGCTCTGACAAAGTAAGCGTAACGGCCACAAGATACACTCCAAGTCACCATCCACCCGCATGAAGAAAATCACCGAATACCTCACCACAGCCTCTAGCAGCTTACGCGTACATGCTTTCATACCAACAATACACTCAATAGTCCGCAGCTCCGCAGGCTGCAAACTTTTCTCCCCAACGACCCGGAAAGTAACGACACGACTCACCAGCTAGAATTGATCAACAGGCACACTCACACGCAGATCCACAGCCCAACGCCCCATAGCCCCAGCGACCACCACACGGAAACAAGGACCGTCAGGCAGCGGCATCGGGCACTGGAAGCAGGAGTTTGGTTCGCGAACTTCGATTACCCGCATCGGAAACTTGTTTTGATCGCCTGTGGGATCGGCGGGGGACGGTGCTGGTCGTGGTGTACCAGACTTTCTTTTTGGCCTATCATGGGGACGGTGGGTTGGGCGGGGTGGTTGATTGGGTGGAGGGTGGGATGGGCCACGTGGAGTGTTTTCGTGCGATAGATGTATGTGCGACGTGAGGGTAACGTCGTCGGAGCTTTTTGGTGTTAGTATAACTTGCTTTTGTCGGGGATTTGGCGTGGGACTACGTGTGGGGAGGGATGACGAACCTGAATAGTGACCGTGATAAGGGATGGAAATCACCTCTTGACAGTTTGGCTTGTGTCACTCAGTCCAGTATGCAGTAGTGTTTGCAAATGCGATGAGCATTTCCTCCACCGGACCATTATGTACAACCTACGACTAACAACATACATGGGTATCACATCCTAAGAGGAATAATATACGAAGAACGCCCAAGTCGCTTACCGAAAAAGAAACAATGCAAAAATGGACCCAGAAATGGACCCCTCATCAACGTCACCTTCTTGATCTCCTAGTATCATCAAGAATAGCAAGACTGGCCCCTGGATTCTTCTTCTCGTACATCTTCGCCATGTCGTATACCACTTCACCCCACTCAAACTCTCCACGATGGCTTTTTTGTTTGCATGGAGATTGACGGAAGGGCAATAACCAGTCGATCATGTTCGTGCCCATGGTATCTTTCCAGCCCTGCAGGAGTGTAGTATACCAGGGGTGTTCTAAAGGCTTGGTCTGCATGACGACGTAGGAGCGGTTCGGGAGGCGGGTGACGGTGGTAAGAACAGGCCAGTCCTCTTTGTCGAGTTCCTTCTCTTCGGCCACGTCTCTGCTAGACTTCTTCTTATGATGTTTACTGGATGACGTCGTTTGTGTCGCAGTAAGTGGAGTAGCAGTATCGGGGTTCGGGGAGGGGTTCGAGATGAGGAAGGCGATGTTGTGAATGCCGCCGCGCTGGATGCCTTCGACCGAGGTGAAGTTGATCATCAGATTCCAGCCTGTCATACAGGTCATCGTGAAGGTGAAGATGCTGAAGAGCACAGCTGTTGCGAGCGCGCCGATCCATGTCCCTGGCTTAGAGCCCATCTACGATATGTTAGTCTGCTGCTGTAGGCACTGGGTCGCTTCTGAGCGCACCTTGGAACTTCTTTCTGCAAAGAAAACGGCCACCACAATCCAAGTGAACGTCGTATATAGCGACGCATACGCCACGAACTGCATAAAGAACTTGTGCGTAGTCTCCGCTATGATTCCACCGGCCCATGGGCAGTAGTGATCCATCTTCTTCACACAGCGCCCAAGTTCTTTGCAATGATGTGCCCTATCCGGCTTCCAATTGTGACACCTCTCGCACCAGAGTGGCACACCCTGGTAATCGCAAATATAAGCATCGTATTGATCGAACCCGAAGCCTTTCGTACTCGCATCTGCCTTGTCCACCGAAGGATTACCCAGAGGTATGAGGTCTGGCTTCGACCAGACCAATTGTAGTAGGCGCAGCCATGCTACCATGAGGAGGAGGAGTAGGATAGCGTATACGACTATAAGTGCGATTCCGGTGGAGCGTCGCGGCCGAATGCCGAAGTCTCGTTGGATGTCCTCAGAAGGGGTTATGAGGTACTGGACGCATATTAAGTAGACTACGACATATGTCTCGTATCCTAGGGCGCCGAACTCCAGAAGGGGTAGTATGACGGAGGTGGCCTGGCCTATGTTTTGTTCCATCGCCGTGGTGTCTGTCGCGCCAGGCTTCTGCGAGCCGGTGACTGACGGGGCTGCCATCGCGTGGCTATACGAAATGCTCCAGAGCAACTGGAAGAAGAAGAAAGAGCAGATTGAGATAGTCGGGGTCGCACGCGAAGACGGGTGGTCGACGAAGCCCTCGAGAAGGCCTGACGTTCCCGGTTGTTGCACGACAGCGGCGTGAAGCCGCCCAGCGCGCAGCCAAGAAGTTCGCGCACGTGTTTGTCCCGCTAGTCCGAGGCTGGTTAGCAAGAGACGTCATCATCAATCGGAAATAACCACGGGGAAGACAGGACAACGCGTTGTCACAAGCATCGCGAACGATTGTTGAACTTCTGTGTACAACATGCCTCATCTCAATGGACGCTTCTCCACGACCGCCGGCGACGCGTAGTGCGCGGCTCGTCCAATCGGCGGAACTTCGGCATCCACCGACGTCGCACGAAGAGAAAGATCGGCACAACACCACCAACGACTCTCGTCACATACCGAATTGAGCTATCAATGCTACCGTAACGCTCTTGTCGACCGGCAATGACACAATTGCCAGTGTTATATCCTACGGTCTTGCATTCTGTAAGCAGAGTGAAGCCAAGGAGTCTGCTTACGCGTTAAAAGCCAGCGTGCATCGACTTGCATGACCCGCACACAGACCCCGCACGAGCTTTCTCAGCCTTCCCTAACCTTCACATTCTCTCCTCCTTTTCTCATGAGACCATTCGGGCAAGAGCAGGATCAAGTCTAGTTGCATTGGGTCGACATCGTCTATGTCCACCATTGACTGCTCTTGGACTTGTACCATGGGTGCAAGTCATGTACTGAGCTAAACCAATTGGAACTCACCGGCTATGCGAGGCTGCAGATGAGCTGAAATACAGCCTTGTAGAGCATCATCTCCCGCGCTTCATTCGCCTTTTGACACGCTGGCAGCCGCCTTTTTGGCCCCGACAAGGACCAGCGATTGCTGTTTGCGGCGAGACATCATCTACGATATGGATATGTGGAGGTCACGGATTGAGAACAGGCGCGGCGTCAAGCTGATCTCTATGCAGCTCTTCTCCACGAGGCTCCGGACGCGTCTAGTTATAATGCCTGCTGCGCCCTGCATGAAATGGTGAAAGATCCATCGACTCTCCCGCGGCCCGCCGATGTTAGCAACTTAGCAGCGCTGGCCATCTATGACCCCATGGCTAGCCTCGTATTTATCAGGCAGAATCTACGGAGAGCCTTGGGGTTACCTCAAGTGGCAAATGCTGGGCTCCAGCCCATGTAAGTCTGTCTGCACTTTTCTCCAGAATCCCGTTGATCTCAAGGTTTCAGGTAGATTATCCGAACTCTCAGCATATGTTCGGCACGGTCTTGTTCGTCTGCTATAATATGTGCCCAGCGGCCTCGATTCAGCCGTGCCCGGCCGTCGGTGAACAGGCTATCACCAGGGCCGGTAAACCTACCGCTGCCAGCACTGCCTCCTCGGCGTACGCGAAAGGATATTCGGTGAGTATCCTGGCTCGTAAAGCACGAGACAAGCTCTTAAGGTACCATTATGGACGTGCCGACTAGTCATCAGCCGCACTGGTCAGTGGCTGTTGAAGAGGGCAGGCCGCATACCAGGCCTGGAGAACACGGGCACTGGATCTGGCAACGGCATCCACACCGGCAGAAATAGATCACACATACAACTAGCCCGGCCGGCTATGACCTGTGCGAATATACATGAACTCCTTAGTAAGGTACGGCCTTCTCAACCTTCCGGCGGCTTGCAAGTGACACAGATGGAGCCCAACTCTACTCAGCTATATTTGCCCCTGGTCTCGGGAACCGCCTACCTAGTCGAGCCAAGGAGGTGGTATGTCCATGTAGCATCGGCTGCGCCTTTACCTAAGGCAAACGGTGGCTTCATCACGGAAGACTCGTGCTCCACGAGGGGGTATCTCAACGCCGGCCAGTTTTGTCTGATCGCAGCAATCTTCACTCAGGCAGAGCTATGTAGGCCCTATCAAACATCGTACTCAGACTCATCGTCTATTTTCTTGAAGATGGGCACCATTCAACGTTCGTCATCCATTCCACACGTGCTGGTAACGAGGCTCGTTGGATAATCCGGCCAATGCACACGGTCACGAGGAGAATTCGGACGCCTCCTGGTCTGTGCAGATGGCAGGCGTTCGATCTTTGTCCTAATCAGCATCAATGCTATCAGTCCCCACAATTGCTCTGGATACAACTGGCGGCCCTGGCGTGCCTTCTAAGAGAAAAAAGCGTTAGTACCAGTTCTTTGGCTGGTCGTTCCTTCGGCCTTCACCTCTCGCATGCACCCATCCGGTGGCCGCGTACCAGAAGGGTAGCCCAAGCAAGCGTTCAGTCGGGCCCACAGTCGTTCACGTGCTCATGACGATAGAATTACACCAAGTTCCAGATCTCGTTCCGCCAGCTCGTGCCATATCAGCCCTGCCATAATTGGAGAGGCATACCAGGTAAATTATGCAATGTAACAACTCCGGGCGCTGCTGCCCTACATCGATAGGCGCCGTTGGGCCCATCTATCTGGATACCGGACGGTGGAGCACGTCACCCCAAACGTCCTCGCCCTTGCCAACATGCCTCCCACTCGTCCTTTGGTGACCTATCGATACTTTCCTGGGGCTGGACCTAGTTGTCACGCCCCGAAGTTATTCATCACACAACCCTAGGCCAACCATTGACTGCCAATAACGTCATGGAGAACACTGTCTTAATACCTGAGGACTCTCATATCAACGTAATTGACATCACGAGCGAAGTTGCTCATGGAGCATCGCCATTTAGAGTGGCTGATGCATCATACATCCTGGGAGGTCCTTCATCATCCCCCACCTCACGACTGGTGTTGCTTCATTGTATCCCTTGAGGCCTGTATGCCTCACATCGGCCGCCACCCTATCTGTGCTCGAGCATATTCTGATGTCTCAAAGGACTATCAGTGCGGTGCGCAGCGCCTCCGGAGGAAGATGGCGAAGCAGCAACATAGCTTTGGTCTCGCGACTGTTTAAAGACAGATCAACGCCTTCTCAACGCTTCAAACCACAGCCCACTCAAGCTCTCAATCACTACCGTTCTATACCGCACTAGCAATATCTTTATTTTTCACCAAACCACTACCCTACAAACATCATGATGGCCAATTCTCTTCCTGCTGGCAATCTCGGAAGTCATGATGTTCACATCGCTTCCACATCCAGTCATTGCCTTCACTCAAAGCGCAACCACAATGGCATCACTACGACTTTAGCAAACGAAGATTCTGTTCCCTCTGTGCTACATCCTGGGGAAACCGCACTTCCCATCGGTACCCTATTCGGCCAAGATCACGCAGCACCTTCCAACAGCATCTCAGACACCAGCACGCACTATAATCATGGATCCGCTCCTGCAGACGGAGAGCAAGTTTGGTACTGCTCGGCATGTGGCGACGGACCTATCAGTGGGTGGCAGAATGTCTGCGTAGTCTGTTCCCATCAACAGTGCGGCTCTTGCACTTTCGAAGAAATTTAAATGAGGCCTCGCACCCGTACATCTTCGTATTCCTTCATCTTATGCGACCGACACCATCAACGACAACATCATCACGAAGAGTCACTTCTAATGCCGCTCCTGCTCGACCCTATACGGCACTCTCTTCTCCTGGATACTTTCTTCTTCGGGTTATCTATTGGGATCTCTCGTTACTCTTCGCCTTCTCTGCTTTCTCAATCACTATACCACATTTGTAGACTTGTTGTACATTTGGAGCATCTCGACAAAGCATTGCTTACATGGCACTGTTCGTTCTTGCAACAACATGATGTGGTCTGCCACAAGCATGAGGCATACCACCCGGCACATTCGTTTTACGGATCTTGGTTTTGGATTTTACTTGGATTTACAGTTCGCTATTCAATAGAATTCTCCTCATCATTGCTTCCTTCACTCTCATAACAACTTTGCCACTTTCCTATCATGGCCGCATGCATCTTTCTGCAACAACGTTGAAGCGATGCGCCTCCATCGCTCGAAACGGGGACCGCGTGGTGAGCAGAAGTGCGAACTGCAGCATGCAAACCAGATTCGGCTCTTCATCCTAGACTCAACTGCAGAAAGGACGCAGGAACGTTTGTTTCAGCATGGAAGACGACACCCTCAGCGGGAGATTCACAGGCTTCTTTGCATATACAAAGTCGACTGCAGCAACGAATCAGAATATTGCCGTACAGATCACCCGTTTGATTGGACAAATATCCTCGCTTTTTCATGATTTCTGCCTAACGATTCCAGCCAGGGCTCTCGATTTTTTGCTTTTTCGTCGAAGTGGCTGACGGGGCCGCGTCATTGCAGCGCGCGCGAGGCAGGAAGAGGGACCTCTTGGCGCCGAGAGCAACCTGAGGACTGGGGGCACAAGGCTGGAACGACGCATCCAGCTTCCTTAGCGGAGCCAGATATGCCGCCTCAGTTTGCCTACTGCCTCAAAGTTGCACCGCCACACATTGTTTTGCTCGGTCACGCCCTTTGTTCCGGTATCCGACCGGCTTCCTGGCCTGCCTTGTTACTTCCCTATTGTCATCATGGAGCGCCGCCGGTGTATTCTCTCACGACACTCTTCCTTAGTTATGGTCATGAGCGAGCTTTCTGACGTACGTTGACCGCTGATTGTGGAGCCAGTGGGTCAGTTTCGAAGGACCTGTCGTAGCTTCAAGGCGAACATGAGGCACCAGAAGGAGTGTTGCAAGCAAAATCACGAGTGGCACGAGGGGAGGATGAGGAAGCTAACTGTAGGGCACGAAGGGGCGAGCGTGGCTCAGTCTCCGCCAGAAGAGGTGAGGCCATAGCGGAGCGTCCTTCGAGGGACTGAGGATAGCAAGATAAAATGCCATTAGAGTGCGTCTTCTCTTGTTCTCATAAGCTCATAGCATCGCAACATTCCCAAACATCTCATACTTCCACAAGACAATTCATTGTCAGCTACAACAATCATTCTTCCCTAACTCCTCCAACAACCACCGCTGCTTCGCGACAAGATGCATGTCTTCTGCTGCAATTGCCGAGATGGCCCTCACAACACGAATTTCGTCTCAGCATGCACCAACTGCAACCACTGGCTTTGTAATAGTTGTCCGGTCGCAACAGAATACTACAACTATAGCACCGCTGTCTCTGCCTCGGCTCCGCACTACCACGCTGCGACCTCTACCACTCACAATAGTACGGCTAGGCTCTCGGGCAGTCATCAAGACGTTCCAACTGCGAACCTCAACACACGCTTTCCAGCGGGCGACGGCGGTCGCTACACCGAACATCCCAACAAGCCCGTGCTGCGTTGGCAATGCTGCTCATGTTATGGCAACAACAGTGTTGCTACGGATCTTGGCTGTGCGTTCTGCAATAATCACAACAAGTGTGGTTACTGCAAAGTCTGGGATGATGCAAGACAATAAAGAATGCGGATCGATCGGCGGGAAGTAAGCAGCGGCGAGAGCAGTGGTGAGTTCTAATGCCATGAGACTCAGGCCACAATGCTAACCTTGCCAGGTTACATGATTGGACATGATTCTGGAGTTATGGAAGGGGATTTGCTGGAGTTCCGGTGTCTTTCTTGGTTGAGTTCTTCATTTATCCCTCCCCATGATATGGACTCGCCTATAGTCTATTATCTTAGATACCCAGCATACCTCTCTTTTTTTGAGCGTCTTAATCGAGTGCGGCGTTGGCTTCAAGCATAGCGATGGTATCCTGATGCGTTCAAGCGTAGCATGTCCGGTTAGCTGTTGTATCCAGTAATTCCAATGTACTGTTTACTCTGATTCCACATGAACTTCCTGCTCGTGGTCTTGACTTCAACGTTCGCCGGTGATGAAGCCTCCAATGAAACGCCTGTCAGCTTGTGAGCTGCGCCCACTCTACACATCCGCCGCCTGAGGAGTGGAGTTTTGTCTGCAGCAGAACCCGATATCACCTTCCGTAGCACGACATAGTACCCAAGGCGTAATCGGCAAGTTGGGCGCACGTTGAAATAAGGAGGTGAGACATCGCGGGTGGCACAGTCAAGCATATCGCTCCTTCGCGATTGCCGAGTCCTCTGCTGCGACTGGTTCGCCACTGCAATCTGCTCCGTGAATTGGGACCAGGGATGACACGCAGGAACGCCCAGTGCTGGAAGGCGGCGTTATGGGACGTAAGCCTGCGCGTACGCTTTCTCCGCCTGCGCGTGGCATCAGAATACGAGCCCGCGTCGATAAGAATGATAGTCAAATCTCCCCGTGGACGCTTGGGTGTTTCTTTCCTACGTTTCTGCTCAGTTGCGCAAAACAGAGGACGAGAGGCGGACTCGTGTTGCGCTTACGTGCGCGCGCATGCTCGAAGGATGGCTGGCTGGCCCTATTCCGCAGGCAGCGCAGCCCGAAACTTTGACTGTATTTGCACAGCCATACCGCACTACTCGGGCTTCGATTTCTGCCTTCTTTTAGTGATTCAATGGGCGAGAAGACATGATTCTTATCTCGTCGGCAAGAGACATGTAGTCAGAATAGAGCCCTGTAGCCCATCTCTGCGCCCTCCAGGGCTGCTGTGCGGCTCTAGATTGCAGGAGCGTTATGCCGGCTGATAATTCCGTGGGACGATTCGTCGTCATCGAGAAGGGCGCGTAGAATGCCCCAGGCTGTCCTTCCGGGTGGCAGCCTAGACTTGCGGGGCAGCGTGAGAAGGGCACTTGGTGTCATCCTCCGCGGATCGTGATCATGAAAACTTGTAGCCATTCTGCAGTGCCAACTTCGCATAGCTGTTGTAGCTGTTTGCATCTGTTTGCAGTTGTGGTTGTCCGCGAGGTTACAAGCCGGCGAGCGGCACAAGCGGATTAAGGACTGGGCGGGTGTCATCCATATTGGGCCTAGCGGATATTTCAAGTTTGAGCCCGCGCCTAACCAAAATATGTGTGATTTGCTAATCTACGCTATATGACTATACCAGCGAGCGTCTAGCAACCATTTCTGCGCGTTCCGAAGCGGAGAGACGCATTCAGGAATGAACAAGTACCAATCACTAGTCTCGTTCGTGGCCAGACAATTCGTCACCTTGGTAGACTCGTAGTACTCTGGATAGAAGCCGGCATATTCCCAGTCAATAATGCCGGTCACGCGACACTGCCCTCCTTCAAGCTTTACTATAATATTTTCAGGCCGAAGATCATTGTGGCTAAGGACATGCTTCTGTGATAGGGGCGGGCAAAGACTTCGGAGGAATTTGATGTAAATTGGGCTTCCATAATGGGGATTGGAGAATTGCCAGTCGTCGAAATCTTCTGTAGTCCAGATAGGGTCGGTTGTACGGCGAACATTTCTCCTCGCATCTTGGCAGCCTTCTCCTGCCACACCTCCAAGTGGCATGTTGTCGGGACGGGTCAAAGACCGTACTTCGATGAAAATATCGTTCAGCTGTGCTTGGACTGAGCGCTTAAGGGAGTCGTCTAGTTTTGGCCAGACTGCTTCGAGTGTTGTGCCAGGCATGAGAGTCATAAAGACGAGGAAACAGTCACCAAGGCGTGCAAGACCAAGTGGTCTTGGTGCAGGAATGGTGGGTTTGTGTTCCTCGAGGTATTGCAGGGTTGTGTATTCAGTCAAGTCGTCCATCTTCATTATAATCTTGAGAGCAATACAGGACTGCACTTGAGGACGATACTGTGTTTGCCCAACGGTGGCGTCCAGACAACTTCGCTCTGTTCAACCAATTTGCGGATACTGTTGGCAAGGGTCGATTCGTCGTGGTCGCTTTCAATAAGGCCTCGGAGGGATTCAGAGAACGGGAACAGGACTGTGGCTGAGGTATGACTATAGAGAAATTGTCGAGCATCGTCAGGAAATGGCGAAGTATCCATCTTGCGAGGCTGTGGATGTGGCTCGTCCCAAGAAGGAGCTGCAAGACGTTAGCTTTAGTTTTACAACTAAAGCATAGTGGTGCGAAGCCCACGAACCATCGGACTTTCGCTTAGCAAGCCGACTTGCATACGTAGAGGGGATTTTGGATGCCAGATCTACTTCTGGGTCCGCTTCTAACTCTCTTTGTAGCTTTCTCATAACCATTTTATTCAAAAACAAAGCCGAAGACCTGTCCACAGGGTCGACCCTGTCTGCTCTCTGACATTGAGGATGCATGCAGATGGCGTCTGTGTCGTGAGGTGAACGATGCATAGCGTCTGTGTTGTGAGGTGAAAGAAGATTCGTTTCAGCGCTAGTGTGTTTAGGTGATTTGAAGTCCACAGGTTGATAACTGTCGTGAGTCCTTGCAGTTGTTTGCGGTCTCGGTCAAGTGCGAGGTTCCAAGCCGGTACAAGCGGATCAAAGACGGTGCGATGCTATCCGCATCGGGCCTAGCAGGTACTCCAAGCTTCGATCAACCACAGCGCCAACCCTCTTGTTATCTACACGTATCCATCACTCAAGCATCATTTCAGCAATGCCGCTATCTGTGCTTTCATGGTAAAGCTGCGATCTTCAGGAGTCGGTGCCGTTTGGAGTTTGGCGGTATCTCATGCCTGCGGGTCAGAAAGAAGACTCAGACGCTGTCAAGCCGACAATGTAGCCGTGACTAGTCAGTATCCATCGCTCTCGATAGTCAGGTGACTCCGGGCACGGTCCGGAAGAGCCTGGACGAGAGGCGCATTGGCTTTCGTCAGCCATGTAGGTTGAGTAATACAGAAGCGGGGTATCTTACCACTCTGCTTGGTAGCCTTAGAATGTTCTTTCTTGTAAGAAAACTCCCACGCGACGCGTGACCCGCCAAGCACAAGAAACCTCACATGTGTTAGCTGACCTATACGTTGCTTCTGGCTTCGTCAACATCAATATTGCCATCGAACTGACTCTCGAGACTGCATGGCAAATACGCTAGCGAGTCGAGCAACACAGCCTCGTCTCCTCTACAGTTACATTGCTCAACCACATTTCTATAGCGATCACCATCATCCAGACCGCCAAAATACCCCGGATGGGCCCATTTCCATCGCGTTCACGAGATCGAGCCGTCGAAGTATCCACACCAATAATGACCTGGTGAAGGGCGTTGTCCACGTCAAATCACAAACCAGAGTCAAATACGTCACCATAAGCTTTGTTGGCAAAACGACCTGTCGCATTGCGAGCGAGCGCAATCCTGCAAACCAGCATATCTCCGAAGTTGAGCTGTTTTGCCAAGAGCAAACGTTATCGAGGAGGGTAACCCCCAGCGCAACCTGTCCCCCTTCGCGGGTAGAGTACCCCTTCGAATTTCGATTTCCAGAAGCAGTGCCAAATGCTACGAAGCTGCAGAATGATACGCCATTCCGACCAGATCCTCTTTTTGAGCACGAGAGTGGTCATCCCCTTCCACCGTCGCTATGGTGGAACGAGAGCACGATATGTAACGAGTACTTTCTGAGAGCACAGTTCGTCACGGAGCAAGCTTCATTCACACTTAGTCCCGTTGTTGTGCAGCAACTCCGCTTTAGCCCGTCGGTTCCGGAGCAAGGTCTATCGCCTACAGCTGCTCTTGTACCAGCACCACCAATACGTTTTGAGCGTAGATCGAGACCATCAACTCCAGATCCATCTAAGGAGCGGCGTAACTCGCTGCGACGGCTCAAGTCGGGCCTGCGTGGTGGGGGGAAAGAAGAAGAGATATCCTCGACGTCGCTGTTAGTACTCAGTGCACCCCCAGAGTATCGCGTTGGTGCTGCCAGCACGATCAAGCTATCACTGCAAGCAACGCTAAGCGACGGTGATACACAACCAGCACCCGTGTATCTTCGTGGCATCCGCGCACAAGCAATGACACACATCAACTTCCGAGTCCCGCTAGCATCTGCACCAAATGGAGAGATACGCAAAGAGAGCGTCGAAAAGTTCGACCTCTTCAATCAGCGATACAGTAAACCTGGAATAGAACTCACTTTGGATACCATCTTGGAGGGTTTTGAGATCAACAAGATTGTGCCCCCCACATTCAAAACATACGGTATCGCACTTCACTATGACGTCAAGTATGACCTTTTGCTCGAATGCGCGGGCAAAGAGTCGGAGCATGAGATTGATGTCGATAATGTGGTCATCGAGCCGATGACAAGGCCTGGTGGGCATCTTGGGCCGCCGGATGAGATGCCGCCAGTAAGCGGCTCGGATGAGAGCTTCATATTGGAGGAAATGCTCCGGGATGGTGAGCGTGTAGCGGAACAACCACCGCCCTATTACAGATAGAAGATGCAGCTATCGCAATCATCGGTGCTACGTGACCTATTCGATCATTCGTGACAACATGGACTGTGAATGTGAGCAACACAGCGTGCAGTCTGCACTTGCTGGCAACTAACACGTGGCAAGCAACAAAGAGAAACGGCACTAATTTGGAGCTCTCTTTTTCCCCAATCGAGAGGCACGTATAACATAACTCTGATTATCTCGAATACAGCATATATTACTGAAATCGTTCGCACTCAACTCTTACAATCCACCAACCCCCAAAATACCTCCAGCGCATTTACCCAACATATCCACACGCACTACATTACCTCAGCAATCCTCCATCTCCCTGAAGATCCCCCCGAATCCAGGTCTATACATCTGCCCCTGCGGTATGAACGCGGGCGTCTGGCTCGTTGCCGGCGCGAGCAAATGCTCGATGTGCGGTTGGTCGTGGGGTATGTACGAAGCCGCCCGTATAGCGGGGGAGAAGAGGAGAGATCGACAAGACACAGAAGGATGTGGAGATGAGAAGAAGTAGAAGCCATGTATAACGGCGTGTTGATGCGGATATGGGTGCGCAGCTATCGGAGAACATGAAGTCGAAAGGAATATCGAGTATTTATATCTCAATTCTTCCTGGGCGAGCGTCTGGTCGCCCCGTGGTTTAGATAGCCTCGCCAATGTATGACTCGATGCAAACGCTCAGACCATTGAATGCACGAGTCCGTATGAATGCTCATATACTTCACACTTGGCATGAGGTGACTGACTTACACCTACAAGACTCCTCCAACATGTGGCTCACTCAATCTTTTGGGTGTATAAATGCTGAACACTAACAAGTTTGTCTTTCTACAACAAAACCATACTTTCAGAGATCTCAATATATCAACGATTCGATCGATAAGACACAGCAACCATCACCAACTGCGACATCCATAGTTTCGGGGATAGCGATACACACTCCCTCGCTGAGAACCCTGAATTAGTCAAACTCGAATACAACTTGCGCCACTATGGCGATCTTGCCAAAAGACTACCACGACCCCATTGTCGACTGCAAAGGACGCGAACAAGATGCTTGCAGCTGCGAACAGCATCAGAATCAGATCTTGCCAAATAGAGAGTCATGCCAGTACCCCGAATGTGTCAAGATACCTACGATTCCCGAAAAACGAAACGTGAAGGAGGACGGAAAGCAGGAGAAGGTGGAAATGCAGGACGGTAGAAATAATTCAGGAAACTGACGCGAGAGCAAGAGACGCCAAACTCTCCTGATGAGATCGAGGTCAGGATGTGTGGGAAGATCTTCGTGCTTCAATCCGGCTGGGCACAGCAAAGTTTCACATCTTGTAGGGGTGCATTGAAGTGATGGCAGTGGAATGCTTTTGTCTGAGAAGGTCATCGGAGAATACTCGGCTTAATGTGTGCATTAGAAAATAGATCTATTCGTCTCTCAACATTCTCAGATCCCGTAAAGGGCAACTCCATGTGAGAAGGTACTCGCAACACCCATCACCTCTCCGCAGCAACAAGAAAGAGAAGAAAAGGATATCATATAATCAGACCCAAACACTCATACGTATATCTGCAACATCTCAAGGCTTCACACAAGCAACCATGAGCTTCTCGTAATCGCCGCGCGTCTCTCCTTCTATCCTCTTGACCAAGTCCTTCTTGTAGACCTGCTTGTACGCGTTGCTGACGGCGTTCATAAAGTTCTTGTCCCAGTGGCAGCGGACGACGCGTTGTACGAGGATATCGTCCTTTGTACCGAGGCCAGCCATCGATTCCTCTAGACGGACGGCTTCAGCCTCGGGCCGGTTGGTGGCACGGTGGATAAGTAGGCGGAGTGCATCTTCCATGTGGCCTGAGAAAGCGGACTTGATGACGCTGTCGAGGGACTTGTGGAAGCGCTGCTGATAAGAGTTCGCCATGGCCTTGAGCTGCGCGTCGTTTTTGCTGGTGAGGATCTGGCAAACTTGGGGAACGTTCTTGCTAGCAAAGCCACCCATGCCGGCTTGAAGATCGGTGACAGCCTGCTCAATTTCTTGGGGGTTGACCGGGTATGAGTCTTCTGCGCGGCGGGCCGAGATGATCATGTCGTACATCTGTTCCGTTCCGGCACTTAGGTCGCCCTGAAGGTCTTTCTGTAGCGGCCGTTGGAATAGTTCTTGGTACTTCTGCTTGATGGCGTTGATGTCGGCGTTGCTTCGGCCGATCAGGATGTCGTCCAAGATGACCTCCTTTGTACCCATGCCCTTCATTGCTTCCATGAGGTTGTAGCAGTCGGATACTAGAGGGCCGCGTGCAATTTCGACAAGTCCTTTCGCGAAATAGCCGCTAGTCTCTTTCTCGAGATCTTGGACCATGTTTCGCATCAGGCGTTGGTCGTATTGCGCCCGAATAGTGTTGACCTGGATAGGATCCCTCTTCGCCAAAACCGCGATGAGCGCCTTTTCGTCAGTTCCGAATCCCTTCATTGCTTTGCGGACAGCTTCAACATCTTTGCTGACGTCGATGTTGGCGACCTGCATAGGGCCATAGCCGAGGGAAGCCTGAGTTGGTGGCCCGCCGAAACCCCCTGGCGCACCGAACTGGCCTTGGGGAGGTGGAGCACCGAATTGACCCTGTGGTGGGGGCGCACCGTATTGCCCTGGGGGTGGTTGCTGCCCAAACTGGCCTGGCGGAGGACCAGGTGGTGGTTGATACTGTCCTTGGGGCGGTTGTTGGCCGTATTGGCCTGGAGGTGGCGCGCCATACTGTCCTGGAGGTGGTTGCTGTCCATACTGGCCCGGAGGTGGCTGTTGTTGATATTGCCCAGGTGCGCCATAACCCTGTTGCGGAGGAGGAGCTCCATACTGGCCCTGGGGTGGAGCGCCGTACTGATTTGGCGGCGGCGCACCATATTGACCTTGCGGTGGTTGCTGACCATAACCTTGTTGAGGCGGGTAGCCTCCGTACTGTTGGTTCTGCATTGGTGGCGGTTGTTGATAGCCTTGCTGTGGAGGTGGTTGATACTGTTGATGTTGACCGTAACCCTGTGGCGGCGGGGCTTCTGTAAGATATTAGTACAAGATCAGGCTTCAGCGCCAAGTGTTGCAAGCCATGAAGGATGCAATGATCGCCGGGCTGTGAAGAGAGGGCCTCAACTTACGGCCCGGATACGGCTGCTGATAACCGCCTGGTTGGTTGTAGTTGTAGGACATGTCCAGCTGTAATTTAGGCAGGGTAATGCAGGAATAAGCTCTAGAAGTAGGTAAGACCGACGTGCGACTCGGATAATAAGGCAAGTGGTATGGGAAAGAAGAGGGGGAAATACCGACTGCCCGCTAAAGAGTGGTTTGCACCAAAGGTTGCCGTGGCTGAGTCGTATCGCTCAGCCCTGCCAGTGGTGGGGTAGGGTCAAGAATTAGTTTGGCTCATGACGAAGAATCTGGCTTGGCATGGTCAGCCATCGGGTTTAGTGGCGTGGTATGCGAACACCTTCTGCCGCGTGGTTGGTACGGTGGGTAAGGCGGCCACTGCCCAACGCTAATCCGATGCTTAATCGGGTCGTTGCCTGTGGCGATGCACGCTCAGAAGACATATCGCAAGAGCACAGCCTCAGGGTCGTAACCATGCGCGAATGAATCTGCACTAGATTGTGGCTACATTGCAACGATAATATATTCGAGATAAGGTTGTGGCGTAGCTAGGACGATTTATAAGGGACTCATTCCACGAAAACAGTTTACGTACGCTGCGCCTTGGCAAGTCACTTGGACCTCACGATCTATGTTCGCATGGAGAACAGCGTCATGCAGTATCTGTGGTACGCGTCTGTCCGCATCATAATGATCGCGCAAAAGTCCGCGTCAACTTGTGGGCTCTCTTTCGCACGAAATACTGCATCGTACCCCCATTCAAGAATCGTCTATATTTTGTAACTCGTGCGTATCACGAAGACAAATGATAGATGATGCGATAATGTGCGATGGCCTCCTCGGCCGCTGGCGCTGGCGCTGTGCCAAGCTTATGTCACAATCCCAAGCTTCCATATGATCGGCAGCCCTTTCTCCTCTCCACCAACAACATCTCTTTACTGCACACCATCTTGAATCACTAACGCCAGGCACCCCAACTTTAATCCCAACCCGCCGGTGAACTTTCGGCCAAGACACTGACATCATAGCATGCGGCGCACGTAGCCCCTCATGTTTTCGCCGTCGATTGCGCATCACGAGTATGCCTTGGCAGTCGGAAGCGATCTTGGGTGAGCACTAATTGGTCAGGAGCACCCATTGAACACTTTAGTTCACCGAGGAAGATTTAGCACGTGCAGGTGGACAAAAAAAACGGGGTGAGAAGAGGACCGATGGAGGCGCATCATGGAAGTATAATAGAGCCAAGCCAGCGATCAATGTCTGGAGGATATTGACATAAGTTGGGTTTGTTGGAACGATTAATCCGAGCTGCGACCAACATCTTTCGAACAACCAACTTACCCGCCATCACCCCGAATTCTGTGATAGACGGGACATAGCCAGCCGCATACGCCATCCAGCATCGCCGATCACCAACCCTGAAACAGGGCACTTCCCGCGAGGCTACACTTAAGCATATCGCGTATAGGAAAGCCAGAGATATAAACGAGAGCAGAGCCGGTGCACGAAACAGTCGCCCTATCAGCCCGTCTTTCATCCATCAAACACTACGATGTCGTCCTACGACTCTGCCAGATCGGGATATCAGCCCCATCCGCAATACTCACAACAACAACCACCCTATCCCACCACACCGGGAGCACCACAACCACAGCAACCAACAAACTATTTCCCACCGATCCCCGAACAACAACCCATCTACTCCTCCTCACCAACATCGCCCTACAACAGCGGCGCAATGACAATGCCCCAACCACACATGCCAACCCACCGCCGCACCTCCTCCTCCTCATCCTACAACAGCCAACGCCCCACACACCTCCAACACACGCCCTCCCAAGCAATCCCAATCCGCCAACCAGACCCACACTCCTACCAATACCAACAACCCACCCATCTAGCTCCCACCTCGTACCCTCCACCCGTTGCCTACGCGCCACAGGCCGCACCCATCTACGCGCGCTCTTCATCGCAGCAAAGCCACTATTCGCACCACAGCACACACGCACACAATGCGCATGCCTATGCGGACGGAGAGGACAAGTACGAGGACGAGCATCATAGACATCATGATCAGCATTATGGGGAGCTGGATCCGGAGACAGAGAGGGAGTATAAGAGGAGGTATGCGCGGGAGAAGGAGGTGGAGAGGAGGCCGACGTTGGGTGGCAGTGTACTGAGCATGATTGGGAAAGTCGGAGGGCTGCTTGGGAGCGATAGGCGGTGATGCTCAAGGGCGGTGGTGTGAGCGGATGTTGAAGGTTTGGAAGCGATACCCCACGGATGTTTCCTTTTGTCTTGCTGCTTCGGCGGTCGTTGTACGATAGTGGAAAGCGCCAGATTAGCGCTATGATATGACGAATTAACTTTTGGATGATTGAATGAAGTAATTGATCTCGAATTCGTCGTGCAATATGTATAAAGGTAGTGCTGCTGAAATCCCCTATAAACGCCTCTCGCTGATAGAGAGGAAGAAACGCTGTCAGACGCCAAGTAGTAATGCAGCCGATGAAACGTCAAAACAGAAACTTTTCGTACTTCAGCGCTTGAAGCCGATATGGAAGTGTTGGCCCTGCCCAACAAGTTTTTCGTGCCCATGTTCTCGCCACTTTCGTTGCCAACATGGAGGTGGCAGATAGGTTGCGATACTGACGCCCCAGCCGCAGCTCGCTGCTGAGGGTGTACGCAGGCCGGTGGCTTGTAGACCTCCGAGAATGTGTTGCCTCGGACGCGACACGGCATTGTCCGGCCCGTCGCGTCGCCTTCTGCCGTCCATTCCTTTCCCGACCCGGTGTAATATGCACTCTATGCGTATACGATTATGTAATTGGCGAGCTCGGTACAGACGATTCGTGGTCGTGATTCGTTCAGCTGAAGGTCTCGCCAATGTGACGCTCGCTTTCGGGTTTCCAGGTGCCTGTTACTAGTTAGTATTGAGGAAACCAGAGACTCGAGACGGGTGTAATGGAAGGATGCGCGCGGCCCGACGTATCGTTCCGCGTGGTACTGTGCAGCGTAGCACGGCACTCACAAGGCGCGATAAGAAAAGATTGTCACGTACCTTCAAAGTTGTGCTTGACATAAGCCATTGGGTCGTCATCCTCGCCAGCGCCCATAGTCTTAATGCCGGGGCTGAAACTGGTGATAGGCAGCACAATGACGTCGCCGACCTTCTTGGGCGCCTTCATGCCAGTGAAGTTCTCCCATGTAATGTTGCCCTTGCTCGTGCTCATGTCAAAGTAGTCGGGGTTGTTGAAGTAGTTGAAGATGGTATCGGTCCAGACGGCGGGCCCAGTGAACTCGATTATGCCCTTGTAGTCCTTGCTGAGTTTGCCGGCGCGCTTGCGGTCGAGTGTCTCCTGTGTGATGTTTGCGACCACATCGACGAGAACAGGGTGGCCAGGCTTAGACTGAATGGTCCACTGGCAGAACTGGACACGCCGAGAGTACCACTGAGCCCAGTCTGGACGATCTGGGTCAGCCTCAATGCCAATGACCATTCCGTAGCTGTTTGCGGGCACATCAGAAGGTATCCAGTCTGACGCGGGCTTCAGTGCCGAAGTGTCAATATCCGAGTAGATGCCGCCACGAGCTAGAAGGATCAGGTAGCGGAAGAAGTCGGCTTTTAGGACAGGCACGGGGAGGGCGTTGTAGGCTTCGATAACCTCGGGGACGGAGGAGTAGAGGTGTCTGATTAGGTGTACCGCGACGTCGTCGGTGATAACCTCGTGGACGAAAGATGGGTGGTGTATGCTCCAGCTGGCCTCTGGCTCGCGGAACATCTCGTCAAACTGACCCTGCGCCGGTGTGTACTTCCACGTCTGCCAAATGTATGCGGGTGTCTTCGCGTCGACGTCGTAGGGGAACTGGTACTCGAGCTGGTCCTTGAGCGGGCGCTCTCTCAGCTCGTCCATGCTGACTTGAGTTTTGGGCTTCTTGCGCGCGGGCACATCGGGAGTGTCAAAGGTCTTGTCTGCCTTTTCCGTTGCCTTTTGCGCCTCTTTCGACTGCTGCTCCTTGGCCTTTGTGCGTTCTCTGTCTGCTGGGTTCACCCAGGCCGTGGGCCGGGGCATTTCCTTTGCATTGCGGAAGTTGGGGGTTGTGCTACCGTGGTGCTGCGACTTGAAGATGAAGAATAGCGTTAGACAGGCCAGGGAAAGCACGAGGGCCTTCTTGAAGGTAAGCATGGTGGCGGGCGCGGTTGAAGAGCCAGGCGAATAATGAGGAGGGGCGTCCTCGGTGGTGGAAACGGCGGGCACAGGTGGAACTCGATAGGGCCTAGGTGGGAAGATATACTATCAAAGCAGACGCCCTGGCTAGGCTTGGGGGTACAGAGTGAAGGCCGGCGCGCTGCTTCGGGAAGTCTTGACCTGGCGGGTGAAAGGGCTAGTGGTTGCGGTCGTGAGAAGGAAATGAGAGGTGGAACGCGCAATTCACGGACACGAGGGAGGAACGAACGACATGGAGAACGGTGAAAGCTGTAGAGGCTACTGAGAGCATGGGCGGCGGCGGCGATACCACGGGCTTTTTGAAAGAACCTCCAAAGGGCCAAAGCCAAGCAGGGGGTCTGCGAGTTTCATGTTCGCAGGCGCGCTAAGAGGCTAGCGTGCCTGTCGCCGGCGAATGTTCCATGGCCGACTCAACATCGCGGCAAAGCTTGTTCCAAATCAGTTGGCGCACCGAGTCGCCTGTAGGAACAACCCTGGTTGAATTACGACGCTGGGACGATCTCTCACGCATTTCCCACGCCTCTCGTGCATGCCGGGTGGAGAGCCTGGGAATGACAGGTATACCTCTTCGCACCTCGTCAGCCTCGAATCCCCACGCCCACCTTGGCTGCGACGACGGGGATGCATGGCAACGGCGATGAAGGCCTCTTTGAGGTCTACGATGGCTACACCCATTACTCCCCCAACGCTTGACTCTGGCCCGTCTTCGATTCATTGTCGCGTTGACGCGCGTTGGCTCCAGGCTCGGAAGGAGCTAGGTGAAACGCCGCGTCCTACCTCTTGGAGCGTAGCCCTCCCGCGTCATTGTGTCCAGCTGCTGCCGCTCCAACATTGTTGGCTGGCCGCCTGCACCGGGCCTCACTCAGCTTCCAGACAGCTGCAGCTGCAGCACTGCGCGTCCGGTTGCTCTGGGACCTATCTGCGTAAGCTCATCGACTACAGCACGCTTCTGCACTTGCCACGCTTACTGGTGGAAGTCTCGAACGGCGTCTTATCGCGACGACGAAGCCGCAGCTTCCTCATCCATCGCAACGTCATCGACACTCTATCTTGGATCCGCCCTCCCCGCCCGCGCGGCTTGGTGTACTAGCAATGCCCCGCCATTGATCCGAGTATTGCAATTCTTCCGACTTGCCATCAGATGCAGAGTGAGAAGGACAGCTGCCGTCCTACAAGACGCGGCTATGTTTCACATTGAGCGACAGGACCGCTGCGTATACGAGGTCGCTGCAAGATCCCCAGGAATAGACAGTCCCGCGAATGGCATGTCAATGTGACAGTACCCCGCGAAATCTATACTATACAGATCGCTTGTCGTCGTCTATCTTACAAACTAACACCCCTCCCTCTCATGAACAACGGTCCGACGGCTCTACGATTCACTCTCGATCGCAGAGGCTTGCACCGAGGCATGACGACAGTACTCCATGGAGATCCATCGGGATCCCTGGAATAACGGCTGCGCAAAAGTAACAACGTAGAGTATGTTGCTTTGCAAGAGTGTCAATGCCCACTAAACCTCCGACCCTTAGTCTTCTCCACAAACCCCACGATTACTCTTCATACCTCAAATCCATCTTCGGTCACTCGCTATCCGTACGCGTCAGCTTCTTCACGTCCAACTCTTGTCAGCGCAAAACGTTACAGTCTCGCGTGTCATAGTTTCAGATACCCGCCGCCGGGAACAACCTTCAACCGAAACGCACCCGTTTCTCGGCTAGGCACACCCGCGCTCAGGTTGGAAAAGCAAACAGCCGCGCGCACCACTGCCGTTGATGCCGTGCAGGGCTGACGGTTTCTGAGGCGGGAGAAGCAAAACACAACGTCTGGGAGCTAACCGTGCCTGAAACTATAATGTATTACGCATCGCGACGTCGACTTCCAGACTGGCAATGCTGGTGAATGATGTTATTTGTCTTGCTACATGACGCTGGACTTCCCATATAGTTGGGCGATCTTAAGGCTTCGCATAGAATGCGAAGATTAGTATCCATATCCAGATACGTATCGGTACAATGATCCACCGCCCACTCCGCCGTCTATGAATAGTATCATTGGCTGCGTAGAACTATCTTTGTATCTTTACCAGCACTCCCCAGCTCCAATCTTCGTATCGCTCACTGCGACATCACGGATGTGTATTATAATCTCACCAAGCAATAAGTCTTATCAAGTAGCGCTATGCTTACACCGCTGCACGTACCCATCTAGATCCCTACCTAACGTACCTGCGTTAGCGAGTTGGGTAGTACAAAAAGTGGATTTACGGTTTTCATTAGCCTCATCTTAAAGATACGAGAAGTATCGTACAGTAGTTTCTCAACAAACATATCGATGATGGGTATAGGGGTTCAGGAGAATCGACGCGTTGGTTTTCCCATGGGTTTCTGCTTCGAACTAATGGTATGTGGCATATCCGGCACGAGTGGCACGGTAGTTGCCATGGACCTACATGCTTGGCCTCTCGACCGACGCCCGCAACACCAACGTAGACTGCAAAGCACCGGTTCAGTTTCTTGCTCAACGTCAATGTAGGCTCCAGGTGTTTGGCATATCCTGTGAATGAGGTGTTCAAACAGCTTTCTCATCGGAGCCTCCCCATCCAAAGTCAATCCGACACCAGGCTCCTTCTCCTCGCTTGCGCACGCCCTGGATTTCCATCCCGACCAGCCTGGCCACTTTCTCTCTGTTCACCCACTCCGCCACCGCATGGCCCGTCTCGTTTGGGTTCAAACGCCAGGCTTCTTTGTCCCTGTTATCTCTGAGCCAGCGGAGTAATTGCACAGGCACGATACCTGCGGGCATATTCTGCAGACTCTGATTGTCGCTCGGGATCCAGCCTTGGAAAAAGTTGATGTATGTTATGCGGCGCCAGGCATCATTCCAATCTGGGCCTGGGATGCCGTTCTGCGTGCTCCATTCTTCTGTGTTTCCGTTTATGTCTGTTGGTGTGCGACCGGGGTGCGATGTGAGGGCTTTGAGCCAGTTGCAGCCTTCTAGGTCGAGCCATTGTAACGAGTATGTGTCTTTTGAGAATCGGCGGAGGATGTTGGTGGCTTCGTGCCAGTCGTCATCGAGGTCGGAGTAGAAGTGCGACCCGCCCAGTGATACGCTCGTGTGCTTTGAGATCATAGATGTGGTGTTTGCGTTGGGTGTCATCGAAGGCCGTGGCCAGTGCGCGAGCGAAAGGTGTGTGATCTTGTTGAGGTTGGGCGAGATACGAAGTAAGTCAGGCCATGAAGCCCATTGCCCAGGTTTTGCAAGGGAAAGCCGGCTCAGGTTGCTGAAGTAGGGCGTTTGGAGCTTCATTGCTGGTACCAAGGGTGCCGTTGGACTTTCTTGTATTTCCTCTTCCCAGGAGTCGGCGACGTCTTCGGTTACGCGGAGTGAAGCGAGATCAACAGTCGTTATAGCACTGGAAACGGGACGCTTGACGCATTTTCCAAGATCAGTGATCTTGAAGCGTTCGCTCAAGAGTCCGCTGAGGTCGAGGAATTGCACTTCCTCCCAACCAGCTGTACCGGTCCCCTCTTCATCCTGGAACAGGATCTTGAGCGACTTGAAGTCCAAGCCTCCCTGCCCATATAGTGTGAGATAGCTCAGTAGCGCTTCTTTTAGCGATATCGGTAGCGATGGAATGTAGTGTTGTTCGTACTCGGAGAGCTCTTCCCAATGTTGCGCAAATGTTCGGAGACATTGGTGGACGAGGCTTCGCGGCGGTGGTAGGCGCTGTCATGAGTAAGAAGCCTGAATTGTTAAGCCTGGAAGACCAGATGTGCTAGCACGCCACCTCCCCGACGAAGAAATTGAACACTCAGGAGCCTACGTTGACGCTAGACCTTCAAGACTGAATCCTTCTACGCTAATGTAGGCTCCACGGTGTTGAATTCTCCCATCGATTGAGGTGACGCGCTGGGGAGCATCGTACCTTCAATTCCTCGTTTGTGATCCTAGCCAGCGTGGCAAACCTCACGGCGCCCTTCTCTGAATCGGTCTTCTTCTTCCTCATATGTGCTGGCGCATGCCGACTCGTCTGCAACCAGCTTGAAGGTGCCGCGGGGCCTGGTGGGGGTCTCACGCCGCCCATGACCCTCCGCGTGCGTGTATTCGCCTTTGGTTTGGGAGCATTAACTTCGGGTATGTGCAGGATGCGCCGCAGCTCTGGCGGAACGGTACGACTGCTTACTACCGAAGTGAGCTCATCGCGCTGTTCGGGCGTTGCTCTCGGAGCTTGTTCGCGACGCAGCTGCTGGATGCGCTGGTTGACGGTTTGGGGTTCAGACGACGAGGACGAGGATGCGGGGGAGCGCGAACTCTGTAGCGATGGGTGAACGTAAGACGGTTTTGCTGTTGTGTACGAGGGCGTGTGCTTCTTGGGCATGGCACCGACGACGGTTGCTGCTGCTGCGCGTGGAGCCGGAAGCTACCTGGTGCTGGTATTGGTACGCTATATGAGTGACTCCAGGGTAAGCGGGGATCAAGGCAGGTGAGTCAAACGGCTATGACTGGATCAAAGAAAGGGCTGAGTGCTACAAGCCCTGCAAGAATGTTGATAAAGCAGCGACAATGGGATGGTGACTCAATGCCATGCATGCGCAGATGGCATCAGATGCGGCCATGTTCCGGGCTCGTCATCGCGCCACTTCGGTTGTGGCGCGCGCCAACACGCCTGCGCACGTGTTGGAGCGACTATTGATTTTGACCCGTCAACTGTCGGAAGGAACGTTCGTCCCGTATGCTAGATGGTGGGAAGGAACCGAGCGATCATATAGGCCCTCGCCAATCTAATCGTGATTATCGCAAAACCAACCGTATGGTGTAGCCAGCCTTGGAAACTTCTCCAAATTGGCACGGGGGAGGCGGAGTTGCCACCGTCTGTCAAGTCGCTGTCACTGTCAACAGTCACGCTAAACACGCGGGAAGCACATAGTTCTGTCCAGACCGTCGCTCCTCACCCTTTTATCTCTCTCCTTCTCCTATCCTCACAAACGAAGAGCAGAAGCTGACACTGTGGTTGTCGCTCACGGCCTCATTCGCTGATACCGCCGAAACCACCGAGTGGCATGGAATCTTCCATACTTTTTGATCACGGATTCCCCCTATTGACCCGGCATTAATGGGCTTCATTTCTCGTGATCGCGACTACAGGCATGGCAATCTTGCGCGCCCCGTCATCGCCCTGAGTACCAAGCACCGACCCACGCGCATGCTGGTCTGCTAATTTTATCTTCATGGTTACTGGTTACTGGTTACTGGTCACTGGTCAGCTACGGCAGATCCTCGTAAGGCAAGATCCGCCGTTTGGGTGGAGCTCAGCTCAGGCCGCTCAAGCCCGCCTCATCTTGAGCGCGCGTCGTCGCTCCTATCTTTTTTTCTCCCTCCACCTTTTCTTGTTTGTCAACCACGACGCTGCCACTGACGATGACATGACCTGCCTTCCGGCGTTGCTTTCGTTTCCACTTCCACCCTTCGATTAGCGATGCGATAATACCCTTGGAGCATTTTCACACTCGTTTACTAGTCTAGTTGCACATTATGCATTTCTCGCCTTCCCGCCTGGTCATAGGCATCGCCGTCTTTGTCGCTGTTAGCTTCTTCTACACCATCAACTCGATATCCGCACGCGATCCTACCTCCATCTTCTTCAACCCACGAAAAGGCTATGCTCCCCGCTATTCCGCCGTCAGACGCCAGCAGGCCGAGTCCTTCGTCGAGTCCTACAACCCCGCAAACGTAACCAAGGCCGGCCCCGAGAAGCAGCGGAAACTATGTGTGGGCATATCTTCTTACCAGCGCGACGGTGCTCAGTATCTGCCAGATGCTGTGGGCTCGCTACTTGAAGGACTTACGCCTGAAGAGCGACAGGAGATATACCTCATCGTCTTCATACCCCACTCGAACCCCGGGGCACACCCTGCGTACAACGAGGAGTGGCTATCTGGTCTTGCCGACGAGGTATTGACCTACGGATACGGCTACGACCGCATGCAGTACATTCGGATAATGGAGGCACGAAACAACTATATCGAGAAGGGGTTGTTCGACTACCAATACCTGTTGAACAAATGTACGGAACAGTACACACCCTATGTTGCTCTTTTCGAAGACGACACAGTTGCCATGGACGGCTGGTACCACCGTACCCTCGGCGCCATCCACGAAGCCGAGCAACAAGCCGCGTTACAGCGCGCGAAACCCGACTTCCTCTACCTACGCCTCTTCTACACAGAAGAGTTCCTCGGCTGGAACGCCGAGGAGTGGAAGACGTACTTGAAGAACTCAGTCTACGTGGCCCTCGTGCCCACCGTCGTCATCCTCTTCCTCCGCTTCGCCCAACCCACCACCAAACTCACCCTCGCCCTCATGACCCGCCGCACCTTCTTCGCCATGTACACCATACTCGCCCTTCTCATCCTCATATACTTCGGCCTCGGCCGCATCACCGTCCAGCCCATGGCCGTCGGCGTCCACGAGATGCCGCGCTTCGCCTGCTGCAGTCAAGCCTTTGTCTTCCCCAACGTCAAAGCCGGCGAACTCGTCGAGTACTTCAAAGAACGCCATCTAGGATACATGGACGTCATAACAGAGGACTTTGCCAACGAACGCAACGAGCTGAGATATGCAGTCACACCCAGTCTGGTCCAACATGTGGGAAGGAAGAGCTTCCACGGTGACGATGTTGGTCCGATGAGCAAGTGGATGTTGAGTGTGGCAGAGAAGACGTGGAGTTTTGCGTTTGAGAAGTTCGACTGGAGGGCGCTAAGGAGGGAGCATGAAGAAGTTGCGAAGATGAGGAGTGATGCGAGAGATCCGTTTGCTGGTGGGCTGGAGATATAAATGCAGGACTCGAGTAATGATTTCCTATAGACTACTGATATGTTAGATCGAGATATACCCATGAATTTGTCAATGTATTTTGTTTCAATGAACTCAACACAGCTTTTACTTGTTTTTGTGAGGTGCACACCATTGTGATCTCATCATGTCTTCCATCAAACCAATTGTCCGAGACGTGTGCGTGAAATTCATTTGGCATAATGGAAACAGAGTCATGCATACCGAAATGTACTACTGTTCGAATTATTTGAGAAGTAAAGTCGACTTACATACTAGCCGTGAACGTATTGGGGCTGGGATTTTGGTGATTGGCCAGTCTTGGCTGCTCGTTGGGGGAGAACTGGGAGGTGGAAGTGATAGCTTGCTCGTCAACGCAGGATTTTGTGGGCTAAGAAAGGTTCCAAAGAACAGTCGATCACATCTTAGTGTGCCGGAGTTATGTGTGGACCGACTCCAGGTCTGATCTTGCTTGACGCCGTACCGCTGAAGCGTCACTCATGGCCTGACTGAGCGCGCAGAAGTGCCGAGATTGACACGTCGCAGTATGGATCTTGACGCTGTTAGTTAAGCTCATTTGTGCGGGGTTGATAAGGGCTTGCCGGCTTCCTGTCATGTCACTGCCTCTTTCTTCACCCTGCTCCTTCACTCCAACCTTTTGTCCACCGACCATCTGATAGCCTCAGTATTTCACTATCTGACAAAGCTGATTGTGCGAAATGTCTCAAAACTACTCCGCTTCTCACCAAGTTACGTCCTGCGCTGGATACGATGTCATCGGTAAGTTCGCTCGTTCAACTTTTGCAGCGACGACGTGGAGCAACCACAACATGTAGAAACGCGGGTAGCGAAGTGTAGGGGCTGCATCCATGGTCCGAAGATATATATAACTATTCTACACAGGATAGAACTGCAATTCCGCACAAAACTGGGATTTCTGAAACTTTCGTTGAAATCGTTGTTGACGATTTGGTGTTGGGATTTCCTCGTAATTCACGAGCTTCTATCACGAACCACTGTTTAACGCCACCAAATATGAATACAAGCACTGGCTAACACCAAATTCAGATTTAGGAGAAGAAGATGGGTTAAAGTTCATTCGCAACGGGCCAACGAGCGTTGACTTCGATCTCCAGCCTGGGTATCTCATCGACCGCACCCAGATGTCCGACTTTTATCGCCAGATGAATCATTTCGCCACCCCGGGCCCGATCAAAAACCTCGGCTTCAAGCTATTCAATCACCACGGTCACTTGAGAGAGGAATACAAAGAGCACATCGTCAAGAAGGGGTCTGGCATCTGGGGGTCGGAGCTAGACACTGGTCTTCTCCTTCTGCTCAACGGTACCACGACAAATCATGCCGCTCGATGCCACGGTGGGAGCGCACGCATCATGCGAAATGTACTGCAGATCATTTCAAGAAGCCTGTGTATGCGTTTGTCAATTCATGGGAAAGCACTGCAAAGGGATCGACTCCTTGCACCTTCCACGATGATCAAGAACAACGTTTCCGTGATCTAGGATTCCGACGTGTGGGCAACACAAAATTCTTCGCCTTGTCGAGCGACGTCAGCCATTCGTGCTATCGCCTACCCGCAGCAGATGATTTCGATCCTGCGCCTTTACAGCCATCCAAAGGTACCGAAGACTTCATGAACATTGTCGTCGACGTCCTTGCATCTCCAGACCACTTGTTCCGCGAAAAGCTGGATACTAAATACAGTGAGATGAGCTCGGAGGAGGTTTATGGGGTTGTCCTACACTCTTCAGGTGGCAACCTCCTTCACATTGTTGCTCTCAGTGGGATGTACCAAAGTGCAGCTTGTATGGTTGCCCGCTGGCCTGAACTGCGTGATGCGAGGAATGATGCGGGTGAAACCCCGCTTGAGGCTTTGGAATGGCTGATCGAGGAGGATAAAATGAGACTCGAATACTTCGATGCGAGTGAGCGATTTAGGCATGGATGGCTCACGCCCAAGAACACTGAAGAGACCTTAGCTGTGCTACGTGGATAGTTAGCTTACCCATGGGGTCAACGAATTCGTTCGGTACAAAGATCCTCATAAACTCATCAGACGATTGTTAAACGTGTTGGACTTTATGAAATTTCGACTAAAGCAAGTGCTGGATACACCGCGCACATGTGAACTGTAGAGAACTACGACGCTGAGCCATTGCCAGTCTGCTCTTTACCCTCTTCGCTGCTCACTGGGGTATACTCAGCTCCAATCAGCTTCGCCAGCTCTGAGATGTTGGTGTGATCAACCGTGTTTTGCATGCGGTACATATACTCGCATTCGCCATCTACAAATGCCTTTTGTTAGCAGTGCGACCGCGAAAGGACCAGTCAACATCTGAACACTTACCAGCCGATAGAACCACCTCCCCACCATTCAGTGCCTTTGGTCCCACAGAGTTCACATGCTGCAGGTTTCCCAACGCGCCCTTGATGCCGCCGAAGATTCTGGACATGGTACTACCCGCGTTGCGCATGTAATCTCGCTGTTCGTCACCAGCTTTGCCCTCAGCTAGATTGGACTTGAACTGGAAGAGCTTGTGCAGCCGAAGGCTTGGATCAGTGTAGATAGGGTATTTGGACGAAGTGTTGGCAGCATAGGTATCGATGGGCTGATAGGAGCCGCATCCTATGATGAGAACTAGACACGATCTGTTAGATGAATGTGCTGTAACCTCGTACGGCCCATGCTTACTCTGCGTATTGGAAGGGAGATTCGAGGGCGGTATAGACTCGCTAATGCAGCGGACGTATGCTTGGCAGTTCAAGCACCCTGTCGATGTTAGAATCCTTCACGCATCCTGATCTTCCACTACCCTTCTGATCGAGATGATGCGAGCGTAGCACATGAACCCTGCGATTGAACAGCACTCACAGAAATGCCGAGTGAACACCAATACAGTCCTCTGGCCTTTGACCAGTTCACCCAATGTCTTCGTTTTCCCTTCGCGATCGTACACATCAACTTTGAGCGCTTCCGACAGCTCCTCGGCTGTGGGCAGTTTACGTGCGCCAGTCACGTCGGCGGATTCGGGAGCAGCGGCAGCCATCATGTATGATTTTGCATGTAATGGGGGTCTATCTCGAGTTTCTGTGGCGGTTGGCAGCGCGTTGTTTGCTGTCTATGGTCATCCCTTGGTCTTGGTGATGACGATTGCGGGTGACGGGAGCGGCATGGCGTTGGGCTAATGGCGGCGCTAGTACCGATACTATATAGTGTGACTGCCATGAGCGTGACGCTGTTCGGAAGGAGCTCTGGCTGTTTTTCTCTTGTTCGATCGCACCACATCACGTCGTTGTGAAACAGAACGACTCCTTGTAAAAACATCAGGCCTTGTCTACAACACATGCGCTGAAGTCTATGTCGCCGACGGTTTGCTTGCAGCACCATTTGACGAATTTGAGTTCATCAATTACAGCAGGAGATACAGAGACGAGAAGTTGCGACGAGATTTCAGCCATAGATGAAAGCGCACGAGGCTCGATACTATTGTCGCGCAAAGCTTAGCAGAACTTGCCTTTGGCGACTCGGATCTGGACTACCACTAACACACCGATTGTGCCAGCTCAGCCTCGCCCTTCAGCACGTTCCAAATCGCGGCCGCCGAGGCATGCAACAACCACGAAGCGCCGTTCGTGATGGACTGAAGCGGAGCGTCCGGACGCGGGGATTTGTTTTCATGGAGACGATCGGCTAGCCGAAAACCACGTCAAAAACTCACAAATCTTCCGGCCACATCGTATTCGGCACATGGGACTACCCGGGCAGGCAGTACGTGGATCCCAAAAGTGACATCAAATGTAAGGTTACCTTGCAATTTGGTCCTATTTTGTCACCGCTGCTCGGATGACAGCCGAAGCGATCACCTTTCAAGCTTCGTCAAGCTCGATTGACAGGTGCTATTCCATAGTGGGCTGCTAATAATGGAGCGACTAGTCGTTAGCTGCCCATCAAGCCTCGCCGGGATGCATCCGAACTATCGAAAAAGACCCTTGAACCAGGAAACGTCGCTCGTGTTAAGCGCAATATCGTCATATCATGCGACTGAGCCTCGTATTGCGGCGCAACAAGAGCCGAACGTCGTAGAAGTCTCGCTCGCGAGCCAATGAGGCTTCTCTCGCCTCTCCGGGAGCCTCACGAGAGCCACAACATGACACCAGGGCTAAGCAAGGACGTGATCAGCTGTTCCTCCTCCGTATATCCGATCACACTCCGTTACTACCGACAGTTAGGATGACATCGTGGTGGCCATGTACATGAAAGATATATAGTCCAGCCATCGCATCTCCAATTATTTCCATCTTTATCACCAGTCCACAGTCAAGCACAACTAGCAGCACCTCCTCAACACACACCATACATTTCTATTTCACCCAAGGCCCAAAAGACATCATCGCCAAGATGCTCGCCAAATCTGCCGCCATCGCATTGATTCTAGCATCCGCTGCATCAGCATCTCCGACTCTCCGCATGCGCGAGGACAAATGCACAATCGCCTACGACTCGTGCGTCGCCGCAGGAACTGCTGAAGTCATCTGCTCATGCGACCGGACCGCTTGCTACGGTGAGGACGCCGCCCGCATCCGCGAGTGGTGCTCATCTCAAATCGCCCTCCTCCCGAAGACGACCTCAACCGCTACTTCAGCGGCGGCCTTCTCATCCATCTCCGGTATCCCCGGCGGCTGCAACCCAGCTCACCCCGGATCGTGCCCTACCCCAACCTCTGCCCCAGCTGCCACTTTCTCATCCATCTCTGGCATTCCCGGAGGTTGCAACCCAGCCCACCCAGGATCATGCCCTACGCCATCCGCTGGGTCTCAGCCAGCCGCTGTTCCTACACCAACTGCTGCCCCTTGCCCTGCGGTAACCGGAACACCCAACTCTAGCCCCAAGCCCGTTGAGGGCAAGACATGGACCGTCTCGAACCTAAGCCGCTACTGCATCGACGGAAACTCGGGTTGCGACTACAACTTCGACTTCACCGCGGATGGCAAGACCGAGCACTGCACTATTATCCGCATGCCGGGCTCCAACGCTGCTACCGAGAGCTGGTCCAACCAGTCGTGCGGTACCGACTTGACCGTCTCTTGGGGATACACCGCGCAGCCCGCGCCCGCATTCGCTGTTATCACTGTCAGCAAGTGCAGTGAGCTTGCTTGGTTCGGCGTTTCTGATGTTAATGGCGGAAAGGTTTCGCCCAGCAGCCCCTTTGGCTCTGGTGACTTTGGCGCTCTTCCTGCCTCGCCTGTTTACACGTACTACTAGAGGGTCTTCATGTATGATTAATGAGAAGGAAATGATGGATATTCCGAAACGGGTGGATTTAGATTGATGTAATGACTTCTATAGAGTAATCGACTTGATAATTTAGAATCCTTTCCTAGCTCGTGCGGTACAATCCCTTCGCATCGCACACAAGAAAAAATGGAATACTTTTGCAACCTGTATCAAGATAGAAACGTGCTAAGTAGGCAGCCTAACGTTGACGTAGATATTGTAGTGTTTAGTCTTTTCCTTATGTGAGGTCTTCGATCGAAGGGCATCTTTCTGTGATCACCCATGGAAATGATCGCAGTGCAGCGTCAAATTCACCGAAATGGATACGATGATCACTGAAGAAGCCGCAGTTGGCCCTTATTTACAGTATTACACCAAGACGAATTCCTCGCCCTCATGTCTTCCCCAAAATGAAGTCGCGCACCGACCGTTCACTGGCCCGAGTTGCCACGATTTTCCAAGTTGGCCTTCTACGTGACAGGTTCCCACCAAAGTGAAACGATTATTTCCACACGGTCTCAATACAATGATATGTTCAAACCCTTGCAGAAAACATATCATGTCGCCTTTAGCTGGTCGCCTTACATGACCCAAGTGCCCATCTTTTGTCAAGAAGAGTTGTCTGTTATCAAGAAGATATGTGAGATAGCGTAATGCACCCAGGTTCTTGTTCCCTCTTACCCCCTGGATCTTGTCATGTGTGTCTCGATATTCGTCGTATTCTTTTAAGAGTTCCATAGTGCTGTAGTCTTCTGAAGTGCCATGGAAGTCCTTGAAATCGATATCAGGGCAGTAGGGTCGAGTTAAAAGGACACCCAAAAGACGCTCGCGGGAGCAAATTGCGTATCTCTGTACAAGATCCCTCCGTTCATCGAGCGCAAGATATTCTTCAAGATCTTCTTCGTACCAATTCTTGGCGCGAAACCGATATTCGGGCGCAAAACATGTGCTTATGGTATCAAGGCGCACTCCTCTGACCTTCAATTCATCGAACTTTCGCGGTTCCTCGATATCGCACGGCATAAGGTATGATTGCATTAACGGCAGAATGTATCTTGAATTATAATCCCGCACAAGAAGCGGTGCCGAGATCGGTGCTTTCCATTCAGGGACCCAGGATGGCAAACGCTTGGATAGGTATGATCCACTTTCTCGTTCGCAGTATGATAGAATCTCCAAGGATTGCATATCCCGGATGATCGTTGTCGCAGCCTTGATGAGGGTCCCCTCATAAGACAAATTGTAATCAGCGTGAATGCGTGTATGTCTTGATGTCTGTAAACCTAGGAATGCATACACGGAGTCTTTCAAGTCTGCTGTCTGCAGAAGTGGGCTGATTCTCGAAAGCCTCCAGGTGAAAGGCCGATCGTAGTCATGACCACAAGATACAGCATACCAGCTGTGATGCATTACGGACAGTGTGCGGTAGCTTTGTGTCGACACCATTTCAAGATGGGAAGCTAGCTGAGTAGGATCCTCAACAGGGTTGGAAGAGCTGATCTGGCAGTGCTGTGCACCTATACGTATCTGAGGGGTAGCAGATACTTTGCATATCCACACAAGTGCCAAGAAGGGTACGACAACGTCTCCGAACAGGAAGGCCGCATGCTTTGAAAGCACGATTTCCTGGAAAACCCATGCGCGCGAAAACCATTGACTTCCGAGAACTCGAGTAATCACTAAGAGGTCTCTAGGGCACAACTTGAGGAGTTCACTCTCAATTTTCTCTCTAATGAGAGAGGAACTCTCTCCCAGTTCAAGTGAAGAGCGCGCTACCTCAACGAGAGCAAGTAGCTGTTTGCTAGGTTCTTCCTCTTTGCCCAACCAAGCGATGACCCTTTTACCCTTCTTGTAGATCTTGCCCATGATCCTGACCTGATGGTTGCGCTCGTGCGTGCTGGACTGATTGATGTTGATTTGGTCGATCCACAGATGTCCAGTCTTGCATTCTGCCGAGAGATAAGGAAGGGCTTGGGCAAGGTTGTCGTTGATGCGTATCGTCCGATTATCTTGCAGACGTAGGATATTGCGGCGCGTATCCGGCCCCCAGACATACGAGACGGTTTCGAAGGGTGGTGCGTTTCTCAATGTTGTATGTTCGATGTTGTACCGCCATTCGCTTGGTCCTGTCTTCTCAACCTTGAATATACGTATTTCGTCTTCTTCTTTGAGAGCTCGATAGGTGTAGGCAGGTAGTGCGGAGTTATCTTGTTGGGCGCGTGCAAGGCTGGCTCTGGTTACTGGTCTGTGACCTGCATTCGATGTGATTTTGCGACGTTTGGCAGGCGGCTTAGGAACCTCCATTTGGACATTTCTTCGCACCAAGACTCGAAGGTAGTTTGTCTGAGCGAGGTTGAGATGAAGGAAAGTATTCAGGTGGGAGCGCGGTGCGGCTGAGATGATATGGGGCGGACAGCACAGCCCCGCTGCACACTCGCCCACCGATCAGGCAGCTGCGCACCATCTTTCGCTCAGCCCTCGTCGCATTACTTCTGCTACCACGCGGTTTTGATGTGCGAGTGAGTGCGCACCATCAAAACAACATTGCGCAATAACTGATTCGACTGTCCTGCGCATAGTGGCGCGTATCATTCATTGCGTCAGGCACGCGCAAGGTGTCCACAATCTGTCTTACAGCAACCACAACGTTCCAGATCCATCGCTCACACCGTATGGCGAGCGCCAATGCCACGAGCTTGCAGCAACGTTTCCGTACCACGGCGAAGTTGAGCTCGTGGTCGCTTCACCCCTACGACGAACAATTCACACCGCGTTATTAGGATTTGAGCCAGAAGTGTCACGGGGTGTCCAGGTCCTGGCCTTGCCCTCGTTGCAAGAAGCAAGCAGCTTACCTTGCGACACTGGAAGCGATATCAAAGTTCTTCAGGAAGAGTTTGAGAACACCGTAGCGGACCTCGGCCTCGTAGAAAAGGGCTGGCAATTGAAAGTAGGCAGATGGACCATCAAATCTTGATCCAGCATTCCAACAACCATCAGTGTAGGGTAGGCTTACCAAGTATGGCAGACTGACGCATCACTCACGAGTGCTTCACTTCTCGCAAGAGCCGAAAGCGCTCGGCAATGGCTTCGAGACAGACCGGAGAACAACATTGTTGTGGTCTCGCATGGCTGCTTCCTACACTTCCTGACCGATGACTGGAAGGGCTCGTTGAGCGCACAAGGTTTGCAGTCACTTGATCGCTGCATCATTTTGACGATTGCTGATCATCTATGACTAGCCACCGGATGGTCGAACGCGGAGTTTCGTTCATATGAGCTTTCGAGTGACGGTTGCAGCACCCTACTAAGGGAGACTGCAGAATCGAAGGAGAGGAGGGGAGTTGCAGCATGCGACCATGAGAGCGAAGAGGAGAGGCTGCTGGAGAGAAAGAAGACGATTGACACTTGGTTAACGTGGGGCGTTGTCACTGGTTGAATCATGGGGGATGGAAAGATTGTATGGTATATCGAAAGAACAGCACGCGTATCCGCTTGCAACACCGAAAACCTCTTCACCCCTCCATCTGCCCTCTGACGTCTTCCCACCACTCCCCAACCACTCTCGCCTTCTGATCATCTCTCACCTTGATCTCGCAGGGAAACGGCAACGGTCCCCCGATGACGTGCGGTGTCCATTGGTCCGGCCCAATCTCTATTCCTGCTTTCTTCCCAAGCTTGAAATTCTTGACCAAATTTCCACAAAAGACCAACAACTCCGCTTCCGCAAGGTCTTGACCGGGACACACTCTCTTGCCCCTCCCAAAGATATGATGGCCCTTCAGACGTGGATGTTCGGTAAGTGGAGATTTAAAATTGGGGGACGAGGGGTCGAGCCAGCGGGAGGGGTCGTAGACGGAGGGAGGGGAAGAGGAGTAGGTGCTGGGGTTTTGAGACATGGCGATGTCGAGTACGTGGACGACGGCGCCGCGGGGAAAGTGGTAGCCGGAGTGGGTGTAGTTCTTCGAGAGTAGGCGGGGGACGCCTGATGACTAGTCAGCTTCATGCTGCATGGAACTTGGTAAAGATCGAGGATTTAGGATACGGGGGAAGAAGGAACTTACCGAGTGGAACAGTACTCTTCCACCTCACACATTCCTTGATAGCTGCCCTCAAGATTGGTAACTGGGGGCTGTGCTTCAAGTCCACCATCTCATCCTTCCCAACTACCTCATCGATCTGCTGGCGTACTTTCTCCTGCCATTCCGGATGCAGTATCATAGCCATGACGAACAGCGTCGCCGGCCCGCCAATAGTATAGATCGCGACAGTGCAGAGCATGCCGACTGCAGCGATGGCCTCTTCCTCATCGGCGAAAAGAAGGTCGGTATCGGAGCCAATAGCTTTGGTAGCTAAGCTTGCGGTGGTGTAGTCCGTTGGGTCTTTTGATGCCCTTGCTACCTCGAACACATCTTTCCACAACGCTGCTTCCCTTTCTCGACGTTCCCGCACTCCACGCTGGCCCGGCGCCATCCACTCAGGAAAGTATCTCAGAAACGGCATGAGGTTTGGTATGGGTCCAGAGGGGCCGAGTTGGGAGATGAAGTCGCCGGCGTTAGTCATGTGCTCTACTGCGCGATCGGCGGTGCCGTACGCGAGGCGAGAGCTGATTCTGGCGCAGAAGAGGTGGGTAAGGGTGAAGAAGTCGTGTGGATTTTGAGAGAGCTCGTGCATAAAGCGCTTCATCTCAAGCTGGATGTGACCGTAGTATCGGTTCTTGGCTGCGCGTGTCATCATTGCGTTTGCGAACTTCTTTTGACGATGGAAGTGATCTATAAGTTGGAGGTCAGTAGCAGGCTCATACGAGAGTCTTGGGAATGCCAGACGTACCTGTGTACCCCAGTAGAGGCAAGTACAGAAAGTCCTGCGTCACCCCTGGAAAAGACCCTATATCTGCCCTCGCTGAACTCAGCTCCGCATTCTTGATCATCAGATCTTGCGCAACGTCTTCTCTCGCGACCCAGATGTGTGTTTCGCCACCCAGTGTGCACGAGAATAGTCCGTCATATTGCTTGCTGAACTTGTGCATTGAAGTCCAAGCCTGCATGCGATCGACATCGTGGACGCGACCCAAGTAAGGAAGTGTTGAACGTGGACCTGGAAGAGCTTTGAGGCCCGATCCAAACGGCGGTAGTTCGGATGTGAAGTAGTGAAAGCAATGGTATGTAACAAAGAGAAACAAAAGTAGAAGGAGGATGCGAAGTACAGACAGTAAGATTTGAGATCCAGAAGTAGGGAACGAATAGGCTGTATGATCTATCGTAGCGTTAACGGACTGGAGGATGGCCGCTGCGTCTGGCAGCTGCATGTTCGGTGCAAAGTTGCCCATGTCGACTGTGGAAGTATCTCGAATTTGGGGTTAGAATTCGCACCCTCCATCGCTGGCCGATGCAAATGTCCATATATACACTCGAAGCGACATAGTAAAGCCACTTCCACCGGTGTGGTCAGCAACCATCAGCCTAATCTTTTTTTGGAATACGGTCACCGATCATGTGGCTGCTCACACATTTTCCCTCGCAACTCACTCATATTAGATATACTCAGTCAGTTTGAGGGCCGATCCAGCTGTGTAAAGAGTAATGAATAGTGAGGATATTCGTAGACTGCAAGAATAAGAGCAGCAAAGTAGGAAGGTCAGCTCAAATGACGTTCCACGCTCTCGGGTTGAGCATGCGCATAGTATCCTCATCGGTACGGGACGTATATCGGTTCCCGTAAAAGCTTGATACATGCGTGCTGCGACCGTGCGTACTGTATAAGCACCGATGCATCTTCTTCTTCTAATGTGGAACTTCCTGATTCACCGTATTACTAGGGCCGATGACGAGTTGGGAAACATTTTCGCATGTGCTGTCATCATCTTCTACGCTGTTACCGGTTTCGGGATCGGTCCAGTCGCCAGAGTCGCCATCAGTGGTGCCTTCCTCTTCCTGGAAGTCAGCCTACATGCCGTGTGCGATATGATTGGATGTGCTAGCGTTGCGTGGACCGAGTCTAGAGTCAAACTGACATCGTAGACAATTGTGCTTGGATGGGATTACGCGCCGGAGCTGCGAGGTCGTTAGCGATGTCTGAAGTGATACTGCCATACCAGCCATTCGCAGCGCGTCCGTGAGAGTTTGTCCACACATGCCGCTGATCTTATATCAGTCTTGGCATGAGTTAGATAGCATGGCAGGTATCAGAAAGCTGTCGCGATCAGAGCATAGTATGGCGCTTCTATTTTCAACGTATCTTGGAGTGGGATGGAGGAAGGAGTGTGGATTTGACGCGTTTGGGGGGTTTGTGCTTGGCCTGAACCTCGGCACATGCAATGACCCTGAGCTAGGCCCGATTGGTCATTCCCCAAATCACGACAATTACGCGCAATTGCAACGCGTCCTTAACACCAACATTGCGAAATTTTTAGCATGCGAGAAGTGTATATCACATGGAGGACCGCACACAAACATGTGGCGTTCTTCATTATGCTCCACTTACCCCACATCGGTTAGCGCTACTGTAAATCTCAAATCGTCCTGGTCGCGACTGGACTATTCAAGCTCGAGATAGGCCAGGTATAGCCACCAACATGCTTACGCTTCTTCTCTCAGTCTTCATTGGCCTTATCGGGTTCCATCTCGGCTTTGTCTTGCTACTCACGATCCCGACTCTACAGGATCACGTCATCTTCCTGCACCGAGTAACCCGAACCTGGAATCAGGATATCAACGTACCCGAGCAATGGGGCTTTCTGCGCAACCAAGTCACACCTTTCCATCTCAAGACGCCAGATGGTGAGACTCTACATGCTTGGCACGTTCTGCCACTGGAGACATATCGCCAACATCAAACCCAACTCCGTGAGGAGCCAGTCGGACTCTGCGCGAACATCGAAGACCGAATCTCCTTCCGCTTACTGAAAGATCCTACTGCGCAAGTAGTGATTTATCTGCATGGCGCAGCAGGTACACTGGGATCTGGTTGGCGGCCCCAAAGTTACAGGGCGATGAGCGCGACATCGACCAACGTACATGTCCTGGCTATCGACTATCGTGGTTTCGGTACCAGTTCTGGGTGGCCTTCAGAAGCTGGTCTTCTTACTGATGCGCTTACCTTGCTCAAGTTCGTAACGGATACTGCGGGTATACCACCAGAAAGGATCGTGGTCTTTGCCCAATCCATGGGTACTGCCGTAGCTTTGTCGCTCACTCATCACTTGGCTTCACAGCCGACTCCTGTTGTTCTAGCAGGAGTCGTTTTAGTCGCCCCATTCGCCGATGTGGAGTTGCTTACAAGGACGTACAAGGTTGCTCGCACCCTTCCGCTGCTCTCCCCTCTCGCAATGTTTCCACCGCTTATGAACCTGCTGAACCGATTTATCATCACCAAATTTCCATCCAAGGAGAAACTTGCAGCACTCATTCACCGGCTGGACAGTGTCAAAGTCAACGGCAAGCAGCGAAACTATGACATCACGTTAATACACGCCGAAGATGACTACGATATCCCATGGAGTCACTCAGATGTCCTCTTCTGGCACGCTGTTAACGCAATATCTGATTCGTCCTCTTCTATAACCTTCGAAGAGCTAGAAAAGGCGAAATTGAAGGAGAGGACGCCTCTAGGTGCTGGTGGTTGGGAAGTGGAATGGAAAGGGAAGCGTGGGATCATCAGAGAACAGATTATCAAGCATGGTTCTCACGATCGAATCATGAGTTATCCCATTGTCAGCCTGGCTATCTCGAGGGCGCTCCATATGTAGGAGAAGAACCGATGGCCATCTGTAATGCATACCCCATCTGCAGCGACTGGGTCTCGCCGTGTCGGGCCAAGAGAAACACCAATCAGACGAACGCCTCACCGTTCCAACTCAGTTTGATCGTCTTCGCTTGATCTCGGTTCTCCATTCCTCGGAACACATCAAGGATCATAAGCGAGACACCTTCCTTGCGTGATGTACCGATCTTCAGCTTTCGCCCAACTGTGTGAAGTACCTCTTCCTCATTCGCCAGAAAAGAGCCTTTCGGGTTCTGTGCACTGATGTAGACACTCTCTAGCTCGGGCAAGAACATGGCGATGTCGGTGTCTACCACGTAGCTCCACACATTTGACATAAAGTCCCATGAGAGAACTCCGCGGAAGTAATCCTCGACGTTGACGGATACAGACGTGAGTAGCGCTCGCTGTGTACTAGTGAGACTGTTCACGAAAGCTCGACCAGATTGCATGTCGTCGAAGTGGAAGATGTTCTTTGTGTACTGGGTGAGAGCTGTTTCTCGGTGTAGCTGACGACATGCGAGACCAATGGTAAAGATACCCGAAACAGATGTACAGCTGCTCTTTTGGGCGCCTTCTTCAGCCGCTCCAAGGGTGATGAGATCGACCGATGTTTTCTCCGCTCGCTGGCGCAATCCTGATACGATGATGATGTTTCCGCCAACAACCAACTCGTAGATACGATTGCGCAGCTCCCCAGGAAGTCGAAGTAGAGGTGACTCGGTCTGGTTGCGAAAGGTGCTACATCTTATTAGTATAATACAGGATTCGATTTTGATGACTTACATCGCCTCCAACGGGACCGTCATCGCGATTGCTTCAGGTGGCGTCATACCACACTTTTGTCATTAGATTGGGTTAGGAAGGTAGATGAGAGATCTTGTTGCGTACGCCGCGTTTGATTTTATAGACGCTAGCCCAGGACCGTGACTCTTAGGGTCAAGACGCGATGGGTGAGAGAGACACAATCTCAAAGACCAAGAACCTAGGACCAGACCGCAGTCTGAGTCAAAGGCGCACTTCATTCTTTCGGTGAGAGAGACAGCCCGACAAACGCTGGACTGGCGCTCAGCGCAGCTTCAACGTTATGTGATGACACAAACACCGAGTTTGAACAGCCCTATGAGTTGTAATATTCAACCAGCAAAACAATATGGTTCGAAGCCCACGTGGTTGCGGAATATTATTGTGATACACGGCGGTGTTTGGTTACACATATCTCTTTACTCAATGCTCAGATGTAGGCGTGCACTTGGTGGTAGGGGTCTTTCGCGCTAGCCTCGATACGTCATTTACTTGGCGGAAGGGGATCGCGTCCAGTCGCGCTCAAACCGCCATCTCCGCCTCCGCCAAACATGTCCACGCCGACCTCCACACACAACTCAGCTGGCACCTTCCATCTCTCTATACGTCTCTCGCGCCCATTCGTAGAACGGAACCGGCGGCTGAACCTCCTTGCGCGTCAAGTATTTCCACCAATTCGCCCAGACATGCTGTCGTATGTACCCCACTCGATACGCGACATGCCATCCCGTTGGTAAATCGAACGTATACTGCAGCTCTTCGAGAGTCCGCATTCTCGTCTCCGGAACGAACAAATACACTAGCACAAACGCCACCATATTCAAACCTGCGAAGATAGAGAATGCAGCTGTCGGCCGAATGCTGTCCTGCAGGAATGGGAAGACTAGTACCAATACGCCAGCACCCAGAAGGTTGACCGCGACGGAAACAGCCATGCCAGCCTCCCTCGATACGAGAGGAAAGACCTCTGCTGCGATCGAGAACGGAGACGTACCGGCTGTTGGGGCATAAAAGGCAACGAAGATGACCGCGAAGATGCTGACCAATGGTATCTGGACGGACGTGTCGGTGATTTTGAAGAGGAAGGCAAAGACTAGGATTGACCATGCCATGTTTGGCAGGCCGAGCAAAAGCATGACGGAACGTCCCAATCGATCCGAAGACCAATAAGCAGGAAGCCCGAACATGTAATTCGCTGCTCCAAAGGCCAGACCTATTATCGCGGATGTACGATCACTGTTTGTTCCGGAGTTGGGCCACACTATCGTGCCTAAGAAGGCGATCGTGTTGACGCCCGTCAGGGTCTGGGTGATCATGGATACGGAAGCGCACAGCAATGCTCGTCGACACCGCTTGTTGGACCATAACTCCCTCAGACGCTTGTAGTAGCCGTTGACACCGATGTTGTAAGAATATGGATTATTCTTCTTCGTTCGCTTGACTCCAAAGTCGAAGCCTAGGCTTGAGATATCACTCCACGTCCGGTTCAAAGTCGCAAGCTCGATGTTGCTAGTCTCGTTCTGCTCGGGCTGTGGCCTGCTTTGGTCTTGGTCGTTGCTCGGTACCGTTGTTGTGCCCAAATTTCTTGCCTCGACGTGGGGGTCTTGGGTCGATCGACCTGGCGACACCGCGCTCTGCGGAGAAGGCCTGTCGAAACGTATACGATTCGATGCTGGCGGATATGGCTCTCCAGACAAGCTCGGCGCGCTGATATCTACGCGATCGGCCAGGGTGCCAAGCTCGTTCGTCTCTCCTTTCAATAGTCGGCTTTCGAAATCCAGCTGAGCATGCGCGTACATGAAATCGCGACTTGCTAGCAACCGAGTGGTTTGGACCTGTTCGAAGGCTTGGAGTGCTTTGGAGTATTTTCCATGCTTCATCAGGTATCGAGGCGATTCTGGCATTAAGTATATCATCACCAACAATGGCACCGTGGGAATCAGTACTGTGTTCGTAAGAATGCGCCACGCGGATTCCGGATTTTCCACGTAAATAACGACCAGCAAGTTCGCCAGAAACCCGAGAAAGATGCCTATTGGATTAACGGTTATACCTTATCGAAGGAAGAGGACGTACCGGCTGCATCAGCAAGCTGCCAGTTCGCCAGAACAGCGCCACGTATATGCTCTGGTGATATTTCAGCCGCATATATCGGAACTACAAGCTGTTAACCTCCTCGAAATAAGCATGAATGAGAGCTTCCACTAACCTATCGATGCTTTTGCACCCAGAGCTATTCCGTTGATAGCTCGGCAAGCTGCGAGTGAGCCTACGTTGTGCGTAAGTGATGCACCGATTGTCGAGGCTATTGTGATGCCACAAGACAGCATCACACTACCTCGCCTCCCTAGGAAGTTCTCCTGTAGCGGATCTGCGAGGAGGGTACCAAAGAGGCCCGCGGAAAGCAGCGGAATAGCGTTCAGCATGCCAAACGTCCAAAGATCGGATGAAGGACACTCCTCCTCCATGCGATCCCTGCGATAGCAGAGGTTAAACTCTTCTGGCATGCCATGAGCAGTGCCGTTATTGGCGCTTTGCGTCCATCCCTGGATCATACCGGCAAGACTTGCGGTCATGATTGTCGCGCGGAGAAATTTGGACTGCTTCCAAAAGCCTGTACTCTCATCCTTTTCCTTCTCCAACAACCCTTTCTCGGAATCTGTGAGCTCATCCGCGTATTTCCTCAAAGCCTCATACTTGTCTCGAGCGAGACGAGCACCAAACCGAAGCAACTCATAGCGGTCTTTGAGACCGGCTAGCGAAGCGAATTCCCAGACATACTCTTCCAGTTCGGTACGTTGAGTCTTCAGGTCGGGAATCGTGTCATCGAATGTCAAGAACGGATTATCTATACTGTTCGGGGTCAGTCGCATTCTGTTGACATCGACTCATACGCATACGTTTGTCTTGCGCCTGTTGAGCGCTGTTGATTCGTCGCAAAGGTTTGGTTCCCTACCGTGCCTCCAAAAGCTGTTGCTTGCTGAAGGGGTTCAGTCATAGTGACCAGCGCTTTGAGCAAGAGTATGTCGCTTAGGGATCGTAGTCATTGTGGGACAACGCGCCCCAGCATGACAATATATGTTTGCCTTCCACATCGGGCTGAGTCCTACAAGGCTGACGGGCCTTTTCCGAGGGTGAGCCTGATCACGCACACTGCATGTCTTGTCGGGGTCCTCCACCGCCAAATTACCTCCAGATACTCTTAGACGAGTGGCTGAGCATTAGTTCTACGTTCTGATGATCATCCTCTTCTCAGTGGATTGGCCGCCTTGCCCTTGCTTTTGGCATGCATCGCTGCCCTTTTTCAGGCAACATGGTCTTGGGTAATCTTAGCCAATAACCGCGTGCATCGCCAAATGCCGTCAGGCGCCACCAAACCGCATCCGGCATTAGGGTCAGCCATTGCATCACCCTGCAACTTTGGATTTATTGGTGACACTTGGTTCTCTCCTCAGCCCTCTGCCTCGCAGAATGCTTTGAAATTGCCTAGTTAGGACGCGCCATTGTGGGGAGGTCTGTCTGCGTCCCGAGTCTCTCTGGGGAGATGGACCAGTTGACGCGAAATCGCAAACGTTCGAAATGAGCTACCGAATGACGAGTTCCTCGGCGGATGAGCTGTCCTCGCAGCCCGCTCGGCTAGTCGATTTGTGGTGTGGTAAGAGAGGCTGTGGATCTACAAAGACGGCACATAAGCGTTTGCCTACTCAATCTGTAATAGTGTGGTTGTCGAGCTTCCCCCGCCATCCGCTTTCTCCAGACGTGTGGAGTTGCCCCAGCTCGTTGACGCATCGGACGAGTGCCAACCCTTGCATAGCGCATTTGACTGTTCAAACTTGGCTCTTACGTCAACTCACTTCACACGTGTGCTTCCCACATTACCCGTCCTCGTCCTGCCACGAACCGGCCGCACGCGTCCTGCTAAGCCCCTTCTTGATCTTTGAGCCGCGTGGCGAGAGGCCTCCTTCAAATGAAATCGATGCCGCATCCGTAACGATCATTGCGCTTTCGCCTGTGCTTATCAGACGATATCCTTGTGCAACACCATAACCTGGCTCCAGACTACCTTTAAAGACCCACTTTAAGTGGGCCTGGCCACCATACGCGAAACCTAAGTAACCATGGCCGAGACTCTTTCGAGCATCATTACCATCGCATCGCTTGGGCTCGCCGTCGTCCGAGCATGCAAAGACTACATCGAAGCGGTGCGGGAAATCGACAGTTTGGTCAGCCGGCTCCTCGAAAAGATAACAGAGGTGCATGGGGTTGTACGCGTACTCAACTCGAAGTATCATCAAGCTGAGCCCGATGATTCCAGCGAGCCGTCGATTTTGGTACGTGAGAAGATCACGCTATGTCGCAATCGTCTCAGGGAGATCAAATCGAAGATAGCGAACTTAGGAGCTCAAAGTAGAAGCGCGGAGACCTTTCGTGACAAGGCCTCTGTGAAACGAAGGATGGACGCAATAGCCAAGGATATTGAGTTCGCGGTGGACGATATTCGACGATACCTGGGAGATATTGTCATTGTGACTGGAGCCTGCTCATATCTGTTCGTACAGATCTTCCTCCGACTCCTACATTTCTAACGCGATGCTAGTGAAGTCAGCTCCTACATTCGCCGCGTTTCCGAGACCGCAGTACCAGTAAGTATAGTTCTCGACATTCAGCACAAGAAATGGCACTGAAGCTTATACAGCAACCCATCATGTATAACAGCAAAGAGGATCAACCAGCTCAATATGACCTCGTCTCGCTTGATCGGTGGTTCTCGAATACGGACACTGTATCAGATCCAGTACACTTCCGTAGAGCGTCCGATCCGACATCGGCCCCGCGATTCTCCGTTTCGTCTTCCTCTTCGAGCGCTCTTTTAACACAATCAGACGACGACGAAAGCATTCTTTCCAAACCAATGTGCGGCATCTCGAGACCTAGCGAAGAGTGGAAAGTCTTCCACTCGAAAGTGGCGCAATGCAAGGACAAGCCTGCCCTCGTTGCAGAGATTCGTACACTGTTGGAGGAGCATCCAGAGCCCGCGACTCTTGCGAACATCCGTGGGGACCACCAACGCGCACCCCTCCACCTCGCAGCGCAGCGTGGCTGTGTCAATATAGCTCGTGTTCTCCTCACGCACGGCGCCGACATTAACGCCAAAGACACCGAACCCGCTTCTGTGCTAGATCACGCTGTCGCAAACAATCAAACAGACTTCATTGCACTCATACTCGAGGAGGGTGCGGACGAGTTAGGGATACTAGAAGAGAACAAGGAGCAGTTGAAATCGAAAAAAGCTGTCATTGCGCTCGGAAAGGCGCGGCAGCAAAGTCCAACGACGGAGAAGGCCCGGAAATCTAGCTGGAGGCTTGGAAGAATACGCTCAAACTGAGCAATTCGTCTCGCGGAATTGTCATCCGGACCCCAATCTGACGGTGGCAACTGTGTGGCGAAGCTGTAGCTCTGGCGGCGAACACAACAGGGCTGCAGACTTTAGCCTACTGCATGGAGCGGAGGTGGGGTTACTCACCGGTCACTAGCCCACCACCGGACGGTCTTACACAGCATTTACGACCCTGCGCCCCCGCCGCGCCGTGCCTTCGGAACATCTTCTCGTTCTCGGACATGCTCGCGTTACTAGCCGATCGGGCCGTGCCACCTGCCACGGAACACCACAGCTGCGGCCTTGTCGGGTCATCCTCGTTGCATGTTTAGGCTGTCTGCACAGAGTATGTCGTACCCACGCCATGCTGGTCAATAATATGGCCCCCTGCCGGAAACTTCTGTCTTGGGTGCTGAAACCTAGGTCCTGCGTTAGAGTCATCTCTTCCAATCAGGTCGAGGTACACGCGAAGATTACAAGACCAAGTCATTGCTCCCAAGCACTCTTTCTCTAGCCAGCGAACATAATTCCAGTCTACACGACTTCATTGGATGCTCAACTTCTTGCAAAGACTCGTAGCTGGACACGTCTCTTTTCCGCCAACGTCCATACCTCATCATCTATGAAAGAATCACGCCTCTTGTCACTTATCGGCAGCTGGACGACGTTTGCCCAGGATTGGGGCTCAGAAACTGCAAAACCTAGAAAATACCCCAGGTCTTTGGCTCAGCGCCGCATCGCAAAATCGATCTCACGATGTGCGGCCTCTCTCATCCCAAGTGGCCACATCGTAAGTTCATGTCAAATCCTAAGGCACATGGCTCACGTGGTCAGCGACAGAGTGAATACTCTATTTGGCTGTCATCGCCTATTCACGCACGTGAACACTCTAGCAAGAACTGAGTCTATCCACTTTGCTGACAATCACTGCCAATCCACCTTCGCCCATCCATACCTACCCAAACCTCAACCTCTACACGAGACGACTACATTCCAGAGTCATGAACCCCAACTTCACTATAGCCTGCGGGGCTGATAGCTATACTGTCGATCTAGTCATTACTCCCTACTCTGAATACTTTCGGCGCGCAACAGAATTTGGGAAGGAGGCTTCCGAAGGCACCATAACGCTTCATGACGATGAACCTGCTATGGTCAGTCTCATGATCGAGTTTCTTCATGAAGGCGACTACGACGCCACTTCCTGGAAGATGGATGCGCGCACAAGGGATCTGACATGGATCAGAAGTTATCGCAGCAGCCCGTACGCTAGTTGCGAAGGTTCCGATCAGCACCACCCCTACAGTGTTGATGACAGTTCGAGGATGCCCCACGGAAAAACACCACCAGCAGTCGGCGCTATGTCTTCAACCAGCTCGAAGAAGCGGAAACTTCAAACATCACAAAACGTGCAACCTGATCAGATCGTCCAAAAACGACAGCGGATACTCCAAGATATGCCAAAGGGCTCAGGCCGAGCGCTCTACCATACTCCAACACCCCGCCACATGTTGCTACACCTCCAACTCTGGGAAGTTGCAGACAAGTACCTAGTACCCGACTTACAGGCGCTATGTACGAAGAGGTTCCAGGAAGCAGCGGAATACTACCATCCTAACCCCGAGATGATTGACGCTATCCTGTGGGTTTACGAAGATCTTCCGGAGCATGCGACGGATCTGCGGGAGGCGGTGTTCATGGTCGTCGACGAGCATCCAGAGCTGCTCGATGATGATGCGGTTAGGGAGTCTGCATCCTGTCAAGGTCTACGTAGTTTTATGTCTTCACGGGAATTTGGAAGGTCGCAGCGGATCATGACTCCTCAACGGGGGGTTTGGCCTTATGTTTCTTAGGATGGTGGAGTTGTTGTTGTCATGCTATATACCAATCTCGGGATGTTGTAAGCTTTTATAGGATATGTTTTCTACACGCCCATAATGATAATCTTTTACACATTACGCACGAGATTAGACGTAATTGAAGCTGCCCACATTGTATCTGAGCACGATCTTACTCCTTTGCATTCCAGTCGACCAGCGCATCTGCGCCCAGTTTGTCTTTGATGATCCGCTCGCTCAGATCCCAGAGCGCAGCACCAAGGTTCTCATCGCTGGCTTGGGATGTCTCTTTGCCTGGTTGGCCCTGCATCACGTGTCAGTCACGAAGTCCGACGTAGAATGTTCACCAAGAGCCAAAGACAACTTACCGGGTCGTTGAAATAGAACCCGTTCATGTTCTTCTCCTCAATCTCATCCGCCGTGCAGCACCAAAGCGCACTGTACGACCCCTGCTCCACATCCCTGCCAGCAAAGAGCATAGCATTCGATAGCAGCTTGCCAGTAATACCGGGGTATGCGTCCTTCCACTGCTGCTGCATAGCCGTGTTGACAGCGCCTGGGTGTACGGAGAGAGCGTATACATTATCCCCATTAGGCTTGATGACGCGGTCACGCAGACCGTACTTCGCGAACAGAATCATGGCCAGCTTAGTGCGCCCATACAACCGCGTGGGATCCATAGAGCTATCGTTGATCTCATCCATGCTTGCAAAGTGTACATCAGACGGCGCAGTGCGATGCATCTCACTCGACTCAAAGACGACCCTCGGCGCAGGCTTCGTGCCCATCTTACCCGTCTTGCGAAGTACCGGCCACAGCTGATTGCACACGTAAAAGTGACCTAGGAAGTTCACTCCGAAGTGACGATCGATACCGTCCGCATCCTCCCCGTAAAAGTTCGTGTTTATACCTGCGGACAGAACGAGGAAGTCGAGACGGTCGAGCGAGTTACGCAGTTCGGAGAAGACTTCTTTGACTTCCTTGAGGCTGCCCATGTCGCAGTGTTTCCATTCGACCTGCGCGTCGGCCTTCTCTTTCTTGATGCTTGAGATGGCGTCGGCACCCTGCTCTTCTTTACGGTTCACCATGATGACTTTTACGCCTGCGAGGGCGAGTGCGCGGCTGACTTCATATCTTTAAGCGGGTTAGCGAAGATCTAGAAGGATAGAGAAAGAGGCTAGTCGTACCCGATTCCAAGAGCACCGCCAGTGACTACTGCGACGCGACCTTCGAGGTTTTCTGGGTGAACCTCTTTAGGGCCAATGACTTTGTGGAGGACGGACTGCATGTTGATTTCTAGTAAATGTAATCAGGTTATTGTAAAGTAGGGAGTAGAAAAATAAAGACGGTTTCTCTCGATACAAATAAATCACGTTGTGTTTGATATGCACGCTTGTCTATTACCATAAGTGACGTCTTGAGGAATTGAGATGTTGCCCAGCATATGCAGCTGTCACATTCACATGTCATGACGTCACAGTCGGATCACCATAATCGGTACGCAGCACGTTCGCGGTAACGCCTTGTGAGACGAACGAAGCTTTACCTGGGTAATCTTCTACAATCTATACATATCATACTACAAATAGATCAAATAAATACGCCAGGTGTCTAGCGCTTCTTTTACTCAAGAACTTATAACGGTACCTAGGTATGAATTAGGAAATTTGGACCTCTTGATACCAATGTGATTTATGTATTAACCGCGTACGTGGATGCTCCTCGATGGATTTAGTAGAAGACGGTGACGCCATGCTAACCAAACGCGCGGTCACCTGGGCACCCACCGCATCAGTCTCTGCACGTGCTTTTGTTTGTTTGCACCTTCCTTCCTACGTCGTTACCTCGCATTTGATTAGCTCTCACACCCTCCATTGCATCCGCAGCCTGCGTCGCGCAGCTATATGGACAAGATGGCGTCGATTAACGCTGAGCCACCTGGTGAGATATCACGAATGTAAGTGAACGAGCTCGGCCCATACTACAAGATCCACCTTGATCACTGACATGCTTAGTACCGCCCGAAATATAACGCAATCCCCGCTTCTTCGTCTTCCTGGCGAGATTCGCAACAGAATACTCGGCTATGCTGTCGGAGGATACACCGTCACCGTGACAGTCCACTGCAATCCACTATCTGTACGCTCAGGGCTCCAACTAAGGGTTCGTCTCGCCACAGCACACCAATTCAGAAACTTCCAACTTCCCAAATCTCGGAGACACTACATGTTAGGTGTCTACCAGAGCCGGGGCATCCCCACAGAAGATCTGTTCGACTTCCGAGGCGCAGCATGTAGTCTCGACGGCGTTGATCAAATCCTGACCGTTACACGCGTCTGCCGTCAACTTTACCACGAAACCGCTCTCCTCCAGTTCAAGACCAATTGTTTCCATTTCAACTCGATGGGAGCACTTAAGCTTTTCACAGAGAAGCTGGCTTCCGATCAACTTAGAGTCATTACCACTATCTCCATCGGCATACAGTACACGTACGAACACCGTTTTTACAAGCCAAGTGGACCTCAACCACACATACGTGTATTGTTCTCTGGACTCAAGAAGCTATTCATGACGGCAGGTGCGTTGGAGATAGTTTCCGGCGCGACTCCTCACGATAGGCTTGTTGCAGCCGTGGATAGACTGGCCTTCGGTGGTGATGAGGGTAAGGGCTTGTGGGTCGGTTGCTTCTGTGTACTTGACGAGACTGCTGTCTTAAAAGACGCCTTTGGCTTCACGATCGGTGCTGGCGTTGCTTCATCGTCTTGATAGGCTAGACGGAGGAACTCGGTCATCGAGTGAGATAGTGCGAGATGTATGGTCGTTCGACTCTTGCCAGAAGCTGGTTCATTGACTTGTCATTTGTGCGATGGCCAATAAAAGATAAATCAATGTTACCATTTTCACACACAAGCAGTTGATGCAAGAAGACCTAACTGTTAACCTTTCATTTTCCAACTCACCCTCCATAAGTGTAGAGAGAAGAGGTGTTGACAACCACCACCACTATGCTAACCGTATAACCAATACCCCAAGGATCAATTTTAGTAGTATACAAAGACACACCCTGCTAACCAGGATCCGAAAGAACAAGGTTCCGAAAAGGAGAACAAAACGCTGCAAGTACGATGGAAGCAATATAGTACAGGGTCCCCCTGCCTTAGAACGCCTATGCTGATATATGTGCGTGTGTGCTTCTCTTCGAATGCCCCTAGCTTCAGGTGGATATCCAGATTCCTTGCTCTTCTTGCATGATATGATGACCTAATCCAAATCATCCGTATATCAACCCCGCGTGTCTATGCTTCGATTATACTAAGCAAAGAGTCAAACACATCCTCGTCATCTTCATCTTCATCCTCTTCACCATGTGGACGCTGCGCATACACTTCCCTTTCGTCTTCCGACGGCGCATCGCTATCCTCTCCGTTATCACTGCCAAGCCCGCTGTCATCACCTGAGAAACTGGCTCCTTCTTGCGCACCCGTTTCGGCACCAAGGACTGAGCTTGAAGCGCTGTCATTGTCCTGGTCATTATCGTCATCGGTGACGCCGCGCCAGCTTTTCTCGCCGTCATCGTTATCGTGAGCGTCGTCGTCATCGTCGTCCGGTTCGGTATCACCGCCATTGTTGTAAGCGTTGAAACCAGGGCCAGCCGGGAAAGGTCCTGAGTGCGGTGTTGCGTAGGCGAAAGGCGTTGATTTACCTGCTATGGCGACGGACCGCTGGCTGGGTCTGCTCATGACGTCTGAGTTCGATCGTGGTAGTGCAGGTTGTGACGAGTAGAAGGGTGAAGGCGGTTCTCGTGATTGCCGAGGAGTTGCATTCCATATCGCTACATGTGCTTCTTCGGGTCGTGGGGAGGAAGAGTTTGTTACGCGGCGTCGCTTCAATCTCGCTGATGGTAGGCTAGGTGCACGTGAAATTGGCTGCGGGGCGGAGGATTGCTCAACGATGGAGGGATTGAAGCGACGTTTCGACTGACGAGGTGTGACGGTATCGACAACCGAAGCAGATACCGTACGGTTGCGATAGTAGAGTGGACGTTGCGGATGGTTCTCACTTAGTGGAGAGATGGGCTGGGGTTGCTTGTTCTTCAGTATCGAGTTGGGAGTGATTGAACGTCGCCAATTTCGACCAGCAGGGCGCATGGAGAGCTGGACGGACTGATTGCTCCCGAAAGACGAATGCACACTAGCAGGCGGAGCATCGTATGTCTCGACGAACTGCCAACATGCTTCTTTCGCATCTGCTTCAGGGACATGCGCTTGGCACTGTTCGTCGTTGCCTTCCATCTGCGAGTCTTGGTCGGGTTGATATCGAGGTAGTTGGCGTAGCTCTGGCCAGGACTGTTCCATTACAACGAACTCGTTGCGATCGACTTGCTGGGTGTAGGCTTCGCGGACGGTGACGTAAAGCCTTTTCTTTCCACCGGAAACTCTCATCATGACACCGGCTGAGAGAAACTGAGCATTCCAGAGCGCACTGCTGGACATCTCGGCGGGCGTAAGAAAACGTAGTCGCGACTCCTTGAGTACTTTTCGAAGTGGTATGTAGGGCGCTCGAAGACCTGGGTAGGCAGAGATCATAGGGTTTTCGTCGCTGTCGTCGTACTGCAGGTAATCGAAGACATCAGAAAATGCATGTGACAAGGCTTCTTGAATATCTTTGGCGCTGGAACCCTTGAACGTAACATCTCGGACAAAACCCCTGCTTTGGAGTCGCTTGTAGACTAGGTTGTTGCTTCCACAAGCTTTGGGAAACAACCAGTCATCCGTAGATCCCGAAGCCCAATTACTAATGTCCTGGCTACTCCACCCGTTGTCGGCCTGGCTAGGTATAGATCCTCTGACCGAGTTGCGAGCACCAGGGTAGGGGCTCGAATCGGAGTCTCGTCCGAGGAATGGCAGGCTTTTTATAGTCTTCAAGGTATGAGCTTGGGTCCACTCTTCAGAGTTCTGGGTTGTTGTCTTCGCTATGTCATGCATGGGTTCATCAGGCGAGAACCAGATGCCTTTCAAGTCCGGACCCCATGGCAGTAGGACAACCTCAACTTCCCAAGGCTGTAGCGATGTGGGTGGCGCCGCGGATTCCAGCACATCCAATCTCTCTTTAATGTTATCAAGCTCCATTTCTGTATCTTTGCGATCCATGGCCGCGAGGATAAGGGCGGAGGAAGTGCTGGAATCAACAGAGTGATTGGAGCCAAACGACGTGGTGGCGTTGTCGATGCGCCTTCGGCTAAAGGAGCTGGTGCTACTTTGCTCGTCCACAGCTTCATGCATGCGTTCATGCTCATCCATGCGATGCTCCACGTCGATTAGCCTACCCTCGTACATCTCCAAGGTGTTGTTAAGATCTTCCGGCTGAACGTAGTTGAAAGATCCATTCTCCAGCAAGTCTAGGCGGCTACCAAGTTCCTGCATGGTTTTGGCTACATTGGGTATCGAGTTCAGCAGATTATGGAGAGGGGCAAGGTAGGAGACAAGCTTCTGGAGACCTTGTGGTGGAGCCGATTGGAGGAGGGTTTGCAGCTGTTCCTGTGGCCCTGCAGTAGCGTTCTTCGGCAAGAGCTGGGTGGGAACTGTGCCATATGTCTGCCGCTCAGGTGAGCTAGTCGACTGCTGTTGGATTTCCGAGGTGATGCGCTTCATTGCGTCAATCATGTCCTTCCCGTCCTGTACAGCCCGATCAGCAGCACTCAGATCTGGAGTATTCCCAACGCTTGGAGTAGCCACCTCGGTAGCGCTCTGTACGTATTCCTCGGGGTTGTAGGTGTTGGGTATGGTATCGCCAGGCTCGTCGGGCTGGAAGTTGCGATTGAACTCCAATACCTGCTCGAGGATGCCGCGCGATGGGCTGGTGATGTTCGCTCTGCCCGGGGAGATGACGGGCTCGTTGGGTAGCTTTCGCGGGGTATGTGCGATGTTGATGTCATCGGGTATAGTGGATGTAGGCGACTGCTGACGGTTAAGCTGAGCCATGCTCTCCAAGTTCATCATCGAAAGACCAAGACCTGCCACCGTCTGGCGCGACTGATTCCCGCCATACCTAGCTTCGCTGTTAGCTACTGGGCGGCATTCATGAGATAGCAAGCACACGGAAGGAAGTCCAGGAAGGCCGCTGGTGCTGATTTGTGATGGAGTGTCCTGACTTTGTAGCAAGCGACCAAACGAGTTGGTCTCAGAGGGCTGTCGCTGGGGGCGCTGGCTAGGACTGGAGTGTTGATGCATGCGCGCATTGTATATGGCTTGACCCCCTTCAGACAGAAGGTTGTCCCCCAGCTGTCGCATCGCAGCACTCGTGTCGCATTGCGCGCTTGCCTGCAATTGGCGCGGCTCTTCACCTGTCGCATACAGTGGTGGCAGCGGGAGATTCATCGACAGCGCCTGCCTCTCTGGCGCGCGCGACGCCCTCAGATGGAAGCAGGCATGGTGCCCGCAAACACACCACGTGGAGCGCTCGCTGCTGGGCCGATGGTCGGCGCTCTCATCGTGCAGCTCGGCGCTCAGCTTGTCCCAGAACTGGTCACATCCACACTGTCCTATATGCGCGTCGCGATAGTTGCACGGTCCGTTTGGCAGCGATCGTCTCGAGGGAGTTGGTTGCGACGGCGCACCATGGCTTTGTCGCGTGACATTGGTATTTGGGTCGCCGAACCCCGCCATTGGTGTTGATGGCAGCGCATCCCGCATAGGACGCGAATAGTCTAGGAGAGAGACATGTCGCGGTTCCTGTTGAAGCTTTCATCCCGTTAGCACGTTTCCAAGGGAAATTCTGGTGGGGCCGAGGGCATACCGAAGAATGTGCGAGCAGACTGCGAAAACCAGGCGACGTCGAGGGGAGGAGCGACGGGTCTTTATAGACGGGCAGGGCGCAGCTGGGAGGACGCGACGGACGCGACAGAACTGGTGGGCACACGAGGGGAAAGAGGCCGTGGATACTTTTGGGCCGTGACTGTTTAGCACGCATGCACGCAGCCCGCAGCGGTTTAGTCACGGCTGCCTCAGACACTTCCCCGGAGTCTGGGTACGCGCGGGACAGGCCTATCGATACTAAGACGCCCACGTGATTGGCTGAGGGCACGCATTCCTCCGCCTCCCCTGCTTAGCTGACACCCGGCCGAACACCCTGGCCGTTTGCTACCCAGCCGTCGAATCCAGCGACGCTATAAACGCCATGTGCGGCCGGCGGAGGGTAAAAAGTAAACCCTCCATCATGGCCCTGATGCTTCTGAGAAAAAGCGATCTCTTTGCATCCTGCCCATCTCTACCTTATCAACTCCCATTTGTCAAGGCAACAACAACACTATACATCGCGCCTTTCTAGTCGACTAGGCATGCTCCTTATTGGCCAGCACTCACGGAGGACTGTCGCGCATGCTGCATTGCATCTGCACGTCCAACAGGCCCGACCATGGAGACTTGCGCATGGCGACAAGTTTCGACCCAGACATCAGCCTCGCCATGGACCTATCTGTACAAGGCAGAACCGTATGTGACTAGTTGTCGTCAGCGCTGCGTCTGCGCTGCATCTGACAGGGTCTCGATCGGGAAGGCGGGCGCTAGTCGAGGATATGAGTTTCAAGATTGGGAGATACAACTATCTGCCGAGCGCTCGTCCCATCTTGTGATGAGTAGGGTGCAACCACATCTTGCCCATCTCACATGCCAACGGTCGAGGCCGCGAAGCGCTTACGCACCCACCCACTATTCTCACTGTTGGGTGGGTGTCATCATGGTGTCTTCCAAGATTGGCATGCACATGTACATCTTGATCGTGTAACAGTACCATCGATTATCTTTTGGGTATAGGCTTGGATTGCACATTTCGCCTCATGCATCCACCGTTAAGAAGTAGACCTTAAGGTCCTTTGAATCAGGTAGACCACCAGCCAGATTTGGCATCTCTTCATCCACGTTTTCCTTCCAACATTTCTACCAAAGCTATCCATCCGCAGTCATTCTCCAAACTTCATCTGGCCATCCAGTCCTGCTTATCCGCCTTTCCTCGTCAAACATCCACGTCCAAGTCTACCCTCCAAATCGTCTCTCTAAAGCCCATCTCCCCTATTCCTCCCTCCCCCTCGGCACAATGCACCCCGCCGTAACCAAACTGTCCTCCTTAACCTTCAAGCAATGCACCGTATACGGCGGAAGCCTCATCGCAACCCCCAAATGCATCTTTATCTCCGTCGGCTGAAGTTCACTTCCAAAGTCAGTAAACACCTCTCTCACACCTTCCTTCCGGTCAACACATACCTCATATCCACCTTTCCCGGCTCAACATCTAACAACCCCTTCTCCACTCCCGTCAACGGCCGTCCATTAACCTCCATAACCGCCTCCCCTTCCTCAAGCAGATAGTAACACTCATCCGTCGTAAACCTCACCGCAGACTGGAACTGTGCCTGTAATAACATACGGTGTGCGAGCCAGAACCTGTTGTTTGCCATGTAATATTGCATAGCCGGGGCGTTGTTCCGCGAATTGTTGATTTCGACAATGGCTTCTGGGATACGGACGGCGGGAAGATGAGGACAGCAGATTGGAGAGAGGTCTTTGGAGGCGAACTGAGATTTGACTTGGGCTCTGGTCCATTTGGTGATCTGTGGTAAGCCGTAGGTTTCGACATCGACAGTCTCGTTTGGTTTGGTCCATGAGGACAGGAGGAGGGAGATGGGGCTTGTTGATAGGGTGGCCATTGGGCGTGTGGGATGGAGAGTGTAGATGAGGAAGTTTGTGGTAGATGGAGGTTTGTTAAATAAGTAGAAGGTGGGTGGAAAGTAGATTGGTGGGTAGGTGGGTAAAGGTAGGTGAGGTGAGAGAAGTGCTATCAGTTGCGAAGGACAAGCTTTAGCCCGCAACATCTAGGTGAGGGTGAGTCTGTGGTAAAGCGATAGCTCAACTCGGTGGAATTAGAGTGGAAGACAACGATAATAACGTCTTCAATACATGTAAGAGCTTTTAATCATGAACAGCAAGCTTGCTAGCATACATTCGTAAAACAACCGCACGAGCATTTCGACTCTACAAGAGAAGTTTGCATTGTTTTCAAGATGCCTCTCACCCTTCAACTCAGTGGTAATAGCAGTATCTGAATAAGTCAAAACACCTTCTACCCTAAGCCAGTCTCAACCCATTCTCCTCAGGCTTAAACCACTCCCTCAGCAGATCCTCCAAAATCCCACTAGCGCCCTTCTTCGCCTCCTCACTACTCTTCCCCTGGCACTCAATGTAAAGCTTAATCTTTGGTTCCGTCCCGCTGCCTCTCACTGTAAACACGGCCCCATCATCTAGCTCGCAGGTGATCATCTGGCTAGTGACATCAACCGGTAGATCGGGTTTGTGGTCCTTGCTCTTTGAGTCATAGCCCAGTGTCAGGTCTCGCCAGCGCGCGATCTTACGGGAGCCAATCGACGTTGGGTGGGGGCTGCCCAGTGCGCGGATGGCTGTGAACACCGATGTTGTTACTGATGGCGATGGCGAGACGAGGTAGGTGTTTGCGTCTTCGAAGTAGCCAAGGTATTGGTAGAGCTGTTGCAGCTTGGAGTAGGGCGTGAGGCCTTGGGTGGACCAATGCGATGCCGCGGTTAGGAAGACTGCGGCTGCGCTGATGGAGTCTTTGTCGTGTACCGTTTGGGGGATCATGTATCCCAGCGCTTCTTCAAATGCGTAAACGACATCGTAGCCCTCGCTATCGAGTTGTCGTGCTACGTTTCCAAGCCACTTGAACCCGGTCAAGGTTTCGGTAAACTTGAAGCCTTCCTTCTTCGCTAAGGCTGCGAGCATTCTGGAGCTGACAGTAGAAGCCAGCATTGCAAGCTTTTCCCGCGGTTTCGATGCGGGGTAGCGTTCGTAGAGGTAAGATCCAAGCAGCGCTCCGAGTTGGTTCCCGCTGAAGATATGCCATTTATCTCCTACCTTCTCTGCTGCCGCAAGTCGATCTGCATCGGGATCGCTGGCGAGAATCAGGCGTATCGAGGACTTCTCTGCCGTTTCGATTGCCAAGTCGAGCGCACCCTTCTCTTCAGGGTTCGGGAACTTGACTGTGGGAAAGTCGGGGTCGGGTTGTGCTTGAGCTTCCACCACGGTCATCTGCGAGGCTACGCCAAGTGTCTCTGCGCATCGCTGCATCGCGAGAAGTCCAACACCGTGCATCGGCGTGTACACAAATCTGAGCTCTGGGTCTATCTTGACCTTGACGTGCTCGGGCTGTGCGGCACATAGGACGGCCTGGTGGTACTTGTCTTGCACCAAATCCAGACTTCCTTCCACCAGAAGGGAAGACTCTATCACAGTTGTATCCCAAGTGACAGGCTTGAGATTCTCCATGATAGATTCGGCGATTCCGACGTCGTGTGGGGGGATGATCTGGCACCCGTTCGACCAGTAGACTTTGTATCCATTGTCTTTGGCCGGATTGTGACTTGCAGTAATCATGATACCAGCAGCGGCGTCGAGTTCGCGCACGCCAAAGGGAACCATGGGCGTATGGCTCGGGTCCTCATACCACCACACCTTGATGCCCTTTGCGACAAATGCAGCTGCGGTGAGCTTGGCGAACTTTTCCGAGTTGTGCCTCGCGTCCCGACCAATGACTACACCCCTTCTCTCAACGTTCTTTTCGGTTTTGAGCAGGTACGCTGCGAGTCCTTGGGAAGCTTGAATCACTGTCAGAGAGTTCATACAGGCGAAGCCGCCCTGCATGGGCCCCCTGAGTCCAGCTGTTCCGAAGGCAATACGATGTCGAAGTCGCTTTTCGAGTTCCTCGGTATCGCCATCCACCAACAACTTGTAGATCTCATCTGTCGTTGATTTGTCCTCGTCGAGCTCCAGCCACTCTTTCGCTAAATCCTTGATATCTCGGGTCATGATTGGAATCTCGAATTCTGGGGGACGCCTTGGGTGATGTGATTTGTTCTGAGAAAGGATGGAATTGAGAGTGGAAGTCAACAAATGTCACTTGGCAGAGAAAGGTCACGAAGTAGAAGGTGATGGAGTGTCGGAGTTTGCCGACAGAAAGCGCGCAATAGCAAGCTCAAGTGGGCACCTGCCGCATTTATGCTCTCCAAGACTTTGAAATTTCTCGAAGCTCACGTGTAGATTCTGGTGACTTATTACTTACATATACGGCGCTGCAGGGGCATACACACTCTCAGCTTGACATGTGAAGTCGTTGCTGGATGCGGCTCTGGGGTGGCGAGGAGCGTGGGGGCGTGCAGGGTCCTGGCGGGCAAGCTTCGGAAGTTTATCAGCTCATGATCTCCTGTTCCACTGGCTGGTTCCGGCGCAGCTCACCGCAACGCCTAGCTCCTTCTGAGACGCCGCGAAGCTATGGTCTGACTGTCTGTACATTGAAATTCGTTCGTCAATTGAGCCCGCACCTGGACACCCGTTTGTGCACGCTTCGTGTACCACACCGTACCGCACCGCAACATGGCCGCCGGAGCAGACAGGAAGTCAAGAGTCTTTAGTCGGGGAGAGATCGAGGCCCAGATCGCCAATGGTCGCTCGATTGTCATCGTAGACGGCAAAGTCTTGAAGGTGGATGCATGGCTACCCTACCACCCAGGCGGTGACAAAGCCATTGCGCACATGGTGGGACGAGATGCCACAGACGAAGTCACTCGGTATGGTCTCCCGTGTTGCCCAGGAAAGCTTAATGCTGACTTGTGTACCCAGATTTCACTCTGCGCAGACGCTCGAGCTCATGAATCGCTACCAAGTCGGCCGTATCGAAGGACGATGGACCAACTTCCTGCCGCCGATACAGGGAGGAAAGTTCCGGACACAGAAAGAGCTGGATAGACTCTCAGAGGAGGAGTACATGGAATCATGCTCCTCTTCAGAACAGGAGACTGTTAGCTCAGCCTCTTCGGCAGACAGCAGCCCGCTCTTCGAACCAGCAGATCGGCCGTCTGCTTCGGCCCGCAAACGCAACGGAGCCAATGTCACCAGGGCTTCCTCGAACTCAAGCGTCTCATCGGTCGAGCTGGATGACAGGGTCACTCCGAAGATGACAGTGCTTGACAGGCGGACTCAAGAAGAGCTGGATTTCGACAAGGCCAAATACCCGTCCCTGGACCCGGCCACTCAAGATCGGATCACTCAAAAATACCGCGACTTGCAAGTGCGCATAAAGCAAGAAGGCCTCTACGACTGCAATTACACTGCTTACGGTATCGAATGCCTACGTTATGGGTCTTTCTTGGCCGCTTTCATATTCCTGCTGACGAAGGGGTGGTACATCACCAGTGCCATACCACTTGCGTGCTTTTGGCACCAGCTCACGTTCACAGTCCATGATGCTGGACACATGGGTATTACGCACGACTTCACGACCGACTCGACTATCGCAATGTTCATCGCCTCCTACTTGGGCGGTTTAAGTGCCTGTTGGTGGAAATACAGCCACAACGTTCACCATCTCGTTACCAACCATCCCGAACACGACCCTGACATCCAATACATTCCTTTCTTCGCTATCACTCATCGGTTCATGGAGAGTCTCACTACAACTTTTTACGAATGGGCGATGGAATACGACGCATTCGCAAAGGTCATGATCCCGCTACAGCACTACACATATTACCCGATCATGATGGTAGCGCGTTTCAATCTTTACAGACTGTCCTGGATGTATTTGCTCCTTGGAAAGGGGCCCAAGAAAGGACCAGCTTGGTGGCACCGATATTTCGAGATGGTGGGCATGTCGTTCTACTGGACTTGGTTCGGCTATGGAGTCGTGTACAAGACCATACCCGACAACTGGAGCCGCTTCTGGTTCGTCTTGATTGCCCACGCCGTTACGTCGCCGCTCCACGTGCAGATCACGCTGTCTCATTTCGCTATGAGTACGGCAGATTTGGGTATCCATGAATCCTTTGCGCAGAAGATGCTTCGTACGACGATGGATGTTGACTGCCCGCAATGGTTGGATTTCTTCCATGGTGGCCTGCAGTTCCAGGCTATCCACCACCTGTATCCGAGAATCCCTCGGCACAATCTGAGGCAGACCCAAAAGTTGGTGCAGGAGTTTTGTAACGAGGTGGACATACCGTATGCGTTATACGGTTTCTTGGATGGTAACAAGCAAGTCGTTGGGCGACTGGCTGATGTAGCCAGGCAGGCTGCTATTTTCGCTGAATGCCAGAGGACCATTGCTGCGGAGGGAGATTATGGAATGCATTGAGGAATAGATCATGAACATATAGAGCAATCGAATGCATTCACACATCCACTTGGTTGGAGTTTACATGTTAAGGACGGCCGTGTCTGCCAGCATTGCTTCACCCCAAATGTCTGCCCAGGCTGCACGTAAATATTTGAGCAGCAAGCTTGCTGCAGATGCTTGCGCAGATCACTATCCGCTCGGATGAAGTTCCGATACCGAAGCCAGGGTCGGAAGGGAAGTGGAGGCTGGCAAGCATGCTGTCCGCCGTCTTCCGGCGTCTTGAGATCATGTTGAGAGGTCCTGCACTGGCACACGAACTGGTGGCATCAACATAGCCGTAGAATTCAGCTTACCGGCAAAGATACGGGTCGTACGGTTGCCATTCTCCAGCTCAGTCAGCTCAGGTACACATCACGCCATGGATGGCACATCGTGAGCATTGGCGGCAGGAACGCGTCGCTCACTAGCGTGATTCTCGACTGACCCCACCTCGGTCCATCGAACCATGACGCAACCGACAACACCTGCAAAAGGAATTTGTCGCTATGATGGTATCGCGCTGCAGTAGCATGATTCCGCTCAGAGCACCAATGGTAGAGCTCAATGGACCAGGCGAACGTCTCCGGCCGTACCGCTGGCCAACTTTCAAGCTTCCAATCGCGCATACTGACGCGCGACTGCTTAAAGGCGCTCTACCTCTACGCTCCAGCTTCGTGTGAACTTCTTCCTTCTGGATCGTTTCACACCTCCACTACTTACAATTGATCTCCGTAGCTTCCATCGTATCTGCGCTGTTTGGCTACACCACCAGACCCAGCTTTACTCAAGACCTCACTCGGAGTAGGAAAGGTCGTACCTTTCCACCAACCTGCAATCATGGATGCTATGGTAGCGAAAGCTCCAGCAGATCCCGACACCCTCGTCGAGGATGTCGAGCACCTCAGCATATCGCCATATGGACCCGCGAGGTCCTCAATCACTGAACACCCGCTCAGCGAGGATGAGGTGCGGAAGATGACCGATTACTTCCATGCTTCTCTATACATGTGCCTAGGCATGATTTATCTGAGGAGGAATCCTCTTCTACGCGACCCGCTTACTCTGGATCACCTCAAGCGACGCCTGTTGGGACATTGGGGCTCGGATGCTGGGCAGAGCTTCACATACATCCACATGGTAAGAACCATCGCACGAGTCCGGATATTGGGAGGTGCTAACAAGATGCGCAGAACCGTCTCATCAAGAAGTACGATTTGGATGCCATCTTCATCTCTGGCCCTGGCCATGGCGCACCCGCTGTTCTCTCAAACAGTTTCCTGGAAGGAGTCTACTCTGAGGTCTACCCCGACAAGAGCGAAGATGAAGAGGGCATGAGGCGCTTCTTCAAGTCGTTCTCGTTCCCTGGTGGAATTGGATCTCACGCTACACCAGAGACGCCCGGCAGCTTGCACGAGGGCGGAGAGCTTGGTTACTCCATCTCCCACGCTTTCGGCACAGTGTTCGATCACCCAGATCTCATTGCGTTGACGATGGTTGGAGACGGCGAGTCTGAGACCGGCCCGCTTGCTACGAGTTGGCACTCGACCAAGTTCTTGAACCCAATCACGGATGGTGCGGTCTTGCCTGTACTGCACTTGAACGGTTACAAGGTACGACGCTGCACTTTGCAGAAGGAATTCCTGCTGACAGGACACAGATCAACAACCCGACCGTTCTCGCTCGCGTAAGTCGCAAGGAGCTCGAAGCGCTCTTCGTCGGTTACGGATGGACACCCTACTTCGTCGAGGGAAGCGATATCCCGTCCATGCACCAAGCTATGGCTGCTACGATGGAACGATGCATCACAAAGATCCGCGAATACCAGAAGGAAGCCAGGGACTCGGGCAAGGCCTTCAGGCCGCGCTGGCCCATGATTGTGCTCCGTACACCCAAGGGATGGACAGCGCCTAGGCACGTCGATGGAGACCACTTCTTGGAGGGCTTCTGGCGCGCACATCAAGTACCCCTCACGAAAGTTCTTAAGGACAAGTCCCAGCTCAAGACCCTGGAAGAGTGGATGCGCTCATACGAGCCGGAGAAGCACTTCGACAAGGACGGCAAGCTCATTCCCGAGCTTAGGGAGTTGGCGCCAACTGGCAACAGGAGGATGAGCGCAAACCCTGTCACAAATGGCGGTCTGATCCGACACAAGCTTCACGTACCCGACTTCCGTGACTACTCTATCGAGGTCACCAAGGGAGGTGTCGCTAAGGTTGGTAGCATGGCGAACTGCGCCGCATTCCTGCGCGATATCATCAGAGATAACCAGAAAGACTTCCGTCTCTTTGGCCCCGACGAGACCGAATCCAACAAGCTGGGTAAGGTGTACGAGGCGGGCAAGAAAGTCTGGATGGGCGAGTACTTTGAGGAAGACGAGGATGGTGGCAACCTGGCCTATGCAGGACGCGTTATGGAGATGCTGTCCGAGCACACTGTAGAGGTAAGACACACACCATTGCTTGGTGCTCCAATGCTAACTTTGCTCAGGGTTGGCTAGAGGGCTACATCCTCTCTGGACGTCACGGTCTGCTCAACAGCTATGAGCCTTTTATCCACATCATCGACTCCATGGTCAACCAGCACTGCAAGTGGATCGAGAAGTGTCTCGAAGTCGAATGGAGACAGAAGATTGCTTCACTCAACATCCTGCTTACTGCCACTGTCTGGCGACAAGACCACAACGGATTCACCCATCAAGATCCAGGTTTCCTTGACGTCGTAGCGAACAAGAGCCCTGAGGTTGTCCGCATCTACCTCCCACCAGACGCCAACTGCCTGCTCTCAACAATGAACCACTGCCTCCGCAGCGAAAACTACGTCAACGTCATCGTTGCCGACAAGCAGGAGCACCTCCAGTACCTCACCATGGAGCAAGCCATAGCCCACTGCACCAAGGGCGTCGGCATCTGGGAATGGGCAAGTAACGACAAGGACCAAGAGCCCGACATCGTCATGGCCTCGTGCGGTGACGTTTCCACCCACGAGTCCCTCGCCGCAACAGCATTACTCCGCACACACCTCCCCGACCTTAAAATCCGGTTCGTAAACGTCGTCGACCTCTTCAAACTCATCGACGAGGACCAGCACCCCCACGGCCTCAAGGCGCATGAGTACAAGGCCATTTTCACTGACAACGTACCCTGCATCTTCAACTTCCATTCCTACCCTTGGTTGATCCACCGCTTGACATATGGCCGCAAGGGCCAGCAGAACTTGCTTGTCCGCGGATACCGGGAGAAGGGCAATATCGACACTCCTCTCGAGCTGGCCATCAGGAACGGTACTGATCGCTATAGCTTGGCGATTGATGCTCTTGACAATATTCCCAGCTTGGGTAACAAGGGTGCGGCGACGAGGGAGAAGCTGCTTGATGAGCAGATCAAGGCGAAGAACTATGCGTACCATGAGGGTATGGATCCTAAGGAGACGGAAGACTGGGTGTGGCCTTTCTAGATGCTCCCGCTGCAGTTGGGATTGAGTGAGTGATTGTGGGATCTTTCTTGTGGGCTGAGATTGAAAGTTACGGTCTTGTATGATAATGATAGCATGAATGATGCAGAACATCGCACGTTACGAGCAAAATTTGAGCGTGAAGCAACCGTGTAGTGATGAAGAAATAGTCTTGGTTTCCTAAGAACCGACCTATGCAGAATGCGAAATGCAAGACAGCCTAAGCTGCCAAACCCAAAACGCCTTTTCTATGCAATGTGAATAAAATCTACGCGCGCACTGAGCGCGCATCCACAACCAAAACGCCGCAAACACCATGCTTTCTAACTCTCCCCCAAAAAATTCGAACAACAATAAAGTCAAGCCGAAGCTCTAGAAATCATAAGAAGTATTAACAACGCTCAACCCCAGTCTCATATTATCTACCGTCTTGCCCCCCACACCTTTCAGCATAGCCAGCGATTCCAAATCCATTATCTCAGCATCATCCATTTCAACGAGGCAGTTCACGATGTTATCCGCTTTCTTTGCTCCGACACCTTTTAACGCTTTGATCTGGTTGACGTCGCGCGAGTTGATGATCTTGAGGAGGTGGCTGGTACGAGGGGTTTGTTGGACAGAGGCAGGGGCAGAGTGAGACGGGACATCGGCAGTGGTGGTAGTAGCAGTCAGAGTCGTGGTCGTGGTCGGGGCAGTGTCGTCGCGGAAGATGGGCAGTTTCTTAGTCGTCTTTTTCGGTTTGCGGGCGGGCTTGGATTTGCTGGTGTACTGGAAGCTGGTGTCGGAGGCGTAGGAGTCTTCGTGGTCGGAGGGGGGCGGGGGAGCGAATTCTTCGTCGTCTTCGGAGTCGTCTTTGTAAACCATCTTTGGCTTCGACTGTTTCTTTTCGATGGCTTTGAGGGGGGCCATGAGGAGGTTCGAGGGGGGCGCCGCGGCGGCGGTGTGCGAGGGTAGCTCTACGGGGGCGGAGACGTGCTTGGTGGTTTCTTCCTTCTTTGCGCGTATCCGGTCTTCGAGGGCCTTCATCTTGGATTCTAACTTTGCGTTGCCGGGGAAGAAGGGCTGGGCCAGGTGGTACATTCTAAGTGCGCTGGCATCCTCTCCGCGCATGTGATGTTGCTTCGCCATAAGCAGGAATTGCAGGCCCTGCGACTTTCCGTCTTCCTCGTGTGCATCGATACGGTGTTCCAGCTCATCCAACCGCTTTTGCAGCTCTGCAGAAAGCGCTGGCGCAGCGGTACCTGCATCTTGCAATGCCTTTTCTGCCAGCCTCTCGTCCACCTTCTGTGCAATGAGAGCCTCGATCGAAGCCTTGGTCAGAGCGGGCTCTCTGTTTGGTATCCGTGAGGTGTTATCCCCAGTTCGGAATGCCTTCGTCGGTCGCGTTGCGAAGGTGCTGCTGGGTTCAGCCGCTCGCTTAGAACCCTCAGTCCTTCGTACTCCTTGGTTCTGTGCAAGGTTAGAAACGCGAGGAGCAGCAGCAGCAGCAGCCTTGCGAGCGTCGGAGTATACGGAGAAGGCCTTGGTAGGCTTCTCTCCCTTCTTGCCCTTCTCCGGCTCCGGAATGTTGGCGTTGTGTGCGGCGGCGATGGATCGCAGCGGTTGCCGTGAGATTGTTGCTCCACCGACACTACTAGTTATCGCCAATGGTTTGACTGCTGTCCTGTACATGGGGTCGTTCTCCACCTCTGCGACCTCGATCTTCTTCGTCCGGCTGGCGAAGTTCAAGGAACTAATGGTGTCGAGGTGGTATGCGCGGGTCGGTGCAAGGTTCAGAATCATGACAGTTAAGCCCTTATTCTGACCTAGCGATAAGATTCTCGTCATCTTGGACTCGCGGTACGGGATCCGGCTGGCCTTCTTGTTCATAGCTTCAACGCATTGAGCAAGTACGAATAATGACTTGTTGATGGCCGAGCTCTCAACCAAACGCTCCTTGTTGTTTTCGGTTCGTCGGTTGTCTTCGGATCCTGCAAGATCAATGCAGGATGCTCGGCTGACGCGAACCGTGTCTTCGGTGGTTTGCGTGATCTTCACGCAGAGAACGGCATGGGATCGGGAGGAATGTGCGTTGAGCTGCAGTATCATTAGCGATGTTTACCTCTAATGCGTGTGAAGTCTCACCTTAGTAGCGGATGTTGACCTGTTCATGTTGGCTTGGTCATAAAGCTGCTCAAACTCCTTAAGCGTTGTGCATGGTTTCTCTGTAAGACCAACGACGACAGTCTTGCCTTTGTTGTCTCGGATGGGCAGGCCAGACGGGGTGCGCTTCTCCGGCGGTTCGAACAGATCGTAGACGCGATCGCAGTAGATTTCGAAGTATTCCAGGGCGACCTCGACGTGTGTGGCACCAGCCGTGTCCTTCTCGATCTTCTTGCAGCGTCGATATATCGAGCTCAACAGTCTTGGGATGACACCGCGGTCCGCCAGCGACTTCCCTCCGCGCATCGTATGCGTCTTGCCGGTGCCGGTGCAGCCATGCGCGAAAATAGATAGATCGAAGCCATTGAACAGGTGCTTCACCGTCGGCGCGACTGGTTTGGAGTCAATTCAGGTCCGAAACGCGTCCGTCGCGAACTCACTCTCGGCATCGAAAAGCTGCTGCTGCGTCGCGTCCTGCTCGTACACAGAGCTGAACTGGAAGCTGAAGGACTCGGCCTCGTTCTTCGGACTCGGTATCCGCACGACCGCCGGGGTGGTGTCGCCCTCCAATGTCTCGGCGGTGACGATGGTGTCTTTGTCGAGCTCCTGTTTCAGTAGAGGACGTATCCTCGCGACGACGCGTACGCTCATGGTGCAGACCGGCAAGGAGGATGGCGATAGGGTGAAAAGATACGAAAAACTCTACGTCTACAGAGAAAGGAATGCCAGACCTACCGTACGCGACGTCGAGACTCGAGGCTCTGGCGACATGCAAAGGGCCTGTCCTAGCGTAAATGGCGGTCTGTGTTGTCCTTCCTTGTCGAAACTCGCCTGTTGCCCCGAGCGACCCTCAACCGCCCAGACGAATGAACATCGGGCACGTGCAAACCCGCCAACACATCTCGATCCACTACAATATCGTCGATAGCTATAGCTGATGCTTGCAGGCATCTAGGTCGTCTTCTATCGTGACCTCGACCTTGGTGTTGTGGAGAAATCCCCACAGGGTTCCGGTCTCTTGCGCATCCAACAGCCGAGAGACAGCACATACTGCATGAAGACGCGGAAGCCGGCAACACTTGACAAACTTCGGATCGCGGAATCGAGCCTCCTTCCGAAGAGTTATTTCTGGCATATGGAGACCTGGAGGCTCTGCGCGGGTAGCAGACGTTCGGCCAGGCGCTTCAAGGTCGTGGGCTCGACGAGGCCATGCCGCCATCTCATTGGCCCGAGGATGAAACATGTACCCAGCGCATCAGAGCACCACAGCCACTCCTCCAGTAACCAGCGCTACTTTCCTATGGAGCTTGAGTGACACGCCCAAATTACAGGCAAATGGAGCCATGCTGGGCCAGTACTACTCTTTGTTCCATTGTATACTCAAACCGTGCTCAAGGCGGCTAATGCAGCTTCAAAACCCGATGCCAGCCCGCGTAGCAATGAGACACCGCCGTAGCCATCTGAACGTTTAGCTTGTGGTTTGCTTGAGACGAACGATTTTCGTTTCTTTCCTAGGTGTCTTTCCTTACCGTCTGTCGATCGTTTCTCTTAATCGTTCACTATCTCAGTTTCGTCCTTCAGTCCATCGCTTCCTTATTCTGCCTGCAAGCGCCGTCTTTTTCCTTCACCCACTCTTAATAATTTGTCGTCTTGACGATGGCTATCTTCTCCACAATTCTGCTGCTGGCAGCTTGCTCTACATCCATAACCGCTGGTCCAGTTCCAAAGAACCACCGAAGACAACTGTGAGGAACTCAAGCAGACACTTTGAGGAACAAGCACTGACTTCGTGTAGTATTCCTAGTTACGCCAACACTACTTCGACAATCGCATCAACATCAAGACAGCAACTTGCAGAGGCAGAGACCGCTATCATAGTGGAGCCCATCCAGCAAACCATCTTCTCTTCAATAGCACCAGCTATCACGTTCGTTCTTCCTGACGGGAAACCACTCGTGACACAAGATCCGCAGACTGTGTTTTCTACTTCCTACATCACACCATCACCTCTGCCAACCCCGGAGGAGACTTCAAGCGCAGCGGCTACATCCTCAGTCACACCAAGTCCGAAACCAACGCCCACAGAGAGCAGCGATGTGCCAGTATCGTCGGCATTATCAAGTTCGGTTGCCGCCGTGGAAAACAAGACAGCAAGCGAGACAAGTCGAAAGGCTCCTATGTTCACCTACTCGCCCATAGAAGAGACGTCCACCTCGCTTGCCACTCCAACCGTACCGGCGTCAAGTGCTGTCCTAGCATCTACCACAACTGCACCGGTGACGAGTGCGGTCCAGGCACCTACCACTGGCGGCTTGCCTGGCTTCACTCATCCCGGTGCGGCACCCTCAGGCTCGCCCTCTGTCAATACCACCACCAGTGCGATTATTACCAGCCTATCTTCTGTGATCGAGTCGGTCGTACAAGCGCCATCTTCCACCCCTCTGGCCAACTCAACTTCCCTGGCAATCCCAACCCCTGTATCGAGCGGATCGTCTACAACTATCCTCCCCTCAGAGACTGCTTCAGACACCATCGATGTAACATCGCGCATCATCGTCACGCAATACACCACTATCTACGCGACATCCCAGCCGCCTCAAACATCTACTCAAGAGTCAGCTATACCAACTGAGGCTCAAGAGTCTGCCCCACTAGCCTCTTCAACATCAGAAGTGGCTGGCACTCCCATGCCCGCTCCATCAAACGCCCCGGCTGAAGTATCCCCATCAGCATCCCTCCAGGTCCCGCCTGTAGTGATCGTAACATCGTACACTACAGTCATGCCGACAGCCACACCACAGCCAAGTGGAGCACCCGAGATACCCGTTTCTTCCGCTGTACCAGAGCCAGTCATATCAAGCTCAGTGGCCTTGTCTTCCACGCTCGCAGCTTCGTCTTCTGAAGTAGCAATGCCGACACCCACTAAACCCGCACCATCATCTTTGACATCGGAGATTCCTGCGCCTACTCCCACGCTATCGTCCTCCTCTGCACCAAGCATGCCACCTGCCCCCTCAAGTTCGGCACAACCCACATCAGCTCCCTCGTCTATGGCACCGCCTCCAGAGTCTTCAGCACAACCATCTCCATCCTCCATCGCGCCACCTCCAGCAGTCTCCGCATCCGCAACGGCATCTACATCCGACGCCGTGCCAACACCACCAGCACCAGCACCCACAGATATGCCATCATCGGGACCACCACAACCAGAACCAGTACCTTCATCAACGACATCAGAAGGCCCGCTGATCATCACGCCGATACCACCGAGTCAGATATTCACCGTGACGGTTACTGCGTCGCCGACTGGGAAGGAGACGGTTACGGAGACAGCTACTGTTACTGTGACGGCTTGAGGAGTGAGGGATGGGGATGGGAGATGTGAAAAGTTTCTTTTGTAACAAAGTGTAGTGGATGTTTGCACTGGGTTGCGTGGAAGGGGGGGGGAAGTAGTTTTAATTTGATACCCAAGATTTGAGAATTATTTTTGTGTTACATGAAACAATTGATACCTTGTAGCAGGACCGTGATCGTGAAGTCAATCTTGAGAAGACGTATGGAACGTTCGGAAGCACGAAGACACCTTGGGAACTGGCTACGATGAAGTGCAATATCCAATTTCAAGCTAGCTGGAGATCATTTGCACATAGGATGCACGACATACTCCCACAAATCTCGTCTTCACATCTTCAACACTTCGAGTAGATGAGTCTACACTTAATACCCACTCTGCTCCTTCCTGCCACCGCCCTCAGCCCCACCCTCCGCATCATCATCCCTGTTCGCCTTCGCATCGCCAGCAGCTTCCTGAATACCCTGCGCATCACCCCTCAGCTTCTCAAAGTACGCTTTAACATCTTCCGCACCAACAGCCTGACCCGATTCAGCGAACGGCTTCAAGAACGCCGAGACCTTGTCTTTGAGATGCGCATACGCCATTGCACCTTGGATAGCACGCACGCGGTCCATGTTGTTGAAGGCGGCTTCACCACGATCGAGAATACTTCCTGTACCGACGGACTGTCCGCCTTCTTCTCCGTCTTCGGAGACGGGGGGCTCGTAGGTGTCTTCCTCTTCGAGGAGTTGCGGGTGGGCTTTTAGGTGTGGGTAACAGGCGTCGCAGTGGCAGAGGTGGTCGCGGAAGTCGGGCTTGAGGAAGAGGGAGAATGGCGTTGTGAGTGCGGCTACGGGAAGAGGGGGGAGGGAAGCGTGCTTTGGGCCTTCTGGTGCTTCTGGCTTCTTGGGGGTTATGGGCAGCGTCGTTGTGTCTTCGGGGGTGCTGGAGAGTGTGCCGCTTGGATCTTCGGACTTTTGGCGCTTAGCCGGAGCTGGAGCTGTCAAGTGGGATGATGTCTGCTGCTGTTCGTCTTCGTCGGAAGCTTTGCGTTTCTTGGAGTCGCCGTTGCTGTCATCTGGGGCTGAGACGGGGGGCTTCTGGGCATGAGAAAGCGCCATGGCTTTGTCGTGGTATACTGGTGCGAGGAACCCAGTTGAGCCAGCGTACTGTTTGATCCATGGATTGGCCTCGACACACTTGTAGCAGAGGAAGTGATCGAAGTCGTCTTCTTCAGGGAAGCCTGGAGGCAGCGGGGGGTCATCTTCCTCTTCTGCCCCAGCATCTGCTGCAACATCGTTGCCATCAACCCCATTGCCATTTGTAATTGCAGCTGCGATGTCCGCTGGAAGTGATGCCGTATTCTCGTCCGCGTGACCGTTGGTCTTGGTGTTGTCTGTTGCGGGTTTGTCGGTCTCCATCGCATCTACCTTGTCATTCTTCTCTTCCACTTTAGGCTTTTCAATCATCTTGCTGTACTCCGCCCGAGTGAAGCCTACGAGGCATTCAGGGTGCCACCAGTCTTCACCACAGCCGCCCTCCTCGCAAGTCCCAAGTCCGAGACATTGGAACATGGTGCCCTTCTCTTGTTGAGGATCATAGTCCTCGCCGCAGCCACAGAATTTGTTCCTGAAGTTCTGGTTGTACTTGTTCGTCTTGGCTGGCTCTTCGCCCGTCACGTCGCCTTTACGTCCAGTTTCTGCGTTGAGACGAAGTGTGCATGGCGTCATATCCGGTATCCTGGTAGTTCCACAGTCGCATATGAAGTTGCGCTTGTTGAATAGCTCAACAAGGGTATGTTCGCCATGGCAGGAGATGGAGCATGAGTAGCAGACGCCTGCTGGAGTGTATTGCTGGGCAGACGATGCGGGCGCGGGGTTGCAGGTGAGGCATGCGTAAAGGCTCTGTCGCAGAGGGCCGAGGTCGCGTATGCAGGTATCGAATTGCTGTTTCTTGTCAGTCGAGGCGCATTCGGAGGATGTGGGTACTGACGTAGGGGAGAGCCTCGCGTGCTTCTGCCTCGAGGCTAAGTTGCTCTTTGATAAAGCTGACGGAATTGATTAAGTCTCCATACAGACAAGAGCATGGAAGACACGTACTCAGCCGCTGTTTGTGAGCTCTCCGATGCTTGCGATATGCTGCTGGTGCGCGGCTTCTCGGACATGGTCGTTGACTGGGAATCCGCCATGATTGCGATAACGCGTAACCACTTAATTCGAGATGGAAAGCAATTCGATGTAGAACACAAGATCAAAATTCGTCAGAATGCGAGATACTAGCAGAGTAAAATCGGTCGTGGAAGTGCGTGGGAAACTTTGGTGTGAGCAGTGAGGAAGGCGCTGGATGCGCCTGATCGCTGATTGGCTACCGCATCACCACTTTACGCGTGGAAAAGGAAAGCGCGACGCGGTCGTGTCGCTGGTCCTTACTACCCCTTCTCCCGCACCCTCAACCCCGCTTCGCAGCCCCATATCACTTTACTTTATCCCGGTGATACCAGTAAAGAACCGTGCTTTAAGTGAACATGAGGTATGTGTCTCAGGTTCGACGAGACTCGTAGGCCGAGCAACGACGAGCCCCTCTTTACCACAACAAGATATTGACGAACACTAGTTCACCACCACCACCCCTTCGCTCCAACATGTCGTCCGCAAACCGTGGCGTAGGCCCTAGCAGCAGGAGCAACAAACGCGCAAGGGACGATGACGATCTCCCCTCCTCAGCGGCGCATCCGCCGTCCAGCCGTGAGTGCGACAAAAACATGCGACACAACAATGGCTAAACAAGTACAGCAATGGCCTCGTCGCCACCTATGCTCCCACAAGACGACGATGCAGACATGCTCGACGATGACGACATCATTCGCGACGTAGACGATCTCGATGAAGACGCAGAAGAGGCGGAAGGAATTGATTTGTTCGCCGACGACTTTGAGAACGACTACGGAGCCCGCGAGAACGATGCCTATGAAGGTCAGGGCATCGATGACGAGGGAGACTATGAAGAATTAAGTCTCGCGCAAAGGCGAGAGCTTGATGCGCGACTTAATGCCCGTGACAGAGAGGCAAGACGTCGCATGCCCGCTGCTTTCCTGCCAGATGAAGACGAGACGGATGGCCTTGCAGGTCTTATGGGACGCCGTCGTGTTCGGAGAAATCGATATGACGAAGAAGACGACATGGACATGGACAACGATATCATGAACGAGGAATTGACGCTTGAGGCCCTCACCGATGTGAAGGCCAACACCCTGACAGATTGGGTCGCTCAGCCTCAGGTCGCCAGGACTATTGCGCGCGAATTCAAATCTTTCTTGACAGAATACACCGACGAGCATGGCCACTCGGTCTACGGAGCCCGCATCCGAACATTGGGAGAGGTCAACGCTGAGTCCTTGGAAGTCTCATTCGACCACCTTGCCGAGCAAAAGGCTACATTGGCATACTGGCTGGCCAACACGCCCACCGAGATGTTGAAGATCTTCGACCAGGTGGCCATGGAAGTCGCTCTCCTCCACTACCCAGACTACGAGCGTATCCACTCCGAGATTCACGTCCGTATCACCGACGTGCCTGTTCAATATACACTCCGCCAGCTCCGTCAGTCGCATCTCAACAGTCTGGTTCGTGTCAGTGGAGTCGTCACCCGCCGAAGCGGAGTCTTCCCTCAACTCAAATACGTCAAGTTTGATTGCACCAAGTGCGGCGTCACTCTGGGTCCCTTCCACCAAGATTCAAACGTTGAGGTCAAGATCTCTTTCTGCCAGAACTGCCAATCGCGCGGTCCTTTCACAGTGAACTCCGAGCGGACAGTCTACCGAAACTACCAAAAGCTCACTCTACAAGAGTCTCCAGGCACTGTACCGGCAGGACGTTTGCCCCGTCATCGGGAGGTCATCCTTCTTTGGGACTTGATCGACTCGGCGAAGCCTGGTGAGGAGATTGAAGTCACCGGCATCTACCGTAACAACTACGATGCGGCTTTGAACAACAAGAACGGTTTCCCAGTCTTTGCAACTATCTTGGAGGCCAACTACGTGGTCAAGTCTCACGACCAGCTGGCTGGCTTCCGGTTGACCGAAGACGATGAGAAGGAGATTCGACGACTGTCCAAGGACCCTCGCATTGTGGACAAAGTCATCAACTCGATCGCTCCAAGCATCTACGGACACACTGACATCAAGACTGCTGTGGCGCTCTCTCTGTTTGGAGGTGTCAGCAAAGAAGCTCCTGGTCGTCACTCCATCCGTGGTGACATCAACGTTCTGTTGCTTGGAGATCCCGGTACTGCCAAGTCCCAGATTCTGAAGTACGTCGAAAAGACCGCCCATCGTGCTGTCTTCGCCACTGGTCAGGGTGCTTCCGCGGTTGGTCTTACTGCTTCCGTCCGTCGTGATCCCATGACTAGCGAGTGGACGCTTGAGGGTGGTGCGCTTGTGCTTGCCGATAAGGGTACTTGTTTGATCGACGAGTTTGACAAGATGAATGACCAGGACCGAACATCCATTCACGAGGCCATGGAGCAACAGACTATCTCCATCTCCAAGGCTGGTATCGTCACAACCCTTCAAGCTCGCTGTTCCATCGTAGCAGCTGCTAACCCCATTGGTGGTCGATACAACTCAACAATTCCTTTCTCGCAGAACGTGGAGCTTACCGAGCCTATTTTGTCTCGATTCGATATTTTGTGTGTCGTGCGCGATACTGTTGACCCAGCGGAGGATGAACGCTTGGCTAAGTTTGTGGTAAACTCCCACGGTCGCGCTCATCCTCTTGTCAACTCAGCATATGGGTACTCTGACAAGGCAAAGGCGACACAGAACGGCGACGACCAAATGGAAGTCGACGGCGACGCCCCAATCAAGGAGGGTGAGATTCCACAAGATCTGTTGAGGAAGTACATTCTCTACGCGAGGGAGAAGTGCAGACCCAAGCTTTACCAGATTGAGCAAGATAAGATTGCCCGTCTGTTCGCAGACATGCGCAGAGAATCTATGGCAACTGGAGCTTATCCTATCACCGTAAGTACACAATCACTATGTCAGAGTAAACCACTTACTTACAACTACAGGTTCGTCATCTCGAAGCTATCCTACGTATCGCAGAGTCTTTCTGCAAGATGCGTCTCTCTGACTATGTCGCATCGGTGGACATTGATCGCGCCATTGCTGTTGCAGTTGACTCCTTTGTCGGATCACAGAAGGTCAGCGCAAAGAAAGCGTTGGCAAGGGCTTTCGCCAAGTATACTTTGAACAGGCCCGGCGCTGTTAGTGCACCGACCCGAGGAGGGCGGGCGCAAAGAGCAGCAGCATGAGCAAAGTCCCAAAATGTTGAACATGCACTATGATGAAGGTCTGGCAAAGGTGCGAATGAGAGGAGTTTGTGGCAGGCGTCTTGATTAACCGCGCCTGAAGATGCAATGATACCATGTTGGAAAGCGTTTTTTTTCTGCAGACATCTGTCTACATGTAATGGGTGCTAGGAGTTGACAGCAAAGATTATAAACTAGATAGGATATCTGAACAACGCCTTATTACACGTTCACCTACCCAATGCAACAGATAAAATGCACGGTAAAGCCAGCAGGGCAGCTGAAGATGCGCGTACAATCTGATGTGAGGTTTAGCGCTATCGCGGCATTGCCACTCACTCAAAACACTAAGTAACACACGATTAACTTTGACTCTTGCACAAGTCATGAAGAATGGGGTGTTCAGTGCTGGCATTATGGGGCGGCTGAGTCACTAGCGTTGAACAACTCTTGGCGCACAAATCATTTTGCGTTGCGCTACCACCCCAATTCTCTTTCGACAACCCACACGACCGGAGCTCAACAACCCTTTAGGAATACCACATTCGACTTCCTACGAGCAACGATGGCCCCCAAGAAGAACAAGAGAACCGCCGACTCCATCAACTCGCGCCTGGCGCTTGTGATGAAGTCCGGTAAGGTCACCCTCGGCTACAAGTCTACCCTCAAGAGCCTGCGCACCGGAAAGGCCAAGCTCGTCATCATTGCCGGAAACACCCCTCCTCTGAGGAAGTCTGAGCTCGAGTGTAAGCATATCTCCTCTGGGCTTCATGCGCAATCGCTAATTCATCATAGACTACGCCATGTTGTCCAAGACCTCCGTCCACCACTTCTCCGGCAACAACGTACGTACCGCACCCCGTCCGCTCTCATTGCCTAACGACAAGATACCCTGAGCGCTACGAGACTCGTTACTCTCCAGTTCCTAGCTGTGGTAGAATATACACAAGAACGCGACGATAACGAGCTCCTGCGCGCTGGGTATACTTCGAGGGCTGGCTCTGAGAAGAGGTCTGAACATGGCTTCGGAGAGCAATCAGCTAATACCAGTCTAGATTGAGTTGGGCACTGCTTGCGGTAAGCTCTTCCGCTGCTCCGTCATGTCCATCCTCGATGCCGGTATGTATCTCCCTTTCTGGTTGCACTATGATCTCCGCTAACAGACTGACAGGTGACTCCGACATCCTGTCCCAGAACACCGAGAACTAGAGTGTTATGACAAATGGAAGGGGCGCAGTTAGACATGATACCTAGGCATGGCGAAAGCTATGTCCTCGATGATATCCAATGAATGCAAGATTTCATGAGCCATCCTGACGGTCCATATTTGCACCTGTGACGTGACTCATTCATGCCTACTGGCGCGTCCTTGTGCTACACTAGTGCTTACAGACCAAACTGTCGCAATATTATCATGCGCCGGACTGAGTGCACAGCTCTGAGTGTACCACGTCTTGAGGGTACACGACAAGGTTTGCATTGATGCCATACGAAAGATCACAGCGTATTCTCTCTGGACAGACTTCCAGTGCTCATTCTAGATTACGTAGACGAGCATCTTTATGCAATGCATCGAAAGCACGCAAGAGGTCTTAGCTCCTTGACCTACTGCTAGACCATACTTTGAATGCTTTTGGGTTTCGTGTTGGGCATAACTTGCTGAAACATGCTTCTTTGTATCGGCTATGCGAGGTCGCTCGGTATTTCTGATTTGTAATGCACACAGACAGACGCCATGAGGGTGCACAGAATATCAAGCTGTGTGGATGTAAAGATACAACTACGAGTTATAATATAGGATGCTATCATAAAGCACGAGGGCCTTTATCACGTCGCTGCGCGCACCCCAGAATTGCACTTTCGCTGTCTTGGGAAGCGGCGTGGCGGGTGCTTTGAAATCGGATGGGGCGCTAGCTTACTCAGGTCGTAGCGTTCGTGTGGGCAAATATTCGCTTAGCAATCCGGCGACGACTTCCCTCGACGCCTCTGACACTCACCTCCTACTAACACCATAAATACAGGGTAAGGTACGTACGGCTGTCGCATTTATCCCCGCTGGAAGACGTCTTACTGACAGCTGCATCAGTTTGCGCTCGCCCTCCTTCTCCGCGACTCCTGGACACCCGCTCATTGATTTCAAAGCAGGAACAACCGTCACAATGGCTCGCCGTCCCGCCCGTTGCTACCGCTACTGCAAGAACAAGCCCGTACGTCACGATGGAGATATCGCGAGAGGAGGATAACAGGCTGACTGGGCCGTAGTACCCCAAGAGCAGGTTCAACCGTGGTGTTCCCGATGCCAAGATCCGCATCTTCGACCTTGGTCGCAAGAAGGCCAACGTAGACGACTTCCCTCTCTGCATCCACTTGGTCTCCAACGAGTACGAGCAGCTGTCCTCTGAGGCGCTCGAGGCCGCCCGTATTTGCGCCAACAAGTACTTCGTCAAGAACGGTGGAAAGGAATCCTTCCATCTCCGTGTCCGCGTCCACCCCTACCACGTCGTCCGTATCAACAAGATGTTGTCGTGCGCTGGTGCCGATAGATTGCAGACGGGTATGCGTGGCGCTTTCGGCAAGCCCAACGGTCTTGTCGCTCGTGTCAACATTGGCCAGATTCTCATGTCCGTCCGGACAAGGGACTCTAACCGCGCCGTCGCCCTTGAGGCTCTCAGGCGTTGCCAGTACAAGGTATGTTTGGAAATGACGTCAGAGATGATATGTGCTAACTAGTTGTAAGTTCCCCGGTCGCCAGAAGATCATTGTCTCCAAGAACTGGGGTTTCACTCCTCTCAAGCGCCAGGAGTACATTGACCTCCGCCAAGAGGGCAAGGTCAAGATCGACGGTGCCTACGTCCAGTTCCTCCGCAACAAGGGCAACCTCGCCAACAACATCCGTCGCTTCCCTGAGGCTTTCGAGTCCTCTGCTTAGGTTTTGGATTGAGGGATGAGTTGTGTGCATGACATCATGGGTCCAATGGGAATTCGGTTACGGCGTGATTTGCTTTCTTCATCAGTCAGGATGAAGGCTGGAGGGTGAACATCTGCGGCGTGTAACTGTAGAGAACGACCAGACACAGCCGGACAATGACAAATGATACAACAACGCTGTGCCACCATGATTGTGCTTGTGTAATGTAGTGGTCTAACTATTGGTCGCATACGTCACTCCTTGGACGAGATGTTCCTAATGAGCGGTTTCTGTTGGGTGTCATCCGAGACGTCACGGTACATTATGGCATTTTGTTTGTTGCTCGAATGATTGCTATTGATCTCTACTAGTAATGGTCCGATGCTAAAAGTGGTATAAGTTCCCAACCCAGACACTCCAATCAAGAACGCCTGCCTATTCCCATATAACCAAAGGCAAATGCAATATGAACCTGTAGTTCAAACACCAACACCAGCGCCTCGGCCTTCAGCCTGCGCACGAGAAAACTGCTGCAAGAGCTGTAGTACACCTCCGCGATTGTTGCCCGGCGCTTCCTCCTCGTCATCGTCATCTTGTGCAAGCCGACTCGTTCGCCACGAATCACCCAGCGTACTTTCTTCCTCAATACGTGTATTCGACGGGCCAGGTGCGTCCGGCACAGCTTGCAACGGCGTCCGATATCTATTGTTCGCTGCCTGACGTGGTGAGCCGCGGAGTATAGACGCAGAAGAAGGCTGGTGGTGAGGATCGAGAAGAACAGAGTTCATAGGTTCGTCCCTAGCACCCGTTCTATGTCTCGGTGTCCTCTGCTGGAGATTCTGGCGGCCGGTGGGTCCTCTACTTGTTCCTCTGGCACCCATTTCAACGGGCTGAGCAGTCTGCGACATGGAACCGAAGGTATTGGGGAACTGTGGCGGAGGGTGGAATTGGCTTCGGCCTTGGAGGCGACCGTTGTAGCCACGTCCTGGGTTCTGGTATGTGTCCAGGAAGCCGTAGTAGGATGCCATCATCTTGTTGTCTTTAGCCATGAAGTAGTCTTCCCGGAGGTCAGGATCTTCTCTTGGGGCAGCAGCTCCGTTTGCCGGGATGTTGTTGGCGTTGCGAGTAGTCTTTGTAGAGGGGAACATGGAGTACGAGCATGTCACGCCTAGGCCATCGACTACAATCGAGAACTCGCGGAAGAAGTCGACGATACGCTCGCTGCAGGCTGGTAACCTGAACATGAGCAGGAAAGGTGTGATGATCATACTGAGTATTTCTTCGGCGAAGATGACAATCTTGGGCTGGTAGAGTTGGGCGAATTCAGCGCGGACTTCGTCGGTGTGTAGCCTATCACGCCACGACTCGGGCTCATAGCGCGTGTGGTAGATGACATGTTGGAGGTAGTAGGATGGATCTGCGACCTGGTCGTCTTGAGGGCTGCTTCCACGTGCGACACGGTAAATCGTACTAAGAATACCGATCCAGAAGATAGCTGTTTTGCCCGGTGTGATTTCAAAGTTGAGGAAGAGCTCCGAATCCATAAGAGTGAACACCACAAGGACGAATGCGAAGGCGCCGGCAATGAATGCGACAAATGATGAGACCTGTTCGGTCTTGTCTTTGGGGAACTGGGCAAGGTAGAGGTTTGCGTACGGATAGGCCATGTTACGGCGGCGGGCGAAATAGTGAGGCAGCTCGTTGAACTCACGGAACTTCCACTGAGCGAAAGTAGTGAAGTCGCGGTTACTGAGTTGGCCTGGGTCCTTGTGGTATTCGGTGAAGTATTTGAACATGTACGAAGCAAGCACGAACACCACAGCGAAAGGTGCGCAGAGGATACTGATGATGCCAGTCCAGAAGAAGCGAGTCTTCAGCCTCTTTACGAGCTCTCGGCGGTTGCGCTCCTTTAGGAAGTCAGGGTTGAACTGGCCGTTCGGTCCACTGAAGACGAAGTCCATGATGGCGAGATTGACGTGCCATCTCGTGGTCTCCGAGAAGATGTATCGATTGCCAAGGAAGGGAAGCGGAACGGTGACATCCAATATCTCCTTGTTGAAGAGGGCGATCAGGTAGTTGTCACGACGCATCAGGCGACCCGCGATGTCGATAGCATCTAGTCGCTGTCTGCTCTTCGAATCGAGTAACTTGCGCGTCTGCGGAGACAGGTTCGAGGCGGTGGTCAAGTTCAAGTCCCGCAAAGCCATGATGCGCGTCACCACCTGCTGCCACTGTATGGTTTGTATGTCGCGGTCGGGGATATCGAGCAAGTAGTGGTAGAAGTCGTGCGTGGCTCGGAGCCGGGGTATATCGGTAAAGAGGTTGTAGAACGTGTAGAGCCAGTAGATGATGAAGACCCAGAGGCCAAATATCCAAATTCCATGGATCCTATATTATGTCAGCTGGGAAGTGATTTTGTCATACGCATTTACTGACTTCGCTGCACACTTTGGCACCAAGACCTGCTCCAGCTTATTGCTCTTTGGCAACTTGGAGTAGTCGATGCAGAAGCCAAGGAATGTCATGAACCCGACTACGAAGGCGCTTCGAGCGAGCGTTAAAACCCGGGCCAGAAGGATGGAGTATATGCCGCAGCCGACAAAGTAATCGTAGACCTCGGTCATGTAGTTGTCCAGGTCCATCTGATTCACCCACAGCCACAAGGCCTTCTCCTTGCGGTCGGCGGCGAAATGCCCAGGTCTACTGGTATGTCCCCACGGCCGCGAAGGTGCGCCGTTTCCGTCTTCGTCGTGCAGCCGCTGTTGGTTCCGTGTAGCATCCCACTGCGCCCGTGTTTGTCGTGTGGCTGGGCCAGGTACTGGCATAGGGAGGCCTTCGCCGCGCGGAGTCGAACTTGGCCCCGGCTCATGTCCTCCCTCAAGAAGTAGGGACTGTGGGACGTCGTCATCGTCGTCCAAGGGCGCGGTGCGGGACGGCGCGGGTTGCCTCCAAGCCGGCATGCGACTCGCTGTATTGATACCGGGTGGTGCGTTGCGTTTGGCCTCCGGGGAGACAGCGCGGCTCTCGGTCGTCATCTGACTTGAGGATGCCTCTTCGAGCAGATGTGCGAGGTCTTGCTCCTCAAAGCGAGCCTCAAAGTTCTCCTCGTCTATGTCCATCTCGTGTCGCTCGTCGGTCGAAGTGGAGCCGCGGCGGTCGTGAGCAGTAAGAGGTTCGCGTTCATATGTTTCGTCCGATGCAGAGGGAAGAAGCTTAGACAGTAGGTTAGAGGCCATCATGGTCGGACAGTGGTGGTGCGCTCAGGCAACGGCGGGGCGCGTGGCCGTGCTGCGCTGGGGTGAGGGCGTTTGGAGGCTGCAAGAGTGGTCAGAGGACCGAAAGCGTGATCCCAAAAGTCAAGACGAGCCTCCATGAGCACTGACGTAAACCTAGTCAGTGACCATTCCAGCGTGATAGAGGGTAGGATGAGTGATAGTCGCGGCTATCACTGAAGCACATGGCATGCATGCAGGTGACGCGACCGATATCGATAAGGCTCGGCTGCACTTGCCGCTCGTCTGCCCGACATGACACCTTTCGGGGCCCAAGTCACAACACCCATCCAGTCATGTCGGTGAGCTACTTCCAGGAGCGAGCAACTCCCGCTTCTCAGAATGGTACTTCTCCGTCCTCTCCGTCGGTAGCGCCTGCATCGCGAGGCACAAATGCTCTCTCGAGTAGGATCACCAGCGTGCTCTCTGCATCGTACGCAGACTTGGAAATTCGCGATGCCCTGGAAACTCTGGATGCGCGTGGCGTGCAGAACACCGCCGAAACACGACGGCAGTTGCGTTTAGATGTGCAGAAGGATGTCATCGAGTGCAATGGCGAGATTATCAAGGACTTTGGCCAGGTTGCAGAAGTATGCTAGAACACCAAGTATTACGAACATCGGACTAATCTTCACTAGCAACTGAAACGTATCGGAACTGCTATCAGTAGCCTGAATACGTACTGCGCGGATATGCGCGGTCATATTGAAGCTGCCAACAGAGAAACTGGACCCGTCCTGGAGGAAGCCACAAGCCTCATAACCCAGAGGAAGCAGGTCGAATCTAAGCAGCAGATTCTGAACGCCTTCAGCACTCACTTCCTGATATCGGAAGAAGACGCCACTATCCTGACCTCCACTGCTGAGCCCGTCAATGAGGAGTTTTTCCAGGTCTTGACCCGCGTAAAGAAGATACATCACGATTGTCAAGTCCTGCTCGGGACCGAGGACCAGCGGTTGGGCCTGGAAGTGCTAGATCAGAGCTCCAAGCAACTCAATTCAGCCTTCCAAAAACTGTATCGGTGGATCCAACGCGAGTTCAAGACACTGGATCTCGAGAACCCACAAATCAGTGCTTCTGTGCGCCGGTCTCTGCGCGTGCTGGCTGAACGTCCCACTTTGTTCCAAAGCTGCCTGGACTCGTTTGCCGAGGCACGAGAAGCCATTTTGTCTGATTCATTCCACGCTGCGTTGACCGGATCGACATCAGAAGAGCACATAGCCACCAAACCGATCGAGTTTCATGCCCACGACCCACTCCGCTATGTTGGAGATATGCTTGCGTGGGCACACTCCACGACAGTATCGGAGAGGGAGGCGCTCGAAAACCTTTTCATCTCAGACGGCGATGAGATCAAACGTTCTATCCAAGCAGGTCTTGAAAGTGAGCCGTGGCTAAGAGGCGATGAGGATGCAGAAGTCTTCGACGGACGGAAAGCCCTAAATCAGCTCGTTAGCCGCGATCTCACGGGTGTGGCGCGTCTTTTGAGGCAGCGGACCGAACAGGTTGTCCAGAGTCACGACGATGCAACCCTTGCTTACAAGATCGCAAACTTGATTGGTTTCTATAAAGGAACCTTTGCCAAGCTACTTGGAGCAGATTCCGATGTCTTGGATGTGTTTGATACACTAGAGGCTTCTGCGATGCGACAGTTCCGTGCTAATATGAGAGATTATGTCGCCAATGTCCAGAGCGACCTCGCTGTCGCGCCAGCCGATCTGTCCGCCCCCGAATTCCTGGAGGATGCACTCCAAATGCTTCGAGTACTTGCGAAAAGCTACGATACTTCATTTGCCGCAACGGATGACAACGGGCAAGGATTCCAGACTGTACTTGCGGAATCTCTGGATCCCTTCTTGAATGGTTGCGAGAACCTACAAAAAGGAATGAAACTGCCTGATAGCGCCATCTTCGCCATCAACTGCCTCTTTGCGGCTAAAGAGGTCCTCTCTCAGTATACCTTCGCTAGCGAGCGGGTCAGCGACATCGACGATACAATCGATGAGCATGTTGCGAAGTTGACAGACTACCAACACCAGTACTTGGTTCATGAATCTGGTCTCATCACCCTCATCAATGCGCTTGAAGGGATTACCGACTCGCCAGAAAGTCTCAAGACCATTCCTGATTTGGATGCGTTCAAGCCGGACGCACTCGTGGCAGCCAGTCAGCAACTCGACGAGTTCTTGCCGTCTGCTATCATTGATGCATCGGAAAACATCAAGCGGCTGCGCAACAGAAAGATGATACAGGACATCACGGAAGAAGCAGCCGGCAAGTTCTGTGAGGACTTTGAGGTTGTGGAGGCCAAGATGATGGCGGCTGATGATCTGACATACGACGAAGATAAGGAAGACGAGGACCAGGAACCCGGTTTGAGGGATATGTTTCCCCGTACCAGTGGTGAGATACGGGTGCTGCTCAGCTAAAGGGCCTAATGTGGCGAGTATGTACAAGCCGGTAGATGCTATCACCAAAAGCCACCTCATTTACGCATCATATCCATCAGTCGTGACTCGTGATCCGTAGACTCAAAGTCCTAACCTCTTGAGCATCCTATTTGCTACCGCAAGTTGGTGTCACCACTCTTTACTGCGGCTTCTTCTTCTCCCACTCTTCTGGCGTATGGCATTTAGGGGTCCATGCATGTATCGCGGCAATCTCCTCTTTCAATGTCGAGTTAACTAGCCGGTGTCGTGCTAGAGTAGTCTTCTTGGCGAACTGTGGTGATACGATGATAGCCTCGTACATTTGCCCGCATCCACCTAGTATGCGACATTAATTCATGCTCGTGACTCCAGTTCCAACCCTAGAACCTTTCTAGCACAAAACCGCGCTCGTAGCGCATTCGATCTTCACTCCAGGCCAATCTATGCATGAGAAAGAAAGAGATATTACGTACCGCTCAGGTCTTCGATCTCGACATAAGTTGCGCCCAAACCCTCCTTCAACTTCTTCTCCAGTCCCTCCATAGTAACGCCAGAAGTAGCCTGCACGTTCGCCGCTTCCTCGTCCGTCCTTGCACTCATATTGGTTTCGGCGTCTGGTGCGATGGCAAGATTGTCAAGAGTTTTGTAAAGTTTGTGTCGCGGATCCATAAGGCGATGATGTGATATTGACCTTGGTGTTCCTATCTTCGGATCTGATAAGATGCGGTTGCCGAATGGGGAAAGACCGGGACTTTGGGAGGGGAGGGGCTATGACGCATCACTGCAGGGGTGGGCAGGCGCGTTGGATCGGCATTGCTGCACGCGCGGATTTTGCTCTGCGATTGTTAACCCAGGAACTGCATGTTCATATCGACGGCACGACGATTCGCTATGACTACTTCGGCGCCTTTTTCGAGGGCGGTGGTGAGGGCGATGCAGAAGCTGTAAGTTCCCTGGAAATGCGTCGGACTCTGCTCGATGCATCGCGCTATGTGTTTTCAGGTACTGACAAACGTGTGAAGGTATCCGAAGGAGCTTGCCGACAACTCCTGGGATAACACCGGGCTGCTGCTTGAGGCGCCGTTCGATCCGTCGCGTCGCCAGTCCAACACCGCCCTCCTTACCATCGACCTTACCAAAGCCGTCGCGGACGAAGCGATTGCGCTCAACTCCTCAATCGTCATCGCATACCACCCCATCATATTCCGAGGCTTGAAATCGTTGACTCTCGCCGACACGCAGCAACAGTCGTTACTACGCCTTGCTAGCCATGGCATCAGTGTGTACTGCCCACATACCGCGCTCGACGCAGCTCCGGGAGGACTTGGAGATTGGCTTGCGGACATCGTAACAGGCACGAAGACAATTTACAATATCTCAGAAGCAGATGCACAATCGGAGTCTGCAAGTAATACAAAGGAAGATGATGAGGACCCCTTCATCGAAAAGAAGAAGCGCCCGACATTCATGCTGCAACACCACCCTAGCCAGCCCCTACTGCACTTTGGCAAGCAGCCTACGCCCGCCAAAATCCCGCTCACCGCCCCTCATAAGCGCGAAACAATCAAACCTCAATCGCCGGCACTGGCATCACACCCCGGAGCTGGCATGGGCCGCATCGTGAAGTTCGATCACCCACAACCGCTCCCCACACTCCTCGATCGCATAGGCAAGGGACTCAACAACCCTAAAGGCTTCCCAATCGCGATACCCCAGGAGAAGGCAATCGCAGACATAGAGATACGTAGCGTAGGCATCTGCGCAGGCTCAGGCTCAGGTCTACTGAACGGTCTAGACGTGGATCTACTGTTTACAGGTGAGCTGGACCATCATTCGGCCCTTGCAGCAATTGAGAACGGAAGGGCTGTCATCAGTTTGTTCCATAGCAATTCTGAGCGCGGCTTTCTAGCAGAAGTGTTGCTTTGGCAATTGGAAGAGGCGGTACAAGAAGAGTGGGGTAAGATTAGGGAGGAGGAGAAGGATAACGAGGCGCTGCAGGAGGCATTGGCAGATGATGACTTTGAGATCGCTGTCAGTGAGATTGATCGCGATCCTTATGGCATAGTGGTGTTGAAGGGCGATGCAGAGGCGGCATAGCAACAGCATGTAGAAGGTGGATAAATCGAAGATCATGATGATGAGACAGACTACGCGAGGTTTGGTGGGGTCACAGAGGGTTTACCCCACATCATCACCCGCACAACGCCGACACAATCGACCGCAGACTATCTACACGCCGCGTTTCTCAAAGAAAGAACTGGAGTATATAAATGATCAAAGTTTCAACTTCTCAACTCACAACCGGAGCGCATCCAGCGCTGTCCGCTCAACATAATCCTCTGTGGCGCAATTGGCTAGCGCGTCTGACTGTTACATCTGTGGCTATCAGGAGGTTGGAAGTTCGAGCCTTCCCGGAGGAGGATTAGTTTTTTTTGCCGATGTAGCTACCACAGCACAGCTCTTTGCCTAGCTGTGGCATCTTGACTCTTTTTGCAGGTCTTGGCCGTCTGACTGAGAAACATGTTCGATCCACAGCATAAGAGAGTACAGTTCGACTGCACTGTGGGACAATATGTACCCATTCAATGTCTATTACACTTTCAATTATCATCTCCGACAAAATACTAAACCTCCTCTCCACGAACTATGCAGTGTTGATTGCACGTAGCCTAACGAAATTAACACCGCGCATCCACGCGTACAATCACACACTGCTTCGACATGGTATCATATAAGCCAAACTCGCTCACCGTCCTCAAGCATATCTCCTCCAACCTAGCCTTCACCACAACCATGCCTCCTTGATCCAACTGCTGCTTCACGCCAACCTCTGGATTCCCACCCGGCGAGCGCATCTCAGGACCCAACGACGGCATAACCCTACTCAAAAGCCCTCTCATCCCCTGCCTCTGCACAGCACTCTCCACACCTCTCCCCTCCCCCCTCGGACTTCTCAAAACCGGATTCGCATTCAAATTCTCACTTAACAGACGCTCCAACTCCACAATCACAACTTGCGGTCTCCAGAACTCTGTGCGGTTCATCTGGCCCTCCAACCGCACGACCTTCGGTTCGTCTTCGGAGGAGAAGCCAACGACCTCGACAGGTTTGGTGTCGGCTGTGTCGAAGCTGAATTCTGATTTCTCTTCGACGGCTGGTAGGGGGATGTCGGAGGGGAGCATGGCGATGGTTGTTTGAGCTATGCCGTATGTGACGCGTTCTTCGATGAGGGGGATGATGTGTCTTTCGATTACGGATTGGATGTGGTGCGTGCGGGTTGTGCTTAGTTGATTGAGGATGGTGGTGCCGCGCGAAGAGGCCGGGGCGTTGTACTCTGAGTAGGGTGGTGGAGAGGCTTGTTTTTCGTTCCGTGACATTGCTGTGGTGTTGATCAAACTTGAGAGATGTGTTTGTTTAATGTTTTCGTATGTCTAGAGCGAAAGTATGGATGTGTTGGCATGAAGATTGCGGGCGTTGCTGCAGGAAGTCGTGTACTGTGGTCGGATACTTGCTCTCGTTACCAAACTTCTACGACTACCCTTTTGCGGTGGCAACAACTGAAACGGTCTTCACGGATATCGAACGGATCACGGCAGGCGCATACCGGAGTAGTTACAGTTTCTAGAAGCCTGTGACTCCGTGCTCATATGGCGCAGCTTTGACTAGTCCCAAATCGCATACACATCAGTCTCGTGATCGTACGAGCCATGGGAATAAGGGCGCAATGATGTATTGCCTGGCGTGGGTAAGCGAATTGTAAGCGTGTAGATGCTTCAGTCACGAGGTGTCCGGGCCGAGAGCCTTGGCGTTGGGTTTCTACTCTTGAGGGTGGTAAGATGTGTACGAACTTCAAAAAGTGAGTATGTACAAGGTGGAGGCTATGCGACGCGGCGGGCGGACAGCTTGCGCAGTTTTCTGGTGGCCTGGAGATCGCCTCACCGGCCCTTCTCTTTGAGGAGTTTAAAACATAGTTGAACGGCGGCTGCGCACTTCGTAAAGCTGCCTATTCTGCTCACCGCGCGAGATCCATACTCTTGCGAGATAAAGCGTTTCTTCAGGCCCAAGGCACATGGGGTGGCTGTGAGGCGCAAGGCACACTCCAGGCTGCGCCGCACTACTCCATACTCAGACTAGTGTTGTGGACCGTGCACTGTATGCTGCGGTCTCCACCAACACCATCACAAAGATGCTCACCGAGAAGGTCACTCGTTGCCGGAAATGCGGATAAACGAAACATCTTAGAAGATGTCGTGATGCATATAAGAGTTACCATGGTCGCCGTTAGCTCAACCTCATACTGTGCATCATCCTTTGAAGCGCCCCCAACTTTGTTGATACCTCCTTGTCCTTGAGCACGTTACCACTCTTTATATATAATCACTCATAAACCCACGCATCTTCCAGAATACATAAAGCCCATACGCCTAAATCAACCTTGAGATTGTAAATTATACTTTCAACACTTCGTATACCTCAACCGTCAACATGTGGTACCACGTCGCCGAGCCCAATTCCTACCTCGTCATCACGGGTGTAGGAATTGAGAAGGTCTTGATTAAGAAGAAGGCCTTCGTATACCCTCTACAGAAGGTTTCCAAGATCTCCATCACACCTTTTGACTTCTCCATGGCCCTCCAGGCTATGACTATTGAGAAGCTTAAGTTTGCCCTACCAGCAGTCTTCACCATCGGTCCCGCGGATAGCCCCGAGGCACTTGAGAAATACGCTGTACTACTCACTGGCGAGAGCGACGGAAGCCCTACCCAAACGGCGGCCAAGGGAGTCGTCTCGGTTGCTGAGGGTCGCAACCATGTTCAAGAGATTGTTAAGGGTATTATTGAGGGCGAGACACGAAGCATTGTCTCTACCATGACTATGGAAGAGCTCTTCCGTGAGCGAAAGATTTTCAAAGATAAAGGTACGTCGGAACAGGCTTTTAGGGGAAACATGCACTGACATTCGATAGTTATCCAGCAAGTTCAATCCGAGCTCGACCAGTTCGGTCTTTGCATCTACAATGCCAACGTCAAGGAACTACAAGACACTCCGGGCTCAGAGTACTTCGCCTTCCTCTCTCGCAAGGCACACGAGGGCGCACTAAACCAAGCTAAGGTCGATGTTGCTCACGCTCGTATGCAAGGTGAGGTTGGAGAAGCAGAGAAGCAAGGAAAAACCAAGCAGGAAGTCGCCAAGATCCACGCCCAGACTGCCGTCCTCGAGACCGAGCGTAAAGCCGAGAAGGCTACAGCAGATGCCAAGTTCACCGACAAGGAGATTGAGATCGGTCGTGACCTCAACGTAGCTCGCATCAACGCTAAGCGCGAGGCTGAACGACGCGATGCTGAGCTCCAGATGGAGGTTGAGAAGAAGAGGGCACTCATGGAGCTTGAACGTCTCCGTGCTACCAAAGTCGTGCAGGCGAAGATTGAGAAGGAGAGTGCGCAGCAGCAGGCCGACGCAGAGCTGTACACCCAGGAGAAATCCGCCGATGGACACAAGTACAGCCAGCAGGCCGAGGCCGAAGCTGATGCTTTCCGTAGCCTTCGTGCTGCTGAAGCTGACTTCGAGGCTACCAAGCGCCGCGCTGAAGCCGAGTACTTCGCCCAGGAACGCGCAGCTCAAGCCCACCTCATCACCCAGCAGCGCGAAGCTGAGGGTCTCTCCGCGATGGCCAAGGCATACGGCGACATGGCCAACGTCCTCGGTGGTCCCCAGGGCCTCATGCAATACCTCATGATCACCAACGGAACCTACGAGAAGCTTGCGAATGCGAACGGCGCTGCCATCAAGGGCCTTCAGCCGAAGATCAACGTCTGGAACACGGGTAGTCAGGGAGGCGAGGGTATGGCGGACCCGTCCGCACCTATTCGCAACCTCTTCCAGAGCCTGCCTCCTCTGCTTAGCACGATCCACGACCAGACTGGTATGGCACCGCCTAGCTGGTTGGCACAGATGCCCCAGCAGAATGGCGACATGAGCAAGATGCACTTGAGGAACGGCAGCGATGTGTCGCCATAGAAGGAGGACGATGGAATCGTGGATCGTTTCTTTTGTTGTCACCTAGATCGTTGTTTGCTATACCCCATGGCTAGGAGTTCGCGATACGTTACTATACTGATTAATTGTCTCTTTCGTTTGGAGCTACCTCATTTTGATCACATAGACTTATTAGAACAATACACCAAACCACAACCCCATCGAAGATCGGAGCGAATGTGATGAAGTGATCGATGACTGGCAACGACAATATTCTTTCTTTCCGAGAGCCATACAAGTACGCGCGTTTACATTCGGCTCCCTGGGCGGTATATTCGGTCGACTGCGCAAATTGCTAGGATGGGTGGTGCGGGAGATATTCGCAGGACGTTCCTTTTGAACTCTTTCCCCAGCGCATGTTTGTTCGACAGGATCCAACATGGGCATTTCGGGAACAATGAGACACCCGGTAGCTGTCCCTCTCATAGTTTATGGCGCTGATATGAGGCGAAGTGGAGATGGAACATGATACGGTTGTCCGTCCGACGCGAGAACTGTGGATGATTCCGTGCAAATGAAGGGTCATGAAGGGTCTAGTGAGGTGGACCCAGATGAATCTTGAACGCTGATCCCCTAGCAAATGAGTAATCCGACCGTCAGCCGATACGACTGCAAAAGGAACTTTCCTTATCAATGAAAGCTTCCCCAGGTTCGAGACAGCGGAACCGGAACCGAAGGCGAGCCGGATGACCTCGGACGACCGCAAACGTACAGAGTGACGGAAGCGTGTGCCTGACGAAGCACGAATAGATAGCTATCCGCAAAGATCGTAAGATCTAGCTGAGTCTTCGATATTACGTCCGCAGTCCGTCGCTTTAGGCGTGCCTGGGTTGCCGTGGAAATATTGAAAATGACGACAATACACCTCAGCCCATTATCAGCCGTCGAACCTTCCCCGTGCGCCGTCTCCACACACACCCCGCCCCCTCAACGTGAAACCTACCACGGCTCATGTCTTTCAACGCGTGTCGTCAGTATCGTGTTATGGTGTCGCGAGGCCGCGAATGAAGCACGAAAGGCTGGAACAGGCACGGAGAGTTTCTTTGGTTGGGCTGACCGGCGAGGGGAATAAACATGGGCGCGACCCGACGATCATAGTTAGACAGGCTCACTCAGCACAACTGCAAGCGAGGCCGCTTTCTATATACGCGTTCAGTATAGTAAAACCTGCGTCTTACTATACATACTCACCGGCACACGCATGAGCATCCGCACCCAATCCAATCCAATACAATGGCCAAAGGGCTTATCCCAAACAGCCAGAAGCAACTCAGCCGCTGCACTAGATGAATCACCAACGCGCGCTTGTCATGCTTCTCAGGGTGCCCCTCTGCATGCCAAACCGCGTCTTTACCGCATCCGGTCGAACAATTACGCAGTCGACACGTCTTTTGACACGTCTCACGCGTTCGCGGTAGCACATGATCTACCTCGCACGCGTCGCACCAGACAACCGGGCACGGCTGGCTAGACTTGGCGCGCGACGTGCGACACAATTCCATCACGCCTCTCCACACAATAAGCCCAAGTGGATACTACGGCTTATGCTCGCGGGCTGTGACTGGCCGGACAGTGACGGCAGCGAGGAAAACGTTAGGCCTCGGCGTAATGCCTGGGCTAATCGACGCGTGCGGCCGCGAAACTTCAACTTCGGGGTTGGTGATGTGGGCTGGTGCATCCACTTGCTGCATGTTTTATTTTTTCTCGCCGGAACATCGTAATCAAGGTCGTCTTCGCCGGTCAGGCTTCATTAACACAGAGCATGTGCAGGACTTATTGGCTTCTTGTTCTATGTCGGGTATTGAAACAATTGTTGCATTTCGTCAAAGAGCACCAGCAGGGGGGATCCATCGCGTCGTGGCTTAGGGCTAGGTGCCTACCATGGATCATGGGCAATCGGCACAGACCAGACATGATGACGCCTGTGCTCATGTTACGGAACTACTTACGGCACGGCGGTGCGGAGATCAGTGCACGAGGAGGGGCTTATGTGGAACGCTCAGTCTCTTCTTCACACTCTTTGCATTTAGTCATTTTGGATCATCCATTTCATTCATTACTAGCTCATCTGCTCGACGCATCTCATCCCTTCAGAAAGGACCAGCTGATCTCTCAAAGTGTACAGGCTCTCGTTCGAACGGTCGTCCTAGCCAATATCACTCGTCCAGCCGATCCAACCCTCCGGAAAAAACCCATATCGAAGCCGATGCCGCCGAAAGACAAGAGATTGGGTATCAGTCATTCACGCTTCGATACAGTCGTTGAGGTTCGTGAAGACTCCATACCAAGGGACGCCGATATCCCACACACACTTCGTAACGTTCATCATGTCCGTCGTGATAGAAGAAGAAGACATGAACACAAGGAAACAAGAAGCCGCACCGTTTGGAGGGCTGAAAAGAGAGGACGTTGCAGACCGGCAAAAGTGCCGGAATACACAAAAGAGCTGGGAAGACTGGGGTAGTTGTCTGGACACCCTTCCGGTGGAAAGGTGTGTCAGACTGGACTACACTTGGCCCCGCCCTCCACACTCGAATTACTGAAGTTGTTCGAAGACACATGTAGCCACATGCCATGTCCAAGAAGTAAAGGCCCAGAACATAGACAAGAAGCCAAGGTGCGAAGGTCTGCCGACCCCGCCGGAGGTATACCATCGACGGCGAAAGGCTGTCGGTAAAGAAGATGGAGGTTGGTATAGACAAACAAAGGAAATGCTTTTCATGGAAGCAGGAGTAAGTAAGCCCGTGGGCCAAATGGCAAGTATATGCAATGACGGCGTTCGGGGCCGTCGGTCGTAACGCCGATGATGCAGTCATGCTCAAGTGCAATGATGAAGCGGAAGACAAGACCGTCGAGCTCTAAGATCGGTACAGGTATGCTGAGTCGCTAGGTGTTCCGGCAAAACGCTCCTCGAACGAAGCTGGAGGCTCGAAGCTATGAGATACATTCGCTCGAGGGAAAGTATTGCTCGATCGACCAACGAATGGCGAACCCAGGCGGACGGTGCCTTTGTTCTGGGCTTCCATTGGCACGGCAGGGGATGTTGGTGCCGGGCTAGGCATAGCAGAACCGCTTTGTGCGAAAGGGTTCAACCCTAACGGGTCGTTGATCAAAGGCAGTCGTCGGGCACCTTCCATCATGTCACCCAAGCTGAAGCCACGGCTCCTTACGCGACGATGACTCGATTCAGCTGGGGCACCAAAGATCTCGTTGACGAAGCTGTCCCCACGGTTTCGCGCCCTATCTTCGAAGCTGTTGTGGAGCGCCCGACGCTTGAAGACTCTTGACTTGGGTCGCGGCGCATGCAGTTGGAAAGGTGAGCCCAGACGTGGGGTGTGACCAGCAGACGACGGCGCATGCCATGTTCGGGCATTGCTCTGGTTCGTGTTGCTGTTGCTTGACTCGTTCCTGGCGCGGAATGGTGAGCCTAGCAGGTTGCCTAGTCCGAGGCCGATATGAAGCGATTGTGACTTCTGGTGAGCAGAAGAACGCGCGCTTGACCATGTTCGCGGTGCCGGTCGTGGCGTGATATCGTTGGCAAGCTGCGACAGTGGGTTGCCCAACTGCATCGATGCAGCAGTGCTTGTAGCCAGCGACAAGTTCATGTCCCTTGTGGAAAAGGAAGTAGAGCCTTGAGAGAATGGCGAAGACAGCGGCTGCTGCTGTGGTTGTTGTTGACGCGGTTGTGGCTCGGGCTCAGGTGGAGGAGACGATTGCAGCGGCGAGGGCGACCGACGAAGCATACGCTGATAGTGTGCAGAGAGCGATGGCTTCTGTTTAGCCAAGTCTCGTAAGCGCTTCCGACATTGCTTCTCACTGGGGTAGCGCATGGTGGACCTGGTTGGCCTAGCTACAGGTGTGTTGCTACCACTCCTGATCGGCCTCATGGTGCCCGGTGTACCGGCAAGGAAGCCGTGTTGTGGGGTCGCGTTAAGGGCACCAGCGCGAGAAGACTTCGGGCCCTTCCATGTCTTGCGAGCCATCCTCGCCACACGATGGCAGACTCCGTTCGGTGGTGTAGTGCTCGGAAGGGCTTTGAAGGGTGTCACCGTAGGGTCTTGAAGGTACTTCATGTAAGTCATCCACAAGTGGTGATCCATCTCCTCGCTGAAGGTGGCTCGCAACTTCAGCTTTGTTGCGGAGCGAGATTGTTGGGTACCCATCGAAGGTGAGCTTGGTCGTTGGGCTTTGTTCGTGGGTGGGTAGAAGGCGAAAGGGTCCGATGATTCATCTTCGGGGCTTGTGCAGCTGCCGCCTCTTGACATGAAGGAGCCAATGCTATCGCAGGACGAGACGGATGAGTCTGAGAAGCCCGACGATGAGGTGGGTCTGCTAGATGTTTCACTCTGGCTGACATGTGGGACGTCGGACCAGTCCTGGGTTCCCTCGTAGTGGCTGATTGTTCGCACTTGGGCAGCGGGAGTCTTGGGTGGGGAAAGCATGCGAGGGAAGCTGAAACCTGGAGACAAGAATGCGTCGTTTTGAGGTAGTGAGTAGGGTGGTAGCAAGTTGGAGGTTTCCGACATGACTTCGGGAGCCTCAATTGTGGGGATGGGTCGCTGGTCCATGACGGCGTCCATGTCGTCGTTGTTCATGACGAGGGTGGCACGGCGGCGACGCACCTTGAGCACCTGTCGGGGCGGCGGCGGCGGTTGCATCTGCTCGGGTTGCGGCTCTGGCTCGGGAGTCTGTGGAGTTGGGCCGTCACGGTAATGGAACATGAAGTTCCTGGGTAGGGTAGTAGATAGGTTGGGGCGTTCGGCGTCCATGTTGCTGACGTTCCGTGGTCGTGTTTCAGGATACGATTGTCTTTGACCACAACAACAGGTCGACTTCAAAGACACTGCAAGGAGGAACGGCAGTTAAAACACGACAAACGATCAATGCATCCGGTCTGAGGGTTTTCCGGTTGCTGTCGATGTGGCTTGATTATGCAGGGCGGTGGTGATAGGTCTCGGGACCCAGCAGGCAGGTGTTTGGTACTCTGCGAACGCGACTGTGCGGCTGCAGGTTGGTTACACGTGCAAGCAGGACGGCTGCGCCTTGATAAAGCGGGCGTATTGTCGCAAGATGTCGCGCACTGTCGGAAGTAGTGGCAACGGACGATTTCAGTGTTGCAGAAGCTCTGTCGACACGAAGAATGCGCGAGTGCTCTTATCGGCGACGATGGCGCGTAGCTTCACGTCGCGATAAACAGCTGTCAACGGGCGGATGCGCGATTAGCAATAGTCGAAGACGATGCGCAAAGGTTCAAAGATGCGTCGCAGGACGCGTGAATTATCGTGAAGGGTGGCGATGGCGGGTATTGGCGAGATATGGGAGTCGTGGGTCGCGATGAGAGGAGCGGGAGCGTGGGCAGAAGCGAATTGGGCGCCTTAGTCCGCGTCCAAGGAAAGCGCAAGCGAAAGACAAGATTCGTAAAAGACGTAAGGAAACGGTCGTCAGGAAGTCGCGTGGAGCGCACGGGAGTGCGACGAGCGAGAGTCGGCTCGGGATTATCGTGAAAGTCGTGATGGTGAAGGTGATGTGCGGTGAGGTTCGCAAAAGTCGGCTGACGGTTGCTGCCCGGCTAGTGCGAGACAGCGGACGGGCTTAGGCCAAGATCGTCGATAGAACCTCTGCAAACCCACCAAGTGCCCCGAGCCCCATACAAAATCAAACACTCCGCATCCAACACTTTGCGCAATTTGCTCGCATGAGGCGTCATGCGATGCTCTGCGTCTTTTTGCATCGCACTCCGAGTCTGGTACTCCCACGCAACACGTGAAGCTGTTGCCGCAGACCGTCGATTGCGAAACTGACGCGTCTCGACGCGCTCACTGTCCCGGCCTAACCGCATCCGATGCATCATGGCCCGTGCAATCATACCTTGATCGTGGCGCTCTCTTTCGACGGCCCCTGCATAGAGACCTTGTTTTTCTGCAAGCACGAACACCTGTCACGACTTTTTCATCCAGTCGCCCGCTGCCAACATGCTGCAAGCTGGCAAGCGGCTTCGCGGCATGCATAACGGTCCCTCCCCGTTGTCTTTTGCTTTTCCCTCCCCGCTCCATCCCATCCACTTCTTCTGCCGCTTCGTCGACATGAATGAGTGACGGCGAGCAGATTCCTGCCACCTGTGCACTACGCTCACGGCTAAGGGCACACTGGAGACCCCAATTCGCTACGACACCAACCCTCTTCTCCACAGTGGAGCCCTGGCCATTGCTCTACAACACGACAACAGCACGAGTCATTACTACCTCGCTGTACTACGTACTGTAGCCAATGCTTCAGCCATCAGCTCCGTTCGTCTGGCTAGAGCGACTCCAGTGAAAACCTGACCTCCATTCATTCAAATTTCTCCCCTGTTGGCATACACATCTGCATAGACGTTAACAAGCGCGACCCTTTTTTGCGCCCCAGCCCGTCCTTCAGGACTTGGAGTGCCGAAACGTTGTGCTTCCCGCGCTTGGCTGCGAAAAGGGTCTGGATCGGCAGCTCATCACACCCACCAATATCTGGCTGTTCCGAAATGCACGTGTTTCGCTCGATTCGGAAGTCCAATCGACCAGCCGTCTTGGGCTTCGATTTTTCATTGGCTGACTTTCGCTGGCTTTAACACTGCCGAGCACCATGAGGGTCTTAGGGTGGATTCGAGCCGCTCAACACAGCACGAGGCCTATAATGCAGCCCGTTCTAGGAATACCAGTGGCTGTACTATAGGCATTTAACACCTTCAATAGTCGATAGTGCGGGGCTTCACGTCCTCGTGAACAGCTTTGAAGTCCACGCTCGCTTCCAGCAGATCAGGCGACCATTCGGCACATTTAGATCATCGCGCCATCGTTCACGTGATGCTCTGGGTCACCTCCATTTTGATACAGTCACTGTCTTTGACCTATATACACGACTGTCAACATGTGAGGCGCTCGACACTGATGAATGTTTCTCGAAAGTTCGTCCCTCTTCTCCACGAGATGCTATAACAGGTTTCGCATATCTGGAGTACCATGGTACATCGACAATACCTTACAACCATGGGAACGACAAATATTGAAGTTATCATGTACTCTGAAAATCTAAAGAACTGTTATAGTCAAAGCTTCGTCAGTTTTGATGAGTCTTTCATCTATAGGGAAATGTATCAACAGTCTTCAATCCTTGTGCCACAATAGGTTCGTTTAGAGCATCTCCCTGGGCGCCTGGAGTATCTCCGTCAATTTGATTTCTTGTTGGCCACTGCATATCGATCGAAGACCCAGTTGACCTCACCCACCGTTCTTCGATCCCTTTAGAGGCTGGAAGATACTTGCAAGAATGGTTCAATACTCTGACGACTCTTTTACCATGCTTTGTCAACAACGTGGATAGATTGTTAGTATGCTCATCAGCTCAACATAGTCTCTTGGATGTGCTTCTTTAACACTGCTACACCTACACAGGTGGATTGCAATCGAGCTCGCTAAAATAAAAATGGGGTTGCGACAGAGGTGTCAACAAAATGAGTTTTCGATGTTCTATGGGCGCGGCTCCCAGTTCCTGCCTTGGCATTCGACAAGCTGACAGCGAGTTGCTGCTTCCTTTTGCCGCTGCTTTCTGTTGCCTACACTGCGCCTCCACATTAGATATAGATGGCCACACGTAGAGTATGATGGTTACTGCTGACTGGACGCCACAACACGATGGCTTGCTTAGCGTGTAAGGCTTCGGGTTTGTCGACGACATGATTAGCCTCACCGCAGCCGCAGCATCGGCATCTCCGACTCAGCTTTGCTACCCGAATACTTAAACGTCTCTACATACGTGACCAGATGTAAGCATTTGTATCACGCATACAAGCAGTGATCATGGTAGATCACGTAGTTGATGTTTCAACGGTGAATATGACGTCCATGGTGGTAATTTCGTATTGCTAATAAATCTAGACGACAACACTCCAACCGCCTTATTCATCCCGTTGTTTTCCCTTAGAGCCGCCCAAAGTAGACAATTGCACACCACAGTCATGTAGTGCAAGCAGTGCAACAAGTGCCAGTCATCAATTTGGTCCTGGTACAACAGGAGAAGTGCAATTACGCCCACTCGACTCGCTCCCCACAACATTTACACGATCCGAAACAGTTTCTGTGGTTGATGATAACCTCACGTCGTTCTTAGAAGGTGAATTGGATCTTTCGCGATTGGACAAAATTCAACACCTCCTGTGGATGACAAGTAACCTTGCGAAGCGAAATCGAGTGGCGTCAATACATCTCTATCAGGTTGTGGGTTATAACATCCACGGCGTGCAGCGGATGGGTCTCCATCTCGTCCGTGACCGAGCGCCGTTAAACCGGCTCATGGTCAAACCACTTCCGGAATGGATACTTTCCTACGACTTTTGGAACGAACACCTATGTGGTGACGAATATATGCACGCGTCAGCCTGTGGTTTCTTGGTGAGCTACATATGGCTCATTCAAACACCGTTGGATATTAAAATCGCGCATGACCACATGCTCTTACCCCCCTTCATCACATGGTACTGGTGGCGAGCGTTTACTAAGGAGGTTGCATCAACGGTGGACTTGAACGGGTTACATTATGTGAGTGTATAAAAACCACAGTACGTCAGAGACCAACTAAGTACATGCAGATGAACAAACGCTACGAGCACGGAGTCCTACAACTAGAAGGACTCAACAAAATATATTCACACCGCCTTGGGCACGTCGTTCGGGGCTACTTCCATCATACACTTCACAATACGTCGTTTACATCGAGGCATTTGAGTTGGATTATAGGCGCCCCATTCGTGTTCTTATCACTAACATTATCGGCGATGCAGGTCGGGATGAGTTTGGATGAGCTTAAAAAGAGCGAGGTCTTCCAACGGGCGTCGTATGCAATGGTTTTGCTGTCCTTGATATGTGTTGTGATATTGCTAGTCGTGGTGTTTGTCGAATTGGGGCTTGTCTTCAGCGCCCAGTTCGCAGATGGCTTCATCTCTGCAATCAGAGATAATATGGCTAAGGCGAAGATAGCACGGCTAAAGGCAAGACAGTTGGGTACACGAGAGTAAGCTCTGTACTGTTTTGACGATATGGAGAGAAGAGGCAATCTTCAGCATATAGTGCAACAATTTACGGCTGTTCAAGTTTCACAGATGAATGATATTGCAGAAAGAGCGCGAATTTATGTAAAATCTAAGATTTGAAAGTAAAGGATATCTATGCATCTATCGTGTACACCTCTCTGCTGTCATACCAATCGTACACTGCTCCTCTCCCACTGTTCGAATCTTACATCAATGTTCGATCTAGAGACCAAGACCAGAGTTGAAAGCATCGGCAGCAGCCTGGCCTGTGAGGCCCGAAGCAGCAGCCGCAGCATCGTCGCAGGTGCTGACAGCCGCGGCGTCTACATCGCACTTGTTGGACATCTGGGAGCAGATGAACTGGGAGATGATGTCGATCTTCTGAGCTGAGCCGTGGTTGAAAGTGGCGAGATCAGTGGGCTCAAAGGCCTCCTCCTGACGGCCGTCAGAGGGAAGGCCAAAGGTGATGGTAGGGTCGCAACCGCCGAATGAGGCGGCACCCGCACCGGAAGCAGCGTTACCGGCAGCAGCGTTGTTACCAGCAGAGGCGTTGTTACCAGAAGCAGCGTTGTTGCCAGCGCCAGCGTTACCAGCAGCGGCGTTGTTGTTGCCCGCATTGGCATTGTTGTTGGCGTTACCGACGTTGGCAGCAGCGTTGTCGGTAGCGTTACCAGCGGCGGCAGTGCTGTTGCCAGCAGCAGCTCCACTGACACCAGCGACCGCAGCGGCGATCTCATCTTCAGTGAGGTCATCGACGCGAAGGTTCTGGGTGTTGATGCATCCCGCATCATCGTTCTCGTCGTCGCAAGTGTTGCCGGCACCGGTTGGGTCGCCGATCTCGCCAGGGGCGAAAGTTGAAGCCTCGTTGGCCATCAATGGGTCTCCACCGACAGCGGCAATCTGGCGAGCAAGCTCTTCAGCAATTCCCTTGTTGAGCTCTGCAGCTCCATCGCTGGCAGGATCCTGGTGCTGCTGAAGCGCAGCAATCTCAGGGTTGACAGCCTGGATGGACTCGCAGGGAACGGAAGCCAGACCGACAGAGCCTGTGTTACGTTCCAAAGCACGGTAGATGAGAGCCATGGTCATGCCCTCGACATCACCGGCCTCCTTGGCGTTGGTGAAAGCCTGGTCAGCTACGGCTTGCTGAAGGCAGTCTGTAGACGATTAGCTTGATGAAGATGTGGAATGGATTCCAAAAGACTTACCGGCATCAGCGATGTCTCCAGCACCGTCAGCGGCAGCAGCAGCTCCGAGGAGGGCAAAGACGCCATCCTGAATGTCGTCTGGGTTGTTCTGGAACAACAAATCGTTGACGGCAATGATGACGTTGCGGTGAGCGTGTTCCTGGGGAACCTCACGCTTGGTCTTGAGGGCAGCCGGGCGGGCAGCCGCGGCACCGATGAGGGTAAGAGCAATGAGAGAGTTCTTCATGATGAATATCGATATCGTTCCTTTCGGTCGTAATCGTAAAAAATAAACAAGAATAGGGTCTAAGTAGGGTATATAGCGAAAGTGGACCGGCCTATCGATTCTCCAGGAACGATGAAAAGAAGGTAATAGAATGAACGACTCGAAGGACGATGAATGAAAGACTTGCTGAGATGGATGCTGATGATGCTCTTCTATGTAGCGCAAGGCATTGTGCCTTATATACAGCCTAAGTCCTACCAGTCATGCTATGCACTTCTTCGCTTCAAGCGCTCGCTGCCTGACAGGTGTCAAGCCTCCGTAGCGGGAGCCGCCATACCTGCCCGTGCATAGAGACGAGACTGCATGATGGCTACCCCTGGATAGAAGGTGAAGACCCTTCCGAAGTGGTTGCCGTGCAGCCTCGCGATCGTGGCGATGGCTTGCTAACCTGGTGAGGCGCGGAAGGCCGTTGGGTGGATCCACGCTAAGAGGTTCGGGAAGCCTGGATGAGACGTTGGCGAATCTTCGGAACGCGGTTTGCTTCATCCACCCCATCAACAACGTCGCTGCCTGGAGATCACGGTATATGTGTGTGAAGTTATCGCGCGTAAGTCACCAGTGTATTTTTTGCGTCTCAAGACTTGCTTCAGCGCGACGTCGCGCCCTCGCTTGCCTTCAGAACGCGCGCATCGAGGGAAGGAGCGCGAAGGTACTGAGATGGACGCGGACTAGCTGAATCACGTCTGCACAGGAGTGCCACCTGCAGCTGTCATGATAGAACATTTCTCCTGCGGATTCTAGCTTCCACCTTCGCCCCGCGACGACGCTCGAACCGGCACCTCCCATCCGAAGTACGATCAAACGACCATAAGGGCGGACAGGGAAGGATTCTCGGTACACAAGAGCCATGACACTTCCGTATACTCCTTCGATGGTACAGAGCACGAGTACGCTGTATGGACAACATTCGGGTTCGACCTACCCGCTATCCCCAATGATCCAGACGTATAGAATGCCAAGACGCACAACGTGTGTATCAGAACTACGATCCTTCATGAAGAGAGTCGATATTAACCGAGATCGCCCAGCTGAAGCCCGAAATCTATCACGAATGCTATGCGTGCGATGTTCGGGATTTCATGTTTCCGACGAGCGACCGACAACCCACGTGTATAGAACAACGCCACACCCATATGCCTTGGATGTTAGGGCAGCCTGGCTATGTTTTTATTGCGTCATGGGCAATCTCCCGTCTGTTTTGTTATGAGACATCTCTGATAGTATCCGGACGTCTTACATTCTCGCAACGGCGTGCGTCTCAGATGACCCAAACCAGGCAACATGATCTACCCCAGGGTGCAGCCACAGCTTGAATCTCACAGCGCTTCCGAATCACTGTGGCTCCATCATCGTAAGTCTGAGGCGGTATATTCGGAAGAAGGATACCAACTTCCGGGAGTGTTCTTGCTCGACGTACCAAATTCAGCCTTGTCGTTGCCAGCCAACGCGTACCCATATTAAAATCGCTCCATCTCTTGGCTGTAGCCGTCTTTGTTGGGAGAGCAGTGGGAGCGGCTAATCACTTCATCTATCCAGGTTATCGTCACATTCGTTCGGTGTCGCATCCTCCGTTCCACCGCGTCCAACCTCCAGACGACCCACACCCACTCGAGACGAGCCGTGTCCAGCCTGGTGCCACACGACAATCAGACACCTCTGTGGCTCACATCTTTCCCCGCTATCGCAATAGCGGTCCGCAACGAAGCTATGGCCAAGAAGAAGGCGCTTGTCATCTCGGGTCCGATGGATGCTAAACACGTCGGGGGTGTGAATGTACTAGGCGGTAGCGGTGCCAGCCTTAACGATTACTTCCACACCACAGCAATCCAACCGGATGAGAGACCCTCACATACCTTCGTTGCTACTGGGAAGACTGAACTACCGAGACGGGCAGACACCGTGGGCGGCACACTTCGACGATCAAGTGTCTCCCTGAGCAGAAGTCTCTCCAAACTGAGGCGCAACTCTTCCTCACATCATACTGAAACAACGCAAGTCGGTGGCAAAAACAGTGAGATGGACAGTCAGTTCGGGAGATCGGACAGTACAAGCAGGCCTTTAAGAAAGCAGTCGAGCATATCACGACTACGGCAGAGGGTCGGACTAGACCACGAACTGTACGATGCAGCGCCGAAGTCGAAGCCACCCACTCCCGAACCCCGTTTTCTGCCAGAACTGGTATTCCAAGATGACCAGCAATTACGAGATACCAGGGCCCTAGCGCGTCTCGCTACGACCTCTTCCATTTACTCAACTCCAGATCCTGGTCCTCCTCAGACAACGATCGTACGCAAACAACTGCCTCCCATGACGCAGCGACGGCCTTCACCTCTCGACAGCCAAACCTCAAATACAAGCGTGCAGCCACCCGCAAGAACCAAACGCGTAGATTTGGGCACCGCGATTGATCTCAAGCATATACCAGCGCAGGAACGGCCAATCCCTTTCAAGGAGATCATGGCGGTGTCTACCCTTGATGAGCGCATGGCCATGTACAAGAAGACGCGCGAGTACTGGGCACATGCAGAGCATGGGCTGGTAGAGTGGACAACACGCGCTGCGGGACCGAAAGCGCCCATCACACGGTCGTGAAGGCGCATATACCTTTAGCATCTTCTCTTTGGGTTTGTATTCTACGTCTCCATTTCCATATGATACCCCATTCAAGACCGGCCATTGTATTCATAGTTTGTGTTCCGCGCTGGTCGTTCTGATGCGCTTTCGTCAGTAGTTCTCTTGACGCTTTCATCCAATTTTGCGCGATTATGAAGGCGCCACACACGTATGTGGGTATCAAGTCTGAACCGACCCGAGATAGTGTTAAAATGCAACATCCGATAAAATTCATCCGCACTTTCATTCTATTGCAGACAAAAATGGTTAGCGCCTGCTCCATCCATGGACGCACCTGGGCAGTGGCCACTCTCCAATAGCAGTAGCTCTCCACCTTGTGGGTACTCAGTCCTTACCACACCATCAGTCCCATCGTTCCCATCGTTCCCATCAGGAAATATCTGTGCCGGTATCGCGCACCCCGAGCAGTCATGCGCCTTGATCAAAATGTCACGGACTTCTATGGACCTTTTGGCCTGCGCGGCATCTGCATCTGCAATCGAGGACTTCCCATTGGATTGACGAGGTCTGTATACCGGAACGATCCACTGCATCCGAACATATTCAAAGTTGTCCGGTAGCGGAAAAAATGCTCGCCAAGTAGACACCGATACTGGTTACGAAGATATTTCGCGATTTTGAAAGATTCCTCATGCGAAAGCCTGTGCCGACCAAAACCAATACCCCAACTCACGAGCAGCCGAACTGCAAATTTCGATATCATGTTAGTTAACGATAGGAAGAAAGGTGAGGAATCAGGGCTGGCGACGGTGGCACTCAAGCTTACATGCTCTAGCATCCCATTCTTTTACGACAATGCAACTCCTGCGCAGGCTCAAACCGAAGCCGAAAGGTCCGCATAGGCTCGGGGGTCTCAGCCCGGAAATCCTGAGCTTGATCATTGAACACTTTTGTACGAATGATCTTCGTGACCTCGTCAACCTTTCCCTAGTCTCACGCGGGCTCTACCTATTCGTCGCATCCTATCTATACCGCGAGGTCAGGATTGATGTCGGAAGAGCATCCCATAACCGTCTACTACAGCGCTTGGTGGGGCCTAACTGTCGCCTTGCGGAGAAGATAAGAACCCTCGGTATCACTGACACTGAGAGAGATCTTACGATACGATGGGATTGCCTAGCTACCCTGCTCACTAGGCTTAAGTATCTACAGGAGTTTGACTGGAACGGCCCTATAGCACTGCCGTACTACCTGCTTGAGATCATAGCTTCTCAACACCCTCAAGCTCATCTGAACATATCCGTCTGGAAACCCATTCCCAGGCATAGGTCAAATGTGGGTCGTTTGAATGGCCATGTCCTAACTCACCGGATTGGTCTCCAAATAAACACATTCGTCTATCGCTACCATGGTGTACAGAGACTCACCGCTGGCTTCAAAGAGAACCTCGTTGCGTGGTTGGCGAGGCAACACACGCTAATGACGCTGGCTATCTTCAACGAGGATCCAGAGGATATCGAGGCTCTTCCACAGAGGCTAGAGTTATTTCGAAACAGCAGCTTTCCTTGTATCGACGAGCTATCTCTTCATACTACCATTTTCACCTGCGGTGAATTGCAGCTGTGGGCTTCGAGAGGAAAGTGGGACAAGCTTTCTCTTCTACATCTACACAATATACATCAGCTTCGTACGTACCTTTGTTTTCCCCTACAAACTTGCTCATGTACTAACCCGAAAATGCAGGGCACTTCATCGGCCTGGCCCCTCAGCTCGAGCACCTCAGTTTCCATTTCGACTATCGCATAGACACCAGTGACGACGAGGCTAAGCTAGTCAAACTATTGAAAGCCAATCCTCTGTCTCAACTACTTCATGTTGCTTATAGCGGTCAAGCGCAGTTTACTGCACAGCCCCTCTCACACACCCGTCGCGCGGTTCCTTTCATACTACTGGAATCAAACCCTAACCTCATGAGATTACACTTGACCCGAGAGCTCGATTGTCCGCGTGGAGCCAGGAAGCTCTTTACGCCAACTGCGGAAGAAATACGAAGAGTTCGGATACTCTGTCCCGACTTATGGGTATTGAAACTCAACGTCGATCTATCCGCGATAACTTCAGAGTGTGCAGCTGTGTTCGCAGAACTCTCTCTGTTCAAAAGCCCGATCGTGCTGGTATTGTACTTGCGACTACAATTCTTCCACTCGAAACGCTACGGAAAATTTTGCAGGATGTGCAAGATCCTCTTCGACACCGTAGTGAAAGAGCGTAGAGACCTGGGTCTCCCGTGCCAAAGGCCTTTCCGAATGCAATTCCTCGCTATGAGGATAGATCGACATTCTGAGGCAGAATGGGTCCAGTCTAATTGCACCTTCCAGCTCAGTGACTCTGGCGCGTCGTTCCAATGCGGAAACATCCCTGAGAACAGAAAGAAGCTGGACTTGCTGTCGATGGAGCAGCTTAGAGACAAGAGCAGGATTCAGCCGCTGTTGAACAGAATTTGGGATCTTAAGGGGTACAAGAAGGAGATACAAAGACGCGAAAGATACAAGTATATAGAGCATGGCTTTGCTGAAGACTTTACTTTGCACAATCTTTGGGCGTAGCTGATCTGGATTCGGCTACTGCGTCGCTTTCTCGAACGAGTGGAGTAGATCTGGAGGGAGAATTTGCGTCTTTTACTACACCCATTGACATCCCTCGACTTAGATTATGCGATTCGAAATGCTGGGGACGGAGATTAGGCAAAACATACGGTGAGAGCGATCTAACATCCATCGTGTCTTGCTGCCTGGGCGCTATCAAATCTCAACGACTCGATAGTCACTTCGACAACGTATACTCCTGCCTTGAGCTTTTGGATAATTATAGTTTACATGTGAATATGGCCCACCATTCGAACGGCCGAGGCCATCATGAAGTTAGTGAATGCGTCGGGTGATCAAGGCGTTTGCATGAGTCTTTCACAGGCAGATAGTGAGCAACATTAGGCGGATGAGAAGCTCTGACCCTGTTACAAACAGTCTACATACACCTTTCTCCCACCGTAGAGACTATGTTCTTACCAGCACCTCTAGTCGACTTCTACCCTAAAGCCCACTCACCATGAAGCTCAGAAAGTCAAGAAGCGCTCCACAGTCGATGCAAACGACACTCCTCGGACGACAACCGAACGAGATACTCGATCTTATCCTCTCCGAAGTATGTCGCCAGAGTATCCGAGATCTTTCCAACATCTGCTTAGTATCGCGCGAACTGTATGGTCTCGCCGTGCCCCATCTTTATCGAAAGACTTTATAGACTTTCGTCGCGCTTCACATCTTTGTTTACTCCGAAGGCTTGAGCGACCGGGTTCTCGCATACCAGGGATGATTCGACATCTGCACTTGGCATCCTGGGAACCAAAGCACATCGAGCTGCCGGAGCATCGGAACCGTATCGAGAATCTCTTCAACGGGCTAGTAAATCTGGAAGAGCTAGAATGGGAAGGACCGTTTGACGTGTCGGCTTTCGTTCTTGATGCATTGCTTATGCGTTTTCCTCGGACTCGACTGTCTATCAAATCAAAGCAATTGACGTACCGGGATACAACTACAAGCATCTCACTGAGACGTGAACCGGAGAAATCGATACATCAACGAGCTATTTCTACGATCACCTGCTTGGAAATCAACCTGTCTGGGTATACTAGCTGGCCATGGACAGGCTTCCGACACGAATTGATGGGGATAGTTATCCGCAATCCTGCTCTCAAAGTCCTCCAAGTCGTCGCGGACAGTATAGGCGAAGTGGACTATACAACATTGACGGAGATTATCAAAGAACACACATTACCAAAGTTACGAGACTTTCGCTTGTTTGTGTCAGATTCGTCTATCTTCACAGAAGATGAGCTACAGGCTTGGGGCGAGCAAGGAGGTTGGGAAGAACTTGTTTCGCTTGGACTAAATGACCCCAAGTCACTCATCCCTTTCGTAGGGAATACCTCGATTTTAGAAAAGTTGTGCCTTGTTCCGCGCGACGGGGAGAACACCGAAGCTCTCGAGTCTCATCTTGCTAATTCCAAAGAATCATGTCCTTTTCCAGCACTTGAGCACCTCAAGATCCGATCACCTTGGAGCGGATTTACTACGACACAGCACAATCACCGTGCAGTCCCCTGGAATCTGCTAAACTTACTGCCACTGGGGCAATTAAAGAGCCTGGATATTTCTCGGCCCTGCGGAGGAATTAGAGACACCCCGGATGTACCCCAGGCAGAGGACATTTCGAAAATTCGGAACATGTGCTCTAAACTGAATGAGTTGAGTTTGGATATGGCTATCCCAATGGTCCAGGGGCAATGGCCAAGCGATGTCATCAAGGAACTGACCGCATTTACGGAACCCATCAAACTGACGATCTTCATGCACTGCGGCTACAAAGGCGATTTTGAGCCAGACACGCCCGCCGAGATCCTACTTTTTTGCCGGTATTTCTACAGGATTTCGATCAAGATAGGTCCATACTTTCTTAAGAAGCGTGAAAGCCAGAGGGTGCCCGGTAATCCGCCATTCCAAGTCAATCTCGCATACGCATGGGGGGAATATTGCATTACGGAGGGTGATGAAATCACTCAACCTTATGAGTCACTCTTCCGAATCCAAAGTGTTGAGGTTCGTGAAGGCGTTTCGCGCGCTCACCGCCAGTTCCCATTCCTTTGCAGCAATCACCTTTCCAATAAGGATCTTGAAAGGATAAACTTAGAAAAGTTGACGAAGAAGACAAAGCTACGGTTCCTGAATATCTTGTGTGGTAGGGCACGGTACCGGCGCGAAATTGAACGTCGCGAGAACTTCTATGGGGATGAAGCTGGAGGCTGCGGGACTGAGCTCATCCTCTACGACATTCTGATGGTATCGGAATCCGACGGCAATGGGACTTGATGATGAGCGCAGTGTTTCTTTAAGCATCAAATCACTGGGATACATCTCAGGGAGTTTCCGGCTGGTTTGCCTTTCTGTTTGCTTAGCGCTCATACCTTGAATTGCGAAGTGAGACATGCCGATGTTAGCAAGATATGTAACAATGAAACATGACAATACCGAAGCCAACACAAAGAAAATGCAAGATTTGGGCAACTCAATCCCTTGAATGAAAGAACAATGGGAAATGTCTCGTGCACTTACACAATCGAAATCACAAACTGAGTAGCATCAAGCAGCATCCAGTATGTATAACACGCCCACCAAGATACCGGTATCCACGCACTGGCAACTATCCGACGCGCATTGACATCGTCACAATTTTTGGGTGTCCAATCGAACGACATCGACAAGCATGTGCTACATTCTCGTCTCAACCTGTTCCTCCCACCAACCCCACATATGCGCTCACATCCTTCGCACCCGCTACACACAATGCAGCCATGCCGCACTACACAGCCTAGACCCAAATCGGTGTCCATCACGAATGAAGCGACGACAAATTAGCGATGGAGGAATCTGCGAGAGGTGCGAGGACGGAAGGAGTAGTCTGAGTGTGCTGCCGAGGAAGAGCTTGGTGGACAGCTTAGAAGGGTCAGAGAGTAGGAAGCGGAGGTTGAGCTGTGCGATGCAGGGGTGGCCTGTGGATACAGATGGGGAGAGTGAGAGTGTGGGAGACGAAGAGGATGGCGAGGGTGGAGGAGTCGTGGAAGTCAAGCTTGAGAATGAGGGGCGTGGGCGAAAGAGGAGTTTGGCGCTTTCCATGCAAGGGAAGAGCGATACGAACCCCGTCTGTAGTGCTCCGGAGCCACCGACGAAGAGAACAAGGAAAAGAGCCGCAATCACAAAACGACGATAGAAGACACGAATTAAAAGTAAAAAGCATACCATTGCACCAACTACCAACCCAAAACCCACATGCAAGTATAGACTATCCAAAAAGACAGGGAAGGGGGGTATACAAGAATAGTGCAAGCAAGGAGTCCAACAAAGAAAGTCTCATGACTGGTACCCCTCACCCGCAAATGTATATATGTTTGCTCATCCCCATTCAATCGATTCCTCATCATCCCTCATCTCTCATTGCTTTCCCAACATTAAGTCGTTGATCCATCCGTCGTATCCAAAGGAGCCAAGCACGCCGTTCTAGAAGTACTTACATGAAATTGTCTGTTTAACAAGGAGGACGTCGTGAGTTGTACTAAGCGTTCTCCTGGTTCTGCTGCGGCTGGTTGGCGCCAAAGAGTCCGCCGAACCAACTTGCGCGGTTGGCGGCCTTGCGGGCCTTTGAAGCTTCTTCTTCGTTCTGGACAAGGCGCAGAGGTCGCATGCCTTTACCCGTCATGGGGCCAGTGGTCTCACTGCGTGGCAGCTTTTGCTGTGGTGGAGATGGTGTATCGACGTGGCTTGCCGAGGAAGACTCTGTCCGTGTGTCCACCTCTTTGTCTTCGGGGATGGGGCCTTGACCGGAAGGCGCCCTCGAGATGACTGGCGGACCGAAGAAAGAGTTGCGTGGCGAGACCATACCGGGCGATGTTGGGTTGCTTGTAAGGCCCGGAATCTCAGAAGTTGAGCGACGGTGGTGGTGGCTGCCGCTCGGGTGTCGGCCTGACGTGCTTCGCGTCAAGGGAATCGACGGAGCAGTGGCTGGATCCTCATGGGCACTCGTCTGGTTGGGCGCGGCGGGAGGTCCCATCATGGACAACGGTCGTGGCTTGCGGTTCCCGCCCATGGCAACAGACTTCGCGCGCTGGAGGAATCCTTGTGGCTGGTCGCTGTCTTGGGGTGGCGGCGGTGGTAGCTCCTTGTTCTTGTTGGGGCCTCCAGAGCCTTCGTTCTCGACATCATTTCCTAGGACCGATTCGAAGCCCTGGTGTGTGAGTAGGCGACCAATGATCTTGTTGATGTAGAGGGTAAGAGCCTGGTTCTGCGCCTTCATGCTGCTGAGCTCAGTTTCGAGCTTGCGAACGACTTCGGCGTCGCCTTCCTCGGCGGACTGAAGCTCGTCAGCCAGACTGGTTGAAGGGCCGCTACGAGATGGTGCGCGGTCTTCGGTGTTGGATGTCTCGCGCAGGAAGTCGCCGCGGCTCAAGTCTCCGTTAAGCGTCTTCTCTCCGAGCAGAAGCTGGAAGCTTTCGTTGTCTTCCATGAGTCTGGCGTTAGTCATGCGCGTCTCGAGCAGTTGCTTCTCTAGTTCGCGCATGCGTCCGCCGCCAGCATTCTCTACCTCCAACACTTTGACCTGGTATTCGGCGAGCTCGAGACGCAGGTCTTCGATGATCTTGTCCTTTTGGTGGATGAGCTTCGAGTTGTTTCGCGAGTCGCTGCGCTTGACCGAGTTGGGTGGTGCAAAGGATGCGACGTTCTCGAGGTTCTGGGAGGAGTTGGTGCGGGATGGGTTGTTGCGGAAGCTTGCTGCCAGCTGTGTTAGCATCTACATGACTCCTACGCTGATCCAATGAGTGTGACTTACACGCTCGGGACAGGTGCTGCTCCTCTTCAGCCTCGCCAGTAGGCATGTTCTTGTTTGCCATGGTCTCCTTGAGGCGCTGGATGGTGTTCTGCATTTCCTCCTCCCTCGACTGCGTCTCCTCCTTCTCCTTGATGATCTGCGCACGTTCGGCCTCGTAGATGCCCTCGAGCTCGCGGTGTTGGCGTGTCAGCTCGCGCTTTACGTTCTCCAACGACTCGACCTTCTCTTCTTCCTCGTGGGCACGTTCTTCAAGCTTGGCCTGCTCGGTGAGAGCATCGTCGAGGCGAGCGTTGAGGATCTCGACCTGCTTCTGTCGCTCCTCTGCCTCGCTCTCTGCCTTTTGCAGGCGTTCCTTAAGATCTTGGAGGAGAGCAGTCTGCTCATCTCGGGCATCGTTATCGGCAGCATCGGCCTGTGAGGTGCTCAGATTCGAGGATGCGGCGGGCTTCTTGACAGCTGCGCGCGCTGAGACTGGCGTGCCATTGGTGCCTCCACGGACAGAGCGTGTTCGTGACACTGGGGTGGTGCCATTCGTAGTGGGCGTCGAGGAGCGGGGAGTGCGGTTGGCAGCTCCAGGAGACGAGGAAGTCCTGGTGTTGACTTCGCGACGCGGGGTGCCCGGCGGCTTGGTTGCTGCGGCGGCCGACATGGTGTTTGAGTGTTTTCTTTGTCAAAGGTAAAGTGTGTCCCAGAGACTCGGGGTTGACAACGTCGCTCAAACAGGCGGCGGTTGCACACGAGGTCCGATTCTGGGGCGATCAGCGAGCGAATGCGCCTCGGGATGTGCTGATCACTGGGGCTGTGCGTGCGGCTGATTGACGTGTGGAAGCGGACCCGTTCAGCTGCAATGTTTTGAAGCTTGTTATGCGACACACCACGTCTACGAGTGCAAAACGTGGAGTAAGGAGACGGGCAGCGTTGGACCAGTAGTCGAGACGGGTTCCCACCGTTAGAGTTGGCCCATAATCTCCGCTACCACGCCTTCCCTGCCCTGCATTAGCCCGAGATTACTAGCACGTGACAGAGCCGTTCTCCGGGAAACGACTCCCTAACGTGTAGTACGCCACAGCGAGCCACCCTCCACTGCACTCACTGCGCTCGGTACTACCTAGTTTCAAGTTCATGTCAGTACTCTCTGCTCTGGTCCAGCAATCAGTGGATTTCCGCGACTTTTCCAGCCACATGTGGCGAAGTGCCCAGGTGAGCTCGGGTGGTTGCCACGCCTGTCCTCGCGAGACTATCTTCCACGTTCGTTCCACGCACATGTCAGGCACGTGACCATCCAGCAAGTCATCGTGAGCACGCTATACGCTGGAGAAGGTTGTTACTCCACCTCTTCTCCGTTCAATCGATCGGACGGCTTGGCCGTAAACGGGCGTACAGAATTTTGAGTCCAGGCCGTGTAGCATCTTCACCTTGAGAGCTGTCAGAGCAGGTGTTACAAGCACTAGCTTCGAAAGCGCTGTTGGTTGTGGTATAGCCTCAGAGTGTTCTAGGATTGTCCAATGCGCTGCAGCGCCTCGAGACCACAGGACTAAACTTTGATCAAGTACTACAATTGAAGGCCTATATTACTATCAATATTATCGCGATTACTGATCACACAGCGTGCAAGACTTACCATATCTCAGGTAGATACAAGAATTACTCTCTTCTTCTGGTAGGTATGTGGATACCGGTCGTATGAGATGCAACAGTTTGACACGCCACACGGTAGACGGCTGGTACTCAATCTCTTGGCTCGCGATAGGATAGTCTCTGTGGGTTCGCGACACCATCTCCAGGAACAAATTAGAATGCTGATCTACCTAGCAATACTCTGGTCTATTCGTTGTCGCAACGCGCGTACTTGCATCACTCGACGAGCTTGAATTGGATGCGAGGCTAATACACACGCGCACTCATGTCCGAAAGGCAGAAGGTCGCTTGTGGCCATGTTGCTTTAACGTTCGTGAAGGCGTTCCAGGTGTGGCTCTCTTCAGGCCGCATAATTGGCCTCCCAGGCCGTTATCTTGTCGGTGCGACGTTCAGTGAATCCTTCCCGCCGCGTCGGGTGACGATCCAGACTGCGACGAGCATGTTTGGTGTGACCAAAGACTACTATTCCAAGGTTCGTTGACGCCTATATGTGTTCGCAACTACGCTTGTCGACCTCATCTCCGCGGGCCACCATCATTTTACTTTGTATCGCTCACCAGACGCTCACCGCTACACCTGGTATTTGGAACGCAATGCCATCTTTTGTACGCTCGGTGCGGTGCTGATCCATCACATGATCTTTGCTGCTGTAGCCCTACAGAGCCGTGGCTCCACCTCGAGTAACATCGACGATACGCATCGTCGCCACCTATGTACCTAGACGACTGTGAACGAGAGCATCCGTTCGACGGTTCGGTTATCTCTGCGGCACGGTGCGTGTTGCTATTTAGGAACAGGCTGAATCCGTCAATGCTTGGAGTGTGATGAGATGCTTTCATTCTGCAAGCTGACCACCAACAACATGGCATTTGGGCGCTTGCACAGGGGAAAGGTGCTATTTTGCGTACCGTCAAGCCAAGCGTCCTTACGCCTAGTCGTGGACTTGGCAAAATGGACCAATCCGAATTACCAATCCGGGGCTGGACCACGAACATAGGTAAGCACCGACGATGGATCTACTTCGGGTGGGCGACCATTCTGGAGAAGAATGACGGCACCGGCTTGGCGCCGCGCAACTAATCGGATGTTTCTGTGTTTAATGGCGCGGTTTGGGATTCGGCGACAGCCTGTTGAAGGCGCCGAGAGACAGTAGGTTTCTCGACTCGATAACATAGCTCCGGGATGTTTCTTGGCTTTTGTGGCACAGCAATCAACAACAACTGAGATATCGAACTTGCAGTTTTTCTGCTAGCAATTGCCGCTCAACACAAAAGACGGCAGTCTAGTGTAGGCTTGAGTTCTTCGCCGGCTGGGGCTTGCAGGGGTCACCAAAGGCGCTGATCCCTATTCAAGAAATCTCGGCGTCGGTGCGGCGCAACGACGTACGGCAGTGTACGACGGAGGATTCCCCCAGAGGTGAAGACGGTAGTTTGGCCGGTTGTGGACTTACGCGTGCATCATTTACATGCAGCCGTTTCGATCCACCTATGGCTTGGGACCCATACAAACATCCCGAGGCCTCTAATAGACCAATTGTGAGTGGACACCGCTAGCCTGGGAATTTCCCAAACCTGCCATGATGCTCGCCTGCTCAAATGCAAGTATTTTCATTTGATAATCCAGGACTGCAGAGTACCAGGGTCCAAGCTAGCAGCTTTAGAAGGGTACAGGTACCAAGCAGGTCTGTTGGCGTGACCTAGAGACGCAGGGTGACAGTATAAATCGCCTAGGTCCGCCCTTCTGCACTCTTCACGTCTCACAGAACATCTTCTACTTCAATATGAGGACTCAAATCTTGACAGCGGTCACTGCACTGCTACATGTTGCCAATGCAGGATGTCCCTACATGGATGGCGAGTCTGTCGTTCGTCGAGACGACAGCCCCCAAGCTATGTCCACGGATGAGTTCATGGCCCAGTATGAAGTCGACGATAAGGGTACCTACCTGACCAACCCCGTTGGAGGGCCAATTGAAGACCAGAACGCTCTCAAGGCTGGTGAGCGTGGCCCATCACTACTGGAGGACCAGATCTTTCGACGAAAGGTGAGTTGTACTCATAACAACATCAGTCATTACGATACATACTAACTCCACATCTCTACAGATCATGCACTTCGATCATGAGCGCGTTCCTGAGCGTGCTGTTCATGCTCGTGGAGCAGGTGCCCATGGAACCTTTGTTTCCTATGGAGATTGGTCCAACATCACGGGAGCTTCCTTCTTGAACGCGCCTGGCAAGGAGACCTCCACCTTCATTCGATTCTCAACTGTGGCTGGATCGCGTGGATCGGCTGATACAGTCCGAGATGTGCACGGTTTCGCTGTACGCTTCTACACTGATGAGGGCAACTTTGGTAAGTATCCAGCTGTAGCACCTCGAGAAGATTTCATCTTGCTAACGCGGCCTACCTGTAGACATCGTTGGAAACAACATCCCTGTCTTCTTCATTCAGGATGCCATCAAGTTCCCAGACCTGATCCATGCGGTAAAGCCCAAGCCTGACTCTGAGATTCCTCAAGCGGCAACGGCTCACGACTCGGCCTGGGACTTCTTCAGTCAGCAACCATCTTCCATGCATACCCTTCTCTGGGCTATGTCTGGTCATGGTACCATCCGAAGCTACAGGCACACAGATGGATGGGGTATCCACACATTTCGATTCGTGACTGACGCCGGAAAGTCCAAGCTGGTGAAGTTCCGCTTCAGGTCGCTCCAAGGAAAGGCTTCGCTCCTTTGGGAAGAGGCGCAAATGGCTGCTGGTATGAACGCGGACTTGCACCGACAGGACCTTTTCGACTCCATCGACAAGGGCTACTTCCCTGAGTGGGTGGTAAGTAACTCTTAGCTTTGTGCAAAAGCGAAGATAGCTAACTATATTTCCACAGTTCGAGGCTCAGATCATGGAAGAGGAAGACCAGCTTCGATGGGGTTTTGATCTTCTTGACCCTACCAAGATCGTACCTGAGGACATTGTGCCTTTCACGCCTCTTGGAAAGCTGACCCTGAACCGCAACCCACGCAACTACTTCGCCGAGACTGAGCAGATTATGTTCCAGCCAGGACATCTTGTGCGCGGAGTAGACATCACCGAAGACCCGCTTCTACAAGGACGAATGTTAGTATAATTCCTCGTATACACACGCCAAGTGAGACCATCACTGACGCATGTATAGGTACTCGTACCTCGACACTCAACTCAACCGCAACATGGGATCACCCAACTTTGAACAAATTCCCATCAACCAGCCTCGCGTACCGGTTCACAACAACGAGAGGGACGGTGCCGGCCAGATGTACATTCCCCTCAACACCGCCGCCTACTCCCCGAACACTCTCAACGAAGGCTCCCCGAAGCAAGCAAATCAGAGCACCGGTCGTGGATTCTTTACAGCACCAAGCCGCGGAACGAGTGGAAAGCTTGTCAGAGCCGTCTCCAGCACCTTTGCCGATGTATGGAGTCAGCCCCGTCTCTTCTTCAACTCTCTTCTGCCCGTTGAGCAGCAGTTTGTCATCAACGCGATGCGCTTCGAGACCTCGCAACTGAAGAGCGAGGTTGTGAAGAACAACGTGCTCATCCAGCTCAACCGCATCTCTCACGACATCGCCGTAAGGGTTGCGGAGGCGTTAGGCATGACCGCACCGGAAGCCGACGACACCTACTACCACGACAACAAGACCATTGGCGTCAGCGCATCTGGTGAGCCTTTGCTCAAGCTCGATGGACTCAAGGTCGGCTATCTTACTAGCGCGGGTTCTTCTGATGACAATGCAAAGGCGTTGAAGTCAGCTCTCGCTGATCTCAATGTTGGCATGACTGTCGTCGCCGAGCACCTCGGCGCCAGCATTGACCAGACCTACTCTGCTACTTCTGCCATCCAATTCGATGCCATTCTCATCGATGGGAGCGCAGAAAGTCTCTTCGCGTCCATCCCTAGTCTCGCTAACTCCAACTCCACAACTGCACCCAGCCGCAACGCGACCGCCAGCGCCCGTTCGACTCTCTACCCTGCCGGCCGTCCTCTTCAGATTCTCCAGGACGGCTACCGTTTCGGCAAGCCCGTTGGTGTGCTCGGATCTGGCAACACTGCTTTCGGCGCTGCTGGCATCGAGGCTTCCACTCCTGGTGTCTACACTGCGAGCGACGTGTCGGCGGTTGTGGACCAGCTTTCTGAGGGTCTCAAGACTTTCAAGTTCTTCGACAGATACCCATTGGACAACTAGGGAAAATATGCTGAGGTGACTGCGATGTAGTTCTTTTCGGTTTGTTCACGTGTTCGCGACTCGAGGTGCTGTTGCGCGCTCAAGAAACAATACATTTGCATACATCTACATAGTTAGACACAACGACACTTTTTGAACACATGACCATGACTCTTGTGTGTGAAGAAGCGCTATCTCAGCATCAAAGCTCAGGGCATGAACACTGACCTGAGTTCTGTCGCCTCATTTTTCTCCAACGTGGTCTGATCATGATCATGCGACCCTGAGATGACGCCGTCGTAAGTAGATTGCTCCTCGAGCCTCATATTGCAGTGGGTCTCGGGAGTTCGAAAAGGTTCCTTACGTGAAACGCAGCGAATACCTCTACCGGACAAGTTGAGGTACAGAAACCGAAGAGGCACAAAGTAGTACAAGAAACGTAAAGGCAAGCGCCCACGGATGGTTCGGCAGTAGTGGACGTGTGACTGGCTGTAGGTGCCAATGTTCGCGATGCGCAGCTTCCGGGCCCGGCTATGACATCACCGGCTCCTGCGCAACTTCCCCCCAGGCTGACCCCCGCTTCCCAAAACTCAAACGGTAACGATTCTCTGCCCAGTACGTTGATCCTAGAAACGTCGCGACCGGGTTTTTTATACTCTCATACAGGTATGTCTCCACAATTCAGTACCATTACTCGCAGACTGCGCAGCGATGCGCGTGCTCTCGCGGCGCGTGAAGTAGCAATGCTAATGGGTCATAGGTCTCTAGAAACAGTATAAGAACAATAACCTCAACATGTAAGTCAGTTTACGAGTCCTCTTAGATACTACACCATGACGCGCATCGAACTATCTCCACTTCTGCGACTTCCCGTTTCCGGTGTTCATGCGCATTCGCATGAACGGGTCAATGTTCACCTTGCATACCTCTGTGTACATGGCTTTCGCGATCGCTGACCTTGGTGTTCTTCCGCAGGAATCGATCACTCTCAGTGCGCTCGAAAAAGAGCACCAGCGGCAGTGGGGAGAAGTCCGCGCCCAAGCACCGCTTTACTATGGCTTCACTCCGAGGTACTCAGCAGCCGGAACTCTCGAAGAGGCTGTTCAAGATCATCAAATCGGAGAACCACGCGATTGGTGCCTACGAGGCTGCGGCACGCGAACGGGTCGGCATTGCTCAGCAGCTCTCCGAATGGGGCGAGGCTACAGAAGACGAGTCGATTTCGGAGGTCTCGGACAAGCTCGGAGTGTTGCTCGCAGAGATCGCAGAGCAAGAAGACATCTATGCGCAACAACTGGAGGAATATCGAGGCGTCCTGAAGCAGATTCGCAACACAGAGAGCTCGGTGCAGCCAAGTCGCGATCACAAAACTAAGGTGTGTTCTACGGCTATAGTCAGCATACTTCATGTTAACCAGATCATAGGTTTCGGATGAGATCGCGAAGCTGAAATACAAGGAACCTCAGAGTACTAAGATTCCCCAGCTCGAACAGGAGCTCGTCCGCGCGGAGGCTCAGAGCTTGGTGGCCGAAGCGCAACTCACCAACATTGTACGTTGAGTCAGAATTGACTTGTATCGTCTGCTGACCGATACAGACCCGTCAGAAGTTCAAGGAGGCATACGACCACCACTTCGCAGCCACCATCGAACGTGCTGAGAAGCAGATCATCCTAGCCAAGCACGCTCGCCGTCTCTTGAACCTCGTCGACGATACGCCCATTGTACCTGGCGATGTACACCCTCCATTCGCAGAGGCAGAAACAGCGCGCCAGGTCCTCAATGACGCTGAAGATGATCTTCGCCAGTACCGATTAGAGGTCGAGCCTATCCATTCGAGTGCAGGCAACCTCGGAGTGGGTGCAATGCCAGGCGCAGCAGCACCAGGAGTCGGGCTAGGAGGGACGACTGGCACGCCGGGTCCCGAATCTACTACGTATGGGAGTACAGTACGAAGTGAGAGTCCTGTGGGCGAGCAGTATGACAAGGCGGGCTCCGCTCCATACCCCTTGGAAGAGGCTGATAGGGTAGAGAGGCTGGAAAGGCAACAGGAGGAGGCTCCCAGACAGGAGGTTTCCAACGTGGCCTAAATTGAAGAGATTGCGACTTCGGGGTAGCTCTCTGGAGACATTTCCTTTTGTCTGCGTGTACTAATGATTTGATACATATCCCGATTGTGTCTTCTCTTCTGTAGCATGAGGTAATTTCGTAATGACACGTTTGCGCAGATAATCTCAGTGGTGCCTAAAGTGATGTAACAAAGGTTTCGAGCCAATCGAGCACATAATTCGGATGGGTGCCTGAAGGTGATGATGAATGTGTAAGAAGTGCCCTGGGCCGTGTATAAGGTCCCACCTAAACCCTAGAATTGTCCGTGCATATTTGGCGGGGACCTCTTAGCGCGGAATGTGCCGTTCCCCAAGAAGACACATCGAGCTCTACGTCGTATCTAAATTCACGCGCACGCCCGCCAACACCGCCAATCCCCTTACCACTACTTTCCACCTCTTCCACTCACAGTCTCCGCTGCCGTAGCCATGGCGGACCGCAAAAAGAGAGATCGATACGCAGCAGGAACGGGATACCAATTCGGCGCGAATACACCAGACGCCCAAGCTGGAGGAGTCCCCCCACCAGTAGTACCTGGCTATGGAGCTCAAACGCCTGCATACGGAGCAGCACCTTCTCCTGGGTTCGGCGCCCCGGCTCAGGGCTATGGAGCATCAGCACAGGGTTATGGAGCGCCAGCCCAAGGCTATGGACAGCCCATGGCTCAAGATCCGAATGCCCTCAACCAGCAGTTCGGGCAGATGAACCTAGGCCAGGGCCAAGCAGCTCCGCAAGTTCAACAACCCGTCGCGGCTACTCAGCAGAACCAGCTCTTTCCCTCGGACCTCATTGCGCAGCCCTTCCACGTCTCGGAGCTGTACAACCCTCCTCCTCCCATCAACCTGCCGTCCAATGCCGCGGCCACCCCCTCCGAGTTCGCGAACGAATCGAGTAAATACCTGCGATGTACGCTCAACACCATCCCTACCAACCACTCGTTACTCAAGAAGAGCAAGCTTCCCTTCGCCCTCATTATAAGCCCATATGCGAGCTTGCACGACTCGGAGGACCCTGTGCCAGTAGTGCATGACCAGGTCATCAGCCGTTGTCGACGATGCCGCGCCTACATCAATCCCTTCGTTTCATTTCTGGATCATGGACACAGGTGGAGGTGCAACATGTGCAACCTGACCAACGACGTTCCTCAGGCATTCGATTGGGATGCAGCACAGCAGAAGAGCGTGGACCGCTGGCAGAGACCCGAGCTCAACTATGCCGTGACCGAATTTGTTGCGCCTCAGGAATACATGGTAAGTTCTGGCTGTACGAAGTGCTTGTGAGACAAACGCTGACTTCGTACCTCTATCTCTGCAGGTCCGCCCTCCACAGCCTCTATGCTACTACATCCTGCTAGATTGCACACAAGGCGCTGTCAACAGCGGCTTGCTCGCGGTTGTCTCGAGGGTCATCAAGGAGTCGCTCGGCCGGATACCAAACGCAGACGGCCGGACACGCATTGGATTTATGGTCAGTAATGCGCATTCGAAGGCATATGGTGCGCAAGCTAACTCTGTATCAGGCGGTCGACAATGGTTTGCACTTCTTCGGCATTCCTCCGGACAACAGCGAATCCAACGAACCGCAGCAGCTCGTAGTTTCCGACCTCGATGAGCCCTACCTTCCTATGCCTTCGGACCTCCTGGTCAGCCTCAGCCAATGTCGCAACAACATCGAGACGTTCCTTGACCGCCTCCCGACCATGTTCCAAAACACACACGTCCCTGGCTTTGCGCTGGGCTCAGCTCTCCGATCCGCACATAAGCTCATTTCCCCACTCGGAGGAAAGTTGACTGTCATTGCCGCATCGCTACCCAACGTTGGCCATGCAGCATTGAGCCCTCGAGAAGACAAGTCGCTACTGGGCACCGGAAAAGAAGGCAGTTTGTTGCAGCCTGCGAACAACTGGTACAAGAGTTTTGCGGTAGAATGCTCTAAGAACCAGGTGTCGGTGGATATGTTCCTATTCTCCTCGCAGTACCAAGATGTTGCGACGCTGAGCAACCTTCCACGATTTACGGCTGGTCAGACATACTTTTACCCTGGATGGAATGCGGCAAGACAAGAGGATGTCGTCAAGATTGCAACCGAACTGGCTGACTATCTGTCTGCTGAGATCGGTCTAGAGGCCGTTCTCCGAGTGCGCGCTACCACCGGATTGAGGATGTCTGCATTCTACGGAAACTTCTTCAACCGCTCGTCCGACCTCTGCGCCTTCCCAGCATACCCCAGAGATCAAGCTGTAGTAATCGAGGTCGCTATCGACGAAACAATTTCCAAGCCATTCGCCTGTCTCCAGGCCGCTGTGCTTCACACTACCTCAAGTGGTCAGCGCCGTATCAGGGTTCTGACTCTTGCTGTACCTACGACTGAGAGCCTGGCGTCAGTTTATGCATCAGCGGACGCACAAGCGATCACTACCTATTTCAGTCACAAGGCAGTTGAGCGAGCATTGTCGAGCGGTCTTGACGCAGCACGAGACGCATTACAGGCCAAGATCATCGAGATACTCTCAACGTATCGAAAGGAGCTGGCAGGCGGCAGCATGGGCGGTGGTGGGCTACAACTACCGCAAAACCTTCGCGCTCTTCCCATACTGTTCTTGGGACTCATCAAGAACGTTGGTCTTCGTAAGAGCGCTCAAATCCCGAGTGATCTCCGATCAGCAGCTCTTGACCTCCTTTCTACGCTGCCATTGCGTCTACTCACGCAGTACATCTACCCGTCTTTCTACTCGCTCCACGATATGCCTGATGATGCTGGTGTACCAGAGCCTACCACCGGTCAAATCACCATGCCACCAGCGTTGAACCTTTCCAGTGCAGCCATTGTGCCGTACGGTCTTTACCTCCTGGATGACGGTGTAAACCAGTTCTTGTAAGTACAAGTGTAGATTCATTATTGAGACTGAGCTAACGTGACTAGATGGATTGGCCGAGATGCCGTCCCTGCGCTTCTGAATGATGTATTTGGCGTCGAAGACCGCACACAATTGAAACAGGGCAAAGCTTCATTACCACTTCTTGACAACGAATACTCCGAGCGAGTGCGAGCTGGTGAGTTGACATTACTGATGATTTATACAGCCCAGAGTGCTAATACAATATAGTCGTCGAGAAATCAAGAGACCACAAGTCAAAGGGCGTGGGCTCGATTACTCTACCTACGCTGTACATTATCAAGGAAGACGGCGACCCAGCCCTCAAGCTATGGACACAGACCCTCCTTGTCGAAGACCGGGCAGACCAGGGTGAAAGCATCGTCCAATGGATCAGCAAACTCCGAGAAAAGGTATATCAATGAGTCAGCTGCCTGTCCGAAGAGAAGACTGACGTTCCACCTAGGTTGTGCAGTAAGCATCGGATAGATTTAGGCACTTGTTCATTAGGCGGTGTGGATTGGGCGGGTCGATACCGCATTGGCGCAAGATCCGAAGAAGAAATCAACATTGCTTGGGCGGTGGAGTGATGACTGGGAGTCGCACCAAGCGAATCGTGACTTATACAGCAGCAATGTGATACCAGCTTCCATCTGTTTGTTCTTGGCCACCTCGGCTGTGTCAATGTACCACAGTTGTGCGGCGAGGCAGCTGCCCGTCATTGCCACACGGCGTCAATGCATGGCGATGAAACGTAGTGCTAAGCTGTTGTGCGAGTACTGAGGAGGGGCCTGCGGTTAACGTGTATGCAAGACAGGCTTTCCCCGTGTGCATCTTGAGTTGCTCGATAATCGATAAGAGTCATACCTCGGTCTTCGCGCTTCGCGCACGGGCTATCACACGGCTGGAGGCAGGCACAGGCACGTTCCGAGCGTTGACTCCACTATCGCTAACCTCACCATGAGCGCGAGTAATGCACGGCTCCCTCAACACCAACGCCACCGCTGGCGACAAAAGCGTCCAGACATCTGGCTCGCCCGCTAACACAAGCCCGCATGATTCGGTAAAGCTACTATTTTGAACATGTAGGCCTGCATACACTATGTGTTTCACCAATCCTCCAGCTGCCGCTGCAGGAAGGACGAGTGTTTTCTTTGTAGGCACGGCGCACGATCCTCGTGTGGGGATGCGCCTACGCAACGTGTCAATAGCAATATTGCGTCTCGTTTAGGCACCGGAAGCGGAATCTTGAAGCATACAAGGGACAAAGTACGGTACAGACGACGCAACGAGGCGCACCGCGCAGATGACCACGATATTCGCGATCCATGGTATCATCCCGCGTCTGTCCGCCAGATTCCCTCGAATCATACACTGCTTGCCAGGAACTAGTCGGGCCACTGGGTCCTCCGCCTTTCTGTCAGCGCTTCCGAGCTATAGAGTGTGATGGCGACAAACTGTCACGCACCGCTCAAAGCCCAACGCCAGGCAACGCCAGGGGACAGACTACCGTCTCTGACCGCCTCGTTCAACAGCCGCCTGGCGCCTTTCGCGCTGCAAAGACGCAAAATTTGAGTCGCTGAAGTCCGGCAGAACCACGGATGCTAGCCTTTCGCTTCGGCAAGGTACAAAGGTACAACACTTTTTGTGGATCTGGTCGAGTCCCCTTGCATCGGCGCTCGCCCACGCTGCTAGCTTGCAGCGACTATCCGCGTCAACCAATTACTTGGGCATGGCACTGTCAGCTTCGCCAGGCGGCCGACGCCATGCTCGTCTGCTTATGGCTGTCTTCTCCCAGGCGCGCAACTTGTCTTGGGGGACTGGCCAAACGCGCCGGCGCGTCCATGGCATAGCCAGCCATCTTGGTCCCGATCTATCTGATAACACGTGAAACGGCAGCGGGCGTTGGTAGGTGTTTCGTCATCAATATCCAGCGTGCTCAGGTCCCGGCCATAACGCACGACCTAGAGCAAATAGTCAGGTTCTTGACCCATCGCTGCAAGCATGTGCCATGACCGTTGTTAGCAACCGGAAACAGGCAGTGCTGCCCAGTGCCCCGCCGCACAATATGATGCCTTGTCCTGCAGCCAGGCCGATTGCTTGACGGCAGATGCGCTCATCAGGGCTTGCAGACGTACTATGGTCTGACAGGCGGACGAGCATACTCTGGGGCTCAGCTGCACCTCTTCATCATGTCTGGGTCGGCGGGCCAAGCATCGCTAATTCCAAGGATCTGCAGGCAAGATGTGCCTTCGTCGCAAGGTGGATCGGACTCTAACCCCAGCCTTCTGCCAGGCCGTCCGTCCAGGGCGCACGACAAAGCCGCTAAGATCCCGTCCTGTGCCTTACCAACCCCTCCTCGTGCATTTGCGACGCAATCGTGAGTTCGTTCTAATCCCGCTCTCCTGCATCGACACCTGCTCCTCTGCCTTCATACCCGGGTCTTGCACAGTCTAGCTGCATCGCCACAAGAGCCGCATCCTGCCGCTCCTACTCGAGCCCTTGTGCGCATCGAGTCTTGCGTCAAAGAGGGGCCAATCTCCCCGCCACCTGAGGCATCCCATCCCGCGCCTTATCATACCCAGCCCAAAGTCCGAGTATCCGTGGTTGCTCAACCCTCACCACTGGTACACCTTTGGGCGACACCAACTTGACGATTTTACGACGCAACGATCGAATTTAACACGACCTCGTAGATTTTGTTTGACCTTGCTCGCTGGGCGCTGACTCCGGATGTTGTTGCAACGCCGCCCTCTATTCGTCATCATATCGTTTCAGCCTTCCCACATCCGCTCCAGGAAGGGACCACCCGCAGTATCATACTGATTGCGCCGCTCGAGGCAACCCGCCTGGGACCTGCGCCTGCATTAACTCTCCAGTCTTACATCACCGGCGCTACCAAAGCGAGCTCCCTCGTGCAGGTTGTAAGCTATACGCGCTCGTCTCCGCAGACTTGCGCGGCTCACTCAGCACGACACGGAACAAGAGGTGGCTATCGTTAGACTGCTGGTCACCGCCTCTTCCAACATGTCTACTTTCCAAGCAGTCAACACCACATTGTCGGTCCCAGATGCGCCACAGGGCCGCCCGGGTGACGAGACGACACCGACTACTCCTCGACCGAACAGCAGGTTCTTTGCCGAATCGAAAGCGACCGAAGAGATCCGTACCGAAGACCCATCGGCTAAGACACCTACACGCAATACCTTTGCGGGTCTTGTTGGTCAGCGACCACTGCCCTCGTCGCCGTTTACACCCGGCCGCGAGCTGAGCGAGACACCTTCAGCTTCGAACAAGAGCGAACAAAGTAGAGAGGACTCGCATAGGCCAACAACCTCGGGACAAGATGTGCATATGGGTGATGGGGATGATGACGAGAAAGACGGATCGGACAACGATAGCGTAACCAGCGATTCCAACCGGCCGTCTAAAAAGAAGAAAGGACAACGCTTCTTTTGTACCGACTTTCCTCCGTGCAATCTAAGCTTCACGAGAAGTGAGCATCTGGCACGACACATTCGGTACGTAGCGCACTATACGGCATTTTACGTTGCTAACACATTGCAGTAAGCATACTGGTGAAAGACCCTTCCAATGTCACTGTTCCCGGCGATTCTCGCGACTCGACAACCTCCGACAACATGCCCAAACAGTCCACGTCAACGAAGACATACCTTCGGAATCGCTAGCTGCAACGGGTACGAGGTTCCAAAGGCAGATCCGGACCGACAGAGTAAGACCACCTGGAAACCGATCTCGAGCGAACACACTAGGCAGCACAAGTGGCCATAGCAGAGGCCACAGCAGAAACCTCTCAGCTTCAAGCATAATCTCTACCGCTTCGACCATGAGCGCGGCACCTTCTCCCGACATTCGACGTAGGCCACCACCTTTGGCCATGGCCAGTGATGGCGGTGCTAGCGCGAGGGCCCGCCTGTCGCTCAACACAATGAACGCGTATGACCCACCGATGATGGGTTCTCCTGGGCCTGTCGAGTATGACACGCAGTCCATCGCGCCTACAACGCCCACATCCGCTACCTTCTCGACAGTTACTGGCAGCCCCGCTCGTTACGGGTCCACTATACAATCTCCCGTCTCGTCTTCGTCCAGGCCAGTCTCATGGGCTGGACCACCTCTTCCAGGACGCCGAGAATCCATCTCGTCTAGCGGTAATCCTTTCTCTGGTCCTCCAGGACAGGGTCCTTCCACGTACATCACACCTCTGCAGTCGACTGCCGCACCCAGCTATTCAGCCCAAAGCAGCGCATATGCGAGCCCAACAGCATCTCAATTCTCAGAGTCGAGGAGAGATTCAAACGCAGATGCCGACTGGAGGCGACGTACGTGGCATCCAGGAACTTGGGGGCATACTGGGCCTCGACCAGCGACCAGTGGGCTTGGTTATCACCAGACGCCAGACGCGGATCGGCCCACGTTTACTTCAATTCCGGCCGCTTCTCAAACTACCCGTCTTCCGGGAATTGAAAGCTTCGACCATGCACCCCCTCCGCTTCCTCGACGCCAGCCAAGTCCAATGCAAGTAGACGCCCCAGCTCGTCCACTCACATATCACGCGCCGATGGAGCACCCGCCTCCGCCTCACAGGGGTCACCACAAAAGAACTAGTATTTCTTGGGAAATTGACCGTCTGAACATTGCTGGCCCAAGTTCTCAGAGAGAACCACAATGGTCGCAACCATACCCTGGCAGTGCGGGACGAGCGAATGCTACACGCCCTACGACCGCTCATGGGTACTTTAGTCGGCAACCTTCTAACGTTCAGCCAATCCAGATCCCTTCCATCAACGCTTCGCCCAGGACTTCGCAAGAACAGCCTACGACGCCCCGAAAGAATAAGCGACAGGCGTGGTATAACGGACCTGTCAGTCAACCACAAAGAGCTATGCAGAGAACATCCCCTGAAGATAGTAGCAGTAGCGAAGGCGTTCCCACTCCAGGGACGATTTGGGAACATCATCCGAACATCGTGGGGAGCAATGGATATGTCGAAACGCCAGTCGTCGAAGATTACAAGTCACAAGCGTCAATTATGGAAAGGCCGCATCCATTACAATCGCAGCCACACCATTATCATAGCCACAGTCTCTCCAACTCGAGCTCAAGCTATCGACCGCAACGAGAACCCGAGCGGGGACCCGCAACGTTCGGTCAGCCGCTACCGCAGCAGACAGCCAACAATGATATGAGACGCTTAGAAGCGTTGGTTGCCGTCGCCACTGGCGAGCAAGCCGTAGAGAACCGCTCTTGAATTAGGTCAGCTGATTGCTTCCTCACCGCCTTTACATCACACATCGCCATCATCAATTTACGTCGAGTTTTTCAAAGCACAGCCACGATGTCACGACCTCGAAGAACAATAACGAATCTCCTATGATTTACGCAATGATACACATGTCTGGTGTTTTACCTCCAGTTCCGCATGACAATCTCTCGGTCTTTTGCTTTGTTTCCCTTGCCTTCACTTCAGATATCACCGACCAGGTGAGGGCTCTTGTTGTCGCTTTCCATATGATACCAATCGGAGCTCCTGCTCGAACTTCCTTGGGATACCCCGATCCGGCATATGTCATTTTCCCTTTGTTTTGTTTGCCTTTGTGCATATGACGTTTTTGCTTTCGTTTTAGGGATATACCAAATCGAACAGCGGGAGTCTGGAGTTTTTTTTTTCGGGATCAGTTTCTATTTTTACATGACGACTCTCTATTAGGATGTGCTGTCGTGCTGTTTTTGGTGGGACGGGTCACTGATGATGAACATTGGTAATGAGTAGAGTGGAGGGTCAATAGTCGTCCTTGGACATTCTTAACATACTTGTATATGCTTTCTCGGATGAGCTTGACTATGTGTGCTTTCTTGTGACCTGCTGCGACAGATGCCTAGAGACTGGTGATTATGTCATTATGAGAAGTAGTAAAGTGAACTGTGTTGCTGGGTTCAACAACCAGGTCGAGGAGTACTACGTGGCTCGAGCAACGCTTGTACGCCTTCTTACTAAGGACAAGACATTCAAAGAGAAGTTTGGCAACCCGAATGCCACCCACGATCATGTTTGTCCTATCTTCAGCAAGATAAACAGGCAGAAGCTGCTCGCCCACCAGTGTCACATGGGCTGGAGGCATCAGATGCTGTTTCGCTGGATCAACGTTACCGCGACGTAGATGCACAGACTCCATCAGAACGACCTGCTACTCGAATTCCCGTTTTATCCTGACGAGAATTGGAAGTGGGACCGAGACGATCTCTCGCCAGAGAAGAAGATCCCATTCACCCTATACAAACATGTCAGCATCCGCATTGTCAACAATGAGAATGAGATTGCCATCATCCGTGTCGTAGATCTACTCGTTAACGACGATCAGCCGCAACTGGGCGATATGAGCGATCTGGATCCCGATAAAGTCGATCTCACCAGGTTCGCGGCGGTCCTTAGGCGGAAGAAGAAGTCATTCAAATACCCCGCCAACGGCCTCATTACTTTCAAGCACACCTTTGATTTGGAATCAACAGATTGCGATCACGAAGAGTGGGCAGCTCGCATACGCATTGAGACTATTGCGTACACGGGGAAAGAGCAAGATTGAAATGAGGTTAGATACATGTGCAGAGGAAGAGGAAGAGGGAGAGGAAGATTTGGTTGGATAGGTTGGGTAGGTTGGATAGGTTGGATAGGTTGGATGATGATGGCAGAGAAGTTGAAGGGTAGTAGCAAGGAGGTTGAAGGATAATAGTATATTCCAAGGTTGGCAGGCGTCTCTAGTGGACAAGGAATGGACAAGTGGTGTACTTGGATAGATAGGTTTAGGTGTGGAATAATACAGCCTTCTAATGCCTAGGCGGTTGAGCGCTCTGGTGTTGCAGCTACTATGGATGCTGCGAGGGAAGTGGTTGAGATTGGCGGGACTGAAGCTGCGGCAGAGCTTACAACTGGCGGCGTATGTGAGTCTGATGAACCTGCTGTACAGAATTGGCGGATGCCTGGTTGATTGATCAGTCGTTTTGTGGTGGTATTGTTCAGAGTCTTAGAATTGAGTGCGAGAACGAAGCTGAGAGAAAGACAGAGTGAACGAAGGCTGAGATATATATATATATATAACGAAGACTGAGGGGAGAGGGGGAGTGTGTGTGCGTGAGAAAAAAGGTTGAGAAAGGTTGTGAAGCTGGTGCGATGAGGTTTATTAGGGACTTGTATCCGCATGCCAGAACGAGGCAGGAGCGACCCTGGTGCTACTCTCGAACATTTCAAGAGAATGAAGTCTAATTGTAGATCTAGCTGGTTCTGCAATCGATGGCGATAATAAGCTCAGCAACATTGTTAGGAGAAGAAGCCAACGTGGTTGCTTGTCTTGAGGGAGTAGTCTTGTAGAGAAACTCGCGGTCTCAAGGAAGGACTGGCGTTAGATGGGAGGTTCTAGGAGGTGATGATAAGATACGCCTGTGAGTGCTTAGTAACTCAGTTGTGGTTGAACCGTCTCACACAGTACGTTGTGTCCAACGTGGTGGCGGCGCATTGTTGTCGGGGCAACACACGATCCAGGACAGGAGAGGACAAAGCGCGTTCTAGCGTATCATCCCACATGCAAACCCCGCGTACCCTGAGTTGGTATACACATCCGCTTGCAGCAACGTCGACAGCAGGTATTGTGCCTGTATTCCCGATACCCTCCTTTTTCTTCTTCTTTCTTTGTGATACCCCCACCCGGCGCCATGGGTTCCGACGACGTTACCGACTTCGAGGTGATTGAAGGCCAGAAGGAAAACATCCAGAGCATCCCCAGCGGCCGCTCCGCCAAAGCACTCGCGCAGCTATACACGCCACCGTTGACTTCCGGCGCTGGTCAGACGCTGTCCCCTTCGCAGATGCAAGATGCGAACAGCGCAGCCCGCCTCAAGTTTGAGAAGGAGCTCATGGCAATTGACGACTCGGACGACCCGTTAGATGTTTACGACCGTTATGTCAAATGGACACTCGACTCATACCCCTCCGCGCAGAACACACCTCAATCGCAACTCTGCCCACTGCTCGAGCGCGCGACCAAAGCCTTCCAATCCTCACCCCAGTACAAGAACGACGCCCGCTACCTCAAGCTGTGGCTGCACTACATCCATCTCTTCTCAGATGCGCCGCGCGAGACATTCGCATACCTTGCGCGACACAACATCGGCGAGAACCTTGCGCTATTCTACGAAGAGTTCGCGGCCTGGTTAGAAGGCGCGGGCCGCTTCACACAAGCAGAGGAGATATACAACCTGGGCATTGACCGCGAGGCCCGTCCAGTGGAGCGCCTGATTCGCAAGTACGGAGAATTCCAGCATCGTCTCGAGAGTCGCCCGCAAGAGGTTCCCGAGCCCTCAAGCCCCGCACTCCCCGCCGTCCGTCCAGCTCTCGCCGCTAAGATGGACCCCTTTGCGCATGTATCGCCGAGTGCGCCGAGTCCACAACCGCAAAGTGCCCCAAAACCTGCTGGAGGCGCTTCTCGCTCGGGGAAGGCTAAGCTTGCCATCTTTTCCGATGGCGACGATGCCGCGAGGCCCGGCTCGACTGGTAGCATGGAAGGATGGGATAGCATTGGATCGCTCGCAGACCGCAAGAAGGAGAACGCAACGGAAGCGCGCCCTTGGGCTGGTGAGACTCTGAAGGTCGGAAAGAAGAACACGGGCGTGCCAAAGATGTCAATCTTCAAGGATGAGGTGAGTTGATCTGCCTACATCAGCCCCTTCATATATTTACGATCACAGGACTAATTGGTGGGCGTTTGCCATGCATGTATTCAGACCAAATCAAATCCAAATGACGAGAATGTCAGCCCCCATCCATTGCGTGAACATCAACAAGCGGTCAATCCTAGGACCGGCAGGCTTGAGGTAGTCTTTGTAGATTTGGAGCAGGTTTACCCTAACCATGAGGACCCCATGTCAGAGGAATACTCATTTGAAGAACTTCGAGCTAAATACAGGGGATGGATGGACCACGATTGGGATGCTATCCGCCGCAAGGAACAGAAGCAGGCAAGGAAAGCAGCCGAGGAGGCAGAAGCTGCCGCAAGACCAAAGCCAAGGGCCGCGCCTCTAGCGCCCAAACAGGATTACGAACAGCCTCCTAAGCCCAAGACCGTGCCCCTGAAAGGCAGCATTGACGATGATATGAACAACGACGAGAATGCGCCGCCTTCACAGGCAGATGTAGACAAGGCACGGGCTGCTAAGAAGGCGAGACGAGAGGAGCGTGCCAACAGGACTAGGAAAATCAAGGTCATGGAAGTCAAAGAAGTTCGCGGAGAGACTCAGACAAGTGAGTGTTTGATTGTATATGAGACTGTCACTTACGTACTAACATGTCTTAGTCCAAGCCAACCTCAATTCTCCAGCGAAGCCCAAAATCCGGCGAAAGAAGACAGGCCCGGAGACCACAATGACCCTCCACACCAAGGAAGCTATGGACGAGATCTACGACATATTCAACGAGCCACTGAAGAACGCCGATGAGAACACTTCCGAGAATCAAAGTGGTGATGAAAGCAGCGGTGACGATGAGGACGACTACACGAGTGGTGCCGAAAGTACGGCAACCGGTCGCATATCGGGCGCTACGAGCGAGTTCGGGGATGAGACAACAGCTGGAGATTTCACACTAGGCACCAGGGTGCTGGATGTTGATGCCGAGGATGAAAGCGATTCCGACGCTTCAGATACCAAGAGTGCCTCTGCGTGGTCTGACTTTACTGAGAGCAAGCACGTGCCTAAAGATGGTCAAGAGGATGAATCAGATGACGAATCAGAGCAATCTGATCAGTCTCAGAACGATTCTTTTAACGAGGTAACACGCGCAGATGTCGACATGGAACAGCAGCAAGATTCTGACGTTGTCACTCCGACATCGCCCTCAGCGCCCACATCGCTACCTACCCGCTTCGTTCCCGTTCCACCGGAGGACTACGTTCCAGCTATGCAGCCCTACCGAGACCCAGCCCAGGCTGCTAACAACCGCCTGCCGTTCATGACGCCCATCGTCGAGAAGACGGAATCATCCCTAGGCATCGCCACTGCTTATGCAAACAAGGACTACTTCACTCCCGCGACCAAGACACCATCACGATCGAAAGGTACCACTGATATCCTTGAAGATGACGACGACGACGACGATGATGATACTTGTGGTAGCGCCTTTTCAGATATCTTGAGTCAGGTTATTGATGGCTCAGGGAAAGTTGCGAAGCTCGCTCTGACAGAATCGAAACCAGTGCCCAAAGAGCCCATCGCCGAACCGCAACGGAAGCCATTGGCTGCGAAAGAGGTTGCGCCGAAACCAGTAAAGCCGAATGGTCCAATTATTCAGGATGCACAGTGCAATCCGGTCGACGAGAACATCCGCAAGGTCATTTTACAGGAGATTCAGCCACCGCTCGATAGCTACGATGGCTACTACGCAGACACAGAGGAGAGCTACGGAAAAGGAGCCGACATCCGCAAGTATACTAAGGCTCTGAAATCGGGCAAGGGCGCGAACGACAAGACAGCCAATCTTGCAGTCTGCCCCACCTTGAAGTTTCCCACAACTCAGCGGACATACGCTGTCAAACGCGAGCTTGGGAAAGGTGCTTTCGCTCCAGTCTATCTGGTTGAGAGCCGAGACCCCGACGAGGACGACGATGAGAACAAGCCTTCGCAGATGGGCAAAGGCGAGTTCGGCCTCAAGCGCAAGAATCTGGAAGCTATCAAGATGGAAGATCCACCAACCCCATGGGAGTTCTACATCATGCGACAGGCCAAGCGACGACTTGGTGTATCTCGAGCGGCTGATTCGATTGTTCATGCGTACGAGATGCACGTCTTCAAAGATGAATGCTATCTTGTCGAAGAATTTAGAGATCAAGGGACCTTGCTCGACCTGGTAAACTTATCCAGGGGAGACAACGGTGTCATGGACGAACAACTTGCGATGTTCTTTACTGTCGAATTGTTCCGCACAGTTGAGGCGCTTCACTCAAAGGGTGTAATCCACGGCGACCTTAAAAGCGACAACATCCTCGTCCGCTTTGATGGGTTGCAAAAAGATGAGCATTGGGATTCAGAGTACAAGCGCGATGGGCGTGACGGCTGGTCTGCGAAGGGTGTCTCACTCATCGACTTTGGTCGCGGTATCGACATGAAGGCGTTCAAGCCAGACGTGCAGTTCATCGCGGATTGGCCAACGACTGAAGCTGACTGTGCCGAAATGCGGGAACTACGCCCGTGGACATACCAGATCGACTACCACGGTCTCGCTGGAATTGTTCACAATCTCTTATTTGGCAAGTATATCTCCACCATTGCTGAACGTGGCGCTACTCTTGGTGCTGGAGCGACGAAGACGTACAAGATCAAAGAGAGTTTGAAAAGATATTGGCAGACAGATATCTGGCATGCCTGCCTTGATTTACTCTTGAACCCACTCATGCACCTTGAGGGTGAAGAGGGGAACAAATTGCCGGTACTGAAGGGTATGAAGGAGGTGAGGGAGAAGATGGAAGAGTATCTTGAGAATAACTGTGAGAAGGGCGTTGGATTGAAGACTCTTATCAGGCGCATGGAGGATGCAGTGAAGAAGAGGTGATGGGGCTTGTTCTTGTTCTCGTGCTCGTTTGTATGATGTTTGGAGTTTTGCGGCTTGTTACTCAAGGTTTTGGATAGATGATACCACTGGGAATGACGAATGGATTTGAAACACCTGCTTGTACATTCATACTTTGCCGAGAGTGTCTGCAGAGGCCCTTTGTTGGTTCGTAACTCGCACTAACAGACATCCATAAGGTTATCAACCTCATCGAAGAAATTGAAATATTGATGGTTCGGCTTGAGGGCATGCTGCTTGATGGCTCTTGCATTTTTATACTGCTTCCATAGTCGCCTCTAGCCACACGGTTCGTCGTTCTTTCCTCCCAATAGGCTCACTCACTTCGACACGTCCTTTGACAGTATCGTTCCTTCCGCCACGCACTGAGCTAGACGCATACGATAAGAAGCCAGCAATGTCACCTGAACTTCCACTCTTCATCCACCAACAATTTAGACAAGACACTCCTAGCTTCCAGCAGCATACTTTGAGCCTTCCTACCATCTCTCACCTCCGCCTACTAACTCCGATTACCTGCTCGCCGCATCGTCAGCCTAGTATGTTTTCGGTTCACCACAAGGCCTCCTTCTTGCTCCACAGGATGCTCGTCACTGGCGTCATCCTGATCCCGACCGCCATCGCCACACCCGCCGCGGTGCAGGACCTTACCGATATGCGCAGTGTCGTCGATGCAGCAGCAAGTGCTATCGGAAATCCGAATAACCCCAATCGAGGCTTTGGCTTCAACCTCTTCGGTGGCAGCGATCAGATGGGTACTGCCGACCTCGTCAACAACATCACCAACACTATCCTGCGAGGAAAGTTCCAACTAGACACGAACAGAGTACGTGTCTTGATCGCTACCTCGAGCATTCTGATAACCAGCACTAACAAGCACCAACAACAGACATCATGGCTCCTGCCCAGCAACTCGACCCTCAACGGCACCCTACCCACCTCCAGTGTGCCCACACTCGCAACGCCCACGCTCCCCCTAACAGCCAGCCTCGCCCTGCCAACCAGCATCCCCACCACCACACCCACGCTCGACAACCTCACCATCGACCTCACATCCCCCTACATGGAATACGTGCAATCCATGCCCAACCTAGCCAACAGTCTGATAACCCTCGGCCGGTCCTACCACCGCGAAATGAACAGCCCCGTCAACGAAGCCGTAGCCGGTCTCCAGCAAAGCCTCACTACCTTCCAGACTGCACTGCTCGAAAGCGAGCTCATCAGCGCTCAGGCTGTTATACGCACCATACGTGCGAGTAGTAGTCTGGAGAGTGCGGCAACGGCTTGGAGTCGCTTTCTTAATCTACCCGGTGGTGGTGGTGATGACGACGATGATGGTGACGCGGGACCTGTCTCTCCGTCGGTGCCCGCCGTGCCGGGAGTGGGAGGTCGGAGTGTCTTGGCCAGAGCAGAGGCGAAGAGGCCGCCGCCTGGGAATGGAAGGTTCTATAGCCACTTTGAGTTGTGGAATCGGTCGGAGCCTAGGCCGAGGGTGTCGACGGTGGACAAGTTCTCGCCGCATGATCTGGTTGTGCAGGCTGAGGAGAAGCGTGTGAGTACTACTGCTGCGGAGAAGGCGAGAGTGGGAAGGCCTTTTGTTGTTTGAGTTGTCGAGCCTTTTTCCTGTACTGTCCTACTTTTCTCAATGCATCGTAATATGAACAGGCTCTTTCTTCCAAAGCTCCATCATACATGTTAGATTCGTCCAACGTTCTGACCTCTCCATTCTCACCACATAAAGCACACACCCAGATTGCAGCATCTCGAAAAAAAATGTATGCTTCGATAAGAATAAAGCTAAGCTAAGAGTTGTGGCGGGGGATATCTTCGAAAGCCAGTATGCAACGCAGAGACGAGACCAAAACAAACAGCGAACAACAAGATTGAAAACCAAAATAAAGAGCCAAGCTAAAGCGCCATTCCAGCGCTCAACAAAGATCCATAACCTCATGACTTGACTGTGCTTGCGACTAGAGGAAAAGCCGCCGAAAACACCAGTCTCCTTGCTTCATCCCATCACTCGTTTCTTGCTTCTTTCCAAAAGAGATATTCATGCCTCTTCTCTCTTCGCTTTCTTGAGTCATGATAGTATGTATGGATACATACCAGACCAGACCGGACCAGACCCATTTCCACAGGTCGCCCAGTACAAAACGCTTGAGGAAACAAAGAACATCTCCGTCTCATTACAGATCCCTTGCATTGAAGTGAAAAGAAGCATATTCACATACAGATAGGGCAGGCTTGCGCTCTCTGTGTTAGACCAAAACCCATTCACTGCCTCTCTTGATGAATTTATCCAACATCATGGTGACGTCGGTGAGGACGAAGCGGCAGATGTAGAAGCCGAAGAACTCTGCGGCGTGGCGGGTTGATAGCTCGAGACCGACGTGGGTGGGGGAGGAATGCTTGAGACCTGGGTCTTCGACTTGGCGGGCGATTTGGTCTAGAGCGTTGTTAGTTAATCCATAGTTATGATGAGAGATGATGTAGAAAAAGACATACCCAATATTTGGACCGCATCGAATAGCCTTGCCAAAGAACCCATGTACCCTGCATTAGGTCCCTCAAACACAACACCGGAAATGTCTCGCTTTGCGAAGCGGATGCTGGGGAGGTTGGTCATGGGAAGGGTGGACATGATCAGAGTGTCCTTGGGCACTTCTGCACTCTTGGCACCACCAGCCATGCCCGCGAGGTTGACGCCCGAGTTCTTCGATCGGAGTTTCCGCCACGAAGCAAGGTATGATTTGCCCTGAGCAACAGCACCCTTGTGTTGGTGGTCCACGGAGCCATGCCTGCCGGAGGCGTCTGTTGACGATGCACCTTCGCCGACAGTGGTCGCATCTCTGAACAGTGCGGTTACGGATTGTACACCGACTTCGTTGCCTAGTTTCTTTGCTAGCTGGGCTTGCACCTGGTCGAGCACTAGTTCCAAAGACTGCATCTCTTCTAGGACAGCATCCGCATCGTTCGTATCCACAGACGCTAGCTTTTGAAGCGCTGCGGTGAGCATGTCGCAGTTGGCGATCTTGTCCTCGATGTTCTTTAGCTTGACACCCTTTACTCGCCAGACATCGCGGGGAATAAAGAGTTTAGTGGAGAGATAGCCACCGCGGGGATGCGCGATAGTCTGGTAGAAGCATCGCATTAACCAGAACGGTCTCAAGAGGTAAGAATCCGGACATGGCTCCAGAGGGATCGGGGCGTTCGTGATGGCTGGGCTTGGCGAACCGGGCGAGAACGGTGAGTGGATATCACTCTCGAACAAGTGCATCCCTCCACTCGGTAGACCGTCGACGTTGAATGTGGGGACGCTGGGCGTTGGCATTGCCAGGCTGACATTGCTGGGTTTCCTGCCCGTAATGGAAAAAGTCGTGCTCAGTGGCGTTCCTATGGATGCATCTGAGCCATCTGGGCTGGATATTGACAAGTTGCGCTGTTTCAGGCTGAGAGAGGACTTGTTCTTCCTGATTCCCATCGCTGAGGTTTTTCCGGTCTTTGGCGAACCTGGTACAAGACCAGCCTCGTTAGAAACAGCATGGCCGAGGGCGGGCGTCGCGGGTGAAACCGTGGCAGCAGTTTCGGCGGGACTGTAGAGGGTGGGCTGAGGTGATGGAGCTCGAAGACCAGCTTGTTGGGACGCTTGCGGCAGCGCGGGAAGCTTGAACGCGGAGTCCAGGGTAGGCTTGGTGGTGCTGAATGTTGGTGCCGCCGACTTGGGTTGGACGGGGAGGTCGGTAGGCGCATCCTTAGCTGGTACCGGAGGCTTCTCCGTGTGAGGTGCAGGCGGGACAGGCGGTACAGAAGTCTCAATTTTCAAAGACTTTGCATTTTGTCCCGATAACCTTCGACTTCGTACTGAGGCTGCGTCCTTGGTTGCAGTAGTGGGCCGTGGTGTGGTTTCTGCGGTGTCGATCGTTTGCGGTGCTTGTGACTCGGGAACCGTAGGCAAGGCAGGCAGAGCGCCAGATGGAGCAGGCACCGCGGGCGGGGAATGAGCGGGTGGTTGCTTGGATGTCGGGTGCATCAACTCTGCAACGGTCGAGAGTGACGTACCACCCGTCGTTCTGTGTGACGACACGGAGCTGTTGTACGCGCTTCCAGAGAAGCCACTCGAGTCTGACTGCCGCGGTAACGAAGACTTTGTCTGCAGATCGAAATCAAACCCATCCAGCATGTACTCTCGCGTCATCTCGTCTAGTAACCGCTCTTCCTCTTCCGCCTCGTCGTTGAATCTGATCTCGGCGCTTTCGCGCACATGCGGAAGGCCCTCGCCCCGAAGCTGCGTCTCTTTGTAACGATACTTGGCCGCGGCAATGGCCTCTTCGCGTTCCGCCTCCCGCACGCGCTCCTTGGCCAGTTCCACGTTACGCAACTTAGTCGCTATTAAATCGCCGGGTGTAGAAATGTCGTCATCATAAGGTTCATATCCATCGTCGTACGCAGCTTCGACGGCTGCATCAAGCGCCGCATCGAACTCTGCCTCGGTTCCTCCACTGTTATTTCGTATATGTTTTCGGCGCACTCCCCCGGGAGACATGGAATGAACCGAGGATGAGCACGAAGATCCACCAGACTCATCAATAGTGTCAAGCCATGATGTTGACTCGTTGCTATGAACTCGTTGGTGATTTGACTTGACGGGCTGCTGTGGTCGTAATAACCGGCCATACTCCTCGGGCTCGGACTCCTTACCGCTGAGGAGAGGAGATTTGGACCGCTTTGGGGAGAGCGGTGGGGGCATATATACGCGGTCCATCATCGATTCGGCAACCGATGATCGGACAGATGTGGTAGAAGGCGCGATTCGCCCAGGTGGGGGCTGTAGGTTGAATTGCGGGTTCTGCATGCCTCTTTGCACATCGCGGATGGCGGTGGAAATGACCGACTCACGAGGACCGTCGGAGCCCTTGCGGAGAGGCAGCTGCTGGTTGGGCGGCGGTGTAGGCTCGCCGGCTGGAGGGGTATCATATATAGAACGGTCGTTAACTATGCGAGACACTGTGGCAGTTTCAATTACTGCGGGTGGTTCATCGTCGTCAAGCAGCAGCATTGAGCGGTGTTCGTCCAGCGATTCCCCGCTCATAGGGCGTGCTGGTAGTGATTTGCCGCTATGGTTAGTGTAGCCGGGATCTAGCCGTCGCAGCTCTTCTATGCGGTTGGTGTATGTTACTCGCTGCTGGCGTTAGTGGTGAAACCTTACAGATAATGTATGCATTGACTTACAATGGCGTCCAGCTTCCGCCTGTCCTCTTCCTGCGAGCTGCGGATCATGACCTGCTGGAGGAGCTTGCAGGCATCCTCATAGGCCTCCATGGCGCCCTCGAAGTTTTGCGCATTGTCAAGCAGGACAGCGGTGTTCGCCTTTTGCAGGGCACGCGACAGCATCGTCTTCTTGTCTTTCTCTCTGCGCTCGCGTGTGCGGGGAGGAGTGCCCTGGTAGCTGTCGTCTAGCCTAGCGCTGGCGTTGCTCTCGTTGCGATGGTGATCCCTGCTGGGGCTGCGGACATGGGCTCTGCTCCCGGACCTGAACTGTTCTCTGCTCTGGCTCCTGGAGTGGTCCCGCGAGGCGGCTGGTCTGTGGCCCGCACTGGGTGGGGGCTTTTGGACGGGATCCCTAGGTGCTGCAACGGAGGGTCTGCGTGCTGTAGAGGGCCGAGCTGCGCCCGAAGTGGAGTCGTGCCTTGGGTCAGCCTCCTGAAGGACCGCAGGCGACCCGAGGGGCGACTTGCCCAGCACCTTTTCGGCCTTGGTGGTGCGAGACGGGGGCCTCTGGGAGGGCGGCGGCTGCGTGGGTTTCGAGTTGAAGTAGTCGCGCTGCTGGAGGCCGGAGAGCAGGTTCGGGGTAAAGAGGCTAGATGCCGAGGGCGAGTTGTTGGTGGTCGAGGTGCTCGTGGGGGTGTTGGGGTCGTAGACGGTCGAGGGCAGCAGGATCGGGGGCAGCTGGGGCACCTTTGGGGCGGCTGTCACCGCGGATGGGGGGTCGTATGCGGGCGAGCGTGGGCGGTGTCGGCGGGGGCTCGCGGTGGGCGAGCGAGGGGCAGAATTGGCGATGCGAGCGGGGGATTCGGGGCCATTGGCGGCAGTGGCAGGCGCGGCGGTGTTGGGCGTAGTGATGCTCAGCTTGCGCGAGAAACTCGGGTGGTGCTGGTGGTGCGGGTGGTCGCTCCTGCCGGCCTGGGTGCCCGGAGCCTGGGACCAGCGGTTGAGGTTGGCAGAGGCGGTGGCGGCGGCGGCAATGGCCTCTGCAGCGCCGTTGGCAGCGCTCGAGCGGCGTCGTGAGGTCGTGGCCGGGGGCGGCGTGGCCTGGATATTCATGTTGTCGGCGTCGACGTCCACGGGTGTCAAGGCAGGAAAGCGTGTCTCAGGCCAAGCCAGCGGTTAATGCACGGCGCATGCAGGCATGGTTGCCACAAGCAGGAACGCGCTCAGGCGGGCGGCGGAGGTGCTTGGAGGCGGTGCGGCGGGCGGCGTGCTCGCGAGCGGTGGTGCAATGTGCTGTGTATCTCGAATATGTCGTACGCAGCGACGAGCAGCCGCCTGTGGAGAGCACAGTGCCGCCAAGTCGCAACCCGCAAAGCCACCCAGGGGTCTTCCAAACCCGGCTTAGCCCAGAGGGTCTCTACCCCTGTCCAGCCCGGCCGACCCGGCTGCCTCTCTCTATCGTGCTAGCCAGTGCCCGGACGAACACCAACTGAGCCCACGACACGCTGCACGCAAATCCCTCGGCCTAGTCCCTCTGCTTTAGGGGCTCTAGACGTCCCGCCTCGCCATCAGGTCTCCAGTGGGCGGCCTCGTTGGGCGGCCTGAAGATTCCATTACCTACTACGCTCCCAGACAGTACGTTTCAGATGGTCTTTCCAATTGGACCCTGGCCTCTGCTGCAGGAACAGACTAGCAGCTAGGCCCTGTGGCTGCGCTTGATGGATGCCCAGTCTCCGGCCTGCTCTACACACCTCCAAAGCACAACACCGGGTTCCTGACTTGCCGCAGAACTATCAATCTGCTCCATGACCCTCTCATCTGTGCCATCTCACCAGCCATCGGCGATCTGTAGTCCCTTCTTCTAGCCTGCCTTAGTCCATATCATGCTTCTTCCCCGTTCCCCGTTCGCCATCCCCTCTCCACTTCCGTTTCCCATTGCAACAAAAACAAACGTTCGATGCTCAATCCCGACGGCGCCTCATAATCCTCCCGAATCCGATGCCGACAATTGCATGTCGTGCGATGGCATTGTTTACTCAACACGACGTGTCAAAAGTAACCTCTGACTACACACCCCAACCCGTTCGCAATCGCTTGCGCTCATGGCAGCCCGACGCCCGAACATCGCAATTCGCCAATTCGGTCCGTTTGCCACGCGCTCCAGAGGCCCATGTCGCGCCTGCTATCAAACACGGTCCCAGCAGCGCGGTCGTATCGCGTATACGATAATCGACTGATACTGACACACGCCTAAACTTCCAAATCCCGCTCCACGTACGCCATTTCTGACACCAAAAGCATCGCAACAAGCAAATCTGCATCACCTAACTTCTCAACACGTGGCACGTTGCTGGCTTCATGATTTCTTTTCGCCATTCTTCTCGCTACAGATACCTTCGTGTCTGTATTAGAACAGCCCGTCACCGTTCTCGCCTCCCCGCAGCCTCCTATAGGCTGCTTTGCCAGCCTTCATGGTCCGTCCCTGATCATGTCTGCTGTTTGGGATCCGCCATCTCTCGTTTCATGCATTACCGTTATCGCGTCATGGACATTGATCATGCCCAACCCTGCCAAACGCTCAGCTTCGTCAGCACTAGTCACCGTCCCTTCCGTCTTCCACTTCTATGTAGTGAACTTGTAATCACCCTTGCTATGCGTTACCATCGCTCTTCATTTTCAGTGCAAATCTGTCATCATGTCCTCCTCAGCTTCGAGGCCGTCGTCCCAAGCCGTGTCCATGGCGTCGCCGTTGTTGGTCTGCCTCTTGTTCAACCGCTTCTGATTCTCAACGTACTCCTTGGTAAGCGTCATTCGGTAGTCGGCGTCCTTGACTTGCTCGGCGAGCATATTGGTACGGCGCGTCTGCTCAAACAGCGCTTGTTGTTGCTGCTTCTCACTCTTGGCCAGAGGTCCTTGCGTCGGGTCCAAGAAGAAACGTAGTACGATCCCCGCATTCGCCTTGTCCGTCTCCTCTAGCCGTGCGTTCAAGTACCCATCCTTGATCAATGTGTCGATGTATCCGGCGATCTCATCAGCAGGTGCCCCCAGATGGTGCGCAATGTTTGAGACTGGAATTGCCGAGTACGTCCGTGACAGCCGCGAAACGTAAGCCCGTGTCTGGCTGCTGATGAGTTCGTTGACGAGACCAGCGTTGCCGTCCTACACGTCTTGTTAGTATTCATGAAACAGACGTGGGATGTGTTGCAGTGTATCATGACCATACCTCTGCCCAGACCTCACTACCCGCCTGCACCTGAGCCTTGAGCTTCGACATGTTATCCAGCTCCTCATATGCGTCCGCCAGAGCTTCGTAGGCTTTCGACGCAGCCTTGATATCTTTGATCGCGCTTCCGTTTGAGGTCCGTGGTACAGTGCCCACCTGCGAATGTCAGCTTGGTCCGCGATATACTGCTTGGCTGTAACATACCTTTCCCTCTACGAGACAGCTCACTAACACCCACTTCTTGTACGCCTCCAGCATTAAGCCGTTCGCTGTTTTGGTCGTAGGTATAACCAGCACGTGCTCCAGAAATTGTTTCGCCTTCTTGAATTGCCGAAGGCCCAGATATACCTGAGCACCTAGAACATAGTACTCTTCTATATCCGTCAGCGACACCTTGTCTGAATGTCCAGAGTTCTGATGTATGTATTCCCCGCTGCTCGCGACGTCCGCACATGGTACTGAGTATTCGAGGCCGTCACGGACAACGTTGGCAATCTTCTGGGGGATGCTGTGGATATAGTTGTCGAGGATCGGTTCGGCGGCCGCGTACGATCGCGTCTCCATGCATAGACGTATAAAGGAAAGGTGGACTGAGGTAAAGGTGCCTGTGGAAGCATCAAGTCGAGTCATAGCCGACCGCATGGGCGCAATAGCCAGGCTCGCCTGTAGTAGTCAGCATCTCATGCAGGAAATAGCATTTTGTCCGACCTACAGAATCGCATGCCCGCGCAATCGCCTCGGTCTGCTCGACGAGGTATCTCCACTCTTTCCCAACATAGCGTAGTTGTATAGGGTCTGCAGTCTCCAGGAAGAGCACCAGCTGATTCCATAACGTACCACCGGGCTGCAGTGTATCGGGTACGTTTCTCTTCTCGAGGATGGCGGAGATGCGGTGGCGGAGAGCAAAGGCGTATGCTATTGAGTTCACGGCGGGGTTGAGTATCTGCAAAGTCAGCGGCCTCCGGGCTGATATTATCAGCTGTCCTTACCGAAAGAACGTCTTGGGTTGTATTTGCGCTCTTGGTCCATTGTGATGACGGGATATTGTTCAGTTGCGAGACAAATGAACGAGCCTTCGAATCATATTCGCGCCGCTTTGCGAGGTCTGGACTGTCTGGCTGGAACGACAGCAGTATAGTGGTGAGTTCGGCCGACATTGTCGCGTCGGTGTGGAGTGATCTTGTGGTTCGAGCACGTAGGCAAGGCGGAGGCGGCGATGCAGGGTGGGGTATCGTATCGTTATTGACTGCGTATTTCCGATTCAGTGTATCGGTTCGGTTCCCAGTAGAGCTCCTGTTCTGGACGAAGGTATTTGGTTGAATAGCGAGGACAAACGTGTAGTGTTGCCGCAATTAAATGTGTTTGTCGAGGCGGAGGTGACATAGCTCTCCGCGTCCGCGAGCTCAAGGCACCTACGCACGGACGACAAGCAGTTACCCCACCAGGTGCCACCTTCACTTCGCTGTGGCGGTGCACCAACTTCAGCAAAGTATCTCACAAGACAAAGGCTGAGCAGGCCTATGTGACTGGACTGCTGTTGACAGATACGCCCTTGCCTCTTCTATTGACATAGCTCTACTACACTTCTTTTCTACCCAAGTTAGAACTACCTAGGTATCCATGAACACGCCTAAACTACACCTAAGTACATTTCGACACGCAGGACGGAGAGCCATAGTTTCACTAAACCAATCCCAATCCGTCTCTGGAATTGTTCGTCTCATTTTCCCAAACACTTCCGGTAGAAACAGTGCTACACTTTCCAGCCCATTTCAACCGCTTCATCCCTCGCGGTTAGGACTACTGGCAACACGTCGTACCTGGAAGTCTCCGAATCTATATCGCCAGGACGCGACTTCTGCTTGTAGATTCGAACCATCTCCCTGAGACCCAGACCATATGCTTCGTTCTCATCCTCTTCATCGCTATTCTCGTCGTTCTCCCCAACGTCTTCAGCCTTCTTGGCCATCGTTCCGCGCGTTCGCGGCCCTGATATTATGACGGGAACATCCTCCTTCGGCCTACGTCTGACGAGTCTCTGCGGTTCTGCGATAGCAGCGGCCTGCGCATCATCGTCTGAATCCTCCGAATAGTCCGCGAGCTCTACTTCCGGTGGAGCTAGAGAAGCGTATGGGTTCAGCGCGTCCCCAGAATACGCATTCGAGTAGATCGACCCCAGCCTGTTCAACGCATGCGTCGAGAACTCAGACTCTTCATCGCTTACTTGCAAGACATCAGTCCCCTGAGGCTGGACCAACGTAGCTTTAATAGTGGCCGCGAAGTCTGCTTCAACTATTCCTTTTCCTTTGCTCTCGATAGAAACCTGCTTCACTCCACGAATACCCAATAGCGCGTTCGCGAGAAGTTTCTCCGTACTGTTGAGCTTGTAGGGTAGCTTATCTCTCTCCTCGTCGGACAGCTTGCCGTCTGCAAACTTCTTCAGTTTGTCGTTTACAAAGGCAGATGACAATGGTGATATGAGGTGGTAGCTGTAACGCGTAAGGAGTATGTTGCCTTTCACGACTAGGCGGAGGGTTTGTAAGGCGTGAGGGTTGGTAGCGTTGTCGCCCCGAGGGTGTAGCTTGTTGAGTGCCATCGCGAAACGGTCCTCCGTATATGCGAATAGTTTAATTGTGTCGAGATGAACCTCTAGAGTTTTCATGTCTCGTAAATAATCTTCGGATCCATCGGCCTTAGCGAGGTAGTCGTTACAATCAGCCTCAAGTTTTAGTACGACATGGTCGAATTCGCCAGGTGTTTTGGGGGACGGGATGGGTTTCGATTTTTGCTGTGGCTGTGAGACCGGTGGAGCCAGAGTAATGTTATCGAGAATGTCTTCCTCCTCCTCTTGCGCTGCGCTATTGCGAGTCTTACGCCGTCCATCTCCATCGGACAAGGACGATTTTGTGGGCACACTGGCTTTCTTAGGACGTGCCATACTCTGCTATCAAGCTGGTCGACGTGTGTGGTGGTGTGATTGCGATCAAGGGCCTCTGTTGAAATGGAGATGCGGAAGTCAGAGGCTAGATCTAAAAAGGGTCTCAAGAAGAGTGCGTGCAAGTAGACTGGTGAATAAGGGGAGTGATTGACGTCAATCTACCTTTATAGGTTATGGAAAGCAGCCGTGAAAAGTCACCAGCATGACCAAGTCAGCTCTAGAACATATATAGACGCTTAAAGTGACTGCTCGATGCTACGTGGTCAGTGCTGTCAGATGGCTCTTTCACTATACATACCGTCTGATACCTCACATGGCATATCGCAATAGGCAGTGTCGTCTCGGACCCGTTTGAAACTAGGAGAAACACCACGACAATTACCCTCCCAAAGGTGACACCGGGCTTGCACTATGAGAATCCTATGCTCCAACGTGGTTACGGTCGTCTCCAGCTTATTGTATAGTATCTGTAGTACCCCCACTTACAAGCGCTTTCTCGTAAGCTCTCCACCACAATCCCAGATTCGCCGCGACTAGTAAGTCCATCATCTTCAAGCCTTCATCTTCCAGAATTATCTTTCCCAATTTCGCTTGCTTACCACCAAAACCACCACCTGCGAACTCCTGACCTAAAGAAAGATCTAAGCGATCCAACGAACTTCTAGCGTCTTCGGTGGTGTCATCGCAACTGACTGATAAAGAGGAGTTGTTGCGGCTGTGTCGTGCTTTGCGGAAGAATGACGAGCGTTTTGAGCCTTCTTCGCCTCTGGGTGTAGTGGGTTTGGGACTACTCGGGAGGTTGAAACGTAGCTCACTAACCGTCATGGCTGTAGGCGGCGCTCCTTGAAGCCCTGGGACAACGTGTCGACACTACCAGAGTAGTTAGTATCTCCTGTTGACAATCACTGAGACATGAGTGGCATTACCTTCAAAGATCCCCCGCCTACTCCGGTGGTGAATTCGCATCGTCCGTTCCACGGACTTGTGAACACATAACCACGAAAACTGGTTTGCCTATCTGAGACCTGAATGCTAGCATATGACTGGTCTTGCCTAGTCACGAACGGAGGGGTTGGAGACGGTCTCATGTCTGTCGATGTGGAGTTGGTCTGCGCGCGATAACTCCCCCTTGAGTCAGGACGTCCGGTATCGTAGTCATACGAATTAAGCTTCCGATGTCCAAAGCCGCCTACATGCTGCGACCCTTCCATCCATATGCGTCGTCGGAATACGTTCTCGTTCGTAGACAGATGAGCCCCCGTCTGTTGTTCTGACGCTGCATTATGTGATTGGATTGACATGCCGCTATCTCGTGTTGTTAAAGGGGGCTTGTTCGTGGTGTCGGAATGCAGAAATTTGGAATAGCCAGGATTGAAAACTTCGATATACATCGGTGCTCCCAACTTTTTCTTCATGCCAGGATCATTCGATGTCGATGAGACATTTAGGACAGGTGGATCTTCAATGCGAGCGACATTCCACTGCGCGCCAGATGCGGGATCTCGCCGGATAAGGGTGAGCGATGCACTGGAGCGTGACGGGTTCTCCGATCGTCTACGTGGCGAAGCTGTCGGTCTTCGGTTTTCCTGTTGGTACTGGCTTGCATCGAATGAGCGTCGTGGGCTGTGGCTATACTCTGGGGCGAGCATTGCAGATCTCCGCGCATAGTTGCCTGCATCAGTGTTCTGGTTGTTGGAGTAATTATTGATGGGCGCCAGAGGGCTGGGAACGGGCTTCCGTATGGGAGCAGTGTTTATGCCGGGTACTGCTTTCCTTGGGACGATAGGCGCAGAGACGGGATTAGAAGACAATTGGCTCTCTTGCGCATAATCTGTATCCTGGAATCCAGGAGGGTCGACAAGGTAAGCATCTTCTGGTTGCTCAACGTGGACGAAATAGAGTGAACTTTGTATGTCTTCTGCGGTCACCACCTTTTCCCGCGGCTTCATCGGAGATAAGAAGACATCTGAAGCACGTTAGGTCTACTGTAGGAGAAGACATATTGACAGCCGTACCTCTGCTGCCAGGAACACGGGCGATGTACAGTACTAGCGGGTCATGCCTCTCATGAGTAGGATTCCTTGGGTAAGCTGGTGGATTTGAGGCAAGAGCGGTAAGCGATGAAAGAGATCTGGCTTCGATGATCGGCGTAGCCATTAGAGCGAAGGTATTAGCAGTTCTGGTATGTGGGATAGCGCTGAGTATATGGAGTTGTCAGGTGATTGCCAGCAGGGCGTTGCCTAGGATATATACAAGGCGACGACGGCGAGGTTGTGCTAGGGCTCGGGTGGCTGTGCGTACGCGTCTCCACCGACTATCATGTACAACAAATGAATTGTCTTGGCCTATCGTTGTGAAGCGCGAGAGGCAAGCGGATCTGACAGACGCGCATCATCCATGGACTCGCGGCACCTTGCCGGCAGCGAGGCTGATGCTGGTGAAAGAGCACGCGAGTCTGCTTCGCGTTAAGCCTGAATGGTCGGTGGCTGGGGCGGCGAGGGTCTATTGGCGGGTGGGTCTGATCTTGGAAGGGCCCTAGCGCTGAAAGTCTGCTCGAAATCTTGGCTTTCGTTTTGACCTCGATTTTCGCGACCCGCACACGACACGCTCGCCCCGCCAACTCTGCGCCCTCTATCCGTCTGAAACAGGACATATCACATTTCGAAAAGGATACTGCGTCTACTGTCCTCGCAATGGGCGACAATCTCGAGGTATGCACCGGGCCCGCCTCCTGTCGCTCGCTCTCGCCGCTAACTGAGAGCTGCAGGAGCGTCTAAAGAGCCATGCTCGTGCCTTCGAGGGACTCATGTCTCTGATACCCGCCAAAGACTACTATGGCAAGGACGAGAGTATCACCAGCGTATGCATCTCTTCACCTCAGGCATCGCCTTATGCTGACATGATGTCTGCAGACGCAATGGCAAAAGAAAGGCAAGAAGCAGACTCTCGAAGAACGACAAGCTGCCAAGCGAGCGAAGCTGGATCCTGCCTCCCATAAGAGCGCCAAAGACGTCATGGACGAGAACGCGCTAAAACGGAAGCGTGAATTGGAGGGTGAGGAGGTTTCCGAGCCCGAGTCGTCCGACCTTGACATGGACATCACAAAGGAGAAGCCTCTTGAGGGCATCAAGAGCAAGGCAAAGAAGCAAAAGACACAGCCTGTTGAGCCAGAAGCCGAAGAGACCGAAGAAGTCACTTTGTCCAAGGCGGAGGCCAAGCACGCGGCGAAAGCAGAGAAGCGGAGAGAAAAGAGGAAGGAGAAGCAGGCCAAGAACAAGCAAAAGCTGGAAGCGAAGAAAGCGCTACCAACGCAGTTCCAAGGTCTCGCCGCCGAAAAGCCTGAAAAGGACGATGACGAGGACGAAGACGAAGGCGAAGAAGACGACGCGTCTGCAGACGAACTCGAACATCCAGACGAACGCATAGAGGCCTTGGACGTCTCCGGTCTCGTCGAAGAGGGTCAGTCTACTGCTCCCTCCACTACTGCCAATTCCAACTCCTCCACAGCCTCCGTCGCCTCCGCCGCTTCGTCAAATTCTTCACTACCCCAGTCCGGTGAAGAAGCGCCACAGAAGAAGGCTAAGAAGCCATACACGATCGATCCGCAAAAACATGAGGATTTCCGTGCTCGGTTGAACGCGAAACTAGAGGCAATGCGCGCGGCGCGAAAGGCCGACGGCCCAGATGGACGCCCTGCACGCAACCGAGCAGAGCTGATCGAAGCGCGCAGGAAGAAGGAAGCCGAAAAGAAGGCCGCGAAGAAGGCTATGCGTCAGGATGCGAAAGAGGATGAGGCACGACAGCAAGCGGAGGAGCAGCTCGCACGGATAAGAGGCGGTTCGGGCTCACCTTCTGTATTCCCGGCGAGGTCGCCGGAGACTGAGCGCAACTTCAACTTCGGCAAGATCGCATGGGACGGCCAGCAGCTTGAGAGCAATCTCTCTGGATTCCTCGACTCCAAGAAGAAGAAGGGCAAGTCAGATGCGAAGACGGCACTAGAGGCTGCGCAAAAGAAACAGGCTCGCATTAACGCCTTCGACGAGGACAAGCGCAAGGATATTCAAGAGAAGGATCTATGGCTGGCCGCCAAGAAGAGGGCACAGGGCGAGAAGGTGTTCGACGACGTCAACCTTCTGAAGAAGAGCTTGAAGCGTCAACAAAAACAAAAGGACAAGAGCAAGCAAGAGTGGAAGGAGAGGCTCACGAACGTCGACCAAGGAAAGGCCGCGAGACAGAAGAAGAGGGAGGAGAACCTCAAGAAGCGCAAGGATGACAAGGGCCAAAAGGGCAAAAAGAAGGTCAAGAAGCCTGGCAAGAAGGTCAAGCGACCGGGCTTCGAGGGAACATTCAAGGCGAGATGATCATGAAGCTGGGCGGGATCAAGGTATATAAAAGGAAAGGGTGGCGGCATGCATACTATAGGCAGGCATTTGGCGTTTGATACCATATCATGGCAGGCATCGTATGAGCGTTAGGAGTATTATGATCTTGAATATTAGGTTGTCTTCTCTCAAGGATGTTTGTTCAATGCCAATGTTATCTCGCAAATCAATAGTGATGCATCTAGTTGGACTCCGTCACAATACCACGTCCGTCGTTTCCATGTCTCTCAGTGTTTTCTTGAACATGGACTCAGTGAGCTTGGTATTGTTTACTGATGCATTGACAAAAGAAATCTGACTGGCTGTGTCAGACGCAACCGCTCCTTATATGTACAGTAATTCCAAATCGCTCCCGTCCATTATCTGTACGGCGCATCCGCACGAGCAGCTGCGGCAATCTCGGGCTCCCACTTGTCTCCGTTTGCTAGCAGCTTCTCCTTGTTGTAAAGGAGCTCCTCGCGGGTCTCAGTCGCATACTCGGCATTGGGTCCTATATCATGTTAGCACTTGATCCGCGTACTCAGGGAACGTGTCGACATACCCTCAACAATGGCATCGACTGGGCAGCTCTCTTGGCAGAGTCCGCAGTAGATGCACTTGGTCATGTCGATATCATAACGTGTGGTCCTCCTGCTACCGTCCATGCGCTCTTCGGCCTCGATTGTGATGGCTTGCGCAGGGCAGATGGCCTCGCAGAGCTTGCAAGCAATGCAACGCTCCTCACCGGTAGGGTACCGTCGCAGGGCATGTTCGCCTCGGAAGCGGGGCGAAATAGGGCCCTTCTCGAATGGGTAGAAGATGGTGTATCTTCAGAAACGTCAGATTACCGCATTGCGACCAGGTAGCAGCCGATTAGTCTGCTAGTTGGAGTACTCACGGCGGGCGGAAAAACTGCTCCAGCGACACATACATGCCGCGGAACATCTCCATGAGCAAGAAGTACTTGCCGGCGCGGTCCAATGCACCTTCTCCTTCATCCCATCGCTTGGGCTTGGGTAACCGGAAGCCTGGCGGCGGGGGTCCTGCTGGGGTGGCGGCTCGGGATAGGGTGGTAGAGAAGAAGGCGACGGTGGCGGGCGAGGGGAGGCGTCCAGACGCGAACTGTGGTGACCGGAGCAGGGTGGCAGCCGGGCGGCTTCGTGCCAACATTGTCAATGGCTTTGCGCTGGCCATTGTGAGCGTGGTGGAGTCGCTGGCGGGTTGGGGGGTTGCTGGCGGATATGGAGGTTGTTGTCAAGCTCGAAACTTGAGGTCGTCGCTTGTAACGCGGAGGCTGCGATTGGCCGACAAGTCCAATGACGGCAACAACGGTGGGAGGCAACTCCGAGGTCAGAAATTTGACTCAGGTGATGTAGCAGGGTATATGAATGATTTTCGAGTCTTTCTCGGATATCTGTGTTACCTGTTGCGATAATTCAAGGTGCGCCTGTTCACTCGTACGGAAATGCTCTTGACGGCTGACTAACGTAATGTAACTTTAGTCTGAAGTTCTAGTCGAGCATCAACATCACCACCACCACAGACCTTGCTACCTCGCACTCCGCACTCCTAAACCGTCCACCATGTTCCGAACAGCACTCCTCAGGTCCGCCCGGTCCGCCGTCCGCGCTGCCCCACGATGCCAGGCCGCAATGGCTCGCCCCGTTGCGCGAAGCTCCTTCGTCCAGCCAAAGCAAATGAATCCCTCCGTATACTTCCAGGCCGTACGATGCTACGCCGCGAGCGCCGGTCTGTCAAAAGATGAGGTCACCGGCAGGATAATGGACCTTTTGAAGAACTTCGACAAGGTAATGGTTATGCGACGGCAATTTTAGAAAGTGGCTAACGCAGAAGCAGGTCACCGATGCCTCCAAGGTAGCTACCAACAGCGTGTGAGGGATTGGAGACAAAGGCTTATATTTTGCAGCTGAACGCCGAATCGCACTTCCACAACGACCTCGGTCTCGACAGTCTGGATACCGTAGAGGTGGTCATGGCAATTGAGGAGGTTAGTCGGCCCGCGTGCGATACTCGGAAGGCAAATCTGACAGTGAGGCAGGAATTCAGCATTGAGATCCCCGACAAGGAGGCCGATGCCATCCACAGCGGTACGTTCAGATGCAGGGTCGGAGATATACATACTGATGATATCACAGTCAAGCAAGCAGTGGACTACATCATGGCCCAGCCCGATGGTGAGTCGCAACTTGAAAATCCCGAAGTTGCCCCAAACTAACACATCGTAGCTCACTAAATGATATTGGAGAGCCGCGCTGGATTGGAGATGATGGATGTGGAATTGAGAGTCGGTTCTACCGGCATCGCTATATATATGCCCCCGTGTAAAACAGTCGCCTGGGTCGGCACCGTGTACTTCTGATAGAATTGACGCTATCCACCTCCCAGTGCTTTGGCTTTTGTGTTGTTGGACGCCTGTTTACTTGATCTCCGAAGCGTGCGTAACTAATCTTGGCACATCCGAGACCGACACCCTGTCCGCTGATTGATGTGGCACGAGAATCAACCCCCAACGCGTAACTCACACAGGCGCCTTGCCATACCCCTTATTCTTTACGTCGCCGTGCCCGCCACCCTCTCCCACATCGCACTCACCGAAAGTCCCACATAGTCCGACACCGCGCATGCGCAGCCCAAGCGCCCTCATCCCTGCGCCCGTTGAGGAGCATCACGCATAATTTCAACAAGACCCCCCTCCCGTTCCACAACCACACCTGATGGCTTCTAGCTCTGGTCTGACGCGCCGGAGAGGAGGCGGCGGCGCTGCCGGCAACGGCGAGGACGAGAGCAGCCGGGTCAGCTCGCCAGCACCCAAGCGCAACGACGACCGCACCCCCGAAACCTCCTACGAAAGCTCCGAGAATGGCCACAAGATCGCATTCGACCCCCGGGACATCAGCGAAAATGCAGAGAGGAGCAAACAGCCCAAGCTGACGCTCATGGAGGAAATCATCCTCATGGGGCTGAAGGACAAACAGGTGTGTACCCGGCAGGGCGCTGGTGGGCTAGGGGCAGCAGGCTGATGAGTGAGAATAGGGATACCTGTCGTTCTGGAACGACAACATCTCCTATGCATTGCGAGGCTGCATTGTCATAGAATTGGCCTTCCGAGGCCGCGTGAGCATGCAAAAGGACTCGAATCGGCGACGGTTCCCCCTCGCAGACCGAGTCATCGAGGTTATTGACGACACGTTGACCGGAGAGGTTCTGCTGGACGAGGCCCTCAAGATGATGAAGTCGAGCGAGAAGATGAGCGTCAACTCGTGGATCGACCTCATGAGCGGTACGTTTGCGGCGCGCAATCCCAAGGCTGGTGCTCGGCACTAACTATACACACAGGAGAGACGTGGAACCTCATGAAGATTGGCTACCAACTAAAACAAGTACGCGAACGACTATGCAAAGGCCTCGTCGACAAGGGCATCCTGCGCACCGAGAAGAAGAACTTCCTCCTGTTCGACATGGCTACACATCCCGTCGCAGACGGCGGCGCAAAGGAGGAGATTCGACGCAGAGTCCGGAACGTTCTCACCAACCGCACCGTCGTCCTCCCTGGCAGCCAATTCCTCCCTGAGGAGTTGGAATTCAGAGTGCTGCGAACAATCACCATGGTCTGCGCCGCCTATGCCGCCAACGTCCTCGAGAACGCCCTGACAACGTTGGGTCACGAAGCGCGGGAACGGGCCTTCGCTCAAGTGGACGAGCTGCTGGCAGAATATTCGCAGTGGCCGTTTGCAAAGAGGCAGGGTGGCTCGCAGGGTGTGGGCGCAAACTTGGGTCAGCTCATCACGGACGAAGTTAACGGTTCCAAGGATAAGGAGCTCCAGCTTGAGGTAAGTCAATCGCTGTTTTGTTTTCCTTCAACATGACAGAGCGCTGACTATTTTACCATAGGTTGTCGCGGCATGCTTGAGTGTATTCACTCGACTTGACTCACTGCTTTGAGCGGAGGGAATACAACGAGAGCAGCGATATTACTGAGCAACAGGGGAGCGCATGTCTCAGCAGCGAACCTGCACGTTTGAGTATCTATCGCAAGCAAAGCAGACGCATATAGCCGGCGAACTTGTAAGCGGCGGCGTGTCCGGGCCGGGACTGGATGGAAATGTTTAGGTATTGTCAGTTTCTAGCACTGATGCAACTAGGATGGATCTGGAGGCGAGGGCGTCAGAGTGCGGTGACGAGGTGTACTACCAGACGCTTCTTATCTTCTTCTACTAGGCGGGTCTTTCCATAAAATACAACCTTTATTCGATAACGAACAAGGTCCACTGCATTACACGAGTGGCTTTTCCTCTGAGCTTACCGGTCTAGGTAGGCGCTAGCATTCGTCATGGCGTCACACGTGATGGGCTGCGTGGAGACGATGGAGTGCAGGTGTAATTATGTGGAACAGTCGGGAGAGCATGGCCTCTGCTTTCGTGAAAAGAACCACGCCGGGCAGAGACGCTGGGTGCGTGGGAGCGTGCCGACGAGCTTCAGTGTGGTCATGGGCTGGCTGGCTCGGCGCTCGCAAGCGGCGGGAAGTGGGAGCGAGGCGCAAATCCATCAATGCCTCTGCCTGACACACAACACATCATTCCGAGCTTATCCACGGCCGCGACCCCGCCCAAGGTACCGCAGCAGGTGTTTCGCCGATTTAGGTTTCCTGCCAATACTCTCGCCTGTGAAAGGCTTACAGACGGGCTGCTGCGCGCTTGACTACCCGATCGGCACTTCTTTCCCTGGACAGCCAAACAGAGGCCCAGCCCAGCCCTGTGACCTGTGACGACGCGCAAATTGCATGCTCGCAAAGGTATGTGTTTTTTCTATTGCTGCTATTTATTCGCGTGATCGCGGCGCGATGCATGCGCTTTCTGGAGATGGCGGCGCGGGTGTTGCTGTCGCCATCGCATCGCACGTCCGCCCCCTTCTTCTGGCAGGCGCGACCGCTTGGGACGCCCATTGACCCACTCGAGCCTCCATCACTCTTTCCAGCCTCTATGCCTCGGCTCTAACCAGGGCAGCAACACGCAGGTCGCTCCTGCTGCGCGCATCCACAGTTCCTACGCGATGCCCTCCCCGCCGCTAGCCGACTCTCAGTCCCTCGATCCCGCCCACGGCGCGTCCACCAACGGCATCAACAGTGAAGGTGCTGTCCAGCCCGCCAACGCCCCGACCAGCATCAATGGACCCGACGGCGCGTCCAACGACAACAACGCGATCCGAGACGGCAAGCAGAAAGCCAAGGCCGTCATGGCCGCCTCTGGTCTGAACCTCGCCGGCGCGCAAGGCGACATGGCATCGCCCGCGCAACCCGAAGCCATCAACGGCGCGTCGCCCAGCAGAAAGCGATCGCGTTCGGGCACCCGCAAGTCATCACACACGCCTTCCCACGACGACGGCGCGAAACCCACAGCCTCGCAGACGCACCTCCTCAACCGCTACATCGAGCGCGACCTCTTGGATAGCGTAAACAAGTACGAGCGCAACAAACATTCCGAGAAGGTGTATGGCGAACTCAACGACCTGCGCCATTTCTACCGCGACGAAGTATATCCGGTCCGACGACAGAACCCCGGCGCCATCTTTGGATATGGCTACGCTGGCTACGGCAACGGCCTGACCGAGATACCTCCCGACCCCAGAGACCCGCGCGCCCTACCGCAAACCAAGCTGCTATACCCTGAGAATGCCAAGCGCGCTGGCCGTCGACTCGCACCGCAGCTCAAGGTTTCGAAAGAGAAGGGGCTCCAGCAAGCAGACCAGATTGAGGAGCTTGTACCTGTGCGCTTGGATATCGAATTGGATAGACTGAAGCTTCGCGATACTTTTACCTGGAACCTCCACGACCGCGTTACCAACCCCGTGCTCTTCGCCCAAACCCTCGTCGAAGACTTCCAAATACCGCCCGAACTGCGCCAGAACGTAATGCAGCAAATCGATCGCGAAATTCACGAGCAGGTACAAGACTACTACCCCCACGCCTTCTTCGACGACGAGCCACTGGATCCACATCAGCCATACTCGGCATACAAGAACGACGAGATGCGGATATTGATCAAACTGAACATTACCATTGGCCAGCACACCCTCGTAGACCAGTTCGAGTGGGAGATCAATAACCCTCTGAATGCGCCTGAGGAGTTTGCGAGACAGATGGCCGCCGACTTGTCACTATCCGGAGAGTTCACAACCGCAATCGCACATTCCATAAGAGAGCAGTGCCAGATGTTTACAAAAAGTCTTTACATCACAGGCCATCCCTTCGACGGGCGACCAGTCGAGGATACAGACATACAAGACAACTTCCTGGCATCTCCACTCCCCTCCGTATTCCGCCCGATGCAGTCAACAAAGGACTACCAACCCTACCTTTACGAACTCAGCAATGCGGACCTGGAGCGAGCCGAACTTTCAATCATGCGCGAACAGCGACGCCAGAAGCGTTCCGTCAACAGACGCGGTGGCCCTGCCCTGCCAGACCTCAAAGACCGCCAACGGACTGTACGGACGTTGGTCGTTTCATCAGTGCTGCCTGGCGCTGCGGAAACGATTGAGGACAGTCAACTCTTCAAGGCCACGCGTAAAGCCAGAGAAGGCCGTCGTCGCGGTGCTGATGGCAGCTCAGACGACTCAGATAGTGATGATTCAGTCATGGAGTCTCCCGCACCTGCTCAATTGATGACTGGAGGCACTGCTCGTACCCGTGGTATGCGCGGAGCTGCTACTGCTGCTCAAGCTGCGATGCGATCCGCCATTGGAAGATCAGCAACTCCCGAAGTCTCGAATATCCAAACACCCCATCACGAGCCAAGGGCGTCGAGGTCCCTACGGTATGAAGCGCGGGAAGAGAGCGTATCTGAACCCACATCACTAATAGTCAAACTCCGCATAACGCCTGCAAAGTTCAGGGAATGGGTAAGGAATCCAAGAGCTTTCGTAAAGCCCGCTGGAACTCCCATGATGACACTCTCGCAACCACCAACGCGGGGTACGCCTACCGCAAACTCGATGCCTCCTCCACCGTCACCCGCCATGCCTTCCCGCTCCACACCGACAGTACCGACATCCGTTGAAGCTTCGCCGAAGCCACCTTCCACCCCCACACCAACGACACCGAACAAGCAATGGAATTACAAGCCGGATGGCTCATTGGAAGCACCTTGGCCAACGCCCGCCGCTTCACAACATGTAAGATGTCTCCTTGCTTCCATGTAGTCATATCTGACCCATAACAGCCTCCCACTCCCCCATGGCTCCAAAAAGCGCTCCAAGACCTACGCGATAAGAATCCCGGGGAGCTCTTCGAATCTACCATGCGCTACGCAGTCATGAACGAGCGCCACGAGGACCCGAAGACTGGCGAGATGGTGTCCAGACAAGTCAAGCTAGATACACTATCTCCAACCGCTCCTCTGCCAGCGAACCACAAAGCGTACTTCCTCCCGCGAATCCGATGCATAGACTGCCCAGGAAAGCTGTACAACGCTGGGCCCGAACAGACGGTCAACAATTTTGAATTACATCTGAAGAACCGCGTACACATGGAGAACGTGCGCAAACGGACTGGTCAGCCATTGTAGGCTTAGCATTCAGATTGCCTGTCTGCGCAAACAGGAAATGATATTCAGATAAGCATAGCGGGGTCGTTTTTCATATTGGCAAGCGCATCCAGGGTATAGAAGCCCGTGTATAAACAGCGGATCACGTGGAGTTGCGCATGCGGACAACGTGCTTGTCTATCGGCGTTCTCATTTGTCGGCTACAACTCGGAAATTTGGGCCCCTCTTGGATTATAACACGGAGGATTGGCATAGTTTGAAGCCTTCGTCATTATGCGGCACTATTTTGAGTACCTTCCTTCTTCTCTTAGTTGCTGGTGTCGTTTGTAAAGTATAAGTAGGGTTGGTAGTCTTCGACGCAGCGATGTAGGTAGGCGTCAATTACAGTTGTTCATATCAAGGCCGTGCCAGTGCCATCTCTCGATACTGTGAAGGCCTCTATTCGTCTCTTTACCACAAGCCTTCTTCGCAGTCGTTGCCAGAGAGAACATCGTCCCCGCTTCACTCCGTCACGTGTTCGGTTCCGGTAATACCTACCTAGTAGCCTGTCGTCATGATGCTCAACGCAGCGCTTCTTGTCACCACCCTGCTTGCCTTCATCATGAAAGCACAAGCTGCTACTCTCCCAATCCGAATCTTGACCCACAACATCCGTTATGCCGCCGATCCACCCGCTGCAGGCGAGAAGCCCTGGTCAACACGGAAACAACTGATCCTCAACGAGCTGCACTACAACACTCTCCACAACCCCGAAGCCTTCATCTGTCTACAAGAAGTGCTCAACGAGCAAATCGTCGACATCATGGCGGGCCTCGGCAACGAATGGGCTTACATCGGCGTCGGCCGCGACGACGGCAAAACCGAAGGCGAATACAGCCCCGTCATCTACCGCCCAGCCGTCTGGGAACTCGTAACCTGGAAGACCGTCTGGCTAAACGAAGACGGCGCCGTTGGAAAGAAAGGCTGGGACGCAGGCTCCGTTCGCATCGTGACCATCGGCACATTCAAGCACACGACAAGCAAGAAGGAAATAGTAGCCATGTCAACGCATTTCGACAACGCCGGCGCCATCTCGCGCCGCGAATCTGCGAAGATCATCGAGGGAATTGCCGCGGATATTGCTTCCCCGTCGTCAAACTACTCGTCTACTGGCCTGCCTTTCTTCCTGGCCGGCGACCTCAACTCTGAGGTTACGGATGATGCGTACATGATGCTGAATAACGCGTCGTCGCTCCTGCAAGATACGAAGGAGCAGGCTAAGTGGCTGTATGGTGATGAGAATACGTATACGGCGTTTGATGATGTGGATAAGGCGCTGATTGACTTTGTGTTTGTGGGTCCGCGAGGAGAGGGGGATTGGGGTGTTGAGGGGTATAGTGTGTTGCCGAATCGGTTTGAGGATGGGGTTTATGCTAGTGATCATCGGGCGGTGGTTGTGGATGGGGTTTTGCAGGTATAGATGGGAGGGTGGAGTGACACTATGATCTTATATCATGAATGCGATTCCGTATCGACGAAATACCCATAGATTTGCAGAAATTTGCGCTTGCTCTGTAAAGATTCTTTGAGAATGCGAAGTACATCATGAGAGTGGGGATGGTATGATACCAGTTCAATGTTCAATAGCATAGATGTGTTCTTTTGCCAGGTACACTATGTTCGATGTCATCAAATGTCTAGCACCTGATGGCACGCTGTCGAAGCTGTCAGCAGCGTGGCATACATGCAGCTGCGTAACCGCAGTGAGGTTGCACTGCAATAATGGAGATGCCAACCTAGGCCACAAACACAAGCTCGAAACGGTGATTCAAATGATCACAAGTCCAGTTTCTATACCTAAGGTAATTAATTCAGGAACAAGCAAAGCAGGTCGAGTGTGACGTTGTCAGGCGATCATCGTCATTGGGCTTTGGCTAAGCGAAAGCTCGAAAGCACCCCACTGAGGGGCTGGCCTGAACACAGGAACGACCTCGCGCACCACTCCAATTCTAGCTCCTAGACCATCTTCCCACACTCAACTATACTCAAGATGGCCGAAACAGCAGCTGTCGGTAAGCTCGATCCTTGTTCGCTATTAATGCCATCAACATGAGAAGCTATTCAGACGAAAATAGCTTCAGCCTCAGTTTTGTGCTGTCCATGAGTCGCAGAAGCTAACCCATATTGTAGACTACACTCTGGCGAACCCAGATACTATCACCAAGTACAAGGTCGCCGCCGATATCTCCCAGAAAGTCCTCAAGGAGGTCTCCGGTACGACGCTCCCCACACCTGCGCTCGTTTCCCGCGCGTAAACACGAACATAAACTGACCAGTCCAGGATGGATCGCCGCTGATGCCAGCATTGTCGAGCTCTGCGAGCGCGGTGACAAGCTCCTAGACGAGGAGGTCGCCAAGGTCTACAAGGGCAAGAAGGTCCTCAAGGGCATTGGACACTGCACCACCATCTCGCCGAGCGCCTACATCACCCCGTACACACCCCTCAAGACCGATGCAGAGGAAGCCGCTGTCACACTGAAGGAGGGAGAGGTTGTCAAGATCCAGCTCGGTGCCCAGATCGATGGCTTCTGCGCGATCGTTTGCGACAATGTCATTGTCGGAGCTGCCGACGAGGTCACCGGACGGGAGGCAGATCTCATTCTGGCTACACACTACGCGAACGAGCTTCTGCTGAGGTTGATGGTACCCCCAGGCCTGGTTCCCCACGGCGACGAAGAGGAGCAAAAGAAGGCTGCGTCAAAGAAGGCCTACACCCAGAGCCAAATGACCAACATGCTTGAGAAGGTTGTCAAGGCATACGGTTGCAACCTCGTCGAGAGCACCACCATCTGGCAATTCGACCACAACGAGATCGAGTCCAAGAAGAAGATCATTCTTGCGCCCGGCGAGGGTGTCAGAGGAGAGGGTCTCCCTGAGGTCGGCGAAGTGTGGGGTGTTGAGATGGGTGTCAGTCTCGGAAGCGGCAAGGTCAAGAGCAACAGCAACAGGACCACTCTGCACCGACGTACAGCCACCACCTACCAGCTCAAGCGCCCTACCTCGCGAAGCCTGTTGTCTGAAGTTGTCAAGAAGTTCGGCACCTTCCCCTTCAGTCTGCGCCAGCTTGAGGACGAGAAGGCTGCCAAGGTTGGTGTTGTCGAATGTGTCCGCACAGGTGTGCTCCGCCAGTACGAAGTTGTCGTTGACAAGGACAACCAGCCCGTAGCTAGGTTGTTCAGCACTGTTGGTAAGTCCGAGGATTTCCCCTGCTCTGTCTGTGCACGGAGATGCCCGATATTGGCCGATGTGGTCGATTGCTCGATCTCCATATTTCCGCCTTCGTTTGCTTGATTGCGAAGGATTATGAAACTTGCTTCAATAGCTAACATTTTAACAGCCATCACCAAGAACGGCATGCAGCGTCTGGCTCAACCCGCTGCCATCGACACACCCAAGTACAAGTCTGACAAGAAGATTGAGGACGAGGAGATCCTCAAGATTCTCGAACAGCCCATTGGAAAGACTTCGACAAAGAAGAACAAGAAGAAGAAGAAGAAGCCCGCCAAGAAGGCCGCTGACGGCGGTGCTGCTCCTGCCGAAGAGGAGGAGAGTGACGACGAGGAGTAGACGCAGCTTGCGGAGACCTTGACGCCATACCCGCCTCTCGACTATGAGCCTGGATGACACGGACTTTTTTGGTGACTGCAAAAAACGGCAGGATCGGAAAGAAAATCGGCAAAAGACCCAGGTCTGATGTGCTTTCTCTTGTGCTCGTGCACATGATTAAGTAGAAGCGATAACAATCCAAAAAAACAGACACCTATTTACCCACCAGCATTTTTCGCTTCTTATGAGTGATATTGACTAATGTAGAATCTGATAGCTAACGCGCGCGCATTCAAGGAGCTACAGACGGCTCACGGACTGAGACCGTACCAGGTGGTCTGGGGAGTCTTTGACAGTCGCACACAGCTTCATTTCCCTTATGTTTAAGCGACCGTGGACGCGACATACATGCCAGTCCTTTCAGAAGGAGCTTTTTGTTTTCGAGGTACTTGTAGCGAAGGGTGGAGTGGACGTTGGGCGGCTTCGCGTCATTGTTCTTGTCTTCGGTTTATCTTGTCCACCCGTCATGTTATTCCCCCCTCACCCCCCCCCCCAAACGGCGAACATGGCAAATCGAGAGAGGCTACAAGAGATACCTGGCTGTGTTGTTCGCTACAACACACGAAAGTTATGGTGCCCTACGCGGATAGCCAGGCATGGTATAGAGTGAGGTAAAGCATGGAACAGAATTTACCCCTGAGTAGATCATGCAAAGACAGGATTGTGTAATAGAGATTCGTCGAAGTGAAGTCAAGAAAAATGTCAATACTATCATCTCTATTCAGGCGCATGTCCACGTATTGTACGACCCGATCTGCATGTGGCGATTGGTGAAGGTGAACTTGGGCACGTCAGGGAAAAAGCGGACAATAGATCGTGGATTCTTTGGTATCATTACACCAACACCGCACCCCGCCTTTGTCAGAACTGAAAAAACAATCCGACAATCGAAGAAGCTTCCGGCTATTCATATATTTCATTCCTGACGACAGTAAGACATGGCGATGTTTGCGCATGCGTAGGGGGCTGACATAATAAGAAGGTCCGTCCAAGCGTCCAGGGCACCCTCGAACAACCTTCAGCGACTCTCATTCCTGCACTACCGACCCACAACGACGGGCACGGCATTGCGGCGTGTAAATTCTCGGACAACACGTGAAGTAAGTCTCACCGTCTTCGTGATTGTTATAGCGCGCTGACCAAACTGTAGTTTCGCCATGCCGGCCCTCCGCAAGTCTCTCCGGGAGTCGCGCGACTTCAAATCGCAACAAAGGTCCAGCACCACGCCCTACGCCTCACCCACCGGCACCCCGAGCGAGCACGCCAACGAGAAGAAACAGCGTTCAATTACCGAGTGGACTGAACCCCAACCGCAAACTCTGGCCCCATCGTTCGAAGAGCACGGGTTTGCGCGGCACGGCGTCTTGGAAAACATGGCCCCCCTCGGTGTCCCTCCAAAGGCCAAGGACAAGCAGCGCGCGCGCGCTCTCGACGGACCGGCTGCTCGAAATTCGCTATTGGGGAAGAGCTTGGGCTTCGGTGGTGACGAGGTTGGGTCGACGCCAGAGGTCACTCCAGCTCCTGAGCTCGAGCCTGACGACTCGGAGCGGCAGGAGGAGGAAGAGATGCAGGCCGCCTTCCCCATCCTGGAAGACGACGAGGACGACGACTACGAGCCCGCGACAAAACCGAAGAAGAAAGTGAAGGTGTCGAAAACTCCTGTCAGGGGCAAGACCCCAGTGCAGAGCAAGACACCTGTCAATGGCAAGACGCCCACAACGAAAATCGGTCACACCAAGAGCGCCTCGGTTTCCGCGAGCCCGGCAGTACAGGCAGTCTCTATGTCGGAGCCAGTTGAGGCTGCGACACAGCGCATTCAGATTGCGGTCAACGATGCGATTTCCAAAGCCAACAGCAACTCGGGCAAGCGCTACGTGGGCATTGCCTTGAGGCGCGCCTACGAGCAGAGCAAAATCGATTCCAACTTGGCAGACGCAATCGAATCAGTTATACAAAGAAACAGCACCAATGCGCAGATGGTCCGATTTCGCAGGTTCATCAAGCAATTCAAGCAAGAGGAAAAGGCGAGGATGGGCTTGGGCAAGAACGGGCGCTTTGACCAGCAATTCGCGATGAATCACGGAGCTTCATTCTTCAGTCAGCAACCATCTCCTAGGGCTAGTAGTGAAATTGTTCCTGATGACTCTGCCTCCGCCGTCAACGATTACCAAGATCGAAAGTTCATGGACTCTACTAATTCGGCTACAAGCTTTTCGCACAGAGCATTGCAATCAGCTCTTGACCAAAATTCGGGTCAAGCACCTCACCCATTCAGCAGCGCACCCGCTCTACCAGCCACTGCAGATACCTCAAATGAGTCAACGCCGAGACAGCCGTCCAAGTCGCCCAGGAAACGAACCGCTACCAACGGAACCCGGGCCCAGGATTCTGCAATGGATGTGGAAGGAGGATTGTCGACCGGGGCACCCACTCCAGCAGCGAGGACACCGGACACCGGTGGGAGCGATTCTGAGCTGTCAGACGTCAATGAAGAGATCGTCCAGAAAGGCCCTCCAGAGCCTGTGCAGGTCAACGGGAAACCCGCTGCACCTGCGCCTGTCGTGCCACCGAAGAAGGGAAAGAACATTGCGGCTGCGCGTGCTGCTAAAAAGATGAAAGGAAATGCCGGAAAGCTTTTTGGAAAGCATGCCTACAAGCAACAGCCACCAACTGCAGAACAGCAAGCGGAAGATGACCGAATCTATGAGATGCGAAAGGCTATGGTGGACCAGCAGCCTATTCGCAAGTTCGAGCAGTTCCCTCCCCCCGTCTCTGATGTTCGCTTTGATGACGAGATTCTTGAGACTGAGTCTCTGACCGACTCTCAAATCGCTGTGGGGCCACCAGTTGATTCAGATCAACCACGACGCGCCGGACGAGTTCCAAATCATGGAACCAAGCGCCTGCGAGAGGATCCGTCGCGCTTCTCCTCACCTCAGTTTGAGCCTGCCATGTCGTCGCGTCCTTCAACGCCAGCAGTGGGGCCGGCACCTAAGCGGGTCAAGCTCACCAACGGGCAGGGCGCCAGGACAAAACGATCGTAAGTATTCCCAGCTCATTTTCTCAGCATCCTTGTCAATCTCTCGGCGTTGGTCGATGCATGTACCCGGTTCAGCACAGGGCTGTAAGCGTCGACTGAGCAAGCTCTACGTGTTTGCACGTGTTTGCATCGTACATTCCGTACATGTCATCAAATCATTACAAGGCTAACTGTTACACGTATAGGCCGGTCAAAAACCGAGACGCAGGACCTATTGCTGGTGTAGCCTTTACTGGTGGTGGCGGTTCGAGACAGTTGGGGCCTGATGACAATGACCCGGTAAGTGCCACTGGATTCCCGAAGCATCCAACCACACCATTCCTCTTCCACCACACAACTCATCAACAACAATTTCTCTTTTTCATCCCCAACATCAATGTTGCTCACTACAGACATCACGCCGCTCAAATTTCCATATTCTCCTCCACTTTCTGTCCTTTCTTCACCTCTAACAGAATGTCAGAACTCGCCACAGTCAGAGAGCGACGACTTCTGCTCTGCGTGTAGAGGCGCAGGCGAGTTTGTGTGCTGCGAAAACTGTCCACGCGTCTTTCACCTTCTCTGCTGCGATCCGCCGCGAACAGAGGTTCCAGATGGAGCGTTCTACTGTTATGAGTGCAACACGAAGTTCGCTGCATCCGACGATGCCGCAGAATCGTATCCTAGCCTGGGTCCCCTCTTCAGCAAGCTTGAGCGCACAAATCCTCGCGCGTTTGCTCTACCTTCTGATATTCAAAATAACTTCGAGGGCGTTTCTGCACGTCCCGACGGCTCGTATTTTGAGGAGGTCAAGAAGTTTCCACTGTAAGTGTGACGCGTTCTGTCGCGTGATTTGGCACTGACATCACAACAGAGCGAAGAACAGTGGCTATGGCTACCAGAAGCCAGAATACACCAGGCTTATTGATGCTGACCACAAAGTCATTTTATGCACGCAGTGCGGAGTGTCGAGCGGCCACAAGCGTCAAATGCTGAAGTGTGACTTTTGTCACGCGTACTGGCACTTGGACTGCGTCGACCCGCCTCTCGCTAACCCACCACACATCAGCCTTGAGGCATCGCAGCGGGATGCCTGGAGGTGTCCTCGACATATCGAACATGACCTTCGCAGCGGTTTACTGCTGCAGAACGACTTGAGTTCCAAAGATGGGGATTCTGAAATGGCCGATGCCGCGCCGGTAACTCGGGTGCCACGCAGAGTGCGAGTGCGCAAGCAACCCGAATATGTCGAGCCCACCTTTTCACGTGGCATGCGAAACAATGGCTTGATCGATATCACTAACGATCCTGACGACGACACTGATGGCGAAGGCAATTATGTGTTTGGTGACAACGATCCCAAGGATGTCAACTCCAAGGTCTTCCGTGTTCCGGAGAAGGGAGTCATCCTTGACTTCGTCAGCAAGGTCAAGAGGTATATACAGTCACATCAGCAGCTCATTAAACTCGTCACTAACACATTGCAGTGGCCGTGTAGTCAAGAAGGCCGAAGCCCGCAAGTCCGCAGAAGCTGCGTCACATCGCAGAGCGTCCATGCAAAATTTCCTTGCGCACAACTTCCAGCAGCAGCAAGCAGCACTATCTCTGGCACAGCTGGCAAACAAGACGCCAGAAATGAACCTGGGTGAGGGCACAGTTCAAGCGCTCATCCTCGGTCTCACTGTAAGACAGCCTGTGGCCCACCGGCCTTGTTTTGATCCTCGGCGCTAATCCACGTGAAACAGTCCGAAGCTCCCCCGGCCGTCATCACCGCCATGTCCAACGCAGACCCACCACCGCCCACTGATGACGAGCGCGCACAGTTGAAGATGCTGCAGCAGCTCATTCAGCGTCGACTTGGAGCTTAATTCCTGTTCAAGCACACCGGATCTGAACCTAAACATTTAGCCTGGTTGTCGTGACGCCACCGCGCAACCTGGACCCATCTGGGCCCCCCACAACACTCCTCATGCACTCAATACCAAAGATACCAACTCCGCCATACTATTCCAAGACATTGTCGTCAAGGTAGTGCATAGTTCCTAGGCTGTCCGTGGCGAAGTCGTTGGGAATGCTCAGCCGTCAGCTCAGCCAACCCGCTCAACTTCCGTACTCGAACATGACACTTGTTCGCTAACGGACGCGCGGCACGGTCCTTGCCCGACACGTCAACGATTTTTGCTCTCTTTTTTTGAAAAAAAGCTCTCTCTCTCTCTCTGCCCCATTCCCCGTACCTTGTTTCCGGCGGATCACCTGTTTTGCACACGATGCGCGAATTCAGCGCTCGTTCGTTCCCCCCACCCATACGTCTTTGTTTGCCGGTACGGACAGCTATTTACTGCCAAGTCCCTGCGCGCTTTTGCCAGGGACGCTTTTCTTTCGCTGTACCACACAACTGCATAGCGAGGAGTTTCACACGGGGTATTACTTTGTACATTTTGAGCTCTTGGTGAGGAGCTTTTTTTTCGTTTTCTCGTCCTTGTCTTCGGCGTTCTTCTGGGGGGAGGGAAAGCTGAACGCGTGTGCCAAAGTGTTAAACTTTCTTTCTCCCAACCCTCCGCTGTTTGCGAGTTTGACCGGTTTCACGTTAACTAGTATACTTGCGAAGCTTGTATACTGGTTTTGAAACGGGAAGGGAGGGGAGGGTATCTGGATGCGGTATCTTAGGAAGACATGTAGTTTTAGTCGGTCTATGAACTGGGTGGATGCTGTGTCTATGACCTTTCTTGTGCCTCTGTGCAAATGAAATTGACGTGAAACGTGAAGTTGCGGCTCACTTACGTGAGAATCAATGAAGCAGAGCAGGAGACTTTGCGGGCCAACTGGGGGGTTCACCGGGTTCACCATGTCAGACACGTCGCACATAGTTGCACGATAAGCAGCGAACTAAGACCCAAGGCACTTGCTGATGGCCTATCGCCCCCGCTTCGTTATGTATACATCAATAAGGCTACAACACAGAGTCTTTGACCGGGGAAAAACAAAACACAAACAAGGCGGGGGCGCATGGGAACATGTTGATTGGATATGATTTCATCTAACGATTCGGACCCATTCGTCTCAGCCTAATGCGACAAGACAAGACAATAGAAGCCATGTGTGCTGGCACAAGCGGGAGCCTGGCTCTCGTGAAACCACGTTGCACGAATCATTTCAACTCATACTTCATCTCGTTTTCGTAGAACGAGAGCTTCGGGGCAAAGATACGTGGGAGGGGGACGTCGGGCTCTTTGCTCAAGGCTTGCAGCGGCCGAAGTAGCGGGGGTACAGGCAGCAGTCGCGGACGGTGTGCTGCTTGCAAAGCCAGGCGAGGAAGCGCTCGAGACCGAGTCCGTAACCGCCGTGGGGCGAAGAACCGTACCTAGAGGGTTGTGTTAGCGAATTCTGAACACAATATGGGCGTGTTGGTGGGTGGGTGGATGACTTACTTCCTCTGGTCAGTGTACCAGTAGTACGCCGCAGGATCGATACCTTCACGTGCAAACGCACCCATCAACTCATCGTAGTTGTCCATCCTCATACTGCCTCCAACAATTTCGCCAACACCAGGCATCAAGCAGTCTACGCTCTCGGTGACCCGCGCATCGTCCTTATCCTTGAGCATGTAGAAAGCCTTGATCTCTGTGGGGAAGTGGGTCAAGAAGATGGGCCTGTTGATGATATCCGTCATGCGACGCTCAGCAGCCTCAGCAATATCGTCACCGAACTTGTGCGGCTCGCCGTCTTCATTGGGGATCTCGTGCTCGACGAGCCAGTCAATGGCGTCTTGGTACTTCATGCGCTTGAACGGTCGCTCGGGGAGCTGGAACTCTGGGTTGAGGTCCATGATGTATTGCTTCACAACGGGGTCGGCCATTGTGACTTCAAGGACGCGGCACATGACTTCTTCCAGGTGGTTAAGTAGGTCGTCGAAGTTGATGTAGTCGAGTTCGGCTTCGACGTGCGTGTACTCTGCTAGATGGCGGCGCGTGAGCGACTTCTCCGCGCGGAAAGACTTCTCGATACAGTAAACGTCGCCCATGGATGGTAGGCAAGTCTCGAGGTAGAGTTGGGAGGACTGGGTGAGGTAGGCTTCTTCGTTGTAGTAGCCGAATTTGAAGAGCGTAGCACCGCCTTCGACCTGCGTCTGGACGAGCGCAGGCGGGCTGACTTTGCGTAATCGCATCTCCTTGTAGACTTGGTTGAAGGCAAACTCGACGGCATCGCGGACGATCATGACCTTGGAGGCTGTCTCTCCGCGGAGAGTGAGATGTCGCAGGTCAAGTAGTGTCGCGTGCTCAGTGTCCTTTGATACTCTGTTGGTGATGGCATCGTCACCACCGGCCGCCTTCCATCCATCGTGGATCTTGTAGTAGTCGACGTGCAGTTCGCGGTTGTTGGGTGCGTGTGCGCCCTCTGGGATCTTTCTCAGCTCTCCGAAAATCTCCATGCTGGTCTCGCGGGTCAAGGTAAGGGCGTCGTATGTCTTTGCGAGGTTTCCAGTGAAGATGACTTGCATCTGACCGTAGCCGTCTCTTAAGGTAACAAACATGACATCCTTTTGTCTCCGCTCGCGATGTACACGACCAAAGACGCGTACACGTGTGCCCTTTGTGTCCTTGCCATCTCCCAGTGTAATCTTCTTCGGGTCGGTGTCGTCGAGCTTGATCTTGATGGGCGCTGGCAGGCTCTTGTCCTCTTCTATGACAATCTTCTTAGCCTCATCCAGCACCTTGTTGCGGTCGTGCTCCTCCTTCATGCGCTGCGCAAGCAATTGTTGGTCCTTCTCCTGCTTCTTCTTCTGCGTCTTGGCGTAGTTGACGGCCTTCTTCATGGCCGACTTGGCGGCATCCTTCCATTCTAACCTCGATGTCGCGTCGGCGCCCTCTGCGATCTCGCCGGTGACACTCTTGCGGGTGAGGAACTTGGCTGTCTCGCCGCGGGTGAGGACAGCGTATCCGAGTGATTTGTAGGGCAGCGATTCGTCGCCAGTTTGCTCTGGGGTGTCGTGACCGACGTCTTCGTCGATGTAGTAGGTGGCTTCGGCCATGGTTGCGGTATTGGGGTATCGTGTGGTGTTCAATGGGTGGTCGTTGCGCTCCGAAATATATTGGGTGGCCGCGGGGTGCTTGACTCACCCCTCCAAGGCTCCGTGCACGCCTATGTGAAGCGCGACATGTATCGATAAGGACTTATAGTTCCTGCGCCGCCTCCTTATCTGTCGGTGAAGAGTCATATCAATGCGTTTCCTATTGATAGAGAGCTCTATACTAGACACGTTTTCCCCGTCGGCTTACGAAGTATTTCCAACTATCGCTCGTTGCCCAGATTGAACGTAAGGCTTTCGTGCGACTTGACGGCTCACTCGTCTTACATCGCAATCTGGACTTGACACACATTCTCACATGATAGAACGTTTGACATGATGCACGCCATATGTATGAGTGCATCTGTAACTTGGTACATGGGCTGACTGACTGCATTGGGGTATTGCAAACCAAGGCCGCTGTAATTCCGCGCTGACAAACGGAAGACCTCCGCTGCGTATTGTTGATTGTTTTGTCAATTATAAAAGTTGTGCGATACAACAAGAGAAGTGCATTTGAACATCAACATAGCGTTCAATTTGAACGATGGCCGATCCAAATCTCTACACGTATGCGTCTCCTCTGAAAGGCTACGAAGGCCTCGAGCCATTGCCCGAGTACGTTGCACTTGAAAGCTCTCCGTTACACAGCTTGACTGCCATAATGTATCTAGACGAGACCGTGCTAACATTGTACAGTGAAAGGGCTGAGGACGGGAAATCCTACGTAAACCCACCAACCGAGAAGAAGAGCGAAGCATACAAGTCCTTTGTAGCTCCTATAACCAACGGAATTCGAGGAGGCTTCGAGTAAGTCTTAAAGTTGAGATGCAGTTATTTATGTATCTGACAGCAACTAGCGTTCACATTTACTTCCTCCAGTCTGATAAAGACGAGGTCAAGTTCGCCAACGAGCTGTGGGAACGGATACGCCGCGAATGTAAGTACAACATCCATGCATACGACTTGCATGATTGCTGATACAGTACGAAGTCCCCGAGTTGCGCATCTACCGAGTATGGGATCGACCCATTGGTCCTCATCCTCTCGCCATGTTTGAAGTCAACATTTTCACACCCGGTACGGGATGGAGAGAACACACCTCTATGCCTATGCTAACGACCAGCAGAGCAATTCGGTGCTTTCATTCCCTGGCTCGTGATCAACAGAGGGCCATTGTCTGCACTGATTCATCCAAACACCGACGATGAGTTGAGAGATCACACGCAAAGAGCGACGTGGATGGGGCAGCCACTGCCTGTGAGCACAAAGATGTTCAAGAAGACGGCCGAGACATTGTGAGGACAATTGTGGGGACTGCAATGTATAGATATAATTCAGTGGTATCTTCTGGTGCACCACACTCCCTGAGAGTCGCCGTGAACTGGTGCCGCATTTTACAGTTTCGTCGTCCAGGTCATCGTTGTGCCTTCTTTCAGTAGCACTTCTCCTTCAGTGGCATATTCTTGATGATGCCCGCATGACCCCTCAAGATCAATCGTTTGGTGCTTTATGACAACGACGTGTTTATTGTGCGTCTCGTGCTTTCGTAGTTTCCGATGTTCCTCATACTTTGGTCTCGCCCTTCTTCTTTTTCTTAGTCTTCTTCGCCTTCTTCTTGTCTCGCTTCTTCAGCCCACTCATGCCTGTCTTACACGCCTCAGCATACCGTGCGTAGAATGCGTCCAAGTCGTCTGGCTTCACCACAGTGCTCAATATTATCTTGGGGATGTCCTCTCTGTCGGTGCCTGCCTTCTTGTCGCTCCCGTTGTTATGTGCGCGAATCAGGACAGGTAATGGCTCGTCAGGATGTGTGTCCCATAATGGATCGTCGGCGACTTTGCTGGCTGGAGGAGGTGTAGCAGAGGTACCGAATGTCATGCGCTTCTGGACTAGGTAGACGCTGCCGTGGCCTTTGGTGCGCGTGTACTCGAAAAGATTGGCGAGCCGTGTGAAGAACTGCAAAGGTCAGTGTTGAACAGCCGCTTGCCTAATTGACCTGATCGTACCTCCTCGTTGGTTAGGTGGTCTCGCGCCATGGTGAAAGTCGAGTGCTATGGTGCGCGCGCCATGTAGTAGTTGGTTGCATGGATGGTGGGATGCCCGCGGCCGTCCGTGTGGAGCGGAGACGCGGGGATTCTCTCACCCAAACTCCGACTTCTCGAACTTTTTTGCGACCGTACCGTCTCGACCATCTCAACATGCGCACAGCTTTCGGAGGGCCCAAATTGCCCGTGGAATTGAGAAATCAGTTCGGTAATACTCTCAGCTAATTCTGGTAACGTTTCAGTGCTAACATCAGCAGACCCAGCGAACAACAACCGACGAAATGGACCGCGCAATGGTCCACCGAATCGCAAAGACAAGCGCAAGGCCGATCGCGTAGAGAAGAAGCGCCAGAACAAGCAGGTCAGACGGCCAGCGCCTTCGCATCCACACAATGGCCGCGGTCCACGTCGAGAAGCCGAGTCGGACGACGACGACGAGGAAGAGGAGATAGACTGGGACAACATCGAATCCGACGCCACCCCACCCCCGATAGCTGCGAAAGAGTCGCCTAAACCGTTAAAGGGTATCCTTAAAGCGAAGCCCTCACAGCACAAAGAAACGTCGCCTCCGCCTCCTAAACTTTCGCGCGCCGCCCAGGAAAAGCTGGCGCAAGATGACGCTGAGATTGCAAAGTTGGAGAAGAGGCTAGGCGTGAAGAGCAAAAAGAGGTCCAAGGGAGCAGACGATGGTCTGGACGACATATTCGGCGACCTTGGAGATTTCAGTGACGAAGAGGATGCCCAACCTACAAAGAGGAAGAGGAAAGAGGACGACGATTGGCTTGCAAGCAAGAGGCGGAAAGCTCTAGGTCAGGAGTCGAGCGAGGAAGAGGACAGCGAGTCGGAAGGTTCCGCATTTGATGAGGACGATATGGATTTGGAAGAGACAGGCTTCGACGAAGATGACGAGACTGGGGATGGCTCTGAAGACGGCCTGGGCTCCGATGAGGACGACGAAATGGAGGACGCGGAACCGGAAAAACCACGTGTACGAGAAAACCCATACATTGCCCCCGTTGCTGCGAACGCCCAACCGACCAAGTACATACCACCTGCGCTGAGAGCAGCCCCTGCTTCAGATACGGAGGCTTTGCTGCGTCTCAAGAGGCAAATTCAGGGTCTCTTCAACAGGCTCTCTGAAGCCAACATACTGTCTATTCTGAAGGAGATTGAGAACATCTACCAAAACAACCCTCGAGGCTACGTCAACAACACACTTGTCGACCTGCTCGTTGGCATGTTGTCGGATCCGACAGCTCTCCTCGATACCTTCCTAAACCTACACGCTGGTTTCATCGCTGCCGTGTACAAAGTCATCGGACCCGATTTTGGCGCGCAAATAGTGGAACGCATCGTCGCAGAGTTCGATCAACACTACCAGCCGAACAAGGACGGAAATGGAAAGCAGACGGCAAACCTGATATCTGTAGTCGCGGAGCTGTACACGTATCAAGTCATTGGCAGCAACATCGTCTTCGACTACATCCGGTTCTTCCTAGACGAACTTACGGAGATCAATACCGAACTCCTACTGAGAGTAGTCAGGGCATCGGGCCCGCAACTGCGACAAGATGACCCAACTTCACTCAAAGACATTGTCGTCTTGCTGCAAAAGTCTGTGGCTAAGGTTGGCCAGAACAACCTACCCGTCCGAACAAAGTTTATGATCGAGACGATCAATGACCTCAAGAACAACAAGATGAAGACAGGCATAGCTAATTCCGCACTTTCAAGAGAGCACACGATACGCATGAAGAAGCAGTTGGGTACTCTGAATTCAAGAAACCTCAGAGCAACCGAGCCGCTACGTGTTGGCCTCAAGGACATCAAAGACACAGATAAAAGAGGCAAGTGGTGGCTAGTGGGAGCGAGTTGGCGAAACGAACCTGGCAACGAGGAGAAACCCGAGGAATCAAAGCAATCTGGCAGGGCTTCAAAGACCATCGACATTGAGGACGACGACAGCGAAGTCGATCTCGTGCAACTTGCCCGCGAACACCGCATGAATACGGACATTCGGCGCGCCATCTTCGTTTCTATCATGTCTGCCAGCGACTTCAAAGACGCTCAAATACGACTGAACAAGCTCAACCTCAAGAGGTCGCAGGAGGCGGAAATTCCACGGGTCATTGTGCATTGCGCAGGCGCCGAGAAGACCTATAACCCATACTACACAGTCCTCGCCCGAAAGGTCTGTTCAGATCACAAGACACGAAAGAGTTTCCAGTTTGCATTATGGGATATCTTCAAGAGTCTAGGAGAGAAGCAAGATGGCGCAGATGACTCGGATGATGACGATGACGATGCAGGTGGTGACACATCTCTTCGCAAACTTGTTAACCAAGGCAAACTGTACGGCACACTGATCGGCCGGAAAGCTCTACCCATCACTAGCCTCAAAAACCTCAACTTCCCTTACCTGCAGCCAAAAACCAAGACGTTCATCGAAGTCTTGCTAGTCACGACGATTCTGGAGTCGTTCAAGGCATCCAAATCGAAGGACAAGCGAGACGAGCGGGCAGTACGCGAAGTATTTGTGGAGGTGGATCAGGCTCCTGAGATGATTGCTGGGCTGCAGTTCTTCCTCAAGAAGATTGTCAGCAAGACAGAGATCGTCGAGAAGCATGAGAAAGAGACTGTTCGATGGGCCTGCAAGTCAATAATAGACATGTTGACGAGAGTACTGGCCACCACGACGTTGACGGAGGACTGAGAATAGGAAGGGATGAGTCATTGCCGTTACATATAGCCAGAATACCCTTTATTTGCCATATAGAGTAATGCGATACCGGTTGCCGGGACACTGAGACGAAGATGTTACGGAGTAGATGTGAGGCACTTTGTCAGCTTGGCGCCACCCTTGACCCTACGGAAGCCGCATAGACCTTCCCGGCCGAGCTCCGCAAAAAGCTCAACCACATCTCCCATCCCACGCCCCATCCATTGACGCCTGTCATCCCCGCCGTACACTTCACGGCTTCTCTTGGTAGCGATTCTTCGGTAGTCTCCACCATGTTCCGCTCACTGGCACCCCGCGCCATGCAGAGGGCGACGCGGCCCGTCTCCCAAAAGACATTTTGCGCATCCAACATCTACTTCCAGAACCGGTTACGACGAGGCTATGCGTCGGAGGCTGGTAAGTCGCATTACTACGAGGTTTAGAGGGGATCATGTGCTAATTCTTGGATAGAGGACAAGGACCTAGTCATCATCGGTGGTGGTGTCGCAGGCTATGTCGCAGCCATCAAGGCAGGACAGGCGGGCATGAAGGTTAGCGACGACAAACATGGCGATTGCGCAGTTCAAAAGCTCACACGGCGATAGGTCACCTGTATCGAGAAGCGTGGCTCCCTCGGTGGAACCTGCTTGAACGTCGGCTGCATTCCCTCAAAATCGCTCCTGAACAACTCGCATCTCTACCACCAGATTCTCCACGACACAAAGGGTCGCGGTATCGAAGTCGGCGATGTCAAGCTCAACCTCCCCGCCATGATGAAGGCGAAGGACACCTCCGTGTCCGGCCTCACCAAGGGAATTGAGTTCCTTTTCAAGAAGAACAACGTCGAATACATCAAGGGCACTGGCGCATTCCAGGACGAGCACACCGTCGCTGTCAACCTGACCGAGGGTGGCGAGACCACCGTCCGCGGCAAGAACATCCTCATCGCCACTGGTTCCGAGGCTACACCCTTCCCTGGCTTGACCATCGACGAGCAGAAGGTCATCACAAGCACTGGCGCTATTGCGCTCCAGGAAGTGCCAAAGAAGATGACTGTCATTGGCGGTGGTATCATCGGACTTGAGATGGTACGAAAACCGATCTGATTTGCATGGCATTTCTAACGAATTATAGGCCTCCGTATGGTCGCGTCTCGGCTCTGAGGTTACCGTTGTCGAGTTCTTGGGTCAAATTGGTGGCCCTGGTATGGACAACGAAATCGCCAAGCAGACACAGAAGATCCTCACAAAGCAGGGTCTGAAGTTCAAGCTTAACACCAAGGTTACCGCCGGTGAGGTTCACGACGCCGGCGTTAACGTCAGCGTTGAGGCCGCCAAGGGTGGAAAGGAGGAGACCGTACGTCCAGCGCATGCATCTGTGTTTAGAGAGAATGCTAACCATTACAGATCGACTGCGACGTCGTCCTCGTTGCCATCGGTCGCCGCCCATACACCTCCGGTCTTGGTCTGGACAACATCAACCTCGAGACCGACGACAGGGGCCGCTTGATCATCGACCAGGAATACCGCACCAAGATTCCCCACATCCGCGCTATCGGAGACTGCACATTCGGACCTATGCTTGCCCACAAGGCTGAGGAGGAGGCTGTCGCCGCCATTGAATACATCCACAAGGGTCACGGCCACGTCAACTACGGTGCCATTCCCTCCGTCATGTACACCCACCCTGAAGTCGCCTGGGTCGGCCAGAACGAGCAGGAGCTCAAGGAGGCCGGTATCAAGTACAAGAACGGAACCTTCCCCTTCTCCGCCAACTCAAGAGCCAAGACCAACCTCGACTCTGAGGGTATGGTCAAGTTCCTGGCAGATGCTCAGACTGACCGGATATTGGGTATCCACATCATTGGTGCCAACGCCGGTGAGATGATCGCAGAGGGCACTCTTGCTCTCGAATACGGTGCCAGCTCAGAGGGTGAGTCGAATATACCATCTATCTTTGCAGAACAAAGCTAACAATGCCCCAGATGTTGCCCGCACATGTCACGCTCACCCCACTCTCGCTGAGGCGTTCAAGGAGGCTGCCATGGCCACCTACGACAAGGCTGTTCACTACTAGATTCCCCTTTTTTGGTCCGGCTTTCCCTTTCTGCATCAGCGACATGATGTTCGAGCTCTCAAGCGCGCGAGCAGGGAGTTGTGAATAGTATTTTGTAGAATATATCTGATGCGTCATGCTTGCCAATTGAGTTTTCGGGATTGATGTGCATGTGATGATGCCCGCGGGTGGAGCCGGCAAGGCTGAGGCATCCCTGCTAGTGGCGTTTTGTCGCGTGCACGTCGTAACGCGTACCGCGATTTGAGATGCGGAAATCAATTACGCTCGCGTTTCCGCTTTCACGCATTCCTACCCCACACAAGACGACATGAGTAACGACGAGATTGAACAGCGCTGCACTGTGCTACGACAGGAACTGAAGGTATGGGAAAAGAAGTTCGCCACCGAAAACAATGGTCGGAAGGCGGGACGCGATGATATCAAGGCCAATGCCGAGATCTGTACGTATAGAGCGACACCAGTAGCACTGGTGTCCTGCTAAACATGTGCAGCACAAATGTACAAGGAATACAACAAGCTACGAGTACGATTATCCAGCAAAGCCGCGCCGCAGACCCCCTCGAAGCGCGCCCCAAGCCGAAAAGCGAGCCTCGATGTCCAACGCACACCAAAAGCCGCGCCCAAACCCAATCTGTCCACGCCGATGAAGAGGAAGAGGGAGGATGAAGATACACTAGAGAACGTGGATTACGCAGCCGAGCTGCTCTCTCCACAAGGACCTTCCGTCATAGGACCCACGCCTCAGCGCGATGGCATAGTGCTAGGTCTCTTCGACCAGCTCCCGTTCGCGCAAGGCACCCCGAGCAGACCGAGGACTGTACTAGGAGATGTAGGACTAAATGTACCACAAACACCGAGTAGGAGACTACAAGACGCAGCAAGCGAGACGTCGCTGGAGTCAAGAGCACGGGGGGAGCGGACCCCGCTGTCGGCCGGGAAGCGATTCCTCCTGAATCAGTTCGTCACACCAAAGAAGAGGAGGTTAGACGAGCAGGGTACACCGTCATCTACAACCAGAGGCCTAGCTACACCTGCTTTCCTGAAGAGAGACAATGTTCTGAGCGCTATTGGCGAAGAGGAGGAGGAACCCATATCGCGGCCAGCGCCTTGGATGCGCCGTGGCCTTGGGCGCAGTCTGAGCTCTATGATACAAGCCATGAGGAAAGACGAGGAGGACCAACTTGACAAAGAGGCGGATATTATGCGCGAATTGGAAATGGAGGAACAAGGCATCACCGTACCCAAGAAGTCTAAAGCGCCGCAGATCTTGATCGAAGATAGCCAGGCGGCAATGCCCCTAGGCCCGGACCGAGGCCTTGAGTCTGATGAAGACAGCGAGGAAGAGCCACAACTTGGTCGTGACGGCAAGCCGCGAAAGGCTTGGAAGAAGAAGGGCTTGAAGAGGCAGACACGGCGAGTGATAAGTAAGATGTGCCGTTTCCATCGAACGGGCTACAAGACTAACAAGTTCTCAGTGCGTCCGAACGTCGTAAAGCCCAAACCAATACCAGCCGTACAGACACATGACGAATTAGACGAGGAGCAAGCAGCCGTCCCTGAAACACAAGTACCAGCAGACATAGCAGACGAGTTTGGTTCTGATCTGGATGGAGACTCCGACTACGCGAGTGACGCTTCACATACCCCGAGGAGACGGAAAGTGCCAGCAAAGAAACCAGAGCAAGCAAAGGAGAAGCCGGTCAAAGAAGGCGTCCTGAAGACGGCGGCCCGAAAGATCAAGGCTACGGCAAATGCCAATTATCGGAGACTCAACATCAAGGGCAAGGCAGCGACTGGTGGAGGTGGAAAGGGAAAGTTTGGGAGAAGAAGATAAGCCGAAGGGACATGATTTGACAATATTCTGTCTGACGGTGGTGAGATGTGTTGGAACTACGAACCGGTCAGGCCATGGACATGTCTATATGCCCCGATACGGTACTCTGGGTAGAAGATTTTCACACAAGTAATCTCTACGGTAGCACAAGGTAAGGCGTGGCGTGCTGACTACCCAATCGGTCATGCAAGGCAGACTCTAAAACGTGCAAGAAGGAATGTCAGCTGCAGTATCGCAAACAGAAGTAGACCAATACCAAAGCATACCAGTTGCCAATAGTGATATTCCCACGCTGGGACAATGTGACCGGCTAGGTCATCTGCGTGTGTTGGTGCCTGGCACGCGTGGGATGTCAGGCTTATATCTTGAAAAGTGTTTAAATCGTACTGTTTGCGCTCATGGATATGTTCAGCGTATTTGACAGCAAGTGAAAACTATGGCATATATTCGTTATAGGACGTTTGAGGGTTATGACGCGCCGTGGCGGTCGGTGAGTACGCAGCCCACGCTAAGGCCAGCACCTCCGACGCCGACGGTCCCCCGACGTAAACCACCGAAGCTTCCACTCGCCGCAACAAACACCCCAACCCGACCACGCCATCAACCCGCCCAATCCCCGCGCTCACCCTCCCCATCATCTACAACCACCACCAAAAGCGAGACACCGCACACCATGGCCGAAAAGGAACTCTCCAGCGTGCTCCAGCAGCTCCACCAGACGCTCAAGTCGCACAACTACCAGCAATCCACCTCATTACTGAGCAAAGCCAAGATCGCCCTCCTCAACCTCAACGCCCTGATCCCACAAGAGAAGTCCCCGCGGAAACACCTGCAGCTCGCGCGTGAGACGCTCGAACTCGGCGCCATCATCTCCATCCGCCTCAAAGACACCGAGTCCTTTACCCGCTACTTCCAGCAGCTGCAACCCTTCTACTCTTTGCCAGAGTCCACACTTCCCAAGGATGGTAGCCAATCGAGCAAGGTCACGGGGCTGTACCTGTTGCTGCTGCTGAGCGAGGGCGACTACGCGGGTTTCCACACGCTGCTCGAGACGCTCGAGGTGGCGGCCGCCCAGGCGAGCGCGAAGCTAGAGGCTGATCCGTTTATCCAGTATCCGATTCGTCTGGAGCAGGCGCTTATGGAGGGGAGCTACGATAAGGTGTGGGTTGAGACGAAGAGTGAGAGGGTGCCTGGCGAGGAGTTTGCGCTGTTTACTGAGGTACGTCATTATTGTAGTTACCACCAAACACACCATATCCTTCATAAGTCAGACCGGACTATCTGCTAACACGTCGTAGATCCTCATCGGAACCATCCGCAAGGAAATCGCTTCCTGCTCCGAGCGCGCATACCCCTCCATCCCCATCTCCGACGCCAAATCCCTCCTCTTCCTCGACTCGGAAGGCAGCGTCGTCAACTTTGCGAAGGAGAGCGGTTGGGTTGTCAAGGACGGCAGGATATACTTCCCCCAGCAGGAGGACGAGTATCTGAACAGGGATATTTTGGTTACGAGTGATCAGGTTATTGAGAATACGCTGGGGTATGCGAGGGAGTTGGAGACTATTGTTTAAGGGACAACGAGGCTGGTGGTGCAGAGGAAGAATGGAATGGGGTGGTGTACGATATTCGCATCAAGACACGTGGAGGATGGAGGATGCAGTGTGGAGTGTACTGGTAGCAGGCTATGTGCTTGGCTATAGCCTTACGATGAAGAGCAAGAACAATGACAAAATAAGAGTAATGATCATCATCACCACCATCTCCTCAATGATGTCCAGGCACGTCGTCTCCACAGCACCCATTTGCGGGTATCGCTCAGTATTTGGATTGCTATCGGAACACGTCCCAAAACCACCACACATGCATCGATCACATGTAGGTTTGGGTTTAATAAGGACTGTCCACAACTCTCTTCTCCATGAGGGTTTGAAGTATATTCTTCAGCAGGGAACATGCAAGCGATGTGGAAGTCTTTTGACTACAACATCGCGAAATCTGTGTTGTTGTTTTTTTTTGAAAAAACCAGCAAGGCAACTACAGTCATGTCCAAACAACCTAAGGCTTTTGATATCGCGAAACGCAGTCGTTTTGGTGTAGTGAAGAGGCAGTGAACTACTGTTTATGGTTCAGTTCTCAGAGCAGCACACACATGGCCAGAACAACCATTTATTTTGGTTCGAAGCAACGGAGGTATTAAAGAAAAGGACGTAGAGTCTTCGCAAGTCCAATGCGCATTTATAATAGTTTCCTTCGCGCAGAGCCACCACCGTGCAACTAGATCATCGGTGTTTGAGACCGACAAACATGAACTGGGCGGCTATGGTGTTCTGGCCAGATCATTTGTTGTACCCTTTTTTTACATTGGGGGAGAAAGAGGAGGCAGACTCCATAGAAATGGTTCCATTTTGATTTTGGTAAATGAAGAATTGGAAGGTGGTATATAAAGAAAGAAGACCGGCGGAGGAGAGGGGTTTTATATGTAGATGGTATTCCTCAAGGACGGACATGTTGTGAAGCTGAAGGTGTTTCGGACAGGGAAAGGTCTTGGTGATGGAGGAAGTGCGATTTCTCCTGCAGAAGACATGACATATGTGGACACCTATTTTAGAGGGGTTTCTAATAGAAGCTGGTTAACCTGGGAACTGCGAGGCTGATTCATCGAGCAGACAGATATTGGTTTTGGAAGAAAGGATCTTGGTTTATGAACTGCCGCACGATAACTTTTGCATTCGAAGCTACCTGCATGTACGGCTTGACGAACTATTTTTGGAAAGAGGATAGATACCAACACATTGAAAGCACCCAGGATGTTTTTTAGAAAAGAGATAGAGGAGGTGTGATGGAGTGTCAGAGAAGGAGGAAATGGTGTTTATATAGCCCGCTCCTCTCGAGTCTGCTCATCGGCAGGTGATTAGAGGATTTTGATGTCGTATTGCGCAATCAACACAGCACAATCTCCATATAACCTCTCTCGGCCCGTTTTGAGTCCCTGCCTTTGCCTCGAAGACATGAAAGCTTCAGCCAATGTTTTTGGTACACCAGAACCCAAACATGGAACGTGTCATTATACTGTTCGGTGTTTGAAGAGTGACGAGTCATGAGAAGATAGCTCAGAGAAGAACCAGGTAAGAAGTTTTGATATATCGTTGTTCACTTCTCAGCTGGGTCATGAACAAAAGCGTCTGCTGTTTTGGAAAAAGAGAGAACAGAAAGCCATGGCTGCAGGCACTCGGGGTTCTGGTGAATCTCGGAAAGTGTGTAGTATGAAGGAGAGAGGACAGCCGAGGAGGGCGAGTATTTATGTTCAACTGCTCCCAGTTTCTAGACTGGCCAAAGAAGGCTACAGCCCCATCAGGTGTATCTTGCAAAGTTTCAATTTCCGCACTCAGGAACATGTATACAGTGACTCTGTGTCTTGTTCCAAGTGCTTTCCCAATATGCGTTTCTGTTCATGTTGTTTGGAAGCGAGAGATGTTGGCGGAAGAAACGGGGAAGAACTCATCGTGGTCTTTGCGATTTGTTTTGATCCGTTTCTGGGTCGGTCCATCGATTTTGGTATTGATGGCTTGGAGAAGAAGAGGGCAGGAGCACATGGATGGTTACTACGCACGTTTTAGGTAAATATGCAAAGTGGTGTGGAGCGAAAAGCAAAGAGAGATGTCGAAGGAGAGAAGTATTCAAGCACTTCTTGCCGGGCTCGTGCACCGACTCTTGGCCCAGACCGAGCATGGGTGATAGCATGACCCCGGGGCACAGTTCTCATGTTCCAGACGTGGTTTTCTTTTGAGTACTTCCACAGCTAGGATCTCGCGTTATCCCACAACCAGTCTTTTCAAGCCATGACCAGATCTCGAGCAGATTTTATTACCGCAGAGACCATTCTCCATGTCCCAGTTAAATAATGCTTTCAGAGTTGGACACAAGTTTTGAGAGTCAAGAGTCAGAAACAAGAAGAGGGAGAGACATTTGAGTTGCGCCATCTCCTGCTCCGTTCATCGTAAGCTACTGTTCATATTTTTGGAAGAAGAGCGAAACCAGGCACATGGGCGGTGTCAACGAAGTTTTTGGAAAAAGACTGTAGGTAAATGTTGTTGAAGAAGACAAGGAAAGAAACCAGAGTAGAGGCTGATTTATAGTCCACCGCGATGACTACGGAGCGGACAGGAGGCCAAACATCACGATTTTCAAAGTGTCTTTTGGAAAATTCCATTGTTGCCTCGGTTTTTAGATTAGAGAAGTGAGAGTGGCCTCTTTATGTATCTGCTAAATGACTCTTTTTCGCGCAAACACGGTTAATCCCTGGCATTCTTTTGAGCCCTGCTCAAGTCCAATTGGTAAGTGAGTCCGTTGGTTTTGGCGTGTGAAGCTCACACACCGAAGAAGCGCAGCACATAAGATGTCTGCCTATATAGTTTTTGTTTTCGTGCAGACTTCAACATGAGATAATGATACAGTGGTTTATAACCACAGTACTCCAAACTCAGGAACATATAAAGTGAAGTTTGCGTTTTGAAGTAGACATGAGGCCGTGCAAGCGAATTTTGGAAAAAGAGGAGACAGAAAGGCCAGACGCCATGGGTTACTCTCGCAAAAGTTTTTGGTGTTTGAGCAGAAAGTAAGTGAGTGAGGAGAAGAGAGAGGTACCATAGCAGAAGACTTTATAGTCGAAGGTGTGGGATCGGAGTCTTCAAAAACCGGCCCTGAACCGCCATGAGTGTATTTTGATGAACTTGGATGAGTAGCCTTCCACCTTACATCGCTTGTAACTTGGTAGATTTTGCGCCTCCCACTCATACGGCCAACGCCTTCAGTCAAACACCACGCCCATCCGTCCCTTGGCCTTATGCGCATTCATCAGCTCCACCATCTTCGGCACCTCCTCCAGCTCAAACGTCGTCATATGCGGCGTGATGTTGTGCTTCGCCGAGAACTCCACTGCCTCTCTCATATTGTAGCAAGCTGCACACAATAGTCAGTATCTCCACTTCATCGTTCACAAAAACGAAAAGTGAACTTACTCCCGTTACTCGACCCCTTAACCTGATATCTCCCCAACGCAATATCCAACCCATTAAACTCCAACGGCTGCTGCGGAATCCCCACCACCATAATAATCCCCTGCCCCGCCTTGACAATGGCGGGACAATCATCATAACTCTTCTTGCTCGCCGTGAAGTTCACAGCCGCGTGTACACCACCTTTTGTAAGCTCTACAATCTTCTTCTTCCAGTCCTTGTCGGCCATGGAGTTGAAAGTATAGTCCGCGCCGCAGATGCGCGCTTCTTCTATTGCGTCGTCGGTGATGTCGATGGCGATGACGTTGTGGCCCATGGCTTTGGCGTATTGAATGCCCATGTGGCCTAGGCCGCCGCATCCGATGACGGCGAGCCAGGAGCCGGCGGGTAGTTGGCAGTCGGCGATGCCGTGGTAGGCTGTTACGCCTGCGCAGAAGAGGGGTGCTGAGGCCTTGGGATCGACTGTTGAGGTATGTTAGCCTGCGGTTAGTATTCTGGTTCTAGATCAGATATGACTGACGGTTCTCAGGGAGGATGATGGCTTCCCTAGCATCTACGACCGCGTATTCGGCGAAATAGCCGTCGGCGCTGAACCCTTGTATCTTGGTCTCGCCTGTTGCGCACCACGCATTATGTACGTTCTTGCAGGCGTAGCATACGAAGCAGCAGTCGACTGCGCAGAGGAAGCCGACCGGGTCACCTTCTTTGAACGTTCGGGCTAACTCTCCCGAGCCGGTTGATACTACTCTGCCGGTTCCTTCGTGGCCGATGGTGACGGGGTTCTTGCCCAGAATCAGACCTTGGTCATTGGGCTCGAAGAGCATGGCATCCGTGTGGCAGAGGGATGCGCTACCCATCTTGACCAGAATCTCATGTTCGCGCGGCGTCGGGATGGGTATTTCGTTGAGGTGGAGCTTGTTGTCCCGCGCATCGTACTGTTGCGCACGCATGGTCTTCTTCTCTGGCATTGAACCCATGATGGGTGTAGTTAAGGTATGGAGGATATGCTGGGTATGTTTCGAGTGGAGTTGTGTGACGGGAGCGTGAATGTCACCTGCGCGTCAATGCTGAAGGGGAAAGAGCAAAGGGAAACCAGGCAATAGCGACGGAGAATAAATTGAGCAAAATTTCCGACACGTCGTGTAGTGGAGCCATGTAGATATATCTACCGCGTGCAACGGTCGGGAATGGTCTACCGCTGCATGACAGTGGAGTGAGGGTGATCATTCCCGATAGTCGAGGTGATAATAACCCCGCGGCGCAATGCGAACCCCGAGATGACATGCACCACGTACCAGATAGGTAAAGAAGAATCGTTGATGTATTAGTAGTATTATCTCGATCGGGCGTAACAAATAAAAAATCTAAACTGGGTATACAAAAAGGGTATATGCTAACGAGATCGTAGAGCGAAGCGCAAGGCTTTTGGGCAACAAAGGGAACAAGAAAACGCGTATCAAAGATTGCTTCTTCCAGTGTAGGGCGCAAGGTGGAAGACAGCCCCGCACCTTCCCCCGTCACTCATGGCTCGGCAGGCCGGATCTAGACTCCGAGCTGCCTCCGAATCATGCGTGGGCCGGGGTGTGCACCGGCATTGCTTCCTTCCTGTCCCCAATCTGGTGGTATCGATGTTGTATCTCTTTTTCTTTCGTAACAATGGGTATCTTTTGAAAATTGTTTGTGGCGGGCGGGTGCGTATCCAATTTTTGGAGGCGACGTCGTGGATAGGCGCTGCGAGGTTTGTGTCGCAGCGACCGCGCCTCTCTGCGAAGCCTTCAATGGTCATGTTTGGCCATTGTGGTGTAGGCGACGGGCAGTCGATAGAGTGCGTTAGACACGCACCCAAGGTAGGAAGCGAGCCCAGGTGGCCTTCTTCTTCTGCACAGGCGGCTTCTTTTCAAGATTGGCCATGTAGAGCGCGTAGCTTCGCTCCATCTTCTCAAAGGCCTCTGCCTTGGCCTTTTCGCAATCAAGCGGGTCATGCTCCCAGTCGGGGTTGCTTTCTTGCGTGTGGTCGCCGCGGTAGCGCGGAGAAACCGATGGCCAACCGAAGTCTCTGACAAGGAGTTCTGTGGGCGGAGGTGGCATCTCGAGCTTTTCATCAATAACTGAAAGGTTCGTTACGCTGTAGGAGGAGGAAGAGGAGGAGGTGGATGAAAGCGACATGATGGCGGGTGGTGGGAGTGAAGTGCGGATTGCGACGCGTAGGTGGGCAGTTGATGATGACGGCACGGGTGTGGTACGTGGACGACGCGAAAGAGAGACCGACAAGAGAGCGAATGTAGAATTATAGAGAGTGAAGGAAGATATTATGGGGGTGCTATGTCATGGCCCGCTGGCGATGGGTTGGGGTGCGTTGTCCAGAGGTGCAAAGGGCAGGAAAGCCTTGAAAGTTGCGCGGCTCAGCCTGGGAGATTGCCCAGTCAGTGCGCCAGGGGCGGTTGGTAGCCGGCGCCACACATTCCTTCCAAGAGTACGGCATCCTCCAGCTAGCGACATTAGATCGATTTCCGGCTGTGGAACGATGCAAGCCATGACGTGCTAGCTGCTGATCGTCCCTGTGCGTTAGATTAGCGCGCCCATCTAGAACATGCATGCACGTTTCAGCGTCTGGTTTGCATTGCCATCTATCGCTACCACCCTCCATGCCACTCTACTTGCGTCGCAAAGTCAACGTCTTGTCCAGGTTGAATGCCGCTGAAATCACCGCCAGGTGGCTGAACGCCTGTGGTGTGTTGCCCAACTGCTCCCCCGAGCGCGCAATCTCCTCCGAGAAGATGTGCAAATGATTTCCGAAACTTAGCATGTTTTCGAAGATAGTTACCGCCTGTAACAGGTACTTCTCGTTGTACGCGCCAGCCTGTGATGTCAGTAAAAAGCAAAACTCTGGGTTGCAACGCAGACCGCTTACCCTTGTCAACGCCTCGACGAGCCAAAACGTGCACATGCTAAAAGCGCCTTCTTGCCCACCCACGCCATCGTCGCTCAGGGCGTGATTGTACCTGTACACCAAACCGGTACTCGTCAGCCCGCCCTTCTCAGGAGCCTTGAGTATGCGGTCGAGAGTCTTGAGGAAGCGCGGATCAGTCGGAGATATGAAGAAGACCAGAGGCGCAATCAAGACCGCCGAATCCAGGATATCATTCGACTCGTAGCTCTGGATGAAGCACTCCAAGTCGGTGTTGTAGCCCTTCTCCATGACTTCCTCGTAGATCTCATCGCGGACCCTGTACCACTCGGCTCGATGCGGACATGGAAAGCTCCTCTTGTCTGCCAGGCGCAATGCCCGATCCAGGGCTACCCACAGCATCATCTTGCTGTATACAAAGTTCTGCTTCTTACCGCGGACTTCCCAGATCGACATGTCGGGCTCTTTCCAGACAGTACATACGTAGTCCGCGATCTCTCGGACAAGGAGCCACTGATCATATGAGATGGGACGCGAGAACCTATTAACGAGGTAGATGCCATCCATCAACTCCCCGTAAATGTCAAGCTGTACATGGAAAGCCGCGCCATTGCCGATCCGGACCGGTTGGCTAGCCCTGTATCCCTCCAAGTGGGGTAGTTCGAGCTCTGGTATGTCTGTGCCGCCCCAGATGGTCATCATGATTGGCAAAGCTCCTTGCCGCGCTTTGGCCTCTTTGACACGTTGGAAGATGTAGCTTATGTAGGCTTCAGCTTCATGGCTAATACCCATCCGGAGAAAGGTGTAGATGGTGAACGACGCATCGCGCACCCAGGAGTAGCGGTAGTCCCAGTTTCGCGATCCACCAAAGTCCTCGGGCAGAGAGAAAGTCGGTGCAGCAACGATTGCTCCGCTTGGCTCGAAGGTTAGCATCTTGAGAATCAGCAGACTCCGCGTAACCACCTCTTCCCATCGGCCTTTATACTTGCTCTGCTCTATCCACCTGACCCAGTACATTTGGGTGTTGGTCTGCAGCTCTTGAACTTGTTCAGTCTCAATTACGTCTGGGCTGTGGTCTTCCGCGTCGCGCAGTATGAAGGATACGGCTTGACCTTCGTTTAAAGTGAAAGCGGCCGTGACACCATCGCCCAGGTCTTGTAGCTCCGGTGACTTCTCAAAAACCACTCTTGGGCAAACGCCGTCGGGTTCATCCCCACAATCGATCGTTGCGTTGAGCTCCAGGGAGAGGTCTTTTGATTTGAAGATGACACGTTGCAGGCAACGTCCTTGACCAGTCTTGCCCATATCGACAATCTCGGTCGTATGCTTGTCCTGCGCGTAGTTGAAAGCAGGGAAGACCTCGACGCACACGTCAACTTTGCCCCGCATACATTCTACCCGCCTGACTAGCCACTTCTTCAGATCGGGACGTTCTGGTACGCTTCCTGTATGGTTGCTCGCGAGTACGTTCGCGTGATACTTTTCGTCCCAGTTCTTGTCATTCGGTCTAGGAAAGAAGTCCACGACGTTCATGACACCCTCCTCCTTCAGGTAGCGTGTTTGGAGAATATTGCTCGCAGGTAGATACTGCTGTTTAGTCGTACATGTATCGTCGCCGATGGGCCCTATGCTGAAGTGACCGCCCTTTTCCTTGTCCAGAATGCGACAGAAGACAGACGGGGAGTCGAAGTAGGGCCAACACATGTAATCTGGAGTAGGCGTTCCAAGTCAGTATGTGTTTGACATACGGTTCGCAGAATTTACATACCGATTCCTCCGTCTGTTGCGACCATGGCGCATGTTCTCATATTTCCAATCAGCCCATAGTCTTCTATGGGCATGTAGCCGTTTGCCGAGCGTCTTGAGCTGGAGGTCTGCGGTCTTGATGCGACCCTCTTCATCTTTGGATTCTGCATGTTCTCTTCCTTGCGACTGTGTTGTCGGTATAGTTCAGTACCGCTATCTTTATCCAACGGTAAAGACGGGCGAGTGGACGTTGTATTGATGACATCCTGAAGTAGCCTCTTTCCGGGCGAGCCGGAATCTGCTGTGGCGCCGGTAGGTTTGGACATTGTCAGTGCGCTAGTCCGGAATGATTGGATCTTTGTGAGGACTGCTGCAAGCGGAAGAATGGAAGCGGGCCGATCAGATTGTACAGATCATCGTGATGCTTTGTGGTTGCCTCGGCCGATGAATGACTGTGCTGTGACGTCAGACGCTCTTACCTGTCAATGGCTCGACCTCGCAACTTCTACCTTCACCCGGGCAGATGCCCAGGCAGCTACCATCTGCATCAACTCCGCCCATCGTACAGTGTTTAAATGATGCTCGTGGAGACATTCTCAGACCTACATGTCGCTTAGTATCAGGCTAAGGGTCGCAGTAACGCTACGGTTAGCCTTCTAGCCTGCCCAGGTGCCGACACTACTCTAAATCTCCAACTATTATTTCGTCGCTCAAAGCTTGGGCATCATATTTGAATCGGACATCACCGGTGCCGTTCGACGGGCGACGTCTTGTACGATGTACTTATGGATTTTTGGTTGCGCGATCAGCATTGCAAGACAACATAACTGCAAGACCACCACTGTCTGGTATTGGGAGGGAGCAGGTTTTCCGACCCAAAAATCTAGTTTCTGATAGATATCATTCAAAATGCAGAAGTTGTAGGTGGTTCATCGCTATCTAGATCCACTAACGCAGTACCAAGGTACCAATAGACGGCAGCCGAAGGACGGCCACTCAGCCATATAAGTAAAGTGCAGGGCGATATAGAAATACAGTGCACGCGTCTAAAGACATCGCATCATCGAACATCTCAATATCCCCATGTCCCAAAAGATCGACTTCTCGACCCAACGCAATTATACCCACCACTCCGAACCGCGGCAAAGACATCATGGATCCAAACCAACCTTCCCCGGATGGCACTTGCCATTTCTTCCGACTCCCTGCCGAGCTCAGAAATATAGTCTACGAGTACACTCTCACAAACCCAAAAGGTGTGCTATGTCGCGAAGAACCACCCAACAACTCCAGAATATTCCGCTTCTACGCGGTCCCTGTCATGGAAAAGAGACCTTCCAAAAAAGAACGCGAGCAAGATTGGTATGCAGCACAGCTCGAAAAAGGCCTCGAAACCGCCATGGAGATCAACCAGCTCAGACATGTTTGCCGGCAACTGGAAGAAGAGACCAAGAACATCGTTGTATGTCGCAATGATCTAGTGTTTGCATGCGGTCCACTTGACCTATTGAACTTCCTCGAAGAAGTTCCCATGACCCTGCATAGTTATCTCCGAGAGATGACCGTATGGGAACACCGTCCCCTCCTTGTACGCGAGTTCATTGCAGACAAACGTTGGCGTTTGATCGCTCGTATCTGCGAAGAATATTACGCCTTTACCATCCGGATGATCTGGCCTTCGCTTATGGAGAAGAAAAGTATACATACTTGTAGCTGTTGGATCATACGCAAGATCGTGGCACTTGCGGTTCATGCCCGAAAAGATAGGACTCTTATCAGTAAGATGAGCGATGTTGGATGGTGGCGGAACATACTATTAAGAACAACGGCGCTCGCGCATGTAGACCCAAAAACAGTCATACAAGGAGACTGGAAGTGGTCTGGAAGTATCAGAATGTTCCCTTCACACGAGCCATTTCCGGAGCATCGGTTCAGGCTCTGCTTGGGCCTTCACCCGTTACAAGAGCAGGAGTTGGAAAAGTGTATCGCAACGATGAAGAGAGTCTTTGAAGATGGGATATAGATACAAAGACGATAACATGCCGAATACATGGAGAACTGAAATGGCGGAAAGGGAAGAAGACAACACATGTATACGACATGTGGTCAGGATTCGCGAGCGAACAGCGCAAACATGGACAGAATACAGGATCGAGTAGAGGCAACTATGGCTATGCACACAATGTCCAGCTTCGCCTGTCAGTCTCAGTATCATACACACTGATTCTCTCAACTTCCGTTGGAATGATCTGCCAACACATCGTATACGTCTACAAACCACTCGCATACGAGAACTGCACACATCCAACCACCTCGCAGCGCCACTTTCCTCTCTCAATTCCCTATCATCACCAAAACCCTCCTAAGAAAGACACCCCCAACAAACAAAATGTGCACATCATTCCACACCTACTACCTTATCCGTAGACGAGAAGCCTACGGCCCTGGCCCCAACAAAGACATACCCTGCGTAGACGAAGACTTCCATCAATGCCAAAAAGCCAAAGATAGCGGTCAGAACTGCACCGAGCCTGTCATGATACCTGTGGTACGCGGGATACCGAGGCATATAGTGATGAAGAAGGGGGATAGGCCTACTGTGTGGAGCAGTGCGGGTTGTAATGTTATGTGAGAGGTGCGATGTCATGCATTCAGGGGGTCGTTCGTATGAAATATTTGATATGAGGCCACCTTCTAAAATACCAACAACACATAGGTCTACTCATTGCTTGCCTTCATAGTCCCTCTTCCACACCTCCCTAAAGCTCTCCTTATCCACAGCGAACTCCTCGAGGAAGTCCCTCTCGAGATCGTGCGTCCGACGACCCAGCAGCACCAGACTGTGCAGCGGCTTCCCCAGATCCGCCTCACACAGCTGTGCCAATGTTCCAGCAACAATCTTCTCATCCTCAGCACCAACCCGCGCAACACCCACAGCCAGACTCTCCTTGGTGTAAGCACCCTCCTGCTTGACATCCTCCTCAATCTCCAGCATCTGCTGCGCGCACTGCGCAACAGTCATGTACCGCGGCGGCTCGTAGATCTTGCGTCCGCGCGCCATGTTCTCCAGACTCTGCTCCTTGACCTTGATGTCGAGGAGGACGAGCGTGTGTAGGCCGATGGAGACGTTCTCCTTGATGCGGTCGTAGAAGGAGGCGGGCTTCCAGTTGTCAAGGAAGAAGACCATAGAGACTGTTTGCCCAAAGTTGTAGAGTTGCAGACCGGTCGTACCAATCGAGGTCAGGATGCTGGCGTTGGGGATGGAGCGGGTGGGGATAGAGAGTTCGCGAGCGCGGAGGACGAGGTCGGTATGTGTGGTCGCTCTGTTCGGTATTAGATGATTGAAATATATATTTATAGCGGAGCATACCCGAATGGATCGCCTACGACGAGGAATGCGACGTCGACTTTATCAGCATCTTTGAGGATATCGTCGCTGGACGACTCGACCATTTCGCGGTCGGCTATGATGACTTCGCGGCCATAGAAAGCTTCCTACTGCCGTGATAATTAGTTTCCCAGTGCCTCTCCCATCAATCGCATCTTCGACTCACAAGCACATCCTTCTCCACCAGCAGCACCGCCGTGTACGCCTCGAGGTAGACGCGCTCCGCCTTCTTCACGATATCCAAGCCCTTGACAGTGATGTCCTTTTCGTCCGCCAAGCCGAGACCCACGAGATACAGCATGATGGGCAGTTGTGACGCGTGGGGTGAGAGTCGTGGTGGGGTTGTTCGCCAAATTGACAAAAAGTTAGGTGGGGCTGATGATTTGCATGTGGTAGGGCTGAGCGTGCCCGGGCCAACCCGTGCTGTCGCATCAGGCATCGCCTGAAATCGCGCTAGTAGACCGCAAACCGCGTCCATCCCCAGACTCCATTCACATTCCTCGCCGCGCCCCACGCCTCTTGTGTTCGACTTTCTGTTTTGTATAGCTGTAAGAAGTTGGCGACGCGCTTTGTATGATTATAGGAGCCTTTGGGCGACGGAGTAAGACACCATGTCGGACAAGGATAAGATGGCCAAGTATCGGACGGAGATCCAACAGGTTAGTCAATTGCATCTTCTTCTTGTGCTGTTTCCAAGGTTTTTCTTTGACACTCCAAACAAGAAAGAGATGGACTTTTGAAAGTATGGGTTGAACTACGCTGTCTATAACATCATCGACCTTTCCATCCTTCACTGTACACGAAGGACACTGTTACGCGCGCCTACCCAAGCATCAACGCAATTTCAGCTTTCGATCAAGTCATTTGAAGACTCTGGAAATTTCTTCCTACATCACGCCAACATTCATACATCGCATATGGGTTATGGTTCTTTTTCATTCGCAGTCACGTTACAGACGGACAGCCAACATGGCCCCAACTCTACTTCACCTACAATCGTCCCATCGCCCACTCCATCCCATCTAGCAAAGTCACAAGCGAGTTCTCAAAACGCTCACCCACAAGATGCCCCCAGCACTTGTACCACCCACACATTTCCTTGACTCACATCCCTCCCCCCAACTGTACTGCAGGAGGCCACCACTATGGCCTCTTCTACATCCTCCCCTGCGCTTTCTTCTCCCCCAATGTCTCGGCCCGAATCTCCAGAAGCTCTGCTACCATTCGAAATCGACCTCGACGTTGGCCTGAATCTAACGATCCCACAGATGATGTTCGTCTCCGGCGAAACCGGCGAACCCTCCCCCGAAACAACCACCCTGATCGAATCAATCGTCCAAGACCAAGTCCAGCACATGCTACGAGAATGCACAGCCCTAGCTACGCGCCGCGGCAGCAAATCCATATCCACAGACGACCTCTTCATGCTAATCCGGCACGACCGCGCCAAAATCTCTCGCCTTCGGCACTTCCTGCAATGGAAAGACGTGCGCCGCTCCGTCAAAGACTCAGACGACAAAGGCGGCGACGGCGGCGCAGACGTCGGAGCCGGAGACGCAGACATAGCTGCCGGCGTGGTAGGAGCAGGAGGCCCCGGCGCCGCCCCCGTCGACGCCTCGAAGAAAGCCAAGCGCGCAAAAGTTGATTTAGTCTGGGATGTGCATTCCTTCTTCACTGAATTCCCACCGCAAAAAGACGATGTCGAAGATGAGGAAGAAGAGGAAATGAACTACGCTACCCTCCAACGCCTCAAGAACGCAGACGAACGTACCAAGGACATGACGAGGGAGGAATATGTCCATTGGTCTGACTGCCGCCAAGCATCCTTCACCTACCGCAAAGGCAAGCGTTTCAAAGAATGGGCTGGGTTCGGCCTCATTACTGATTCCAAGCCTTCTGACGATATCATCGATATCCTTGGTTTCTTGACTTTTGAGATTGTGCAGACGCTTACGGAAGAGGCGCTCAAGGTCAAGGATGCGGAAGATCTCTATAAGAAGAATCATGGCGGTGAGCAGAATAGGCTTAAGAGGAAGAGGGAGCGTGGTCTGTTTGATCCGCCGGAGGAGGCGAGAGAGCCTGTGCAGCCGAGTCATGTGCAGGAGGGTTATAGGAGGCTGCAGAGGGGGAACAACAAGGCGAAGGCTATGCTCAACTTTACGAGGAACGTGCATAGGGCTGCACTCAAGCTGGTGAGTAATAACATGCGATGGGTGAGAATATGTACTGATGACACCTAGATCTAAAGGCATGGTCATGCGACCAAGGTTGGCTCAGCACGAGGTGTTTGGATAAGGCGCTTTGGTTGTTTGATACCCTAAGCAGGTAACAGGGTGTATGGCGTCCGTGTCATGGGAATTGGGTAAACCGGGGTACTTTCAGGAATGCGAATGAGAACCATTCAAGCAAGCATCACGCAATCATATCCACAGACAATGCATGAAAGCAGACCAACTCCAAGTTTGACTACTGGTTTCTAATTCCGATGCGCATATCCTTTTTGGTACACTCATAGCATCGGTGATCAGAGTGAGGGCAGCCTTGTCGGTCGAGTATGCATGGAGAGAAGAGTCCTTCACAGACGTAACATGAAACATGACCGCATATGCCCAGATAAAAAGGAGATTGACGCCCTCCTTTAACCTTGAAAAGACCCACGCCAGGTGTTCATCATGATATCCCGTGTTTACTCCGCATCGTCGCCAAACTGAGCTTGACGCTTCTGCTGGACACGCTCCTGCCTCCTCTCCCTCGCCGCCTTGGTCTTCGCACGCTTGGCGTCCATCTCTTCCTGGATAGCCCTCTCGCGGGCCTTCTCAGCCTTGGCCTTGTGGATCTACGATGCATGTCAGTAGCCGAGCATGGAGCGGGGTTTGACATAGTCATGATGTCATGGCGGACGTACGTGTTCAACGAGAGCACGCTTGTGCTTGAAGGTGTTACCCTTGGACAGGTGGTAGAGCTCGTGGTAGAGGTGCTTGTCGATCTTTCCGGCTGCACGGTACTTGACGAGGAGACGGCGGAGGACACGGAGACGGCGCATCCAGACGATTTGGCTATAGACATCCGCATCAGCAAACAGTCTCCTTCATCCTTCACTCCCTGCAATGAATCTCGCTCGAGTCCATTACGGGAGCGACATCGTGATTGCGTACCTTGGCATACGAGCGTCCTTGGTACCCTTCCTCTTACCGAAACCACGGTGTCGGCCAATTCGTCGAGCGGCGGTCAGCTCCCGGGCGCGGGCACGCGAGTGCATGGTGACGGGCTTGCGGATGATGAGGCCATCCTGGACGAGCTTGCGGACGGTCTGGCGGGAGTTGGCGTTGGCGATTTCGCTGGTCTCGTTGGGGTCGAGCCAGATCTTGCGCTTTCCGCAACCGACCACGGAGGCCGCGAGGCGCTTCTGAGTGCGGAGGTTGACCCTATGAGGCACAATCGGTCAGCATTTTGATCAATTGTACGGTCGTGGGCGATGGAAAGTGCTATCGTGAAAAGAGGGGTTCGCCACGTCGTGAGCGCCTGCTGAGCACCACTGCGAGTCGGCGGCGTGGTTGCGGGTGCGGAAGCGCTCTTCGAAGCAATGCTGAGGGTATGCAATCGGTATTCCTTACATTTTGTCGGGTTGGTTGTCCTGGAGGTTAGTATCGAGAGTCGCGGCAAGACGTTCGCAGAATATTGAGGATCCGACCTGGGCAGGTGCGCGTGATCGCTTAGAGCGCCAAGCTCGTCACGTGCCGGCCACTAGTCGTTTTACGATCCCGACCCCAGACACCAACAACACCATCAATGCACCCGCCAAAACAAAGACTACCGTTAATGCGTTACCATGGTCCTAAAGCATCGCGCATGAGCTTTCTGTCTGATCACAGAGTGCAATCGTGGCCTTCGTATCGCGAACTTCGACGCCAAAGTTTCAAGTCCCAAGATCAGCTGTGTGGCAACGTTTCGCGACCACTAGATGCGTAAATTAGGCACAATTACTACGTGAGTCAACGCCATATGGCCCCAAAGCTTATTCGTATGGGTAGATCGATGGTGTCGCAGCTTATTGCTGGACACTTCTCGTCCATGTGGTAACCTTGAGAAGCCCATCACGCGACAACACGCATACAGCGACATTGGCATCGACGATGGATGACGCATTGAGATCATCGACGCCTAGGCCATCGTGCTACGAGGTGTGCCGCATCTGTCATGGTGACTCATTTAGGATCATCACAAGCGAACTACTGCACCTGCGTTATTACCGCGGAGACTAAGGGTGGCAATCACCACACCCATCACACAAGTCAAGAAGCGTATGCTGTTTTAAACAGAGAACGCAAACAGATCGCGAGGAGCAGCGTTTATGTGCATTGCATATCTACTGTAACTTCAAGTCCTCCTCACTCAACACACCATACAGCTTCTCAATCTCCTGTCCAATGATGTTGAGATCATGGGCGAGCTGCCCAGTCACCAACGCGTACGCGTACAGCAACTCGTAATCTTCATCATTGGCAATGACCTTTCCCAGTCCACTCTGTCGGAACTCAAAGACCTTTGCTAGTAGACGATCTCGCGTGTGTTCGATATTAGGCAAGACGTCGTTGAGCGGGTATGCCAACTTCATTGAGGAGGCCATGACTGTGTACTGTTAGCCGATGCTCTGAAGAAAGCTTGTTAGGTGTGACTCACCAGAGAAGAGATGACTGATGCGCCAACTAAGGTCCGTCCACTCTTTCTTGGTATACCTCAAGACCTCTTTCTCGCCCTCTGAGGCCTTCACATCTTTGAGTATGACGACGTTCATAGCATGGAAACTATCCAAGATACGGCTGGTCGCGCCTAAAATGACTTTGAAACTCTTGTCTGGGAACGGGCCCTTGAGCTCGAACTCTGCGGCAGCTGATGCTCGCAGCGTGTCCAGATGAGACAGATACCGACGAAGTTCTAGTTCTTCGCGTTCGGACATGTACGTGTACGTCCGGCTTGTGCGTTCGTTGGCGTCGAGTAGGGTCTTCAGAGGCCCACGTTTCCAGATCAACCCCATCTTTAGCCATAATAGAGACGTGCCCTTCTTGACTTTGCGGCGCGCAGAGATAGGCCAGATGACTCTCGTCACTATGATACCCCATATGCATCCAACCATCACCGCAACCACACGGTGGAGTACAATCTCCCAGATCTCGGGTGAGATACCACCCTCATCGTCATCGTCGTCATCGTCCTTGACGGAGAGCGAGTATGCGTAAAGTGCAGAGAGATTGTAGGTCAACAGGATGAAGCGACCCATAGGCCCCTTGCCCTTCCCAACGATGATGTAGAAGCAGAACAGGGAGATGATCCAGCCGAAGAAACCCAAGACGAAGGCATGCTCGTCAGCGGCGATCCATGCGGCGATCGCCAGTATAGCTCCGAGACATGTACCAGCAAAACGTTGGAAACCAGTAGTATTGGAGGCACCGATGGTCATCGAGCACACCAACATGTATGACAACAAGCCCCACTCGCCACGCCAGTGACCGTAGAACCCTCGAGTCGACTGGATGAAGGACCACATGGCGTAGAGGACTGCGCCGATGCCAACCTTGACGGCATATTTGAGGTCGTCTCTTCTAAAGACGGCCAATGATGTCCAGATACGGTATGAAAGTGGCTGCTCGTTTTCTGGCTTGTAAGGGTCTCCACGGGTTGACTTCCGGTAGATGGGGTTGTGGATCTCACGCGAGCCTCCTGGTGTGTGGGCCTCTGTCTCATCAATAAGATAGGCCTCCTCAGGGCTGTCTCCCGCCTTATCCTTCTTGCGCCCACGCTGCCAGAATTTCAGCCAGCTGTATGTTCTTTGCCGCGGGTAGCGATTGACATTAGCTTTCAGCTCTTCGAGGATGTCAAGGAACGACACCATGTCTTCAGCAAAGTCTAGAAGCGACGAACTAAAATATCCACAGCTTGCGGCAACCTCCTCGAAGTCTGCTGCAATCGCTGCAGAGCTGGTCCTCGTTGGTATCTTGTTCTTGTAGACAGCCGAGAGGGCTTCCCGACGTGCATCTGAGAAGAGGGCCTTGGCATCGACTAGACTGTGGCGAAAGTGCTCGTTGATAGCCATGTTGTACTCGGGCCCAGGACCAAAAGGCAGTTCAGAAAGGACCTCGCGTAGTGTGTATGCTAAAGATTTCTACAGGTGTTAGCACAATCTGCAGACAGCGACTGTTAGACATACCATTGGTGGTCCCAAGCTAGCAATGAACACCGAGAACATGTCAGCAGGCGTAAGATCTGACTTCAGAAGGGTCGCAACTTGGTCAGACTTCTTCTTGGTCGGAGTGGACTCGTCGTCGGATCCAGCTGCTGAGGGATATGCAGATGCTTGAGAACTTTCCGGTAACTCGTCGATAGATGCAAGAATGCTGGTTCGCCTCTCTGTATGGCTGAGACTAGGAGACATTTGCGGAGGACTGAAGGACATTGTATGGTCCGAGAATATCGACGAGTTCACCGTTCCATTAGCGGGTATGGATTGCTGCGACGTTCCGCTGGCGCTGGGCGCGGCCTCGGATTGCGCCAACAGTGTAAATTGGGTTTCGGCAGCGCTCCGCAATCCACCACAGCTCTGCATGAGCTTTTCTAGACATTTGACCAATTTTGCGTGAATCCTGTACTCTTCCTCGGTACCCAACGCGTAATGCTCAAACTTGGCTTCTCCCAGGTTCTTTACAAGTGTTTTGTATGTTGACTGGCTCTTTTTGGATGCTTCGACATATGATTCGCTCTTGAGGTCTGATTCGGCACCGGAAAGAAAGCTAAGGGTGATATTGTTGAGCATCTCTGCCATGGCATCGGTAGACTGGATGAACGTATCGCGGAATTCGTTACGCGCGGACTTTGGTTGTACGAGGAGTGATACAAGTGCTGAGGCGGAACAGCCCATGATAATCATCTTCAGAACCTGCCAGACTTTGACGTAGGAGAACTTGGCTGCCTGAACAGCCCCTTCCTTGGTCAAGATTGTGATGAGAGCGAGCGATGTCAGTGAGCAAGCCACGTTGACCAGGGGATTTCCAAGCTTCTGTTTTGTCCATCCAACAAGCCCTAAACCCCCTCCACAGAATACAATGAGCACTATCACATGCCCAAGGACTAGTAGATCGTGGTTTCCAAAGTAGGCGGACACGGCCATGCTGGAGAAGGATACGAAGGCGGCGTATAGAAAGGCGGCGAAAGCCAAAATGACAGCCTCCAGCATGCTACCGGCCGAGCGAGCTGGGTGAAAGTACACAGTGATAGTCGCGACTATGTGTTTTCCATCGTTCTTGCCCAGTAATCCTGCGATTGCTGGTACGAACGTCGCCAACGATCCGAGGACATAGGCCAATGAGCACTTCATTATGCCAATCCCGATAGGACTCGTCGCATACGCGTAGCCTTGTCGACATTTGTTCGTAAGCACCACTTTCGCAAACTCGACTCTTCCCATCTCCCGGTGTCTCTCAGCATCGTATTGGCCGGGCGCAAGCAGGAACTCGGAGGATTCGGTCGGTCGGTGTTGGGATCTTCGTAGGGTGAAGGATTTCTTGATGCGCTCGCCGGTTTTGGGCTGCACCATAGTCGCGCTGCGTAGCTATGGGATATGGTCAGCGCATCGCCTACATGATCTCTGAAGACGCGACTTACGCTGGGCCGCAGGAAGCGGCGCTCAGCCGGGGTTTGCGGAGCATCGTTAGCCATCGGAGAGGTCGTAGACCGTATACTCTAATCGGGGTTCTAGGACATGGCGACTGAAGTAGCTGTGAGAGATGCGCCGTCCAAGCGCGTCTTGGTGATTGTTGGTCGTGAACCCTGCAGATGCCCAGATCGATGGCACTGGCGCTAACGCCACAGCCACCCACGTAGCACCTCCATCGGTGCTTACATGTTGTACTACCTGCGCACCATGAGGAATGAGGCTGGTAGCTTCAGCGCGCGCAATCACCGCGTCGAGAGGTCCCAGAAGGGTGATGGAGAATGCGCGTGACGATGTTGACGTACAGTTGCCGAGGTGAAGACTAGCGGCATGCTCCACGCGATTTGGTTATCAAGAGCGATACGATGAACTCGACACCAACACTCGAAGCCCTTCTTCAAACGACGTACACGCCAACAATTTGAATCATTACATATCTACGTCCTCACGTTAAACTAGGAAAAACTGAACAAATCTGCAGCCTACATCAACATGGAAATGTGCGAAGTAGGCGGCCCGACGGTGATGGACGATGCGCACTCGACAGAAGACACATTAAATAACAGAACTCGTCAACACGATATTGTATGCTGAAAACAGAAACACGTGGTAATGTTACGTTCGCGGATGGGTCAGATTCGCTAAGATGGTTTTTATACATCGTACCACCTAACTGCTACCCTCTTGCCTCTTCAACCTCTCGAATAACTGAACAAAAGCCTCCGGTTCCTGCGCACCTCCGATCTCAAACTGATCGTTAATAGTGAAGTTGGGAACGCCTGTAATCTGTTGTCGGCGCGCCTGCTGGACTTCCTTGTCAACTTCAGGTCCTCCTTTGCCTGACTCCAGCCAATCCTTGATCTCTTTCTCATCAAGTCCAGCCTTGATTCCTGCCTCAGTAAGGATCTCTTGAGTGGTAATGTCCTTCTCATTCTCAAAGTACGCAGCGAAGAGCTCCTCGATCACGCGAGTCTGCATCTGCGGACCCTTGGTTTTTCCAAGTTGCACAAGTCGGTGCGAATCGCGTGTGTTTCCAGTCTTGCCGCCGTACTTGAAGTTGATTCCCTCGTCTTTGCCGATCTGTGAGAGTCGCTCTTGCATCATTGCTGTGCGCTCTTTGCCGAATTTGGATTCGTACAATTGTTGCTTGTCGGCACTCTTTGGCGCATCCGGGTTCAAATAGAATGGGTACCAGCTGGTTTGAAAGGTATCACTGGAGTCCGGGTGTTTCTGCTGATAGGCAGCGATACCCTTTTCCAAGCGCTTCTTTCCCACATAGCACCATGCTGTGACTTGGTCAGCGCCAGATACATAGAATGAGATGCGTTGTTCATGAACACTTACGGCATACGGTGTCGCTGACAATGTCAACCTTGAAATTGGTCATTTTGCGTAGACTTGCTCTGAACGCCACGATGAAGTCTTGCGAGATCGTTTTGCTGTTGAAGTGATGTCATCGCTGCGAGACTGCTTGCTCTTATACCTACATGGATGGCGAGTGCTGCTGACAAATTGGTGGTGGATGTCGCAGTTGCGATGATCGGCCAAACTCGCCCTTCCAGCCGCTTCCGAGGTTATTCTAGAACATTGATCTCCTCCATCGCATCTACATTCGCCTTCTTACAACGCACGCGTTGTCACTGCCTCTTGCCTCGATATGGATTCAATTGCGCAACCCACATTTCCATGCTAATATACAGCGTAAAATGTTCACTAACGCCGCGCTATGCTTGACGAGAAGTAGTCGCTCATAGCTGTCAATTCAGGCAGCATGAGCCTGTATCGTTCACGCGAGATCTGCCACCCAGCCACTTATTTCTTGGGCTGCTGCTGCCCGCGTTCCAACTCCTGTCGAAACTTTGGACCACGGAAAATGATCAGGATGATTCCTGGTATGCAGAGGAGGTCTATAATCCCCAGACCGGTGAACGCCCAACCCCAACCCATTGCATCCAAAATGCTGGCCATGATCAGTGAGGAGATCGCGGCAGCCATGTTGCGCATGAATCCTGCCAAAGCCACTAGACTAGCCGCCTGGCCAGGGTCGCACTCAGTCTGGAAGGATGTGCTGGTGACGAAGATGATAGACATGCCGATTGCAGCCAGAGCCGTACAGAAGAGGACCGCTGCGGGGTGAAAGTGAGCGAGTGCAAACCAGCCGAACATGATCTTTCCAGCCGCGGCGATGATGAAGCCGAAAATCTGGATGGTAATTCTTCGCTCAGGTGCAACCTTGCCAGTGGAGCTCTTCGCAAGAGCCCTCTTTCGCATCCAATCGGAAAGTCGACCGACTACCATCGAAGCGACGAACATCGCAATACCGGGACATATATAGGCATACCCAGTCTCTGCTGCCGTCCAACCATAGCCCTCCTGCCAAATGGTGGCAAAAGAGATGAAAATGGCATACAGTCCAGCAAACTGGAATGCTCCGTTGAAGGAAACGATCAAATGTGGAGGGTATTTAAGAAGATGCAGGAACTTTCGAGGCGTTGGACGGGGAGCTTTCGGAGCTCTCGAGTCCGTACAAGGCTGTGTCCGGAAGTTGGGTATCGAAAACCAAGGCTGATTTGCGACAGGTGCGCCGTTGCCTACCAGCGATCGCAATGTCTCTGGCGTACAGAAGACGATGAGGATATATACCGGAAAGCTTGCGATCGAGAGAAAACCGAATATCCATCGCCATCTACTCTCATCCGCGAGTGCACCACCAATAAGCGGACCAAGGACAGGGCCAAGCTGAGGTCCCATCAAAAACCATGCTAAAGCGGTTCCACGTTTGGCAGGCTCAGTGATGTCAGCAACGGTACCAGCTCCGACGGAGAAGACGATACATGATCCGAATGCCTGGAAGACACGGAGAATGTACAGCTCAGCGATATGTGGTGGCAGCACAGCAAGTAGGGTGTTCGCGACGAGGAAACTGCCGAGTCCGACCATGTACACTGTTTTCCTCCCGCCTAGATCCGAGGCAGCAGCACCGAAGAGAGGCTACGCAATCTTAGTTTGCATTTCGAGCTACCGGTACGGATGACTTACGGCAATGGCGAACACCATCATATACATTGAGACTGTACCGTTCACCGCAGTCTCTGATGCACTGAAGATCTTCTCGAATATTTTCAGGGAAGGCAAGTAAACCGCTCCGCATAGTGGTCCAAAAAAGCCCGCCGCTGTAACGACACCCAATATGAATCTTCTGCGACTCACCGAGAAAGCCGAGTATGGTTCTGGCAACGATGGAAGAGCAGTAGGTCCATTCGTTGATGGTTGCTCGGTCTCATTCCGGGGTTGCGCTAAAGGGTAGTCATCGCTGTCGATGCTCTCACGGTACCGGCCATTATGGCGATCCTTCACGAAGTCGATTGGGGAACGCATGGCGAAAGAAGGAGAGAAGTATGCAATACGATGCGGATAAATGCTCGACGAGGAGCGTTCTTGGAACCCAAGAATACAGACAAGACGGATATGTACGGCGACGTCAAACCTAGATTGCCTTATCTTCGGAGCGTTCTATGTGCCGATGACGAGCAGCGCTGAACTGCAAGATATGAGACCTTATCCCAGGCGCCATTGTGTTGCGTCTGACAGGTCGCAGCATAGCCCTGCTTTCTGCACTGCCTGTAGGAAGGCGCCCTGGCTTAAGGGCAGTATTTTCGTCTCCGCTACGGTCAGGTTCCCACCAGAGGGTACTGAGCCGCATCCTACGCCACATCCGCATAGTCATGCACCCCGCTGTTCTAGCCTCAGGGCTTGCCAGTCGCGGAATGAACTAGGTGCGCGTCATTGTTGGTGTTGGAAAACGTCCGACACAATGACCCGACAGATCAACCCGACACCGCGACTCGTGGCAATGACCCGACATAAAATCCAGCGATACACACGTTATTACTTATACCTGTGATCACGTATGCAACGGCTAAAGCTTGCTAGAAGTTTTATGTGAAGTCATCTTCATTACGTCTGCATCCAGTTCATGCGTTCCGTCTTGTGCGAAGATGTGGCGGCTACCCTATTCTACGCATGAAGGCGTTTGTTATTGCCGGCGATGGCAAAGGGTGGGATGAAACAGTCACAGCCTCCACCAACGATTTGAATCTTCTCGGGCGCCAGGGCACGTATACAGGTCAGTAGGCTCAGAACAACAGGTTGCGAAAGCTGTTGCCATTTGTCTCCCCGCTTCGCTCGATTTGGTCGCAACTTCAGGGCGCATATGTTCATACATCGACAGGTCCGGCTCTTACTTCCTATTCATGCATATCCTCAGCAAATTCATGTGGTCTATGAGGCACAGTGAGGGCGAGCGAATCCGCTTGGACGACGACCGTAGCAGCGAATCCGGACACGATATGGATGCCACGAGTGTGGGCTGACGGCTGCTCAAGGTTACTACGGATCTGGACCACATTGGGAGTCACTGCTGGCTTTGATATGACATTGCATCGGGTTGAGCATATATGTCGTGCGGAAAACGCAACAAACATGCGATACGTCTGAGACCACCTGGGTGGTATCAACAAATAGCAGCAAGAGTATACCTGTAAACATCATCGGCTGATATACTGTTGTACCAACACCGTCAGCGCATGTTTACCCAGCCAACACTTCAACGCCGCGCGATGCACACAAGCCCATTGGCCCAAATTCATGGTCGCCCTCCAACCGATGTCCCAAAGACAAGCATCTCGCAATGTTGGGAAGCTCAAAATATTGTTACAACGACACGTATACCCACGCTCTGTTCAACGATCGATCTGTCGTTGCATCCAACATGCAGCATCGCATGTTCATCCAGCCTACCTAGACCCTGATCTCATTCGCCTTTCGAGTCCCGCAACCAAAACCCCGGGACACAACTGCACGCCTTCCCACCGCGCTTGCAATAACAATTCATCTATCGCACGTTGGCTAAAGAGCGCTCTGCCTGTAAGCTGCACTCCCAACACATGCAACATAAGCGGCCCGTTCCCCTCGCATCACCAACAAACAACCACGACCTGCATGCCATCCAACACTATTCCGCGCCTCAACACCTGCCGCGCAGTATCGTCTTGTCATGATTGCGCAGGATGCGGATGAAGGCGCGAAATCTGCTCAAAACCTTGGAAACCTTCTCACCTCGCTTACCTGTCTATACCTATCCCGGCATAGCGCTCTGCGGGCCGCCCTCTCCTGAAGTCTCGTCGATTATCACAACATGGGCCAGCAGGTCTATCCAATGTTACCGATCTGCCTGGTGGCATGGTAGGCTGAGATAACAATCGGCTGTCTTTGACCAATACTCGCATGCCGTGGCGCCGTCTGCAGAACTTCGGGTACCGCGTGGGAACGGGTGCGAAAAGGGTGCCGGGCCTGGTATTCCCTGGGTGGGAGCTTGCACTACAAGAAGAACGATATAAACGTCGTGATTCCACGTTCACTCTCCCGAAAATATCTTTAGTGGCAGACTTCACTCCAGTTTCAAACTTCTTTGTTCGTCAAAGTCTCCGCGTTTGAAGTGTGAATCATTTGGGTGGCTGCCGCTTTCCATTCAAGGTCACGCAGGGGAAAATCTGCTCATAACTTGCTCAACCCTACTTCTCACACCACTCATATTCATTCACTTGCGCTGTTTCGTTTCCAACAAATTTCTGGTAGGCCGTGCTTTGATTGCAGTCGCTGCGATATAACTCTGGACTTGTTTCTCACTACGTTTCTATGCAGGTACAAGCAATCATGTCTATGGATATGGAAATGTCGATGGCTCCGACGAGCACCGGTATGGCTATGTCGGGCATGTCTATGGCATCGACTGCTACCGGTATGGCGCCAATGGCTACTTCGTCAGGCGGAATGGGTGGCATGGATGACATGGCCGATATGATGGGTGGATGCAAGATTAGCGTAAGTTCTATCTCGTGTGCTCTCGAAGTGAGGAGACGAGAGCCTTTAGCTGACAACCCATCTCACAGATGCTGTGGAACTGGAATGTAATCGACACATGTTTCATCGCAGAGTCCTGGCACGTACGCACGAAAGCCATGTTCGCCGGCTCCTGCATCGGAGTCATCCTCCTCGTCATCCTCCTCGAGTTTCTGCGGCGCGCAGCTAAAGAATACGATCGCTATATCGTCCAGCAGCACTCCAAGACACTCGCATCCTCGGGGGTCGGCTCGTTTTCCTCCTCCTCATCGAACGCCAACGACAGCACGACTAAGCATCCTGCTGCTACAACATCGCCAGCTGCTTGCGGCGCCATAGCTGCGACGACGACCAAGTTCCGACCGAGCATTCTACAACAGGCGGTACGGGCGGCATTGCACATGGGCGCATTTGCTGTGGCTTATTTCGTTATGCTGCTGGCGATGTATTACAACGGGTACTTTATCATCTGCATCTTCATCGGTGCGTATCTGGGATACTTCATCTTTGGGTGGGAGAGCTTCAATGTGAGCAGCGGGGGCGATGATCGTATGCAGGAAAATGCCACGGTTTGCTGTGGATAGGAAGGAACGTCAATGTTTGACTGGATTAATTACATGACACGGAAATACTCGCGACATGAGCGACAATGACAAGATGTTCACCAAGAGTAGTATCATATGGTACACGTGTATTGTAGTGAAGTGCTAGATTGTCATATGTGGTATCTCTTGAGCCGCCGAACTCCCCTCATCCCCTAATCATCGCACGTCTCTCAAAGTCCACCCGTGACGCATATCTTCGTTGGCTCCATATAGTACACAAGTTGTAAGATTATCTGCAGAGTATCAGCATGACGGTCGTAAGTGAAAATGATGCGATGGCACCCACTGTATCGTGTCCATCGCACGCCATCAATCTGAAGATTGAATGACTTATTTGCCCTGAAGAAAGGTCAGCATTGTGTTCACGACAAGGACATGGTATGACGTACGGGGCAGCCATCGCAAGTGCAGGTGGAGCCGCAGTTGCAGCTACCAGAAGCACAGCCGCAGTTACCCTTCATTTCGATGGTTGAAGATGGGTTGTTGGTTTGTGGGAAAATGGTTGGTATAGTTGAAGAGTGAATTGGCTTGTAAGATGACTTGATAGTTGTGATGTAGGAGTAAGCAGCATAGGGCCAGCAACCAACTTCTTATATACCCTCAGCATGCGCGACTTGTGCGGTAAAGCGGCCAAACGCAGGGCTCTTGATGCCACCTCTTCCCTGCGGCAACGCCGTCAGCGGCGGCTCCCGTTCATGTGCTTCACGAGCTTTGCCCCGCATCCCACTGCGTTTGTGGCATTGTTGACTGTAAGCTTTGGTCTCAGTGGTCGATTAGCTCCGTTGGTAAGTTTAGCCGCGTGCAACGCGTCTTGTGCTATTGGCTCCCACTTATTTTGCGTACATTGTGCGGTTGGTCGCCGGGTCGCGCGGGGGCGTGAGAGACTTGTGCGGTTGGTCTAGCCTGGCTTCGAGAAGGTGCCAGGGCTTGCCTCGGGAGAAAAGTGGAGTTGCGTCGTTTGTGCGGATGGGTTGCCAAGGGATCCGGACCGTGGGTACAGGTCGTATTCGGGCCTTATGCCCTTTTACGTCCCGCGATAAGAGACATCAGCGTCTTGATCCATTTGGCGATGCGACCTGTGGGTTCGTTTAGTTGGGCTGTTATGTCATGTCTAGCCAGATCGTTTGAATGGATAGAGTGTGTTTGTGTGAAGAAGAGCGTCTGAGAGGGCAAATTTTGGCTACTACGAACGCAGGTGCACGAAACTTTTGGGCCGGATCTTGACGTTGGTTCTGTATTGGTCAACCAATAAATTTGCCACCGCAGTAGATGCAGGCATCGCAGGCAAGGAACAGTACCCGTGCCAGCGTGATGGGCAACTCCCTTCGTTCGTACTCATGATCTTCACCGTCAGAATCGTTGCTTTCTTGCTCCACAGTCATGGCTTGCTCGTCTCCTCCTTGGTCGCTAGAACCCTCTTCATCCACCTTGTTCAATGAACCACTGCTCTCCTGTTCTCCCTCTGATACCGATCCGTCTCTTATCACGCCTGTCATGACCGTGTTGTCTCCTGTGGCGGCGCCTTTATTGCGTTCCGCATCTTCTTGGGCCATGATAAACTCGTCGCTTAGAAATGGAGTGCTGCATATACCACAGTACTTCGTGATGCCGGGCGCTTGGATAGCCAGAAAAGTGAGGCCACATCTGGGGAAAAAATGTCCGTTGGTGCAAGTTGCTGATCGGGGGTCTGCGAACGGTATGAATGCGGAGCAGAAATCGCAAGTATCTGCTACTGGGACTGCTGAACCTTGATTTGCCGAAATGCTGTTGCCATGCGTACCGGTGCCGACTGTTGATGTGCTTTCCTGCTCCGAACTTCTGTCTGCGGGCAACGATTTGGATGTATCGTCATAGCCCATGACCATGTTGATGAGTGTGACGAGTTGTTTGTGATGCGTGCGAATTTCTGCGCTGAAAGGCGTATGCGATAGCGACGAAGGAAGTTGTTGCAAGGCCACAGCGAGACGGTACGCAATCAGAGTCGCCGGTAGCTCCTTATTGATCTGCGTCTTGTAGGCTTCAGACACGAGGATGGTGTAGCGATCCTTCAGTGTAGGTGATTCAAGGAAAGCATTCGACTTGAATCCCTTGATCAACGAATCGAGATCGTTGGTATCAGGGTACGCTACTGATGTGGTCGCTCTCATCTCACCAAGAGGAAGAGCTGTGTAAGTCTCGACTAGCTTTCCAACCATCTCATCCGCGAATGCAGGTATGTCGTCAGGGTCCTCGACAACTTCTTCTGCCAACTTCTTGAGACTGTACATTATTCCTTCTGCGGTTACGTTCTCTTTCGGAAAGATGTCCCGTGAACGGCTGCCAGGTCGCAAAGAGCTGATAGCCACGGCGCCACTACGGTCAGCCGGAATACCGTATTCGATCATATCCGAAGGATGTACGCTGTTGCATGCTGCAATGAAGTCGCCCAGCGGAGATCTCGCGAGACCCCATACCTTGGCCCTGCTATTGCCTTTGAGTCCATTCTTTACACTAAACAGTGCCAGGTTATTTCCGATTCTCTCCCGCCATTCTGGGGTATCAAGTCCTTTGAGCCCATCAGGAGTCTGCTCAAGGATAGCAGTCGGACTGTGGAGGGTCGATAACAGAGAGCTTATATGGAGACGAGGAGTTGTGGCGCCAGTCGTATCCCAAACAAGGCCTGAGACTGGATCCCATCGGCCGTCCAGATCATGCGTACTCCTTTCGATGATGGAAGCGTCAAGAGCGGATATCGTTAGATATACTAGTCCCGTATTTGTGAAGAGGGCGAGCTTGAGTCTGTCTTCGTCTTCGACTCTGTGGAACCATTTCATCGGACCATCGTACCTCATTTCGTAGCCTGCGTAGACAAGTTCCTGCTCCAGGTTCATTTGGCCGTGGTCATACGTGATGGTCCGCGCCCGTACGTCTTCATTCGTAGCGTATACCAGTACGGAACGATAAGATCCGTTACAGATGATCCAAGGACTCCAGGCGATATGTGAGATGTAACTTTGTTGCTTGATCATGTCTTCGAAAATGTTAGGTTGTGGGAAGACCGTCTCCGAGGACAGTGCGAAAGACTCATGTGTTAGTACCTCAGCCCTCCAGTCCGGCTCAGCTCCCAGTGAGGACGTCGGTGTTTCAATCTTCAGAAACACGAGGTGGTTGTCATCATCAGAGACTACTAGCATGTGCTGGCCGTATACCAAGTGAGTACCGATAACACCAGGCGGTTCTAAGCAAGGCATAGCGGGTGCCCAGGCGAACGCTCGAATGCGGCCTCTTGACCGCAGTCGTTCCTTGGAATCGTGCACTACGTGGCTAGGTTCGTCGTCCCAGTCTCCGAAGTGGTCAACGAGTGCATCATTGATGATCAATCGTCGGGCCCAACTTGTCTCATCCTCTGGCTTGCCTTCTGCTGCTGACCAGAGGGAAAGCGTCAGGTTTGCGGTAAGAGCAGCAAGCGCGCATTTTCGATGTTTAGCAATGCCGGGTGGCGACCACGCGATGCTGATGGGAGCGCTGTTAGAGATCTCTTCGCCGACGGAGTAGTTAGATGTTGGCGCAGGTTCTTTGAGTGGGAGCTCATCGGTCGAGAACAAGGGTACTTTGAGAGGCACATGCTGCCATTGCGGCAAGACTTGGTCCCGTTCGAAGTCGACGGTGTTCGGAAACTACGCGACCATTAACAAAAAGGTCTCATGTAAGTATCTGCACCGAAAGGTACTCACAAGCAGCTCTACGCGCTCATCCGACGCTAATGCAATGATGCCGTCGGAAGACCAATCGATCGCATCGACGCAGGCTGGCCAGCATCTCAGCACTGTCACGTCCGCCATGATCGCGCATCAAGTCTCAGAATAAGTGGTCCCCGTTGTTTAGTGGTTCTGGTCATGGCTCACTGTGGTGAGGGAGAACGTGAAAAGCTTTCGACTAGCGCGAAAAGGCGAAAAGCCTTGACGTAGGAAGTGCAAAAGGTCTCGAATTGACGAATTTTGCATACAGTGACCAAAACCTTCACATAGCACTTCGTGGACGCGCAGGGACGAGAGAAGCATCGAACACGCGAGATTTGCTGGTGCAGGATCGCGTTGAGCGCTTTGGGACTAGCTCCGGACTTATCGATAGTGCTGAGACCGACCGCCGACGAAAAAGTGATTTTTCCGCCATCCTTCTCAACTTCTCCACACGAAGCATTGCCAACCAACAAGATGGGGAAAAGACCGATCTCTGACGTCGTCGCTGAAGACGGCGCGACCACCACGCCCGAACTTTCAAGAAAGAAGAGCAAGAAGGACAAGAGCAAGAAGCTCAGCAAGACCGCTGAAGTGGATGCGATCGAGACGAATGGCGATGCGCAGGCTGTAGAGAACTCGGATGACGAATCGAGTTTGTCTAAGGCCGAGCGCAAAGCGGCAAAGAAAGCAAAGAAGGCGGCTAAGGAAGCGAAAAAAGCGCTGAAGGCTGCCGCGGGTGCCGATACAGACGAGCCTGCGGAAGAGAACGAGGAAGCCATCAAGGCGGCAGAGAAGGCTGCGCGAAAGGCAGAGAAGAAGCGCGCGAAGGCATTGGCCAAGGGCGAAGCTACCGAGCCCGTACCCTCCTCCAAGCCTGCACCGGTCGAAACCACAACGAGCGCAGCCACCGTCGAATCGGGCGACTATGTAGAGAGCAAAGAGCTGACCCAGCTTCCCCAGTCGGAGGTCGATGCCTTCCTCGCCAAGAACACCATGGCTATCCAAGACCCCAAACCTGCCGCTCGCAAGCTCCGCCCCATCCTGAACTTCAAGTACCTCCCGGTCGACGATGCGCAACGCGCCTTCTTCGCCAAGTTCAGCGCCCCTACACCTATACAAGCAGCCGTCTGGCCATACTTGCTCTCAGGCAGAGACATGGTTGGTGTTGCCGAGACAGGTTCCGGCAAGACGCTCGCGTTTGGTGTACCATGTGTGCGCTATATCGCAGCGCTGCCCAAGAACGAGCGGAAGGGTGTCAAGGCTGTCATTGTCTCACCTACGCGTGAGCTGGCTGTTCAGATCTACGACCAGTTGGTAGCTTTGGCGACACCGGCTGGACTATCTGTAGTCTGTGTGTATGGTGGTGTGCCAAAAGACCCTCAGGTTGCCGCTTGCAAGAAAGCGCACATTGTGGTCGCTACACCCGGTCGTCTAAACGACCTGATTGGCGATGGCTCAGCAGATCTCAGCAAAGCCGAGTACGTAGTACTTGACGAAGCCGACCGCATGCTTGATAAGGGTTTCGAAGAAGCAATTCGGCAAATCATCTCGCAGACGCCCAAAAAGCGCCAGACCCTTATGTTCACTGCTACGTGGCCGCCTTCCGTCCGGGATCTTGCGTCCACCTTCATGAACTCGCCGGTCAGAATCACAATCGGCGACAACCAGTCTGGCGAGCTCCGCGCCAATGTGCGCATCAAGCAGCTCGTCGAGGTTGTCGATCCTCGCGGCAAAGAGCAGCGTCTGCTGCAGCTACTTAGACAGTATCAATCTGGCAAGAACAAGGACGATCGTATCCTCGTCTTCTGTCTGTACAAGAAGGAAGCAATGCGCATCGAGGATTTCATCCGCAGACAGGGCTTCCGCGTGGGTGGCATCCACGGCGACCTGAGCCAAGAAAGGCGCAGCGCCTCACTGGCGGCGTTCAAGGAAGGCCATGTGCCCCTTCTCGTGGCGACGGATGTTGCTGCACGAGGTCTTGACATTCCTGCGGTGAAACTCGTCATCAATGTCACGTTCCCTTTGACGGCGGAGGACTACGTTCACAGGATTGGTAGAACGGGTCGAGCCGGAAAGGAGGGTTTGGCGATCACGCTCTTCACGGAACACGACAAAGCACTCTCCGGATCGTGAGTACCCCTTGCGCTTGGCTACATGTTTTCAGTGTGCTAACTCTATTATTAGGTTGATCAACGTGCTTAAGGCAGCAAACCAGCCCGTACCCGAAGAGTTGATGAAGTTCGGTACAACTGTCAAGAAGAAGGAGCACGGTGCATACGGCGCCTTCTACAAAGACACCGGGGACTCCAAGGCAGCTACTAAGATTACTTTTGACTAAGTCGCATGAGTCTAGCTGCGTCTTGTCAAAAGCGGACTCGGCATCTCGTAACGAAGCTGGTCGGCGAAGGGGATGCCGCCGGCTACAGCTGCAGCGCGAAGATCGACTTGTAGAACTAGAAGCATTTGTCTAGCGGAGGCGTTTCGGATCATGCAAAGCAAAAGTCCCGGTAGTGTGCATTGTTGTAGATCGCGATGTGTTTAGTAATTACGAGTCTGCACAATATCTCATTCTTCGTAACGAATGTCCCATCTTATGCATGAGCTGAAGAGAATCCCCTGTCCTATAGCTTCCGGCTATACCGTGTCTGAACAATCGTACGATTTCCAAACCTGCGTATCCTCAGGTCCACACGAGAAGAAGGCTTCAGCCACCTCATCATACCGTATGCACTTGTTCCTAGCTACCATCGTGAATCTCAAATACGCATGTATCCACATGCGCCAACCGACCGCCATAACGACAACAACTCGCCTATCCAATGCACTACGCTTCCATTACCACCAAAAGCCCACACTGACCCTCCGCATGCCCACTCCACGGGGACACCCAAGCCCGGCACACCGACCCCAAAAACTCCTCTCCGATCCTCACCATGTACATGGCTCGGCAACGGACCCGTACTATAGGTTCTAACACACGCCGCTCCCGCAGACTAGACCCGCGTGTGCAGCGAAAAAAGCGTCTGGCGTCAAAGTGGTACTTCGCCGAATGTGGTCGCCGACTATAGTTCGGACAAATCACTAGACAGCCAATCAGATCCCCGCAATGAGATGCAGAGGCCCAGTCTTCTGGGGTGGGATTGGTGAACTAGAGCCCGAGGGGATTTATCATGCCTCACCGCAGTGAGGTAGTGTGTTCGCCGTGTGTAGGGGGGTTCGGCGAGGAGGGTATGTGGGATTGCGGAGGAAGGTAGGTGTATATAAGGGTCTCGGTGGGTTGCTGAGCGGACGGAGTGCATTCCAGATCTTTGTCAACCAAGATACGCATTTCGAGACTACTGTTATACCACGCTATACGCTACCGAACTCTACGAAAAGGTTTCGGCATACTTCCTCTTACGTTCGGCATACTTTCATCGGCACATCGTCGGCATCGCCACATATACTCGATATCCACTCCCATACAAACGTTCACAATGTGCAAGAAGGCTTCCTGCGACTCCTGCAGTAGGTCACCTACCACAGTTCTGTTGTACAAACACGGCTAACATCGCCTCAGACAAGACCACATGGTGGGGCTGTGGTAAACACGTCGCCGGCGTCATGGACAACACCCCCAAAGAGCAATGGTGCACATGCGCACCCCGAGTCGAACAACAAGGCACACAATATCCTCCCATGGGCTCACTATCTTCGGCATGACTACCGGCTTGGATGAGGGGCTCGAAGGCCTAGCGATGGGACGATACGGGATGAAGGGCTGCTTTCTTCGGAGTCTGGGAACATACGGAGTACTGGCGTGATGATTTACGATACGAACGACGCATGGATACGATTTCTGATAGCGTTAGCGATGCGCAATACATACCCAATTTCACGTTTTCAAGACTGCTTTGTCGCTGGTGGTCATCATGCTGTAGTGCTGTGTAGATCGCCTTGTCTGGGCCTTGTGCCTGTCGCACATGTCAGCACAACCGTTCGAATGATCACCAGCACGTTTGTCAATGCGGGGATACAAGCTGCGCCTTGCACGACGAGGCCTTCATCGCGGCCTGACGGGACCTGACATCTTTGTCCGTCGCCCCTTCCAGAAGCGTGGTGTTGGGAGCTACGACATGCCACCACCAGCTTTGTAGCACGGTGACCAGAGTGACCACAACGGATAGTGAAAACATCTGGACCGTGATGATGACAGAAGCTGTCATCTTAGACCCTGAAGCGGGTAAGGTCAGGATTCAATCCTGTTAGTAAGGCTCGGCGGCCATTTGAAACAGCTTCTGGAAGTCTCAGATGCTTCGAAGTCAAACAGCTATGATGTCGACGGGTGCCGGGCCAGTGAGGCATCTCCCTTCCAATCGGACCCCAAGAAAATGCCGGCGCAGATGCGTGGCGCGTACAGCGCAATGATAAGACAGTTAAAAGTCTTGTGCTAGACCATTGGAAAGGTAAGAATAGGACGGTTGGAGGTGGTTGGAGGTGGTTGAGTTGGAGAGAAGGCGCGCGAACCAATGGGTTCGGAGAGGATGCACCCGCCATGGTGAGGCTGGTCTCATAATGGGTCTGCTAAGTATAGCCGTTGCAGATGTGGAACTAGGCCCCTGCAACTAGCCAGTTTCAGCCATGGCCCTACAGGATCCTCCGCCATGAGCTTCAGCGACGAGGTGAATGACAGGCAGCCACCCTGCAGCAAGAGGCGCATGTGGTGATGGAAAAGGCAGCGGCTGAGAACTGGCATTGGGCAGATGCGGGGAAAGCAGAAAAAGCAACTCCCCAGGACCCCGTTGGGATGTCCTGCACGCGGTCATGAAGTAGTGGTAGATCCTGCTAGCGAAACGATTCTCGAATGTTTGAGATGGCTCTCGTGCATATCGCAGTAATCACAGGATGTGACTCGCGCAGCTCACACAATGGCTGGATCACGTCGGCGGTTAGCCCAAAGTATCCATGAATGGCGGCGGCCGTCGCGGACACCAAACGGAGACTGCCACCTGGGGGAGGTATATCTGCAGTCCATAAGCGGTGCATGCTGCTGTTATTGTTAAAAAGTGAATCTCACGCGCATTCGTCTTTGCCGCTTCGTATTGTCGTGTATTGTATTGTCGCAATAGAGCGTACCTGAGAGCATTTGGCGCTGAGCAGCTTGACCCCGCCATCATCCCACTTGGAAAGCGCGCCCGCCGCAGCAACAAACACACGCCATCGCACCTTCCCCGTGCTCTCCGCAACATCTTCTGCTGTGAAGACACGTCCTTCACAACCTTGGAACGCCGACGGAAGAAGCCACGGGCTACGGTACGTCGCCACGTTCCCTCCCGCTCCCACGTTGAGATCGCGCATCTGGGACTGACTTGGCGGTACAACAGACCCTGCCCCCACCTTATCCGTCTCCTTTCTGTCACCGCCTCATTCCCTCTCCACCTTGCGCGGGCATCACCCCAGCATCCTCGAGAAGCTCCGAAGCGCAGCCGCTCCAGCTCCAATCGGTTGGTCGACGACATCTCTCGGTAGCCAGCGTCATTACACGGCTAAAGACGAGCGCCTCCATCAGGCACGCCCAAGTACACGCCTCGTTGAACCAGGCACTGCACAGGCCTCGACTCCAACAAACACACTTCTGTGGTAAGTCAAACGATACGGGCGGATGCATAGGTGGCGGCGAATAGCACATGTGCTTCTTTGTATTCTGACGTGCGCGTTGCCGCCATGAACACCTTTTGCGGCTCAAAGGGCACAGCACGTGGGGCTGGTTCAGTGTCTGACACAGTGCCGTTTCACCAACGCGCGCAAGACACGCCTGCTGTTCTGCGAACAATGCTTGCCATATAGCCTTCCAGGACCCAAAGCTGACCAGCGCATTTGTAGATTCTACTTGAACCACCGCAGACGCATCCTCATTCCGCCTCTTCAGCTCTTCACCTGCCGACTATCCAGCAATCGCGACCCCGCAATCACTGAGCCCAGCTCAATTGACCCAATTCACTGCGCATCAGCGCGTACCAACCACAACAACCGCCAACATGCCTCCAGCGGGGAGTGGCAGCTCTAGAAAGATCTCTTTCAATGTCTCAGAGCAGTACGATATTCAAGATGTCGTCGGAGAGGGCGCGTACGGTGTTGTTTGGTAGGCTTCATCTGTCAGTACCAGCCAGACAGCTGCTAACCACGCGACAGCTCCGCATTACACAAGCCGTCAGGCCAGAAGGTCGCCATCAAGAAGATCACGCCCTTTGACCACTCCATGTTCTGTCTGAGAACACTGCGAGAGATGAAGCTACTCCGGTACTTCAACCACGAGAACATCATCTCCATTCTCGACATCCAGAAGCCTCGGAACTACGAGACCTTCACTGAAGTGTACCTGATCCAGGTGTGTAGCTCCGACATTCAGTGATATGCGTAGTTACTAATCCTACCAGGAACTCATGGAGACCGACATGCACCGCGTCATTCGCACCCAGGAGCTTTCGGACGACCATTGCCAGTACTTCATCTACCAGACCCTGCGCGCGCTGAAGGCCATGCACTCCGCGAACGTTCTGCACCGCGATCTCAAGCCTTCCAACTTGCTCCTCAACGCCAACTGCGATCTCAAGGTCTGCGATTTCGGTCTGGCTCGATCAGCCGCCTCGACCGAAGACAACTCGGGTTTCATGACGGAATACGTTGCAACGCGATGGTACCGTGCGCCCGAGATTATGCTTACCTTCAAGGAGTACACAAAGGCCATCGATGTATGGAGTGTAGGATGCATTCTAGCAGAGATGCTTAGCGGAAAGCCTCTGTTCCCCGGAAAGGACTGTAAGTGTTGCGCCAGTAGCCTACACCAAAGCTGTTACTAACAATCACCAGATCACCACCAGCTTACGTTGATTCTCGATGTGCTCGGCACACCCACTATGGAAGACTACTACGGCATCAAGTCCCGCCGAGCTCGCGAATACATCCGATCGCTGCCGTTCAAGAAGAAGATCCCGTGGAAGGCCATGTTCCCCAAGACCAACGACTTGGCGCTTGACCTGCTCGAGCGGTTACTCGCGTTCAACCCTGTCAAGCGTATCACAGTCGAGGATGCGCTCAAGCACCCATACCTTGAGCCGTACCATGACCCAGATGACGAGCCGACCGCCGACCCGATTCCAGAGGAGTTCTTCGACTTTGACAAGAACAAGGACAACCTGACCAAGGAGCAGCTGAAACGTAAGTTGCACATCCCACAAGTGCTCTGAACCCCTGCTAACAATTTACAGTCCTCATCTACCAGGAGATCATGCGATAAACCTCTCTACATCCCCCCTCAAATGCGAGATATACACAAGATACCACGATCGAGTCGATTACCGCAATTTGTCCACAGCTAGCTGGTCTGAGCTCATTACCATATTCGAGGAAGGGTCTACAATCATCCTGTAATTTGGATTCGCAGCAGAAAGACATAATGTTAGCCAAATGATGGTAGGAAGGCATACGAGGAGATGTCGCATCGAATTCGCGCACTCTGAAGAAAGAAAGAATCTCCTATAACCACAGTACGTTAAGATAGGAAAAGGCAGAAATGAATTGCTTCTTTGCAATCTTGATGTTGACTTTGCATGTGTCCATGGATGTGAGTGCTTTGCAGGAATTGATTATACTACATCTTCAACGCCCAATCCATGCGTTGAATCCTCTCTTCCTCTCTAGTACCTCTCCTACTCTGCTGCCGTCCATCCCAAATCACACCTTTAAATTCCATCTCACTCCTCGCCGGTACTTCAGTATCCGCAGGCCTCGTCCAATCATAAATGACCGATTCACATCGACTCCCTTTCCACGACGCATGCGCACTACCCGTACTAACTCTATCAACCCTCCGAGACCCGTCTGCACTACCCATATCCCCCGGCTCCGGCACAGCATCCAACACAGAAGACCGCCGCGTCGGACTCGTCGTTGAGCCCCGCCGAGCAACTTCGTTCCACCACCGCTTATCATATGCATTCTGCGATAGCGAGGAACTACGTCGACGTGCGGGAACCGGGTAAACAGGGTTATGCAGCGGAAGAGGATCAAACGACCCTCTTTTGAGAGATTGCCGTCGTGAGTGTACACGTGACGGACGCTCCGTCGACGTCAACGGAAGCGTATTCTCGTGTATAGCAAAAGCATTCGGTCCTAATGTTGTAGACCGTGAGTCTGTTGTCCGCCACTGAGCTAGTCCAGGCCATTTCCTCTTCTCAACATCTCCGCTGTTATATGGAGATGTTGGTGTCGGGGCACTGGTCGATGAAGATGAAGACCCAGCAACAGAATCCCTCCTCACAACCACAGATTTCAGCTTCAATAAACTCGCCGCCCTATTTCTCCTCGTATCTTGGCTACCATGCCCACATGAACTACACTGCCGGTTCCACGTCACTCTCCCCGTTACTGGGCTGACCTCGTAGTTTCCACCGTTCAATTGCGTTTGCGACTGCCGTTCTAGATCGGCTTGTCGTTTTTGTGCGAAGTGGAGGCGGAGGTACCATGTTATGGCTAGGAGGATGAGGAAGAGGAGTATGGATAGGGCGATTGCGGAGTTGCGGTCGATGTTTGTGGAGGGGTTGGTGGGAGAAGATGAGGAGGAGGCTTTGTGTTTGTTTGTTATTCCGCCGGCTATGGCGGCGGCGAACGACATGTTGAGGTTGTTGAGTGGTTTTGCTGGGGTTGAGGGCTGGTGGAGGCATTGGTGGAGATGTGTACGGGACTTCGACGGAAGCGGTTGTGTGTATGACATGCAGATGGTCGCGTGTGCTGTTCTGTATTACACGTTGTGACTTCATAGTCTAATCCTGTACCAGGGTGGTGTTAACTAAGTACGCTTGGTGCGGTCGAGACCGAATGGACTGGTAGCGGACCAGTGTTGAAGATGAGGGGCAGCAGATGTCGCATTGAAAGCCACGAAGTGGGATCGCAGAGGAATGTCGTGTTGGTTGTTTCAGTCTTTGAATTGTGTTTGTAGTGGATGAGATGTTGTGTTTCTTAACGCCGCCCAATGCCGGTGTCTAGTTTGTATTCGTACAGAGTGGTGTCCTTCGCTATGCAACAAATCGCCCATCCAGTATCTTCATGTACACATAATCATACACCATTCATGCCCCTCATTCCCTCATTCCTGACCCTAGAAATCACACCTCCCATCCTTCCACCCCGTCCTCCACCTCTCCTCCCACTTCTTACAATCAAACTGCTCCTTCCCCAGCTTCTCATTAACAGCATTATGCGCCTCACACATCCACTCTCCAAACTCGTTCCTCGAACTGACTCTTGGTGTGTTCTTCTGCATCCACTTCTGGAAGTCTTCGGCGCACACCCAGCATGGGTATAGTTTGCCGAATGTGGTGAGAAAGGATTTGGTTTCGGATTGCAGTTGGGGAGAGGGGTTCGTGGGGTATGAGCCGGTTATCGAGTGGAGGAGGGTCCATGAGGAGCGACCAAGGGCTTCGACGTCGGGTGGGCAGTCGGCGGGGAGGGAGGGCGCGGTGGTGGTGGGAGCTGCTGCGGGTGCGCGCTTCTTGGGCATTTTGCCTGACATGGCCATGAGGGAGGTTAGGTCGTTGCAGGCTCGGCATCTGTAGTTCGGACACATATGTTAGCAACCGTCTTCGTCGTAAGGATGGCAGTTGTCCTGCGCGTATGTCGTCTGGCGCATTGGAGGGTTGACGGTACTTACGGCTTGCCATCTGGACCGAGTATAATGCCATTCGCCAGCTTCTTGTACCCAGGCCTTCCCGCGATATCCTGACCTTCGTCCTTCTCATTCGATTCCTGCGCCATCTTTGACTGCCTGGAAGTCCAGTGGTGGTTGCGATATGTCGCGGCGAGCAATTGGTGATTTCTAAGCTCTTCCATGATCGGACCTCGGCGGTATGCACGCGTTCCAGGGTCAACCATGCCGTGCGTCATCGCGCCTTCGCCGTTGACGGCGGTACAGCTGCGGGTTATGCGTCGGCATCGGAGTTCGTAATTCTCCTGCTTCCGTGACTTCGTAGCGCCATTGGAAACATGTTGTTGCTGTACAATTGCTCTTGGCGCGTAGATAAGAGGGATGCCGTGGACGTGCAGTGGAGCGTGCAGACGATTCAAATCTGAACATCACAAACGCGTCCTCCACATCCCGGCTATCATCATCTGATCATGGATGTACCAGTTGCTGCGAACGTGCTAGGGACGCTGGGAGCAGTATGTATTATACATGATCTCGAAAGAATTGTGCTGACCAAGACAGGTGTGTTGGTCCATTCAGGTACCCAAGTCTCCCACAGCTGTCGTCGGGAGACTCAGCTAAGAGCGTGGTCCAGCTAATCCCACAAATCGTCATCAATTATCGAAGGCACAATGCTATCGGACTTCAGCCGACCATGATGATGCTGTGGGCATGGGCCGGGGTTCCCCTCGGTGTGTACAACATTGCTGAAGACTTCAACATCGCTCTGCGCATTCAGCCTCAGATTCTTACCGTACTGAGTCTGGTAACCTGGATTCAGTGCTACTACTATGAGAAGGTAATTGGTACCATCAACAACTCGAGTATGAGTACAGCATCTAACATCCCAAAGAGTTGGTCGGTTCTCCGCTCGCTCGCAGTTGTCGTCCCTGTAGCGTGCCTCATGGGCGGCATTCAAGCTGGTCTCATCTTTGCCATCGGACATGCCAAGTCAGAAGGATTGCACTGGCCCAGCATCCTCATGGCTGTTGCTTCGGCCGCTCTCCTCGCTGCGGGTGTCTTGAGACACTACGTGGATGTCTACGTTCACCGGACCGTTCGTGGCATTTCCTTCATCTTTGTCGGCATCGATGCCCTGGGAGATCTCTTTTCCTTGGTGTCAGTAGTCTTCCAGCCTAAGCTTGATGTCCTGGGTCTGGTCATCTATGGCACCGAGCTGGTGTTGTGGATCGGCATCTTCCTGTGCGGAGTGTATTACAATCTCCCGTCGTGGTACGCTGCTAAGAAGGAGACGAAGAGGAACAACGAGGGCTTGGGTGAGCCGAACAGTGGGCCGGCGGACACACCTGGCATCGCACTTCACGATCTGCCCTCTAGCACTTCCGTGTTCAGGACGCCATCGGGCGAAATTGAAGCGATCCGACAGCGCAGTATGGGTTCAATACGTGCTGCTGGTCTAGAACATCTACCGCGGAGGGTGTAGGTGCAGCGCAAATGCAGTCAACTTTCAACACATCACTTTGAATTGCGCATTTCACCCCACAAACCGTTTGCACCCCCAGCATCTCTTAACCTCCATACAAAGGTCTAGGTCCTGCGGCTACCTCCGGTGCTGTGTTTGCCCGTGACGCGTTCGTTGCTTCCACGCTCTTGAACTTGGGCAGGCGCACGCACCTTCTCCACAATCACCATCCGCACTCCCCACACTCAGACCAGACAACTACCAGCGACTACATTCACGGTCGACCTTCTGCGTCACGGATATCAACTGCGTCACTATAATAACCCGGCGCCAGTAGCTGGTACAAGTAAGTAACCTGCACTTCCGCCGACTCCATCACCATTCGCAACTAGAAGTCTGCTTCACCTGGCTCGGCCTATCACAGCGCTGGAATATCTCAGCAACACTAACGGGTTCAAATAGTCAGGAATACTCGCAAGTCAGCCCTCAACTCCAACAGCATCATGACTTCCACCACTACGACCAAGGTCACTTCGCTGGACTCTCAGTCCGATGGCCCGTCGGTGCCGAATCCTACACCAGCCACTGAGTCTGTAGGCAGTCCCTACGAGCCCGTTGACCCTCCTCCGGAGATGGACTACACTGCCGTCGCCAGGATTCTAGGCCCTATCCAAGAGTCGCTCAACGAGGCCGCCCTGGAGGCCGCCTACCCATCGCCACCCATCAACACACCCATCTTCGGTTCTCCCGCTCCGTCCGTTTCATATCGCTTCCCTGTGACCCGCGGTCGCGGCTTCAGTGTGGTTGGCGATAGACTCGCGCAGCTGAAGATCAATGACCGCAAGCTCCGTCACCGCGAGGGAGATGTGGGCTCCAGCAACTACTCACCAGAGGCATCCATCAACGAGGACGAAGAAGTCGATATTGCGAGCATATCCGAGGTGTTGAGCGACGGCGGTAGGGACAAGCAAGACCCAGGACAAGCTCGTAAGACCCTTGACCCCATCGATGTGACCGAGGGCTCAGTTCCTATCGCTTTAGGTTCCCCTGCCGTCAACCCGCGCATCGTAGAGTACCTGACCTTCACCTCCGACGACTTGCCTACGAACTCGGTTGCACCTTGCTTCCCCTCCACACTCATGAAGACGAGCAGTGCGTCGATTAAGACCATCGTTGGCGGCAGCGACGGTGCTAGCTTGAAGAGCGATGGCGTCACTGAGAAGAGCAACTGGGCTGAGGAAATCGAAGACATGGTCGACCGTACATGCCTACGCCTCGAGCAGCTGGCCAACGATGAGTGGAAGCGTGATGACAGCAAGAGCTTCGCCGACTACTACGTCGCCCGCCTTGAGCGTCTGCTCGGCAGCGCCAAGCGCTCCGTACCCGTCAGGATCCAGAAGAACGAGGAGACCCAGGAGTAAGAGGACAAAAATGGTGCGCTCAAGAAGCGCTCATTAGTATCAAAATGGCGCAGGGAAAGGTGACGGCGTTCACGGTACGGGTAATGCTTTGATTGTCTTCACGGTTAATGGTTCAAAAGTTGGACAGGTGCTGTCATGGTGTTCTATACCCATAATGTTCCTTCTTAACGATTCAAGGGTCTACGATAACGATTCCATGATGTCAGATTCAAGTAGTGGATCTGAATTAGCAGTAATAATAATGTGTCTTTTTCGAGATATATCCTGAACTTGCCCTGTACATGCCATGACATCTAAGTCAAGCGCGAGTACGATGCATTCCTCACACCCAGTCCCTGCAGAATAGCAACAACACCCAGCGTGATAGCCGTAGGTCTATCATTGCTCTTCCAGTAAGCCGCACCCGCTGCTGCCAACAGGGTCGTCAGGACACCCGCGATGCTCTTGTCGTACACGTCGTAGATACCCGTGACCGACCACTTGTAGTTGAGAATGCCTATTGGACTGTCAATCGCGAGGCCCCATGCTTGTGACATCTGCCTGTAGACTTACTCATGATAATAAAGAATCCGCTGCCCTCGTACCAACCGATCTTACTCGCACCACGGAGCATGAGCGGCAGTGTGTTCATTGTCGGGTGTTTGAACTGGTCCATACCCTTCAGCTGCGATATTTTGTCAATATACCGCGATATCTAAACAACTCTATGATCTATTACCGTATGTCCAATCGCCAGAATAGCGTACGCGGCTGAAGAAGCCTGCAGCAGGGGATGCGACTGCGAGGTTATCGACGTCATAGTGGTGAATGCTGCTTTTAAAATCGCCCTAAAGCTGGTGCTGGGTTTGAGAGAGATTACGAATTGGTAAAAGGAGGAGAATAGGAGGGCTCTATGGCGTTTGCAGAGACGCGCATGTCACGCCCGCGTCGTTGTGATGCTTTTGGCTGGGACCGAGGTTAGTGTGGATTGGGAACGGTTTCCCCACCTTTTGCGGGTCCGCCGGGAGGTTGGTGTGCTCAGGTCGCTGTCGACGCGACTTCCACGAAAACGTCAACGGTTGACTCCAGGGCTGCCACTGCCCACGGGGCTAGAGGCGACAGGCAGAGGGCTAGCCATGAGAGCGCACTTGATCTGATACAGATGGACATGATGTCTGGCAACGCGCCAATGAATTGGACGTATAGCTTCTTTTGCCGTGCATATCGTGCGGCATCATCAGTTCAGACGAGACCCATTTCGTGATCGGTGGGATGCCTAGGCATGCTTCATTTTTTGGACATTACTGGAAACTCATTGTGCTGACTCGGTCTAGGCTCGCGGCTGTGGTATCTGCGCTGGCTTTCTTTCAGACTGCCTTAAGCATCGCTTAGGCTGTGTGATCATGTCGCTGAGTATTACGACGTGGCCCTAGGGCGTCGCAGCGCCTAGAGAAAGACGTTTTCAGATGGTTGCATTGACTTTAATTCGCTGGATATCTGATCGGAAGAGGTGCACTGCCCCGCAACTTCAGCCACCATATGTATCGAAGCCCACAAACATCCATATCTTCGTCTACCCCATCTCGCCAGCCGTTCTTCCCTCCATCCCTCCATACCTCCAGCCAAAAGTCAAACTCTCACTCCACCGCTCGCCAAGTTCGTTTGTCTGTCCTGAATCAGAACTACCGATTGGCCTGCCTTATCGTTGCTGTCCAATCAAGCGCAAGGGTACTGATTTCCAAGGCTTTGTTCACGTGGGTACTGTCAGACCTCCATCCAATGGATCAGGTTCACTCGTCTTCAAAGCATCCAGCCCCAACGACTCAGGATCCTTTGCCTTGCGAAGTTGTATCGGTTGGTACAAGAATCAATACTAAAGAATGGGCTTTTCCTACTGGTGGCAAGCAGGCTCGACCAGCCTGCTTCGGAATTGGTCAATTCCGCATACCAGAGCGCTCAAAAAGTGACCGACTTTGTTCCGCTTGTATGAGCCTCGATCGCCTGGACAGTACGTACTGGGAGGAAATCAACAACTTTCGCGAGGTTATAGTGGATCATCATAACTCGTTTGATGCGTTACTAAAGAGTGCACGTGGGGGTTGCCATCTTTGCGTATTGATTTTGATAGCGTGGGAGGATGTATGCCGCTTGGAACAAGAGACAGGGGGTGGATGGGTTGGTAAACTGGGGTTTCGTTCGGTTTCCCTGAACGACGGCAGCAGACTCAGTTTCAAAAGAATAGGGAAGACGCTGCCGCACGAGAATTTTATCCCTGATGAGGTACAAATCACCATACTATGTGGGGACTTGCCGCATAATATGCGCGGACGACTGATATGTAAAGCTATGGATAGTGAGTGTTCTTCATTCTCATCATATCCCGCATCCCATGAGTCTAATCAGTAGAACAGCCAGTCTTCGTGACCTTCCGGAAACATGTCTTCCATCAGGGAGTGATACTAACACGGGCTCATCGGCGAGTCTATCAAGGATCAAGACCTGGCTGGATATCTGCACAAGTTCACATCCAGCCTGTTCCCAAGCAGATTCTCAGCCTCCGTCCTTACCCACGAGAGTGGTTGCAGTGGGGAGTAGAGGATCTAGCAAATGCTACTTAGTGTCTGGAAATAAGAAAAACGGTCACTACGCCACTCTAAGCCACTGCTGGGGAGATCCCAACAACCGACCGTTGTCGACGACTGATCAAACCCTTCCTTGCCGACAGCGGGGAATCGAAGACGAGGCATTGCCAAAAACGTTCAGGCACGCTGTTAAGGTCTGCAGGGAGATAGGCATAGAATACATCTGGATTGATTCCCTTTGTATCATCCAAGAGCAAGAGACGCAAGAAGATTGGGCGAAAGAAGCACCGAAAATGGGGGTTGTGTACGGCAACTCGATACTGAACATTTCGGCGGCAGCAGCAGCAGACTCCACACAAGGACTTTGGAAAGAGCGCCTTGGTCTAATCTCTTGGCCTTGTCCAATCGTGGTATTCGGACAGGCATGCCACCTATACCGGTATCCATTATTGGGAGAAAGGATGTCTGGTGAACCAGACAACACTGCTTACGGTCAGGATTTCTTAGTCCAAAGAGCCTGGGTCCTGCAGGAGCAGATCTTGTCTCGCCGCTCCATCATGTTCTCGACAAACGGTCTCATCTGGCGCTGCCCGACGCTATCGACCAACGAGAAGTATCCTTTGGGAATTCTGCACGCTCCGGATATATCACACGATCATCACCGGCTTCTTCATTGCATAGTAAATGGTATAACATCATTAATACAGAAAGAGCCAGCGACCGACTCATATTCCTGCTGGTACCAGATAGTAACCGAGTATACAAGTCGGAGTCTAACATATGAGGAAGATGAGCTACCTGCAATAGCCGGCATTGCGAAAAGGTTTGGAATGGCAGTGAACGACAGCTACCATGCGGGGCTGTGGAGGCGCGATATGATCATCGGTCTCCTTTGGGAAGCAGGACCAGCTGAGAGTAGAGGCGCAACAAGATCAGCTAGGGCACCGTCATGGTCATGGGCCTCAATCAAAGGTGGTGTGGACTACAAAGCGGTTTTGTCGTACGATGCTTACGCGGGGTTGCGGCGCACGCCCTTGACTCCACTATACGATATTCTCGATGTTTCGGATCCAGTAACCTGCGAGAACCATCCGTTCGGAGTAACGTCGAGAGCATCGTTGGGCTTGTCTGGCGTTTTGTTGGCAGTGACGCCAAACGAGCACCACATCTCCGGGCTAGCTCTGGTCGAGAAAGGCATTCCTGCTGTGGGCCATATCAATTACTCCTGGCCCGACACTCGGAAGTTCAGCAGGCTGGGGCAAGTGACCCTGGTCTGTTTACCTGTAACGGTGTGCCATGGTCCTCAAGCTCTCTTCATACCGGGCGATGGCGAACGGTACAAAGCCTCATGGAAAAGATCACTAGAGACGGGAATAGACGAATTCGAGGCAGGCCATACGTTATACTGCTTGGTTCTCCAGACCATCCCAGGAAACCAAGATACCTACAGTCGAGTAGGGCTATGTAGTGTGGGCAGGCATAAAACGATCGAGATTAGCAGGATGGCCTTGTTCGGAGAACGTAGGTCCATTATTCTTGTTTAAATGACCGGCCCTCCGCCCATATACCTAGATACGGTCATTCAAGAATCCTTCCAGTCTTTCGCATCTTCTCGAGTATCAACAGCGAGGTTGAAAACTGGACGTGCGGGAAGTGGCAAAGCTATTGAAAAAGACAAATCTATTGCACATGACTACATTACTCCAATGAAAGGGTTGACCATGACTCATTCATACCAAGATGCAACCGCTCCAGTCACGGAGTTCGTGCGAGCCAGCATTCGCTTATGCGACGACGACTTCTTATGCAATCCCACAGCCTGCTTGCTTCCGAAAAGCTTCTTACAAACGTCGCAGCTGAACGTGGTACCATGAGACAATGCGTCGCGATGTTGATTTATCTCTCTCTGGATGCAGAACCAAGACTCGCATTCGTGACATGCGTGAGCGCGGCGGAGGGCGGCGTCCTTGGTGCCCGTGTGGTTTTCCAGCGCTTGTTCGGAAGTGCAATTCTTTGAGCAGATGGGACATTGGTACGCCATGGTGAAGAGGGGTGAGTTAATGAAAAGGATATGTGAGTGCAGAGATGTCAACAATCAAGTCAACATGGGACTTGGAGATGGGGAGCGAGCGAATGAAGGACACGGCTAGGCCTATTTAGGCAAATGCTAGGCTCAAAAGAGCTGACCATCAAGCCGAATCTCACTCTCCAGCTTGATTATTGCCAACTGTGGATACTTGAAGATAGAGCTTGTGTACCTCACCTTGGGTCGCCACAAGCTTCTCTGAATGCGACTGGAATTAGACAGATATAGGATAAATGAAGCGTGGCTACCTCGTCAGAAAGAAAACAGTCTAGTCTACTCGGTAGAGAAGTAGGTGCAGCTTGACACTTTGACCTCACCTCGATGACTGCTTCTGACGGTCGCGATCATCCTCATTCGCTTGACGATTGCTTCATGACCGCATGTTATCCATTATCTCCATTCGCTGGTGCGAGTACATCGAACTCTCTCATCATTCGAAGTTATGCTTGGGTATCATATGCCACTCCATCATGCAGAATTTACCTCCTCGTTCGCTGCCATTCAGATCATCTGCAAAGCCTTGCAACTTGCGCTCTCCCCTTCATCCTACTTCCCTCACTTCCGTACGTCCTCTCCATCTCCAGTCGTCACACTCTTCTCAGTACCATCTGCTTCCTTCAACCCATCGTCAACACCCCCATCATATTGCCTCGTAGCTGGCAGAGCCGGAAGAATGCCGCTGGCAATAGCATCGAGATCAGATGGCATGCAAGTGGCTGGCGAAGCGTACGGACCCGTAGTGTCTTGCTCAGCACTCAGCTTATCAACCTTTTGTTCGGCCCAGGCGATAGCGCTATCGACGGCGGTTTTGACGGTTTCAACGACATCTGAGACGATGGTTGCGACGGTCGGGGTGGCCTCTGAGGTGCCGTCTGTGCTGATCGTGCTACTATTTGACGCTGATCTTGGGGATGCGGACGAGGAATTCGTGGTATCTTGGTTTTGGTGAGGAGAAGTCTGACCGGCGTCAGTATGTGTAGGGTATAGGGTGAACGTAAGAGAAGCATACACGTTGCCTAGCTGGCGTCTTCTCTTCCGTATTGTGAGCTGTGATAGCTTCAAGTGCTTTCGGCCTCATGGTTTGTGTCGTGATAGCGTCGAGTGCTTCCGGCTTCATGCTTTGGGTCGTACAAAGAAGCTACCCTTGCAGATTGGTGTTTGTGTCACTTCGTCGATCGCGCGGTCCTCCGAAGTGTGTCAATGTAGGTTGCTTGCGCATGTGGTTAAATGCCAGCAGGCGGCGATCTCCGTGGGCCCTTCTCGAAGTGTCTTGTTTGTTTGTTTGCCATTTTTGGGCTGTGTCGCTCTTTCCTATTCGGCATGGCTATGCGTTTGTATCCGTGTAACAGGAAGCGACGCCCTCGCGAAAACGACTCGAATGGAGACGATGGAAACTGTTCCCGCTGATGATGACGCCATCTACATCTTTTTGATTGACTGTGAGTATCACTGACCGAGCGTTTAATAAGCCAGATGCCATTCTCACTCAAACCAGCTGCATCCTTTCTCTGAGACGGTCCACGCGAGGGCTCGCAAAAGTTGAGTGGTAGTCGCTTGCGGTTATAATTCAAGTAGTGAGGAGCTCACGAGGCAGAAAGATTGACTACTGTTCGATCTACCGACCTCATCGTCACATCCCACGTTCAATTTGGGAGTAGCAGGTACGGTGTCTGATTTAGACCCAGCTCACTTTTCCAAGCGTCTGCACCAGAAAGTCAAAGTAGTCGGCTTCGTTCCCAGGATACGGCACGCGATGCATCGGTAGCCTTACAATGTCATGTTCAGATGGAGTACTACAAGGCTACATGACGTTGCTGAGTTGGCTTGACATCTGCCGTTGCATTGAGGAGCCGATAAGCCTAACCCTGACGCAATACCGATCATGACCACTCCTGCGTCACGCATCGCATCTTCTGCCTTTCCAAAGACAGCGGACGCATTTTCCTGCCGACCGAACCACTCGTGGCCGCCTGAACAGACTCCACGATACCGAACGGTAGTCAGATTCAGGTACCCACCGGCTATTCACCTTGCGCTCAGAAGGCAGAACGCATAGCCTGAGACATAACCACCAGGCTACGCCATTGAGCAGAAAGCATCCTGGTCATGTCGACATACCGAGCGTCTACCCCATCATGTGGCGCACGACTGGGGTTCAACCGCTCGAAGCGCAGATCAACATGTCCAAGACATGTCTTCTTCCTCGTCTTCTAGAAGCTTTGCCTCACTGGTTGCGCCATCGCAGGTCATTCAGCCCCTAGGCTAAGCTATACGAAGACAGACGACTCCGTGTCTTGGAACTGCACTATGGTTGTCGTTATGCCGCTTCGACTCAGCATTGAGTCAGTCGATAAGAGCGTTCTGTACACGGTGTTGGATCACCGGCACACGCATAGTCGAAGTCAATGAATCCTAGGATGCAGTGCCGGAGTCAGCAGCGAACATCACTGGTCGATACCCCAGCTGTTGTGTGGAAGAGTCCACTTGTTCCACGGCTCCTACAGGTACCTAGGTAGACGCCAGGATGTACCTGGTAATTGCACTTGGGCAGCGTTTTAATATGAATTGCTGCATGGAAGCATGCTTGCGCCTATCAGACGGGGTGCAAGTCTTCGAGTGGAGTTCGAGTGGCTTGGTAGCAATATGGAAATGCAGCGGACTTGTGAAGGCGTAGCGCGAATGATCAGGAGATGCTGTTGATGCAGGTCCACTGCCGCCGTTCGCTGATCACAGTCATGCTGAACCCACCATGCCAAGGCAATAGCATGCGCAGTACGATCTTAGGTCGGCCGTTTTCCTGGTGTATTAGCCTATTGTACGCGATTAGCACGCTGGAGAGTTGGAAGGCAGGCATGTCGCTTCGCGGGCCTCTCCAGACACACCGCATGCCTCGCATGCTCCGTGCTTCCTGCAGACCCTTCTGTAAGCAGGCTGCCACCACTCGTTCGAGGCTGCCACCACCACTACGCTGATCGTGTGTCTACCCAAACGTCCGGCAGGTTGCAGGCAATCTATCGTCGACCGGGCGAAGCTGCGGCCGTGGGTGGGTAGCAACATGACGGTGCCGGCCACGGCTCGACGCGAGACCCTTGGAAGGATCACTGGCGCCATTTTTTGATTGTCAGAGCGCAAATGTGGAGTGCTTGATGCCCTTGTCACCCCCGCATTCGCCTCGCTCATCTCGCAAAGCCCGTTTGGTGACATGTGTAGGTGTAGGAGCTAAGGATGAGGCGAGATTCGGTGTGGTTATAATCGTCGTGCGTCCTGCCGTCTCATCTTCATACCGGATTGCCGTGCCCTACCTTCATCAGCTACGCCTCTCTGACACCCTGTGACGCCTTGAAACCCAGGACTTTGTCTCGATATCGTGGCTGCACGCCGCAGAAGTTGTGCAGCGTGCCCCGGCCGCTGTCTAACCGTCCACCAATCATGGCTGGAATTACTCCTTCTCCAGATGTTAGTCCCGTGTCAGCAGCGACCACTAATGGAGGCTTCCCACGCGACGCCTTCTGCCTCAATCTCTCCGCTCTGCCCGACGCAAATACCTTTATCCTCAAGTCCGCCTTGACGTCTCCTCATCTCCTCGACCCCCCGAATGGACTTTTCACAGGAAACGGTGGTTTGAGTAATCCCTTCAAGAAGAGGCCCCGCAACATGTCTCAATCATCTGGCACAGACCGGGAAATGTCCAATGACAACACCCCGCCCGCGTCGAATGGAATCGCACCTACTAGCAATGGTACCAACGGCACGAGCACCGAACAGCGACCGAGCACAAAGAAGCGCCCAAGTACCGACACGATAGACTACCCGCGCCGGCGTGCGACGATCGCTGTACATCATCCTTATTTCGACTCCTCCATCTCAGAAAACTGACATCAAATAGTGCGAAATATGTCGGTCACGAAAGAGTCGATGCGACGGAAACAGGCCAAAGTGCAGGTTGTGTACAGAGCTGAATGCCGAGTGCATATACCGAGAGCCGGGCATTAAGCTGGACGCAGGCGACAAGCTGATCCTAGAGCATCTGAACCGCATCGAGGGTCTTTTACAATCTGGCCTCACTAGTAATTTCTCATTATCATCGCATTCGCCAGCCGCGAGCAATTCCACCAGCGAAGATTTCCTCGCCCGTAGCACCGGCAATATACCCCATCTCGGCATGGTACAGCCGATCAACGGCATAGGAACATGGACCAACCACCCGTCAAACATCTCGACCATGCCGAAAACCCACAATACTGCGGCACTCAATCTGCTGTCATCTCCCATGATCAGAGAGCTCGTGTCTCGCCAATATGACGCCAAGCTTCTTCTCCAACTTGAGATGACGCGGGAGTCTGTAAGCCTTGGAACGAGCCGTGGGCTGGATCTCTCAAATACTGGCGCATATGTGCAGGCGTATTTTGAGAGAGTGAACGTTTTCTATGCAGTCGTCAATCCGTACACATGGAGCAGCCACTACCAAACCGCCCTCAGCCATGGTTTCCGAGATGGGCCTGAAAGCTGCATAGTTCTTCTCGTTCTTGCGCTAGGTCATGCTGCAAGCACCGGCAGTATCACACAGCAAAACCCTGATAAGGATCCTCCAGGCCTGGCATACTTTACCGCAGCATGGAGTCTATTGCCGACCGTCATGACGAGAAACAACATGGTAGCTGCGCAATGTCAAATCCTTGCTGCTGCATACTTGGTGTATCTTGTACGCCCGGTTGAAGCCTGGAACGTGTTATCTGGCGCCAGTATGAAGTTGCAACTCCTTTTGAGCGCCCCTGGTCGCGTGTCTCCAGCAGAAGAGGAGCTGGGCAGAAGAGTGTACTGGAACGCTGTGATGATCGAAAGCGACCTGCTAGCGGAGCTCGACCTTCCCCATTCCGGCCTCGCACAATTTGAAGAAGGCTTTGCATTGCCCACCGGATTCGAGGATCTTGGAACGGAAGCTGTTGGCCGAGATGAACTGTGGTATTTTCTTGCAGAGATCGCTCTTCGGCGACTACTCAATCGCGTGAGCTCCATGCTCTACATCAGAACAACACCCTATTCCAAAGGCCCAGCTGCGACCTCGATCGCACAACTAGATCCTTTGGTTGTGGAACTCGACTACCAGCTCAACCAATGGTATGCTGGGCTACCACCTGCCATGCAATTCCCGCTGGACAGAGTACCCTTACAAAACCCGGTTCAGACCGTTTTGAGACTGCGCTACTTCGCATGCCGTACCATCATATTCCGCCCATACGTGCTTTTGGTCTTGCAGGACGAGACTTTAGCCATGGATTCGAGTGTGCAGGATAATTGCCACAAGTGCTTGGAAGCATGCGTTCGTCAATTGGAGTACATCACTGCGCACCACGCAGGGCACCTGCCTTATCTGTTCCAGGGCGCTCTCTCGTAAGTTTCACCAAATGCCAACATTGCGTTTGCTGACAGTTTTGTAGCATCATCTCCCAGACATTGCTCATCATGGGCGCAACAATGACTCCCTCGCTATCTCAGCTACTGCCTCCACCGGCGACTATGGACGATATCATCAACAACGTTGTCCTGGAAATGGAGCGATACGCTCATCTCGCACCCAGCCTACAGCTTTCCGCTGAGATCATTCGCGAAGCCGAAGGCAAGCGACAGATGTGGCTACGGACAGCAGGACTCAAATTCGACGTATGACTCTAATCTCGCAGTACCAAATTGCCACCCAGTACACGACTACGACTGTGGGCTTCTCAAAGCAGGAAAGCTACAGCGCAGATTCATATGCTTGCCATACCTGAATAGTTGAAGTGACCTTCCACTTCTGGTAGCCTCCGCGTACCATATGATGGATCAGCAAGTCGAGCGACGATCGCACGCGACAGCGACTATCATCTACACGACACACGCGGCGCTTCTCGACGAACCCATTTCTGGGTCCAGCACAGACCTTCATCCCCAACATCCTGTATCGGACGTTGAGACAGATAAGTACTAGGTCTCCATCAACCAGGTCCTCACATCTGCCGCACCCCGAGTGTACATGCCGAGAGTGATTGGCGAGTCGCTGCTCAATATGGGGCAATTTGGCATGACACAGTGTCTACACCAACTTCCGACAAGAACTAGTTCTCCACTGAGATTCCGGTCATACCAGCTGGGACGATCTTGAGTCGACTCAGGCAACCAGCAAGCCGCTGCGTTGATCTCACCAGGTCCTTAGATCAGGTCCTCGTGGTGGCGAAGCACAGCCAGAAAACCACTGAGTGGGTCACCGCAATGAACTGAAGAGATGATCTGTGGGTACAAAGATGTACCCCATAATGAATCCGGGCTCGGTACGGCACGGTGGCTTACTCCGCTACGCATTGCCACTTCTACGGTGACCAAAGCGTCCCACCGAAGACCACACGAGGCATCTCGCATGCATCTCGCATGAGGCTACTCCAGAACGCACATACATATGCGACCCACACACATAGCGAAATACCATCCTATCACCACTCTGAGTGCCATCAGTACACGTGAAACGCATCATCGCAACTCTGGCCTTAGCCCGCGCGCCGCGCGCTCCTTCACACTGAAGCTAACGCGTGCACCCCCTGGTAGAAATGTAATATAGATCCTGCAAGAGCAGACCAGGGGTGCGGTAGGTGGCCTGGTCTACCCCACATGTTGGGGTTCTCCTGTGACTTTACCCGTACACCCACTTACTTTTCGGGCCTTCTGGAAACGTAGTGGAATGTTGTGAACGCCTTCGAGAAGCCGAGGTGCGGAGATGAGAGAGAGTGTGTGTGTGTCGGGGATGAACAGGGGGAGGTGTATGAGACAGACTGGACAGGGGTGTTGTTGGGGAACGAGATGCAGGTAGAGGACGAATGGGAGGGACTATGGGGTGATGACGCTGACTGCTATGTGAGTCGAAGCAGTACTGACCCATTGTGCTGAATGCGGTTTGTTTGGCTTGTGTAGTGGTGGCTTGGGGGCACGCCGTGTCTCATAGCCACGTTGGATATACTTGTTTCTCACCGATGTTTCGATGGACGACATCGGCATGTCTTCTGAGAGCCCTGAATTCGTGCCATCGCCTGTTGCTATCGTATTCTGCAGCCACAACGCCGCGTCGCCGAACACTCATAACGGTGTGCTGACTAGTCAGCGAAGACCGTGGCTTGGGTTATCTGATGGTGAGAGTAGGAAATGCACCGGGTCAGGCAACGTTCCAGAAAAGATGGGACTAGCGTCTGATGTTTATGCAGGATTCTGCCCGCTGGTTGGTTCGCATGTACCAGAGCGTTTGGTAGTGTTTAGGACGGTAGGTTGTGATTGGTGCGTTATTCCTGACTGGGCGCCACAGGCGGAAAGACGGGAGCGCGCTCCGGTGGCATGACAACACCAGAGGTATCTGGTTGCGTAAAGGCGACATGGAGAAGCGGAAACGAGGCACAAGTATTTGGGGATGACGTCGAAGTCTGTTCCTTTGTATTGGACAAGGGTACGAAATGGTTCTTGAATGAAGTGCATGAACCAAGACTTGGACGTGGTGATCATCTCTTGGGTCCAGCAGCGACTGGGCTGAGCCTTGCATTATCTCATACCAGTACAAACTCATCGGCTTCGTCCTCCTCCCAATCGATCTTTTCGCCATACATCCAGCTTTCGTAGTAACATTGTCCTAATACTGTGTATTCTCCATTCTCACACTGTCGCAATAGTAGAGGGACTGAAGATCCATGTATGATGCATATGCAATCGTCTGGTCGTACGGCTTTTGGCCCAAGCCCAAACAATTGCTTGCTCCCGAGGAAGAGTCTTTTGTGGATGAGTCTCAAATTCATTTGAGGGAATTTCTCCTTGTGAACTGCTTCGCTAACAGGCTCGGGTGTTTTCGTGTCAATGAAGCGTTCGTACATTGAGATCAAATCGCCTGTAGTATATTGTAGAGGCTCTGTGAGAGCTTGCGGACCAAGATCATGGCCCAAGAGCGTAACAAATATACGTTCCTTAGCAGCATTCATCTCGTCAGACGTATCGACATCCGCTGTAGGCATGGTCGTTCTGAGGTTAGCCATTTCTTCGGCCAGTCGTACATTCTCTACTCCAAAAGTTGCGATCTCTTCTCGGGTAACACTTGACACGAACTGGACCGTGTCAATGATCCGGCCGCGAACAACCAAGCGCACATCGCCTTCTTGATATATTCCGTTCGCTTGGCATAGGCGCCCTTTGGCGGCGGCGTACGGGTAATGTGGAGTGTCGCCAATCCTGTAACCCTGCCATCTGTCTCCTGCAGAAGAAACGTCCACTCGCCAGTCTATGGTCCAAGAAGGTATCTCCGCGTCTGCGCTGCCGCGGATAAGCCCCAGGAACGCAAGCGAGCCAGTCTTCCGCGCCATATCTGCACAAAGCTTTCGGTATGCTTGTCCAGTAGACATCCTATAATCTGCAACGAAGTCCAGAGCGGAGGTCCTTTCTTGAAAAGCTAAAAATGCATTAATGGCGTCCCTTGGGTCGCTGGCCTCACGCGATGATGAGAGCCAGAACAGTACATCCAAGAAGTCGCTATATAAGGTGCTCTGCGTAGGGTCGCCTCGTAGCCATCTACGTGCCGTGTCCATGCTCAGCAAGCGATCGACTCCGAGGTGATCTGGGATTAGCGAGTAAACGACTTGCAGGGCCGCTTTTGAGGAATATCTGATGACGAAGATGATACGATAAAGTACGTATATTTCAGTTGGTGTCGTTCCAAGTATCATCGTGGGCCGAGTGGATAACACGATCTCTTGGACTATCCATGCACGTTTAAAGTACGGGCGACCAATGGCCCAAGTCAATGCTTGAATGTACTGTGCTGTTGTATAGCCTGTATCGTTCTCTTGAGAAAAGAGAGCAATCAATCTGCTTTCCAGATCCTTGTGCATCTCGGCAGTCCAATGGACATCAAGCGGTGGGAGCTCGCCCAAGTTTCTTATCAGATCAAGTAGTACAGGCGTATGCTCAGGAGACATGCCAATCCACATTAGCGTCCGCTCCGCTTGTCCATAGATGTGCGACATCAGAGAGACCTGGTGTCCTCGCTCGTCCAGATCATGCTGGTTCACAGCAATCTGATCAATCCAAATCTTCCCGCTTGATTCAGGTTGCGTCAGGAGCTCGTGAACATGGTACAAGATGCGCGCTAGATGCACCGTAATCCTCAGAGAGCCAGCACCGGTTATTGGAATAGACGAATAAGTATTGGTATCTCCAACTATGGGTTCCGGCTCTTCGTTATCGTAGTCGGTCCACGTATATGAGAGCGCCTCGAAACGCGGCTTCTGCCTGATATCCACCTCCTCTAATTTGTATGCAGGAGCATCTTGAGTGCCGGAGACGGAGAGAAGCCGTATCGAGGTTGGAGTCGAACACGGCGAGTATTGATATGCTGACATTATGAGGTCACACGCAGGATTTGGGACAGGCAGCCCACCACCCACGCGATGACCGCAGTGGCCCGTGCGCTTGGCGCGTTCAAGCCCCACTAAAATTTCTTTGCAACTTCAACAGGTACAGCGCGCGCGGCAGGCACAACCACGACGTCCCTAAACATCATGGCTGTCGACAACTCGCTGGAGTCGCTTCTCGCGACTCTTACTACATCCATTCAATCCGCTACAGAAGCTCTTCCCAATGAGGATATCCTACCACCGAAGGAAGGCATTTCCCTGCTGGATGTCAAGAACGAGCTGCTGCTATCCTACCTACAAAACCTCGTCTTCCTCATCCTCCTAAAGCTCCGAGCACGAAAAGGCGACCAGCAAGAAACGGACCTCCACCCTCAAGATGAAGTCGTCCAGAAGCTAGTAGAACTGCGAATCTATCTAGAAAAGGGTGTACGACCGCTCGAAAGCCGCCTGAAATATCAAATCGACAAGATCCTCCGCACAGCCGACGATGCCACCCGCCGCACCACCCAAGCCTCCGCAAAGCCCACCTCAAAACCAAAGAAGAGCAAGACAGACACAGGCTCCGACTCGGACGTCAGCGATGCCGAATCGGCAGGTACAGCGCAAACCTCCGAAGACGAAGACGAAATGGCCTACGGCCCGCGCCGCGCCCTCGTAACACGCCAAAAGACCGAAGCAGCCCAAGAGCGCGCGCGCGCCGAAACCGCGAAAGATGGCATCTACCGCCCACCCAAGATAACGCCCATGGCAATGCCCGTACCCGAAAACCGCGAAGAGCGCCGCGAGCGCCGCCCCGGAAAATCCGCCACCCTCGACGAATTCATCGCAACCGAGCTCTCGGGCGCGCCCATCGCCGAACCCAGCATCGGAAGCACCATCACACACGGGGGCCGACACACAAAGTCCGAACGCGAACGTCGCGAGGAGAACGAGAGGCGCGAGTACGAAGAAGCGAACTTTACGCGGTTGGCGCCGGGGAGCAAGAAAGACGCTGCGAAGCAGAAGGCGAGGCAGCAGCGGGATGGCGGGTTTGGGGGTGAGGAGTGGCGCAGTTTGGGGGCGGGGATTGATCGGATTGAGAAGTTGACGCAGAAGAAGAGTGGGAAGTTGGGGAGCTTGGAGAAGAGCCGGAAGAGGCCTGTCGGGGATGGACCGAGAGGGAGTGGGAGTATGGCTGGGGATGCGTTTGAGAAGAGGAGGAAGGTTGTTGGGAGGTATAAGTGAGGGATTGGATGATATCCATAGTAGAGCAAGATATAGAGGGAAGGCAGACGTTTTGCAATGTCTTGCAATCAGAAAATACATGCACTCACGGCAAAGTTCTTCGTATACACGTCCTGAAACTCTTCATTACCAAATTCACCTCTTTCATTGTAAAAGGTATCTACAAAAATCTCCCACATGACTCCCCGACCCTGACTCCATCGACGCCAAGCTATGCATTCATTCATTCCATAAGGGTAGTCCGCTCCCTCAAATTTAGCGACCAACCCCGAAAACGCCCGCAAACATGCTGCTGAAGTGCTGTGCAAATACCCCTTTTCTGCTCTCTAAGCCAGATACCTATACGAATCAGTCTGCGCGCCGTCTACGCGCTCCAGGTATTCACGCTCAATGAGCGACTCAATGCGTTTCTTAACCATGGTGACCTCGGGTTTAAATTGGCCGACGAGTTGGCTGAGGGTTTCGGACATGAGTTGTTGATGTGAGAGCTCTTTACGTTGTCTGTTTCTTGTTAGCATGTTTGACGTTGTATAGGTTTTGAAGAATACATACTTCATGATACGCACAACGGCGGCCTCAATGCAGAAGCCTCGCGAATCGTCATTCTTCTTCTCGGTCTCGCGTCGCTCACGATCGCTCTCGACTTTGTTGCCGCCGCTGACGACACCAACCTTGATCTTGACGAACTTGCCCTGGAAGCCTTCGTTGAAGGAGAACTTATCGGTGGGCTTGACATCCTTGGACATGGGCTCCTTGATCAAAATGCGTGTCTTAGGTGCGACGGCGAGCGACTGTAAGTTACGGATGAGATCACTAGGAGGGATGTTTGTCTGGGCTTGGATCTCTTCGAATGTTAGGCGTTCGCCGGCATCAAGCTCGTTGAAGAGAAGCAGGATGATCATGCCGTATGTCGACACATTGAGGTCGTGGCGACGCTCCTTGACAGAGCCATCCTTCTGAGGGACCTTGGGGAAGACAGCTTTGATGTCTGCTGATCCCATGTTGGGGAGCCAGGTAAGCTGTCGTCCGGAATGCTTCTGGCTGTAGAACTTCTCGAAACCGCGCTTGAGCTTGTCTACAACGAGAGGGTAATTGCATCGTGGTCGCTTGTCCTCTTCGTCGGCGGCAGCTCCACCCATAGTCTCGAGAGGCCATGTCATGCTGGTCAGCACGTTGATAGACAGCTCGATGCGCTTAGGATCCTTCTCTCCGAGGCCTTCCACGTGCTTCTTGAAGCCAGCAGTAAGCTCTTCGGAGATGGTCATGTCCTTGAACATGGCCTCCAGCTTCAGAGTGAAATTGTTGCCGAGCTCGATCTTCATCTTGGAGATCATTTGCTTCTCTACTTCGTTGCTGATGGACTTGTTCATCAACAGACGGCGACACAGATGCTTCTTGTAGTAGCGCTCGAAAAGGTCCTTGTCCTGTACGTATCGTAGCAGGATGATGGCCTTCTCCAGAACCGCGTCAATCTCAGCCTCAGTCTTGCCCTTGATGCCCTTCTTCATGTTTTCGTCGATAAAGAGGGAGATGTATTCGGATGATCGTGGGAATGTCACCGAGTTGATGAAATCGGAGAAACTTGCTGTTTGCGCCTGTTGCAGTAGCGGATCGCACTCGAATGACTCTCGCCAAATCTTGTCAAACCGATCTTTCAGGGCAAGGACATCCTCGACCCACTTGATCGCAGCGACAGTCTGCTGGTTCAGGCTCTTCTCTTGCGCAGCACCCTTGCCCTTGTCGGCTGAATCGGCGGCAGGTGCAACGGCTGGCGCCAGTGACGCCGCGATCGCGTCCTTGTTGATGTCTGAGCCCATCTCGACAATGCGCTGCTGAATGGCTCGGGTTGTCTGGATCTTCTTGTCATCTACCCGCCTGTTTAGGTCGTAGATAAGGTTCAGCTCTTCAAGTCTATGGTTGTCGATCATGAAGCGTACACCGCTCTCCATCTCTACAAGCTCGTGTATCCGGAACTTGATCATCTCTTCCTCCACAACCTTCTGAATCTTGGGTCCCGTAGTGTCCAGCAGTGTTTGCTTGCAGCGCTCGTCCTCTTCGTAAATTCTGCGTCGCGCATGTTTGCAGTATGCGCCGGCATGCGCGTCGCGTAGTAAAAGCTCCGATTCTTCGCGGTAAAAGGCTCTGCTGGTGTCCAGATACTCCACCTCAAAAGACGTGTTGTACAGTCGCTGGTCCTCCGCCTCTATCTCGCCTTCGTGTAGGCCCTCGAGCATATACACGCAAGACTTGATAAGCTGCTTGTCGATGACGTCGCCGTCACGCTCCATCTGTATCTGGTCGAGGATGATGTTGTTCAAGAGGTTGAGGATCGCTCGAGCGTCGGTCGGGGATATCTTGGAATTGAGGATTTCGTCGCGGAACAGAACCATGGCGGCGTTGTAAATTGATGGGCGGCGATGGTCAGCACAGTAGACACGGTCCTAAGCAGGCCGTGTTAGCTAACATCCTCAGCTCAGTCCGTCCAGATATCATCTTACCATGTACATGAGCACGTCTGCCAGCATGCTGGTGCAGATCTGGTGATCGCTCCATGCCTGCTTCAGCCCTTTCAGAAACCTCTCGCCCGCTACACGTCGCTCATTTGGTGTAGTTCCGCCGATACTCTGCGCGTCTACAAGTAGGTTCGTTGAGAGCAATTGCGAGATTGAGGCTCGGACTTCGGTGCTCAACCAATTTCGCTCGAATTCGTGAACTTTCTCGTAGAGAGCCTCGCCTTTCTTCTTCAAAACGATTCGGTATGCGTGGCGGTAAAGCTCCTCGTATGATAGCTTGGACGCATTCTTTGTGTGGATTTCCCTAAAGGCCGCCTCGATGGTGGCCCACGTGTTCTCGAAATCTACTTCGTCGCCGTGCAGACCCTGCGAACGCGCCATTGTTAGTGTTGAGTCTACAGCATGGAGTCTTTTCTTATGACAGCGAGGTTGAGCGGCGTAGGCTAGCACGCGAGGAAAGTGAAAGTGAAGGTGAAAGTGAGCGCGCAGTACGTACCCTCCTTGGCGGCCGTATCCGCTGTCTTCCTCGTCCTGCGATCATCTTCGCTCCTGCCTTCTTCTGATCGTGTGATATCTAGAGCTTCGAAGCTCGGTGCGGTCGCAGGCGGAGGTAGGCTGGTGGTGCAGATGCCCGGTGTGGCGTGGGTGTAAGGAAGAGGCCGATGGTTCAAAGGAACATTTGGGGGCTAGTACGCAGCACGGCGAGGGTGACAGTGAAGGAATGGCACGCGTGACGGCAGACGCGAGTGATGGTGAAGTTCAGGTGCCGGGCGTGTTGCGGGCGAGGGTCCCCGCTGCACGAGCTCGCCGTCGTCATGGCTTGGCGCTCGGTCGATTATTCTTTGCCCGCTGCACTTCCGTTCGTCATACCTCACACGCCGTTTCACAGTCGCCAACTCATTCTTTCACCATCTTTGAGTCGTGTCAGTTTGTGTCATATCGTCATGCGCTCCTCCACCTCTTTGTTGCGCGGCATCGCCCGAAGCACTGCGCCCCGAACTGCTCGAATCCCCAACGCTGAGCGCATTCCTGCGCCCGCAAAGCGCCTCTTCCACACACCGCGAACGTCAGCTGCCATACGACCTTCACTCATACTATCACGTGCGCGATTACCTTCTACTGTCCGCTTTGAGTCAAGCGCGGCTCCTCCCACGTCAACAGATGCGCCAGACTCACGACTAGAGCGCGAACAAGTCCCGTCATACGAGCTCACATTTACCTGCAACGTTTGCAAGACACGCTCTTCACATCGACTTTCGAAGCAAGGCTACCATCATGGGACTGTCTTGATCCAATGTCCGGGCTGCAAGAATCGGCATCTCATTGCAGACCACCTCAAGGTATGACCGCTGGAGAGTTGGCATGACTTGAGGTTAATAGTTTTCAGGTATTCTCAGACAAGTCCGTCACCATCGAGGACCTCATGCGGGAGAAAGGCAGCCTAGTCAAGAGAGGTTCTCTAAGCGCAGAAGGCGACGTTGAATTCTGGGACGACGGCAGCACCACACCTAGGTCCGCACAATTCCACACCGAATCGAAGCCCAAGGGCGACAATCGTCTCGCCGAGCAGCCCGAACAACCGAAGCCCTCGCAAGACTAAACGCTACGCACCCGAGATAAACACGCCCATTTGTCGACACAGTCGATCTCCCATACAACCGCGAACAACCTGTACAACACTGTTTGAATACCACTCACGAGTTTTCGTTTCGATACAACGATTCCAGATGGTTTGGTGCATCTTGAATACACACGGCCCTGGAACTTCTTCATCTTCATAGGCGCAAAGAAGTGCTTACAGTGATGTCAGACTCAATCTTGCTGAGATCGCGCTGCCCTTACTGCGGTATACTTTCTTGTATCGCACCCAGTCCTGTATCTCGGTGTCGGGTCTGAGCGATGCATGTGCCACAATCTTAGCTCTTTACGCGCAAGCAGGTGTCCGAAGCGATCATCACGGTCATTGCCAAATAAATCGAGTCTTTCATTGGACTGGATAAAAAGCATAGGAGAATATGGTATGTCTCGAAACTGCCGAGGCCTAAATTTGTGGGGGTGGTGTTTCGTGCCAGTCTGAGGTGAAATCGCGACCCTCAGATCGAGAGGAACACGACCGACCAGCTGGTAATATTCAGGACGGCCTACCGCAAATGCCATGGTCGGCCTAACACTGTTTCTGTTCAGAGCCATCGTCAGCTGACCTGGTAGAGAGCATCCCGATCATGCTAGCCGTCTCACGATTATCAACAACGACCACGTGGATTATCGCGGCGATTTGCAATCTGAACCGCCTTTTCTATAGCCTGTGTTGCGGTAGAATATATCTAACTTGTCGAACCCGGTATCTCTTACCACTTCCAAGGCTTTTGTTGTATGGTAGAGAGAGTTTCGGACGCTGCGCACCACCATGTCCAATATCCCTAGAAGATGGCCTACTAGGAAGAATCCCATACGTCCATTCCCATCCCAATACTTATGGGTCCGTCCTTTCGAACCGAGGAACGTCACCGGCGCATCGCGATGTGATAGGATGCGATCCACTTCCCTACGTACGCCGAGATCGTTGTAACGGACGCGAAATGAGTTGTGGCTTGTCGGTTGTTTATTCCGAACCGCCAAGTCCTCGAGTGTTTCTTTTACCTCTCCCCATCACGAATCCATCAAGCACATCCCAGAGAATCGCCAAAAAGTTCACGTATCGCATCTCTTCGTCGACTTTGCGAGCCGAGGCACCGCAAATGGCGTGGTGCAACGTCCTTTAGATGTTGGGGCCGAGGGCTGGCGATGCCATTGACGAGTTTCACGCCTGACAACGATGTGTAGCTGTCACTCGAAGCAGGTCGATATATAATCTGAATGCTCAAAGAGTTTATAGACACCAGCAGAGATCACTTCAAGCGAATCACTCATTGACAGTCGTACCTTCACATCCTTTCGTTAACATTCATTTTTGAGATCCATTCTCATCATTACTCTGCCCGTTCTCTCATTTAGAACCACCATGAAGGTCTCATCTACTATCAGCTTTCTCGCTATCTTTGCGTCAGCCTCGGCTTTCCCGACCTATGTCGCTCGCCAGGCCTGGGTGCCCAGGAACTGGACAGCTCCAGGTCCTACCGATGGTTAGTTGCAACATCTAAACAGACATCTCTGGTCGTGATAGGAACATCACACTAATCAGTGACTCAACAGCACGCGGTCCATGCCCCGGCATGAACACCCTTGCCAACCACGGCTACTTGCCGCACGACGGACGAAGAATCACCCGCGACATCCTCGCCGACGCCATGCTCGAAGGCTTCAACATCGCCAAAAGCGACGCCATCATCCTCTTCTCGCAAGCCGTACGCACCAACCCAGAGCCTTTCGCACGTACATTCGATCTTGACACGCTGGGCCGTGAGGGCGTGCTGGAGCACGACTTCAGCCTGAGTCGCTCAGACCGCTTCTTCGCCAACCCCCTCCCCTTCAACGAAACTGTCTGGGCTGAAACAGCATCTTTCTTCACAACACCAGAGATCACCGTTCAGCAGCTCGCTGACGCCCGCATGGCACGCCTCGATACATCTAAGAAGACTAACCCGGAGCACAAGGCGTCTTTGTTGGCGGATGGGTTTAGTTGGGGTGAATGCGCTTCGTTCTTTGAGATTATGGCGGATGGTACTACGAGCACTGTTAGGAAGGACTTTATTGAGTACTGGCTGCGTAAGTTTCAACCTTTATCTTTTGAGAGGATGAATGGACAGTAGTGGCTAACGCATTCGATGCAGGAAACGAGCGTATGCCTACTGAGATTGGCTGGACTCGCCGCCCGACTGTTATGCAGACTAGCGAGCGTACTAAGTTCACTCGTGCGCTGATGGAGGCTGCGGGTCAGGGTACTGGCTTTTCTCTGTTGCAGTGAGGGGGTTTTGCGGGTTGTGGCTGGTGATCACGCGCTGGAAGCTGAGGGGAAGGGAGAAAGACGTACGGTGCACAAGCTGAATGTGCCCGAAGAATTTCGTTATGTATATATCATAGGTTATGGGCGCACAGGTTGTAACTCTATCCAACTACACAAATTGTTTCTTGCTGCCCGCTTGAGAATTATTGGGTTGGTATATGGGTTACATTTACTCTATTTCAGCAAATAAACCTAGATATAGACAGAATTCCCTCTGAGGAGTATGGCTTTTACTTCGTTCACCGAAGATGCGTGTTGGCTGGACTTAGTCATCAGCCTCGTGTGGCTGCCTAAACCTATCCAATCGCTCCTTCCCCGCTTCGCTTCGTCGCATCTCACTTCTCTTACCAAACATTTCACTGCACCTACACCTCCCTAGCAACTGTACTCACATGCATTGACCGTACCGAATATACATCGAAACGATCGTTGGTCGATCGCGACACGGAATCCCCGAACGCTTTAGGCAACCGCGTTGCACCATTGGCGGGGCTCGATGGAAGCCCTCCAAGCACCACTTCCCACCGGTTCAGAAAGATCGCCATATCAGCCCATCGATTCAGATGCCGGAGAGATTCGCTTGGTCAAGTTGTTGCCAGGTGGATACGATGATCCGATTGACCTGACGCTACACACCGTCAAGCTGGAACAGCGGGTAACAGATGAGGGATCAGATGAGAACATGTCAGACCTGGCAAACTCGCATCAGGAGAAATCAGACGATGAGCACTGGTACGAGCCTGCCCTCTACTGCGAATTCGAATACGAAGCGCTCTCGTATGCGTGGGGGAAGGCGATTAGCCCTCGAAAAGTCCTACTTGACGGGATCGAGCTGTGTGTTACCGAAAGCCTCGATCAAGGGCTGAGGCGTCTTCGGTTCGACGGTAAACCGCGGATGCTTTGGGTTGACGCACTGTGCATCAGTCAGCGAGACGTTGAGGAAAGGTCTCATCAGGTTCAGCATATGGCTATGATCTATAAATCTGCGGAAAAGATCTTGATTTGGCTTGGCGAGTGGCCGAAAAGGGCGTGTTTGCAACTTGAAAGATGCCAAGCGATCTGGAAGAAGATGCTACTAGAAGAGGGGAACGGAAGGCCACCCAGTTTTGAGTACGATATGGTTGAAAATTACCATATCTTTCAGCATTTCGTGGATATCATGGAGCTTCCCTGGTTTCGTCGCCTTTGGGTCATCCAAGAGCTGGCATTAGCCAAAAGAGACCCAATTGTGCGGATCGGGAGCGTGTGCACAACTTGGTCGGCCTTCTCGTTATCTGTTTCCAATATACTTCTTTCAAGATGGTCAAAGCTACCGTCGTACGATTCTCAGCTTTGTGATCGGTTTGAGTACGCTACGCTACGCATTTTGGCGTTGACAGATATCAGATCACGCCCCGACAGCCACAGAAGCTTGTATTGGTGCCTGATCGCATCACAGAGCGCGATTTCTGCAGACCCGCGCGATAAAATCTATGGACTCATGGGACTATGCGACTTCCAGCTTACCAAAACAATAGCAGTTGATTACTCGAAACCCCTGCGGCATCTATTGGCTGAGGCTACAGTCATCTCGATATTGGAAGAATCTGCGTTTCCCTATCTTGATGAAGACACACAACCCACTGGAATATTTCATCGGACTCATTGGAGTAAATCGTCTTGGTTGCTGGATTTCACCTCGATCCCTACGCCGGCTAATCTTGATCTGGTGTGCAACTCGCAACTGGACATACAAGAGCGGGAGAAGCGGCAAGGCTCGATACATTTATCAACGGATCATAAGACGCTTTATGCTCATGGTCGGTATGTTGGTACTGTCTGTAGAACACAAAATTCTTCGTGGTCAAGTGAGCACTGTGACACCGGATTTCGAGTCCGGACACCAAATGTTGAGATGTACGACTTCTACCATGGCATCCTGGAGCCTCGTGGCATATTGCCGCGTACCTTCCTACAAGTACTTCGACTAAGAGATATCACAGACGGGGATCTTGATCACTTCACCAGCCTTCTACTTGGGGATAGAGATGCCTTCCGCGTAGACCTCCCACCTCTTTCGTCAACTCCCCATGGTTTTCACTCCATACTCGACACGAGACACTTCGGAGGCCGTGATATCTTTGTCACTGAAGAAGGACACTTAGGGGTCTCATGGCATCACGATTGCCGACTTGTACCCGACGGCGCTATACTGGTTTGTTTATTTGGGACAGAAGTTCCTTTCATCTTGGCACCAATACCAGGAACTCAGTCGTATGAAATGATCAATGTCGCTTACGTACCGGGGTATGGCGACGAAATCTTGGATTTTCCATATGCGGACAGCGAGTCGGCGACTTGGATAGACTTTGCTGCGGAGGGTGGCAGGCAGTACGCGATCGTGTAGTCCCTTCTAGGGATCTGACGTTGGGTACCAGCAGCAATCTGACCAAAGAGAGACCCTTTCGAGCGCTAGATGCAAGGGCGAAGGTTTCCGACGACTGCGACAGCAGCAACATGTTGGAGCTTGGAGGTCACCTGGGCATCCTCTAGACCAGCGTTGGACCTGTCGACAAAGCTCACGTTCGAGAATAACGACAACAACATTGACAGTTCCGCGATCCGTCAATCACCGAGCCTACCTCTCGTACCATCGCTCAAAGGATAATCTGAGCCATCATGCAAGCCAGAACCTCGCGGTATTCGGCACGAGCCGTAGTAGCAATAGAATCGGGCTATTTGGCCTCGCTGGCCTCAGGAGCTAGCAAACAACGTGACGCCAGGGGTTATTGGCGAGGAGGCCTTTCCGTCAGACTCTGGCTGGTAGCGCTGTTATGGATCAAGGTCAAATTTGACTTCAACAGGAGGCAACAGCGAAACATGCAAGGGAAGCTCTTCCCTCTGTTGAGAAGTGCAGCGCATTCGTCATGCCGCGTCACGTGCTCTTGAGGGTGTTCAACTCGCATCATCAGCATACAATCTCGCCTGAAAACTGTACTGGCAACGAGCCAAAGATTCTGCTAGTTTATCATCAGCCGGAATAGAGAGAAGCGGCGTGCAAGAGTGCCATTTCGATCTTGATCAGCGCGGCCCTGGGCGTGCAAAAAGAAAGTTTACTACATCGGAGATTCGGTAGTTGGGAAGGGAGGACTGGGCTTGGCATAAGCGCGAAATATTGGGGGGCGGGGGCCATTAGAGCCGCGTCCCCATCAGCGCGTCCTACTTGGGCCATCGCGGCAACATCATCTTCGACCACCTTCAAATTCTCATATCGACAACTTCATCTACCTACTTCTCGATGATCTAAGAGTCCGCTTATCAATTACAAAGTGTTACTAAACTAAATGTCTGTCGCTGTGCTTCTCATCGCGGTGGTTGGATGACCGGTGAGAACAGGAGGACCTTTTGCCTAGGCCGTAGACGCGACCTCCACGCCCTCGTGTCGCACAACAGCCAGGCTGAGTTCGCTAGCAGCGTCGCTAGTGGCTGTATGGACGCCGTAAACCTCCACATTACGGCGCGGCATACTTACTGCTCATGCGTGGCAACGAATGCCGTCCAGGTGGCTCATGGCGCCTTGTTGCCTTCTTTCTCTTCGTCAGCTTTGGCAAGTTTTCGATATAGGCTGCGGACATATATGACGTGTTTCCAGGTACAAGCCATGTTACCTTTTCCCCACCCTTGATCGTTGTACGTTGCACGTTGCGTGCTGCTCCACTCCATTATCTGTTAGTACCCGACAAGAATGGCTACGCCTACGAGTATGGCCACTCGATCGGTAGCATCCGCACACAGGCCTATGGTTGAAGACAACCCCAGGTATGATGTTGTTCATGATGCGTTGAGATCGTCTCTAATCATGCTCCACAGTCTTGCAGCGGATAATCCACTCAATGGCGTTACACAGGTAGAAGCCCAAAGATTCCACAAGAAATATCGTATACCAGTCGAGCGGGATGTGATTGTCCGCGGTGTCCTCGCCCTCCGATCGCAAGTTGATATCAAAGTCGAGTTCGAGGCCATCCAAGATTGGCGTTCAGATAACCCCAATGAACCGCACAGACCCATCGAGTTACGCGTCGGCGAGCACAAATATACACGACTGGAAAGCGAGGTTTTATACAGGGCTTTTCTGCCACAGAGTAGGTGGGAAACACTGAGAAATCTATCGAGGTTACATTGGCTGTTGATCGTCGCTTGCATCTTTGCGGCAATGACACAGTGAGTGCTTATGCTTAGCGCATGCGATTCGTGGCTGACGTTTCTCCAGAGGTTGGGATCAAGCTGCTATGGCCGGTAAGATAATCCGAAAGAAGCAGTCATCTCTTTTGACTGACAATCTGGAGGAGCTAGTATCGAAGTAATGAAAGCCTTGGGTATAGACGACTCGGATAAATCTTGCGCCGGAGCTACCAGCACCGGTATCACGAGACGGACAGACAGCACCCTCGATGTCAAGACCGACCGCAGTGCCTGGCTACTCGGGGTCACAATCGGCGTACCGTTTTTCGCTGGTGCGATACTAGGTCTAATCATCACCGACCCAATCAACAGACTCCCCTTTGGCCGTCGCGGCGCTATATGTGTTGCGGGCATATTCAGCTTCATATCGGTCGTGGGCTCAGCTTCGGTCCACAAATGGGAGCATCTTCTCGTGTTCAGAATATTATTAGGTGCTGGCATGGCAGGCAAAGCTTCAATCGTTCCTATCCTGCTGTCTGAAACCTCGCCCAAAGATGTGCGCGGCTTCCTACTGGTCTTTTGGCAACTTTTCGTGGCATTCGGGCTGGCCGCCGGATCTGTTGCAAATATGGCCGTATATCGCCTTGACGTGCATTCAAGTTGGCGCTACATGTTCATCTCCGCTTTCATCCCCGCATTACTCTTGCTATCATTGATTCTCTTCTCACCTGGTAAGCGGTTCATGTGGCTCAAGGGTCCCAGTTCTTGAATGCTAAACCTCTGTGCAGAATCCCCTCGATGGCTGTTGAAGGAAAGCGGTAGCGTAGGGAATCTTTCCCAGTATGGGAAGCTGTCGAAGAACGATCCACGCAGGGGAGTCAAGATTCGGAAGGCCTACAAGTCTCTAGTCGATCTTCGAGGCGAAGTTGTTCCCATACTTGCCGCCGGCGAACTGTTCCTAATGCACACGCGCCTCATCGACGAGCAGCGTCGGCTGAAGGCAGCATTAGATGGTCGTTCCTACACGACCAGTGCGGCCAGTCGAACTACTAATGCGAAGAGTCCCTTCCGTGATGTTATTCAACACATCAGCTGGCGAGAAAGAGTCACGTTAATTTTCTTCCGCTCCGGATATACGAATAGAGCGCATCGAGCTGCAGCTGCTGTAATGATATCACAACAACTGTGCGGTATCAACTTGATAGCTTTCATGTCCGACCACTTCTTCAAATACTCCTTCTTCGGCGACAATCCCGAATGCGACACAGACCGGAACATGACGCTACTGGGCGCTTCGCTTGGGTTCATGCTCCTCAACTTTATAGCTACAATTCCTGCCCTATTCGTTATCGACATTACCGACGGACGGAGACGTGTCTTGAACTGGACATTCCCAGTAATGGCCGGGGCTTTGCTAATGTCTGCCGTAATCCCAAAGATTCCCAACCAGCCAAAGGATGGGTACATCGCTGGACACTACATCTTCTTGGTCGTGTTCATAATTGCGTATTCGGTCGGCGAGGGTCCAGCAGCTTTCGTCATCTCAGCAGAAGTCTTTCCCCTCGTCAATCGAGAACTCGGCATGAGCCTCGCTGTCTGTTGGAACTTTATGGGAGCCGGACTCCTTGCTGTCTTAGCCCCATGGCTGCTGGATACGCTTGGTCAGTTCGGCGTGCTTTTGTTGTTTGCAGGTACCAACCTTCTCGCGTGGTTTCTTTGTTTTTGGCTCGTTCCCAGTACCGGGAAAGAGGACCTGGAGGAAGTGTTCGAGCAGCTCGATATCACCACCAGATTCATGTTCATCTATACTCTGAAAACGATATCGCGTAGATTCACCCAACCAGTAGAGTGGTGCTTGCGATTGACCTCCAGGGATTGGAAAGAGTGTGGCTATCCGGAGAGACTTGGATCGCCAAGGAAGGAGTGGGAGAAGAAAAGGCGCGCACAACGATCGAAAACCACTCATCCCGGTCCTCCGGACTCTTCATGCTCGAGCGAAGACGAGGTAGATGAGATACCGAGCGACAGAGAAACCGATCGTTGCGATTGAAGCACGGCGCCCTGCAACCTATAGACACGCACGAACTTGGGCTGAAATGGTTCCACATCATATTTCGTAGGCGTCGTTGCGATGGCGGCAAAACCTGGTGCAATGAAGTTCCCAAATCATCGTGTTTCAATACTGACCCATTTCAATATCTGAATTACTCTTCCGCGGCCCCACCTTTACTGTCGACCCTCCCTCCTCATCCATGTCGCCATCGCGATACATCCGCATTCTCCACTTCCAACAAGCCAGCGTCAAAGCAGTCAAAGGAACTGATATGACGAAATAAAGCCAGAGCTGTTTCGAGAGCACAAGGTTGCGAGACTCCGAGTCGAAATCGACGAGGTTCATGCCAAACATGGTCTGCAAGTCTTCAGCTGTATTCAGTCTTTATAGCTGCCATGGAACACTTACCGCAACGAATGAAAACGGGAGGTAAAATGACGTGACCAGGGTGATCGCTCTGATTGCGACAGAGTCCTCTCGTGCCGATCTGCCCATGTCGAACGTGTTCTTGCTCTGACTCAGGTTCAGTGTATCCAGCATCGACTGAGTAGTTGACTGGGCTCGCTTGTTCATGTATAGAACCTGACCTCTGTATGATGTGGCATCCTTGCGAAACTGGGTGAGTGCCGCTCTTATGACTACGGCAGTGTCATCTCTTCCTTTGCTCGCTCCAGAGAAGACATTGTTGGCTTCTTCGAGATCTCTCGTCAACCTTTCGAATGATGCTAGGATGGGCTCTAGCGGCAAGATGTTCTTCTCAATCGCACGGACTTCTTTCAGAGTTTCGAATGTAACCAAGGACTGTGTAAGCGACGTGCAGGCTGGCTTCATATCCTTTGTATCGGTCAGTGGATATTTCAAAATATTCTTATTATCGACGGGAGGACTCACTAGATGAAGAAGCTTAGCCTCGTGGTACTCAAGATAGTCACGCCAGGAGCTGAGATGTGTGGATATCAGCATTGAGTGGATCACCATAGGGGTTGACAGTAGCCTAAGTCTGGCTTGTGGTTGTTGTAGCACCTGGTGAAGGTAGCCCTTGAAGTGAGCAACCGGGCTTGGATGTATAATGAACACAACCGATCTTCCCCGCTTCCGCTCGACAAGATGGTAAATTCCTGTTTGTCGAATGCGCCATGGGCTTCCTGTTTTTACGGCTTTCATTTCAGAGTACTTGTATACCCAACCAAACTCTACAAAATTTGTTACGACCTCACATTTGGATGTCGATGAGGGTTGACATACCATAGCGATTTCCATTGAAATTTGATTGCGACGCGCTCGAAAACCCCTCTTCCGTGGGCAGGTACCGATCTTTGAAACACCCCAATATCTGAAGAAACCCAGGGCTGAGGTGGTAATGATCCATGAGAAGAGATATCATGTCGCTGCTAACGCCGAGAGGCGCGAATGTGTCTTTCTGGTGAACCTCACTACCAACATCATCAGTCTGAAGTCGAAACGACTTGAACCCACTCACTATATCTCCAAAACACTACCCTGCCCAAATGGACCGTTCGCGCCATCATCAAAGTAAGCCGACAGTTGCGAAGAGCTAGTAAAGCTATGAGTAGATGGAGTATGCGACACGTCACATGCGAAGCGAGTTACCTCGAGCAAGTGGCTGTCCTTGCGCTTCGAGAATAACTGGTGGCAGCCGAGAATGCGGGTCTGTATCTGTGATGTTGAAAAGACGAGTGCTTCAAGGTCATTTGCGCTGTTGTCGTCCTGCTGAGTGCTAGAAGACATATCGGAATCGTAGATTGCAGGGCGAGGCAAGGCTTTGCGCAGAGAAACTACGTGATGTGTACAACAAGTATGTGTTCGGTCCTAGCCTTCCCAAAGATGCGAAATGACTTTATCCAATCCTGCGGGAGCCCCGCACTGCCTCAACGGGCTGACAGGCACAGCGCCTCAGTCTTTTGCATCACTGCCAGAATGCCTCTCGTTAGCGTTCACCGGTCGCGAAAGCAATGGACGCATTGTATTACCTCCAGTCATCCTAATGATGTCAGCATACCTAGGTAGCGTTGTGAGCCGTTCTGGGCGACTTACCGCCGTCAAAAGCTTAGGAGCCTCAAACGTTAAATATTCCTCTCCAGCTCGTTGGATGTTGAAATTGATATTATCACCGAACTTGTTTTTGAGGAACCTTTGTAGCTTGTCACGGCTGTAATACCGTTGGAGGGCTTGCTGCTGTATCATGGCTTGGTGGTGGCGAAGCTGAGACAGGGCAGGATAGCATCTGCCTGCCGCTGGAGGACTTTATAACCTGCTGTATGTACAAGGCTGAGGTAAGATCGATTCGATCTCGATTAAGCCGAGGGATGTCTGCGCTGGCGCAAGCCCACCTGCATACATAGGTGAGTCCTGCTCATGATCTATACGCCGGTATAATGATGTCAAAATGCCCGCCTGCGGCTGGGCAGGCGGGTATTCGAAGGTGGGATAGTACATGCTGTGCCCAGGTGTCTTGCCTGCCGCGACGCCACGTTGCTGCGGATCGAGCCTTAGAAGTGGCGAGCCTGGCGACACGCGGGCGGCGGGGCCCCGCGCAACGCGGCCCCTTGGCGACGAAGGGATGACGCCGTTCACATGGGCGATGTTGCCTACAGCCCAGCAGCGTCTTGCTGCATCGCTGCCCCATAGTTCTGCTACGTCCTAAATCATACCCCAACTTCGCTGCCAGTGGCTCCCGTCTAGTAACAAGCTAACGAGTTTATTGTGGCCTCTCTCTGCGTTGCAGGGACCATCGCGCATGGCCGGTTCCACCAAGCGCATCTTTCCTGCATTCCGGCGCGGGTCCCGTCGCGTGCTACAATCGAAGAATGTTTGATAGTCGACTTGCTGGACAGGCCGGTTCGATGAGCACCAGGCCCAGTTTCTCAACGTCGCGGACCAGCGTGTCCATACCACGCAAAGTCCAGTGTGAGGAGCTGGCCCAGAAATTACAAGACGCTGTCGAACGTACTACCAAGGACATCTCAGCAGATGATGTGCAGCGCAGCGCCTTCTTGCCGAAACCCGACCTTGACCAGATACTCAACGATAGGTCGTTGGAGCTCTTGTTCACAGAGTTGGTCACTGAGACTTCTTCCTTCGGAGGTGGCGTGTTCTTACAAGCTAGTGCTACCAGTACTGCTGATGAAGAGAAGGGCTCAGATTCTGTAAATGACGACATGCAGGTGTTCATCAATAGTTGCATTGACGCAACGAAGCGCAAACTACCGGATGAATCATCCTGGAGAGCTCTACTTGCTCTGCTTTTGTACCAAAACAACAACGAATTGCTCTCGTTATTCGTGGAATGGATGGTCATTATGTTCGATCATCCTACAGCCAAGTCTGACAATCTTATACCGTCTGATGAATCGATACCGTTCACGAAGGCCACGCTCCAAGAATACAAAGTTCCAAACTGGTGCCACAGACTCATACTTCTGGATCAAGCATTATTCAAACCGATTATGATCAAGAAGCTGGAGCATCATGACATCACCACCAGCGAACGCTTACCTTTCATGGGCAGGTATCATCCCATCAAGAGCGGCTCTCAAGGCCAAGTGATCAAAGCTGAGATAGCACAATGCCACTGGGAGATCCGAGAGAACGATGACCAAGAAAACTCCGATTTCATACCTGGTAATCCGAATAGCACGAAACTCGTGGCTCTCAAAGTCTTCAAAGATCTGGAACCTATGCGCGATATGCCGGAGGCCACTCAGGACTTCAAGATTGAGCTCGGCATCTTGGAAGAACTCAGAACGTACAAGACTAAGCACAAAATGATAATGCTGCATTTGGGTAGTATTACGGAGCTCGACGGGACAGGAAGGCCGATCAGACACTCTATCATCTTCGAACTGGCAAGTTTCAGTCTGGGTGATCTCCTCAAAGACAGGAATCACCCTCAGGAGTCCGTCATACCGTCTCGTTTGCTTGCTAGCCTTGTGGACATTGTCGAAGCCTTAGAATGCTTGCATGATAAGCTCGAAACTCTCCATCTCGACATCAAACCTGACAACATCCTGATCTTCGAGACTCGTTCTGGTTCCGGAGACGAAGAGCAGTATGAACTGATCTGGAAGCTCAGCGATTTTGGCTTAGCTCGCAAGAAGGCTGCGAAAAAGCCAAAAGCTGGATCTACACAGACCTCGACAGCGACTTCTCGAGGATCCACTCTGCCTGCAACAAGACCGACCGGTCTATATCAAGCCCCGGAAATCCAAGAACAAGAAATTAGTCAAGCGGGTCGGGGTAGCGATGTCTGGTCCATAGGCTGTATCACGCTCACGGTACTTGCGTTCATATATGGTGGACCAAAGGAAGTCACAGACTTGGAAAGTTGCCTGATGGTCAGATTCCAGAATCTCGGCGGCAGGGAGCCTTTGTTTTACATAAGAAGCGACTCGTACCCATGGGGACACCGAGATTCACACATCTATCGCTATCTACAAAGTCGGGATCAGGACGTGGATGTGATACCTCACACAGCAGGACCGCTTCGTGCCGCTCTACACCCCAGTCTCATCGACTGGTCCAACCTGCTAGTCGAGGACTCCTACGCATATCGAACCGAGCAAAGGTTCGTGCTATATATACTCAATGTGATTATCGGTAAGGTTCTTCTGATCGATCGTAGCAGACGAATGGGAGCATCTGAGTTGCGCGACAGACTTGCCTACATTCAGCAAGAGTGGGAAAAGTACGATACCGCATCTGATCCCTATGTCTATCCGGATGCTTTGGCAGATCTGGATCCTGCACGAAGCAGCACCGTTGAGCAACCGCAAGGCCCAATAGTGACCACGCATCATGATCCGAATCAGGAACCGACTGGAAATGGAGCGCCACAAGGAGGCCTTACTCAGGAGCAAAATGCCCAGATGCAAGAAGAACTTTGCTCCGCCATTGAGCTAAACAATGCACCCAACGTGCGATTCCAGCTCGAACAAACCCCTGAGATATTAGGCCAGCTGTGCCCTCGCGCAGGGAGATACCCCATTCATGTGGCTTTGTTGAACAACGCCTATGAGACCCTCGATGTCCTTCTTGAAAAGGCGTCGCTCGAGATCACGAACCTGTCGTGTAAACGACGAACTGCGCTCGATCTCGCACTGGATTCGGGTAAGGCCGCAGCCCTTGACTGCATCCGAACTCATCGCAACAAGTTTGTCTTCCCGCCCGAGCTCTACAAAAGGCGCAAGGACGGTCTTGGGTCAGAAGCGAGAGAGATTGCGGATGATTTGTTTAATACCAAGAAAGCTGCGACTCCTGGAAAAGGGAAATCCTTTGGGTTCCGCAGAAGCAAGACATCTGATTCGTCTACATGACTTTGCGACAGGGGAGAAGAATCGCAAAATTGCTAGCGGTCAAAAAGAAACAGAATGCGATGTTGTTAGTCGTAGAGAAGGTATCGGCACGCGAGCCTTACACAGTGTCTCTCTTCCAGGGACCGCTGAAGACTTGCAGCAGCTAGATCGCAATATCAGGCTCAGGGCTCCAAAAAGATCTGCCTCCAAGCAAAGAGATGCGAGGCTCTCTTGCTTCAGCGCGCTGGTGTTGGTAATGCTGCATTGGCAAAAAGAAGTCAAAAGTGGTTACCTACCTAACTACTAATCCGCCGGTACACTGCTTGTATATGGCTGAGCGGACGGGAAGCCTAATTCTCAGTGTCCTGTGGTCGTATGTGAAAGAATGGGTTGATGGTTGGCCATATATTGTCGATTTCGCGGAAGCGGTGAAAAGAAACGAAATTCGGCGCTAGTCCTCGCTGCCATCACACCGCTTTTGCCCCTGCAACTTTGTAGGTCCAGTCGGTGATGCAGTGTAGGAAGATTGATAGATTCGGTTGCTCATATTATACCCATTTCTCTTTTATGATACATAGTCTTCTTGGCGTCCATATCCTTCCTCTAATTACTTCTGCAACACCGGCCATCCCTTGACGTACTTGATCGGATTCCATCCCAGAAACTTGAAGTTGTCTCGGTACAGCGGGTCGAATGTCGTGTTGACGTAATGGTAGTACAGCACATCGCTTCCACGGTAGTCGGAAATCACCGCCTGTCCTCCGGGTGCGTAGGTGTTGCCGTGACTGCCGTAGACCATGCTACCACCACCCTCGGCGAGATCCTTTCCATTACGGTCCACAAAAGGTCCGCGGGGCGACTTTGAGCGACCGACAAAGATGGTGTATTCAGCTCCAGGCGGGGGCAGCGCAGCAGGGTTGTAGCCACAGCACAAGCCCGCTGAGTACCAGAGGTAGTAGAAGCCCTGCTCTTTGTTGTAGTTGATATACGGTGCCTCTTCGGCGGATGCGCCGCCCCAGGAAAGAGACATGTTCGCGTACGCCTGCTCCTTAGTCGGTAGCGCGGGATCATAGGTATAGCTCAGCTGACGGGCAGTGGGGATCTTGACGGATTTGAGGTCCTTGGTCAACTCGAACTGCCAGAGGTTGGCCCACCAGGAGCCGTAGGAGAGGTAGCTTTTGCCGGTCTTGGCGTCTTGGATGAAAGCCGCGTCGATGGTGTTGGTCTTGCTTAGCGGGAATGGAGCGTCGGTGCTGTTGGAGGACACGACCATGCCGTGGTCAGTCCAGGACCCGTTTTGTAACGTCTTCGAGGTAGCAAGCCCAATGAATGACTCTGAGACGCCGAAGTCGGAGACGGTGTAATAGCAGTAGTAGGTATCGCCGACCTTGTGAACATCGGGGGCCCTGCATTATAGTGTTAGTACACAATTCCTTGTGGTATTTGCAAAGTAGCTGCTTCTTACCAAAGACGGTTTGCCTGAGCGGGATCATCAATGCTGCCAGGCGGCTCCAGAACTTGAGCGACAACCTCCCAGTACCCTTCCAGGCTGTTCTTCTTCGAAGCACGGGAGGTGGTTGCCAAGCCATGAGAGGAGAATGAGTAGTAATGGCCGTCTGGTCCGAGCACAACACTGGGGTCATGAATGTGGACACCACCAAGCGTGCCGTTCAAGTCCTGACCGGTGATCTTGCGAGGCGCGGGCCAGTAATCCCTGGAGTAGGGGTCTTTGACTGGTTTGGGCGAGTTGTAAGATGGCGAAGGGGCGGCGAAGGCCGGGGTGAAGACAGATGAGAACCCTAAGGCGAGAGCCGTTAGGCTGGCTTTAGTGGAGGACATCCTGGGTAGAAGGCGAGCTGGTGCGGAGATAAACCTCAGCGATGGTCGGGAAATCTCCTTGTCTTATATAGCATACCGCCATCCGTCTATGATGCAGATCTGTCTCTCGCGCCTGGGCAGATCTTGTGTGCCATGTGTGAGCGAATGGCGCCTCATGCTGCCCTTACAGCGAAACCCTTGTCGCGAACCACGATCCGTCCGGTCGGGTAGTCTGAGATGGGTAACGGTTCCTGGAAAGGGAAGGCAAAGAACCACTCTCCGCAAGTGACGTTGCAAAGGTGGAGATGGAGCCTTGGGGTAGGAAGTTTACGGGAGGCGGAGGATTTGGTTCGCTCGAATCAACGGCCAGCAAAACCTGCTAGTGGGGCCTAAAGTTGGCGACCTCTCGTCGTCTTTAGACCCTGACATTCGGAGAGCGCAGACGAGAACGGAATGCGCAGCAACGGCAGTATAATTTGCCAACGAGAGTCGGGATGTTGTGGGGAACGGGAGACAGGCTGGTCGCTACCTAGGTAGTCTTCTGTAGCCGCGAGGACCTCGCGACCTTGCCATTCCAATATCCCCATCTGATATCTTCCGGCCGAAAGCGGACTCGAGAACGGATAGCGATGTATGCAACGAAGCCTTGAAGTACAATCGGAATAAGCGAGAGGATAAGTTGTAGCGATTCTCCAGTGGTTTTCACGTGTTTGGAGATGCAGAGCGGATGGACTGTGTGGTGGGCACGGACCTTACACTAGCGGGATTTGTAGATCGATGCCAGTATGAGTCTGGCCGTGGCTGATTGATTCCCGGTCTTGTCACTCTACCATCACAAATCACCTCACGGGCATCGCATCGTTGCGACCACTCGATTCGGAAAGACCAGATATCACAGTTCACAGAAAGCTCAGAAATGTTTTTCGACCCTTCCAAGGTTCCGTCAGGTCGACCTAGGCAGGTAACGAGCACAAGTAGGTGGCCTCAGCCGAGTCCACCTACTCAGCCTTGAGGCCTACCTACTCAGCCTTAAAGACATGCATTGCGCCCCTTGTAGGAATGCACTAGTATAAAGCCTAACTGTAACATAAAGGCCAGCATCTATTGTGCTCTAAAATTATCTGTCAACTCGCCATTTGCATTTTGCGACACTTTAACATTACAGGCAGCATTCAGCATAAATGATATCGCTTTCCCTAAACTGCGCGATAACTAGACCCTTGACGTTGTTAACATCCTAGCCTTCTTAGGCGAGCATAACATCAAAGCTTGCAGCCAGCAGATCTGCATGTCGTAGACGTGCTTCCTACCACGACTAATACCCGCGCCTCAGGGTCTCCTTGCGCAACAACCAAGGAAACTTAAATCCAAAGAGGATACACTAGTAATAGGGATTTATACAGGCGTTACTAGGCCTAGCTTACACTATTTCAGTCAAATGTTATACACAGATTAGCCTGAGCTACTACTATTTACAACACGTGTAGTAAAGATATAGTAAGATACCAAGAACGAAGATAGAAGCCTTAGAAGACGTCTACTTCAACCAAGATTATTCGCGCCAATAAACACGATCGCTCTCTTTAGCTGCGCATTAAGCTTTAGACTAGTAGCATAGGCTCTTGTGCTTAGAGATGTAGTTGCACTTACTAGGATCCTAGTTATAAGTTTTACGACACCTCTACTCTGTGTTAGGATGCGTTAGACGCTATAGATTCTGCCTGTTATGCCGAAAAGTGCTGAATCGCTACTAGGTACAGTTGTTATCAAATCTCCAAACGGATCCTTTACGGTTGTGGAATGCGACGAGCAGATCGGGCGTCTTCTTTACTTCCACCCTGATACCATCGACTATGCGGTCAGCTCCTTCACGGGGCGAGGCTTGAGCGGGACCGCGGGCGGGCTTACCCTTGTGGGCTCCATTGTACTATTCGGTAATGCCGTATGGACAATGAAAGCAGCACTTGCTGTCACATATACGGTCTTAAATACTTTATATTGGATCGCCGCAATTCTTCCGCTCCGCTTGTCGTGGCACATCGATCTGGAATTAGATTCACCACAAACCAATAAACATGAATGCTGGACACGATGCCTTCAGACAACCATCTACACTACACAGAATATTGACTGGGCAAGGGAATGGGTGCCAAGGACTGATGTGTGGGACCAGTGGCTGGAAGAAGCACAACACATGAGTAAATGCGTGCAACGACCCGAAGACTGGGATGCGCTGGGAGCTATGATGGACCTCAAGGAAAGGCCAAAGATTCAACAGGAAGACTAGCTAGATATACAGTGTTATGTGGAAGAATAAGGGGGGTGATTCAGGCAATTGCGATATTGCTACGCGGGTAGAAGAGAATGAGCCTCGCGGTTGCTTGGTTTTCGCTACAACCCAAGAGCTTTTGAAACCATAGCTGACCCACGCTGATATGCTCTTGCAGGCAAGGGAGCTGGATAGACATCAAGATGTCCAGTAAGGCGGCTAGTATAGGCCAAACCAGGACCTAGGCGATGATCACGTACGACACCGGAATGGACAGTCGTATGATTAGCAATGTCCATGTCTATCTCGTATCAAAGTCCGGAGCGGGCCTTCGTCGGCCGATTACAACACTCCGTCATCGCTCGAGCCCTGCCAAGACACGACCCAAGATACTATACTATTAAACGTCGCGGACGCTAAGTGTCAAGAAATGAGTCTGTGACTAGTCTCATTAGTCAGTCGTATGTTCTCCCAATTGTGGACTGGTATTTAGCGGATTACGATACCCGGGTACCTATCTTCAGCATGGCAAGAATTTCGAGCTACGGAGGATCTACTGGAGGCTGGGCGGAGCTTGTCAGCCTCCAGATTGCGGAAATCGGAGATTAGTACAACTACGTGCCAGCTCCCTCAGTTTTCACGGTTTCCATTGTGAGTTGAATAACGGCGGTTGGGAAGTTCGTCACAATGGTGAACCCTACCTCAGTGCTCGTCGCAGCTTCCTTGCTCATCAACCCTCTTGTCGCGGCTTCGAGTGGAAACAACGAGTATGACGCGGAATACTCTCCCAAGTAATGCTATACCCGCAATCTTGCAGTCAACCATACTCATCTCCCACAGCTACTCAACACCAACCGCATACACCAACATAACATCCATCCTCGACAAAATCCTGGCACGCGGCTACCTAAAAGTCGGCACAACCGGAGACTACAAGCCCTTCTCCTATAAAGTAACAAACCAAACCGCACTTCCCGCCGCACCAGCCATCAACACCACGTACATCGGCGCCGATATCGACTTAGCGCAGTCGCTTTCCAACTCTCTCGGCCTCCCACGTCCAGTTGAGTTCGTTCCTACCATCTGGGCGAACATCACCACGGACCTCGTAGCACAGAAGTTCGATGTCGCTATGAGCGGCGTTAGCATCACCTTGGCTCGCGCACAGAAGGTCTTCTTCTCTACTGCGATTCAACGCGTGGGCAAGGCGGCCTGCGTGCGATGCGCGGATCTAGAAAAGTTCTCGTCGTTGGAGGCTATTGACACTGCGGGTGTCAAAGTCGCTGTTAACCCAGGCGGTACGAATGAAGCATTTGATCGCGCGAATTTGAAGGCTGCTACTATCGTTCTGGTGCAGGACAATAATGCTGTTTACAAAGCTGTTATGGATGGTGATGCCGATGCGATGATTAGCGATATCATCGAGGTTGAATTGCAGGTTCGGTTGCATCCTGATGTGCTCTGCATCGTCAACCCCAATGCGACTTTTACGTTTGAAGAGCTGGGTTATATGGTTGGACGGGATGTTGTGTGGAAACAGTATTTGGATATGTTTGTGCACATTCAGCTTGGAAGTGGTGGGTGGAATCGCACGTTGGAGAAGTGGATGTCGTATAAGTGGCCTTCGGTGTAGATGAGTGTGTGGAAGATAGCTATCGATGGCGAATACACAGAAAGCTGCTCAATCACGAAGGCCAGAAACGTAAGGTCGATAGACCAGGCGCAACAGGAAGCGGGTGGTAAAACCAAATATCAGATCTGGGATTGAATGATGATAGTGGTGGCTGCATTTGCGTCAGCACTAGAACTACCCATGCTTACTGCGCACTGCCTGTACCGTCACTCACTGGCCTATCAAAGCGCCTCTCAGTATCCTTACGCCACAGCGGTGGCCTTTTGGTGATGGCGGCGATGACGCATATCTGTGTCTGAGCTGGTCAACGAAACCTCCATCTTCGCATCATAACCCTCATTCGACGATAGCCATATTTTGGAGAGCGGTTGCAAATGGTCACCCAACAAACGCAAGAAGCTGCCCAGAATGACCCAGCACCTTTGCTCTGGCATGTATCCGTCAACAAAGACAGCAACTCCACCATTCTGTTCATACACGGCGCTTTCGTAGACGCCCACGACTGGGAACTGGTCGTACCCTACATCCAAGACTACCATCTTCTTCTCCCAGACTGCCCTGGACACGGTCACTCATCGCACATATCGTTCTCTATCGAGACATCCGCAGAGCATATCGCGCGTCTGATAGAGGCACAAGCTATCGGCGGTCGAGCCAACGTTGTTGGCCACAGTCTCGGTGCTTCTATCGCTGTCTGCCTTGCTGCGAACTACCCTCATGTCGTCGAATCGATGTTTATCTCTGGATACAGCGAAGCGCCTGTTTCCAAAGCTCCGCTACTACCTTACCTGCTCTGGGCCTCAAATCGCATTGAAAACGCTGTCCCACGACCTTGGATTCGCTGGCTCATGGACGGTACAGATCTCCGCCGCACAAATAGTCCTTCGCTATCGCTTTGTACACAGATTGCGCATACCGACGGCGTAGCGGCGCAACTTCGACCGTGGTCTGCACGAACATTGATCGTTGTCGCTAATAAGGGTGGGCTGGTCCCATCTAACGATAGCCCGGAGGCTGCTCGAAAACTCGCCAAGATGGGGAATGGGAATGATGCCACGACTCTTGCTTATACGCATCCAGGTATGAGGCATCCTTGGAATAGGCAGGCTCCTCGTCTGTGGGCAGAGACTGTTGTGGCGTGGGTTGAGGGGAAGGAGCTTCCAGCTGGCTTTGTGCCACTGTAGGCACTTCCAAGGTTAACGGGAAGGCACGTGATACTTCTGCTTCGCGTTGATAGCAGCGACAATTCACTGGTTGTAGAAGGTATAGCATGTGGTTGCGTAAGAAGAAGGCACGACCTTGGTCGCTAGCTCACGTGACAGAATGCATCTCAGTTGACGGTCATCGGTACCAGAGTGCACTATCATCACAGATCACCTCGATCTGTTGCGACCGACGGAACGGAGATGAGAGGTATAATCCAGAGCGCTATACCCAGGTAGTGAAGGAGCGACACTGGCGGGCGTATGAAATTGCACGTGAGATTGCACCAACATGGGCGGATGATCAGGCGCCCGAACCTGCATGGGAAAGATAGCAGGAAGTCGAATCGACGATGAAAACAGTGAGGACGTCTCTTCGTGAGGTTTGCACTTGGCTATAGTGTGGCGCGCAACCGTGGTGGCTGTTGTGTAGGTCTTGGTGGTCTCACTGTGCAGATGACGAGGGCGCCTGGCCACGGCTGATGTGACGGCTGGCGGGTGCTGGGGCTAGTGATCGGCTTAATCACGCAGCTCTCGCGGTCTCGAAGCCTTCAAAGTTTCTAGACCGCGCAACTACCAGACGCCGATCGCACAGCACAAACACAAAGACAGAAGGTGTAGAAGAGCTCCTCTTCTGACTGCAGCAAGTTTGTCTCCTTTCAAAGGGGTACTGTCATGACAACAAAGACAGATGCAGACTGTTGAACCACAACAAAAGTATTTCGGGCCTACAGTATACGAGGGAACGTCATCCCTCGAAGCAGCACTTGGTCTCTTTGGGCAGCTGCAGTGTTCAAATTCTCACCTAGTGGCCGAGCATCTATTTTTACCACCCTGGGGTGCTGCACAGCCACGCTGGCGCCGTCCATGGGGTCATCGGCGTAGGCTACCAAAGTGAATTTGATGATGATGAACTCCTATGATTCTGTGTGCACAAGAGATGATGATGGCGAGATAAGCTCTTTGTGCACGGCTTGAAGCTTCAGGCAGTTCTGCGACTCCGCATCGATGACACGATGGTTGACTTGGCGACGGCAACGGTCTCGAGCGGACCGGGGTAGTTTGATAGGCCCGCCTTGCACGGCAGCAGTCTTCAGCTGCCAGTATACGACAGTAGTGGTGTATTGGCGTGTGAGGGCAGCGTGTCTCGCAGTAGCAGCAGATAGTGATGACCTAGCGATAAAAAGCATTCCTTCCCCAGCTCGCGCAAGAGTCCCTGACAGCTCCCCAACGTCAACCCCATCTGCATCCCATCGTGTTCTCGAACGCGGCCCAACACCCATCATCCTTCGATAGCGTCGGATCCAGCGACTGCGCCATCGCGGAATTAATCGAGGCTAGCGCCGCGCGTCCCTTCCTGATTGGAGTGAACCCCCTTGGCTGTCGCCGCACGGTTTCAGAAGAGAGGCAGATTACCGGCTTCAGCGCCTCGTCCTCATTTCAACCACATCGCTCCCTCGTTCGTCAGTCGTTTCACTTTTGCGTCCCTCGTACCTGCCGACTCGACCCCAAACCCTCTTCCCGGCTCGCCGCTTCCTCGACGCGCCTTCCCTCTGGACGCTTGCCTTTGTTTACCGCTTTCCATCAGGCACGAGAAAGGTTGAACCTGCGGCCGACCCCCGTTTAATCTACTGCTTGTTTCTTTTGCTACACTCGCTTTTGTCAGCAAGCACCCGCGCATACCAACGTCGCCCGACCCTTCGCTGCTGCGACCGTCGCTCGCTGTCGACACCCGCACCTCGAGAACGCCCCCGGGCGCACAACACCGATAATGAGGCCCCACGCGACATACTCGGCCATGCTCGCACCTTTCATATTACTGGCATCGGCGCCACTGAGCGTACTGGCTGCCGACATTCTCAAGACCAACGGTTTCAGCTCCTGTCTGGAAGGCACAGGAGACATCAAGGTCAACAAGCTGAATATCGAGTTCGATCGTTCTATCAAGAAGGTCAAATTCGATGTGTCCGGCACCAATGAGGTTGAGCAGAAGGTCATGGCAATCCTCACTGTAAACGCATATGGCAGAGAGTTGTACAACAAAGAGTTCGACCCTTGCGATGGCGAATACAAGGTCGACCAGCTATGTCCAGGTACGCATATAGCGATGATATGCGCATAATGTACAAGCTAACATGTAGCAGTTCCCAAGGGCACCTTCGGCGCACAGGGCGAGCAGAGCATCCCCGACAGCATCATGTCCCAAATCCCCAGCATCGCCTTCAACATTCCCGACATCGACAGTCAAGCCAGGATGCAGCTCAAGGCCAAAGATGGAGGCAAGGACCTGGCCTGTATTACCTCTCAAGTCAGCAACGGACAATCACTTTCTACAGCAGGAGTACAATACATCGCCGCTGGAATTGCTGGAGCTGCCTTGGCTGTTACCGGTCTGGCTTCGCTCGCTGGCGCTGGACACCCTGGTGCGGCGCAGTCCAGTCCTACCTTCGGCGACGTCATCGGATGGTTCCAGGCCATGGCTTTGAACGGCATGATGAGCGCTGACGTCCCTGGTGTATACCGCAGCTGGTCCCAGAACTTTGCCTTTAGCACCGGTCTTATCTACTGGGAGGGAATGCAGCACTCCATCGACAACTTCCGTAAGAGCACCGGCGGCAACCTCACCCAGAGCAGTGTCGAATTTCTCAAGAACGCTACCCTCGTACACGTGGACCAGAACATGACCTTGACCAAGCGCAGCTTTGACGTCCTGTTCGCTCGCGATGAATTGAACACGAACGTCAACGATACTGCCGAAGAGGGAGGTGACAACAAGGTCATTGTCTACGCAAAGGACATGCAGGGCTTCATCCAGGAGTACACCATTCCTGACCGTAACGCCTTCATGACAGTGCTACTCATCTTCGCCATCATTATCGCTGCCATCACCGTTGGTATCCTCCTTTTCAAGGTCATTCTGGAGACATGGGCACTATTTGGCAGCTTCCCGAAAAAACTGACAAGCTTCCGTAAGCGATACTGGTGGACTCTGGCCAAGACGATTACCAACTTGATCCTCCTGCTTTACGGTATCTGGGTTCTCTACTGTGTCTACCAGTTCAAGAACGGAGACTCGTGGGCTGTCAAAACACTCGCTGGTGTCACTCTAGCTGCATTCACCGGAGTGTTGGCCTTCTTCACCTGGAAGATCTGGAGCACTGCGGACAAGTTCAAGAAGATGGAGGGAAAGCCCGACGCTCTCTACGAAGACAAAGAGATCTGGCGCAAGTACAGCATGTTCTACGAGAACTACAAGAAGAGCTACTGGTGGATCTTCGTACCGGCCATCATCTTCATGTTCGCTCGTGGTTGCGTTATCGCAGGAGCAGATGGCCACGGTCTCGCACAGGCTGCTGGTCAACTCATCGTCGAGTCGCTTCTCCTTGTCATGCTTCTCTGGGCTCGTCCGTACACGCTCAAGTCTAGCACCTGGATCAACATTACCATCTCGGTCGTTCGCGTCTTGTCGGTCGTCTGCATTTTGGTCTTCGTCGAAGAACTTGGCATGAGCCAGACCACTAAGACCGTCACCGGTCTGGTCCTTGTCGTTGTGCAGGCTTCCCTCACTGGTGTTCTTGCTATCCTCATTGCAGTTAACGCCATCATCATCTGCTGCAAGGAGAACCCTCACCGTAAGAAGAGAAAGGCAGCTGGTAAGTCTTCTCCACCCCCTGCTTGCCGACACCCTCTAACAGCCTCTGCAGAGAAAGCTCGTGACCTCGACACCCTTACTCCTCTCGACGCACGCAACTCGCTACTCATGGACCCCCAAGAGTACAAGCGAACCTCGCTTCCATCGCCGTTCGGTCCCCGCACCGCCGGCTACGACCGCGTTCCTCTCGCGGATCAGAACACCGCATACAACGGTCCCGGTGGTCGTTCATTCGGAGACGACCAAGGACACTTGCTCGCCGATGCATCCACATTCGGTCGCACAGCAACGCATGAGCGAAACTTGAGTCGCGAAAGCAGTCCCGGGCGCGAGGCGGATGTCGGCTTCCACCAACCACCCGGCTACGTGGCCAACGCGCCATGGCAGCCTCAACAACCACGAGGCCCTCCCGGCCCCTATGCCTACTAAGCCAGAGCGAAGACCTAAAGAAGCGAAACATCTCGCCATCTAGGCATAATCTCCTATTTGTTTTGTTCCTATGTCTGCATCGCGGTGGTCGCATTTGACAAACCATAGAGCGGTCAAACCATATCCTCAGTCATCTATCTCCCGCACACGGACCGGGCCATACCTGCGCTCCACGTCTGTGTATTTACGAATCTTTCCTTGTGTTCATCGAGTTTTTTTGTGTAAAGAAAGATCTGATACAAGCTCTTGTAATCTCATGCAAAGCGGTAAGCCTGGGGCTCGCGCACACATACCACTATCTTTTCTGCTATATCGTCAAGGTGGAGTGAAGGAGAAGAAGGCTGGAAAAGGGATGGAGTGAGGGGAGTTGGAAATGGAATGGGAACGGCAATGTGAACTAGGATGTAGCGAAAGATGTAAATATCAATACCCAACTGTTATATCGCTGTTTCATGTACCTCTCCGTGGTTGTGAGTGTTGCCTGCCCAGAGCATGCCATGTCTTGAGATCTTACTACACGCAGCTCGGCGGCACCTGGCCTAGAATCGTCCAGAGCACGTGCGATCCTAACTTTCGCCGATAAGCCCTGCAGGCAGAGAGCTACCCAGCCGGCCAGCTGAACACTCGCTGCAGTCCCAAAATGTTGGGACACACTTCGCATGCGCCACCCCTGAGCCAATACATCCTAGCGACGTACCTTGCCTGCGCTGCGACATGTAGTATCTGAATAAAAAGACGACGCAAAATTCTCGACAGCCCGACGCAGATTTGTACCTGCCGATCCCTCAGATCGCTCGATGTAAATCCTAATTCCATCACCCTCGTCCCACCTAAAAACCACGCTTTTCCCGGCGAACGCCTCCGGCAAAGTCGATCTCCCGAGAATTTACTTTGGGTCGTGCCTTGTCCCCTTTTGTGGCGCGGGCTTATGGGGCGCTTGTACCTGCGTCACGGCAGGCGTCACCACAAGTTCCAAAACCTACCTAGCACAACGCCACTACGCTTTTCTGAGCGGCGCGGCAGCAATCTAGCCGGCTCCCAAGATGCCGGTTTATCTCTTTTCGATAGATGCTAACAGCCATGGTGCAGGTGTAGCGTGGGTGGGCGGTGGGGTTATATTGTTATCTCCAGCCTCGTAGCGCACCTAGGCATCTTTTTTCTGAAGTACCTGAGTTCATGACGTTTGACGGCGTTGGAAGCTAACAAGTTTTTGACTCGTACGGGTATCTATTTGGGAAGAAAGGCCCTCGCTGTGTAGCTGATCGTTCGTTTCCTGTTCTCTTTTCCGGACTTTTCGACTTGTGTACGATACCCGGCTTGTTAATTGTCTCGCCTTGGCCCGGTTGCAAAGGCGCTTTTGTGGCTTGCGTAACGACTCGCTTTTGAGGTTTCTCCTGACAGCTTTGGAAATTTTCCTGGCTGAGCTGGCTAGAAGAGGTGGAAATTTCCTGGAAGGTATTCTTGCTTCGTTACCTACCTGATCGCCTCCTGCTGTCTACTTTGTCTTTGCCCATTGCGACGAGCAAAGAGGTATCTTGAGGTGTCCCTGAATAACGACACCCAATCGCACGGCGACCAGACAATCAGCAACGGACCCCTTCGCGGCCTATCTTCGTATCGCTGGTACCGAACACCAAGATCCACTTCCAAAAAAGTCGGATTTCACACATCGCTACGTCCGAGAGCACTTCACCACACGACCCTCACAGCAAAGATGCGACGAACCGCGCTTCTCAGCGCCGCAACGGTGCTGCTTACGAGCACAACCTCCACAACCGCACAATCCACGGCCTCAACATCGTCAAAACGCGGCCTCGTCTACGTCCCCTCCGATGACCACCCCGACGACGACAAGATCTGGACCACCGGTCCATCACCACCAACATGGTACTACAACTACCAAAAAGACCCCTCGTCCGCGTATAAAGATAACCCAGACATGCAATTCGTCCCCATGCTCTGGGGCGCCTCTGACAGCGACACCGGCACCCCATTCCTCGACTCCGTAAAGCAGCAGATCAAAGACGGAACGAACATAACCGCCGTCCTCGGCTTCAACGAGCCCGACGGCGGCCACAGCACCGGTGGCTCCAACCTCGCAGTCACCACCGCCGCCGCACGCTGGAAAGCCGAAATCGAGCCCCTCAAGGAACTCGGTATCAAACTGGGTGCCCCCGGTGTCACAGGCGCAGAATCCGGATGGCAGTGGTTAGAGAACTTCTTCAACGAGTGCGATGGCGGTTGTAACCCCGACTTCATCCCTGTGCATTGGTATGGCAATTTCGAGGGTATGATGAGCCATATTGGACGCGTTACGACGATGTGGCCGAATATGACGGTGTGGGTTACGGAGTATGGGTATCCGAATCAGCCGCTTGAGGAGACGCAGAGTTTTTATAATATGAGTGCGCAGAGCTTTGATAGTTGGCCGTGAGTATTCGTCTGATGTCGCTTTTGGTAGTGATAATGTTGGCTAATGCTGTTTCAGGAACATCACGCACTACTCCTACTTCGGCGCTTTCCGATCGGATGTCAGCAATGTGGGTGCGAACGCTGCGATGCTTACCCAGGACGGCGAGTTGACGGATATCGGATCGTGGTATATGGGCGGTGCGGCTACGAATAACATTCCTGAGGCTTCTGGTGCGTCGGCGGTGGGGGCTGCACCGGCTACCCTTGCTCTCAGCTTGGTGGCGACGTTGTTCTCGTTTCTTGCTTAAGGCTGCAAAGAGAGGCCTTTAGCTATTATGCTAACCAAGGTGTCTTTTGGGCGCAATGCTCATGCGGGTGTGAGAACACTGCTGCTTGCCCAGTCTGAAACGGCATGATGACGAAGTGCAGCTAGCTAGAAACGGCTCTCGTGGGGAACTATAGCATTGCGAAGGCGTTCAGGGTTCGAAATCGTTTAGACATCGTAATAGACCGGGTCTTCCCTATTAACAATGTGCTAAAGGACGTTATGAATATGGACTGTCCTTAGTGATCGGCCTTTCAGCAGACACTATTGTGTAAGGCTACTCAGAGTCTCTACCGGGTCAAGCGGGGACTTGATCCCGTGCAACACCGTATGAGCAGGCGAACCAATGTGTCATCAGACTCGCAACTGGAGGCAGATAATCGCAACGTCTGGGCTCATGGGCTGCATCCATGTGCCCATAAGACGGATAGAGGAGCATGGGGCGCAGCTGGGCCCGCAGATCGGCATCGCGGGGAAGGCCCGCATGTGCGGGCACCCAAACCTATGATCTATACATACATCACAGATTTGCACACGAACTCCAGGAGTGAGCACGGATAGTTCGCAGAATCTCTGAGTTACCCTAGCTTCCTTTTTCTAAGTTTTCCGACTACTTCTGCGACCGTTATCCTTAATGGTAATGTACAAGGCTGAGAGGCTGTAACCATCCCGAGGTCTGGTAGGGCTTCACCTACAAGGCTGGAAAAAGTAACTACCCATGCGAATTTGACAAGCCGCTCGAGACGAGAAAGTTCTGAATAGAGGGTGCATTCATCTATACCTAGGTACCGTGCGTTGAAGTTCCTCGAGCTGACCAGAGTAGGTATGCGCGGCAATGCATCCTGATCCTACAGGGCGGATGTCGACACGGCTTCAACAATTTTCAGTTGGATAGGCTGCGCGTTACGGCTTGACGCCACATCCACTCGATCGTCTTCAATCGTAGCCCCCACAGAGTGCGAGGCGCACTGCCACCCAAGAGAACGCGGCTCGTTGCGCCCTTTAATGGCCTGCCGTCCCCGCTCGCACATCCTGATTCTTCTCTCATTGCAACATGTCTTCCTTTGCGTCTGCCAGAAGTGATGACAGCGAAAATCACTCGGTCGAGCGTCCGCCAATCGCGTCACACCCGAAAGTTGACCGCAATGTTTATACTGCCATCAGTGTCTCTGATGAAGGGCCTTGTGACAAGGCTGAACGAGCCGAAGAATCTTCAGGCAGTCATCCATCCACCACGTCCGCTGCCCACTCAATCTTCCGCCGATTGCACTCGCGATGGGTTGATGGTTGGGCGGCAGAACTTATGAGCTGCGCATTGTCTATCATTGCGATGGCTTCTCTCGTGGCGACGCTTTGGTACTTCGATGGACGTGTCATCACGGAGATGCCGCTCAAGATCTCGATCAACACGTTAGTTGCCATCCTTGCTGGTATCACAAAGTCTTCCCTTTTGCTTCCAGTCGCGGAATGTAAGTAGCTTGAGCCTACGATTCCTGTACATAGAAGCTAATTTAATTAAGGCATTAGTCAGTCGAAGTGGTTGTGGTACTCAAAAGCACGCCGCTTAATCGACTTCGAAGGGTTTGACATTGCGAGTCGTGGGCCTTGGGGATCGTTGCTGCTCCTCTTTCGGTTAAAACACCGGTACGTCTTGACTAGTACTCTCGTCTTGGACATATCTAATTGTCTACTTCTAGACATGTCGCTGTACTTGGCGCATGGATCACCTTGCTTGCGCTAGCCATCGATCCTTTCACACAGCAGATCATTCATCCTGTAACGTGTGATAGAGCGGTCTTTGGGACTCTAGGAAAAGTTCCTCGTGCAATCAATCTAACTGGCGTTGATGAGACCATCTACGACCGTCAAGGTGTGGAGATGAGCATGCTGGCCAGCATATACACTGATCTCGTCGAGGGTGATCGGCCGATCGATGTGCAATGCCCTACGGGGAATTGTACATTTACGCAGAAATTAAATCCACACGTATCTTACCAGACTCTCGGCTTCGAGTCTGCGTGTGTCGATGTCTCCAAGGAAGTTCGAATGGAAAACTCTACGAAAAACCTCGAGGGAGTAAATCAGACATGGTCTATCCCTAGAATTACCACTAACGAGACCTTAAAACTGATACCGGATAATGCTTGGTCCGAACGATGGCCAGGTACCCTCTGGCGCATCGGTGATGAGACTAGGCTATTAGCTACAATGAATGATGATCACGGAAAGGTATATTTCCCAGAATATTGGACGGCGAAGCAAAACGAACCCCCGATCGTCAGCTTCACGACGCTGATGTTGAACGTCGACAGAAGTAACTGCGAGGGGGCTTTTTGTGGAACATCAACAGACGTGCCACTTGCCGTTGAGTGCAAATTCTGGCCGGCCATTCTCACTCTCAAATCGCGCATCGACTCGGCAGATCTATACGAGACCACCGTGGATTCTGAGCCCCTCAATTACCACGCATCACCAACCTACGACTATTACTACGACCGTTGGGACGCAATGCCTGCTCAGGTGCTACGTGACGGATTCTGGGAGCCATGCACCGGTTCGAGTTTGGAAACCCCAGACAAACCGGTCCTCAACATGACGTGGTATGCACGGGACTGCGTTTGGAACATCGATTGGCATGCAGTTGCCGGGATCCGTCAAACCTTCACACGAATGTACCAGAATCAGACTTTGTGGAATGGAACCATACCCGGAACCATAGGTGAAGCATGGCTCAAAAGTCTTTACCACAACGGGCAGTCCAATCTCTCTATAGTCGAGGAATATGCTAGTAAGATAGCTCGAGCGATGACTAAACAGACACGACGGATCAGGGCATCCATAGATCCAGAGTATGGCTTCGCTAAGGGGACTGTTATGGAGACGGCAACGTGCATTCAAGTTCGATGGGCCTGGATCATTTTTCCCACAAGCTTGATCGCATTCACGATGATCTTCCTCGCCACGACCATTTGGAAAACATGGAGGAGCGATGGGAGCGGCCGGCGCTACGGTATCTGGAAATCTTCAAGCCTGGCAGTGCTACTTGGTGGCTTGCAAGAAGAGGCGCGGGGAAGTGAGGTTCTAGAGAAGAAGAGTGACATGGAGCTCCGTGCGAAAGAACTGAAAGTCTCTTTGAGGCCTGTGGATGGTGGTTGGAGGTTGGGTAGATGAATGTAGAGGTACTACTGTGGTACAGGTGCTGCACATCCGCGGCAGCGGTCGAAGCTAAGTCATGATAATGATTACTAGTAAAATCTAGCAGCGTACAGATTCATTAGGACTACTCAATGGGCAATGAAAGCCTCCAGTCTCAAATGCTTGTGATGACGCAACTTCGCATTCGATACGACTCCGGTCTCAGTTCTGAATAATTCGTTTCGTATTCATGCACCAGGGCTCATATCTGCAGGGCATTGGCAGGACTGTTTACTAACGTGGATTTGTTTTCCTTTTTTGGTTCTCACCCGATGAAAGGGTCGCGTATCGCCTGCCGAGCTTGCGATGTCGTAAGAGCTGACGAAACACGCCAATGAAGATGCACCTCCGATGGAACGCTCAAACACAACGCCTGATCTTGATACTATGCTACGATGCAGACTCGAATCTTCTCACCTGTTACCTCTCTTCCTCCCCATGCTCGAGTGCGGCTGTAGGTACCTCAAACTTCTTGCGACCCCTAACAAACCAATCCACCATCGCAATGACCATGAATCCGATAAGAATCGGTGGCGCATAGTTCATTGTCAAGCTTGTCACCGGTCTTGATGCTGGGAACGATACAAAGATGATGATGTATACCAAGTAGACAATAGTGCAGAGCTTGATCGGAATGCTCCATCTGCCCAATTGAAAGGGCCCGTACTTCGGATGTTTACCGGCAAGCTGACGAGCCGTGAATAGCGAGATAGGGACGAGGTATGATACGTATAGCGCGATGGTAGGTAGGGATATGAGCGAATTGAAGGCGGCTGCGGAACCGAGGTTGATGAGCGATAGAAGGCAGCAGATGAAGCCAACTAGGAAGAGTGCGGGTATCGGAACTTGTAGCGTCGGATGGATCTAGAACTTTGTCAGTTCGATTCGATCACTCTGAGCATGGTCAAGACTCACGTAGGTGAAGTGCTGGTGAAAAGGAAGGCCTTTGTCGGATGCGAATCGCCAGACTAATCGAGCCACGGATGCAACGATGTTAAAGTTGCCAACCATGAGTTGAAGTCCCATCAAAACCGTCATCGCCGTTGATGCTGCCTTAGACCCTGTTCTTTTGCAGTATGTTAGTATTGAACGTGTGTCGCCACTCAGGTGGTGCACTTACGCGGAGTAGAAGACCTCCGTAATCGGCAAGATCGATTTCGCGACGGCTTCTTCATCACCAATGCAGAACATCAAGCAGATACAGAAAGCCACCATCATGATTGCGTTCAGAGAGGTTGCCAAGATCATAGCTTTGGGCACCCGCTTGCGAGGTTCTTTGGTCTCCTCGACTGTGGACTATGTTAGCACTGGGATTGGAGGTTGAGTTGGGTTGCGCAGCTTACTCATGTGGAGGACACCATCAAAACTGCTGATGGGATATGCTACAGCGAGCATGCCAATAGAGAATGCAACACCGGGATTTTCCCAACCGGCGTCCGTGTGCAGGGTCATGAAGACGTACTCGGGTGTACTGCGCTTCGCAAGCGTGCAGAGTGTCGCAACGATGGCCACGAAGAAGACAACGTGGAAAATGCCACCGATCGTTTCCAGATAGTTGATGATCTTTCGCAAGTAGAGGTTAAGAACTAGCGGAACAATGAGGAAAGCGATCAGAAACACCGTCGAGTGCCAGGCCTTTGGTTCGTAGCTTGGACTGTTGAAGATAATCAAGCCGGACAAGGTGTTCGACATGAAGGAGAAGGCGCCGGCGCAGCTGCAAATCCAGGCAATGACTGTGATCCAGCCCTGAATAAACCCCCAGAACTCGGGAGCGAATGAAGCGAAGCGCGCCGACCATCTGTACTGTGCACCTACGGTGGGGTCCATGGAGGCCATCTCCCCCAAAGCTGTAGCAACGAGGGTAGAGCCGACGCCAGCGATCATAGACCCCCAGACAAGCGCGGCAGGGCCACCATTGAGCCATGCAAGCTGGAATGACAAGCCAACAGCTTCCCATGCTACTTGGAGTGTGAAGCCAAAGTTGTTGATGGCGAGTTGGTTTATGTAGCGCTGAGAGAGAAATTAGCTGGCCAATCTTTGAGCAATGAATCGGTGGGACTTACTTGGAACCCGCCACTACTTGAGGAACCAGAGGGGAGAGTTTCATCCTTGCGTCTCTCCGTCTTCTCCCGTAGTCCATCGTGATAATCTGGAACGGTTGTCGTGACAAGCGTCTCATCCTTGTCCATATCGATGGAACGAGGAGAGGGTCGTAGAGATGCGTCGTGGTCGTGGGAAACCGTGAAAGTACGAAGCATTGTGAGTGGTAAGGGATTTCACTGGACATGGGGTTCAGAGGTTTTATCCTGGGGCTGACCACAAACGACCATTAGAGCCGACCTCTTGTTGAGCGGCATAGATCCTGACATTTGCGAAGCGAGCTGCAGTATACTTCCTGTTTACGTCCCATGCCCGGGCGTATCTCAGGATTCCAACTTGACTCATGTAGTCAAGCTCCAGAAGCAGACCTAGCCAGTCGCCAAAGAGACAGTGGGGATCGCAGGATGCCTACGCCGCAAGTCTGCATCGACGCGAGGTGTCTAAAACAGTTCGTTGGGGTAGAAGCTGCGTTCGAATGTTACCTTGGATGTGCACTGACAGGGTTCTTTACTTCCAGGTCCCCTCTTAACAGCCCTCCCCATTCTCTCCATGCAACATATAGATTGCTAGCCGATAGTACCTAGGTACTATTGAGGCTCGACAACCGCACTCTATCAGTGGAAGAGATGCCTAGGTAGCAGAGCACTAATTGAAGGATTGGTGTTTTTGCGCGCGCGGTACAGCAGCTCGCCTGTCGACAGACACGGAATCTCATTATCAAATGGCGTTAGTAGCTGCGGCTCGCAGCTCTTTGTCTTCTTCGGATCTGAGGCGGCGTAAAAGAAGCATTGCCGTGCGGGTGGGGGAACAGCAACGGCACGGGCCTGACCCTCCCGAGGTCTTGATGGAAATTAGCCCGGGCCTTTAACCTCATTAGGGTCTTGGCGCAGTATTACCGCTAACCGCTCTTCGCCGTCGCTTCAATCATCACTCCACCTTCCTTCCGGGCTTCGCGCTCGAGCTTCATTCATCACTTCTCGCATCGCAAGGAATTTAGGATGTGTACATGAACAGATTTGGAGTCTACATCGAAGTCAGGTCGCCTACTTCGCATGTTCTCACTCATGGATGTTAATGTAGGCTGCAGACCTGTTCAATCTTTTCCTACGTTGACGGTACTCTACTGCTTTCATCAACCTCGCTTCAAGCCGCGCGCGGCGGCGGGCGCCCAGCCGCTCGGTTCCTGTGGATGCACACCCAAGTCACACTCGAGCGATGCGACCTGCCTTTCGCCATCACGCCCACCCTGGTAGGCCGCGTAGGTGGGCATCTATGGCCTTACTGAGACCTTTGCATCGTCCATGATACTCTTGTGCAAGCCATACAGTAAGTTTGCTTTGAGTAGCATCATATACTTTACGCCTCGGCTAATTGACCTCTGACAGCTATCACTCAGTATAAAGGAAGGAACAGAGATGAGGCCTCGAAGGAGTATCTCGCAGGCGACACCGCCTACCGCCATGTCCCTTATAAGTCTCTCTGACGTGATCATCGAAGTCGGCACGGGCTCTGAGCAATATCATTCCTACTGCGCCTCATAGTCGCGTATGAGATGAGGCTCCTAAGAGCGGCGGCGACTCTCTTATCATAGGCACCTGTTTTATGCGAGCAGGGTACTGCCCGCCAACTCCTATGTTGGCTATCAGCGAGAAGGATTTTGCTCCTGCCGTGCCTGCACGAATGAACGCCCGAATGAACCCAGTGAGCTGGTCGTGAGGAAGGACATTTAGTATGAGTGATCTTAGACGTCAGCGTTTCGGTCGTGCCAACTCCAACACTACTTCGTCGCTCTATCATGGCTGGCACGATTCAACCCATAGCCGCACTCACGGCCGAAGACCATGGCCCGATCAACACGATTGTCTCCATCGTTCTTCCAGTTACAAGTATCCTCATCGCAACTGTCCGCATGGCAATGCGGCGGCAAAAGTTCCATCAGCTCGAGTCTGATGACATCGTGTTTGGTGCAGGACTTGTAAGAATTCATATCTCAACTTCCTGTACTCACTTTGCTAACCAAGCTCAGTGTTTTGGTGTCTTCACGTCCATCCTGTCTCACTTCTGCGTCCGAGCAGGCCTGGGCAGACACCAGGATACGCTTGATGACAAGCAAACGGCCCATTACTTCAAGGTAAACAGTTGTATTAGGGGCTGCGGACTTTACTAAACATATACTTATAGCTTTTTTGGACCGCACAAATCTCGGGCGTCATTGCTCTCGCTCTCGCTAAACTATCGCTCGTTGTTCTGTTCCAACGCATCGCTCCAAAACAAGTCGGGCCTAAAGCTACCAGATGGCTTATACCTATGGTCGCTGTCTACACACTACTCTCTCTCTTTCTGATCGCCTTCCAATGCCAGCTACCACAACCTTGGATACTTAGTCCGAAGACTTGCTCTACACATGGCAACGTGTACTATCCGATCACGATCTTTAACATATTAAGCGACACTATACTTGCTTTCTGGATCTTTCCACTTATCCGGGGTGTTCAAATGAAAGCCCATACCAAATCCATTGTATTTTGGCTGTTCGGATCGCGTTTACTCATTTGCGTCGTGGATATTGGACGAATGGTAGTCATTCACAAAGCTCTTCAGCTAGAGGATCAAACACGTAAGGAGCCATGTTCTCATCAGAGCATATCGCTAATCACATCCCAGGATCGCAATTGAGATGGGCCGTAATGGATCAAATCGTTGTTCACCTTTCGATCAATCACGCTACACTACCTCGTATCCAGACCTTCCTCTCGCATCTACAAATCGGCGGTATGAGCACGCATATGGGAGCAAGTCGGGGTGGTATACGGACGACGTCCAAGGGTAGAAGCAGCGCCGCCAAAACCACTCAGGACGACTTGAAAGTGGGGCGGACCTCCGATAAAGCTTGGAACTCATTATGCAACCGTTTCACCGGGAGTGTCAACAGAACGCCTAGCATCTCTGAAGAGCCTCTTCGTCATCAGCACGGCATTGAGCTATCCACAATCGTATACTCCGGGAAGGACGACGCTACACACAGGAATGTGGAGCAGAGTCGATCAGCAGCGACATCGTTATCGAGCTCTAGGGAGGGCTTGACTAGAGAAGACATCGCAGGCTCGCTAGGGGGTGTGAGGGTGCAAAAGGAGTTTCATGTGGTTTATGACCAAATGTGATACGCAGCCTGAGTGACGCGTTTCAAAAGGCTCTCGCATCATATGCATTTATCAAAATATCACGATTTCTCCGTCCGCTTCATGACCAAAAGAAATGACCAACAGAGATGATCTCGCAAGCGACACTTCAAGTATGAGTCGAGATGGCCTATCTAGGGTTTTGCGCAGCGGAGACATTATACTCGCGACGACCAAACAGGAACGTACGTCCCCTTCCATCCAGTCCACATCTTCGCCTCATCCGCACCAGCTACGGGCTCTGCAATCTCTACAAGATTTGCATCGAGTACATCCCGACAGTCATCTTGCTCCGCATTCCTAGCCCAATCAATGGGCTTCTCTCCACCCCTGTCAAGCGCATCTTTGTTCGCCCCATAATGGAGCAGCAGCTTGACACAGTCCACATAGCCTTCTGCTGAAGCAGTATGCAGTGGACTAACATTGTCAAAATCGCATTTGTTGACGTCCGCACCCGCCTCTAATAGTGCGCGAATGACCGACAGTTGGTCACGACACACGGCTCCATGCAGCGCAGTACCTCCGTATCGACTTCCTGGGACGTTCAAGTCTACTCCTTGGTGGATGATATGCTGACATACGTGGAGCAACCCGAAAGATGCTGCATAGTACAAAGCGGTTGCATGCTTTGGGTATGAAGACCAACTACTGCCGGCCGAGGAAGACCCGGCGTTCAAAGTTTGGATCCAGGACATGAACGCTTCGTGATTGGACGGAGAAAAGAACGCAAGAACCTTTTCTTCATGCTGGATTGATGCTTTCTCTGGAGTTTCAGCTGCCCGTAGATAGTATGTCCAGGATGTGGTCGCATGGCGTAGGAAAGGGTAGTGTTCCAAGCGTGCAGCGAAATCGTCCTTAGATGTTGAAGGGCCGCTCTGAAAGCTCCGGAAAGAGAGATAGGTAAGGCAGTCCAAAGCAAGTTCGCGATAGCTTGCTGTTCGATTGAGCGCAAAGCCTGTCGCAGGGCCGTTGCGAATGTCTTGTGAAAGCAGATAGTCTTTCACAGAAAGGTGAGCGAGACGAACATGGCCTGGCCCATTCGTTGAGACTGTGATTAGACTGCCGCAAACAGCAATTATCTCTTCTGCGCTGCTTAGGCACGAGTCTTCATCCAGCTCTTCGCAGTCATGTTCAATAGCGATAGCAGAGTGAAGCTCCTCTAGTGTGACTGGCAACACCGTGAACGAGAGCCAAAGTAGGACTTTGCGAACGATGGGTGTATCAGCGGCGGAAACTCTCATTAGTATGCTTTCATATATCTGTCCGAGCTCCTGTGGGAGGTGCTGGAGAGTGGTCCGGATATCGCGGACGGTTCGAAGCGCAGATACTTGATCAAGACTGCACTGAACCAATCGAAACCTGTAGTGTTACTATCATGTGACGCAAGTTCATGAAATAGGCACTTACATTCCACAAGATCTTCCATGTAAACATACACTAATCTCATCCCTCACAGATGGTTTCAGTCGTAACAAACTTCGATCAGTTTGTAGTCTGTGGTCGATATACGTTTTGATGTCTTCATCGACCTCTCTTGTCCAGCCTTCCATCTGAATGAGCTCGAATGAAGCCAGTGCATCCTGGATATCGAGCTCATGCCGACTCGTAAGGAAGATGCTAATATTCTTTCCCAGGCTCTGGAGATAAGCCATGGATGACAATAACTCCTTCCGCTGAACGCATTCGTCAATCGCATCGACTAGCAAGATGATTCTTCTCGACGCGGAAAGCAAACATAGCATATCTCTCAGCAAGGCCATGGATGGCCGTTTGTTCGAATGGCGACTATGATCAAAAGCAGCCTCTAACTCGTCATAGCTGGCTCCGGTTTGGGAACATATCTGCGCGACCAAAGAGCCTAGAATATTAGTGGGGTCATGTGCTTCGGCCTTGCGGAAGTCGCAATAGAAGAACGCCGCCAACGTGGGTTGCGGCAAAGAAGGCAATAAACTCTCGAGAGACTGGATGACGTTTGCGCTTCGGTCAAGTTAGATGTTGCATACTCGAGAGTTCAACACATACTCACAAAAGGATAGTTTTGCCAGACCCAGCTAAGCGAAGATGTCAGCACGGCCACTTCTGATGTCACAACGTTACATACGAAAGCCGCTCAGCCATAGTCCAGCATTGCCAGAGACAGACCAGGCTTGAAACACCTTCGACTCGATGAACCAGCCGCCTGTTCCAGTTTTCCTTGCAGAAGCGGCTGCTTCATGGCTCTCCCACGGCGTCACTGGAGCAAGCCAATGTGTAAGAGCTCGAGATCGATCATCTGTGCGCATCAGCTGCTGAAAGTTGCACGTTATAAAGAGGCATACCTAGTTCTGCGCTCTCTATCCTAGTGAGGAGCTTGGAAACATTGCCATGCACATGGGCCGTGGTCTCGTTCAGAGAGATGGTCATCTTCCTGATGTCAAGGAGCAGAGCTCTACAAGGCTTGATGAGCTGAGTCTGAGATGAGTGATGAAGTGGGGGCAGCCTACGTCTCATCTGCGGTCAACGCTAGAAGTATAGTGCTTTTGCACCGCTCTATTCTTTCTAGACAAACTTTCGCGTCACCTTCTTTCAGCTGCCAGCCCATAACCTGGGCGAACACTCGCGCTTTCGCCAACAGAGTTGACCTTCCAGAAGTCTGCTTGCCGGAGCTGATCTTCTTCTCTAGATCCAATAGCTCTTGGAGGCAGCGACTTAACGGGCTGGTCTCGGACTCGCATAGTAGTTGGAATGTACGGAAACGTGCTGTGTCGGACTCTTTTGATGTGTCGAGTGCGCGGCAGACCTGTTCTAAGCTCTCCAACACATTTCGAAGGTCTCTTATCTCGTCGATGGTTCTGGTGAGGGACCAAGGACTCTGCTTGAGAGCTGAACGGACTTCGTAGCATATTGTTATAATGGAGCTGGCGACCTGTAATACCGTAATCACGTTTGCGGTAACACTGAGAGGGTCCATAGTCGTTCAATGGCAATGCTTTGCTCAGCGACGATCACGGAAGGCCTATATGAGCTCGGTGGCGTTGCACCTGTTGTGGCGCAGTCCAACAACGTGCTAACCTCCAGGCTGAGCGAGGCATCATATCAGAAAGACACTTTCTTGCTATAGACACCAAGGCTGAAAGAGCCTTAGGCTGCAGTACTTGCATCGCCGACACTGCCAAGGCGCCAGGCGCGCGTAGTGGAGTATGCATGGGACAGCCGTTCCGTCGTCGAGTGCACACCGATCAGCGATCGAATGTCGAACATACAGCGAAGCTTGTATGACGTCGCGCATCGTTTGCGCAGGCTGGTGGATGCGCCATCAAGCGCGCAATAGTTGAAACGGGCAGGAAGTGTTGGTGCACTGCCCGCGAAGACCACGCGAAAGAAGCCGGAGCGCACGATGCAGATCGCAATTACCCACATCTGCGGGGGCCATTCCGCATCTACCCACCTGCGTATCGCGAACAGACACACGTTGCAAAGGCGAACATGTCAACTGCACCCACTTCGTACTGTCTATGGATACAGCTCCACTTAGCTAATCTTTTGAGACCTGCTCTCATACCTGGTCTCGCTCACATGTCTAGGTGCTTTGCCGCCAATGCTGAAAAATCGCAATCATCTTCCCAGCTACCGCCTGCATGGCTGGAAGGTTGCATTGCCCAGGCGGTTTCGATAAGCCTCTTAGAACGGAACGGGCCTGATAAACCCAGGATCAACGCCACCTGGGCATGGATTCATCAGCTGGCTCAGCTCGATATGACCTCGGAAAGAGGAAAGCTCTGGTGATCATGCCGTCACATGCATGACTTTTATCCATCACCTACAGGCCGGCAGATACTCGAGAGCAGATCAGACCTTATAGCTGCGTGCGCACAAAGCCAAAATATGAAATTTCACGACCGGAATCATGTCATGGATATGCGCAGAGCCTGGAAAGTATCCAACTAGATTGTGGACAGATTATTGATCTGGACTGGGTAGCAACTTTGACTTTCTCTGAGCAGACTACATCCGACGCGAGTATGCAGCAACTGTACGGTCACCCTCGTCTGGTGAAGCGAGGGATGGGAGAGCTGCAACGATATCCAATCAGCTCCACACCACCTTCCCGTGTGCCTCCCCCTTTGGCAAGCTTGCGAAGTGCATAATATCTGTTGAGATCCTGCTCCGCTCTTGGTACCTGGCATGACCTAGATCCACATCTTTTGCACGAGCGAATACGCATTCTCTAAGAATGACACCGTCTAACAAAAGAGTCCATGATGGTGGTAAAACGAACAGCAATAAGAAAGCACACAAGCGTTCCAAGCTGGATGACGATTCTCAAGACCATGTGGACACGATGGCGGGTGCGGACGAACAAGACAATGAGACAGCTTATCAGGTGAGCTGACTTCGCCTTTGTATCGCTAGTTGTCAATGTCTCATCGATAATCTGACCGCCCTAGACTCCAAACAAGGCATCAGACTCCCGCGACCCACGCGATACGCGTCAACGACCAAGACTAAATCGCCATGACTCGCGACTATCGGCTATCTTTGCTCCGAAAGCGACCGGCATCGGTGAAGCAAAAGCTTCCTCTCCACCACAAAAGGTCGGGACCTCTTTGCCAAAATTGAGGAGGTATCAGAGGATTCAGCCGACTGCAGTCAAGAGCATAGAAAACCAAGGTATTCGAAACCCTGCCGGTGGTGAGAAGCCCACTAAGACGAAGTCACGGATGCTGAACGCCCTCAAAAAGCTCGAAGACACATACGAAAACTCATCCATTGGGTCTAAGCAGGTCCGCATGCTTATCGTCAAGCCAGGACAAGAATATGACGACATCAACGCAATCCTACAGGTCGTTGATGAAGATCAACTTGGGAACGATGATTATTGCTATGAAGCTCTCTCGTATCACTGGGGCTAGACATTGGCCCCACAGCTGCACCACGGCTTGTAACACTCCCCGTCTTGGATTCTAGCTGCAGAGGACGGGTCTTATGGAGCGGGCGAGGCAGTATTCAGGGGCCGCAAAGCCGGTGACAGCCTTGTAGGCGGTGTACAACGCTTCTGGGCGCAGTACTCAGATCGTTCAATTCGGGGACGGCGATGCTCGAGAGTGGTCACCAAGTCCCAAGTCAGGTCCACGGCTCTCCGTCTTCCCACAAGACAATTCGTTGACAGTATCTGGCTATCTTATCGGGACAGTGAATTGGAGCTCACCTCCGATACGATCCAGCCTTATTCCGCAACGAGGCCTGGAAAAGCTGGGATGGACTTACCGAGATGCGTCGGCAAACAAGCCAGCGCCCGATCAACTTCGCCGTACTTTGGTCGCCGGTCGTGGACCCAACGGCTCAGACGTACCGACGTATTACTCTCGAGCTTGCAACTACTGCCTACTTAACGAGACTCCTAACGGCGATATTGATACGACCGACCTATTGCGCGCAGATGAATCTGTATCACCGCAGAGCATTGTCAAAGACTACTTGGAGCATGTCCGAGCGGTGACCTCCAACAGGGTAATCCTTCAAGGGAGGTCGACTATTCCAGCCGGCTCGCCACCTTCGCACTCAATCCCGACATCGCCAATTTCACCAACTTCGGTGAGAACTTCCGAGGATCTCGTAGGACTCGGCCCGTTAGACACCACAAAGGACGATGTCATTGCGATCTTATATGGGTGCAGCGTACCTGTCATTCTTCGTCGGTCAGGTAGCTATAATCGACCACAGGGGTACAGATTTCTTGGGGAAGCCTACATCGATGGTAAAATGGATGCGGAGTGCACGTCGGAAGGGCATGAGTTGATGGAATTTGTGTTGCACTGAAGGCAACCATGACACTCTCCCAGGTGCGCTTGTAAGAGTCAAGAACATATTATCACTTTCATACCGCAGTTCACGTAGTATTCCAACCGCAACACAAGATCAAACCTGTGGTATACAGCCTTGTTCGAGTACAAACTACATCATGCCAGATCCTAGCGCCTGCTCTCCATTTGCTGCATTTATAGCATTAAGTGCCATGACCGCCGCGAACTGAACAACTCTCGAGTGGTTTAATACCTGTAGCAACCGCGCTTTCCACTCCGACCACCGCTCCAAACTCATCGCTTCACCACCCAACGCATATGTTTTCTCCCCTTCTTCTGCGCCCTGTCGAAACCGCTTCCCACACCCACGGAGCCACGCCGCCGCAGCCGGCACCTCGAAATCCAGCAGCGCGTCTTTCTTCAGAGAATCCTCAATGACTTCATATCCCCAGTCAATAGGAATACCCGCAAGCCCCTCGAATACCAACCGCGCTTCAACCTCAGCCCTTCTCACGTGCTCTTTGCGTAATACGTCACGTTGTGGCCCACTCGCCTTCTCCGCATCCATTTTCCAGCTTCCGGATCGATAACCGATGTCGTACCATCGATTGGCAAAATATGGGAAGCCTTTCCAAAGCTTCGCTTGGGGCCTCTGCGCTGGCTCGACAGCCTCAAAGTCGGGTTCTTCGAGCTTCTCAATGGCGCGCAGTAGAGATATCAAGGGCTCTTCACGGCTGGGACTATCGCCGGGTTGGTCTACAAGAGCGTCGATTAGGAGGACTTGTAGACGAGCTATATCGTTTTTAGGGGAGGCTGAAGTTACTACCTGGCGCGTGATAGTCTGAGCTGCTTCCGCTGCGGTGGTCTTTTCATATAGGTAGTTTTTCAGAGCCTCTACTTCCTGAGGATGATTTTCCTGTTCGGGGGCAAGTTTGGAAGTAAACCAATCGTCCGACATGATGTTGTGCGTTGATATTGGATATGTGTCGATACAGCGAATAGAACAAGCTGTCTTTGGAGTGTGGTGTTGTATGGGAAGTCTGTCTCACAGCCCTCCAACAACTTATACCTAGGTATGGTTGTCACGAGTTATATTGGGTACTCTGACGTCACACACACACGTACCTGTGAGAATTTCGGAAGCTAGATCAGAGCGCATGTTGGACTCTAATACACCACTTTGCCCACGATGGAACAGAAACTTGAGCCTCTGCAGATGAAGGCGTTATGTTGGCGAATCCACGGGTGCTGGTGACACGGAGTTACCTAGGTAACGTTAATTCCCGCATTCTCACAAAGTCACTGCGACCGGTGAGGATAGCAGTACAGTAAGCACGGGGATATATTCAGAAGATGAGGCTGAGCAGACCATTGGCGTTGCAGGATAGGCACTCTACCTAAGTTCCTAGGCAGACTACAGCTGGGCATGAACCAAGATGCGGCCCGCTCGCTTCTGCTCGGCCCCCGCGACCCAACACGCGGCGAATGCTCGAGATGCATTTCCCTACCTGGCAAATGTCTGGCGCGGCTGGGGCGCAGTTCGAGCGGGAAGGGGAAAGTGTGGCGGAGTTCCAGGTCCGAGATAAGATCATACCTAGGTAGGTAACAATTAAAACCCCATGGGCGTTCAGATGCTTTGTGATGCCACTACAACGCGACACAAGATTCACTATTCATACGCCATGTATGAATCTCCGTATAGGGAAGAGCGTTCGGGCGTGGGTGTCGACCCTGGAGGGATCCGGCTATTTGAAAGGTGCGAGCTGGGCACGTGGCTATGACGTCATTGCAGCCTTGTAATTGTTGCTAACCAGCGTAGGGAGCCCACGGACGAGCAAAACAGTGACTACAGCATTGATACTATTCGTGAATCACGTACTAGCTCAACTAAACCGGAGAGCTTTGCCACGAGCAATGGAAATGAATCGCACGACGACGACTTCTTGCTTTTAACCCGATCCGCGGTGTTTCAGCCTCGGCGGCCGGCCAGGCGACCATTTTTGACGGGATGGCGACCCGGAGCAGTCTTGTCGCTCGTAGGAGCGATAATAGTCACCATCTTCAACATCGTCGTCACAATATGGGTATGGAAGAACCCTGAAAACGTCATTGAAAGAACCATCGGAACATTGAGCATTGGTAACTGCGGACGGACAAGAAGATTGAACGTCAGAATTCATCTACTCGTCAACATCCTCAGCACACTACTGTTATGCGCAAGCAACTATTGCATGCAGGTCCTCAGCGCCCCCAATAGGGTAGAGCTTGACCGGGCTCATGCGAAACGAGTATGGCTGCACATCGGGGTACCAAACTTGCGCAACTTCAGACACATTGGACGCAGTAGATTAGCCGTCTGGCTTCTACTGCTCTGCACCTCTGTGCCACTCCACCTGTTTTTCAATTCAGTGGTCTTCGCCAAACTTCAGGCCAACAACTACGCGGTCCTTCCTATCACAGATGATTGGTTCCATGGAGCGCCATATGACACGTCCAACTTTAAGAACCTCACGAAAGGTATTACCGAGGACATGGTGCTAGAGATGGACAAATATCGGCCCAATCTTTCTGATGTCGTCTATCTAAGAAAGGACGGCACGATGCCGAGATACAAGAATATCAGCACGTCGGATTGCTTTACCCAGTACGACAACCATTACGTCTCTGGAGTGGGTAACGTTTATCTGGTGCAAGACTACCCTACAGTGTGGCGGAATAACACAACGTGGCAACTGTGGCGTAACCCCAACACGTCGTATTTTGTTTGGGATGACATTAATTCCCCGTCAGATCGTATAGACCGGAAATCGCCGCACAAACTCGACCTTACGCCCACAACGCAGAGACTACCCGAAATAGCCTCACCAGAGATTTATCCATCGAACACGTGGCGCTGTCCTTCCCATGTAGTCAAGGGCTGCGATGTTCGGAGTCGCTATGAAGTGCCGCACAATCGGTCAGATTGGCGACCTTACGGCAATCGAATCAATCATTGCATAGTCGAGCAAGTCGAAGAATTCTGTAAACTACAGTTCAGCTTCTCTATCGCACTGGCTGTCATACTTTCAAACATTGTCAAGGTGGCCTGTATAGCTGCGACGCTCTTCATCTGTGGAGACCATGCTCCTCTTGTTACGGTGGGCGATGTAGTGGCGACATATCTCGATGAGCCAGATCCGACAACCCGCAATCGCTGTCTATATTCCAGACAGCTTATCGAGTCTCTTTGGGAAAAAGAGGGTAAGCCCCAACAACCAGCGCGGAAATCCATTCCCCAAAGATACAATGCAAAAGAGGAGAGGTGGAGGAAGGCTCCTAGTGAGAGCAGATGGATCTGGACATACGCAACGTAAGTCAGCAGACCTTGACCCACGATCTAAGCTTATCATGCCCGGGCCAGTTATTTCGCCGTCTTCGTTTTCGGCATTCCAAGTCTTTACTATTCTCTCGTGGGTATGCCCTCGGACCCACGCGAACTATGGCAAATTGGTTTTGGCACCGTAAACGGCGCCAACCTGTTCAGCTCCAACCTTCCGCTCGTAGGTAGTATTATGCTTGCAAACACACCACAAGTACTACTGTCCTACTTTTACCTAGCCTTTAACGCACTTTATACGAACATGCTTGTCGCACACGAATGGGCCTCGTATCTGAACGAGCGCAAACCCCTTCGGGTCACCTCTCCGCGTGGAGGACAGCGAGATACCCATTGGCTTAATGTGCCGTTTCGATATGCGATCCCCATGACGATTATCTCTGGCCTCTTCCATTGGCTCGCTTCCCAGAGTGTCTTCATGGTCCGCATTTCCATCACGGATCAAACGCGACAACCTGTAAACCAGATCTCGACAGTCGGATATTCGCCAATGGCCATAATCTTGACGCTTGTCATCGCGACCATCATCGCAGGTTTCGGGGCAGTGCTCCCGTGTTTCAAATACCCTGCTGGTATTCCTCTGGCTGCAAGCTGCTCCGTGGCTATTAGCGCTGCATGCCATCCTCCTATGGTGGACCAGGATGCGAGCCTGCGGCCTGTGCAGTGGGGTGCTTCTACACATTCAGGGTGGGACAGCTATCGCCAGGAGACAGTTGGTCATTGTAGCTTCTCGAGCTTGCCAGTTGAGTTACCAATATCTGGACGGTTATATGCATAGGTTGGCGAAAGTGCTTCCAAAGTTGTCCATGCGGGGACTTCGGGAAGGACAAAGGGATTAGGTTGGGTGAGCGACGCGCTGACATCGGCCCACTTTTGCGCGTTCTGGGGCATCGCCGGACTATGACTAATTAGGCTAGCGGATGAATCACATTAGTTACCGCCGACCCGCGCGAAGTTGCATCAAATCGTCTCTTCAACACCAGTTTGGTAGCCCCACAGTCATCATCTTCAATTTCCCACTCCACTATTGTGAGCGCTACGTACTACTGCGACCATCCCGAACAATGATCTGCGAAATCTTCTCTGCTAATGCATAGATGGTGCTTTGAGGATGGCCAGGCGGCAGGAAAGGGAAAATACTGGCGTCCACAACGCGAAGCCCATCTACCCCGAAAACCTTGGCCTCAGAGTCGACGACGTCCATCTCATCGGCCCGCTCGCGAACACCATCTCTGAGTACGCTCTTGCCCATTCGGCAGGTCGAAGAGGCGTGCCATACTGTGATCGCGCTGTCTCGGATGACTGCAAGAATCTGTTCGTCGCTGTCCTTGTCGAGGCCTGGGTATGCTTCACTACCCATGTATTCTAGCTGTGATGCGACATCTTTTGTCGCAAAAACTTCGCGCATCCTACGGTACCAGGCGATAGCGAGCTCCTGATCGGCTGGATCAGACAGCCAGTTTGGGTTGATGGCCGGCGCAGCGAGTGGATTTGCCGATTTGAGTGTAATGTTGCCTCGCGACAGCGGTGCTACCATGGCTCCAAGAATACTGACATACTTCCTGCCGTTCAGAGGCTGTTGCGCCAGGGGATAACGAAAGTTCCCTGCGTACGCGTCGGCAGCGATGTATTCCACCTCGGGCCAGTCGTCAGGAAAGGATTCCAGGGCATCCAGAGTGCTTTGGCTGAGTTTGTCGCGAATTCCTTCGACCTTCGACAATTTTTCCCAGCCCAGTATGTCAGCCGCATACGTGAGTAGACCCTTGGCTTTCGTCGTGTACTCGACAAGCGCGTTGACCAATTCCAAAGGTCTGAGAAGTATGGAACCTACAGTCTTGAACTTGACGGAGTATGAAGGACCAAAGAGAACGTGATCCCACATGTTCTGACCAACACCTGGGGCTGAAACGATCTGGTCGATGCCATACTCCAAAAGCTGGTCAGTCGGACCGACGCCCGAGAGCATGAGTAGTTGAGGAGACTGAAGCGTTCCAGCACTCACTATCACCTCGTGACGAGCCTTTATCGTATACTTTGCCAGTCCAACAAGGGCTGACACCTCGACTCCATTTGCTTTAGGCCTGGCAGAGGATTTGTCGAACAAGACTCGCCGCGCTTGCGTATGGGTGAACACCTTGAGATTGCGTGAGGCCTCGGTATTGGCTTGTACGGCGTGTATATAAGCAACCGACGAGCTTCGCGTCTGATCGCGTGACCGGATGGTACTCTGCGACCATTGGTACCCGAGCAACTTCCCGTTGTTGAAGTCAGTGTTCTCCTGGATACCGAAGGCCTTGAAAGCCTTCTCGAGGTATGATGCCCAGATCGAAATCCAGTTTCCGTAGCCAACCTGCACAGGTCCACCGCTATTTGAAAAGCTGGATGCATCGTAAGTGGTCGTGATGTTGTCAAGCGAACGCTCTCCGGGGGCAGTAAAGGTCACTGCTTTGTTGAAGAATGGGGTAAGGTTTGCCATGGTATAGCTCTGGTCACCAACAGCATCCGCCCACATCTGGTAGCTTGCCGTGGTGCCGCGGTGGTACACCATGAAGTTCAAGGCACTGCTTCCACCCAAGCATTTGCCGCGAGCATAGTGGATCCGGCGATTGTTCAGTTGCGGCTGTGGCTCCGTAGCGAAACCCCAGTCTGTCGTCGGTACCATGTCGGCGAGGCTCGCTCCGACTCCAAAGAAGGATCCTGCTGGAGTGGTGCCCAAGACCGGCTTCGCGATCTCGTAAAAGCCTCCAGCTTCGATGATAGCAACGCTGAAGCCTGCCTCGGCTAGTCTTACGCCAACTCCAGCACCTGCCGTCCCTCCTCCAACGACGACATAGTCAAAGGTTTGCTCGCCGCCTAGTATTCCGCCGATAGCACCAAGTGTACCATCAATCAATCCATCCCCCTGAAGACCGGATCCAATGGTCTCGAGAATAGGGTCGAGAATGGGGTTGCCGGTTTGTGCGAGTGTTGATGCGACAAGGGAAAACAAGGCTGCTCGCCTTGTAAGAAGTCGCGAAAGCGGCGCCATGGTAGTGGGATGAAAGAACTCCTCCGCGGACACAATGGTCTATGGGGGAACCAGTTATTAACATTTTACCCACATTTGACGTGCGCCATCTGCGTTCTCTAGTCGTTCGGCCGTGCATCAAACTCAATTTTTACTGTCGACTAGGCAAAGCGAGTTGTTGTACGGCCACCCTCGGCGCTGTGGGCAGCGAGTCACGCTGATTTCCCCCTGGACCCATGTGCGAATCAGGGCCGTCCCTAGCGCGTGCTTTGTTCTAGCAAGCGCTATACCACTAGAAGCCGCCTCCATGTCTATCGTATGGAGAAATACACGCCTATGAAGGAGATTTGTTCATGGGACAGACTTGCAGCGAATGTGTCTAATGACTCTTCATGATGCCGTTCAGTTATCGCCATGCGCGCATTCTGCTCGCGAATCTGGGTGGCAAGATCGACCCCTAGGCTCTGGCACGTGTGCGTCCCGAGGCTTTTGATGATCGATTTTCGTCGATCTTTCTACAAAGTTGCCTTAGTCGGCAATGCTAAGACGCCGTCCACTTCTAAAGCTAGAACTACCTCTTCGGCCCACTTGCAAGTTGAACGAACCAAAACAGACACTTTGTCGGCCCGCGCCCAAGGTCTTGCGCATCATCGAGCATCGCCGAGAAATGCCTAACTAGTTCAAGTTCAGGGGACAATCTGCATTGTTCACCTCAGGCTTGAGGGAAGTCGCTACTCGCAATCATACCGTAAGTACAACCTCAATATTCAGCCCGAACTAGCACCAGTCCGCAGTCAAAGTCAAAGGCGCAATTACCTGACACGAGGGGAAATCTGAACAGGTCTGCCGACTACAGTAACATAAGAGCATGCAAAGTAGGCGAACTAACGTTGATGTAGAGTGTTCTGAACTTCCCCAGGTTGACGTGCAATCTATTCTTTCTCAACTTCTGCCAACGTACTTCTACTCAACATGACTTCTTATGTCCCCCATCTTCTCCGCCTTCCAACGCATACTCGAAATACCCATCGCCAATCTAAGCAACACGAGCATTAACAGGAATAACAGCATGCCCACTCCTGGGAACCTCGCCCTCTCCATACACGACCTGCTGATTCGGCTTCTCGATAGTCTGGTGAACCTTCATAGCTACAATCACATCGCACATTAGCCTCAATTCCTTTCATCCCATCTTCGTGCGACAACAACTTACTCAGACCATCGCGCTGGGGCTCAAGCGTGAAAGTGTCCGGGGTGCACTGGACGCCGTACACTTGGCCCTTCTCAACCCATGTGCACTTGGATTCGAGACCATCGGGGTATTCTTCGTCAACGTAGACGGCCGTGATTTCGAAGGAGACAACTTGTTGGCTGACGTCTTTGTACGAGCGGGTTACGTTCCAGGCGGCTTGGATGGGGTTGCTGGCGCTGACTGCGGCCGCGAGGGCGAGGGTGATGGCAGGGAGGGTGAAGCGCATTTTGGCGGTTGGTATGGGTTTGATAGTTTGTTGGTTGGTGTTGGGTGAGTTAGTTCGGACTTGAGATGAAGGCGTGGGTGGATGGCAGTGTGGTGAGGATGCTGTGGTTATATATTACAACCCCTCGTATTTCGACGTCAGAAGTATCCACGTTACTTCGTAACCTCAAGGTCGAGCTCGGTGGTATGTGCGTTGGGTTGACTAACGGGCTGTCGATACGAAGACATGGTGGGATGGATACATGGGTACCATTGTCAAGAGACGGTGAGGATGCGTGTTCATACTTGGCACCTACAAAGATGGCGGTCAGATCGATTAGTCCATTGGAAGCAATGGACAACGTTAATCGAGCCCTTCGGCGAACGCCAAAGAACCTGACGTGCAGCTGCAACAGATCTCTTGATGACTGGTATCATCGGAACAGTTCAAGAAAGCAAGCGACGCCATCACCGCTGCTAAGCATTCGCGGAAGATACGGATGCTGCGGGGACCTGCAGAGAGCGTTATTCCCCTCATACACATATGGCAAAGCGCGAAACATATCTGCTCATCGGATTAGTGATCAGACCCAGGTTTGATCCTTTAAATAGGACTTGCCAAAGTAGCCGGCCCGATAGAACGAATGATTACTCCAGAGAGTCTTTCCTGATAGTAGGTCGGTCCACGGCTCAAAGAGACGTTCCGGGTGCCGTATCCCGACCCACATACATGCGCCACTCCCGTGACGCCACATGGCGGTGACAGTGTCTTCTACTCTTCTGCAAGCTCCAATTGATTGAACCGTGGTATTTGGAGAAGCGATACCGTTCATCCGCAGCAAAGTCGCGTTTAAAAGATATTGTCTGATTTCGTTTTCAAACATAGTATCTACACGAATGAGTCTACACAGCAATAGCCACAAGAAGAACAAACACATATGGACTTCCCCCCATGCACCGCCAGCTCAGCCTCCTACCTAAAGCCTCAACTCCCACAGGCTCTCCTCATCGCCTTTGCCGCTACTCTTGCCAGCACTAGAAACCATAGTCATCTCCGGCTCCTTGGTCGTCGAAGACGAAGTCGGTGTAGGTTTAACCACCGTTGGGGCAGGCCAGTTGAAACCTGAAGACATGGCTTTCGACGAAGTTGTCATCGATGCGGTACTCGAAGCACTAGAGGAAGTAGACGCTGATGCCGTGCTCGAACGAGGCGGCCAGTTGAATCCAGAAGACCAAGCCTTAGACGAAGAAGTAGTCTTCGACGAGGTAGAAGCCGGCGCAGTACTCGAAGGCTTCGGCCAATTAAACCCGGAACTCCAAGCACTAGAGCTCGTGCCATACCATTGCACATCCACATCAATAGAAGCCTCCCGTCCTCCCCTCGCCTCAACCTTCTGCCCCTCCTTCTCAGGCCCCACGTAATCCATCTGGTAATCGCGCTGCGCTCCAGCTTCATCCGCACCCAGCAGCGCCGCCGAGTACGCCAGATACCACGTACGACTCGCGCCGCCATCAAGCTGCTCGTTGAAGTTGGGGTTGGCGAAGAAGTCGTATGAAGCTTGTGGGTCGAAGAGCGCTTGGTTGGCTTTGAGGATGCTCTTCCACCCACCTTGGACTTGCTCGGCGCGGCCGTTGCTGAAGTACGTGTCCCATTCTTCTTGCACGAATTGACGGCGACGAGTGTATGCGGAGGAGGGGTTCAGTGGGATCATGTGGATGCCCTCGATGTATTCAATGTTTCCGCCGAAGTATGTGGTGTGGTCGATTTTGTTCTCGAAGAGGATGCCGGTGGCTTTGTTCTTGATGAAGCCGGCGGGTTGGTTCTTGTTGTCGGCTTCCATGAGGAAGTAGTTCTTGATACTGCGGGCTTGGACGGCGAGTTGTAAGTTACCGCGAGCCTCCATATTCGCGTCCTGGATTATTCGGCCCCACATCTTGAGCGCGTAGGTGGCGAAGGTGTCTTCCGAGGTGGATTCTTGGTCTTTACCGTCGCCGGATTCGTAGAGACCTTTTGCCCAGGAGTGGCCATGGAACCAGTCGAAGGATCGCTGGAAAGGGAATTCCGAGTCGCTTACGGGATTTGCAAAGTCGCGGACTAGGTTGTTGACCCAGGCTTTGTTGCTGCCTTCGTCGAGCCATGTGGGATCGAGATGGCCGATGACGGCAGCGGTGTATACGAAGTACCCGTAGTGGAAGTGGTGATCGTTGTATAGCGTGTTTCCAAAATCCAAGCCCAGGTCTCCGGAGTAGCTGGCGCGCGACACAACACCCTTCCAGACCTGATCATAGACGAGTGGCTCAGGCTGCGTATTGTTGACGAAGACATTGAAAGCGTCCTTGAGGCGGCCTAGACCAGCAGAAGCATATTGGCTGTTGCCTGTCATGCTGTTCATTGTGTAGATGATGGCAGCGAACTTGGCCAGACCTTTGCCGGAGTAGTACATGCTGTTCAGTGAGGTCTGCGGAATCATGTTCTGGCTTAGCTCAGCTATGCCAGCTTGGTTGATGAGCGCGAGGGCCTGTGCGTTCAGATTAATGTTCTCCGAGCCCCCAGCTGCACTGGGGTTCTTGGCCCATGGGGCAAAACCAATACTGTCTGGCAGATCGTTCTCCACCATCGTCATTTTGTCGGCAACAATAGCTCGTGCAAAGCCCTTCGTCGTGGTGACTAATGTGATGTCTTTCAAGGCGGCCGCAGTTTGTTGATCGAACGACTCGACATGATGAGGTAGCGCGTACATCAGCAACGGTCGCTCTGTTGCACCGCCTTTGGCCCAGCTTATTGTGTAACTTCCGAAAGCCCCGTTGACATTCCCAGATATACTGGCATTGACTGGGTATACCCCGGCGCTATTGTCGAATATACCCTCTACTGCCGTGCCTGATGGATTCTTGGTGACTTGGATCTTGCCAACGAAATCGGAAGGGCCGGTGATGGTCTCGCTATTCTCCAACACAAAGGGTGGTGTACCAACAGACCCATCCGAAGTGGCATAAAGAAGCCAGTGTGATCCATCGTTGAGTACGATCCGATACTTGTGCGTGATACCATTGACCAGCGCAACGTATTCCAGGGACAGGAAGAAGACAGTGGTCTTGATCACTGGTGTCGCTCTGTCGTAAACGGCTGTCATCATGCCCATGCCCTGAACAACAGGAAGAGACATCATGATGCGAGTACCCTGGAGGTTGTTTGGTCTCAAATTCACATATGTGGAGAAGGCCCCCAAGCGTGAAAGCGAGAGATAAGTATCGGCCTTTAGTTCTTTTGCGGACAGTATGATGTGTTGGATACCGAGCGGTGAGATGAAGAAGCGAGTGTCATCAGCATTTGGAACAAAGGCAAATTTGTCCCGAGTCGTGTGACTAATGGCAATACCTGCGATGAAAAGATGTTCATGTCAGTATGCGCCCAACATCCGCGTACATTTGTACGTACCGTTTGGGCCACCATCGCTTCGGCGAGCCCACGATAGAGAGTAAGGGTGTGTCCAGGTCGGGAAAGATTGGCTGCCAAGGAAGAAGTTGGCATAGAACTTGTTCGTCTGAGCCGGTACGTCTCTGTCATCGATGTTCTGTCTCTGAACGGGGTGGTCCGCTCTGGAAGGGATAGCCGACGGAATTACTGCGCTCGCAATAGATTGGAAGATGTTTGACGAAGCTGGATTGAAAGGTGCTGTGGGACCAGGCTCAAGAGGCGTTTCATCGGGGCACAGTGGCTTGGTGGCTGTTGTAATTCCTGGGCCGTCGACTGGATCTTTGGTGGGACCACCTGAAGGAAGGCCCGTCAAAAAGCTCTGGTGATTGTCAGCTTCTACATGTTCAGGGATGTTGCGCAATCTGTAGAATCGTAACGTACGCCAGTATTGGATGGTTCCACAGTGGGAGAAGCCGACTGCAACGACGTGATAGCTGTACTATAACTTGTAGTGACCGACACATCTGTCAAGGTGATCTCGCGAGCTGCAACCTTAGCTGGATCTCTTCTTGCTGCTTCTCCAGCTGGCAGACTACGGACTGAAGATGAGAGATAGAACAATGCCAGAAGGAAGGGTGTCAGCTTCGCCATGCTGACAGCCGAAGGTATATGAGTGAATGCCAAGTTAAGACAGGGATGGTACTCCAAACAAGGTAAAGTACACGAATGTCCTCGCTATGTAGGTTTGATGAAGGAATGTTTCGAGCGATGGACAGTGACCCGGTAAAGACTGCCTTGCTTCCGGGAGAGGCAAGCTATATAACCTGGGAAAGTAAGCCATGAGCCACAGGACCCGTAGGGTTAATTACCGGGACATGGTCGTCCATATTCAGTATAGGAAGGTCGGTTTGCTCATCTAAGACATCGACCTAAGATGTGAAGGGTGGATACTCCAAACGCGGGGAGATTACCCAAGTGAGTTCCTCGGAAAGTACATGCACTCGCCTGGTAGCACACAGGGCTCTCGGGTACCTGAAGCCTCACCCCACCAAAGGTCTCGCGACCAGCTCATCGGATGCTCGAGCACACAAATCGACCGTGGCGCCCGGGTCGTCCCATAATGCTTTGACTAGTAACCCTTAACATATGATGATATACGTTCTTGCCTCAGACAACGGATCTGTGGAGTTGTGGTAGTCGATGAGAGTAGGGCTGTACGGCTCAATAGCGGTAGGAGTACACACATCGAGAAGCTACACGTTTGTCAGTAGATGCATACAGTATAGTTTCCATAAATGTGGTATCGTGGATCCTTCGCATGACCAAACAACGTGCCCCTAACATTTCCAGGCCTATTCGAGGGTTGGTAAGGAAGAGCCAGAGCCCGGCGCATATCTCCTAAAGCGTTTGTGGGTGGTTCCGAATGATAGCAAGGTGCGCGCGAGGCTGACTGCCCCGACGGTAGACGTAAGACCATATACTCTTGGTAGAAGAGAAGAGGGATGGGAAGGTTGCACCTGACCTGCGTGTTTGACACAGTATTTCCCAACTAGGTGTGGTACTTCAGCCGCATGATCATCAGGGCAAGGTATGTTGATTGAGATGTGTGAAGAAGATGATGTAGGGATCTGAAGTCTTGTCAAGTAAAGTGGCAGTGCTACTATGTATCCTATAGCTGGAGTCCGTCCGTCCAAGAGGTTTGGCATCGTCGCAGCACGCTCGTGATGCAATCCTCGGTGCGGCTCGACATATCCAACAGATGCAGATGCTGCGGACATGGCTGGGAAATGACCGGGCGCAAGAAGCGTCAAACACGAGATCTCAGACTACCGGAGCCAGCGCCGGGGTCTCGGTTGTCGGTCTCGAGACCACGGTGGGACACGCGCCATCCGTCCCTGTGGGGAATTCTGCAGTGTGACAAGCGCACATGGTGGAGAGACGAGGCTGGTGTGCACTCATGGATATCTCAAAAGGCTTCCCCGGAGGTTGCGCATGTTTTCCAGGCTTTTGCATAATGTGTGGCAAAGCTATGATGGCAGAATGGTGCAGATTGGTGATGCACAGAAGGGTGGCGAAGATCACATGCAAGAAACACATCGGAGATGCTGCCCCTTAGCCCCGTCGAAGTGCACGGCCACAGGTACTTTGACGTCATGAACATCGACGCCACTTCCTCGATCAGACGATGCTACTACGTTCACATACACTGTAACAACCCTCAATCTACTCACATATAAGCTGTACTACCTCAAATCAAAGACATTGCCTCCAACGAAATACGAAGAAACTCCCTTCACTCTCTATACCACCTCAACCCTCCACAATGGCAACCTCACATCCCAACGAGCCACCACCTAGCTACGAAGCCGCCATCTTCGACGCCGAACCCTCCCAAGGCATCCACCGTGTCTCTACCGACGGCCCTGCAGCCCGCACCGAACGCAATGGTATCCCACCCGAGCGCCGCCGCTCAATGGAAGACGAGATGCGCGCGCTCCCTGATGGTTGGGTCCGTAGTTTCGACCCCGAGACCTCGCACCAATTCTTCGTCGACACCAAAGCCGATCCTCCACGTAGCATATGGACACACCCCTACGACGACGAGCAGTACCTCAACACTTTAACCCCCGAAGAGCGCAAGAAGCACACGCGCATGCACCGAACCATGACACTGGAGGACCTCACAGCTGAGGACTCCGATGCGGAAGACCAACTCCCTCCGCGACCTACATCGAAGGGTAAAGGCGCTGCGGCCCCGGGAGAACCAACAGGCATACACAAGTTTTCACGGAAGCTGAAGGACAAGATCACAGGTCAGACGCATGAGCAGCGTGAGAAGTCTCGCTCTCAGCGGGCGGAGCAGGAACGGCAGGCGTATCTCCAACATCTGCGTACAAGACAGGCTCTGATACGTGCTATGGAGACGGGGCAGCCGCAGTTGCTGGGCAAGGACCGTCAGGGCAGGGATGTTTATATCGAGCCGCCTCATGGGCCCTATGCTCCGAGGGGAGCTTATGGATATAATCCTTATGGTGCACGCCAGTTTGGAAATCCTGGTGTGAGGTATATGCGTCCTGCTGGGCCGTACGGTAGGCCGTATGGGTACGGTTATGGTGGTGGTGCTGGTCTGCCTATCGCAGCTGGTTTCCTCGGTGGCGCTATGCTGGGTGGTGCGTTGTTCTAGTGACGGAAAGCATGGAGACTCTGACGAGTTTCCTCTTTGTACATGAAATATCCCTAGTAACGATTGACGAATAACAATGATTGCATCACCGTTTTTCTGCTCGTGAATAAGCATGTAGTCTATCATTGTATAGTCCAAATTGCTGAGGCGAAAACATGGGGTATCATATTGCAGCTCCTAGCCTAACTTCAAATCACAATCTTAACCATTTCCAGATCACCTCAAACCAGATATATCCCTCGACATGGAAGTAACACGATCCTCAAGCTCCTTCTTCTTCTTCTCAAGTTGACGCGTCTCCTCTTCCTCTCGCCGAAGATCTTCCTCAGTCAGCACGACTACTGGCTCGGGCTCCTCTTCGAGCTCATCCATATCTTCCTCCGCGTAGTCACCTCGTGAGCGGTTCAGCTTGCCGAGCTCAGCTTGTTGTTCGGCAAGTCGGTTTTCGTAGTACTCTAGCGAAGCGGAGACTTGGGCGTGTCGTTGGCGCATGGCTGCGATTTTGTCGTGGACGCCGGGTATGGGGCTATAGTAGGTCAGCTAGAGATACCAGATTCGTAGTTCTCGACGTACTAGACTCCAAGAAGCTTCTCGGCGCCTTCTAAAAGAGACTCCACGTCAATCTCGTTCTTGTTGCTGCCGTTGTACATTCTGTAGCCGAGACCTGAGCCTGCGCCTCCTCCACCGCCTCGGCGTATCCTCTCTACTAGCTCATTGCCGAGAACTGCTGCTACAGCCGTGTTACGTCTGGGTGCTCGTACGGCATTTGCACCGCCGCCGCCTGTGCTGGTGCTGCTGCCTCCATTGGGGTTGAAGATGGTGTTGCGCCTGTTGGTAGACGGAGCTGGTTCGGCATGCTTCGGGGCTGCGGGTGGCGGAGGAACGGAGAATAGCGCGCGTTCGTGAAGTTCGGTGTCTCGAATCAAGCTCGTGATATCGTGGTTTTGCAGTAACGCGTTGGTAAAGATCTTGGGCGGGGCGAACCTGGGGGTGTTCAGTCGGAAGCTATCGAGGGTGAAGGGCAGGAGACCCACGGCAACTCTGCAATTGACGCTGCGCAGAGCGAGATCTGCTCTAGGTGTGCGTCCAGAAGCGCCATGCCGATATAGAGTGTATATCGAGTATACTGGGGTGACGCGGGGGTCAACAAGGGCGCGTCGGTGCTCGATAACTATTCCCCGATGTTCCGCCGCGCTGGCGTCAGTGAAGCTGGGAGCTCAACCTCCGCAAAGCATCAACACCACCCTCACCACCCACCACTACCCCCAATAAACACCGCACCTTCCGCCCCTCCACCTACACGTCAAGAGCGACCATCATGGCGGACAGCATGGAAGGCGTCGTCGTCGAGGGCGAGCAGCCCAAAACCGAGAACGTCGAGCAGAAGGCGATTGCTGGTAAGTAGTCAACATGCCTTTTACCTCAAAGTGCCCCTGTACCAACTGCACCACCTCGTGGCCGGTCCGCAAGATGTGCCCCAACCACATCATCGCCACCGAGGTTGCGGCGTGCAAGTATCTGTACCAGCGTGCTGATCCGACGACGACAGACATCCGCAGCAACTTTGTGCTCCTCGAGCGAGCCGTCGCCCAGTTTGATACCCGCTTCACCCTACGCGCTCTCCGCTCCATATCGTCGCTCCGCAAGAGACTCACCGACCGCGTGCTATGCTCCGTCATCATCCTTACGTACTCGCCCAACAACGCCACGGCGCGCAACTTCATCGAGTACATTGGCATGGACGGCGAGGCAATACAGAGCGTCGTCTCCCAGTACAAGGAGGAGGTGCAACTTAACAAGAATAACACCAAGGAGCCTCTGCCCGAGGTGGACGTATACATAGCCATTCTGATACAGGTATGTTTGGTGACAGTAGCAACAATGCCAGTTCTGACAAGCGCAGGTATATCTCTACGATCAGAAGGAGTTTGAAGAGGGCGCCGAGTTCGCCGAGACGCTGGTAGACAAGATCCGAGAGCTCAACAGGCGGACGCTGGACTCGTTAGCAGCCAAGGCCTACTTCTACTTCTCCCTCTTCCACGAGGAGATGGACCCCAAGCCCCCGTCCAAGCAGTCGCCCGTCATCAACATCCGCGGAAAGCTGCTCGCCGCCCTCCGAAGCGCCGTGCTCAGGAAAGACCCCGACACGCAGGCGTCCGTCACCACCTTGCTGCTCCGAAACTACCTCTCGACCGCCGACATCACACAAGCCGATCTCCTCGTTGCGCAGACACAATTCCCACCAAACGCCCCCAACAATCAGGTCGCGAGGTACCTGTACTACCTTGGTCGTATACGGGCTATCCAGCTGTCTTACACTGAGGCACACGAGCACTTGATCAGCGCCACCCGCAAGTCGCCTTCTGCCCACTGCGCAACTGGCTTCTACCAAGCCTCGATGAAGCTCCTGGTAGTTGTTGAGCTGCTGATGGGTGACATTCCCGAGCGCGACGTCTTCAGCCAGCCCCGTCTGGAGCGTGCCATGGAGCCCTACTTCCGCTTGGTCCAGGCAGTCCGTGTCGGTGACCTACAGGGTTTCCTCAAGGTTGTACAGACATCCTCTTCAGTCTTCCACCGTGACGGCACCTACACTCTCATTCTTCGTCTGCGCCAAAACGTCATCAAGACCGGTATCCGCATGTTGTCGCTTTCATACTCGCGCATCTCGCTCCGTGACATCTGCATCCGCCTGGGCCTTGAGAGCGAGGAGTCTGCCGAGTACATTGTTGCCAAGGCTATCCGCGACGGAGTCATAGAGGCTTCAATTGATCACGAGAAGGGTTTCATGCAGACCAAGGTCGCTGGCGACATCTATGCAACCCGCGAGCCTGGTGAGGCATTCCACGAGCGCATTCGGGCGTGCTTGACCCTGCACGACGAGTGCGTCAAGGCCATGCGCTACCCCATGAACCAACATCGTCTGGAGCTCAAGAACGCTCAGGAGGCACGCGAGAGAGAACGCGAGTTGGCCAAGGAGATTCAAGATGGCGACATTGACGAGGACGATGCGGCTGGAGACTTTGAAGGCTTGTAGAGGTATTACAGCTCGGACGATTATTCCGTGAGCATGTAAGATAGCCGCGTGTGTGCTGGCATTGATAGAAGTTTCCGACAATGTGGGACACACATCTTAATGATGCATGAATAGACCAGGTCCGAGACGTCATGACACATTATCGAATCCCCGTGACATGTGACAGTGCAGATGCTACAAGAGTCGCTAATCTGACGGACGGATCCATGCAGCGCATCCACGCGAGTACTAGGCCAGTTGCAGCAAGATTCCGTGAAAGGTCCCCGCAGCTTGATCCAAGGCCCAACGCTCCCGCCCCACAGCAGCTCAGCTTCCCAACGTCACTACGCGATTGCCCGCGCGTCTCCTCGCCGTTTGATCATCCCACCATGTTCCACTGCCGCAGCCATGTAAGTCGTATCCCACAGGGTAACGCGCCCCTCGACGTACCCCCCAGCCCGAGAACGCGTCCCTAATGCCGTCCCTCAGGATTGACGTACCCCGGCGACTCCGGCGCGCCATCCTCCTCAACGACCTCGCCCTCGTCCAACGCATCATCCGCAACAACCACAAGTACCTGCGCAACCCGGACTTTGACGACCGCTCCAACACGTCCCTGCACCTTGCGGCTAAACATGGCTTCACGACCATTGCCGAGTTCCTCGTCGACGCCGGCCACGAAGACGGCATGATATCGCGGAACAACGATTGGGAAACACCCCTCATGCTTGCGGCTTCGGCGGGTAAAGAGGAATGCGGCGTTTACCTCGCCAAACGCTTCCCTGAGGCTGTGGATTGGAAGAATAAATCTGGGCTCGATGCTCTCATGCTGGCGTGTCAGTCCGGCGCTGGGACGCTGCATCTCATTCCCACGCTCATCCTCCACGGACCGAATCTACTCTCCGCGAGCGATTTACAGGGCAATACCGCGCTGCATCATGCGTCTGCGGCGGGGGAATTGAAGGCCCTGAGGATGTTACTGCAATACGGCGCGAATCCGCTGGCGAGCAATAGTTATAGTTGGACACCGGTTCATTACTCCGCTACCAGCGCTGCAGAAGCGTATTTCAAAACGCTCATCATCGAGTTTGAGAAGAAGAAGGCAGAGGGGAAACGCGCGGTTAAAGAGAGGGAACGCCAGCGGACGGCAGGTGTCAGGCTGGTTACTGATACTGAGGGGCTGGGCAGTCCGGGTGGCGTGGTTATGCAGGGGAGTGCTGCGACGGCGGCGGGTGGTGGAGGCGGTGCCGTGGAAAGACAAAGTCTAGAGAGACAGAGTATGGATAGACAGCGCGCGAGGGATGATGCGGCGATTGCGGGACTCCCGGCGCCGGGCGTGATGGATTGGAGTCCGGTGGAGAGGAGAAGGGCTATGACGCCTACGGAGGGGAGAGGTTGGACTTTTACGCCTGATGGGTTTAGGCCGAGGGCGGAGACGGGGGAGAGTATTTAGGGGTGCGTTGGCTTTGAACTTTGGCGTTGAGTACAGGCATCCGTTAAGGAGCATTGGAGTGGATATCTTGTGCTATGGCGTTGTAGGCATGTGGTCTGGGTACTTGTACGATCAAGTTTATTTGTTCTTATCTCTACCAACACCTTTGGTCTTTCTTGCTCATTGCAAAACCTGTGGTTTTCTTACACCATGTCCTCCAAACCTCTGGAGTTCACAAGTCTGCGAAACAGAATCAGGCATGGTACGCCAAAGCAAACTGAACCCTATCGAGGAAAAGCCCCATCTCTTCTCTATCCCCTCCTCCAACCCCTCCTCATCTCTGCTCCCTCCTCCAAGTCTCCGCCCCATCACAGGCCCTCACCCCCCTCTCGTCTCCTGCTCTCCTCTCCCATGCCCGCCTCGCCGCTCCTCCATCTGCAACCCAGCATCCGTTCCCATTCCCTCCCCCATCTCTACCCCCCTCACCACTCCCATTCCCATCCCCACCATTCTCATCCTTAAAAACATTCCTCCACCCCCCACACCCCACCTTCGCATCCGCATTCCCCATCCTCTCCCTCCCTTCCAACCACCGACACGCCGGCCAGTGATACGTACTGTATTCTTTCCCGTAGAAACGCTCGTGGACGCAGCCTGCACATTTGTGTTGGTAGATGAGTGCGTCGAAGAGCTGGGAAGGGTATTGGCCTGGTTGAGTGGAGAGGCCGGGGGGACGGGTCGGGGCCTTGTATGTGTGTTCACTAGGTATGATCGGTTGGTTTGATGGTGATGGTTGTTGGTGTTGGAGATTTGGTTGGAGAGTTGGCTGGAGAGTTGGCTGGGGATACTGCACTGGAGGTACAGGGCGACACGGAATCTGCTGGGTCGGTAAAGTCGGTGTTGGACAAGTGAGTTGTGGTATGTATGAACCTGGGCGCAGAAGGTGGGATGGTATCTGGCGGGTGGGTGGCGGGGGCGCTGGGTAGCTTGTTTGTGGACTGAAAAGATGTGGATGCGTGCGGATGGTCGGCGGTGGTGGGGGTGTCTCGAGGACGAGAAATGGCGATCCGGAGGCCACCATGGTGGGTGCGTGGGTAGTGTAATGTCTTGTATGGCTGGGTTAAGAGCGTGTTTGATACGAGTCGCTTGAGGAAGAAACGATAGTTTGAAGATGTGGTTAGGTGATGAAGTTTTTCGCTGAATGGGGGATGCATATTGAGACAGCATTCTGCGTCATTGTGCTTTCCTGCTGTTTCCAGTTACGCGCGGTAGCGAAGGAAGGCTTGGTTCGATATCAGCGAGGTAGGTAGAGACAATATAACGGAAACTGCGATGAGTGCCATCTCAGTGGTCAGTTATCCAAAGGATACGTCAGATCCAGAATAGCAGAATCGCACACGTGGATCAGATGATGGTTCTCTCGGTACTTGCAGGCTGGATTGGTGACAGCAGCCTCCTGATTCGCCGCCGCGAGTACAATTCTCACTGTGGGGAGTTTGTCGTTGTCGCCTTACCAAGGTCCGCGTAGAAGCTACTCGCGATTCTCTGTGCAGCCATGATCAGCAGACCAAAGGTGATTAGGAAACGAGCATCGTTGTACACGCCATAACGGGAAGTTGCGTTGTTCGTGAATGTATCGTGCATCTGGCACAGAAAGCCGTGTCGACAGATATCAACGAACGCGATATAAATTTTCCATCGTGATGCAAGAGATGGTGAGTGGAGTGGAGCATGGAGAAGCGACCCATGAATGGTAGAACATTGCTAGCCTTAACTTCATTGGGAGTAGTCGCTGCCTCTTCCAATCATCAGTATCACCTGGCCACGAGGCCGCTCGCTCACTTCTTGTTCAGCATACCTAGGTATTCGACATCTTGCGGATATATCGCGAATAACAAGCCTTAGGTCCCCGAGTACTGTGTAGATGGTCTGCACTGCATATGATACATACCCAGCCAGCCTTTGCGACATCGTCTCGAGGCCGCTGAACGATCAGTTTGCGATCCTGCCCAGTTGGTCGTTTTTGCGTTACACATCTCTCACATCTATAAACAATACTCAGTGGTGAATGTGGATGCCCTGCTTCACATCAGCTTCGCCAAAGCTCGAAGACTTATGGCCGCCTACGAGACTCGCATGCGATACCTGAGGTTGTCCACGCTATCGATTCCTTGCACTTCTCCGCCACGCTCGCACCAAATAGCGTAACTTATACGAGATGTAACTTGGCGTTGCGCATGCCATTTGACATACTTGAACATGTAATAGCGACATCCGTACGCAACCCTGCACATCCACATTACTTCGCGACAACACGCGTGTCCAAAGCATCTCGAGCTCTTTCCTCATCACACCCCCGAAATGCTTGGCAAGATCTACAATCTTCCCGTCGCATCACCGGAGTAGCCCATCTCAAGTCGCCACATGAGAAGTCCCGAAGAACACATTGTTCTACTACGCCGTCTACCTGCTCGAAGTGCATCTCCGTCTTCGCGAGCCCAGTCTTGTCGGCGTGCATGATCGCTGGGCCTTCTAATATCGTAGCACACTGAATGCTGCGTACAATCTGGGCCAGAGAAATCAGTATTCATGTGTATATCAGATCAGTCAAGTATAGTTCCACGTTCAACTGAGACAAAAATTGGACACGAAAAAGTCGAACAGGGGCCGTCCTCACAGCACTCACGAATACCATGGCATCCATATGACACAGCGTAGAGACGTGCAGCATGAGCAAGGAGAAGAAAAGTACAGTTTCCGCAATACCCTACCCCTATCGTGTCGACCTGACCTCTTCACGATATCTGATCTCTCAGTAACACCCAAAGACGCTCAATCGACCCCGTATTCCTACTCTGTCCACTGAACCGCGTACTTGCAATGACATGAACACCGCATTCTGACCGCACTGAGATTGAGCCTTCCATAAGAAGGGAATGCATGTCAGTATCAGGATGAGGTCGTAGGATGGATAAGGGTAGGGTGTGGGGTGTCAGGGAAGACAGGAGACCCTTCGAACGGTACATGACAACAGTGGAGGTTGATGGCTACATGACATTCCCGAGTTGCATATAATAGCATAGGGACTCATGTAGCCTTTGTGGGGTATCCGGGTAGGCTGACGGCCCCTCGAATGCGGCATGATGGCAAGGAGGCTTGACGGCTACATCACATTCACATATTGCAGATGACGTATTGTGGAGTTATGTAGCCCGTGTGGGACGAAGAATGAGACACGAGACCGCTGGGACAAGGCATACCGACCGCAATGTCTGACGACTACACAACACTCCCTCATCACAAACGGTACATCGTCCACTTATGTAGCCTTTGAAGGGTAAAGAAGTAGATAGGAGACCTCTCGGACAGGGCACGATAAGGCGTGTTTCCTGGCGGCGGCATGACGCTGTTACATCGCAAATAATGTATCATAGAACTACGTAGCCTGTGTAGGGTAACTGGTAGATGAGAATGACTTCCTTATACGGATGATGACGGGGAAGGCTGGTGGCTAGATGACACCCTCGTGTCACGAATGATGGATCGTAGACCTATGTATCCTGTGTGGGTCAACTGGCTAAGTAACAATGACTTTCTGGGACGGGTGATCACGGGCAAGGCTGGTGGCTACATGACACTCTTACGTCACGAAGGGTAGATCGTAGATCCATGTAGTTAGTATGGGGAAATCAGATATGTCACATTGACCCTCTTGGACGGGTGATGAGTATGAAGCGTTAGGGCTACATCACACGGGCTGGTCACAACTGATGAGATCGTGGGCCCATATGGTCGGTATGGTGTCGTCAGATGTGTAATAGCGTCCCTCTTGAACAGGTGATGAGGGTGAAGCGCAAGGGCTACATCATACTAGCACATCGCAACTGATGAGATCGTGAACCCATGTAGTCTGCACGCCTTATCGCTTTTCGAGCTGTCTTCACTGAGAACAGGGCAGAGAAAGTGTAATATTGTGTGTTTTGTGGTTTGCATTTCATGATAACTAACTAATGTGAAGTCCGTAAAGCACGCAGAAAAAAGTCATATGTAATCCCAGAAACTCCAAGTGAGAGCCAAAGCAATCTCAGAAACACCCCGATGAAAAGTCAAAATGATCCCAGAAACGCCGTGAACAAGTAAAAGTCAAAAACGCCCTCGCTCCATGCTAGACCGGTATTTCCCTGTCCGCCCTTTGATGCATGCCCCATGGTCGCTTGTCGTAAAGGTGAGAGTAACGCCGTGTGAATGCCCGCCCAATGCCGATGCTCGCCGTAAAAGTTCATGAAGCCGTTGTTGTGGTATGTACTGTGGTGTCGAGTGTGGTAGTGTCGTGATACGATGAGAGCGGACTAGAGACGTTCCTGCTGCTCAAAGATAGCGGTAGTCTGGTGCGCGAGACCTGCGGTTGCGACCGCGAGGGTTGACGGGCTGCCTGTCGTACGCATCGTTGGGGTCTTGCTGCCCTTGTGCCTGGCCCTGCGCGTTGCCCCATTGTCCTTGTCCTTGTCCTTGTGCCTGCGCTTGTCCGCCCCATCCGTACTGTTGCTGCTGAGGTTGTTGCTGGCCGTACTGTTGACCGTACTGCTGCTGGCCGCCGTAGCCGAAGTTCTGCTGGGGATACCATTGCTGTTGCGGCATCTGCTGCTGTTGCTGCGGCTGGAAGCCCATCTGGTAGCCGTTCTGGAAGTTGTTCGGGAAGCCCATCTGCTGAGGCATACCCATTGGCATAGGCATACCCATCGGCATTCCCATGGCGCCCATCGGTGTGTTCTTGAGCATCTCCATCTGTTGTATAAAGTCTTGTTCCATCTTCGAGGCGGGGTCGGCAGCTTGACGCATGGCTTTCGGCGCGGTGGGAGGTTTGATGTCTGTCGGAGGCTCTTTGCGCTTCTTTGAAGAGGTTGAGTCAGTATCGGAGACTTCGTCAGCCGCTGCGGTAGTAGTAGCAGTGGCGGAAGCAGTTGTATCGTCATTTGCGACAGAGGGAGATGCGGTGTCAGTAGCATTGGATTGATTAACTGATTCATTTGTTGAAGCGACTGCCTTTGCTGCCTTGTCCTTCTCTGCCTTCTCTGCGTCGTATGCCTTGAGAGACTTGACCATGTCGTCGTCAGCAACGAGATCATCCATCAGAACATCCTCCTTTGAACAGTTTGGACAAATCAAGTCCCCATCTGCTAGCGCGTTGTCGATGCATTCTCGACAGTATGTCTTGCCGCAGCAAGGAGTTTTGACTGGGTCGACAAATCTTTGATTGTCGAGCGGACATTGCAGACCGCGTTCAGCAAGCTCTTTGCTTGCTGCATCAGCGTTGGCGGCTTGTTGGCGAGATAGGCTGGTCTTTTCTTGGAATTTGTTCCAAGTCTTTGTATCTGCCATGACCTGAACATACTCTCCGTCGGCGTTCAACATGATGCCCTTTGCAGCCTCTTCGTCGACTGGCTTTTCAACTTTCTTCAAGAAAGATTGAGGAATTCCAGTAGTACGTTTGGCTTGGAAAACGGGCTTGAAATCGGGATCGTCGTTTGTTGGGCAGGCTTGGATCCAGTGGCCCTTGATATTGCAGCGGCGGCAAACATAGCCGGGAGGCGGGGGATGTGAAGGGACAACAACATTCTTGGAGTTGTTTTTTCGATAAACTGGTTTTGCGTTCGAAAGTGCCTCTTTCTGTGCATCCCAGGCAATTGCTGATTCGGCCAAGAATGCGGCTTCAGGATCTTCTGCATTTTCGAGATGTCCACTACGTAGAGAGGGGACTGGCTTAGATTGTGAAGAAATTGCGCGCGAAGGCGCTTTGCCGGTGACGTAGCGGGCTGCTCGGCCTTGTCCTCTTGGAGCAGGGCGCCGAATTGCGATTATTGTGGATGAGCGCGGAATTAAAGTGGTGTCGTCCTTGAGCTCAGAATTGGGTTCATCTTGCGGGAAAATGTGCAAGTTGAAATCGGAGCCATCGCCCAGGCCGCTTGCGCTGATGATCTCCTTCTTGAGCTCGAAAACGCTCAGATCGGTGCCGTTGAAGATAATGCGCTCGCTTTCCCTTGAATTCTTGAACTTGTAGAAGATTGATGAAGTCATTGTTGTGATTTGTGGTGTGGCTTCACGGGTGGGGTCTGGTGAGAGAAGAGTGTAGAGTTGATGGAGGAGAGCGGAGTTCAGAACGCGAGTTATTGCTCCGCACGCACAGGCCACTCCCGCGCACAGGCCCCTGAACGCGTCGATTTGCCGGCGCTACCTTGGTACACCGCCACACCCCTGACCCCTCCGAACCACAAACCTACCAATAATGTATTTTTGTATAATCCTACCAGATTTTCGCTTTGCAGACTACAGCGTATCAACACATTTCAAATCTCGATTAATAATACACTGATGTTCGTCACAGCCCGCCATACGGTTGAGTCAGAGAACAGGCCTGCAGCCTACATCAAGTTGAAAACTAGCAACTTGTATCGTCCAAGGTCGATGTAGGCTCTAGGCTGTTCAGCTTTTGCGTTGAGCAAGGCGCCTCAAGGTCTGGCTATGTGGAGTCTATAGCAAATACTCAAACTTGGGTTCACTCCATGCGCAGGAAAACCGGAGCATCCTGCAGCCTACGTGGGTCTCAGAACGAAAGTCTTGTGATATCTCGATGCAACGTAGGCGCCTGGGTCTTTGAGTACTCCCATCTGCTCTAGGCGGCGTCCAGCTTCTTCCTGGAATGAGCTGGATTCCAGGTTACTAATATTCTAAAGATAGCTACAGCCCTCCGAGCGGTTGGACCGAACCTGGACACCCGGCAGCCTACATTGGTCTTGGAACAAAGTTTGGTAGACTCCTGAGTCATCGACTTTCTTCACAGCCGTTCAATTGATTGGACTGAATCTGGACACCCTGCAGCCTACATCGGTCCTGAGATGAAAGTCTGCAAACTGCTAATACAATGTGGACTCCTGGGTCATTGACTTCCATCACCTACTATAGGTGGATGTTCAGCCCTTTCCTGGACTGAGGTATATTCTTGATGATTCATTCTCTAAAGATAGTCACATCCTTTCAAACGGTTGAACCGGAACTGAAAGGCCTTAGGTCATCCATGATACCAGGATCTGATATCAGCTTCGAGGAAGAGACTTCGCTTTTGGCTCAGACTGGAACCTGGTCGTGGTTCGGGCGGGAGCATTCCAGCCAGAGATATCCCAAGTATAGTCGAGCATTTCTGGCTTACAAAGACCAGACTAGACCCTGGAGGTGTTCGGCATATCATCGGAGGGAGAAGCGCAACCAACAGTCACTTGAGCGTACTCAGATCCTCCATTTTGTTTGGGTCCCGTCGGCCTAGATCTCCGAGCCATTGATATCTTCCGTAATGCGTGCGCAAAACCACCCCCAAGCAAGAGATATCGCAAGCGTTCTAGACGATACCAAGTAAGGGCAGCTTGGGCGGGTCGTCAGAACAACAACTTCGATGAGCAGTACTCTAGAGGCAGTCACAGGCTCCACTCAATCGAAAGTTTTGGTTCGCAGAAAGCCCAGTGACTTTCAAACTCTGCAACGCCTATCATGGTCATACGACGGGGCACTCCCGAACGAGCATATCCCAACCACTTGTGACTCTGCAAACCCGAAGTATGAACGCCTTCAACATATTAAAGGATTTCAGATGCCGACCGATCATCACACGAGGACGTTGAGATGGCTGTATCAATTGGTTCGTTTGCGACGTGCTGTCCGAAGGCTTTCATCGGAGAGTTGGCCGTTCAATGCGTCTACAGGTGGGTGGGTGACACCGAGACCCTGACAGGTGACATGCGGCGAAAGTTTCCATCCTTATGTTGAACAACTGAACCGATATTGCAAAGCTAGTCATGATCATGTGATACGTCTTTGATGCGGATGCATATGCGTTCCTGAAACAATGCGCGATTGACGGGTGAATGATGTCACCTCTAGAGTGCAGTCAGCGGTTTCAGGCTTCACGAAGTATTAGTCGCAGTCTTTCAGCAGTCGAACCAGCTAGTGATCCCTATTGTTCACTTCAATGTTCATGATGAATCTTTTGTGTAACCGACGACCTTTGTTGATGCTTCAACACCTCCGGGCGGAGTCTGACGTTCGCGATGGCACTAGGGACCGGGGACCGTGGCGCATGCAGCTGCAGGGCTCTTCGTGCACTTTCATCCTTGGCCGATCGAAAGCCATTCCGTACTCATCAATTGCCTTTTGCCTTTCTTGTTTGCGCCTTCTACATTTAATTCACAGCAGCCGCATCGCGCCTGCTTCCTTTGTTTACGCGCGTCATCCCGATTGGCATGCTGCTTGGCCGAGTCTCACTCGCCGCCTGCAAACGAAGCTTCCTTGCGACACCTTCACGCACCCTACCGTTGTCCGCATCACGCCCGCGCTCCCTCTTTCACACGCCGCACCTCACGAGGCTGTCTAGCTTTAGCGCACACCCCCTCGGCAAACGCTCCCTCCACACGTCGCCGCCTATAAATTCTTCGCTGCCAATGGAACAAAATGGCACAAGCAAGCGCAAGCAACCGCCAACCTCGCCCGCAACCGACCGCCCAAACAAGCAGATCAAGCCCGAATTAGACTCGCACACCTCAAACGGCGTCATGTCGCACTCGCCCGACCTGGAGGAGCCCATGGACGATGCGCGCAGCGAGTACAGCGCCCACAGCTCCCCCGACGCCCTCGCAGCGTCGGCGCACATCACCGCCGTCACCGGGCAGGACACGGCAGAATGGCAGCGGACGATAGAGAACGTGGTCAAGAGCGTCGTGTCGATACACTTCTGCCAGACGTGTTCGTTCGACACGGACCCGGCCATCAGCTCAGAGGCGACGGGCTTTGTCGTCGACGCCGAGAAGGGCTACATCCTCACCAACAGGCATGTTGTCGGCGCCGGCCCCTTCATCGGCTACTGCATATTCGACAACCACGAGGAGTGCGACGTCCACCCCGTCTACCGCGACCCCGTCCACGACTTCGGTATTCTGCGCTTCGACCCCAAGAAGATCAAGTACATGCCCGTCACCGCCCTCAAACTGCGCCCCGATAACGCCAAAGTCGGTGTCGAGATTCGCGTTGTCGGTAACGATGCGGGAGAGAAGCTCAGTATCTTGTCGGGTGTCATCAGTCGGCTGGATCGCAATGCGCCCGAATACGGCGAAGGCTACTCCGACTTCAACACCAACTACATCCAGGCGGCGGCTGCAGCGAGTGGAGGTTCTTCTGGTAGTCCTGTCGTGGACCGCGACGGATTTGCTGTTGCGCTGCAGGCCGGTGGACGTGCTGACGGTGCTGCGACCGACTACTTCCTGCCGCTAGACCGACCGCTACGTGCTCTCGAGCTCATCCGCCAAAGCCAACATGTCACCAGAGGCACCATTCAGACTCAGTGGATACTCAAGCCATTCGACGAGTGCAGGCGGTTAGGTCTCTCGCCTGAGCTGGAGAAGGAGATCCGCACTCAGTTCCCTAAGGAGACAGGCATGCTCGTAGCTGAGGTCGTCCTTCCTCAAGGGCCCGCATCTACCAAGGTCGAAGAAGGTGATCTTCTCCTGCGCGTCAACGGAGAGTTGCTTACACAGTTCGTCCGACTCGATGCGATCCTTGACGACAACGTTGGCAAGACCATCTCTGTGACCATACAACGTGCTGGAGAGAATATGGATGTCGAGCTAGACGTTGGCGACCTACATGCCATCACCCCCGACAAGTTCGTGTCCGTCGCCGGCGCTTCGTTCCACGACCTCTCATACCAGCAAGCGCGTCTTTACGCTATCTCGCTCAAGAACGCAGGTGTATACGTCTGTGAGGCAGCGGGCTCCTTTAGGTTCGCTGACGGCTACACATCAGGGTGGTTGATTCAGGAAGTTGACAACCAGCCAACACCCGACCTTGACACTTTCATCCAAGTCATGAAGAAGATCCCCGATCGCAAGCGAGTGGTTATGATGTACAAGCATCTGCGCGATCTGCACACTGCGAACACTAGTATTACTTCTGTCGACAGGCATTGGCATGCAAAGATTCGGGTAGCAACACGTAATGACGAAACTGGCCTGTGGGACTTCAAGCCCCTCGCCGATGCCATTCCATCTGTGCCCCCAGTTCCTCGCCGTGCGAACTTCGTCAAGATGAGCTCAAGCTACCCTGAGGCTGTAGACATTGTCCGCAGCTTTGTCCGCGTTCATGTCTCTATGCCCATTAAGCTAGACGGCTTTCCTAAGATGAACAAACAGGGTTACGGTCTTGTTGTCGACGCTGAACAGGGTCTCGTTCTCGTCTCAAGAGCAATCCTGCCATATGACCTTTGCGACATCTCGTTGATCATCGCTGACAGCATTTTTGTCGATGCCAAGGTTGTCTTCATGCACCCTCTGCAGAACTATGCCATCGTCAAGTACGATGCTTCCCTTGTCAACGCCCCTGTAAAGACACCCAAGTTTGCCACCGACTTCATCAAGAAGGGAGCCGAAACCATCTTCTTCGGCATCAACCAGAACTTCCGACCTGTAGTAGCAAAGACTGTCGTCACTGATATCACCACAGTCGCGATTCCAGCGAGCGCAATAACACCGAGATACCGCGCGACCAACTTTGACGCCATCACCGTGGACACCAACCAAGCTTCGCATAGTGGCTCTGGTGTGCTCGTCGCGGAGGATGGCACCGTTCAGGCCCTCTGGCTTTCATACCTGGGCGAGCGCACATCACACAGCGGCAAGGACGTTGAGTACCACCTCGGTCTTGCGACACCCAACCTTCTACCAGTGCTCAACGAGATCCGCGGCGGTAATACACCCAAGCTACGTATCTTGAACGTCGAGTTCCAGACTGTCCAGATGAGTCAAGCCCGCGTGATGGGCGTCTCAGAGGAATGGATTGAGAAGACCGAGACAGCCGACCCAGAGCGCCATCAGCTCTTCATGGTTCGCAAGGTCGACTCCGGCCACGGCGACGGTCTCAACGAAGGTGATGTCCTACTCACCCTCAACGGCAAGCTCGTCACCCGCTCCCCCGATCTGGACGTCATGTACAACAACGAGTTCCTCGACGCCGTCGTCGTGCGCAAGCGCGAGGAGAAGACCATCAAAGTCTCCACCGTCGCAACCGAAGACCTCGAAACCGACCGCCTCGTCAGCTTCTGCGGCGCCACCTTCCACCGCCCCCACCAAGCCGTGCGCCAACAAATCAGCAAAATCCACTCTGACGTCTACATCTCGTCGCGCGCCCGCGGCTCCCCAGCCTACATGTACGGCCTCGCGCCCACCAACTTTGTCACTCACGTCAACAACGTGCCCACGCCCAACCTCTCCGAGTTCCTCACCGAGATCAAGAAGATCAAGGATAACGAGTATTTCCGCATGAAGGTTATGACGTTTGATAATGTGCCGTGGGTTGCGACGATGAAGAAGAATGAACATTACTTCCCTACTATTGAGCATGTTAAGGATGCGAGTCAGCCGTTGGGCTGGAAGAAGATTATTCATGAGTGTGGGGATGGGGGGGCGAGGGAGGAGATGGGGCCGGATGAGTTGGAGGCTGAGGCTGGGGAGGAGTAGATGGTTCTGTTGGAGAAGAGGGATGGGTGTGAGATGTGTAAGATGTAGCGTATGGACGAGAGAGGGAATAGAGTATCATGCATTCAATCATCTGGATTCATTCCCAGACGTGTTCTTTGAATCTCTCTTCGTGTGACAAATGACCCCAGTCCCAATCCAGTTCCTTCCCCAAATTGGGAAGAAGAACACAGCCCTTCTCAGACTAACTATGCCCCTAGTGGAGCCTGCCGTGTGGATCACTCAATCTCATATCTTCTGATAGACGTCCCCAACGCATGCTTGCATAGCGCAGAGTGAGTATCCCTCAAACATCCTCCTCAAGCATCTCTTCATCTACAAGACCCTCCTCTTCCTTGACCTCCTCCTTTACCTCAACCTTCTTCTTGCGACCCCGGGGCGTAGCTTTCTTCTTTGGAGAACCATCTGCCTCACCACCATCCCCAACCTTCCCATCCTCACCACCATGACCAGCACCAGCGTCAAGGTCAGCCTTGCTCTTCCGCTTCTTAGGAGTAGCTTTGGGCTTGGCCTTGAGCTTCTCGGGCGTAGCAGCAGCGTCACCTCCAGCAGCAGTAGGAGGTGGACCAAAGGCCTGGCCGTTCTTGATCTTGGTAATATCGTCTTTGTGCTTCTCCTTGAGGCGCACGAGGAGTTTCTTGCAGGAGATGATGGAGCGGCCTGCGGGGATGGGCGCGTTCTGTTGGGTTGTTAGTTTTGGGATACGTTGATGGGTGCGGATTTGGGGTCTGAGTTGGTAGCTCCTGGGTGGCAGGTAGTGCGATAAGGAGGGGCACTCACGCCGATCTTTGCATCGATCTTGCCTTCGTTCTCACAGAGGACGATGAGGTAGGCTATCTGTGGTATGGTTAGCTGGTGCGATTGGGATTGGGTGCCCAGGTGGGGTGTGGAGGGAACATACTTTCTCGCCTTCAGACCAGGCGGCACCGCTTGCGCCGGTTTTGTTGGGGGCTTTGGGGTCGGTGTCGGACATTTTGGGGATGTTTTCTGGGGGTTTTTGGTGGGTTATGTGAAGATGTTCAACGATTCTGGCGTAGAAGTGGATGTGGTGTGGAAAACTTGGTTAAGAGCAGGAGGAGGTGGTGAGGTAGATATGGGGATGGAGGATGGGGAAATCGGCAGCTTTGAACTCACCTTCACGTCGCATTTGCGATGAAGTGAGCCCGTTCGTCCTTGGTAGGGAAGTGAACGGTGAGGTGAGGTGACGGCGTGCACCTCTGAACATAACAGCTAACCTTGAATCATGGTGAACTGGGCTATCTACGTGCGCTCTGAGAGGCAGTGCTGGATCTTGCTGTTCGCGTTAAGATAGCATGATTTTTGCAGAAGTCGTCTATAACTCCATTCTTGAGATGATTCGTCTCCTTTTTAAGGTAGAGTCTGGCACTGATGTTCAGCCCACCTCCAGGGCTGGAGCGCCGTCATTTCGTCAGCCAATCTACTTGCAGCACTAGTCCCCGTCTAGCTTAGCACCACAGCCATCTACTCCAGAGCTGTTCTCGTCTTCATTTCACGCCTTCGGTTTCTATCCCACGAACACGACGATGCTCGAGATAGCCTGCTTCAACGCTACTTCTGCCATCGCGGCAGCGCAAGCCGGCGCTGATCGCATCGAGCTGTGTGCCGACTACGCAGCTGGCGGGGTAACGCCTTCCCTCTCCACGCTGCAGGATGTACGGAAGAAAGTCAAGATCCCGATCAATGTTATGATCCGGCCACGAGGAGGCGACTTCAACTACTCCGACGAAGAGTTTGAGCTTATGAAGAAAGAGATAGAGATGCTTAAGCCTTTTGCTAGCGGTTTCGTTTTTGGCATCTTGATGGTCAATCGACGTGTAGACCCCACTCGTAATCGCGACCTGGTCGAGATTGCTGCTCCGCTTCCTTGCACGTTCCATCGGGCCATTGACGAAACAGACGATCTAGAGGAAGCCGTGGAGGCCGTTGAGAACTGCGGTTTCAAGAGCATCTTGACAAGTGGCGGATATAAGACCGCAGCGGAAGGAGCTACTGCTCTTCATCTCTTGCACTTCTTTCGGCCCAATAAGGTCTCGTTGATTGTTGGAGGCGGGGTCAGAAGCACCAATGTTGAGGATCTCAAGAGGAGGACCACATTAAAATGGTTTCACTCCGCAGCCATCACAACGCCTGGAGAAGATGTTGACGCCGAGGAAGTGAGAAAGATAAAGGATGTGTTGTCAAAACTCAAATGGAAGGCATGAGACGCGGACATGAAGGGTACGATATTATTCATTAAGCGTGGCGCATCAATACTGGGCTGCCACAGGATGTATACGACATGCATGTGCTAAGACTCCAGCGGGTATCATCCATTCGGGATTGCCTCGATTACAACTCCCGAGGCTCCTCCATTCAAACAGTTCACTGCGACGTGTATGACTCCCGAAAGCAAACTGCTCACAAAAGCGCGTATAGCAAAGCACCGACCACCGACATTCCAAAGGATCTTGTTGTGTCGACAGACACTTGTCGGGCGGCTCCAGTAGATTGCGGCGAGGCATCGGAAGCTTCAGGAGTTTGTGTCACAACGTTGGTCTTAGCGGCGATCGTTGTGGCTTGCGTAACAGTGGTAGCGGGTACGGTGGTTTTGACCTCTACTCCACTGACAGTCGCCGTCTCGACAGTCTCCGCGACAGTTGTCGGCGCCGAGTATGTGACGGCGGGGACAGTGGTGGTGTAGACGATGACCTTTCCGAGTTCTGTGACCGGGACCGCTCCACCAACACCAGTACCGGTGTACTGTGCAGGGACTGAAAGGGTCGAAGTGTTTGGCTTCTCAGCCTCGTTGTTCGCGTAGATGTTGGCGCTCTGACCGTCCTTTGTGTAATCTCCGTTGACGAGATTGACATCGGTGCCGCCGGAGCTGTAGGTTCCGGCAGCGACGTTTCCGTAAGATCCGTCTGGGAACTGGAAGTTGGTGGTGAACTTGTCGTAGCACATGGGGATGTTGATGTTCTTCACGTTGACACAGTCTAGGCTCTGACGGCAACCGAAACCGTCCGCACGTCCGTGTACAGATCGCTTGTCGAAAGAGATGCCCTGGATCGACGAGAGAATGTCGGTATAAAGCGAGCTGAGCTCTGTGCCGACTGCTGGTGGAGTTGTGCCTGTCGCTCCTTGCGGCTGGCATGCCTCGTAAGGGTCGTCGTTCGTGGCTTTCGCCATGGAGTCGAATGGCGACGCAGTTGCGACGGCCGCAAGAGCGAGGGAGAAGAACTTCAGAGACATGTTGTAGTGTGGTGTGTCGTGGGAGTAGTAGAACTTCTGGTACCGAGCGATGATTATAGGTATTACACGATTGTTACACTGTGTAGTACTGAATGACCAACGACTTTCAACAAGAGTAACGAATGGCAAACGCAGGCGCGCGAATGGAAAAGCGAGTGACGGAAGGATACGACAGAGTATCTGCCAAGGGTCAGAGGGGCACCCCGAGTCTATATACTGACTGTGCCCATATCGCTTGCTAACAGGGTTTAATCAGGCTCGATCTTACAGCCGAACTAGCCAACAGGCACCATGCGCTTTACAACTGGCGGCGCGCCACAATGCGATAGGACGTTTACCAACTGCCTGGGATCTGTTATCCGTTGGGCGATCATGTGTTCATCCCCCAAGACCTTGCCCAGGGGCGGCCCTCGTATTGGATTTCCACAGGATTGGCTGCCATACACACACACACACACACACACACACACACACACCCCCA